>NC_138187.1:30080098-31500420 GCF_964194105.1 Spermophilus citellus | reverse complement strand
GAATTAGACCAGAATATGTGCAATTGCTAGAAAAAATGTAGGCCCAACACTCCAACATACTGGCACAGGCATTGATTTCCTTAACAAGACTCCTAAAGTGTAATAAATAAAATCACAAATTAAAAAGTGGGATGGCATCAAATTAAAAAGCTTCTCCACAGCAAAGGAAACAATGAAGAATGTGAAGAGAGAGTCTACAAAATAAGAGAAGATCTTGCCAGCTATTCCCTGGATAGAGGATTAATATCCAGTAAGAAAAAAGAAATTTAAAATCTCAATACACACACACACACGCCCACGAAAAAAATAGCCCAATCAATAAATTGGCAAAAGAACTAAACAGACACTTCTCAAAAGAAGAAATATAAAAAATACAAATGGCCCACAAATATATGAAAAATGTTTAACATCTCTATCAATCAGAGAAATGCAAATTAAAACTACATTGAAATTTCATCTCACTCCAGTCAGAATTGCAATTATAAAAAATACAAATAAGAACTGTTGGTGAGGATATAGGAGAAAAGGTATACTCCAATGTTGTTGGTGAGACTGCAAATTAGTACAACCACTCTGGAAAGCAGTATGGAGATTCCTCAAAATACTAGGAATGGAACCAATATATAACCCAGCTATCTCACTCCTCAGTATATCCAAAATCTCTAAAATCTGTGTGCTATAGAGATGCAGCCACATCTGTGTTTATAGCAGCACAATTCACAGTAGCCAAGCTATGGAACCAACCTAGATGCCCATCAACAGATGAATGGATAAAAAAATGTGGTTTATTTACATATGAGAGTATTACTCAGCCATAAAGAAGAATGGAATTGTGGCCTTTGCCAATAAATAGATGGAACTTGAGACTAATGTACTAAGTGAAATAAGCCAGACCCAGAAAGTCAAAGGCTGAATATTTTCTCTGATATGCAAAAGCTAGTCAAAAATAAGGGAAAAAATAGAAAAGAAAAGGGGAAGGATTTCATCAAAATAGGAGAAAGATCAGGAAGGGGATTGAGGAAGAAGCAGGAGGGATGGGATAAGTGAAGAACAGTGGAATGAACAACTTTCCTAGGTACATATATGAATATACCTCAGTGACTCTCACCATTACATATATTCATAAGGCACTAATTGAAAAGAAAAAATACAAGTAAATAGCAGAAAGATCAGTAGAGAAGAGGGAAGGGAATGGGAGAAGGGAGGATGGAAGGGAAAAGGGGAAATATTAGGGACTGACTTCAAGCAAATTATATTTCAGACTTTTATAGTTACATCAAAACGGATCCTAATGTAATGCATAACTAAAAAGAATTAATAAAACTGAATAAAAATTTCTCCATGTGTTTATAGCTGCTATAGCTGATTTTTAAAAATTCAACCTGCATTTGATAGGCAACTTTAATAAATTCCATCATTAATTTTAATAGGTTATCTACAAAGTATTTTAGACTTTCTACAAAGCATATGCAAATAGTAACACTGAAAAGCTTCTAATTTTAACATAGTTTCAGACTTACAGGAAAGTTACAAGAACAATGGAGCCTGTAGATTCTTTATGTACCTTTCCCAAATGTTAACATTTCAATATAGTTGCTTTTATGTCCCTTTCAATATATAAAACTACTTTCTTTTTCCTGGACCACTTGTGAATAAAGGGCAGACATGAGAATAAGTAATATTCACTCCTAAATATTTCATTGTACATTTCTTAAAAACAAGGCAGTACAAGAATCAAAATCAGGAAATGAACATTCCCACAATACTATCAGCTAATCAAAGTACAAATTTGCCAGTTGTTCCACTATTCCTATCACAAATTGCATTCATCAGATATATATCTCTAATCAGAATCAGGTTTCCCACATTTACTTATCACTCATGCTCTGCATTTTGAAGTATACAAGCCAGGAAAGATGCTACTCAGTAAATATTCTGAGGCTAAGTAAATATCCTATAACTTATTATACTTTTATCCCACTAATTATAGCATTTATTGGTGATTCTTGTCTAAATGACCTAGTATATGTACTAGAGATTTTTGAAATTTATTATCTCTTCTGAGCTCTTGCAATGCAATTCTACTGTGAGCAAAATATTTTCTTTATTTATTCATTAGTATTTTAATTTTTTTATAATTGTATGGGCTTGTGGTTTCTTATTTTACTCAATGTTATGACCCATTACTATTGTCAACTTACATGCTCAAAATGTCCTCAGATTTGGCAAATGGGAGCCACTTCAAGGTGATAAGTTCATTTTGATGTGCCCCACCATTCTCTGAGCACTTTCTTACTTTTTGGCATAAGATGCTCAAGGCTCATCTCATTCATTCCCAGCCATACTCCTGGAGTCCACTAATTTTCAAAAAATTCTGGTTCCTTTTTGGTGGAGAATGGTATTAAGAAATCAAGATCTGGGTGCCAAGGGTACTCACCAGTACTCAGGTGATACTGCTGCCAGGACCTCTCAGTAGACATATCCAGGAGTTCATAAAACTCAATTCCAATTCAACACCACAGAGTTTGTTTTAGCCTTCCTCCTTTGCACATTCTGACTTCCGTTATCCATAACTTGTGTAGTTATTTTTCAATTTTTCAATCCTATTGCAAAAGTTATTCCAGGCACCTTCTGTTGGGATGATTACATTCTAGGAAATCCCTCAAGGAGTGTTTATGGCTACAAAATTCCCTGAGTTGTAACATATATAAAATGATTTTCTTATAGCCTTTATAACTAAAGGATAACCATTTTTATTTTTTACAGTGCTGGAGATCAAACCCAGGGCCTTTCATATGCTGGGTGAGTGTTCTATCACTTTTCTTTTCCTTTCACTTTTTTTTAAAAATATATTTTTTAGATGTTGATGGACCTTTATTTTATTCATTTATTTACATGTAGTACTGAGAATTGAATCTAGTGCCTCACACATGCTAGCCAAGTGCTCTACCACTGAGCCACAACCCCAGCCCCTTTTCCTTTTAAAGTAAGAAAATACCAAGGCTTTATATTTAAAGCCTTGGAATATATATATATATATATATATATATATATATATATATATATATTATATTATATTTATATATAATATATAAATTATAATCTTATTATATATATAATCTTCTTATTTTATTCTCTTTTATTGCTGAGTAATATTCTATTGTGCATATATGCCACATCATCTAGGTTGGTTCCACAGTTTAAGCATGTGTGTGTGTGTGTGTGTGTGTGTGTGTGTATGTGTGTGTGTATCAGCAATAAAATAGAATAAGAAGATAGTACTAAGTGAAGTTAGCCAATCCCAAAAAAACAAATGCTGAATGTTTTTTTCTGATATAAGGAGGCTGATTCATTGTGGGGTGGGTGGGGGAAACAAGGGAGGAATAGATGAACTATAGATAGGGCAGATGGGTGGGAGGGGAAAGGAGGGGGCATGGGGTTACAAATGATGGTGGACTGTGATGATCATTATTAACCAAAGTACATGTATGAAGACACAAATTGGTGTGAATCTACTTTGTATACAGCTGGATATATGAAAGATTGTGCTCTATATGTGGTAGTAAGAATTGTAATGCATTCGCTGTCATATATAAATTAAAAAATGATTTAAAAAATAGCTCTACTTGTTGGGTAAGTGGAAACATTGTACACAGTTCTCATGAGTAAATAAGATTTATCTGCTTTTGAGGGGTATTTCTAATCTAAAAGAAAGCCCCTCTTGTTTTATTTGGTGGAAACTGTTTCTTTTTTTTTTAATTACTTTTTTTGTAGTGGTTTTGAATTTATAGAAAATTGAGCCAAAAATAGAGTTCCCCTGTACATGTTCTTGCCCACAAGCAGTTTTCCCTATAAAATGGTGCCCTCCACCAACTTCATTGATATATCTAATTAATTAATGATTGTTTACAGTATTCTCTTATGATCTTTATATGTCTATAAAATGGTTAGTATTATTATTTTTGTATTGTCTCTCTGATTTTTTCTTTCCTCCTTCTAGCTTTGAGTTCAATCTTCTTTTTTATAATTCCTTAAAGTTGAGTTATTGGCCTGAGATCCTTTTTAATTTATAGCCATAAATTTCCTGCTGAGTCCTTCTGACTTTGCTACACCTCCTCCTAAGTTCTATTACATTTTCACTTTCATTCATCTTAAGTATTTAACATTCATCTTTAAAAGTATTTTCTTCATAATTCGCGTGTGCTGTGTAATTGCTACATGGAGCATGTTAGAACATGTTAGAATTAATGAATCCATACTGATACATTATCATGGAGTCCACAGTTGACCTTAGGGACTCAGCTTCATGTGGTGTTGTTCAGTTCCATGAGTTTTAACAAATGACAGACATGAGTCCACCCACACAGTATCATACAGAGTAGTCCCACTGCCCTAAAAACTCCTTGTGCTCCACCTCACCATCCCACTTCCTAGCCTCTCCCCTCACTCCTGGCAACCCCTGATTTCTGTCTTTGTAGTTTTGCCTTCTCCACAATGTCTTGCATTTGGAATCACAGTCTGTAGCAGTTTCAGACTGGCTTCCTTCCCTTAGGAAACCTTAGGTCAAAGGTTCCTCCATGTGTTTTTGTAGCTTGATAACATTTCTTTTTACCACTGAATAAGACTGGATGGTATGGGCATATCCATTTGTTTATCCATTCACCTTCTGAAGGACATCTTTGTTGCTTCCAAGTTTGGACGATTATAAATTTACTGTGAACACTTCTGAGTAGATGCACTGAATGTAGGTGTATGTGTACTATAAACATTTTTGTGAACATTTGTTGTTGTTGTTGTTTTTTTAATTCAGTTGGGTAAATGCCAAGAAAGGAGAGCAATTGCTGGATTGTGTAGTAATGCTGTATTTACCTTTGTAAGAAAACTGCCTTTCAACGTAGCTTGTCACTGTGTACTTCTGTCAGCAATGGATAAGAGTTCCTGTTGTTCCCAATTGTCACCAGCATTTGCTGTTTTCAGTGTACTGGGTTTTAACCATTCTAATAGAAATTTAATGGGATCTCATTGTTGTTTTAATTTGCAATTCTCTAATGATACAAATGTTGAGCATCTTCTCATATGTTTATTTATTATTTATCATCTGTAGTTTTGTGTCTATTTAGATCTTTTACCCATTTTTAATTAAAATTTTTGTTTCTTTCATGGCTTGTGCCTTTGGTGTTGTATCTAAAGGGCCATTACAAAACCCAAAGTATCCTATAAACTTGGTATAATTGCTTATTAGATTCAGCAGATTTTGTTTGGGGGTACTGGGAGTTGAACCCATCGGCATTCTACCACTGAACTATATCCTCAGCCTTTTAATTAATTATTTATTTATTTTATACTTTGAGACAGGTTCTCAATAAATTGGTAAGGATGGGCTTGAACCTCCTGCCTCAGCCTCCTGGTTCACTGGGATTACAGGTGTGTCCCATGGTGCCTTGTCAGCATGTATTTTTCTGTTGATTATTTGTGATTTTCTACCCAATGATGTCACCTATAAAACGTTTTACTTCTTCCTTTCAAAGCTGTATATTTTAATTTTCTTTTTCTTTGCCTTTTTGCTTTATATATAAAGCAAAAACTATTCTAAGCCAGGTATGGTGGTGCACACTTGTAATCCCAGTGATTTAGTAGTCTGAAACTAGAGGATTGCAAACTCAAGGCTAGCTTTAGCAACTTAGTGAGACCCTGTCTCAAAATAAAAAATAAAAAAGGCCGTAGTTCAGTGGTTCAGCATCCCTCATAACTACCAATAACAAACATATAAAAAAATAATAATAATTTTAAGGTTGGTGTTGTTTTTAAAATGATTAGAAGAATGCATTCAAGTTTTGGGCCTAGAGTTTTCTTTATGGAAAAGCATTTAGTTAAAATGTCAATTTAATATCAGGTAATTCAAATTTTATTTCTTATGTTTTTTTTAAAAATAGTGTTTTTCAAGAAATTTAATCAGTTTATCCTGATTGTCAGATTTGTTGGTGTAACCTGATCATCCACCTGTTATCTTTTAAAAATCAGTAAATTCTGTAATGTATTTTCATTATTCCTGATATTATTAACTTGTATTTTCTTTTTGACTTCATAAATCTGGTTTGGAGTTTATCAGTTTTATAATCTTTTTAGATAATCAATTTTTGGCTTTGTGGATTCTCTATACATACTTATACACTATTTCATTGATTTCTTCTTATTAATGTACTTTCTTTATCAAAAAAAATTTAAAGGTTTAATTGCTAGATTTTCTTTTACTTTCCTCAAAGTTTAAACTGTTAATTTGAGGCTTTTCTTTTTGCATACTACACATTCTGAAAGCTGCTTTCTACAAGATTTTAGGAATTTTTCTGTGACACAGAATAAAAGTCATCATTTTAACTGTTTTAAGGTGTCCAGTTCAGCGGAATTAAGTACATTCAACGTTGTGAAACCATCACCACCATCTAGTTAAAACATTTTCTTCATTTCAAATTGAAATTGTGTCCATCAAGCAGTTTTTTCCTTTTCCCTTCTCCTCTCTGTCTCTGCCAACCAGGAAGCTGTTCTCTCTATGGATGAGCCTATCTAGATATGTCACACAAATGGAATTATAAAGCAAATGTCTTCTGTGCCAGTTCTCAAGGTTCATCCACATTGCAGCATGTATCTGTCTTGTTTCCTGCAATTCTACAGTGAGTTTTGAAATGGAAATTAGTGAAAGACCTCCAACTTTCTTCTTTTTAAAGTTGAATTTAGCTATTGGGATGCCTTTCAATTCCACTTAAATTTTAGAATTAGCTTTTCTGCAAAAAAAAAAAAAAAATGGCCATTGGGATTTTGATAGGAATTGCATTGATTCTGCAGATCACTTGGGTCATCTTATGGACCGAATGTGCCCTCTCCCCAGTCCTATGTTGAAATGCTAACCCCTACTGCCATGGTACGGGGCAGGGGGTGCTTCAAGAGGTAATCAGGTCATGAGGGTACAGTCCTCATGAATGGGACTAGTGACCTTATAAGGAGACATGCACTTACTTTCTCTGTTCTTCACCATATGAGAATATACAATGATTGATCTGCACACCAGAAAGTGGGCCCTCATGACACTGCATCTATTAGCACCTTTGTCTTGAACTTCCAAGCATTCAGAAGTGTGAAAAATGTTGCTTGAACCACCTAGGATTCAGTAGCCCAAACTGACTAAGACAGTGAGTACTGCCATCTTAACAATATTGAGCTTTTCAATTCCTGAACATGGGGTAGCTTTCTATTTATATTACATTGATTTTCACTCTAATCCAATCTGAATTCCTGGAACAAATCCTACTTGGTCATTGTGTTAGTCAGATTTTCATTGCTCTGACAAAATACAACTTGGGGGAAGAGAGTCACTTTGGCTCAGTTTCAGAGGTTTTAGTCCATGGTCAGCTTGCTACATTGTTCTGGGCCTGTGGTGAGGTAGGGTATCATGGCAGAAAGGTATGATACAGCAAAGCTGCTCACCTCATGGCAGCTGGGAAACACAGAGGGAAGAAGAGGCCCTTGACAAGATACAGCCCTCAAGGGCACACTGCCAAGGACCCACTTCCTCCAACTAGGTCCCACCACTGTCCAATAACCCATTCAGCTATGGATTTATGGATTAACCCATATAGGTCAGAATTCTCCCGATCCAATTACTTCCCCAAAGACCCACATCTGCACTGGGGACAGTCTTCAACCCATGAGCCTTTGGGGGACAATTCAGATGCAAGCCCAGACAGCCATGGTATCTATTCCTTTACCTTACAGAGTTCTGCAGCCATAGTCATCATTGATATTGGTCTATAGTTTTCTTCTAAAGTTTTTGTTTGGTTTCGGTATAAGGCTAATACTCTCCTAAAAGAATGAGTTAGGAAATGATCTTCTACTTTTTTGGCAAGGTTTGGAAAACATTTGATAGAGTTTGCTGGTGAAGTCAGTAGGTCCCAGAATCTTATTCTGAAAGTTTTAAAAAAAAATATTATCTATTTTTAAAATTATTATTTAAACTATTGACTGTTACAATCTCTTTTTTGTTATGTCATATTATAATTTTGTTTCTCCTTAGATTTTGGTATTTTTTTTCTAGGAATTTGACAACTTCATTGGTATATCTAATTAATAACTGTTTATAGTATTCTTTTATGATTTTTATGTCTATAAAATGGTTAGTATTGCCTCAATTTCATTTCTAATTTCATCAATTAGAGTCTTTTCTTCTTTTCCCTTTGTTTGTCTAATTGAGTCTGCCAATTTTATTGATTTTTTTTTCAAAGAATGAACGTTTTGTTTCCATACATCTTATTATTTTTGTATTGTCTCTCTGATTTTTTCTTTCCTCCTAGCTTTGGATTCAATCTTCTCTTTTCTACTTCCTTAAAGTTGAGTTATTGGCCTGAGATCCTTTTTAAACACAGGAATTTACAGCCATAAATTTCCTGCTGAGTCCTTCTGACTTTGCTACATCTCCTTCTAAGTTCTATTACATTTTCACTTTCATTCATCTTAAGTATTTAAAATTCGTCTTTAAAAGTATTTTCTTTGTGATTCTTTGACCCCACTGGTGGTTTAAGCGTGTGCTGTGTAATTGCTACTTATAATATTTGGTAGTGATCATCAGAGAACTCCTTCAACGCCGACACTCAGGCTGATTTTTTCCTTGACTGTTCCCTCACTGCTATACACTCTTGATCAATCTCCAGAGTTCCTACAGTCACATTATGCTTTCTACAATTCCTTAGTTAATTGGCTAATTTTGTAGAGGAACAGGTGGTCCATTGAAGCTCCCTATACACCATTTTTCTCTGACATCTCTCAGTATTCTATTTTTAATCTAAGAAAGGAGGTGAAAAGTCTATCTACCTATATTGTCTACATAAAAGTTAGGGGAGAAAAAGTTAGTCATACACAAGGATAAAAGCAACCTTTCTTATAAATATATTTTATTTTGTAGATTGTGGATCTACATATTATAAATAATTATAAAAAAATAAAATATTAAATAAGCAATACACAGGAGCTGTGGTTATAGTTCAGTGGTAGAATGCTTGCCTAGCACGTGAGGTGGTGCTGGGTTTGATCCTCAGCACCACATAAACAAATAAAATAAATGTAATGCGTCTACTTACAACTATTAAAAAAAAAAAAAAAAAAAAGCAATACCCAAAGCAACTATTCCCAGAGACAAAGTTGCCCAAGTCTAACTTTATGCTGAGAAGTTGAGATTTGGGTTCAGATATCCTAGAATGCTACAATCTTATTATTATGCTAAGAGAAGCAGAACATAAAATATCTAGCAAATCAAACATTAGCTCCCTCCTACTAACACCTTTCTCAAGGAGGCAAAATGGTTTTGCCATCTGTACTCCAGGTTCTGTCTAATAGTGAATAAACCAAGGCTACTTTTTGGAGTAATGATGAGGGAGAAATGTGCCTGTTAGAACAAGGCTATATGTTAGTTCACATTTTCCTTTCAAAATTAAGTTTCAATAAAAAAACCTTACTTTTGCAAACCATACACACTATGGGTGCTCTACCACTGAGGTACATCCCAAGCTCCTTTAATTTTTGAGTCGGTGTTTTATAATCCTGCTGCCTTAGCTTCCTGAGCAGCTGGGATTATAGGTGTGCGCCATTTTGCCCAGCTCCCTGCATGTACTTGAGTAAAAGTGTCCACCAGAACTGAATCCCTCAACTCCTACATTCTATTACCACCATCATTTATCCACTAATATCTGAGTCCCACATCTTATTTTCAACACTTACTGACCATTCTGCTCCTTTTAAACTGTATCCTGAATCCAACTCTCATTTTATATTACTGACCTACCGCTTCAGTCTGATTGTGTATTTAACTGTACTATCCAGTGACAAACCTTGCCATTTCTGGCCTCCATTCTTAGCTTTTTCTAAATTCATTTTCCATTATGACTTCGCAAAGCTTTTACTAAAATAAATTGAGTGAGGACGCTATTTTTGCTTATATCCATTATTTGTTTCCCATCATCTACAGCAGTGATTTCTCAATATATTCCTAGAAGACTCAAGATCAACAGAATTGCCGCAGTTTCTAGGGATTAAGGCAGAGCCTCAATGTATGAGATTACCTTGTTGGCCCAGTTCTTCAACCTTCAATTGGCTGCTTAATTTCTTTAAATATTTGTGCAAGTCTCTTTGTAAAAAACATTTCCCAAACCCTTTGTGGTGTTGCTCCTAGATTTCTATTCAGACTTAATTTACTAAATAAAACATTTCTAATTCAGCATACTGGATTCAGAAATGCTTGTGAATATGAATGAATGTGAAAATATGTAGTTATATGTACATGGAAGAACCCTAATTCACCCACCTATAGAAAATATACATGAAATTGCTATGAACCAATCTATATTCATTTAGAAAGTTTAGCATTAAATCTTTTTTAATATATAGGTATATATTCACAAAATATAAAGTTATATGTAAGATCATAGGTATCAAGGAATTGAGAATCCCTGAAGTTTCTTTTTTTGACCACACCTTTATTCTTTTTTGATAATATCCTGTTATCCACACAGAATAAGAAAACACAAAGAGGAGAAATTGTTGCAATTTTATTTTATATTTAAAAATTATTTGTCTCATATGCTTCAGTCATAAAGTGAATATAAATAAAGATACATATAGGTGCTTTAAACACTGACAAAATCTATAACAATATATATTTTCAAATCAAATTTCCTATTTTTACAATACAATGAAAAACTAAGTTCATAAAAAGATTACATACGAAAATATAATAGTATATTAGTTCATTCTCTGAATATATGGCTCTGAAGGTAGGTTAAAATATTCACTTCACTTGAAAAAAATCCAGACACTACACTGCATGTAGATTTAAATTAAGTATAGTCTTCCTTCCGTTAACAGTTTATTCAGTGTGAATCACAGAAGATCCATAAGGGTCATCACTTAAGAAACTCTCCTTAGAATCACAATCAAAATTGAAAGCCTGGTTGAGAAGCATGGAAATGCCAGCTCTTGATACAATGAGGAGACTCGAACTCTGGCACCACTCTGGCTCTTAACTAAACTCCTCAGTAACCTCAGGGCAAGTAGTACCTCCCTCTGATCAGAGAGAAGTCCTTACTGCTGAGGACACTGGGTCTCCGGAGTGGATTTGGAGGACACGTATACAATAGGGTGTGATTTCTTACAAGGTTCTTTTTCCAATTTGCTTGCAGGTTCTTTCCCTTCATTAACGTCTGTTTGAAGCATTGACTCAGCGGCTAACCTACAGGCATTAAAGCATCCACTCTGAATTCAAATGTAGTTAAGGAAAAAAATAGAGAAAAACAAACCCGTAATATATTGAGCCTCTAAGGAGGAATGATGCTATTTTTTTTAATAAGAAAAAAAATTAGTTGACTCCAGTACCATTAAAATACTAAATGACTCTTGAAAGGAATTATTCTTATCAATACTTAATTTTTAAATGTCTAGTAAATATGTTAAGGTTGATAAAAAAGGCCTGTTAAGGCCTAGATTAAAGAATTAAATCTGATGAGATATCTATCATGATAAGTACACATAACACAAAAATTGAAATGCTGGAGCAGTATTTTAAAGATAACATGACACACAAAGGCCCATGCACAAGATGAAAACACCATGGGATCCTGGCTGCACAGATGTCTGTCTCAGACAATGAAAACACACTCAAACTGAGTTTCAACTAGGAGAATAGTTAAAGAAAAATATAAACAGTGGGGAGATAATAAAATAGGCCTGTGAACACTTTAAAGAACAGCATCAATTAAATTTATAAAGCATGCAACAGTGAAGTTTCCAATAAAAGCCACTTTTGTTATAAAATCATCTTTAGATTGTGTATCTAAGTTAAGCATGCAAGACACAAGGTTGGAAATGTCTGCAGTGAGCAGATGGACTCACACACATGCAAAAAAAAAAAAAAATCAAGTGTTTTGTGGTATTTTATTTGTTTTTGTTTAACTAGCAAGGCAAATAGTTTCCAATATGCAATTTGAGTCAAACAATTTAATTAAATACATTGAAGCAATATTTTTTTCAAGCACAAAAGGGCAGAAGAAGAAATGAAGGCAACATAGCTGGCAAGATATGCACTGATTGGTTCTGGAAATCCACCTCTGGAAGACCATACAGGCCACACCCACACCCACACCGTGAGCCACGCAAACCCGCACTGGCCATATGCACACTCCCACAGTGAGCAACACACACACATGCACGGCCTGCGGAACTCGCCTCAGAACAGTTAGCGCTATGGGTACTGTCAGGTAGCATCCAATTGTCATTTCCTCAAGAATATCAAGCTCTTATTTTATGTGACTTACAATGTTGTAAGTCACATAAAATAAGAGCTTGATATTAACTCAAGGAAGGAAATAATTAATTAGTCTTCCTTACAATAACAACAGCAGCTAGAGTTTTATCATTGTTGAGTACATTTAGTAGCACTGAAAATTTAAAGAAAAATCAGATAAAACATACAAGGAAGTTCTTTTACATACGATGGACTGTTTTACTTTTTCGATCAAATGCACACAGAAAATGCCTGACTCTGTTCCCTTCTTTCTAAGAACAAAGTAGCCCTAGTAGCACCTTAAAAACCTCACTTCATTGGAGACAACCCAAGCTGGCTACTTTCACAGAAACAAGTTTGAATTTTACATGTCTAAAAGTATTTATTTTTAATATACCTGCCATTGCATTACACAACCTTCATCTTGATTTCCCCTCCATTTCCCTCACTTACTTCTGTTTACCCTACCTAGATCCTGCTGTGCATGCCCAGAACTCCAGCTGCAGCCAGTTACATCCTCTTCCCTCTGTTCACTTG
Organism: Spermophilus citellus; assembly: GCF_964194105.1. Taxonomy (NCBI): domain Eukaryota; kingdom Metazoa; phylum Chordata; class Mammalia; order Rodentia; family Sciuridae; genus Spermophilus; species Spermophilus citellus. Next base: position 31,487,564 of record NC_138187.1, on the reverse strand, counting down.
CTCTTACCTTCTCACTTCTATTCCTTTTAAAGGACAAGGCCCTTCAGCTGGTCCTTCAGATACACATATCTGACACTTTCTCTTTTAAGTCACAAATTCAATTATGCAGAAATTGGAGGCTTTGATGTTTTAGAAAAAATAGAAACAAATTACCTTGGATATTTAAAAATGTCAAAATAATTAAAAGTAATGTCTGAAGGACTGGTATAAACATCATCAAAATCCATAGAAAACTTCACCTACATTTTCTTAACTAAACTGTCTTCAGACTACTGGAAAACCTTTGAGAAGGTAAGTTGATTGTTCCTTCATGGCTACTCCTTTACCAGGAGAAAAGTAATAGCACATTTATTCAAACCAACAAGAGATGTGTGGCTTTCTAATGACTCCCTTCTTCAGGAGTCCTTTCCCCTTGCAATCATTTTTGTCTTTCTCAAAGTTTTAGAGAAGTTGAAGGCGGGCAGATGAAACTGGGGGATTAGACTGCATGCAATATTGAGAAGACAGATAAAGAGACAAAGAGCATAGCTCATGCATCGAGAAGGGAGAGAAAGGGAGGGCTGCTGGCTGCCTTGAAAAGAGGACACTGACCTGAGAGAGCCGGGCGTGTTCTCACTTCTTTCACTTAAGGCTTGAGCAAGCTTCACACATTTCTTCTCCTTCTTTGGCTGCACATCCACGGGCAGATTTTTGTGAGGAGAAAGAGGGGCAGTGGGAGTGTTTGCAGACACTGACTTTTCTAACTGCAAGTCACCTTCTGAAGGATTAGGACAGGACTGTGTCTCCTTGTGAGGTGGGAATCTAGAAGTTCCTTCCCCGGCAGCACCGCTGGCACATTCGTCTTCAGCAGGGGTCACATCCAGAGGTAGCACCTCCCGCCTCTTTTTGAGTATAGGAACTTCTATTTTCTCTGAGAATGAAAACCATTAGAAAAATCCAGTCAATGAACAAAAGACAGACCAAGGGAGAGCAGTTATACATAAAGTCTTTTCCTTTTTTCTATTCTTTCAAAATCCACTCATCACCCCACTGAAATCTATTTCTTTTTCTTTCTTTTTCATAGACTGCATTAATTAAAGCTTTTATAGGTTATTTTGACCATAAAATTTTCCTTGGGAACTCAATACAGGAATTCTAGGAATGAATAAAATGTTTTCTTGTGGTATTTTGATAAAAAATTCTAAGGGGAGATGGTTCCTAAGGGAGACCTTGGTGCCATGGAGATAAAGATGCAGTAGCAAACAGGGAGTTTAGGATCAAGTCTGGCACTTAGCAGCTGGATGACCTTAGGAAAGTATTTAATCATCCTACATTTTAAGGTTTCTAAATCTGTAAAATGCGGATTAAAAATACTTACTTTGCTTTGTCTGTTACAAGGATTAAATGAAAAGAACAGGTCAAACTCTAAATATTGGATATCCCTTGCTGCTCCTTTGAAACCCAGATCATCTGGATTTACTAACCATCCTCCTGTCCCTTTGCTGTCTTCAGTTCAGCACACTACCCCTGAAATTCCTAATGGGTAATTTTTACTCACAGGAGCTTACTAGGATCAGGGAAGAGAAAAAGGACAAAAGAAAGAAAAGTCTTTTAAAACAATATAAAAAACTTCTCATTGTTTACATTTCCCCCACTATTGACCACAATGAACAGAGTTCAGCCTGTCAACAGGGTGGGGGCAGAAACCCGTTGAGAATCCTTAACCTAAAACATGTTGACAATGCCTTTTGGGGAGGGGAGGGAGTTAGGACCATCACATTCATGGACTTCTTTACATTTGGCCTTTTATTTTAAAATTTATACATAGTAAAGTTCATTTTTTGTAGTATACAAGAGGCAGAGGGTGTATTTGGCTATTTTTTCTCGGTGATGTGACTTGCTCTAATAACTGTCCAAACATTTTTCCTTAAAGGCTAGAACTGTAAGAGAATAGGTCGGGTAGAAATCTCCAGTGATAAATCCCCTACAGAACGACCAAGCTAAATAACTATATGCCACAAAAATACATTCACAAGAACTCAGAAAACCAGAACAGGTAAGTTAGACTGTGAAGCCCACAAGGGGAAAGGTTCCCTGTTACTGCAACCCCTTGTTCCCAAGTTTTCATGGTACCACCTGCAGAAAGCCCCCAGAACTCAGTGTGTACACTGAAAAAAGTAAGCAAGAAATAGATATTTGACTTCCTCACCATCAGAGTCCCTCTGTGGGAGTCTCACTGCATGGGCTCAGAGCAAGCACTGAGAATACTCCGTGGGATGCTCCTGAGACCAGCTAGAAGGAAGGAGAAGTAGGGCTCGAACTAGCACACAGAACTTGGCACTGGCCCTCCATCCCTGCCAGAGGAGACATGCTAGCAGACAGAATGTTTAGAAATGTTTACTGCTGGAGGCGGGGTTCATAGATCCTCTGGACTCAAGAGCCTGACTGGCTCTCCCACATGCCTTGAGTGTACTCCATGAATCTCCCATGGGTCCATCCAGGTTGGAAACTGCACCAGCAGCAGAGTTGTCAAAAAACCTACATCTAACCTCAGCTCAGGGTGCCCTCTAATGCTGAAATGGAATACCATAGGCAGTCTGCTAAAAATGTCTAAACAAGCCTACTGGAGTAGAATAGTCACAAACAAGTCCAGACCGGGAAAAAAAAAAAAAAAGGAAGAGATACCTAATTCATCAATGCAGAGACAAAGATATATGTTACAAGTACTAAGAAGAGCCAAGGAAAGATGTCCTTATCAAATGGACAAAACATATTGCCAAAGATAAACCCAAAAGACATTCATATGCATGATTTGGCAGACAAAGAATTTAAAATATCTGGTTTAAAAAAAAACCTCAAGAAACTTCAAGAAAACAGAGGACTAATTAAGAAAATTTTATAAGGAGACATTTAACAGATTGAAATAATTTTTAAAAATCAAATTCTGGAGCTGATAAATAAATGAAATAAAAAAGCCACTGGTGGGCATTAATAGCAGAACTGATCAAGAAGAGGAAAGAATTGGTGAGCTTGATAACAGGCTATTTGAAAACAGAGGAGAAAAAAGAATGAGAAGGAATGAAGAAAATTCATGAGATCTCTGGGACACCATTAAAACAGCAAATCTATGTCATTGGTGTCCAAGAGGATCTAGAGAATGACAAAAGGTTAGAATTAAGTTTATTCAAAAATAGAAAAGTTTCCAAATCTAAGATACAAACACCCAATTACAGGATAATCAAAGTTTGCCAATCAGATGCAACCCAAATAACTCTCAAAGGTCAAAGACAAAGAGGACTATGAAAGCAGCAAGAGGAAAGAAAGAAGCAAGTGACACAGAAGGGAATTCCAATATGACTGGTGGACTTCTCAGCAAAAACCCAAAGGACATAAGGGAATAAGATGATATCCAAACTGCTGAAGGAAAAACATCTGCCAACCAAGAATAATGTACCCACCAAAGCTTCTTCAGAAGTAAAGGGAAGACAGACCTTCCCAGACAAAACCTGAATGCACTCATGGCAACAGACCTATCTTACAAGAAAGGCTGAAGGGAGTTCTTCAAATGCAAAAGAGAAAAAAAAAAAAAAGATGAGAATGTCTAATATGAAAACATCTGAAGGTATAAAAACCCACAGGTAAAAGTGAGCATTCAGATAAATCCAAAATAACACGGGAACTAGGGGATGTAAACCATTTATATCCTTAGTAAGAAGCCTAAAGGACAAAACTAATACAAATACAGTAATCTGCTAAGGGATATGTAATATAAAAAGATGTAAATTTTAACATCAAAAACTCAAAATATGGGAGAGAAATGGAGTTGAAGAGTAGAAGGCTTTTTTCTTTTTTGCTTTTGAAATTAAGTTGTTGCAGCTCAAAATAACCTGTTGTAATTATAAGATGTTCTGTGAAAGCCTCATGGTAATCACAGAGCAAAAACCTTAAATAGATACACTGAAAATAAAAACCATGGGATCAAAACATGCTGATAGGAAAAAAAAATCACTTAACAAAGGAAGACAGGAAGATAAGAACAAAGATGTACAAAACAACCAGAAAACAAGTAATTACATGACAGTACCCAAATCTGACTCTGCTGCCTACAAGACACTCACTTGTAAGGAATATAGACAGAGAGTGAACAAATGGAAAAAGATATCCCATTCAAATGGAAACCAAAAGAGAGTAGGAGTGGTTATACTTAAATAAAATATGCTTCAAGTCAAAAACTGAGGAGACAAGGCCATTACAAAACAACAACAAAAAAAGAGTATACAACAATTGTAAATATATGTCTAAATACATAAAGCAAGCATTATTAAATGTAGATTGATAGGCAGCAATTTTTTTGCAGTGATAAGGTACTTTAACAGCCCACTTCTAGCAATGGAAGAGCATCTAGCCAGAAACCCAGCAGAGAAACATCAGATTTAAACTGTACTCTAGACCAAATGGAGCTAACAGAAGTTACAGACCTTTCCATGCACCAGCTGCAGCACATTCCTCTCAACTGCACATGAAATGTTCTCAAGGGTATCATGTCAGGCCACAAAAGAGAATATCAGAAACTGTACAAAGATGTAAAAATTAAACATACTTAGAAGCAACCAATAAGTCAATGAGGAAATTTAAAAGATAAATTTAAATATTTCTTTTCACAAGTAAAAATGAAAATATACCAAAACTTTATGCTTTCAGCAAAAGCAGTTCTAAGAAGCAATAGCAATAAACTCCTACTTCAAAAAAAGAAGGAAGAGAACAGCTTAGTGGTGGAGTGCTTGCCTAGCACGTGAGATGCACTGGGTTCAATCCTCAGCCCTGCATATAAACAAAATAAAGGTTCAAAAACAATTTAATTTTTTTTTTTAAAAGAAGGAAGATCTCAATGTCTCATCTCAATAAACTAGAAAAAAATAAGAAAAAAAAATAAGACCAAAGTTAGTAGAAGGAAGAAATGGTAAGGATCAGAGCACAAATAACCAAAATAGAGGAAAAAAAGAAAATAAAAGATAAATGAAGAATTGGTTTTTGAAAAGATAAACAAAATGAATAAATCTTTAGCCAGACAAAAAACAACAACAACAACAAAACTCAAATAAATTTTAAAAAATCAGAGGTGAAAAAGGAAACATAAAGTGACCCCACAGAAACAAAGAATTTTAAGAACTAGTAAATACAAACAAATTGGAAAACCTGAAAAAAAAATTTCTGGAGAGCAGAAGGCAACAGCATATCAAAATAATTAAATACCACGATCAGATGGAATTCACCCTAGGATCTAAGAATGGCTTAAAACACAAATCAACAAGCTGATATATCACATTTCAGACAAAAGGGCAAACACCATACGATCATTTCAATAGAAAAAAAATTGACAAAACTTAACATCCTTTTTTGATAAAAACTCTGAATAAATTAGGCATAGAAGGAACACATCTCAGTATATTAAAGGCCATAGATGATAAACCCACAGACATCATACTCAACAGGGTCAAAATCAAAGTGTTTCCTTTAGGATCTGGAACAAGACAAGGATGCCACCAGCATTCACTGTTATGACTCAACACAGAACTTGAAGTCCTAGCCAGAGAAATTAGATAAAAGGAAGAAATAATAGGCAGCCGAATTGTAAAGGAAACCGTCCCTGTTTTCAGATAATACAATCTTTTACAGAAAATTCTGAATACTCTACTTAAAAACTATTAGAACTAATAAATACAGTAGGGATATAAGATACTAAAGCCAATATATAAAAGTCAGTAGTGTTTCCATTCAACAATAGCAAATTATCTGAAAAAGAAATAAGGAAAGTAATCCCATTTATAAAAGCTATGGTTTTAAAAAAAAAAGTGAAATAAAATACCTAGGAAAAAATTTAATCAAGGAGATTAATGAGCTCTACAGTGAAAACCATAAAACACTGGTGAAAACTGAAAAGACAGAAAAACATGGCAAGATATCTCATATTCATGAACTAGAAGAATTAATATTGTTAAAATATTCTGCTGAGGGCCATTGCCAAGTAGGAATGACGCATCAAAATTTCCTTGCTAGTGTACCCCATGTTAAATGGATTTCGCTGTTGACATTGCATGTAAGGTGACCTTGCTCAAGGACCAAGGCGGATCTGGGTTTAGAGCTGATCCGGTTTGAGGAAGTATCCCGGTCCTTGGGTTTAGGGCATTCCCGGTTTAAGACAATAGGGGTTTTAGGGAAGTTGGAGGTTGAAGATTATTGCTGTCAGGATTAGGGTGTTCCTGCTGCTTGTTCCGTTGAGTTCTCGTGAGATTCAAATGGGATATTGGAAAAAAGCCTCGTGGAGTAGGTGATTTGGGCGGAGGAGAACTGGGATTGCCCCAGAACGTGTGTAGAGGCCGGTGTGAGTTCGGGAATAAAGAATTGCTGTTTGAATCGACAAAGCTGTGAGTGGCTTGTGATCTTGTGCCCAGCCAAGACTGCGGCAATATTCATTCTACCCAAAGCAATCTACAAATTTAATGCAATCCTCATCAAAATTCCATAATTTTCTTTACAGAAAAAGAAAAAAAATAATCCTAACCTGTCTTAAACAATAAAATTTCAAATAGTCAAAGAGCAGAAAGAACAAAACTAGAACAATCCTAGTACCTGACTTCAAAATATACTACAGTGCTAAACTGACCAAAATAGCATGGTACGGGCACAAAAACAGTGAAGAGAGCAATGAAGCTCAGAACACATACTGGGGAAAGGACAGTCCTTTAATAAATGGAGCTGAGAAAACTGGATCTCCACATGTAGAACCATGAATATTCATTGTTTCTTCATTGAGAACATTCTCAACTTCTATAAAATCAACCTTTTTAAAATTTCACAGATGAATAGGATCGTGTAGTGTTTGTCTTTTTGTGCCAGACTTCTCTCTTATCATATACAAAAATCAACTAAAAACTATAAAATTACTTGAAGAAAACATAGGGAAATGCTACATGACCTCGGTCTGGGCAAAGGTTTTTTAGACAATCCCTCAAAAGCAGGAGAAACAAAAGCAAAAATAAGCAAACCGGATAATATCAAACTAAAAAATTTCTATAGCAAAGAAAACAATCAACAAAGTGAAGAAAAACTACAGAATAGAAGAAATTGCTTGCAAATTATACAGCTGACAAAGCATTACTATGTAGTATCTATAAGGAACTAAAAGAACTCAATAGCAAAAACCCTTCATATAATCTGATTTTAAAAATGGGCAAAAGACCTGAACAGACATTTTTCTAAATAATACAGAGGTTTACGAAAAAATTCTCAACACCACTAAATCACTAAACATCAGGAAAAATGCAAATTAAACCACAATGAGAAACTATTTCACCCAAGTTAGAATAACTATTATCCAAAAGAAAAAAAAGAAATTCTGGTGAGGATATGGAGAAAGGAGAACTCTCATATACTGTGAGTGGGTCTATAAATTAGTAGTCATTATGGAAAATAGTATGGAAGTTTCTCAAAAATTAAAAATAGAATTAGCATGTGACCCCGCAATCCCAATACTAGGTAGGTGTGTGTGTGTGTGTGTGTGTGTGTTTCCAGATATCTGAACTCCCATAAATGGAGAAAGAAAATGTGATATGTATAAGTAATGGAATACTATGCATTCATAAAAAAGGTATGAAATCCTGTCATTTGTGACAACTTGAATGAACTAAGGATCTTGTGTTAAATGAAATAAGTCAGGCACAAAAAAGGCAAACACTACACGTTCCTATTCATCTGTGGAATCCAAACCAGGTTGATTTTGTAGAAGTTGAGTGTTCTCAATGAAGAATGAATATTTAAGGTGATCACATGCTAATTACCTTCATTTAATCATTACACAATGTATATATAAATAGAAACATAATAAATGTCCAATTATTATGTGTCAATAAAAAATATAGAATTCCCAATATTTAGTTGGAACATGGTCCCTGAGAATCAAGATTGAATTTTCTCAATCTTGCCTTGCTGTGACAGCAAGGCCACATAAATCAACTCTGCTCAATGGGATGGTGGCAGACAAACACAAAAGGAGTCTGAATCCTGCAATGCCTCCTCAGACTTTCATCGGCGGAAGAATAATCACAAGCACTTAAACCTAAACTGTGTTTAGATCTTCTATAAATAATCTGAATTAGCATAACTTCCAACATTAGCTGCTTATTTAACTTTTCGGTATGACAATATGCTACAATTTTAAGTGGATAAGCCTCAAGTGTCAGTATGATAAAGCCTAGACATCCAAAAAAGCCACATATCACATTCATGCATACCTAGTTCCCTTTGAATTTTTCAGCTGTAAATTTCCCTTATTAACTACAGATTGATAACCACAAAATTGGTTTGTAATGAGATTTGCTAAAAGCTATAGTTTGAAAAAAATGTTGATACACTTTCTGAGCTACTTAGGACTTAAAAGACAAAAACATAGAAAACTTGCATACCTTCAGGTTCATACTTCAGCTTTAATTCATCTAGCTTAGCTCTCAGTTTCATATTTTCACTTTCTGCAAGCTGAAGGCATCTTTCATTTGCAAAAAGTTTTCGCTCGATATCCAGGGCCCGCTGGCTCTCAAACAATGCTTTCCTCCGCTGTATGGACAATTCACTTTTGCTGCTTTCATTTTCTTTGCTACAGTAACAGAAAAGAAGAACCAAGGAATGTTAATATATAATTTTGTGAATAACTTAGTGGGATGAATCTTTAATTTAATTTTATATTTGAACACTTGGTTAAAAATATATTTCTTTGGGATTTCTAGTAACAAAGAAACAACAAATAATTAAAGTTTAACAATAGCATCCCCCGCTGCCAAAATTCATGCATTATTCCAAGGTGATTCATGCATAAATTCCCTTTAAGTTATGAGATACTTATTCTTGAAAAATTTGGATTATAAGAATATTTTCTACATGAAAGTCCTTTTTACTTACCAATCTAAAAAGCTAAACACAAATTATTTACTGAAAGTATTCTTTAGTAATTAGTAATTATTAAATCTTGCATAAAACTCATGTATTACACAGACATGTTATTGACTTTCTTTTCTGTGGAAATTTCTTTTGGCAATTTGAACTTAAAAATTTGTTATTATATGAATACCATCTATTAAAATAAATAAAAAGTCTTTATCTTCCATCTGCCAACCCAGACACCTACTTTAAGTTCTCAAGCTTTAGCTGAAGTAAATCTGTATAATAGGTGTTATCTTCCAGAGCACCAGAGTTGCCTGAAGGTTTTGAATCCATACTTTCATATAAATTCTAAAGAAAGCAAAAATTCTTATTACTTACATAACAAATTAGGTTACTGTATGCTTATTAACAGTGGCAGCAGCCACATGTTAATCTCTCATCCTTTGACAAATACTCTTCAAAGATCCACCCACTTACCTGAGTGCAGTAGGTACAAGAACCACCAGTCCTTCTTCAGGTAAGAAAAGTGGCTCAAGGTACTACCGGCAAGTAAATCAAGAGCTAGATTGTGAATCCAGATCTAACTCACACTCGTATCTCTGACTCCAACTATACCTGTCTTTCAGATTTCACTCTCCTGGCTTTTAGAATGAGAGAAGCAAATGCTTTTTGGGTTGAATTCTGGTATGACAAAGCTATACAATGGAAAAATATGAAAAAGAGAGGAGATTCCTGAGGTTATTTTTGGTATCCACGCTTTAAATATTCTGATTCACTCTTTGAATATTTTCTTTACTGGAAAAAAAAGCAGATGTTTAAAAACTTGCAAAGAATTTCAGAGATTGCACATTTAAAAATCCTCCTAATTTAAGGTCACAATTTTCAAAGTATAGCACAAAGCCCCAGGGATAGACTACATATACCTGCCAAGTGACACACTGCAAATTTAGCTAAAATTATAATACTTTTAATAGTTTTTAGAAGAAACAGAGATAAAGTCATATAAACAAATTTTTCTTCAAAAATGTCAAAATAAAGAAAGAGAAACTGTTCCAGATTAAGGAAGATGAAGAGACTTCATGGTAAAACATGCAACCTTGGATTAGGCCCTAGAATTGAAAACACTAGATTTTTTTTTTCTTTTAAAATTTGCTTAGGGTATGTTTTCATCAGCTTTTTTTTTTTTTTTCTTGTCTCTGTGACCAAAAGATCTAACAAGAACAATGTAAGGAGAAGTTTACTTGGGGTTCATGGTTTCAGGTCTCAATCCACAGATGGCCAACTCTATTGCTCTGGGCCCAAGGTGAGGTAGAATATCACAGTGAAAGGGTGTGGGGGAGGAAAGTAGCTTAGAAAATGGTAATCAGGAAGCAGAGAGAGAGAGAGAGCTCTCTGCTCACCAGGGACAAAATTCCAGTCACTCCTCTAGTCACACTCTACCTGCCTAAAGTTACTACTCAGTTAATCCATAAGTGGATCAATCCACGGATCAGGTTAAAGCTCTCATAATCCAAACATTTCTCCTCTAAAAATTCTTGCACTAACACAAGAGCTTTTGAAGGACATCTCATATCTAAACCATAACAGGGTATCAATGATAACTGGCAAAATGTAAAAAGTAGCTTGGTTAATAGCATAGTTCAATGCATATCAATGTTAATTTGTAATTTTGACCATTTGCTTATATCTCCAATAACATCATGGTGCTTAGGGGTAAAAGGACATCTGGTTTGGAACTCACTCTCAAAGTTTAAGAAAAAACATATAAAAACAGAAAAAGTTATAAATCAAGCGTACAAATAAGAAATAGGGAGCTCTGAGTCAAAGGCATGTAGGAGTACTTTCACTTTCCTGGAAGATTGCACTAATTGCAAAATAAAATAAATTTATTAGAATTTATTAAAGACATCCATAAATTCCAGTGGATATACAATGTTGAATTGACAAAGCTCTAAAAATAATGGAACAGATAGCACTAAAAAATAATTACTGATGACATTCAGGCAAGAAATCTCACTGACATAACACTGAGCAGAAGACAGAATCAAGGGTATATATATTACATGATTCAATTTATATGAAGTTCAACAGAATGTTCACATGATGTTGACACAAAGTTAGGAGGTGGGAGCACTTCATTTAAATGGGGCTTTTCTGGAGTGCTAGGACTATTTTATGTAATCTGATAGTAATTGTAAGAATATACATATACAGATATAAATATGTGTGTGTGTGTATATATATATAAACATATATATGTTAAAACTCACTGAGTTGTACACTAAAGATATAGGTACTTACAAACAATAACCTGATAATAACAACACAAATAGAATAGATTGGTTTGTCTTTGCTTTAGTAAAAGAAGCATGGTCAATAATACTGAAAAGCAGAGACAAGAAAAAAATAATTTAAAGATTGGCTCAATATGTACTGAAACTGAAAGTCAATTATACGATGAGAAACCTATTTAAACTGAAAATTTAAGATATTCAAATAAAAATCCAGCCACATCTTTTCAAGATATTATACGTACCTTAAATTTCTCCAGATTTCTAATTTCACCTAAAAGATGTTTTATTTCACCGTTCTTCTGCTCTAACATGGAAAACAACCGTTCCTGCTGCTCAAATTCAGTTTGAGATCCTTTCATCTGTAGCAATGTAGCAATCTGTAACTAGAATCCCCCCACCACAACAAAATTGAGATATTCTGATAAGCATATTTCTGGAACAATTTGTATTTTGTACTAATACTATTAGGACTTGTTTTGAAAACTAATTAGTTATTTCTAGTCTAATAATTGGAAAATATACATCAATTAGTTTTGTTGTAGACATAACTTTGGAGTACTTCTACTTTTTAATGATATCTGAAGTCTTTAATATAGTTTTACCTAGTTTGTGATACAAAATTGAACAGCATGACTGTGGTCCAGAGGGTGTCATTTAACTGGTAAGTATGCCTGGACAAATGTGGCCTGCTATTCACCACCAAAATTCTCCATTAGCTTTACTTAAGTAGGGGAAATTGTTAAGCAGCTCAGTCACAAACATGATATTCACAATGATAAGAATGGGAAGTACCATATGAGTATTTTTCTACACTTTAACCCCAAGACAGTTCTGAGAGGCAAGTTCTATCACCTCTACTTTGTAAATGAGGTATGCCTTTTAGATGCTCTCAGAATATATGTCCCAGGTAACCACAACTAGCAAATGACAACTATGCTTCAATCCAGTCCATCTAATTCCAAGTTCAATCAGTGACCTTTCCCATTTCTCTGGTAAAACTGACATCTTGAAAAAAAAAAATCTAAACTTTCTTCCAAACACCACCTTAGGAACATCAGGCAGAACAGACCATACATTGGAATTCTAAGGACTGCTATAATCTTGGAATCTTTCTAATTGCCATAAGGTTTTCTGTTACTTCTTATTTGTGTGCAGCAACAACCAACAAAACCCTTAAAATTAAAGGGGTTAATTACATGCTTTGAGGAGCTGCAAGAAAAGGGAACCCTAAATAGTTCAAATTTCCATCTAAAATAAGCCTTCATGAGAAGTGAGAAATGGCAAAAGCTAGTCTCATTTGATGCGGGAACCCAGAAAGACTCAGAATAAGTGAGAAACAAACACTTTTAAATTCCTTTTCCCTATTCTATAATGATTTAAACCTCCCTGGCAAGGTTAGAGAATGATCATTAAAATAAACAATTAGTAGTTGTTAAACACACTAATGTTTTTCCAAGATTAACTTTTTGAAAACATAAAAGTATCTTATGATCTACCTGGAATTTCTAATTTTTAAAAAAATCATGCAGTTCTAGAAAGAAATATAAAAGTATACCCCTTGAAGGAAAAGATGGATTTTGTGATATATTTATCTATATAATGCTAATATGAAGTAGATTTAACAAACATTTAAGAGCGGTAATTCCACACCTTCATTCTTTGCATCTGTTCTCTATTAAATGCATTTTGCTTCTTTAGTGACTGATACTTGACTTTCATACCGATAAGCTGGCGTTCCATTGCCGCCCTTCATCTTCTACCTGGAAAACATTGATATGTTTAATTGTTCTTGTACTAAATGAAATAATAGTTTACCCAATTCAATTATTAGAATACTTGTAAGTACCTCTGCAAACAAAGAGTTGCCCTTACTATTGGGATCCAAGGCTTGCTGGAGGGCCTGGCCCAATTGACCTGCAGATCTTGATTTGCTACACGAGCTTTCTAAATTCAAAAGAAAACAATTTAGCTAATAGAGATTAAATTAGCATGAAAACAATTTAAAAACTGGAAACAATACAACTGTAATCATAATACCTCTAAGGCATTATAGTATGAAACTGCTTCTTTCTCCTGCTCTTCTTTTTCTTCTTTAAGTCGATCTACCAGGCGCATTAAGTTAGTACTAAGACGTTCTAGTTGTTCCTGTCTGTACTGTAGTTCATTCACTTCTTCCTTGAGAGCATTCTATTCAACAGAAATCGAAAGACAAAATTCTCTTGAAAATGCTTTCATTTAGCAGCTGCTCAGCTAACTTATCTGTAGTGGTTCACATTCAAATTAAAACTACAAAAACCTGTCAAAGTTGTCAGATACCTATTAAAATTTTAAAAATTACTTAATTTTTCAGCAGGGAACCAAACAAAAGGCTCTAGAGACTGCTCTTTCTGACTGTGAATTCAGGGCTTTAATTTTTAATGACTCATAGTCTGAAATGAAATCTATGTTCACACAAATTTCAACTTCCACTGTACTAACATTTTATATTATGACACAAACTAGGATCAGAAAATGTCTACGTCCTTTCAGAGCTTTCATTAATGTAAAGGTACTGTCTGCCTTATTTAATCAGGTCACCTAATACTATTTTTTAAAATAAAGTAATTCACCTAAACTACATAAAACATTTTTTGGATAGTTAGATCAAAGTAGGTCAAAAAAACATTTCTTCCTCCACACTAGCTCATTAGAATTATTATAAAAACACATAAAATGTATGCAAAAGAAAAATTTAAAAATCTAAGAAAACACATGCCATAAAAATTACCTTCACACTTTCCATTTCAGTCAGCTCGACCTGAAGAGCCAGCATCTCTGAAGACATGCTTTCGTGGACTCGCTCAGACATCATCTGTATTTCCTCCGATTTATGAGACAGGAGTTCCTTCTGGTGGTCTACTTTGTGCTTTAGCTGCTTTTCACTAAGCCTAGCTTCATCTAACTCTCCTTTCAGTTTTTCTATCTAAAGTATAAAAAAAAAAAAATCACAATTTTATAAATCAAAAGGTATTTTCTTTCTGTAAAATATCACTGAATGATCCAAACTTGTACAAGAGACTAGTAGAGCTTCCAAGGACACTCCAATAGTGACCCACCTTGTTTTATAAACAGTCCATTCTAGCCATCCAAGTGGTTTGGATGCATTAAAGCTACCAGAAGCACTGTGTAGCTGTGTAAACGATGCTGTGACCAGCCATGCAGAAGCAGAAGCCTGATTGGAAGGCTACCACAACAGTCTAGGGGAGAGGGGATGGTGGGGACTAGAGCCACAGTAGCCTACATCAAGGTTCTGTTGGCCAAATCCCCACAACAGGCTGATGAATTCAACATGAGAAGTAAGAGAAAGATACTGGGGGGAAAAAAAGCCAAACCTTTGGCAAAAGTGATTTAAGAACATCAGTAAGACTGAAAATTTTGTATTGATATACTCTTTGCTCTACCACCTAAGCCATCTCTACAGTTGGTCCTTAATTCAGGCCCCAAAAAAATATCCCCTATACTGCTACATTTGTTTATGTAATGAAAGCTACATGAAAAAAAAAAAAAACCCACCAGGAGAAATGAAAATGCATCATTACCAGTCGTTACTGTCTAAAACCAGATTAGTTCCAGACAAGCTAGACTATTTGTCAGTAATGTGCAGGATGACTATGTATTTCACAAAAGCATTATTTGTTTGTTTTACCGTCTATTAGGAAAAAATAAACCAACTCAAATATATGATTTCATTACTAAAAATAGAAAAACACTTAGAGCTAAATCAATAAAGAATTAAGGCAGCAGTATAGCTTGTACTGACATGGAAAAAAATCTTAGAAGATGTTACATAAAAAAAAAAAATCTAAAAATTGAAAGAGACTTCTGAGAAGACAATAAAAAGTCAAGCAAGTTTTGAAAGGGTTTTGAAAGAAAGGGTTTGTAAAAGTCTGGATTCCACACGAAGAAGAGCCATGGTGAAGTTCTGGATTCCTAAGTAGCAATCTGAAGGCTGGATGGGTGGGGGTGCTAGAAAGGAATGGGCATTCATGAACAGCTGTTGTCTATTTCGTGTTTATGTATGAAGTGGAGCTAGTATGTAATGTGTCAGATTATGTACACACTCAGTGACACAGAATTTGGTGTGAGGAAGACTTGCTTCAATTCACAACTGACAATTTCTAGCTCTCACCTTGTCCAATTTGCTTGATCTACCTAAACACTGGTTTTCTCATCAGTAATATGGAGATAACAATAGGATTTCCCTTAAAAATATATTTTGAGAACTGGATCATGTTTTTCCTCAAAAAATAAATTATAAGGTATCAATACTAATATATAGTAATTTATAAGGAACTACTGATTTGTTCTACAGAATTACAAAGCACACCACTAGCTGCAGTAAAGGCTAAGGGACCACTCTTTCTGAAAGGAGACTGCTTGACTATGACCAAGGATGCCTCAGTAGTTACTAAATAAATGGATCATAAAAAAATTGCTGCTATCAAAATTGGAAAATTGTATGTAATTAGAAGGCTATATTGATACAAGTCTCACTTTTATAAGTCATTTTATAAGTTTTTGTTTCTCAGTGTTTCTACTCTCAACATTAAAATGACAGAAAACTGATCTATGCTATTTTCACAGTGGTACTTGAGAAAAATCTTTATCACCTTACATTAACAGATGGTTGCATCAACATGGGGTATTTTTGCTCTGAAAACATACATATATTCAAACCTTGTTTTTTAGTTCATTCACTTCCTGTCCATGGCTTCTGCTTAGCTGCTCTTCTAATTGTTCTAGCTGCATTTTTTGTTGTTGCTTAATAGCTTCACATTCGCAGCTCAAACTTTCTAACATGCGACTCTTGAGCTCAACTTCTCTCTGAAGAGTATATTTTTCTTGTTCATAATTCTGAAAATAGATTCAATTACAATTCAATTACATAAAAAATCACTTAAAGCTATTACATATAATCAGTTCTCACCTTCAACTGGCTTATTCCTGTTTCATACATTTGCTGCTTTCTGAGGTACAACCACATGTTAAATCTGGAATAACTTTGTAGCTCATCAGTTTTAGTGAATCCCTAAGGTATATTCTGAAAGTACAGTAATGTCAAAAACACTCAGGCTGAAGTTAGTACAGGCATCAACTCTAGAAAAGATGCAAGGTTACCACTTTCCAATCTGGGGCTCTGATGCCCTAGTTACCCGCAATGCAAAACGTAACTGGGGAGGCATTCTCTGGATTCCAAAATCTGAATAAAACTTTGTATGATGAGTACCATCAGGCTACGTTAAAATGTCCCTGATTTTGGCTGCATTATCAACTGTCACAGCAGCATGTCTTATCTCATGCTGACCCAAAACTAGGCATTTGTTTGACGATTAGGAAAATAAGCTACTTATTATTTCGTACAGTTTGATAGCACAACCTTCAAATCTGGAGTCCATCTGAGAGAGAACATGAAAAAGTAAAGGGACTTTTGGTAACAAAAGACCAGAAACAAGGTCTTAGGCATTCAACCTTCCATCTATTCCACACATACTTACTAAGAACCCAGCAAATATGCCAGGTAACAGAGAAACTCAGATAAATATAAAAAATGATGCCTGACTTCAAGGAGGATCAATGTCTAAAGGAACAATAAACACACAATTCAGCAATTACATTAAGTCACAGTAATTGGTAAGTGCTAGCTCAGAATACACTTCCTGAAGGAAGTAATGTCTATATTGGTTTTTAAAGTATTAGGACACATGCTTGCATACTATGTTCTGATGCAGAGAACATCATAAAGTGAATAACTGTTTAACTAGTCAGATCATTCAGGTGTCTGAGCTCCACACACAATCAGATATCATTTGCATTTTATATGCAGGGGATGTTCCAAGACCCTGGGTGGATAGCTGAAACCACAAGTTGAACCAAACTCCATATATACATATGTACACACATCTTGATGAGTTTTAATTTTAAATTAGGCAAGTTAGAGATTGGTAACATAACTAATAACAATTATAATAATATGCTGTAATAAAAGTATGTGAATATGATCTCTCTCAAAATATCTCATTGTACTATGCCTAGGTGAGGAGAGGAAGTGAGGTGGAGCAGGTGGGATAAAGTAGGATGGCACCGGATTTCCTCACACTATTCAGAATGGCATGCAATTTAAAATTTATTATTTACTTATGGCACTTTCTATGTAATATTTTTAGACTACAGTTGTCCAGAGGTAAGAAAAGTGAAACTAGAAATAAGGAGGGGGCCTACTGTATGGTAAAGTCCATGATAGAGATATGGTAATTGCTTCACTACCCTGTAGAAGGCATTGACAGAGAAGTATTAGTTCAAACTCCTTCATGAAGCTTTAAAGTATAAGATAAAATGAAACTAGAAAAAGGACCTAAAACAAGTAACATTATTTCTCCAAAAGCACTTCCACTTTTGATAAGTTATTTCTCCAAATAATTATATATATCATGGTTTTATTTTCTATTAGATTTTTAATTCTTTGCTTTGCTTTATAATTAGGTATTGAGCTTGTGGTCAAGAACAGTACCACATGGAAAAACAAGAGCTGTCATTAGTAACTTTTACCTGCTATATTTATAATTTTCAATTTTAGTTTATACCACTGAGGATTTACTAAATTAAACTGATTTATTCATTTTTTCAATAAATATTTGTGTGCAAAGCACTAGAGAATATAGCAGTGAAAAAGACAAAATTCTTAAGGACCTTGCAATCCTGGAGATAATTAGTACTGCAAAGAATTAAGAGTGAGTGATGCTACCAGGTGCAGTGGTGCACACCTGTAATCCTGGCGGCTCAGGAGGGAGGCAAGAGGATCACAAGTTCAAAGCCAGCCTCAGCAAAGGCAAGGTGCCAAGCAACTCAGTGAGACCCTGTCTCTAAATAAAATACAAAACAGGGTTAGGGGTGTGGCTTAAGTGCCCCTGAGTGCAATCCCTGGTAACTATACTCCCTGAACTCCCCCCACAAAAGAGTGAGTGATGCCGACTTTAGTTAGGGCTGGTCTCTATGAGTGACATTTAACTGAAATCTGAAGATTGAGGATTCAATCTATGAAGAGCGGGTGAGGAACAACTAAGCAGGAGGAAAGAGCTCATATAAACCCATAAGGCAAGTCTAGGATAGCCTGAACAAGGAAAAGCAGTTTCCTATGTTTGCAAAAGTCCAGCAGAAGTCAAATCACATAGGGATGTATAAACCCTCAGACTGTCTTTTGTAAATACAATTGAAAGCCTTATGCAGATTGAGAAAGGAGATGACATGATCTCTTGTGCTTTTCCATGAGAAAGAATGATTCTATGTTGAGAAAGAATGATCTGAATGGCAATGATAGAGCAGGCAATCTGGTTAGAAGGCTGGGAGAAAGAAGACAGTGGCCTAGATAGATGTTTTATAAATCATGTCCCTAAGAATTTGTGGACTAAATGTGAGACTTCTAGATTTTTGGGTCAAGCAACTGAATGTCATTCAATTTACTAAATAAATAAGCTAAAGACAGAGAATGTTTGATTAATAGACAGGGAATTAAATATTCTGTTTATATCAAGATTGAGATACTCTTAAGTGGGCAATTGAATACATTAATTAAGAGTTCAAGGGAGGACTATTGCTCCTCCCTTGAACTCTTAATTAATTGTTAATTAAACAGTTTAGGTTGCTTAACTACTATGGGGGCATTTAGATGATATTCAAAGCTCCAAAATAAGTGAGGTCACCTATGTAGAGTGTGGACAAACAAAACTTAGTGATAAATATGGTAGGTAAATTGTGGTAGAAAGAGTAAACATAATTGAAACTCAGAACACACTGCTTTGGAAAGAATATCAGGAATTCATTAACTTATTCACCTTTAATGAAAATGGCACAGATAAGAAATTAGATCTTCAGAAAATAAAATAATTATTGCTAGACAAAATAAACCTTCAATAGCTAAGCACACCCTCATAAACAGAGGAATCCACAGTCTTACCTCAGTCATGGTCATCATTTCATCACGACATTTATCTAATTGATTTTGCAATTCACTTTGGCTCTCCAATAGTTGTAAACCATACTATGCAGCTTTTAGTCGCTCTTTTTCAACCTCTTTCAGCTTGCTTCGAAGATCTGCAATATCTGCCTCCATGTTCTTTTCCTGTTTTTAGACTATTATAAATAGAAGAAATATAATTTTTTGAGCTTAAACAAAAAAAAAAAAACCCTACAATAAAACCAATAATAAAGGAACTATGTATCCCCAGTGCTACTATCATATAAAAACATAATATTAAGATTTTACTCCTGACTTGTAAGGAGTCAAATTTGCATTCTTGTTCTAAGAGCAAAAATTGTTCTGATAATTTTTTTACTTGAGTTGAGACCAAACCAAAAAGAACAGAAAAAAAAATACACTCAATTGTGTTCCTAAGAAACTCAACATTAGGAAACTATTCAATTGTTATATGTTAAATGTTCGTAATTACTAAGGTAGAATTAGTCTCATAATTGTGTTACTGTCTAAATAATCAAAGTAAAAAGAGAGCAATGACAGAAACCAAGAAACTTTATGGTATGCATGCATGACTGCTACTTAAGAGTATAAAAAGACAGTTTTAAATCAGACTCACAAGATAAAGTAAAGAATATCCTGTCTTATTTTTTATAGTAGTACTACTTTGCTGAATGTATTTGTTTCATTGGAATCAGATTCACAGTATTTTTCTAATTACTCTTAACAGAGTATGTAAAATAGAAACTATGTTCAGAGCAATTTCCAGGCTAAGCCTTACAACTTTATACATAGGATAACTGTACTTTAACTTAACCTCATTTATTGTCCCTTCCTCTTTGGCCCTAGTCCCTTTAAGCCAAACTGAAACTGGACTTTGCTTTTATAGAGCATCAGATGATTCCCTATGTCTTAAGTTTATAGAATCATGCATTTAACAAACATTTACTGAATGCCCCATTAGCTAGGCTTCATTCTGGGCACTTCAGATCATTATGGCGTAAAACTGGCAAAGTTACTCATTCATTAAACTTACATTCCAAGAGGGGAAAATAATAAGTAACAGCGTAATAATTAAATACATTAGAAAATAGAATTGGAAGAAAAAAAAGCTCAAAAGAGATAGGTGGTGTAAATAGGAGGCAAAAGATGGGAAATAGGTATGCATCATTGTGTGGAAGAATGTTCCAGGCAGATGGGAAACCCTAATATGGAAAAAGAGTCCAAGATATGAACTACAATTTAGGTCACAGATAATAAAGGAGCCGGCAGATCAGTCCATTATAAAGAGTTTGGCTTCTAGCGTGTGTGAAATGGGAAGTCACTTCAAAGTCTGAAGTAGACAATTTGGTAAAATTTAAAAGAATCATTTCACTGCTGTGTTGAATAGTTAGGATGGAACAAAACTGGAAGCAGAGAGACCATCTGAGATAATGCCTCATGCTAGGTGGTGGCATAGTAGGTGAGAAATGCCCAGATTCTGCCTATATTTTAAAGGTAAAGCCAACATGATTTTCTTATATATGGAATATAGCAAAATAAAAAATGCCTTTAGAAAGTAAAAATACCTTCAAGGCTCTGCCCTGAGCAACCAGCAGAATGGAGTTGCCCTCATTTGAGATATTGATATAAAGTTTTTTGGGGGCCAGGGGGACCAGGATTTCAAGTTTTGCATGAAAAATGTCAAGCAGGCAGCTGAATGAATACATGTGTAGGAGAGGGGTGTAGGCTAGAGATATAAATTTGGAAGTTATCAGCACAAGTCCTTCAGATTGAGTATCAACAGAGGATGAACATAACAAAGAGGAGAGGACGAAGGACTGAACCCTACTAGAAGGTGAGGAAAAGATGTAAAGTATATTCAGGAGTTAACAGTGAGGTAAGGAGGAAATCAAGAGCATGTGCTGTCTTAGAAGCCAATAAACAAAGTGTATTAAGGAGGTAGGAGAGATCATACCAAACGCTGCTGCTAAGTCAAATTGGCCACTGGATTTTGAATTTATGGAGGTCACTGGTGACCCCAAGAGAATTTTGGTGGGAAGATGGGGTAAAAGCCCACTTGAAATGAGTATGATAGAGAATGGTAGGAGATGAAAAAGTGACAGAAAATACAGTTTTGCTTCAAAAAGCAAATAGAATAGTAGCTGGAATGGAAGTAGAGACAAATTTACTTACTATTTTAAAGATACAAAACAATATGTGTGTATAACCTAGGATAAATTCAGGACAGAAGATGACATAGGAGATACTGGAGAACTGCCAGAGTGATGTCCTTGACTAGAGGATGAGGTCTAATGTACTGAGAATGTAGCATGGATATCTTCTCTAAAATGAAAACAAAGCATACAATATAGATGCTGATTAACTAGGGAGATATAGTAGGGAGTATATTGAAGTAAACCTAGTTGGTTTTTTGTTCATTTATGTTTTGGTAGCAGGGTATTAGGGATTGAACCCAGGGCCTGCCTGGCCCATGCTAGGCAAGTGCTATACCACTGAGCTACATCCCCAACCCTAGTGTGACCTTTTAAACGCCTCACTTATCACTGAATTAGAAAACAAAGTTCTTAACTGAGAATCAGTAGGTAGGAGATATAGGGTTTTATAATAGGGTAAAATAGATACCATAAACTAACCAGTGCAGACTACTTTAAAATGCAAGACCTTTTCAAAACCTATATACAGTGAAGCTAGCCAGCTAACTGTTGCTTTATTAACAATAACTTATATTTGTTGGGGATTTACCACCTGCTAAAAGAAGTGCTTCAAATACATAATCTCATTTAATGCTCTTCATGAGCCCGTTAAGCCATTATTATTATCTCCATCTATCAAAATAAAAATGAGGTTAACCTCAAGGCCTCCCATTAAGGAATACACAAGGAAGCCAAAACATTAGTTCTCATTCATTCAAAAAATTTGCTGGAATTTTATTATATGTCAGACAATGCACTTAGTGTTGAAGATAAAATAATGATCCAAACACTAGAAAATATTTTGTCTTCTTGAATTTTACAGTCCATTAGTAGAAAGGCATCAAATCAAATAACTAAACTATAATGTTACAAGTGTGATAAGTGCAAAAGGGAGAGCTGTAACTAAGGTGGTATCTAAGCCTATAACAAGAGGGAACTGTTCCCTGATTACGTGACTTTTCAGCTGAGCTCTAATGAGTGAAAAAAGAATTAATCTATCAACCTGCAAAGAGTTAACCTATCCTTTAGCCATGGACGAACTAAAACTAATATGTGCCATACATTTTGCTTGGTACTCTATGTACATTTTCTTAGCAATGTTCTCAAAGATCTCATAGGGTAGAAGAACTTACATTTTAAACATGCAATCTTAATGTGGCACAGAAAGGTTAAGTAACTTGCTCAGGGTTATCAGTCACTCAGGAGCTAAATGAGATGGGAACCAGAGTCCATTTCCAAAGCCTGGTGCTCACATTTCTGTCTGGCCTCTCAAAATAGCATACAAGCCATGCGCAGTGGCTCACGCCTATAATCCCAGTGACTCGGGAGGCTGAGTCAGGAGGATCCCAAGTTCAAAGCCAGCCTTAGCAAAGGCGAGTCCCTAAGCAACTCAGTGAGATCCTGTCTCTAAATAAAATAGGAAACAGGGCTGAGGATGTGGCTCAGTGGTTGACGGCCCCAGAGTTCTATCTCCGGTACACCGCTCCACCCGCCCCCCCAAAAAAACAGCATACAAAAAACATTGGAACACAGGAAGCTCTAGAAGTCAAAGCTGCCTAGGCCCTTCCACCTCCATCCCTTACTGGTGGCATGAATTCGGGCAAGTAACTTAACGCCTTGTTTCATCATCTTCAATACAAGGAGGGTAATAACCATCTTACAGGCTTATTGAGAACATTAAACATGATAATGGATGGAATACAAATAGGGCAGGGAGACACGCATGATTTGAAAGTTTTGAGCAACATTTTAAAAAAGTAAACAAAGGACAAAATTCATCTTGACGTTTTACTTGACCCAATGCATCCAAAATATCATTTCAACTCGTAATCATAATAATTGCCAGAGATACAGCTCTTGTGGGATACTACCTTTCAAATCCAGTGTATAATTTACATTTAATTCGGGTTGCCACAGTGGCTAGGGGGCCATCGTACTGGACAACGCACCTCCAGGGGCCATCAGTCTGAGGCCCCCGGCAGCCGCCTGGCCTTCCATATTTATCCAGAGTTCCCCAGAGAAGCGAGAACGTCCAACCGAAGACTGGGGCCCGACTGGAAGCCAGCTTATAAGAATTTAGGGTTCCGGGCCAAAGCCTCCGCCAAGACCCAGGCCCCAGGCTTCCTCAAGCCCTGCTCCCCGCCGCCTACGCTCCTCTCCACTCTCACTAGTCTTTACCTCTGTCGTCCTCACTCCTTCCTCCAGCTGCTGGCAAGAGCTGAGAGGTCCGGGCGTCCAGATCCGTGATGCTAACCTCAGCCTGCCAGAGAGTTGCCCTCCCATTCATTTACCTAGTAGTCCTGTAAGCGCCAGGGCTTTTTGAACACAGTTCCCGTGAGAACTCTCACTTCTCACGAAATGTTCCTCTAACAGCGCGAGAAAAGCCAACGCCGAGGAGCGTTCGGCAGAAGCGCCCCGCCCCCTCCCCGCAACGACTGCGCAGGTGCGAGTGGCGAGCCCTGGACTGGCGCAGGCGCGGACCTGACCTCTTGGCTTGTCAGTTTTACCTCAGGTGGTTTTCCAGGATTTCGTCTAGGTGTCTGCTTAAAATTGCTGTTTGTGGGGCTTGTGGTTTTATGACAGGGCCTTCTGGAGGGACAGTGTCGGTTGGCGGGGATGGGTGGGACTGACCTTGGGGGCCGTTGTCAGCGTTGTCCACCCACCAACGGACTGCGCGCGTGCCCTCGGAGGACCTTCCCGCAGAATCTCTTGTGGTTCTAGGACCCGGAGTCTGGGTGGCGACGTGGGTCCACGGTTACCATGTGGCTTTGTGCCCCACCTTGTAGCGCCTTGGCCAAGTTGCACAGGATACCTGTCACCTTCAGAGGAAAGCCAAGCCCCAGGAAGAAAAAATGGCTGCCTTAAGTGACAGAATCTCAGTATGAACTAATGCAGTCCGATTCCAGAATCCAGGCTCTTGAGAGCATGCGTGTTTAAATAATCTTATTTTGTTAACCTAGTGTCTATACGTTATTTAAAAATTTAAGCATTCATAAAGAATGGCGTCCAACATTTAGCGAACACTGAGTCCTAGTAACCGTTATGGGGTCATCTTTTCTTTCCTATTTTAGGACTTGGTTTTTGGCTCCCCTCCCTTCCATCATCAGCTTTTTTTCCATTTCTGTTGGACGGTCCCTCTCCACAGAATAAATGTTGTAATAACTGCCATTGCAAAGTGATCATAGTAATAATAATAGACAAAATTTTGTAATAACTGCCATTGCAAAACAACAACAACAATTTCCCTGACTCCAATCAGGTACAACCCCATTTGTTTGCTTCTCTTTGTAACAAAACACCTGAAAAAAAATGTTTACAATTACTAACTTCATTTTCTTACATTTTAACCCTGCCTGCTCCAACTTTAGCTGGGGTTCAATTCCAGCCAATATAGTGAAATGACACCTCAAGATCACCAGAGATTTTTTTTTTTTTTTTTTTTGTACTGGGAATTGGACTACTTGCCTTGTATGTGCTAAGCATGTGCTCTACCACTGAGCTACACCTCAAATCCACCAGTGATTTGTATCTTGCATCAGCAAGTAGTCAATAATTAGTTCTTCCTTCTGCTGAAATTTGTCAAGAATTGATTGCTTTCATTGAATTTTTGTTTTATGTTTTGGGGTGCCGCACTCTCCTTGATTTTTCCTCTTTTCACTTTCTTTTGGATACTTTTATTCTGACTGAGTAGACCAGATTACAAAAGACTAATCTCAGTTTTAAGATAAGCAACAAAGATAACAGATGCATCTGGGGCCTGAATGAACCAAATGCTCATTCATTTTTAATCAACCCTGTGTTCTTTGATAAATGAAATAAATACCATTTCCCCTGTCATTTAACAAAGATTCCTCAACTCAGAAGTCAGGAAGACACTATTCTAGCCTGGACCAGTAATGAAATGAAAAAGCTAATCCAAAGGTCTTTCTTAACTTTTTTTTTTTTTTTACCTCCTCCTTTTACAGGAGAAAGTAAACTCAGTATCATCATTTAAGTAAAGGATTGAGTGGCCACCATGAGGTAGACATAGCGGAAGGAATTCAGAGATATGATAACTACTTTCTGGGAGATGCTTACAACATAGTGGAGTATTGAGAAATATAAAAGTAACTATAGGGCTGTATATGAACGCCACTTGCATGGTATAAGCCTTACAGTAAATATTATATGTACAGATATGTTTTGTTTGGTCATTTAAGACTTCGCAGTGTAGGTGACATTTTAAGAAAAGTCTTGAGGGATGGCAGAGCTAAGGAGGAATGAATTCAGGAAGAGGGAACAGCATTATCATAGAAGCTACTCATATAAAAATTGTTAGATAAAATTTGTAGGAGGACATAAATTTGGAGTAGACTCCTGTACAGGGTTCAGTAAACCAAACCAATATGAAAGCACTCTTGCTAAATGTTTAATGAATAGCTGGCCTTCAGTCAATTTCTACGATTGAGCTTCAGTCTATCCTAAGTAGCTACCTGATTCAAATCAGTCAAGGTGCTGAGCTGTAACCCATTAAGCTATCAATATGCCTTATTTTTGTTTACTATCCGTAAATAACTATCTGATCATGTTGCTGGAAAGAGGTCTTTGAACTTGTGGTCGTGCAGGCTGCCCAATTTTAGAGTTGTTAAAGTCAGTTATGATTTTTAAATTAGTTGCAATTTGTCTAGGAATGGTCTAATGAGAGTGCTACCAGTACCACCACTAGACACTAGATGTCACAAGTGAAATGAATTCTAAAGAGTCTCTGCTTCTGTTAACATACTTCGGATTTATAGTTCAAGATGCAGATTCCTATACCCCGATAAGGTCCAGATACCATTCCTTAAATGCCAAAGGCCAGACAAATAAAAACATAACCTTTTATCTGTAATTTTCAGTTTATATAACGAGAGGCCATTTCCTCCACAGTAGTGATTACCCAGCATAGAAGGGGACTCTAGATACTGGGAAACAGCAACAACAAAAATCCGGCCTACTTCCCATCATAACTCCTAATATTATAGCTGTTCAAACTGTAGATAGACAGATGTAGCTCGCTTATTATCTTTCCTTCATTGTGACTGCTTTAGACCATTTAGTTAGCAGAAGTGGTGTAGAAGGAGGTGTTGTATTGCATTGACAAGCTGTGTTTATTTTGACACAAACTTATTTAATAGTTGTTTTAGGTACTACAGCTTCCTTCTCCCTGTGACCTTTCCTATGTGTGTACACAGATAGAGACAGAGAGACATATCTGGTGTCTCTTCCTCTTCTTACAGGACATTAGTTGTATTTTAGGGTCCCACGCTTATGACCTTATTTAACCTTAAAGACCCTATCTCAACTCACATTGGAAATTAGGGCTTTGGCATATGAATTTGGGGGTACAAATTAGTCCATAACACAGGGTATTAATAAAAAATCCACTTTTCTGCAGTCCCAGTGACAAATCTCATTGGCTTGGATTCATTCACATACACATCTTTTAAACAATCATGGAATCAAGGTGATGGGTATCCCAGAGCTGAATGGTAGAATAAATTGTAAGGAACCAGCATGGCTGAAAATGAAAGGAAAGATGAATCACTCAAAGAACAAATGCAGTGCTTTTGGCAGGAGTGAGAGAAATTGATGCTGAGAAGTTAACCAACAAATGCTGACGATATTGGGATAGCACACACTTGCTTTGAGTGAGGACTTCATCTATGAAGAGCAAAATAGAGCTCTTTGAAGAGCTGAAGATGGTCCTACACACTGTAGCTCCCAAAGAGACTGGGTTTCATTACCGCTGTTACTATTACACAGTCAAATTTGCCTGCCTGGAACAATTATTAATTTTGATATCTAATTATCACAGTGGGAATTGTGACAATTCAATTTCCTGGTCTCCTGCTTGTTGCCACTAGGTGACAGTCTTTGCAAATATTTTTTCTGAACAAAACATATTCCTGGCACAGAAATTAAATTCTGTTGGAAGAGGTGGTTTCAGTTAGATTAGCCAAATGCACATATTTTTTTTTTAAATCCTGAGACTTGAAGTTCTTTTTTTTTAAAGAGAGAGAGAGAATTTTTTAATATTTATTTTTTAGTTTTTGGCGGACACAACATCTTTGTATGTGGTGCTGAGCATCAAATCCGGGCCGCACGCATGCCAGGTGCGCGCGCTACCGCTACCATTTGAGCCACATCCCCAGCCCTTGAAGTTCTTCAAAATCATAGTTACCCCTCATCTGGAATACTCTTTCTCTACTTAATTCACTTTTCTCATTCTTTCCTCTGAAGAGATCTATGACTAATGTTTAAGTCATATGCATATAACACACATTCAAGAGTCAGGATCTGTGTTCCTACTGCAGGCTCTGTTACTTCCTAGCCATGGTTTTCTTTAACCAACTAGTTGGCCTTTCAGAGCCTCCATTTCTCTATGTACAAAATAGGATAATCAGTGTACCTGATTTAGTATGTGTGAAGCTTAAATGAGCTAACACTCTTAAAGTACTTAGCATAGTGTCAGCAAATATTAGTTGTTATTTTTGAGAGCATTGTCTTGACTCAAATGTCTTTTCTGTTGGGACCCTTTTCTGAATTCCTAGCCTAGGGCTTGTCTTCTACATAGAATTAATAGCACTCTGTGCTTATCTTTTAAAACACTTATGATTCATAATTTGAGTAGTTTATGTCTGCCTCCTCCACTAAACTGGAAGCTCTTGGAGGATGCTCACCTCACTACAGTTTCTCCCAGCAAGTGCCACATTGTCCAGGACATCCCGGTGATTGAGTCTGATGAGTGAATAAAAAATACATATTCAAAGCACTAATATTAAATGCAATTTATTGATATAAATAATGAATCTGTAAACCTTTGTATCTCCTTGAGAGATTAAAGTAACTTGTAAAAGAATTATTATTTATCCTTAGTGGAAAATACTGAACATTTGTTAAAAATCAGTTTTCATGAAAAAAATCTCCCTGGGAGTGTATACTAAATAAGTGTTCGGACTATTTGATATCCTCTGCAATTTCAATTGCTTTATCTACCTATGACATTATAGGTGTTCTTCATTTGAACCAATATTTCCTCACTGAGAATTCACCCCTTAATGTTATGATTCCAATTCAAACATTTTGTTCTTTTTTTTCCAGTGCTAGGGAACAAGCTTGGGCTTTGCAGATGCTAGTCAAGTGCTAGATCCCTATCAAGCATTTAAAATGAAATAGTGAATTTAGAATGCAAAATAGCTGTTTTGGAGATGACTACAAAGCAAAGAAACCTTGGCAGAAGTAAATGTTCATTGTGTCTAATACAGAGCTTTATATATTAAGTTCTCTTAAAAGGAGAACTATGCTTGATGAATTTAAAGTTTTACAACTTGTACTTTTCTAATATTTCCTCAGGTCCTGGGCAGGTTTATTTATATCCTGGTAAAAACAATGTGGTACATGACCTATTCATTTTCACACATAGAAAATATTTGAGTGTATGATTTCACTAATCCTTAAAATCCCTTAGCTATGAAATGAGCAACTAAAAAGACCCAAAAGCACAGTCGTGAGAAATGCTAGAGAAATGTTAGTTGTTTTCTAAAATATAATTTAATGTTTCCAAAGTATTCTCAAAATATGAGAAAAGGAGAAAGTGCTTTGTGGGCTTGAGATAGCCCATACAGTCAAATCTTTGTTTTGTTTCTTTCTTTCTTTTTTTTCTTTTCTTGTGGTGCTGGGGATTGACCCAGTACCTTGTGCATGCAAGGCAAGCACTCTATACCAACTGAGCTGTATCCCCAGCACCTCAAATCTTTGTTTCTTCCTACCAGGGTGGTGAGACCTCAGGCAGTTCTAAAATAGTTGTCTCCTTTCTTTGTACTAATGGTTGTACTTAACGGTCCACCACCTGGCAGACTGCCAGAACTGTGGCTTTATCACAAATGCATCCCATCAACTTGCCCATAACATGCTACATGATGCTGGCAGCACTTGGACACTTTGATAAATTGGTCAGTCTGGTGAAATACTTTTCTGAAATGAAGTCCTGGAACTCATCATGTGTCTTCTCTTACAGTCATATCTTCCTCTGGCTTTCAGATTACCCAAGCAGCTGGGCCAAAGCCCACATCCTCCCACAAAGCATGCTTCCTTGAAAATTCAGATCTTTGCAGTTTTGGCACTAAAGTAATGCTCTTTCATTGTGTGTTAGATCAGGGCTGAATAATCTCTTGGGGTTGAGTAACTTTTTAAATGTTAGAGGACAAACAGTTCCAGGGGTCAGTGTGCATTTAGCAAAGGTCAGAGTTCCTTATAACTACATTTAAGCCTAGATTATGTTTTGCTTTCTTGTGTGTTAGTCTGGAGGTTGGTGTCACTATCTTCCCCTCAGGGAAAGCAATCTATACAGAAATGAAGTATGGCTTCTGAATTGAATTGGTGTAATCACCAGCATTTTTATTATCTAGTCATGGATTGCTTAACAATAGGGCCACGTTCTGAGAATTGCATCTTTACATGATTTTTGTGGTTGTGTGCATACCATAGAGTAAACTTGCATAAACTAGATGATATAGGTCAATCACTTGATGTGGACTCTTAATGTATTCAAGAGTTGTGGTAAAAATGAGATGGATGAGGCTGCTGTTGGTGAAACAGCATGCTGTTATAGTAACTTTTTATAGATAGGAGTACACTCTAAAATAAGGAGAGAAAGCATAGTATTATGAATACATAAACCAGTCACATGGTCGTTTATTATCAAATATCATTTACTGTGTTTAATGGTTCTCAGCTTCACTGCTTATTGGTATCATGTGGCATCAGGCAGAATGTAAGTATCAGAAATATTTAGGTGTTCCCTGAGTGACTTTAATATTCAGCCATGGTGGAGAATCACTGGACCAGCTGATCATATAAAGAGGTAGGATCAACTGAGTCCCTTAGCCTTTTTTTTTCCTGGTTGTTAAGAGCTTTATGCATTGTTAAAATTCCTATTCAATAGCTTTGTGGAATGAATTTTCTTCTTCAGTTCATTAGGCCTTAAAGTTCAAACATTTTCACAAATCTCTGTGCAATAGTAGTGTTGCCTGATAAAATACAGGATATCCAGTTAAATTTGATTTCAGATAAATGAAACTTTTTTAAAAGTATGCCCAGGCAATGTTTGCAATGAATAATAAAAATTATTTA
Source organism: Spermophilus citellus (assembly GCF_964194105.1). Lineage (NCBI taxonomy): Eukaryota > Metazoa > Chordata > Mammalia > Rodentia > Sciuridae > Spermophilus > Spermophilus citellus. The sequence continues at coordinate 31,457,001 of NC_138187.1, read as the reverse complement.
CTGTTTATCTGAAATTCAAATTGAACTGGAACCTTGTATTTTTTTAATTTCTAATTTTTATTTTTTTAGTTGTTGATGGACCTTTGTTTTATTTATTTATATGCTGTGCTGAGAATCAAAACCAGTGCCTTATGCATGCTTGGAAACACTCATTGGTAGGAGAACATGGCTTATCCTTGGGAAAGACAGCAGTCAAATTTGGATTGGAGAGAGCACCATCCCATTAGTCCTCAGAATCTGGGATTTTTACTTTAGCTCTGACCTGTTCTAGCTGCATCAGTGGAAGATAAACATGCAGGGATTGGAGGTGTATGTCAGAGTATGTGTTTAGTATGCTTTAAGCATTGGGTTCAATTCCCAGTAACTCCCAGCCACCCCCCCCCAAAAAAGGTATCAGCATATTAAGAATTAAAGACTGCTTAAAATCCCCCAGTGAGCCAAGAAGATTTTCCTTTTGCTAGGGGTGTTGTGAAAAGTGCAGAAGAGGAGGGGTATGGCTATGCAAGGAGATAGGATACAGAAGAGGTGAATACCTGAATCTGGAGTCTAGGATTTGCTTTCAGGAATCCTAGCTGCAGTAGTGCTGGGATTTCTTTTTTTTTTTTTTTTTGTCATTTTGAGTCTTTTCTATGGTTTAAAACTTGTTTTTCCTTATTCTTTTTTCACATTATAATTCCTTAATCTACCTGAATATCAGATACTTTCTGCCCTGGCTGGAGTTAAGATTATTCCCAGCTGGAACTGTTCTCCTAGCCTAGTGAGTCCGAACTAATGGAAACTTTCAAAGTCCCTGACAGTCTTGGAAGAACCTTAATCTCAAGAGGCTTCTTAGGCAGTCTGGATGCCTTTTGGCCTGAAACTCAAAGGACTGTTTACCTCTAGCTCATTCCTGATATTTCCTTCCTCCCCTTCATCCCAAGAAGGACTAAAAGTCATGGTTGGTGTATTTCTTGGGCAACAGCAGTATCCACAAAGGGAAAAGGAGTGAGATTTCACAACAATTTCCAGAAAGCAGAAGTTGTAGTTATTTTACCAAATTGGTGCCTGACATTTTGATGAACAACTCTTGAGCATCCCCTTATAATTTCCTCCAAGTAGAAGATGGGCAAACGGGTGAAGTGTCAAATCCCTCAGTGCTAGTCCAAGTTAACTAATGGAAGGAGGTGAAACAGGTGAAGCACATTAACTTTTAACCTGATAACAGTGATTTTTTTCAGTAAGCATTGGATGTTTAAAAGAGAAATGTCTATTGGCAGCAAGAAGACAAAACAAAGGGGCCATGGAAAGGGCTGAAGCTGGCCCGAATCATGCAACACACTTGCAGATCAGCTGGGCCCACTTTGCACAGATGTTTTTATAGGAACAAGAGGAGGGGCAGGTATTGTAACACTTACATATTAGCGTATTATCACCATGCTCCTCCTTTCTCATGTGGCTGGAAAAAAAGAGGCTTTGGGTTGTCACACCTGAATTCAAGATAATCATATATATTGAGAATAGACCCCCATCGATTCTCAGCCTTTTGGCTAAGATCAAGTGGAGAATAGATCTTTAAGTCCACATAAAGTGGGTTAATTTATCTTTTAAGATGCCAACACTGAAAAGCAAAGAGCTGCATCTCTATTTACTTATGAATAAAACAATCATTATCAGCTATTTTATTCCTAGATGAACAAACTCAAAACAATTTGGAGAAAATGCTTCTAAAAATCTATCTCCTTGGGCCTAAATGTTGACATTGTTTTAGCACATTCCAGGATTAATCCTTGTTTTTCTCAATTGTCTTGGTCTTCCAGTTCTTCTGGAATTTTTCAGTACTATCTCTGGGCAATACTTGTTACAGAAAGTGGAGCAAGTTGGGTTTCCATGTAAATTTGTGTACAAATTAGTAGCTCAACATTGCCACATACAGTGTAGGAAAAATCTTTGAGCCAAAATTAGAAATGGAATATGTATGGAATACACACACACACACACACACACAAACACACACACACACACACTTGGATTGTCAGCTTGTTTTGGAAAATCAAAATGTTTCTTTATCCTGTACCCACATTCCTCATCTCAGTAATTCATTCTGATCTTTGTATTGGTCTGGCTGTACTTTTTCCAGTTCACCACTGCCTCTTTTCATTTTATTATTATTCAGTAAGGTGAGTCAGATATAAGGAGACAATTATATTACTTTCATGCATTGTTCCTGTATGCATTTGAATTTGCCAGAAAGATTTGATTATGGTATGGCTCCATTGTCCTCCAACCTGATTCTGTGATTTTCTTTTATTCAAATGGAATTCTCAATCCTGCTATAGATAATCTGATATTTGCTTGGGGGAAAGAACTCAGCTATATTGTAGCTATAAAGTTCTGTCATTTCTGTCATATTTCAATTAGTTTGTTTAAGGCATGAATGAATTTGTGACCAACAGAATAACTCTTAAGTTGATTTTCTTCTTTGGCTGTATTTTCATTGGTGAAGAATTAATTTTGATCATTTGGATAAGCTCATCTATAAATGGAAAATGGAATTAGCAATTTGAATGTGGCTGCAAGTGTAGGCAAAATATAGAGAAGTAGTTCTTAACTTTTGGATCTTCTCGACTTAGTATCAGACAACTTTAGCACTAGAAGGGACTTCATGGACAATAGCTGGCCCCATAATTTACAAATAAAACTGAACTTATCATAAGTAAAGTAATTTGTTCTTGATCACACTATGGGTTGGTGTCAAAGCTGGCACACAAACTCATCTCTTTTGAATTTAACCAAGGCTGATATTATTTCCATTACCCTTAGTGGCCTTCAATTATATAATAGATACGATTTTAGGCTTATTTATCAGTTTTCATTGTTGTTTACTATTTATTTCATGAAGCATTATTTATAACAAAATTATAACATTGTCACAATTATTTTATAAGTTTCCAAATTATTTGTGATAAAATTATAAATAATTTTGTAGGCTCTTTTCTTAAAAACATGAAGATGACCTCAATAATGAAAAATGTGTAATTCATATTTTAAGAAAAAGGACTTCCAAACAAAAAAGCTATCAGTAGTTATTTGTCTTTTCATGACTTTAGATGGCTTCTCCCACTCTTCTCTTTTATTATCTTGTGTACATGTTTTAATATTACTTTTATAATTGTTAAAATTTTTAAGCAGTTATATGCAAGAAACAAAAGCAAATCCAATCTGATAAAGACATGAAGCATTTATGTGATATTAAAATCTTTTCACATTTCATTCATTCCTGTGAGTGAGATGTGAAGACCATTTCCTGTGACCCAAAAATGCAAACACACAGAGAAAAGATTTGACACTTTCCCACAGTAAAAGAAGAATGTCTGGTGGCCGTGACTGCCAGGGGCATGTGCTGAGAGCTGTGACCAAGAGTGCATCCCAGGCTCAGTTAAGGTTAAAGTCCCCCAAATCTCTCAAGGATGACCTCCTCACAGTATCTGGCTAATCAACTTTACCTATATTCTGGTATGGATTTTTATTTTCTCTGAAATTCTGAAAGCTAAAGAAAATTCAAAATTTAGAGTACTTTTGTCTGGTTCTAGGGAACAAAAAGGCATAAAAGTTAGTACCCACGCCCAACCTGTGTCCAGAGGCAACAGCTGCATGGTTGCCAGGGGAAGAGTTTACTTGGAGGGCGAGAGAAAACACTTCTTAATAAATAATGTGTTTTTATGACTTCTGTTTCTGGGAAACCTGATATGTACAATGCACCTACACATATTTGAGGTCAAGTTCCAACTGTGTTTTTATTAAATATTTGACTGTTTTATGTGTTTTTAGACTGAATTTGAGACCTGGGTGATTAAGGAGTATGCCTGTAAAGAGTTTGCCTCTCTGTCCTGTCTCTCTTCTCTCTCTCTCTCTCTCTCTCTCTCTCTCTCTCTCTCTCTCTCTCTCTCTCTCCTCTCTCTCCTTCCTTCCCTCCACACATACAAACATACACACACAAATACATATGCATATACACTCACACCTACATAGCCCATATACTTTACATATGTCTGTACTAAATTTTGTAATTAGTTGACACCACTTTCTCATGCTCCTTAATTTTATTTCTTAAGAAGGTAAAGCATCAAAAACCACTGATAGCTTGAAGTTAATCAGTGAATCAATATCTTCAGTTCTCTGATATCTTCCCTGAAAAGCTGGGCTGCCTGAGAGAATGCTCTTGATAAGCAAATCCTATATTTTACTTCTGTGAGGAAGGCACCGTTTTACTTATTTCTTCTCAATAATGGAAGAGACACAAGTCCAGATATTCTGTTACCCTGGAGAAATATACTAAATTTCAATAAAATATCATGGCAGGTTTTTTTTTTGAGTGTGTGGGGGCGTCGGTATCAGCAGTTAATTCTTAGAAGGAGTGCTTCATTTGTAAACTTTTGGCATGTTTCTAGATTTCAGGACCCCATCCATCTCTCTCTCTCTCTCTCTCTCTCTCTCTCTCTCTCTCTCTCTCTCTCTGTCACACACACACACACACACACACACACACACACATACACACACATACCCCCCTAGCCCTAATCTACATTTACACACCAGTACTGCAGTTAGGCTAGAACACTTCTGCTGATTGGAAGAAGCCCTTCAGGCAGAGCCTAGTGACAGTTCACATGACACAGGAATGAATCCCTCCTTCTGGCTTTTTGGCTTTCTCAGGGTTGAGAATAATGAGCAGTGCCTTCAGCCTGGGGTAACTGATGCTCTGACTCATAGGAGGGTACTCAGAAGTGGCACCTCCACTTAGAAGGAAGAGAATGGACAAATTCCCAGGCTGCTCCATTCAGTTGTTTTCAGGAAAGCCCTGGAAAGAAGCTTCATTCATGGTTATTCTTGCTTCTCACTTTACAATGATGCCTCTGAAACCTTACAATTCTCACCCTAAAATAAATACATTTATACATTGATAGTTATAAGTATTAGAAAGGAAAATTTCAAAAAGGATTTTTACCATAAGATTTGGCTTCTTTGGAAAGTCTTTAAAATAAATTTGAAATGATTTTGGTTTAGAACACTATGTGCATTGGAAAATGAGTGAACCTTTTATCAGACCTCACAGTATGGAAAGTACTAATAGACACATTACATTATTTATAGGAAGAAAACAAGGGCATTATGTGGAACAGTTTAGTTAAATTTCTGATTGAGTGTGGGGGATTGGGATATTTAGGAGAATACTACTGACAAGTAAATCCATCCAGTCTTGCAATGAACAGATTTGGGAGAGGAAACATACAGAGGTCTTGGACTGAAGGATATGATGGAGGAAGCACCTAGCTTTAGAGGTCCCAAGCTGGCACTGTAGAATGGGAATCATACAAAGCTTGATTTTAATCTCAGCTTAACTTCTTTACAGAATAAGGGCTTTAGAGCCACATTTCTCGGATCTAAATCATACTTTCACTGCTTATTCTGTGAACTTAGAAAGGTTTTCTTATCTAAGAAATGGATATAATAATACCATCTGTGGCTGTTGTGAGGATTATATAGGATGTGATATTCAATGTGTTTGGAAGGGTGCTGGTGCTTCATTCATTATTAGCTACTCTTATTATATGAGTGACCTTAGCAAAGACTAGTCACTTGGCTGCCCCTATCTCAATATCCCCATATGTAAAAGGAGAGGAGAAAAATATTGTAAGGATTAATTGAGAGGGTGTGTTTTAATAACTTATTTTATCTTTTTTACTTAAAAAATCATAAACACACATGAAAGTAAAGAGACTAATGTGAATAATCCCAATGTGTTCACGGTCAGACTTCAACAATAATTTTTTGAGATTTTTGTTTTAACAATTTCCCCACTAATTTTTTTTCAGGGATGTTTGCAATCACATCACAGATGATATACCATTTTTCAGTATGCAAGTGTGCTATTGTTTGAAAGATGTTCACAATGATGCTTCTGTGTGGAGCCTCTTGGCAATCTTATTTTTGCTCCTTTCATCAGGGGATGAAGTCTGTTTTTGAACCCCCTTCAACCTAGGCTGGCCTTCTAGCCTGTTATGTCTAATAGATGTGACAAAAGTGATGTTGGGAGATTCTAAACTCAGGTTTTGTGATTTCTAGGCAGAAGAATCATTGAGCGGAACCCAGCCCTTAGTGCTGACTTTACAGAATTGTAAGTAAACACCTCCACAATGTTTGGAGTGGTTTATTATCAATTGATAGAGAACTAGCACAGTGATATGTTTTCTTAAAGTGCCTAAAGCAAGTCTTCAATAATGAACATGAAGCTTTTACCACCCTGTGCAAAGGACTTAACTCATAAGGCATGAGGCATTTTACAACTCTCAGGGAGGATTTCAGTGTTGTAGGGTCCATGTGGAAAAAGCCTTTCATGACAGTCATCCTAACTAGAAGCCTTCTGAGGTGGAATTATGTATTCCATCTTAAGGTCTATAGGATGCTGCTTCTTGGTCCTGAGCTTTATTGGGTTATAGTTCACTTTAGTGAAATATACGGAACATCTTAGAAAAAATGCACAGTGCTCTTTGCTCCCCTGCCCTCTGCAAACACATACATAGAAGGTATGCTTACTTCAGGGGGTCGTGGACCCATAAATGCATGGATACCAGTTAAGAATCTCTAATCTGAATTCTCAGGGCTACACAGACAACTCTAACTGCCAAGGAATACGTTTATGACTGTTTCCAGCTACTTCTGACAGAGGCGGATCTGTTGGTATGGGTTTCTGGCTGAATTTGAGGTTTAGAGTCTTAAAACTTCTTGCCCAGTGATTTGTTTCAAGGTCTTTCAAACCTTTCAATTTATCCCTCTAGATCACACCCCTAGACCTCTCTTTACTCCAAGCATGAGTGAGAATGCTCAGTAAGCTCATCTTCCCAGCAGAGCCTCAGCAACTGCTGGTGCTACCCATTGTGCTGGATGCCTCCAAGTGCCATGGCCTGTACATTTCTTGAAGATTCCGGCAAACATTTATTAGGCTTGGGTGGACTATCATTGTTGCCTTGGTTCATATTTTGCCACTGCTTTACTATTGTCTATCCTGTCTACCACACTTAATTTGCTAATGATCTTGTTATGGAGGTGGCTGGCCCTTTCGCCTTTGAATCCATCTTTTTCTAATACTCCATAGGGCCAGTAGTCTGCAGGACTATCTCACCAGTAGGTGAGGACAGAAGGAAGCAAGCACATGTTGTGATAGAGAACAGCCCCTAACTCAAGTGAATTGAGAAATTGGAATGTCACTAAGTTTGATATTAGAGTAACTTTATTGTCTACAGAAGAAACCAATGAAAGTTTGATTCTTGATCAATATATAAAGAATATAAAGAAGAACCTACCGCACATCTCCTTCCTTTTTCTTTGCTTTATTCTTTGTAATAGCACTTACCACTGTGGGTAATAATATACATTTACTTGTCTGTTGTTTGACTTTCTTCATTATAAAGTAAGCTCTATTAGAATATGGACTTTTTTTTTTAGTTCAGTGTTTAATTTCCTGAATAGTTACTGGCACATAGGTACTTAGGAATGATTTTCATTATTTTTTAAGAAATAGATGTTATTAAACTGGCATTTTCCTAAATTCTTCCAACATTGGTATTTGTAAGAATCTCCTGGGAAGGGTCTTTAAAATATGTAGCTGTCTGGCCTATATCTTTGGAGACTCTCATTCTTAGTGTGAAAGTTAAGCTCCAAAATTGGGTATGTATATAATTAAACTCCAAGTGATGTTAAGGTAAATGGAAGCTTTTTGAAAAAGGTACTCTATGTGACTTATATTCCCTCAAAATAAGGACTCCAAGAATACTTAGCAAACAAGTTGAGGCTCATTTTAGCAATTTGGGACAGATCAAAATAATGGTAAATCAAATCAAAACATATTCAAAGTAAAATAAATAAAGCAGATAATTCAATACCTCATTCTCATTAAAAACAGTTTTCTTCCTGCCCCTGCTATCTTTTCACTTTTTCCATTTTTATAGGTTTTACTAAAGAGATGTGTCTCACAAATGTAGAAAATTTGCCTTTACTATACATTTCTTTCAAACTGAGAAGAATTTGGTAACAGTCACTGAGAATGCAAAAGAAAATGCTTGGAAATGGGCAAACTCACTTGTCATTGGAATTTTTTCTTTAAACATCATATCGGACAATTAACACCTATAACAAAAAATCAGTTAATTTCTGGGGGAAATAATCAAAATAATCATTAAAATATGAATTTTATTGGTTCTTTTTAGTTGTACATGACAGCAGAATCCATTTTGATATAATTATACAAGCATGGAATATATTTTATTCTAGTTAAGATCCTATTTTATGGATGTATATCATGGTGGGATTCACTGTGTTGTTTTCATATATGTACATGGGAAAATTATGTCATATTCATTCCACTGTCTTTCCTTTTCCTATCCTGCTCCCTTTCCTCCAGTCTCCTTTGTCTAATCTACTGGACTTCTCTTATTCCTCTCACACTACTCCTTATTGTGGGTTAGCTTCTACATATCAGAGAAAACATTTGCCCTTTGATTTTTTTGTGGATTGGCTTATTTCACTTAGCACGATAGTCTCCAGATCCATCCATTTACTAGCAAATATCATGAAGTCTTTCTTTTTTATGGCTAAGTAATACTTCATTGTGTACACATACCACATTTTATTTATCTATTCATCTGTTGAAGGGCACCTAGGTTGGTTCCATAGTTTAGCTATTGTAAATTGAGCTTCTATAAACATTGATATGGTTGCATTACTATAGTGTGCTGATTTAAAGTACTCTGGATATATACTGAAGAGTGAGATAACTCAGTCGAATGTGGTTCCATTCCAAGTTTTCTGAGGAATCTCTGTACTGCTTTCCAGAGTGGTTGCACCAATTTGTAGTCCCACCAGCAAAGTATCCCCACATCCCAATCAATACTTATTTTTTGCTTATATTCTTGATAATTGTCATTCTGACTGAAGTAAGATGGAATCTCAGTGTAGTTTTGCATTTCAAAAAATATATAAATGGTTAAACATATTTAAATTTTTAATTCTTTTTACTAATCAAAGAAATACAAATTTAAAGATGGATTTTTTTTCCTCTAAGTTTGGAAAATTAATATTTTGTGTTAGAAAAGGTGTGGGAAAACAGGTGTTCTTGTACACAAAAACCAGCACTCCCTACATGGCCTGGAACAAGTTTTCTGATGAGAAACTCAGAAATAAGTCTCAGAATTTAAAATGTGGATGTTTTTTGGTCCAGCAACTACGTTTGAGGGACTGTATCCTTAGGAAATTATTAGACAACTGTATACCTTCGAGTATATTAATGGATGGACTATATATAAAAGTCAAATATTTTAAAAAATTTTAATATTTATCAATTCAGTATTAATAAAACTGCTTGACATATATCCATATAATGAAAATAGCTGACATTAATTGAACACTGTTTTTTGGCTGTCACTGTACTAAGTGTCTTATAAGGATTAACTCACTTAACTTTTGCAACAGTCCTCTGAGAGATGGTATTATCTCATTTGAAAGATGAAGAAATTGAGCCCTAAGGAGGTTGAGTGACTTGCTTGAGATATCAGCAGGTAAGAGTTGTATTGAGATTGACATCTGACAGCCTGGCTTGAATCTTTGCTCTTACCACCAACACGTCATAATAATCTAACACAGCAACTGTGCAGACAGGGTAAGGGTAAATTCAATAGAGGAAAGCAGATTTCAGAAGGACCTATCATAATGGAGCAGAGGAAGAAGGAAAATGTATAGAATGCTTGGAAAGAAACTTTTTATAGAGCAAATTATTATATCAGGGGTTATTTGGGGGTCACTTTTGCTTTCTTTATGATTCTTTACAATTAAAAGTCTTATTGGGTATAAACCAAGGAGTGGGATAGCTGGGTCAAATGGTGGATCCATTCCCAATCTTATAGTAGTTTTGATTTTTATTTCTCTAATTGCTAGAGACATTGAATACTTTTCATATATTTGCTGATCAATTATATTTCTTCTTCTGTGAAGTGTCTGTTCAGTTCCTTAGCCCATTTATTGATTGGGTTATTTGGGTTTATTTTTTTTTGGTGTTAAGTTTGGTCTTAAAATCAGCATACTGTGATGCAGCCACATCAATGTTTATAGCAGCTCAATTCACAATAGCTGGACTATGGAACCAACCTCGGTATTCCTCAATAGATGAATGGATAAAGAAAATGTGGTATATATACTCAATGGAATATTATTCAGCTTTAAAGAGAGTAAAATTATGGCATTTGACAGTAAATGGTTGGAGTTGGAGAATATCATGCTAAATGAAATAAGCCAATCCCACAAACCCAAAAGCTGAATGTTTTCTCTAATATGCAGATACTAATTCACAATAAGGTAGGGTGCACTAGGGAAGAATAACATTACCTTAGGTTAGATAGAGGAAGTGATGGAAGGGAAAGGGAAGGGATGTGGGGATAAGAAAGACAGTAGAATGAAACAGACATTATTACTGTATGTATATATGTGACTACATGACCAATATGATTCTGTCAACTGTATACTCAGAAAAATGAGAAATTATATCCCATCTATGTATGATATATCAAGGTGCATAAATGCATTCTACTGTTATGTATAACTAATTATAGCAAATAGGAAAATTTTTAAAAAGATTCTTATTCAACCCGTATTTCCAAAAATTAGAAAAAAAAAAAAACCTTTTTCAAAAACCGTTCAACCATTAGACTTGGTTTGTTTTGACAACATTGAGGACTTCCCATTTGACTCCCTTGGTTTTAGTTTTCCCAACTCATGTTTCCTATAGCCAATGCCTTCACATATTTAAATTCTTCCATCATTTAGTATTGGTTCCATGCCTATATTTTGGCGTGATATCCTGGGAGTTATAATTAAGGAGACAGAAATGAACAGAGAAGGAGTTATAATTAAGGAGACAGAAATGAAATAATTGTAGTAGACAGAATGAAGAGAGAGGGATCTCCACTCTTCAGGGTGGAGATACAAGATACCCAGCTCTGCAGCCACCCTTGGGTTTATAGTTGCCTAGGTGACACATAAAACCAGAGGTTCTGGCTGCTGCAGGGGCGTCTATAAAGCACTTTGTTTGCTATATAGAACCATAGATTGGCATTGTTCCCTTCTCCCTCAGTCTTCCAGTTATTCAGTACATTTATGAGGATGTGATTTTTACAATTATTGGAGCCAGTTTGTGAACTGGAGGCTACAAGATGGGGAAAGACCACGAGATAGTCTGGCCTGAACATTGTGGTATTGCTCAACCAAAACCTGTTGAAGTCTACCTCCAGGCTTTTTATTATGTGGGAAAACCCAACATATTTGTTTAGGCTACTATTAACTTTTTCATTGATTACCACCAAGCATATTCTCAATGGATACAGTACTCAAAATCTTCAGATATTATTTCTTTAAAATTAGAACTTAGAATTTGTCTGGTTTAATATCTTCTTTTTACATATAAAAATTGATTTTAGGTAGGATAATTGATTGGTATAAGGTTATATGCCTAGTTTTTTTCTCTTATAACTTTGCTTGGGGACACCTTCAGAAGGCTCTCTCTGTTGACTACAAGTCATAAGCAATATGACTTATGGTATATGAAGTCCAAAATGATAGATGAACAGCATCCTACAGCATCTCAATAGACAAACTGCCTGGAAAGAAATATGTCTGCTCCTTACCCTGTGCATGGGAACTGCTGGCTGATGAATTCACAGAAGATATGAATGTAAGAATGCTTGCCTGCATGTGTTGGTAACTGCTCTTCATCATAAGCACTTACAGATTCATTTTGTTGGATGATTATGGTCAGTGATAGAAGTAGAGATGTGTGTGTCTAGGGCAGCTGGTGGAGCAATGAATTCATTATTTTTGTCTACAAGACCAGTTCTGTTCCAACTGGAATAACTTTTGTGGATTTTTATATCAATTACAGCTAATGGGTCTAGGTTTGCCACTTACATTTCTAAAATGAATTCCAGTGATATGACAGCATTTGAGGGTGAAGCTTAACAAGGAAGTAGATAGAAGCTGAGCATATTGAGAGTGAAGATTTTAAAAGGAAGTAACTAAGTGTGTACTGTACAACCACATCCACAAGATGTATATTCAATAACTTTATTTAAATGTGTGTTAAGAAGATCTTTTTCTCATGACCAAGTCATAAGATGACCCCAAAAAATAAGAGCATGATGCTGTAACCTAAACCCCTATGTTTCAAGTCTCAGCTGAGAAGTGACCTCCTTTGGAATGTCCCCTGGCTCCTTGGTCTGGTGTAGTACCAGCCAGTCTATGACCAATTGCTCCATGTTTGTTCCTTCTTGGCTCATATCACCATCTGACTGTTATTTTATTAATGTCATTCCCTGTTCATTGCTTCTATCCCCCGACTAGCATGTCACTGTGGCATCCTCAATGAAGATGGCAGGCCAGGCCACAGAGAAGGAGTTCAAGAAATATTTGTTGAATGTATGAAAAGTGGCTAAAATACTCTAACAACTCAACCACTTAGTCAAATCAGTAAATTATCTCTTAAAGGTGATAAAAAATAAGAAGATGGGTTCTCTCTAATAATGGTATTTATTAGTTCGTCAGCCAAGCACTTTGCACCTCAGTCCACAGAGTTACAACATACATGCATGGTGAAGATGCTAGGTGACAAGAACTGCATGTGCCTTAGTCACAATAAAATTCATATTTATATATGCATATCTAGGTCAGGTGTACCTAACTTGCTTTTGCCTGAGTGATCACTGGTCTGGGTTACTGAGGTAAAGATACAATTTTAACTGTGTTATAATGATAATATTTTTACATTTCATGGAAAAATATATTATACAGATATTTTCACAGCTTTTGGTTGAGCCTGTCATCTATGCATACATATACTTTGGGCTGTGACACCACTGTAAATGGCATCAGAAATCAGGGAAGTGTTAGCTTAGCTTAGGAAACCCACAGGGAGAGGAATTGAAAGGAAATTTAGGCAACCATTAATAATAAGAGCAAGAGCTTGACTTTGTGCCCAAGAGAGAAGAGTCCCTAGAGAGCCCCAGAGCACCCCACCCCACCCTCAGTCATTTGGGATGTGGTGTAGCAAAATCATTATTCAGCTTGGAAGAACAGCTAAGCTAACCTGCTAGCAAACTAAATTTTCAGAGTCAAATAAAACGTTAATTACAGATGTCAAGATTAGAGTTTGCTTTTCCCACAAATTCCATGGGGTCTCTAAGCAACTTGATCTTTGAATCCCTGAGGTACTAAACATCTATAGAGAAGAGATCGTTATCTTAATGTTGCAAGAATCCTCACCTCGAGTGCTGCCAAGTAAAAATCTAGCTTAACAACACAAACTACAAGGAATATTTTTTTTGAAGGCTGACTTTTAAAACACAAGTTGATGATTTTAACTGTAAAATCTTCTAAAATTCTGCAACTATATATATAAGGTGCCTTGTCTGACTTAAAGAAACAACTATGTAATCATCAAGATTAGATTTTAATGTTATGAAACCTTTCCATGCTCTATTGTACTGGTTGCTTTAAGAGTGTTTGTGATTTTACCAGAGAAGCACTTCCCAAGAGGAATTTTATGGCTGTAAGACAAAACGCTGAGTCTTCATGTTCGGTATTCATATACATGAATTCATTTCCTCCCTTCTTGTCTTAGTCTACTAATCCTGATCACAGGGGATCCTTGGGACAAAATACAGATTAAATGACCAATGCCCAAGGCAGAATAAATTGCTAACATTCAAGCTATATTTGCTTGTTAGAACATATTGTTGTGGCTACAGAAACACAGGTATACAAGAAATGTAAAACTTCACATTTTTCTTAAGTACTAAACCTCACATCAATATTCAACCCTCATTCTCTTGAGTAGAACTAAACATAAAGTTAGTCCCTTGTGGATAAACTCAGTCTTTCCTGATTTAAACTCAGCAGGCTGAGCATCCCTTCTCTCCATTCTTCCTGAGTGGCAGGTAGCATCGTGGCATTAGGGAGGTGAGTTAGCTGCCAGAAACTCATATATCTCTCTGCAGCCAAGGAAATGATGAACAGCTCATTGCCCTGCTGTGCCTTGGGTGATGTGGCTGGCCAGTTTGGATTCTCTTGGCCCCACAAATCCATGCAGCCCTTCTCACCTATCCCTTCATGCAATGCTACTTGCCTCCCCAGATCTAGGTGGGCAGTGTGTGTGTGTGTGGGGGGGGGGGGGAATTCCCCTCTCCTATCCCATCATCACTCTCCTTTCACAGTTAACACTAGCCTCCTTTCTGACTCCCTGACCAGAATATCACTGTTATCTTTTTTTTCTGATTCTATTTTTGCCTATCTACAAAAGTGTCCAACTTTGAAAAGCTCAATTTTCAGAAAAGTTGTAATAATAATAATATATATGTAATCCTTTATCTAGATATAGTAATGGCTAACTTGCAGCCTCATTTGCTTAATATATCTCTCTCTCTCTCTCTCTCTCTCTCTCTCTCTCTCTCTCTCTCTCTCTCCACACACTCACACAACTTCTCCCCACAAGAACAAGGCATTCTTCTGCTTTCTCAAATTTGGAAATTTAATATTAACACAATGTCATTACTAATAGCTATGGTTTAAATATTGTTTGTCCCCACCAAAACTCATGTTGGAAGCCTGGTACACAGTGTAACAGTGTTAAAAGGTGATGGGGACTTTAGGAAGTGTTTTGGGACAAGGGGGCACCATTCTTGGAGGAATTGATGCCCGTCTCGTGGAATTGATTAGTTACCATTAGCGTGGATTGTTAAAGTGAGGCCACCTCATGTTGGTCTTATTTTTCATGCCTGCTTCCCTTCTGCTTCTTCAACATGTTATAATGCAGGCAGAGGCCCTCACCAGAGACTTGTATCAGGTGACTTCCAGCCACTAGAATTGTGAGTCAAATAAACCTTTTTTTTTTTTTTTTTTTGGTATGGGGAATTGAACCCAGAGGTGCTTAACCACTGAGCCACATCTCCAGGTGTTTTTATTTTTTATTTTGATACAGGATCTTTCTAAGTTGCTAAGAGCCTCTCAAAGTTGCTAAGGCTAGTTTTCAACTTGTGATCCTCCTGCCAGAGCCTTCCAAGTCACTGGGATTATAGGCATATGTCACCACTCCCAGTCCCTTTTTCTTTTTGATATGGGCTCTTACTATTTTTGCCACTCTGGCCTCAAACTCTTGAGATCAAGTAATCCTCCTGTCTCAGTCTCTGGAGTAACTGGAGCTACAAGGATGCCCCTCCACATCTGGCCACCTCTTCTCTCATTACCCAGCATCAGGTATTTTGTTATAGCAACACAATGAAAAAAGACACCAATATACATGCATATTAAAGATTTTTCAGTTTTTACAGCAGTCTCCTTTTCAATTTTTTTCCTAATCTAAGATTTAACCTGGAATCATTCATTGTGTTTAGTTATCTTGGACCTTTATTGAGAATTGAGTAAAGGGAGCTTTAATTGAGAATATTAGCTCAGAAAATTATCAGAGTACAGAGAGGGAGAGGAAGTGAAACTGGAGAAGGCAATACTCATTTTATTCCTTAGCCCTTGGATTTTAAAGCTTGAAATTGATTCTTTTGTCACTGTTTGCATTTTTTTGAGCATAGATGCCTATCTTGTGAGCAGTGACTTCCAGCAAAGGATGACTAGAAGCCTCCTCTTTGAACACACCAGTTAATATTACACTTTCAATTATTATCCTACATATCTCAATGTTGTTGCATAAAAATGGATTTGCATCTTCTACTTAAGTGGATGTTTCTCCTTGGGGAGCTTTTGAGAGTTCCCTAGTGTTGCATTGTTCTGTCTTACAGAAGCCATTCCCTGGGAGGACAATGTTCCCTCCTTTCACTTGTTCACAATCTTTTCTGATTCTTTTCCTGTGGGGTATTATTGCAACTGAGGCTAGAGAGCAAACACTTTAAATTGACTTTTTGAAGAAATTCTTGAACAGTTATATGAAGCAGGTATGAAATCAGTGACATTGCAGATGAAAATTTGTAGGGCCCTGGTGAAGAACGAAATACATTTCCACAGACCTCACATAGCTGAAAGGGTCAGTAGCAGCCTCAAGTTGTGTGTAGCAGGTTAGGAGAGTCTTAGCTTTATGATTGTCTCTGAAATGGATTTTTGGAGGATGAACTCAGTTTAATTAGAGCCCATAATATCTGAACTTTAAATAAGTTGCAGATTTTCAGCATGACAACTTCATTACTTCTGATAGGCTTGCATTATAAAGTCAACAACTTTATGACAGTTAACTAAGGGTTCTTTGTGCTGTTCTAGACAATATTTTATTTGACATCAGGGAGATGCATAAATATTTCACTGGTAGAAACACTGAAGAGTAATTTATCTTGTTCCAATAATAGCATAAACAATTGAGCTCAGATTCTGGGATTTACTCAACTAACTCTCAGAGTATATGTTGCTGCTGAGATGTACAAAAAAAAAAAAAGAAAGAAAGAAAGAAAAGAAAAGAAAAAAACTTCTTTCTTTGAAAGATAAGTTATAAACTGGAAAAAAATATTCTCTATGCATCTATATGGCAAAGGACTTGTATCAAGAATATACAAAGAATTCTTATGGTTCAATAATAAGAAAATGAAAATAACAGAATTCAAATGAGCATAGATACAGACAACTTTGGTTAATAAGCCCACAAAACGTAGCTCAGGATCACTAAGTGTAGGGAGATACTATAGACTAACTAGGATAGCTCAAGTTAAAAAAGCTCAAGTTGAAAAAGAAATTTTAGTGACTCTTTTGTCCAACAATATTTGAATGGATAAACAAATTTTAGTATGTCCACACAAGGGTAGCCTACTCAGTAGTAGTAGAAAGAATCAAGGAACAGCATGAATAAATCCCAAAACAAATACACTAAGAAAAAAAAACAAGCAAAAAAATGAGCTCACATTATATGATTTCTTTCATCTAAAACTCCAGAAAATCAGTAATGTACATAATTGAAAGCAGTGGGGGTGAAGAGAAGGGGAGGGAGGGGTTACATAGGGACAAGAAAAAAAACTGCTGTGTATGATGAGTATATATTCTATATCTTGATTATGGTATTGTTTTCCCAGATGCATAGATATATGGGAGAAAATATACATAGATATTTGAGAGAAATTTGCAATATATTACAGATAAAGGATGAGTATCAGAATATTACAAATATTGAAAGGCCATAAAAATCAATAATGAAAAGTGGAAGAAAATTGGCAAATATCTCTAAAGGGATGTGTATGTGATTATAATAGCACAGAAGTAACATCCTTGACTTTCTTAAGAATTCACAAAAGCAAACATTTATGTTAGATTCAAATTCAAAGTGAATATTAGGGCTGGGGATGTGGCTCAGTGATAGAGCGCTTCCCCACTATGTGTGAGTAAGAATATATAACTAATAAGGGAAATGTAATAGTAAAAATCCATAACATAGAAAAAAGGTATAAAAGAGAAAAAGATTTGAGAGCAGGGGAGGGATTCTAAGTTTGGATATGGAGACCCATAATTAATTATCATTATTGTTTTATGAAATTAAGAGATATAGATGTATCCATAGACATTTTCGCTGAATTCCCGTTGTTATGTATTACTTCTGTATCTCTGCTTCAGTCTGCAATTAGCTTCCTTCCACTTGAGTAACTTATTTATACCTTTACTGTGAACCTGCTTCTAACAAATGTCTTTAACACTTATTTATATAAAAGTATCTTTAGGGCTGGGGATGTGGCTCAAGCAGTAGCGCTCTCACCTGGCATGCGTGCGGCCCGGGTTCAATCCTCAGCACCACATACAAACAAAGATGTTGTCTCCGCCGAAAACTAAAAAATAAAGATTAAAATTCTCTCTCTCTCTCTCTCTCTCTCTCTCTCTCTCTCTCTCTCTCTCTCTCTCTCTCTCTCCCCCCTCCCTCCCTCCCTCCTCTCTCTTTAAAAAAATAAAAGAATCTTTATTTTTGACTACTTCTAAAATTTTTGTTGGGCATTAAATTATAAATCAATAATTTTCATTCCCTATTTTCCAGATACAGTTCCACTGTCTTCTAAATTCCACTACTTGTGTTGAGAAGTGGATATTGTTTAGGGGTTCTTGGATAGTGTTGAGAAGAGGGTATTGTTTTGGGCTTCTTTGTTAGTCATGTTTATTTCTTCTTTGCCTACTTTTCTTTTTATTTTGTTTTATTTTTTAATTGATTTTTTAAATACATGACAGCAGAATGCATTACAATTCTTATTGCACATATAGAGTACAATTTTTCATATCTTTGTATATAAAGTATGTTCAGGCCAATTCATGACTTTATACATGTACTTTGTTTTTTTTTTTTTGCATTACAATTCTTATTACACATCTATACCACAATTGTTCATATCTCTATTTGTATATAAAATAGGTTGACACCCAATTCGTGTCTTCATACATGTACTTTATACATGATGTCTATCACATTCCACCATTCTTGCTAATCTCCTGCCCCCTTCTTTTCCCTCTCACCCCTCTCCCCTATCTAGAATTCATCTATTCCTCCCATGCTCCCCCTCCCTACCCCACTATGAGTCAGCCTCCTTATATCAGAATAAACATTCAGCATTTGTTTTTTTGAAATTGGCTAGCTTCACTTAGCATTATCTTCTTCAATGCCATCCATTTACCTGAAAATGCCATGATTTTATTCTCTTTTATTGCTGTGTAAAAATTCCAAAGTGTATATATGCCACATTTTTTTAATCCATTCATCCACTGAAGGGCATCTAGGTTGGCTCCACAGTTTAGCTATTGTGAATTGTGCTGCTATAAACATTGATGTGGCTATGTCCCTGTAATATGCTGTTTTTAAGTCCTTTGGATATAGACTGAGGAGTGGAATAGCTGGTTCAAAAGGTGGTTCCATTCCCAGATTTCCAAGGAATCTCCATACTGCTTTTCATATCGGCTGCACCAATTTGCAGTCCCACCAGCAATGTATGAGTGTGCCTTTTCCCCCATATCCTCACCAACACTTATTGTTGTCTTCATAATAGCTGCCATTCTGACTAGAGTGAGATGCTACCTTAGTGTGATTTTTATTTGCATTTCTCTAATTGCTAGAGATGTTGAGCATTTCTTAATATATTTGTTGATTGATTGTATATCCCCTTCTGAGAAGTGTCTGTTCAGGTCCTTGACACATTTATTGATTGGGTTATTTGTTTTTGTGGGTGCTTGGCTTTTTGAGTTCTATATATGCCCTAGAGATTAGTGTTATATCTGATGAGTGAGGGGTAAAAATTTGCTCCCAGGATGTAGATTCTCTGTTCACAAAGATTGTTTCTTTTGCTGAGAAGAAACTTTCTAGTTTGATTCCATCCTATTTATTGATTCTTGGTTTTAATTCTTATGCTATAGGTGGCCAGAAAAATTAGACAGATGAAAGAAATTAAAGGGATATTTATAGGAAAAGAAAAACTTAAATTAGCACTATTTGCTGACAATATGATTCTATACCTAAAAGACCCAAAAAACTTCATCAGAAAACTTCTAGAACTAGTAAATGAATTCAGCAAAGTAGCAGGATATAAAATCAACACCCATAAATCAAAGAAATTTCTGTATATCACTGACAAATCCTCTGAGAAGGAAATGAGAAAAACTACCCCATTCACAATGACCTCAAAAAAAAAGGTACTTGGGAATCAACTTAACAAAAGAGGTGAAAGATCTTTACAATGAAAACTACAGAACCCTAAAGAGGGAAATCCAAGAAGACTTTAGAAGATGGAAAGATCTACTTTGCTCTTGGATAAGTGGAATTAATATTATCAAAATGACCATACTACCAAAAGCACTATACAGATTCTTTTTATTTTGAAACAAAAAGCTATGAAAATTTTGAAAATATAATACAATAAAACCTGTGTCTACTTTAAGATATACACCATTTATTAACACTGTTCACAAATGTGTTGTGGATCTTTTGGAACAAAAGACAGATGACATTGTTGTAAAAGTTTAGTTTTGGTTGGGTTTCCTGGGATCTCATTTTGAGGACTCTTGGAATGAGTCTCTTACACTGGATGTTTATTCGTGGGTTCCTTTAGGATCGACACTGTGAAGAAGGGAAAAGGGGAGCAGGAAGAGGACTGGAGCAAACACTTTTTAGACTAGGGATTTTGTCTTAAATGTGAGGAAAGAGTCCTTGTTTCCAAGTGTCCTTTGCCTTAGAGTTACAGGATTGCTTGGGGAAGCTTAGGGAAGCAAAAGTCATCATAGAACTAAAATATTCAGCAATAAGCTGACCATTCAAAACCCCTCCTCAGAACCCATTCCTCTTGACTGTGGAAACTGTCCTAATCTAACCTGCTAATAACTCTGCCATTTTACTTTTAAATTTAGAGATTCTCTAAACATTCAAACAATATAAATACTTGAGAAATTTTAAGTGTATTGGTTTTCTCTTACTGTAAGACTTTACCAAACTTAGAAGCTTAAAACATCACATATAAACCATCTCAGTTTCTGTGGGGCAGGAGTCTTGGTATGGGATAGCTGGATCTTTTGCTCAGAGTCTCTTGAATGTGAAATTACAGTGTTAAGAAGGACTGTGATCTCCTCTGAGATAGGGGTCTTCTTTCACACTCAATAGTTGTTGGTAGGATTTAGTTCCTATGGCTATAAGACATAAGTTTCCATTTTCTTGCTGTTAGCTAGGACAGCTCTTAGCTCCTAGAGGGTGCTCTGAGGCTTTGCCATGTCCCCTTCCATAGGTACTTGACTGCTTACTTCTACCAGGCCAACCTGAAGTTCTCTTTCCAGTCTTGTATAATAAGACATAATTAATTATAGGAGTCACTGTCTCATCATAATCAGTCTCCTCCTTCACTCCAGGAGAGGGGATTATATAGTTATATATACCAGGGGGCAGGAATCTTGGGGGCCACCTTACTGCAACAAGATTTAATGTCATCAATGAAAGCCATCTTTGGAGAACTGCTTGGTTCCTACTCACATGCACTGTGAGTCCAGTTATCAAATGAAAACAAAACAAACCAGAGAAAAACAGTAGCACTTCAAAAAGGAAAGATTTGGCCATCAAATAATTAAGAGATGGCCTTGGGGGAAATATTTGTTAAATGCATTATTTTTATTTACAAAAGTGCTTAGAAACTCAGTCATGAAACAAAGGGTATTATTATATTAGCTCCATAAAGTTTATTACAGAATTTTATTCCAGTACAATCAAAAGTTGATTCAACATTTGTCCTAGTAATAAGAAGATAATTACAACAAATTTGTAAATTATTAAAAGGTGAGTAATTTTATTTAAAAAAATTTTGTTTTATACGGTAAAACCCCAATTACTTCCTTGCCCCATTTACTAAATTTTGATCCCCCTTTTAAGTTGCTTCATGTGGTTTTTAACCTGTGATCAATTCCATTGGGGGATGAAAGCCTAATTTGAAAAGTGCATGGAGTTTGGGGAGATGATTCAGTTTGGTGTATCATACTCATGAACTTTTACCCTCTAGTGGTTACCTAGATGCCACCCAGTTATATATCTATAGGTATGAACTCAGCTAGATTGGTTGAACATAAAACTATTTGTTGAGCCCAGGGATGATATTCAAAATTATTTATAAACAGCAAGGCATAGATACTGACCAGTCAGAATAGGTGAATTCCATAAGCAAATGATAGGGCCATTCTGGGGCATTTCAGATACAGAGCATATGGTTTAGGTCATTTCATTTTATTCTAAGCCAGTCTCATATTGCGCATTTCTAACCTGTGAAGCTAATTTTACAAATGATTATGCTGAAATCACTCTGGTCAAAGGAAGAGAGTAAATTCCCTGTTGAACCATTTGAGAGTCCAAAGGTCAACACTCAGGCATTTAAAAAGACTCTCTCCATACACTCCAAACAATCTCCTTTCCTTTCTCAGGATGACATTCCCAAAGGAAAACAGAAAAGCTAGGAAGAGGGTAGGACTTTCATTCAGTTTGCATTTTAGTAGATTGTATATGAGATATGAGATATGTTAGACTTAAACTCAGTGGTTATTTTTGTGTGTGTGGAGAGAGAAAGAAATCTACCATTATACATTTCAGATACTGGTTTTGTACCAGACTTCTCTAAGAAGCTGGTCCTTTGACTTTAGGCATATTTTCAATGTAATGTTAGACTAGTGTGAGGTCTAAAAGTCCTGAAAGTCATTTCCCTAAATGTGAGTGCCTCTCTAAGTTTTCTGTCCTAGGCACCTCACTTGACTCATCCGTATCTTGTCCTTGTGTTAGACCTTGACCATAGACTGAAAACCTCTGCTTCCTTTTTCCCTGAAAACTAGATTATTGAAACAATGCAAGCACTCACTTGTTCAAACATTTTTGTTTCCACTGTTCCTGTTTATTCTTTACTTATTTGTGTCATTTTATGGTATTTTCAAAAGTATATATATTTTAAAGTACATAAGCAATAGTTAAATATGTGCTTATAAAATGGCTCCCCAAATATACAACTATAGAGAGGAAGAAAGGGAAGGTCTTCCTGATCTTCTGACCTCCACTCCCACTCTTTTTCTAGGGAGGGGTGTCTATTGTTGGCCAGTCCTAACACACTCTCGTCTATGCATTTAGTACTTGCAGATGCACATTTGTATGCATTTAAAAAAATTAAGATCATCCTTAACATATTGTTCCATCATCTTTTTGTCTCACAATATGTTTTAGAGAGTTTTCAATGGAAGGAACCATAGCTGTTCAAAATAGTAATTGTGCTAATATGAGTTATGTACATGTTATAGGTCAAACAATGTTCTGGCTCTTTAAGAATGGTGCCTTACTTTATTTTATTATCCATACAAAAGAAGAAAATTTTTATCTTCTTTTTAGCTTTGGGGGAAACCAAGTCAATGAAAAGTTAAGACATTGGACAATATAACATAGCTGGTAAGCAGTGGGTCTGAGCTCTGAACCCAAGCAGCCTAGTTCTGAAGGCTCTGTCCTAGCCATTGCCCTTTACTTCTAGTATAGCGGACACCATACTTTATTTAATATGTCCTTACTGCTGGGTATTTAGGTTACTAAAATTTTGATTATTATAAGTGATATTACATTGCAAATCCTTGTCTATATGTCTTTTTTGTTTATGTACAAATATTTATGTGAGATAGAGCCCTGAATTTGTGCTCTCTGGGTCTGAAGGTGTGTACTTATCTAAGTATATTGATTTAGTAAGAGGAGGCCTGACCATTACCATATTTAGAGCACAGTATGACAGTTTCATCTGCAGGACTTGAGGAATGTCTGAGCCCTCAAGCCCAGTACTTTATACCATGATCTCATCCTCCATGTCACCCTCCCACTTTCCTCTCCTGATCTGTCTCCAGAGAGGAGCTGCTAACCCACAGACTTCTCTGTGAGTTTCTGTTTATTTCATTTGCATTCAACATGTCTTATAATGATACAATTAGCATATAAAGGAGGTTCCATTGCCCAGGGGACTGTGAGTGGGACAGGGTTCCATCTTGCTGGGATGTCCTAGAGTCTCTTTTGTTGGTTGGATTTGAACAGAGCTCTTGATTATTCTTATTCTTGCAGTCACAAGAATGTAAACTCATCTCCTCTGTCTTATTTGTTTATTCAAAGGTCTCATCAGACTATATCCTTTTTTCTTAAAAATTTTCATTTAACTCATTTTACTTTTACTAGTTTTAATACATTTATTTCACTATAATGTAGTCACCTTTTAAACAATATTGAGCACTCAGTATAAATGCCATTTGTTCAAGGTCATATGTCTATCTTACCTCTCTCCTTTATGGAAGCCTTAACTGGATACAATGAGCTGAAATTTCTGAGTAGTCAAATAAGTGTGGCTTGATTTACTAGAGATACAAGCAGGGATTCATTTCTGGGTGCCCAGGTAGGGATTGAACTGGGAATACGTTACAGAGAGTATAAAATAATACTTAATAAAAATCCTTCTCTCTCAAGAGTTATAAGAAAAGTCCTCATTTGGATATGCAAATGAGAACATTGTTATAAGGGCTTGATCCTGTGATAATTTTCAGAAAACATAGAAGTTGAGCTTATAGGCTGAATTTGCTGGTAGAATTATATTCTGCTTTCCTGGCAAATATTCTTTCTGCTTGTGCCTCAATAAAATCTATGCCCCATTGGGTCTTTAATAAATACTTTATATTGCATTTTGTTCTTTTTGCCTTAGGTAAACTGATGGTAGAAATTCCAAATCAGGTGTTTAAGAAAAATTCAGTTACAAGCCTCCTTTCATTTTTACATATACCATACCACTTCCTCAGCCAAGTATATTTTTCTCCACTTTAACTCTCCATTGCCTGTTTAAGTCAAGACCTTTCTCACCCTCTACAAAGACAGAAATTAATTCAAAAGTCTTATCACTGCTTGAAGTCAATTCTTGAAAGATAACTTTGACCTCTTTGCAGATTCTTTTCTGTCCCTTGAAATTCTTCCCACCTTGTGTGAAACAAGGGGATCATAAGGTCAGTTCTTTCCCTTGAAGGGGGGTCTGCCCACAAGCTGTACCATGAAGTGAGCTGGAATCAGGTGTGAGCTGTCAGTGGAGATGGAGCTAATGGAACTGAGGGGTGTCCTGAAAGTACTATCTTCTGTCATCACCAAATCTGCCATCATGCAGCCATTTCATGTTCTGGAGTATTCCCCAGATTCAACCCATTTGTGGTGGTCTCTGCTTGGTAGGAGAATGCCCTGGTGGATCAAGAAAAAAACAGAGAGGCAGGCTGCTGATGGACAAGAAGCAAGAGAAGCAAGTTCTTGCATTTAGACTTGAGATACAGTCTGTTTCCTTTTAAAATATGATGTCTTAGCAGAAGCATTTTTGGAAAAAAATATCATTAGACAAAATAGTAATAAAGAATTTTCTATTTGAATTAAGATATTTACCTTAGGTTCTGTTGGCCAACCAGCCGTTGCTAGGTCAGATTAATGGATTAAAGTGAAAGTTGTATATCATCTAGTTTCTATTTAAGTGTTAGACATAACCATTTTCATTGATAATTAAAACATCATTTTAAGGGTCTGAACTTTTAAATTATTTCCTCTGATTGCTGAGAGCTCCATTTTCCACAGAAACATGCAAATGTCTTGGCAGAGGGTAAGATCATCATCAACCTCGTCTTCTCTGTCATTATGAGGGCATACTCTCACTAAAGAAAAGAACTTTTTGATGTTGTAAGCATCTGTGAATTTTCATTGCTCTCTATTGCAGTTTCCATATGTTCTAAGAAATGCATGGAAATTTCCACAGGAGAGGCTAACTATGCCCATTGCTTTGATATAATAAGCAAGCAAACTTTGTGGAAACTATTTTGTTACAGACTCTATAGTCAGAAAAAGATCAGATCCCACTGCCCTGTGGGATTTGGTTAGAAGAGAGCCACAACAAACCTCATACCATATATTGACAGCATGAACCACCATTCAGGATACTCTTTGTATCCTGCTCTCAAATTAAGATAAATCAAAGAAGTGTCAGAATATTTCTTTTTAAAAACATTTTAATTGGTGCATTGTAATTACACATAGTAGTGGGATTCATTATGCCATATTCAGTGTCTGAATATTTATAACTACAACTACCATGAGTTTTCCTTTGAAATCACTGCTGCTGCATATTTACAAATAAATACATTTTAGCTGAGTTGCCTCTGGAAAATATTAAATGGGAGGAGCTAGTCTGGGATGAATTCCTTTGTGCAGAAGAACATATTCAAGTCACTGGATTCTGAACTGGTAGTTTTATTCAAGCTAAGGTCTATCTAAATAGAGATGAGAAGATTTCTTTATTCAAGTGTGAAATGTCATGGAATTACTGGTTTGACTGTTCTACAGAAGGAAGCAGAGGGAACTTAAAACACACATAGAGTTGGTTTGTTTATTTATTTTTGATATTGTCTTCATATGGAATGAGATCAACTTCCCAAGCCACATATAAAAATCACCTTTAGCTTCCTGCTGCATGTCATCAAATGTAGTACCATCATGAATTTGACAGTGTAGTTGCTGTCCTGACCTTATATATGACCTTATAACCTTATACCTTATCCTGACCTTAGGCTTCTTGTCCCAGCTGCTTTCTAGGAATCCTTTTTGAGTATCCCAATGCCCTGGACCGTGAGAGCCCTCCCAACTCTAATATTGTCTCTGAATGGAACCCTCTGTAGTAACTGCCCCCACACTGGACATCTTTAGATATTAGTTCAAATTGGATCCAGGCTAAATTTTCTATATTGTCTTGGGCCCTGGATATTGAACTTCTGGTCTTGGGTCCAGATGTAGAGCTGGTTAATTTTCCATTCCTGTTCCTACTTGTCCCATTTCCTTGGCAGGCATGTGTTCAAGAAAGGAAAAAGGAAAAATGAACTTGAATATAAGATCCCAAACAATGAGGGAGGAAAATCTACTTCTATAATCTCTAAAAGTAAATCTAATAGTTTTAATATTCATCTCTGTTTAGGGTTTTATATATTATGCATATTTCTATTTATGTTGATAATTGAGAACTGATTCATTTTCCAGATGTATTACAAAAATGATTAAGTTATAAGCCACTGGATGTCACTCTTAAGCTGTGCAGCTGTAGCTAGTTGCAGTAGAGGTTTTCCATAGTGTGTTCAAAG
The DNA here is from genome assembly GCF_964194105.1 of Spermophilus citellus. Classification (NCBI taxonomy): domain Eukaryota; kingdom Metazoa; phylum Chordata; class Mammalia; order Rodentia; family Sciuridae; genus Spermophilus; species Spermophilus citellus. The sequence continues at coordinate 31,430,289 of NC_138187.1, read as the reverse complement.
TAGAGAAGGAGATTCAGCCAGGGATGGAAGCCATTTGAACTGTTTGGATAGGTACAGTTGCAGTGTCAGTGAACTACAGCAGAATTTGCTCTTAGGTTCCTATTTATTTTCTTTATACTCATTTTACAATGGTGGTTAAACAATACTAATAATCAGAGAAAATTCACCCAGCACCAAGAAGCCAAGGAGAAATCATTTATCCATTCAGTATCTCCATTAGTCACATGCTATAAGCAGAGTATTGGCTAATGAACTATAAGGTTACAAGAAAAAGTGAGTTTGCATCATGCATATGTTTAAGTTACTAGAATCCAACTATGGTAAAAGAAAAATAATATAATTAGAACAGTGCTATGGTTTGAATGTCCCCTCCAAAACTCATGTGAAAATTGAATTGCAACAATATTAAAAGGTAAGGTTTTTAAGAGGTGATTAATCTGATGGGTCCACCCTCATGATGATTAGTGTATTATTGTGCTAGTGGCTTTGTTACAGAAACTCTCTCTCACTCTCTCACTCTTTCACCATGTGACACTCTTAACAATGTCATGACCCAACATGGAGACTTTTGCCAGTTGATGGTGCCATGCTTTAGTACTTTCCAGCCTCTAGAATTGTGTGATAGGTTTCTTTTCTTTATAAATTACCCAGTTGGTAGCATTTTGTTATAGCAGCAGACAAGGAACTAAAGGAAGGAAATGTAGCCTGTCATTCACTCAGAAATTGTGGCTGAGAGTAATTTTACCTCCTGTCTCTCAGTCACAAGCTGAGGCTTTAATATTCTGCTTTGTCACACCAGAAGTGGAAGTCTGCAAATTGCATTCCCCAGACATTTTTGCTGTCTGGCTTCTGGTTCTTTTGACTTGAGGGAAATTGAAAGGTTATTGGAAAGCAGAAAAGACTCCTTCTGTTTCTAGTTCTATTCAGTTCTCTTTAGCAGTAGTATGCAAGCAGGACTCCAACTTATTTCAATGTTTATATGTCAGTTCTGTAGCTCCAAACTTCCTCTTAGATTCGCCACCAGAGCCCAGGTAGTAATCATGTGGTGTCCTCCTTGGAGGCTCTGAGCAAACTGTGCAGAGGTTACTTGGTGAGCTGAGTATCTGCTCTCTGATGACCCTTCTCCCAGGTTCTAGGTTCTGATGACACTAGGTCTTCTCTTTTATTTCCCAGTCTTATCAGTGGTAGCTGCTTGCCAAGCAGAGCTCTCTGAGCAGTCCTTTTTGCTCTTTCAGCCTTTTAGTCATAATGTAACCAATACCCTGCATTAAATCACCTCTGTTGGAAACAGCTAGCATTGATTCTGTTTTCCTGAAGGGATCCTGAGTGCAGTAAGCATGAGATGAGAGATGTGAATGCTTTCTTTCCTCATTTTGTGTCTGGTTTTGTGTAATTTTCATGGTTGATATATCTTGAAAATTGGATGAGATTCTAATGTTTACATTTCTATTTTTTTTTAAGAGAGAGTGAGAGAGGGGAGGGAGAGAGAGAGAGAGAGAGAGAGAGAGAGAATTTTTAATATTTATTTTTTTTTAGTTCTCGGCGGACACAACATCTTTGTTGGTATGCGGTGCTGAGAATCGAACCCGGGTCGCACGCATGCCAGACGAGCGCGCTACCGCTTGAGCTACATCCCCAGCCCTACATTTCTATTTTTCAAACAATATAGACCTAATCACAAGCCAACTAATGATCAACCAAAATATTAGCATATAAAGCTTCATATAAATAAAGGATCCAGTGATACACTGGCCTGTTCTAACACTGAAGAAAACCTGGTCATGTCAGACTTAATGAATGGGGGTCTCCTCCTTCCCCCATTCTGAAAGATTTCCAAGGATGATTTGGCCATAGCAGAATTTTGCCTTACATGTCAACCACAGAAGCTGAACTTCTCATAACATATGTCTCCATGGTATAATCTTGTAAAGCTGAGTAAGCCAGTAATTCTTGCATTCAGAAGCTTTCAATCTAATAGAAGAAATAAGGCATACACAAACAGTGAGACAATGTGTGGCAATGTTTGATTGGAGCAACACACCCAAGGACAAAGCCATTTGTCATCTGTTAGCAGTTAGACTTATAAAATGAATTGAAAGAGTAGAAAGGCAATAGGGAACATGATACACAGGTTCTTCTAGAGATTTAATTCATTTGCTTGCTTAGAGAAGGCAATGATTACTATTACTATAGGTAGAATATCTACTACCTAAAAGATATGGGACATGTTTTACATGTCAGATATTTTCAGATTTGGGGATATTTGCATGGAATTTACTGGTTGAGCATAACTTATCTAAAATATGAAATGCTCCAAAATTTTTTGAGTGTCTCATTTGTACCCCAAAGTTTCAGATTTTAGAACATTTTATATTCTTGGCTTTTGAATTAGAAATTCTCAGTCTGTGGTTCTATCTTAGAGATCTGTTTGAAGAAGATGCTTTCCTAGTGAATTTTGTTTAGTACGTAACCTTATATTCTGATATGCCAATGCTATTTAATTTCCTTTTTCTCAGTGACCATGGAGAACACCTGACTACTTCATCAAGGTCTCTGAACAATATACATTCAGAATTTGCTTAATAGACCAGAGTTAATTCTTCATTGCGTATAATGAATTTCTTTCTCAGTGGCTTATGGTCTGCCTTTTTCCTCACTAGAAAACATGGAATGGATAGTATTCCCTGGATAGTATAGATTGGATAGAATTCAATTTCTATCAGCCCTGGTCTTTCCTTTCTCACTTTTGGAGCTGATGAAACAGTCATTGTCTTTTCACAGAAGCCCAGGATTAGAACGGAAAGAAAGGGAACTTTCCAGCTATGATACTGGGACCATGAGTCCATGGGAGCTTTTAAACCTCAGTATGTTTCATCCCCTTACCAGGTCATTCGTCTTTGAAAGTGGTGACAATGCCAGGGTGAGATGACCTAATGATGAGGGACATCTTCACAAGTTAACATTTGATGGAGTGGTTTTTGAAGAACAGGAGGAAATGTGTGAGGTGGATTAGCAGTTAACTCTTTGCTTGTAACTATTAAATCTTTTGGGATTCAGAACTTTAAAAAATATATTTGCTTAAAATCCTTCAGGGATTGACTTAAAAGGAGAACCTCGAGAGAAGGATGGTGATTTAAAGCTGCAGAGGGAAGATCTTTTGCCTTTTTTCTTCATGATTTGAGCTACCTTGAACAGTGTTTGTTCTGCCAAATAACTTAGCTTGAGGAATTCACCACCCCCACTGGTTTTGGATAGTAATGGGGGGTATAGAACAAATTTTCCCTGTAAGTGCCCCTCCTATTACTTTAACTATATCAAAGCTTGTTCCACACATAATTCTGTGCATTTATTTTCTCTTTTTATGGCAACTCATTCCAGATGAATGTGACAACTTGATAGGTACTAATACAATGGGAGTAATAAACTTATTTAAAACAGGTTTTACTTTGCCCTAAAACAAAATATATGTGTGACTACAGCTTGCTGGACAGAACATAAAGCATTTTACAAATGAAGGATCTAATGAGACACTGATACGTTTTGAATATTGGTACATGAGATTGCTAGAAGAACTTGGCTGCCTTACAACATTACGTTATAGACAAACTTCAGCATGGAGTAAAACAATTCATATACAACTTAATGGGAACCTCCTGGCTCTGACTCACAGCAAGAAATGAAGCCAAAGACTTTAGCCTGTAGTACTTGTTGAGTTCCTAGATTTACATCTGGAGTCATATTTACTCTGTGTTTATTTTCTGAAATCAATTATATAATGGTGGCTAGGATTCTGGGTATAGTTGGGGGATGCTTCACTTTTTAAGAAGAGCCATGTCAGAAATGTTCAGAAGCTAAGCCAAAAGAGAATTTCTTCTCAAACAGAAAAGAGACCACAGAGAGAAAGCTTTTATTTAGAAGTCATCCCACTAGGATATGTGAAAGCAAATGCTATGTTCCAAAAACAAAAACAAAAACAAAAAAAGAGGAAAAAATAGTTAATGAAGTTAAATCTCAGTTTGTAAGACCTCTAGATTATAGGAAGATCTAAAAATTCCAAACTTGCAGTCAATTAAAATGTGAAACTAGCTATTGTCATTTGGGCCAAGAAACTGGTTGATGAACTACTCATTTTGCTATCTTAAAATATGAACCTGGGAAAATATTTAATGTTAATCATATCTGTGTAATGTGATTAAATTGCTTTGGGACCATGAAATTAATAAGTTTCATTATCACCACAACCAATTATATTAAAGGTAATTGTGGCCCACAGTGATGCAGCAAAATTATGTTTGTGAGATGAGCCTCCCTGGCCAGTACAACTACAGTTGATTTAGTTGTAAAAACACATTCTCAGTTGCTATGACCTAAGTAATACAGGTGGTTGGGGCAATTCTCCAAGTAGTCTAATTCAGAGAAAACATTGGCTTTTCTGTAAATTACCTGGGTCATTCGACATGTGTTTTGCTTGAACTAGTTCAATAATTTTTTCAATTCTCTATTTTGCTTTTGCCAGAGAGATACAAACCTGTACAATATCTGAACCCCAAACACGAACTACAAATGGAGGATTTTCTTTTTTCTTTTTTGCTATAAGTTTTTTCTTAGCTGGCAGGTACATTCTCACTTAAAAGCAGAAAAAAATATTATTCTCATGATCTCAGTCCATATGGCATTGGAAGTGCAGTGGTATAAAACCACAGAACTCTGTAGTACTGCTAAGTCAGGAGTCAGAATGCCACCACACATTAGCTTTGCAATCAGATGGATACACAGGCTCTTCCACACCAATTGTTTTCAATTTTTTTTGCTAATGATTCTATCCAATAATGAGAATTCCACTAACTTGGAAAAAGGTCAATTTTCTAAAGGAGGATATTTATATGATTATAGTATAAATGTCAAATTTAAATGCCAGGAAGAGATGATTAAATCAAGTGCCTGGGTGTAAGATGTATGATAATATAGAGTGGTAAAGACTATGGCAAATTGGAGCATTTATGCCCTATATAAAAGCATTATTTATTATGCATCTTTGGCAAATATGTGTGCAAATATCCTGGTGTTGCCAGACCTTCCATTTTTCAACAAAAGTCAGAAATTGATCTACATAAACAATTTCTCAATCTTTAAATGTAGGCATGTTGGTAAGCTTTTGGAGTTTGAGGGAACCAATTAATAATACCCTTTCTCTTCTTTTCTTGTATTCATTATCAATTGAGAAGTGACATAGGAATTAGACAGATGGAGATCAAGATGTCATCATTATTACTGATAAAGCTGATTGGAGAACAAGGCTGGAATCTACAGCCAAATGTATTTTCTAATTACCACTCTCAGAAGAAATCACAGGTTTGCAGAGCTGTCTTCCAAGGGGAGAAAAGGTGAAAAGGAGAGAGATCAAGGTGTTCTCAGGTTTTTAATAGAATAATGTTACTCAGTTATAAAATGAGGACCCATGAATGTCAGAGCCAACCTCTTACCCATCAAGGAAAGAAAGCAGAGAGCTTAGCGGGAGACTCTGCCCACTGCTACCTTACTCATGAAAATGTAAGGCAGAAGGCCAAGGGAACAGAATTTCCACACTAATAGTAATTAGTTCGTTTTAAAAAATGCTGTTCAGGCCAAGCACATCTAGACCCAGCCCAAAGATACTCCATTTATAACCTCTGGTTTTTAGATACTTTTTCAATTTGTCAGTTAGTTGCAATTGTTTAAGTCCTAAAATTTTTAAGACTTAAAACATGCCAGTATAACAGTGTTATAGGCATAAATGGTAAAATTGTAAATTTCTTTACTTTTATGGAACTTGAGCATTTCACTTAGAATACTTTTTGATGGTTTTGTTCAATAGTTGAAAACGTGCATCTCTCCATAGGATAGCCTTTTCTGACAATGTATGTTGGAAAATAGATTTCAGTAGATACTCAATCCCATACACTTTATTTACCTGGCCCCAAGTGCACCAGTCCCACCCCCAGTTCTGACTTTACATTGCTCTCCCACCTGGGTTTAGTTTCACATCTGTTAAGACTGCTACCTTCCCATTTTCCTTGTCTCACCCTTCTATTTTAACATCTGTAGTTGCTTTCCTGGTGATGATTTTGATTCCTCCATGATCCTGGCTCCTTTTCTTCTGCTCCTGTCCAGCCAACCTCCATTATGTGCTGAGTAAACACTCAACTAAGTTCAACATCCCAGACCTCTTCCATCCCTGAACATGCTCGCTGTGATTCGACACCCATCATTCAGCTTGCTCTAGTCCCTCAAGCAGGAAATGGCATTCATAGTTTTTCAATTCTTGGTGGTTCTGGAAATGCTTATTATCAAATAGTTTGCAATGAGGGGAACTTTGGCTGCAGCAGTGATATTTGTCATAGCAAAGTAGTTTCTGCTCTCAAGGCTAGATATTATAAATCAGTTTCTTATTTAGCAGAGAGAGCAAACAAAATCATTTTTGATGGAAGAATTGTAAGATCCCCCTCTCTCATATGACTGAATCTCAGAAGACTTTTAAAGTCTAGCTTCCATTTTAAAATAACTCTTTGTCTAGAATCATACTCAACTAAAAACACCTTTTAAATTTCATTTTAGTGGTCTGGAACATTTGTCACATGTCCCTGGTGGGTTCATGTATCCTATTCTCTTCTTATAAGGATAGCAGTCAGAGTGGATTAGGGCCCAATGTAATGGCTTTATTTTAACCTAACTGCCTCTTTAAAGAAAGGTTCTATCTCCAAATGCATCCCTCATTTGCTGTTCTTAGATTTGTTTATAATTATTCAAAAACTATTTTTTTAGGCAAATGACACCCATATATCAAAATGATGACTTTTTTCTTGCATATTATTCCTGGAATTTCCTGATCTAGGACTTTCTCTCATCAACATTCAAAGGAGCACTAGAGGGTCAGGGTGCTTTAGAGGAGGCACTAAAGAGGACACTAGAATTTTTCTGTTCAAAGATGACCCTATTGGACAGATTTACTGTCCATGTATGTGGGCACAGGAAAAACAACCCAGACTTCCTCAGCCTGTTCAGCTAGGGGCCTTGAACTGCTGCCCCCATTGGCACAGCCTATGGGGAAGTGAATCTCCCTCCAGGCAGGTAGAGATTAGAAGGCTAAGCCCCCATGGCCAGTGCCATGCAGAATAAATCAGAAAGTTGAGGGCTGACCCCTAGGCAGGCACCATGCATCCAAACTCACCAAATAGCTTCCATTTTTTGACTACCTGCCATGATTTTTGAACTGCTAAAGGTGAGGTAGGGAGCCTCACAACGAGGAATCTCAGACTCAGAAACATGAAAGACATACTCAGCAGCAGAGCTAGGGTTTTGTTCTAGGTATGTACACCAATTATATGTTAAACACTGTCTTCTGGCCTGTTCCAAAAATTTTGCTTGTACCTAGGCATTCAGGTTAACATTTCTAGTATTCTAGTTCCCCATTTGTCTGTGAACCATGGTAACTTGCCTGGATTTTATTCCTTTATTTGTTTTTTCTTTCTTTCTTTCTTTTTTTTTTTTTTCCGGTAGTTCAGTGATATCTGGCATTGAACCCAGGGCCTTATGTGTGCTAGGCAAGTGCTTTACCACTGAGGTATATCCTCAGTTTCTGCCTAGATTTCAATGAACTCTACCCAGGTGGATTCAGAGCTGACATCTCTCTGTTATAGACTGTTTCTTTTACCTTGAATCCTCAGTTAGGGACAGTCTTCATTTGCTAGGGTTGTCACAGTAAAATACCATAAACTGGGTACTTAAATAACAGAAATTTATTCTCTTGTAGTTCTGAAGGGTGAAGGCTAAGATTGAGGTTAGCAGGTTTGATTTCTTCCTAGATCGCCCTCCTTGGTTTGCAGTTGGTCAGTTTCCCACTGTGCCCTCATATGACTTTTTATTTTGGCACATGTCTCTGGTAGGTTCATGTATCCTATTCTCTTCTTATAAGGAAAGCAGTCAGAGTGGATTAGGGCCCACCTGATGGAATTTGATGATCACAGTACATGTATGAAGACACGAATTGGTGTGAATATACTATGTATACAATCAGAGATATGAAAAATTGTGCTTTATATATGTAATTAGAATTGTAATGTATTCTGCTGTTATATATAAATTTTAAAAATTTACATAAAAAAGAGAGGTTCTATATCCAAATGCATTTATATTCTCAGATACTGGGTGTTAGAACTTCAATATGTAAATATTGGGGGACACAATTCAACTCATAACAAGGCCTGAAGACATGTTACCAATGGATTGATTATTCAGGTCTCCAGTAATATTCTGACTACATTTAACTATCAGCTCTGGCCCTGCTAGAATGTACTTCTATCCTAAACTACTCTGTAAAGGGGGACCTTTGAAGATACTTCTAGCTAGAAATTTGGGCTGTGAATATAGAGTGATTGCCTAGCATGCACAAGGCCCTGGGTTTGGTTCCTCAGTACCACAAAGAAGAAGAAAAAAAAAAGAAATTTGAGCATGACTGTTTATACCCTATATCCTAACACCTACCTTACCATGATCTGTGTCCCCCACCATTAACATGTTGGAACCTAATGCTCAGTGAAATGGTTTGAGAGGTGAGGCCTTTGGAATGTGATTAATTCTTAAAGGCTCCAACTTTATGAACAAGATCTGTGCCCTTATAAAGGGCTGGAGTCAACTCCCTTGCTCCTTCCACCGCATAATCACATGGGGAAAGTGCCATCCATGGAGGAATGGGCATTTCTAGATACTGAGTCTGTGGTATCTTGATCTTTGCTTCCCAGCCTCCAGAACTGTGAACAATAACTTTGTATTGTTTATTTCTTGTCTAATCTAAGGTATTTTGTTATAGCACCATGAACAAAGATGTACTCCTTCCTCACTGACTTCCCAAAAAGATAGATCTCAGAACACTTGCCTTTGTACCCATGACTGAACAGACCAATGCTCAAGGCCACTCTAATGTTCTCTTAATGTGGGAATTGTTCCATGCACTCTGCCTATTTTGCAGATTAAATTATATGTCTTTGTTTCAGACTCTTTGCTTTTACCTGAAGGCTACATTTTTATTTTATAGCATCAAAGTGATCTTTCAGGAAGACACCTTTATAGATGATGAGTGTTGAACAAAAGAATCTTTTTGTCCAAGCAGTAGAACATTGCAGTTAGCTACATACCTTAGGGGATCAGATTGCCTAGCTTGGTATTCAAGTGCTGCCTTGTGCCTGAGTGAACTTGGGTAGTTTTCTTAATCTCTTTATGTCACGATTGCCTCATCTATAAAAGAAAAAGTTAAGGGGCTGTGATTGTGGCTCAGCGGTAGAGCGATAGCCTGACACAGGCTGGACCTGAGTTTGATTCTCAGCACCACATAAAAAAATAAATAAATAAAGGCATTGTGTTGTGTCCATCTACAAAAAAGATATTCTCTCTCTCTCTCTCTCTCTCTCTCTCTCTCTCTCTCTCTCTCTCTCTCTTTCTCTCTCTCTCTCAAAAAAAAAGTTAATACCACCTACCCAGTGGATTTGTTGTTAGATTGTTGCTAGGGTTAAATGAGTTAAAACAAATAAGGGAGCTAAAACAATGTATGGTCCAGAGTTAGAATTCAATAAAATTTAGCTCTAATTTTTATTAGACTGGAGTTTATAGAATTGTCTTTATATTTTATTCTTTACTACTAGTTTATCCTGGGAAATTTTAATGAAATTTACATTTATGTCATGTTTTTGTCTACAAAAGATAAAAATTCAATCCAAACTGGCTTAAATATGGAAAGGAATTTATTGGCTCTTGTAAATCAAGAACCCCAGGGATATAACAGCTGTAGATACGACTTCATGCAGTGCCCAAATGATGTCCCCAGAATTCTGTTTTTCTCTATTTCTCAGATCTCTGACCTTGATGTTATCTCCATTCTTGGTTGTTCCCTTCTCATAGTTAAAAGACAGCTGTCATCAACTCTTGAACTGAATGGTTCTAAGTTGAAATCCAATGATAATGATTGAGGATCTTTATCCTAGCATTTCCAGAAGGAAAAAAAAAAAGTTCTAAAATCCACTGTGATTGGACTAGGTTAGTCCTTTACTCATCTTTGATTTAATTACTGATGCCATTGGGAATCAGGACTTTGGCCAGGTCTGGGTCCACCACCCCACATCTGAGTTACGGGTAAAGTACATGGGTTGAAAGTGGAAAAAAAAAATACTGTATTAACTGTTAGAACAGAGTTCAAAGGATTCCAGACAGTAAAGTCATAAATGTTCGCAGCATGAATGACTTTTAGATAAATTTCAGGAGTTTTGGAGTGTAGAGCCTCTGCACACATTACCACTGGGTACTATTGTATTTCCAAACCCAATAAGTTGGTTATGAATTATGCCTAGCCTTATATAAATAAAACATTAATGTAATCGAGGTAGTGAGTCTCCTAAATAAGCCAAAGAGACATTAACATATGAAATGCTGGGGTGTGAAAGAGTGTTCCATTAGTTTCTAGGAATGGAAGAACATTTATTGGCTCTTCCCTTCTTCATTCCAATACCCTCCTCCCTGCAGGGAGGAAGACTGTGGATAGGGGTAGGCCTCTTTGGATGGAGTCACTGCACAGGATTAGAATGTATCTTCTCCTTCCAGATGATCCACTGGCCTGGTCTTGTGGTACTGGGAAAAGATCCAGCTATGTCTCCTTGAATGCTTCTTTTCCATTAGATCCTAAGAATGCCTAGATCAGTTTTGGATATCTGCTGAGACAAGCAGTCAAACGAATTGGGCTTTAGAGTAGTCTTTCCCTTTGCTTCTAAGCCATTCAAATCTGCCTCATCGGCTAAAGGAGCCCTCTATGGATTCTGGCCCAGCGTGCTTGAATTTCACCTTGGCATTTGAGGTCAAAGTCCCTGTACTTTGCCTCCTTTGTCTAATATCTTCCTTGGAGACTTGATAAAAGAAGCAGTTGTGTGCCCAAGGCAAGAATTCTTATAGTGCCAAGGCCCTGGCTAGCATCTTCATACCAGCACATAATGGTACCTAGCTATATATTCCCAACACAGCTTTTGAGAACATTTAGCTGTCTTTACATACCAGACATACATTGTCTTTACATACCAGAATTAAAGGTCCAAAGAACAAGCAAAGAGGAAATCAAAGTTACATTACATTGTTCATGTACTCAAAGAATACAGATCAGTGCTCTGAACTGGACTGTCAAAACCTCCTGTTAAGAACAAAAGAATCTGGCTCAGAGAATCAAACTTGAAAAAAAAAGAAAGAAAGAAAACATCTTAATGAACCAACTGTTTACTAATGATTTCCATGGGAGGAATCTGGCTCTAGCTCAAAACATCTCTGAACATAAACTGATCTAAAGGAATTTGTTTTCTTAATCCAAAGCCTGAAAACCATTTTTTTGTGAAATATTCCACTGTATATAGTTTAAGTGTCATGCATTCCCCTCATTAGGAGATAGAATGGAAAATATAAAATTTTGTTAAATGAAGCAAAAGAAAAAAATTAGTCTTTCATTTGTAGAAGAGAAAATAACACCCCAGGGACTCAAATACTCTGTATTACTAAGCATTCTCTAATTGAGCCCTCCTTCAAAAATTCAACTTCACAAACCATGTCTTAAAAATTCCCTTTAATTTAAATACTCAACAGTTTAGTATCTGAGGATGTCTCTTCCTGAGAAGGAAGGACTAAGGATGAAAAGGAAACATGTGATATATAAAGATATAATCTTCTCTTATGAGCTTCATGATTTAGGAAAGAGTGATATGCTAGTTTTTTTTCATACTTTAATGACCTTTTCCTATTGCATCCCCACTAATTCCCATAATAACACTTTGTTTATACAGATAATTTTCTCTCCAGCAGGAAATCTCACATACTTTAATAACCTTTTATTATCAACTCAGTATGCTTTAAGGTCTGATGGGGTCTAGAGTTAGGAGGAGTTACCAAGTTGGGACTCTGATTGCTCCACTGCCCACTGCTGGGGCTCTAAGTGAGCTGATGTTGGCATTGAGACTTGGGGACATGGTTTGAGAGGGCAAGATGGTCACCTCTTAGTGACCCAGAGTTGAATGTAAAATAGAGAAGTAGAGTATCTGAGAAGGTCCTCTGTGAAGAGCCAAATCTGAATTTGCATTGAGATTGGGGAAAAATTTGGATCAGAGATTCTTGCATGGGATCTGTTCTCTCTTAGGAATGCCATAGTTTTTATTTACCCAAACCTCCATTTAGAAATTTTAAATATCTCTATTGGAAGATTCAGGTAAAATAGATGGTATTCTTTTGGTAGTACAAGATAGAAACTCAGCTCAAATTGGCATAGATGCAAAAGAAAAATTATGGGATAATGTTAGTGGTACACCTAAGGAGGGGCTTCAGGTATCATCTGATTAAGGAGAGCAAATACTATTAAGAAGCTCTTTCTTTCTCTAATTTCTTGCCTTTAGTTCACCAAAGATAGTCTTCAGCTAGACTTTTGCACATGGTAAGAAAGACAGCATCTGGCAACCTCCTGTTTTCACCTTAATAACAGGATTCAAAGGAAAGGAGGGCCTTTCTTGTTCCTGGTATATTTTACCAAACTTCAAGGAGTTCTGTGACTCTCTGATTGATAATCTCAACATAGCCATGTAGACTACTGGATTTCCCAAAAGTATCAGAGGAAGGAAAAGGCATAAATTTGCTGCACTAACCCATCTCTGTTGCCTCTGTATTAATCTTTTCTCTAACCTGCCTTGCCCAACCCCAGCACTCATAGTCGTGCTGTAATCCTGGCTAAAATATTCCAAAAGACAGCCTTATGTGATAAAAATCAATAAGTATGACACAACCAACACATTACAGTTGTACAGAGTCTTATTGTAACACCACAGACAATTGCCTGATGCCACTGATCTTAGCAATTTCACAAACACTATTTTATCTAACAAAATAGGTGACTGTTTTAGGTATTTTACAAATATTAACTAATTGTTATCATTTATACTTTATACATTAGAAAACTGGGGCTCACAGGGGTTAAAGTGTTTGTATACTGGTAGTAGAAGTCAGAGCCAGGATTTGAATCCAGAGTCTGAAAAAGTTTCTTTGGAAGGGAAGGTAAGTATATTCAATACACTATCTCCTGCTCATTGACTCTATGCTATTAAAGTTACTTCATTAGTTTCCTACACGTCCCTTGCTTGACTTCACCTTAGAGTTACTAGCACTTGCCCTGTGTTCTCCAGTGCTTCATGACCCATCTGTTCACCTAATACACGTAGCAGGGTTGGCATTGCTCTTGAACCAGCCAGACCTTAGCAGTGTTATTCAAAGAATCTGATGCATCATGGACTATCAGTGTGGGTTCATTTCTTCTATCTATACCCTTATTTTTCCCAACAAACACCTACTTGGCTACTTTTTATTCCTTGGCTTTAGTCTTAGAAAATGAATAGATGATTTGGAAGAACCAACATCCTGAGCTTTGAACAGAGCAGCTTTGTATTCTCATAGAAACAGAAATGCCTTTAAACTGTGAATCTGCTATATTGCTAGCCACTTACTTAGATTGATACCCCAGAGAGTAAACTTACTCTCTAGCTTTGGTGTCCCCCAGCCTCCAACCTGCTACTAAAGACAAAATCCTTTGTACTGGGTTGAAAAGAACCCCCACCATTCATGCCCACCCAGAATCTCAGAATTTGACTTTATTTTGAAGTAGTATCTTACATATAAACTAATTAGTTAAAATGAGGTGATCACTGGTGTCCTTATGAGGAGGACATGGGAGGATGCCACATTAAGACAAAGGCAGGGGCTGGACCAATGCAGCTACAGGCCATAGAATGCTGCAGGTCACCTGCAACCATCAGAAGCTAGAAAAGGCAAGAGCATTTGTTCCCTGGAACCTTCCAAGGGCACACAGCCCTGGCAATATCTCCATATTACACTTCTAGGCTCCAGAGCTGTGAGAGAATACATTCCTGTTGTTTTAAAGTATTCTGTTTGTGGTAATTTGCTACAACAGCCCCAGGAAGCTAAAACACCCATTGTGCTGATAGTGTCTCAAAGCTTAAGGACTCCTTCTACATTCTGCTCTATAGCTGGGACTCGGGGACCACATTTCTGCTGTGCAGCAGTTCCCTCTGAGGCTTTGCCAACACAGGTGCAAGAAGCAAGCTGCAGTGGAGGGTAGAGTAATGGGACATGCTTCTCCCTGTTTGCCCTCTTCCTGTCTAGATCAGCACCCAGCTATCAGCAGCTAGTTCGAACAGCAGCATTTGGTGACATTTGTCATCATGGCAGGGGGATGACTGCAATAGCTTCAGATGTCACATGGGTTACGAGGATGTGTAATGAAGAAAAGTGAGATGCTTCCTCCTGCATGTCTTTTTCTAGGGAATACAGTCTTCAAAGAAGCCCCCAATAGGTCCCACCCAGGTCTTACTGGCAAGAATTGGGGTGTTCACCCAGATTCCAGGTGGAAGAGGTGTTGAGAATGAGTACCTGGCATTTGTAATCTCATATATGAAGGATAGTTGCTACCAGCTTCTTTCCTGACAAGCCCTCTCCAACTTGAGCCTCAGTTTCTTCATCCATTGAGTAATCGTGATAATAAGCATTCATGTAGGGTGTTTGCAAGAACTAAATGAATAGGTGAGTAAAAGTTCTCTAACATAATGGGTGGCGCTTAGTGCACATTCAATAAAAGTAGACCTGCCCTCCTGTTTGTTCTCAGCAGTGCCTGCTCTGCATGATCCTGCTTGTCAAGAGCTCCTTCCTGATAACACTTCCAGAAACTTCTATAGGTCCTGGCCAGGCATCAAGTTCCACAGAGCAGACTAAAAGTTTGCCCATAGTAACTGCCCTTCTATATGATCAGGAAGCTGCTTAGGTTGACTGGGTTGTATCTGGAAAGTGAGGGCTTAAAACTCTTATTCTAGCTCCACTAATGTGGCACCCTATCTTTTTATGGATATTGTCAACTTTGGTATACCCTTTAATCACAAAACCTGCGAGGAAGCTATTATTTACACTCTTCCAAATGTGGAAATTGAAGCACTGAGAAGAAAATGGTTGGAATCTGTCTCCAACTGTTTATCATACTGAATTTTTTAAAGTCCAGAGCTATAGGGACTGTTCCTCCTTTTAGAATGAATCTGTGCATCCACAGAGATTTTGCCAGGAATAATGTAAACACCTGTTCTGTGGCAGCAGGGTGCCCTGCTCAAGGCTGAGCTGCTGTATTTTTCCAAAGGATTCCTGGGAGAAATATTTCTTCACACAGCTACCAATGCATTCATCTCCAGCCTGACAACATCATTACTTCTCTTTGCATGTTAACTTTGACATCCAACTTCTCAAACTTGTTCAACCACACAAAGTACTCTCTTTGGATCCCTTCCACTTCTGCTTAATGCACAGACATATTGGCAGCATCAAGGAGAACACAAGGCCCATTAGATCTGGGGCAATGCAGAGATGTAAAGATGTCTGATGTGCTGTCCCAGGGCAGCCTTTGGGACAGAGCCCTATAGCATGTTCCCAGGGATATTTGGGCATTTTTATGCTACAGCCTCCCAGGTGTTGGAAGACTTTCTCCTCTGAAGAATGAAGGATGCTCAGCCTTCTTCTTTCCTGTATTTTGGTATCTGTGTGAGATACACACACACACACACACACACACACACACACACGCATACATCATACATACATACATATATATAGATACACACATATATATGTATGTATTGTATATGTATGTGTATATGTATTTGTACATGTATATGTATTCTGGCATGAACTGTTCTGTGCACAAATTTCTTTATCATGTATCAAGATGCAAAAAAATTTTCATAGCTTAAGTGAGAAGTAAACTAAAATAATTTGTCTTGATTTCAAAGCATCCTTCTAAATTTTCTAGGAATTCCTTAGGTACCAGGTTCTCCCTACCCCAACCCTGCCTTTCTCATGATACTGTTGCCTTGCTTTTGAAGAAACATTTTCCCTTTAAAACAACAGAGACACTGTTGCAATGCAGAGGTTCTAAAATCCTAGTAAAGCTATTACATTCTACAACTTCACTTCTTGAAGAACAGTTCAAATTTGGTTTTCTTGTGTGTGTGTGTGTGTGTGTGTGTGTGTGTGTGTGTGTGTGTGTGTATGTGTGTGTGTATACCTATGAGCCAGTTGGCATTGTGGTTGTTCATGTGTGTGTGGTGCTTGGGAGGTTACCTTCTTCTCTAGGACAATGACATTCCCTTGAATACTCCACAAAAAGAAGTCAAAGTCCTTAGGGTGGCTGGCAATGCCCTCTTGCCATTTTTATGAACTTGCCACCCCTATACTCTGTGGTTAGTACTTAAAAGACTGCTGCTAAGTCTTTGGCTGTACTTGGAAGGGAGTCAAGAGGTAAAAGGGCCCCAAGTTTGTGCAAAGCTCCTCCTTGGGTCTGCAGGAAACTTCTTGTCAGCTCTGTGGAATTTGGCTCCTCATCAACACTTACAGAAGCTTCCAGAAATGCTACCTTAGTAGGATATAAAATTTATACCCATAAATCAATTACATTTCCATATATCTGTGATGAATCTACTGAAAGAGAAATTAGGAAAACTATCCCACTCACAGTAGCCTCAAAAATTATTTGGAAATCAATTTAACAAATGAGGTGAAAGACCTGTACAATGAAGACCACAGAACACTAAAGAAAGTAATTGAAAATGACTTGAGAAGATGGCAAGATCTCCCATGCTCTTGGATAGGCAAAATTAACATTGTCAAATGACCATACTGCCAAAAGCACTATACAGATTTAATGCAATTCCTGTTAGAATCCCAATAATATTCTTCATAGAAATAGAAAAAGCAGTCATAAAAATTCATTTGGAAAAATAATAGACCCAGAATAGCCAAAGCAATCCTTAGCAAGAAAAGTGAAGCAGGAGGCATCACAATCCCAGACCTTAAATTATAGTAACAAAAGTGGCATGGTATTGGCACCACAACATATAGGCCAGTGGCACAGAATAGAAGACAGAGACAAATCCACCCAAATCTACTCTAACTCTTGATGTATTCATACATTATTTTTCTCTGTGTTGCATTTTGGCCACAGAGTAGTCTCTCCAAGGAGGCAGTAGATTTTAGATTCTGGACTTATATGACTCATTTGCAAACAGTCTGAAAAGAATTGTTCATTTTACAAAAAAATGGTTTGGGAAAGAAAAAGACTAAACTTCAAATTTCTCTCAGTCCTTCTTCCATGGAAGAGACCCTTCAATGTTGAATACCAAGTCTTAATTTTTTTATTTCAAAATAGGTTACAAATGCCAAAAATTCATCTGAGACTTAACAAACATGGTTTTCTGCACTAAAGGCAAACCTTGGTGCTCAGTGGCTGGTAAGACAAGGAGAGAGAGGTGATCATGGATCTGAAATCTATGAGGTATCATCCTCCTCCATCTGCCTTTGCTGTCCCTCCCCACCTACTACATGTGCTGACGAATGAATTCAGAGACCATGCTACTGAATTGTGATGACATCAAGAAGGTTGATTTCCCAAGAGTTAGAGATTTTCATTTAAAAAATATTTATCCTAAAGACACAATGCAATGATAAATGTCATGTTCTAGTCTAGCACTAGTCCCTATTTCTTTACTGTTAATAAAATAAAACCATCTTTTCACAAGTCTTACTAAAGCAAGTAATATGTTATATAGTTCAGAAACAGTTTATTCAGAGATGGAGCATAAGAATTGTCCCCAGTATTCTAAATACCTTATCCCAGTATTGGTTGACACAAGCAAGGGCATAGCAGATGTTCTCACAAATGTCTTCAGGTGCACATATGCAACAGTAGGCCTGGAAGGGGGCTTAGGAGAATAAGGCAGGCAGCTTTCTGACACTATAAGGAACACTTGAGGTCATCAACTCAGGAGGAGCAAAGATTTTTTTTCAGCTCATGGATTTGGAGATCTAAGTCCTTGATCAGCGGACCTCTTTGCTTTGGGGGCTGTGGTGAAGCAGTGTGTTATATTGTGGGGAGTATATAGTAAAGCAAAGCTACTCAATTCATGACCAGGATGGAAAAAGAGAAAGGAAAGGGCTAGGTCCCAGTATCTGCTTGAAGGGCACATCCCCAATGACTAAAAGACCTCCATTAGGCACCACCTCACAGAGGCTCCACTACCACCCAATAACACCATGCTGTGGACCAAGCCTTTAATACATGTACTTTCTGGGGAATTAAGACCCAATCTATCAGAAATGAAATGCTGGGAGGTAGTAAATATATTTATTATAATGTGTGTATACTAATTTATATTATGGCCAGAAGTTCAGGTTACTCTAAATTCTCACTGATGCTTGGTAGCATCAGGCCTATTAATCTTTACCAAATATCCATCTACATGTAGAATCAATCATAATGAAAAAAAGTCACAGAAAGATGACATAGGGCCATCATTTTTATAAAGTTTGTAAAAGAGAAAAATGAAATACATTGTTTAGAAATACATTCATAAAACATTTTTTTAAAAGGACATGATAAGTCTAAAACTCAACAATGGTTACTTTGGAAAGTAGGGAGATTGGATTGGACAGGAGTATAGCAGTGTTGGTAGCATTCTAGCTTTACTATTGTGATAGATAATTACAACTTGATTGGGCTGAGGGATGCCCAGGTAGCTGGTGAAATTTTATATCTAGATATGTCTATGAAGGTGTTTTGGAAGAGATTAGCATCTGCGTACAGACCAACCATACAAATAAATGTAGATTTTATTGAGAACTTGACCAGAACAAAAGACTCAGCAAGGGAATTGGTTGGGACATCCATCTTCTTCTCTCTTTAGACATTGGTGCTCCTGATTCTTGGGCTTTTGGACTTCAACTGGGATTTACAGATTTGTGCCCCTCCCTACTTGTCAGGTTTTTGTACTCAGATTGAACAACATATAAGCTTTCCTAGTTTTGCAGTTTGCCAACTGTATGTGTGTGTGTGTGTGTGTGTGTGTGTGTGTATGTGTGTGTGTGTCCTATTAGTTCTGTTTCTCTGGAGTACCCTGGTTAATGCAACTATTATGGTCCATATGTTACATATATTATTTTATGGCACTATTTCATAATATTTTAAAAATACTGACATAGAAGCAAACTATAGACCAGTGGGACAGAATAGAAGACACAGAGACAAACCCATATAGCTACAGCCATCTGATCCCTGACAAAGGTGCCAAAAACATACATTGGAGAAATGACACAAGAAGTGCTAGAAAAACTGAATATCCATGTGTAGAAGAATGAAACTAGATCCTTATCTCACTCCTTGTAGTAAAGTAAACTCAAAATGGATCAAATACCTGATTATAACACCAGAAACATTACAACTGTTAGAAGAAAAAGTAGGGAAAATACTTCAATATATAGGCACAGGCAAAGAGTTCCTGAATAAGACCCTTTAGCTCAGGAAATAAGAGAAAGCATCAATAATGGAATAAAGTAAAAAAAAAAAAAAGCTACTATACAGCAAAGGAAGCAATTCACAAAGTGAAGAGAGAATCACAGAATGGAAGAAAATCTTTGCCAGTTACTTTCTAAGAGGACTAATATCTAGGAAAAAATTATATATACACACACACACACACACACACACACACATACATACATACATACACACACACACACACACAGAGGGGGGGCTCAAAAACCTCTATATTAAAAAAATCAATAAATAGAAAAGTGAATCAAACAGACATTACTTAAAAGAAGAAATATGGATGGCCAACAAAGAAAATGTTCAACATCTTTACACATCAGGGAAAAGCAAAACTACACTGAGATTCCATCTCACCACAGTTACAATGGCAATCATTAAGAATACAAATAACATTAAACACTGGTAAGGGCGTGGGGAAGAGGAAACTCTCATATGCTGTTTGTGGCATACAAATTAGTACAGCCCCTATGGAAATCAGTATGGATGTCCCTTAAAAAGCTAAAAATAGATCCATCATATGATATAGCCATACCACTCCTTAGTACTTATCCAAACAATCTAAAATCAGCATATTTTAGAGACACATATGCACCTATGTTTATCGCAATGCAATTCATAATAGCCAAGTTATCTACCTAGAATCAGCCTAGATATCTACCAACAGAGGAATGGATAAACACAATGGAGTTGTATTCAGATATGAGGAAGACTGAAATTATATCATTTACAAGAAAATGGATAGAACTAGAGAACATAATTTTGAGTGAAATAAGTCACACTCAGAAAAGAACTGTATGTTTTATGTGTGGAAGCTAGAAGGAAAAAAAAAAACAGGGGAAAAAAGGACTCCATGTGTTGAGAGCCACAGCAGAAGGGGCCCCAGCAAACTTCCAGTTGCCAGCAAACTTCCAGCTGCCAGCTGATGATTGGCTCACAGCGGCCCCAGCAACATCTAGCTGATTGGCTCCTCTGTGGTGATGCTCATTGGAGATGCTCATTGAGCTGTTTCCCCGCCCTTTCAGATTGCCAGTTGATGATTGGCTCACAGCGGCCCCAGCAACATCTAGCTGATTGGCTCCTCTGCGGTGATGCTCATTGGGCTGTTTCCCTGCCATTTCAGACCACGGAGCTGCTCATTGGGGGACTTCTTTGGCTCCGCCCATGCGACCCAGCCAATCGGCCTCAAGAGCAGGAGGATTGTGGGAGTGGGGGAGGCTTGTGTGTTGGTGTGAGAGGCTTGTGGGAAGCGGGTGGTGGCAGTTGGGCTTTGAGGGTTTTTCCTGAGGAGCTGTTTTGTTTGGCCTGTGTGGTTCTAAAAATAAAGTTCGTTTCTTTTGACAAGTGGCTCCTGAATTGTGCCCAGCCAGACTGCGGCATCCATGAAATTAACAGGGAAATTAGCAGAGTGGAGAAAAGTGATGAGGGGCAGAGAGGAGGGGATGGAAGGGGAAGTATTAGAGAGTGAACCTAATCAAATTATGCTTATTTTGTGTATGTTTGAATATTGCCACAACAAATCTCACCATTATGTATAATTAATATGTACCAAAAAAATTAATAAAAAATAAAAATAAAAAAGACATTCCTCCAATTGGAGTTGTAATCTTGGAAATGACCTAGAAGTTTAACTTAATTAACTTTTAATGCAACTGATAAAAGTCACAGAGGCAGGGCTGGGGATGTGGCTCAAGTGGTAGCGTTCTCACCTGGCATGCATGGGTCGCTGGGTTCGATCCTCAGTACTACATAAAAATAAAATAAAGATGTTGTGTCCACCAAAAACTAGAAAATAAATATTTAAAAAAAATTCTCTCTCTCTCAAAAAAAAAAAAAGTCACAGAGGCAGAAAATGAAGGATCAAAGACATGGCACTGAAAGAATGTGTGAGGAGCTCAAATTGGCCAGAAATAAAACCATTGCCAGTTCCATTAATAAAGCCATTGACTCCATCAGTTATTAAGAATATGATTTGCGGAAAATAACCTCTCTGGAGATTGCTTTGAAGGTTCAATGAGGAGATGCAAGTAAAGTTCTGACTCTAGAACTGCACCTTTTAATATTGTTTGTTTTACAAGAAGAGTTCAGATACACTGGAACTTGTCCTTATACATCTATTGGACTCTAGTCCTAGAACAATGATAGTGGATATCAATCTAAATAGGCCAGAATGACACCACCACTCTCACACTGCGGTAATGATTTGCAACAGAAGCAATGTGAGCAACATGAACAGGAAACTCACCAACTTCTTTTTTCCCTCACACTGGATTTTGATCTGAGCAGTAACCAGTGAAGATGGTGCAAGTGCATGTGACCCTGTTTGAATGCTTTCTTAGTTAATTTTCTGTTGCAATAACAAAATATCCACAACCGGGCCATTCAGAAATAAGAGTACTTTACCTAGCTCACAGTTGTAGGATCTGGGAAATCCAAGATGGTGCTGGCATCTGGTGAGGGCCTTCCTGTTGCATTGTAATGTGGCAAGACAGAGCAAATATGCTAGATTGGGTCTCTCTTCCTCTTTTAACAAAGTCTCTGATGCTATTACAAGGGCTCCACCCTTATGACCTCATTTAATCCCTAAAATAACAAGTACCCTATCCCCACTGTATGATAGTATCAACATTTGTAATACGTGCTTAATTTTTTAAAAAATGGAACAAAATACTATAAATAGATGATGCTGAGTTCCCTTTGCTTTCCTGTTCCATTCCACCTTTCACCTGCCCTTTCTAGCCCATGAGGCAACTGATACCATAGCCCAGAACCCATGCTTCTGTTCATGTTTTGATAATTTTACCTTACATTGATATGTCCATACAATATATAGGTTTGCATCCTTCACTTTTAAATCAACATCAAATTTATATCTGTATATTTTTTTTGGAACTTCCTTTCTCACACATTCTGTTTTTGAGATCTATCCACGTAGATTTATATACAGCTACATTATACATTATCATTATGGCGTAACATGAATTCTATAATTCAAATATTCCATAATTCAAATATAAAATATTTTATTTATCTACCCTTCTACGAGTGGATAGTTGGAAATATTTAAAAAATATATTCACAATTATAAGCAAAGCTGTAGTGAACATCCTCTTTAAAGACTTGCCTATTTTATAGAAATGCCTGGACTACTTTAGCATCAATATCAATGAAAGCAATCAGCTACTTCTGTAATCACACTGTGCTGTGCTGGTGCCAGCTCATTTTTATCTGTTAGATATAACTATTATAATTTCCAGAACTATGTGATCCTGGTATTAAACACAACCACTATGAAAAATAAAATTCTAGAAATTTATGATGAATAAATTATATTGTTAAAGGTAATACATACTCAGAACTCATCATTTCCTGATTGTTTCGTCACACTTTACTATTATCTGCACTGTTGAGATTATGTATGGCTACTGTGTCTGTGAAGTGAAAATACTATTGAATAGTATTGGCTGTGCATTTCTTCCCAGATCTGCATTATATTTTTAGCCACAGAGGAAGTATTTGCCCAAGGAAATAAGCAATGCTTCAAAATCAAGACTTGATCTATTGTTTTGTTGATTGAAAAGACCTAGGGTCAACAAACCTACAGTAAATATTTTGGGTTTTACCTGGCATAGTATTTGTTTCCTCCACCCCCTATTTTATAGTCCTTTCTGAATGAGGAAGAAAAAGCCAATCAGCTAATGTACCTTACAAAAATAGAGGTCCGTAGGCTATAGTTGCTAACTTCTGTATGGGCATTAAAAAGTAATTTAAGAATTGGTTGTGTATATATTCTTTTCAAAATTATTCTTTTTAGTTATGTACAACACCAGGATACACCCTGACATAATCACAAAAGCATGGAACATAACCCTCTCCAATTCAGTCTCCAGCACTCCCACCCTCCCTGTCCCACGCAGCTCCCCTCCCTTTACTCCACTGATCCCTCTTTAGTCCATTTACATACTCAGAACTCATCACTTCCTGATTGTTTCCTCACATTTTACTATTACCTGCACTCTTGAGATTATGTATGGCCACTGTGTCTGTGAAGTGAAAATACCATTGAATAGTATTGAATAGTATTGTTGTTCTAAATTAGTGTTCTCTGTATATATTCTTTATTTTGTGAATAGCAAGAAAACATAAGGCATGTTTTCTTCTAAGGTTTGAAAACTATTGCCCAATTCAGCAAAGAAGTTTCATCCTTCACAACCAAATGACGTCTTGATGTATGTTTTCATTATTTATTTTTATGAAAATATCAGGAATACTCCACCTGGAAATCTTGTTAAACATTCATCAATACCACTGGATCAGACCCATTAAATTTATGTAGAAAAGAAACATTTGTTCATCTGATTGAGATGCCTTACTACACCTAAATTCTACCCTTTCTCTCTTTTTCACACATACCCCACTCACATCGATGCCCACCTTCTTTGGTTTTATGTATGGTCTTCTATTTTCAATTATTATCATCCCCATTTTACCTTCTGACTGCCCGCCAGTTAGGAAATTACTAGAAATTAGGGTTGACATTGCAGTTATTCTTCCTGTGCCTCAATGTTCTTTTTTGAAAATGGGCCTACTACTCAAAACTACCTTGTAGGGCTGTTAGAAGGGCTAAACAGGCTACTCATGTGCAATTCTCAGCTTGGCAGCTGGCAAGTGCTGTCATGATAACCGTCATGGCCATGGATAATTTGAGTTCTGTTAGTATTATCCTCATCATCTCCTTATGGTGGTGGCTTTCATCCCAGGACAGCTCTTGTCAGAGTGGGCACACTTAGAAGGAATGTCTTCTTAACATGTGGAGTGTGCTGATTTTCAAACTATTTAATCTGCTTCTAATGTCTCTAGAATGAAATGCCAAATGACAAGGTGGTACCAAGATGAGTATGATGTAAACACAGTCCCCTGCAGAGAGCTGAGGGGGCTGCCACACCTACCCAGCAGGAAAAAGCACTGGGAAAGACCTGTTTTCTGTAAGGACAGGGAAAGCTGAGGGGTGACATGGTGCACTCTGCCTCTCTATTTTTGCAAATCATTTTCTACTTCCTATGAAACTTCCCCAATCTCACTTATGAATTAAGAAAAAGTCTTTCACATCTGTAATGATAAAAACAAACTTGGCCACATGAACAGCTCTGTATATCCTTGGAGATACTGGCAGCTTCCATACTGAAAAGCTTTTCCAAATTCCAAATTCCTAAGAACCATAGACAGTATTCCTATATCACATATAGTACTGCAGCAAGCCACTCGGGGAATATTCCACATTCTTGCTAATGTTCTCAGTATCTGACAGGACGTCTGCCTTGAGGGCCTGATGTCCATCTTCAGGTACTCATCCACAAAGCAGTTCTCATGAGCCAGACCCCCACTGGAATGACTTCACCAGCTCCATGGGCCTTTGCTTTCTGCATCTCCCTTATATTTCTGATCTATGAGGTGTTGGAGGACTTTCATTGTAATCTCAGGAAGAGTGAAAGCATGATGCCAAAACAGTGGTCTTAGGATTATTTGTCGACCTGCCAAAAGGGCCTCCATAGTCTACCAGTGGCATTCTTAGGCTGCAGGGCAGAACTGTTATCAGACAGTATCTTTCTTTCTCTTTAGCTGTCATGTTTCTGATGGGGGGTAATAAATGACTGAATTATAATTGGCAAAACTATTGAAAGAATGTGACCTGACTGGAACCCACTGAGTGTACTATTACCCACCCCCAAATCTAGAGTGTGGGAGGAACATGGAGGAAATGTATCTACCCAGAAGATAATCACTAGCCAGCCAAAGAGAGCCAGACCCTCACTGTGCTGAGGTCAGAGACTTATAAAAGAGGCAATAGACTGGGCCCTTTGTAGATAGTGACTTTAAGATGATGCCCTTTCCCATATCATATATACTTTCCAAATAAACTGCTAAGCAATCTCTATGCATCCTGTACTACAGCCAGTTGTGGGTGGCCTAGGAAAAGTTCCTCTCTTCTCTCCTCTCTTACCCTCCCTTCTCCTCCTTTTTTTCTCTTTTCTTCTCCCTTCTTTTGAACTATTTTGTTCTTCCCCTTTTCTTTCTATTATCCTTTCAACAATTACATTGAGTTCATAGTGTATGCTGGCGACAGGATGGTAAACAAGATGGGTACTGATGTTCCAGTGGAAAAAAATGTTGCCCAGGTAAATAAATAATAAGCCAATAAGCCATGATACATAACATGAATCACACAAGTGAAGCCCAAGTGGGGGCAGTTAAGAATTGATTTAGATAGCCAAGGTCTCTGTAGAGAGGTCTTCTCAGAAGAGTGCCTGACGCTGAGTCTTAGTTAGAAGACAGAGGTGAGAAAGGAGTGGAGAGGAAGGAGGTGGAGAGCTTTTTCCAAGCAACTTATAGAATTGGCCCTTTGTGGGGGCCAGAGAAGGCAGCTTGAACTACCAGATAGAAGCTGGCCTGGTGGTTTCCTCTCTGCTCAATGCTGATAAAGTAGTGGTGGCTTCATAGACTATTAAGGTGAAAAGAATTCAGATTCCTTAAAGGTTCAATAGTAAAGAAGTCCATGAAAAATTGGTCATGTCTATCATAAGTGGAGATACAGGGCCATGTTTACTCTTCCTGATCATTTGTCCAGCAGCCTGATGACCAGGGTGTGAGCAGGGGATGATGGGAGTGATGTACTATCCCACTGCTACCCCCTCCATGCCATCCCAGCAGCAGGCTCCATCACTTTTTTACAAGCCCTTTAGCCAATGAGCTGCATGGAGTCAACTTGACCCACCTTCATTTGTCTCTTCAAGACTGTTCCTTAACTCTCCTGTGACACTTTAAGCAAATTGACAAGTTACTAGAGAACAGGGAAGTGAGGAATGGATCTGTCTTCATCTGTTATGGTTTGAATATGAGGTGTCCTACAAAAGTTCATGTGTGAGACAATGCAAAAAGGCTTAGAAGTGAAAAGATTGGGTTATGAGAGTCAACTCAATCAGTGAATTAATCCCCTGATTGGGATTCACTGAGGGGTAACTAAAGGCAAAGAGGTGCAGCTGGAGGAAGTGGGCATATGGGATGTGCCTTTGGAGTATATATTTTGTATCTGGCAAACTGAATCTCTCACTTTCCTGACCATGTCCTGAGCCACTTTCCTCCACCACACTCTTCTACCATGATGTTCTGCCTCACCTCAAGCCCTGAGGAATGGAGCTGGCTGTCTATGGACTGAGACCTCTGAAACTGTGAACCCCCAAATAAACTTTTTCTCCTCTAAAGTTGTTCTTATCAGGTCTTTTAGTCACAGCAGCTAAAAAGCTGACTAAAACACTTTCTATGTTTAGAATATTCTGTGACTCTGCCATAAAGAAAATTAGGTGGGCTGATTCTGTAAAGGCTGGAGTGATGCTGAGAATGATTAGAGCCCAATGAATTGTAAGAACTACAACTTCTCAAATGGAATTTGCCTTATTCACTAAATACCCATAAGACCTTATCCTACCTAGAATCTGTGAAAACCTGCATATTCACAAATCATTTGAAAAAAATATGGTTTTACTATTCATACAATATTCAAAGTTACCTTTTAAAATAAATTTATTTCAGTAAAACAAGTAGCTTTAAAATATTAAAGGGGTAATTGTGTTATGATATGTAAATATAGGAAAGGTGTTGCTATGCCAGATTCAGGGGACCCCAATAGACCTCCAGGACCCAAATCCGATGCAAGCACACAAGAGTCTTTATTGCAAGCTTGAGCCTGGACTCACAACCGTTCCCAACGTAGCAGTCCCAGGGAGTGAGTTCTGGTCCTTTGTTCAGTGAGATTTTATAGGTTTTTTGGGGGATACTCTATGCGTCACAACATCACATAGCAAATCATTCCATACTGCGGGAAAATAAAACAACAACACTTAACATTGATTAGCACATTCAATGGTGGGAACAAGTTGGGTAGGAGTGATTGGTTTAGGCCACAAGGGGGTGTACATGCTGAACTAAATGATTTCCCAACATGTTATCAACCACCATAAACTACTTGGGGGTCATCTGGCATTCCAGGTATTTTCCCTGTCTCATGCTGATTGGTGGTTGCTAGGAGTGTTTCTATGGGTCCTCACCTAGACTGACTGAGTCAGGGACACCTGGTGCCTCAGATCTCTCCTGTTATTTACAGACAAACAACTCAGCAGGGTGGGTATGTGCTTAGGAGTGCTCAGTGGGTTTTTCCAAGGACAAGGGTCAAGCCCCCTTCCTTGGACAGGCTTTGCTCTAAGGTAGAGGCTGGTTTCTCAAAATGGAGTCACATTAGTTTCTCAGTGTGATCATGATTGAAACATGGTTAAAAGTTGGAAAATACTGACTTAGAGTTGGGTATGGATTGAATTGTGTTTCTCCTTCTGTGCCACAATAAATTTATTTGTGGAAGTCCTAACCCTCAGTATCTCCAAATATGACCTTATTTTGAGGTAGGGTCTTCACTGAGGTAATCAAGTTAAAATGAGGTCATTAGGGTGGTATCCAATCCAATATAACTAGTATCCTTATAAATAGAGAAAGACATGCATAGAGAGAGTACAATGCAGACATGGAGGGAGAAGATAGCCATTCACAAGCCAAGGAGAGAGGCCTGGAATAGAACTTCCTCTTATAGCCTTCAGGAAGAATCTATGCTGCTAAATTTGATTTATAAATCAATCTCCAGAATTGTGAGATAATCCATTTCTATTGTTTAAGCTACCAATTTTATGGTACTTTGGTATGATAGTCCCAGTGAGGTAATACAGAATTTACTTTATATGCTTGTAAGTGGTTGGAAAAGAGCAAAATATTCCTCAATAGCCAAACCAGATAGTGGAAGTATTAATGGCCTGGAACCTTAAAACCTAGGCTCAAGTTCTTATTCTGTCATAGATTATGGGTCCTTGACCAAGATCTCTCACTGGTGAACCCTTCCTAGGGAGATGTCAGATGGTCACCATTCAGTTCTCTCTCTTCTCTTACTTTAAGACTCTGTGTTTAGAAAATAATAGATCTCTACAGATTCCACAATGTCAGTCATTTCCACAGCTGGTGGGAGGGAGAATCAGAGCAGGACTCATGGGAGATTGAAGAAGTTTGACTAGCTGTCTAGACAGACAGCTTCAGTGTTTAAACTTGACTGCACATCTGTTAATCATCCAAGATGCTCCTGATGCTACGCCAGCCTACAGATGGTCACCTGGGGACTGGCCACCAAAGACGATGTGTGATGGTGGCAATTCAGAGACTACAAGATGGCTAATAACAAAGTCTGTCTACCAAGAATCTGATCCTAGAGGAAAACTAGGAGCTTGGTTAAGCAACTCACTCAACTCTACTATGAATGGAACCCAATTTTCCTTCTAGTTGGCAAGATTCCAGGACCCCAAACCCCTCATTGCTAACTGTTTAGTCTGGATATAAGAAAGAGGTAAATTTTATTTTAGAAAAGTAAGTCATTTAAATAAGAAAAATCATCTCTTCCTTTAGTCCTTACTCTTAACAGTCTCCTTCCTCCCCAGCCACTCCCAACTTATTATGACATGGAAAATGATCTCCTAGCACCTGGTGGTTTTCTTTCTCTTGAATTTTGGTGAAAATAAAAAAAGGTATTTGCAAATCAAAGGAAATCAAATTAATCAAATCACATCAATCAAATTAGGGCAAGTGTGTAGCACACTGCCTTGCTTGTCCTGTCTGGGGAGCAAGAATCCAAGACTCTAGCTTGGCTGGCTGAGATTAGTTCCCATCTACCCACACAGTGATGGTTCCTGAAGCAGCATGGAAAAACATTCTCTTTAGATAGGAAAGAAGTAAGCTTATCCCAGCAAGGTATTTATCTGACTTCAAACAGGGGGTAAGGTGGTTTGGTTAGGTTAAAGAGAGTACAGATGTTTTCTTCAAGTCCCTTCCTCTATACCACAAAGCCAATAACAGCAGTCACCATTACCTATATCTGTCATGGGGTTCCACTGATTAGCAAGTGCAGCAATGGTCCCTGCCCTCTCACAACTTGTGATCTGAGTATAGCAGACAAATATTTGTAGGGAGATGCTCTTACTTTGTATGGATTATCTTGTTAAATGCTCCCAACCACCCTTTTGAGGGGCTGTCATGATCCTTGGCTTGCAGTTAGAAAAACTGAGGGTGGTAATTATTTGATTTTACTTATGTTCATGTATCTGGAGGTGGTGATGGTGGCATTTGATTTCAGGGGTGCATAGCCCACCTATCCATCCTGCCCCCACGTCCCATGCAGCCCTACTGAAAGAGTTATATACCTTACCTGTGTACTTACTGTGTGACAGTGCCTAGGAAACTGGGATATACCCCTAGATGGGCTCTGGCTTACTCATCCACACTTCCACTTACCTCTTGGATCCTAGCTTAGAGCTCTTATTTTAACTTTTCTCTGTCTCCTGGAAAGCTCAATGAGGAAATTTAGTTTCAGTTCTGGTATCCATTTTCTGCCTTCTCTCCATCAATGCCTTCATTCTCAAGGAATAATTTGGTGTAGAGGTTATATTTGGTCATGGACTATAGTTCCTCTACACTTTGGCTCTATATTTGATATTTGGTCATAATTGTGTGCCAATTATCCATTTTTCTATTCTGAGCTCTTAATTAGTGGTAAATAGAGCTTGGCGAATATCATATTCCAGAATCAGCTTTATTAACCCCCAAATTTGGGGCTGCTGATCTTCTGTGCTAGAGAATACAGATTGACCTTATAGTCTAAAGGAGCTTCTCACTACTTCCTCTTTGCCATGTGACAAGTTTAAACTCTTGGTGCCCTCTTTGGGGCCTTCATGTCTACTATTAACCATCCAGTTTTCTGGAAGGCTGCTGCCTGCATCACCCAGTAATTGGTGGGGCAGAAAGCAGAGGAGGAGGCCAAACCTCCAGATCTCGCTGTGGTGGCAGATCTACTACTCTCTGGCACACTTCTTGCCTCATGAGGGAGCAGAGTGCAGCCTGGGAACTTTGCTGAGTGGAAGGGATGAGGTGGCATAGGCAGAGGATATTTTCCACCTTTGTGTCAGAGTATCTTTATTCATTGGATCTAGGACAAAGCCTTTCTGATAATATCTAGTAGGGAGGGATAACGTTAGTGGCAGGGAGGAGGGTAGAGATATTGGTGAAAGTCCTCCTTCTTCTACATGAGTGAAGGTGAGAGGAATGAGCGTCTCCATCAACACTCAAACATCTAACACAGATTTTTTTCAAGTACCCAAACTGGAACTCTCCTTTCTGGATAGGAAAAGGAAATGGAGAAACACTTGACATAGGAGACTCAAACTCTCATATCAGAGTTGAGAAAACAGAACTATAAGGTCATACATCTGCATAGGAACTGTGCCAAGGGACCTAGAAGCCCTGACTCCCAGCACAGTGTTCCTTCTCTCTGCACTGATTTGGGACGGAATGAAGAATACTGTCCCTGTGGACATCTATACACCTCCACATGGTCTCAGGGTTTCAGCTTGCTTTCTGATGCATCTTATAACAGCTGAGAAGTCTTTGTTTAAAAGCTTTGATCAAGTGGCCTGAGGCAGTACATGGCTTATCCCATTCTCAATTCATTGGGCTGTCTGTTGATTGTCACCCTCTTTCCCCAGTCCTCTGTTCTACACCAGGAACCCTTAGGGCACAGCTGGAAAAGCAAAGAGCCTTCCTTCTAGGTGCTCTGTCACTCTGGACCAGAAGGGAATAGGGAAAGAGGTCTCATTACCCTTCTTACTTACTCTTCCCTCTTTAGGAAGTTTTAATTCAAGTTTCTATTTATTGTACAAATACTATTATGAGAACTTCAAAGAAAAGCTGTTTTCTTATTATCCCTCTAGGTGAAGCTTAGGAATCAAGAGGCTGGGATACTGATTCTGTCTTGGCTCTTTGACTTATGACATTGAGCAGTTTTCAGTAACCACCCTCATCCATGGGTGGGGAGTATATTCTAAGACCCCAGAGCATGCCTGAAGCCACAGCTAATACTCACAATTATATATGCTATGCTTTTTCCTATATGTTTACATTTATAATAAAGTTTGATTTTAATCTAGACCCTATAAGAGATCAACCACAATGACTAATAATAAAACAACAATTGTATTAATAGAGGTTATTTTAAAGCCATGAATTTTTTTATTTCTCAGATTTTCAGTTGGCTGCGGGTAAATGAAACCATGGAATGTTAAACCACTGATAAGGGGGGACTACTGTACTTGTCTCTGGAATCGTTTGGTCATCTATAAGTATAGAAGGGTATAATAAAAGCTCCCTGGTTTCATGTGGAAGAAAGAAATTAAGGAGCGAATAATGTGTAAGGTCCTGGAGATGGAAGTTTGATAGACAGGTTAGTTTTCTCCCACACTTCTTCCTTAATATAGATGTTTTAATGTTGTTGTTCTCTCTTCAAGTTCTTGTCCAATTGTGCAAAGACACTTTTAACTGTGGATGCAATTTTGTTCACTGCATTTTTTTCATCCAACATTATACCACCATCTGTTTTCCTTTGTTACTCTGAAAATGGATGATATAAAATTGCTAGAAAGATCAATTCCATGTGATTCCATCTAATTCTTAGTTTTAGAATCATCATGTTAAAATATAAATAATATTATTTTGATTTAATGCTACATGACTTATGTAAAGACCCTGTATTTTTGGCCAGTGTGTTTATTTCTCATTTTTTTTTCCTTCAAAAGATCTCCATGAAAGATTATTTTCTTTTTTTAAAATTATTTTCTTTGGATAAATTTATAGAAGTAGCTTAAATTTTGTTTTGAGGCCTAATGAACTATATTTATTTTTCCCATATTTGGCACTTCTGTAATCTGTTTTTTAGGTACAGGTTGGAATTTGTTAACAAATCAACTCAGAAAACAATACGAATTTTGGAAATCAGCACCTGGTGCTTGTCAATGCTGAGGCAGAGGACAAAGAACAAAGATAGTATAGGAATTCTTCTTTGGAGACATGGTCAATCTCAGCAGGAAATTTAAAAAAAACAATTAAAAGACATTTAATTCATGTAGATCTGTCAAGAAGGAAAAAAGTGCACAAAAAGAAGACAAAGTCACCAAATGCCCATCAATGTAATATGAATAAATAAAATATAGTATAGCTTTTTGACAGACCTCCATGAGCAGCTAAAAATAAAGTAAGTCTCCAAACAGCACTACGAAAAATTTCCAAAAAAAGCTAATGAAAAATAATCAAGTTATAATATAATACAAGTTCTATTACCCATTTATATAAGCCTAAAACCACATACAACAATATTTTGTATTTTTCATGTATATCAACATATGTATTTATTTTAAAATTGAACTATTTTAGTTGATACATTAAAAACATTAAAATTGCACATATTACTAAGGCACCATGTGATGTTTCAATATGTTTATACATGTATACAGATTAAACATATCTAAAACATTTCTCACTACTTCATGATAAAAATACCCAAAATTCTTTCTCACAGCTTTTTGAGATATATGTCATACAATTCTGATTTTAGTCCCAACATATGCACCTAAAACATTAAAAATGAACTAGGAAATGCACAACCAAATCATGATCCTGCTGGGTGTGGTAGTACACACCTGTAATCTCAGGAACTTGGGAGGCTGAATTGGGAGGATCCCAAGTTTGAGGCCTACCTCATCAAGTTAGCAAAACCCTTAGCAACTTGGCAAAACCCTGTCTCAAGATAAAATTAAAAATAAAAAGGGCTGGCTCAATGGTAAAGCATCCCTAAATTCAATCCCCTGTACCAAAAGGGGAAAAAAATTATGATCACCTTTCCCTGTGGAAAGTAGAGGTGGTTTGAATTTTCCTGTAATATTTTTTTTTATTTAAAAAACCCCAGAGAAACAAATGTAATAAAAGGTAAAACAGCATTGAATTCTGGGAATTTGTTTTATTATTCTTGGCTTTTGTTAAATTTCTCAAATCATCAACATTCACAATAGAACATCTAAACCAGAGGGGCTCACAAACAGTGGATAGGAAGGAAGGACCACCCAAAGGAAGTAGCAGCTCTTCAGGACCACTGCAAATCGGCTGATCACTGCAGAGTATATTCCTACTACAGTTTCCCTAGGACAGTTTTCTTTCCCATATTAAATTGACTCTAGCCTAGGCTTCTTGACTTTCCAAGTGTTTGGTCAGATGGTGTTTCTGAAAAGTGCTGAAGTCCCAAGACTATTCTTTCAATCTTGCCTCAAATGGATCCCATGGAGTTTGGATCTTCTGGGAGACCCTTCACTTCAATTTGTGGAAATCACTTGATGGGTTTGCTACTTATCTGATTCTAGAGCAAGTGTTGATGATTTGGACACTGACCAGTTCCTGATCCAGCTAATAAGCAGCTTTTGATTCTTTCTTTTTGATAAACAAAAGAAAAAAAACTGCAAAAAAAGTGTTTATGAAGGACTAGACTTTGAATATTCTTCAAGTCAAATCAAGCATGGGGACATAATAGCCAGAGAATAGATGAGGATCAAGCAGTGATTAAGATAAGTAAGACAAGAGCTCATGTTTTCATGCAACCCAAGTGTAGTGGATAATGGCCCATCACCAAACTCTGCCTTGGGAACCAAGGCACTCATTCCCCCAGCTGCTAGGAATGCTGGCTCCTGACAGCTCACAGCTGCATCCCTCCCTAGGAATTGCCAAAAGCAATTGTCTTACCCAAAGTGAGTCCCTTTCCCCAGGCACAACCTTATATCCAAGGAGTAGTCTAAGTGCACATGCAAAGACCTGACCCTTTTGCTTAAATTAAGACAATATAATGGCCTCAGCAGCTGAGCTCCCCATGGGATTAACAATTCAACTTCTTTCTTCCTTTGTCCTCATCCCTTGTCCTTCATCTCCTGAGGTATTGGCTAAATGCAATTACAGTGTCTCAAAACACCAACAGCAGAAGCAGCAGCTGAGTATCAGGGTCTATTTTCCAGGAAACTTGATCCACAGTCATTACCAATGTTGAAATCCAACTTTCTCTTATATTTTATTTATCCCCAATTGGATCGTTTAAATGGGTCTTGTAAATTTACATTCCTGGTTTCCATCACCCTAGTAATTAATCAACTACTGTGCTTGCAGGAAGAATCAGATACAAGTTCTGATCTGGAAGAACTCACAGTTCATATTGAAAACCACAATCTTAAAAACAAAATAACACAAACACACACACACATTCATGCATACCCTTCAAGTAAAATAATACTATCAAATTCTACCTGAAGGAATATTACAAATTCATCTACTTGCTGAGGGTGAGCATATATAGTCTGTGAGCTCAGAAACTGAAAATGTTGTCAGTTAGGAAGTGAGCAAAGAGACTGGAATGTTAGCAAAATAAACAAATAAATAATTAGAAAATAATTAGAAAATTAGCAAAGAACCAGACAGTTCATCAATAAATTGCTCACAGATAAATGAACTTAATGGCTGAAGGAAGAACAATGGAGGTAATTTCACACTAGAGTTTGGGCAAATGGAAGCATGAAGGGGAGGCTTAGATGATAGAGAATGATAGGAAACAAGAGAAGTACACTGGAAGATGTCACTGAAGGCACTTTAGTGATCATTGAGCACAGAGCCAAGGGACTTGTTTTACCTTGAAAGCAATGGGTTGGGGCAGAGATCCAGAGCAGCAGTGTGGAAAGGAGACTGACTTGGGGTGGGGGGGGGAGTGAGATCTCCCAGAGGGATGAACCCATGGGCAGCCTTGAAGCTCAGGGAAGGGTGGTAGTGAGCCAGCTTCCGGGGCCAACCATTGAAAATGGGTCCAGATGTTCAATGTAGTGTGTCAATAGTCCCCCTCAGCCTCAGATGCTGGTGTCTGAGTAAGCTGCTCCTCCATCTGCTCATCGACACCCTTCTTATCCATGTGGTACAGGACAAGCCAAGCCTCCTCCATGAAATCTCTTTTGGCCCCTTCCATCAATGTGACCTCTCTCTTCTTTAAACTCCTACAGTTCTTCAGGCTGAACTATTCAATGACTTGTGCCAGGTCTAACCCAGCACCGCTTAGGCGTTCTTGTCAAAGCTCATTATAATTATGTCTAGACATGCATTAGAACCATGGCGGTACCTATTTGCTGAAGGCTCTCAATCCTTAAGCAGTTGCTGGGGTTCTCTTTTTCATCCCTAAAGAGGTCTTCTTTTCATCTGTCTTGTTTGAGACTCCTATTTGACACAGAAGACGAAGTGTATTGAAGCTTTGACTCTCCAGCCCTCACAGCAATCCTAAGAGGTGACTCTATTATTATCCCCATTTCACAGAGAAGGGTAATTAAATAATCTGACTCTTCAATAGTCAGAGTCCCAAAGGAGGCAACTCGTCTTCAGGACCCACCCATTTATTTAATCCCCACCCGCTGTGATAAAGGACTAGAAGAAGGGGCTGATGGATTTCTGAGTGAATGAAGACTCAACAAGTGAGTGAAGTGACCCAGTCTTGTGGCACAGTGGGAGATGAGGCCCTCAGGTATTCTCTGAATGCTTGCAAGGCAAGAAACTTTGTTACCCATCCCGGGGATGCCCACAGCAAATCCAGTGTGGTGTATTGCCACTGCTGGCCTCTGAGGAGTGGATGGGCTCTTACAGATGAAGAGATTTTAAAACACTTTTTCAGATAGGGTATTGAGACTGGGAATTCCTACAATGAGTGTTTGATTGATTTACAGCCATATTAAAAATTGAGGCACTAAACAATTCATGAATACTTTTAAAGTATTGCTCCTCTTAATCTGTAGCTTCAAATGCTCATAAGTCTCTCTAGATACTAGATAGGCCTGTAGGGGTTGGGATTCCTCTGGGGCTCAGTTAACTTAAAAAGTGGGAAGCAAATACACAGCCAGGATGTTTATCAGCAGATCACCGTGGTTTCCTACTTTCCTTTTTCTTATCAGGAGTCAAAAGCATCATGTGAGTAAGATATGTGGCTATCAGAGGTTATCACTTGTTGCCAAGTGAAAAAGCACAGCTGAACCAGGTTTAGCTTGATGGACTCTCTGTTGAAATTCAGAATCTCTTATCTTCGCTTCCACTTCTCCTGTCTAGACACTTGACAATGATTTGCAGGAAATTGAGGCACTTACCCCTGCTGAGAAACCAGAGCTAAACATTCCTAAATATAATTTTACTCTCTCTGTGTGTGTTTAATGCAAGTTAATGTTAATTCAAAAGGAAAACAGAATTTTTTTTTCTCTCTCTCTCTGGGAATGGAATCAGCCAACCATCAACCAGAGCGAGCTGTGGGATTTTTCACAGTCTGGTCTTTCTAGGCTGGGAAATTTGTCCAGTTATTTTGGGTACAAAACATGGGTCTCTCTAACAAGAGGAAATTGAAGGATCTAAGATTCTTGTATGCAACCACTTTGTTTCCTTCATCTGTTTTCCTTTTATTTTCTTTCCTCATAAAGATAGGAAAAGAATTTTATTCTCTCAACACATACTATCAAAATAGCTTATAAGTATAACCAATGTGATACTGCAATCTGTACACGTGGAAAAATAAGAATTCATACCCCATTTGAATCAAATGTATAATATGTCAAGATCATTGTAATGTTTTGAGCAATTGATAAAAAATATTTAAAAAAAACGCATTGGCTTTTGTTAAGAAAATGTTCTGATAAATTCCCTTTAAGGTCTGTTGCCATCTGACCTCAATGTCAGGATGGGTAGAAGAGTCTTTTCCACTGAATAAAGGAGATGAGACTTGGGCGCATGTTGTGGGGGAAGGATGACTTCTAAAGGTACCAATTTTATGCAAACAATTTGAGGGAGAATAATAAAGGGCAAAGTTGAGTTTTAAGAGGTTCTCTGTGGGATTTGTGTAAATTGCTTCTAGTATTTCTCTCCTGTGAAATTTACTGTGGGAGAGGAGAGAGGAGGTAAGTCTAATGTCCATAGTGATGACAAAAAAAAAAATGCTTTTATTAATGTAAGAACCAGGACAGGCGGAAGCAGCTGGTTGGGTCACACTGAAGGACTAATTTAAATGACTTATTTTTGCACAGTGTACCCAAAAGTCTCAACATTGATCTGGTTCAGTTTAGATGGCTAAGATGAGAGCAAACTATTGCTCAAACACATTATCTTTCATTCTTGCAACACATTCAGAGGGAGGAAGAGAGCCAGTCATTGGAAGGCATGTGTAAATACTTCGTATGTAGCTTTTTCCTGTACAAAGGCAAAAGTAATACACAGTAAGTGTATTTCTGCAGGTTGATCATCTTTTTTTTTTATTGGTTGTTCACAACATTAAAAAGCTCTTGACATATCATATTTCATACATTAGATTGTTATCTGAAATGCTTGGAACCAGAGACATCTTGGGGAAGGGACTCAATTCTAAACAAGGCATTGTTTATGTTTCATATATACCTATATGCATAGACTAAAGGTAATTTAATGCAATATTTTTAATTTGTACATTTTGAATTCCACTTGACTTATGAGGTCATATGTGAAATTTTGCACTGTGATACCATATTTGTATTCAAAATGTTTTGGATTTTGGAGCATTTTGGATTTCAGATTTTCTCAACCTGTCATTTGCTAGAGCTTCCATTACAAATACCACAAATTGAATGGCTAAAATAATAGATGAAGTCTAAAACCAAGGTTTCATTTGGAGACCTCTCTCCTTTGTTCACATATCTTTCCTCATATGTTTTCTCTGTGCCCTGGTTTCTTCTTGTACAGTCATCTATCACCGGTCCTGGATTAGGGCCCAGTATTTGAACTTGTTTTACCTTAATTGCCCCTGTAAATGTTCTATGTCCACATAGTCACATCCCGAAGTACTGGGAGCCAGAATGAAAGGGAACTGGGGAAGAGGGACACGTTTGAATCCCTATCCTAAGGCCCTTGCAGTGTGGGCAAATCACAGCACACGTGAACATGTATAAACACCCACACTCCACAGTGAAAGACACACGTTTTTAGTGGCTACACAAAAAGCACACATGCATCCTAGTAAAGCTTGAAGGCAGTCTGCCATGCTGGAGGCAAGGTGGTGGTGGAGGAATGTGCTGTAAATTCTACCTCACACAGCATGATGCAGCCCACCAGGAATGTCTCCTGCCCTGCAGCTCTCTTTACAATCACACTGGGGCTTCTTTTCCCATATGTGTAAACTCTAAACGGATTACTCTAAGTAACACTTGCTGTTCTTATGAAACTCAGATCTTGGCTTTGTCTCTTATAAGAGCTGATGTTTGCTTTGTTTGTTTGTTTCAACCCAGATCCCAGATTTCCTTACTGTTCTACAATTGTTTGAGTAGGGCACTTATTCTAATATCTACCAACAATATAAGCAAGTCCTTTAAATCTCCAGCCTGACCACCTTGCTTTTTTGAGAACCCATCAACCTTGACCTTGCCTGAGAACATTCCAGCTACAGTGAAGAATGAGATGTTAGCTGTGATTGGTAGACTTTATGTTAGAGTACACTTTTTGTTGGGATGCTTACATTTGTAGCCATGTATATAGAAAAATAGGGGACTCTTCTCTGGGAGAGCCTGTGTAAATCATGATTTGCTTAAAGTAACTATGATAATTTTCATTCTTTTTGCTAGTGATCAATTTGATCATAGAACCTTAGAAAATTCTTCCCAGTAGCTTCTGGGAAGGGGAGGTATACGGGAGTCAATGTCCCTTTTCTTTACTACTGTTTGTCCTTTGGTCTATGTTTGATAGTTGGCACTATTGCAGCTGTCTTGTGACAATGAGGCATTTCAACATAACTCAATATAGTAGTATCTATATAATAGGAATGTTGAGATCAACTAAATTAATTCTTGAAAAATATTTAAAGCTGTTTAGAACATAGGCACTTAGCAGTATTGTAATTGTGAATGTGTGAGACAGTTTTACTGGAATGAAGATGGCAGGGTTGAGTGATGGAAGAAGACACCTGACATAATAATATTACTGAGGTGCTGATTAACCCTAACCTTGACCCTGAAGCTACCTCTCACTGAATATCTTGTTTTATGAGATAATTGCTGAGGAAATTTAGGTGGAACTGATATAGCATGCAACAAAAACCATCCTAACTGGTACTTGTTTGTAAACTCTTTGAGTAGAGGCATGGCACACATCTCCAGAAGCTTCCAGGGTTTCTAATGCTACTACATGTGCTTGAGAAATTAGCCATGTGTTAGAGGGTTGACAGTGCCTCACAGCCAAGGGTGGCATTTTTAGTTATTCATGCCTGGTACTATTGGATTTAAAAAGCAGTGGTCTTTCTACTTATCAGATGCTGTAATACAGTAGTGAAAGGGGATGGGGTTTGCAGTCTAAATAACTGGGCTTGAGAATCTAACATGACACTTTACTGGTGTGTAACCTGAGCAATTTACTTAGTTTATATGTGTCTATATTTATTCGTCTGTAAAATGGAAATAATCTTCATGTTCCAAAGTTTATGAGTATTAAATAAAATCACACATGTAGTAATATTGAGATTTTCCTACATGCCACCAGTCACTGTGCTAAAAATACATGTTTTGTTTTCCTATTTGTGGATCTACCTATACTATGTTAGATATATCCTCAAAGTAGGATGCCATTTATGCCTGAAGATGTTTAAAATACAGAATGAAGATCTTGGCATAAGGATTTTGAACAATGGAGTGACACCAGTTACAGATGAGCCAGTGAAATATGCTCTAGAATCAGTGTGCTTGACATCATTGTAATTTGTGAAATATTTGGAAACAGATATTTGGTTTTCAATGATGTGCTGAGAAATGAAGAATTCCTCATCATTTGACACAAAAGTCTTAAAATAGTCTGTATGTTTTTATTGCATCAGGACACTTAGGTATTTTATTTCTATGTCCTTAAGAAGATAGCCAGCTAAAAAGCTGTGAGTTAGAACAGTTGGTCAGAAACACAGTCCTAAACAGGCTGAAGGAATGCCAGCCAAACTCAAGTCACCTTTGCTAGATGTGTGTCGAAACTGGCTCTCACTGTCAGATCCCCCAAGTACCTGCTTCATTGTGAGGGCAGGTGAGTGAGTGCGGATGCTTCCATTAGGTTGGCCAGTACTCCTTGGAGTACTAATAAAAGAGCGCTGAGGTAATATTCTTCCATTTGGGCAGAACAGTATGCTTCTGTCCACATGATGAAGTCTCTTTATGCCTTATGCCAGAAAATCCAGAATTGACCTTCTATATTTATAGTGATAAGCAGTTTTAGCAAGAATTTGGTCAAATTATATTTTCACCTCTCCACCATTACATGATTCCTGATCCAATGACCTTCTTAAAATGGTCACTGTGTACTTTATAGCAAGACACAACAAATCTTCCAAAAGAAGATATTTGTTCTCTGATTAATTTATCCAACCACCCAACAAATATTTATGGATATACATTATGTACTAGTCACTGTGGTATTCATAGAGAAATCAGAGGTAAGACCCTCTGTCTCCATCCCCATGATTTTTTTAACCCATCAGGAATGAGAGATATTAAATAATTTTAAAAGTAATATTTTGAATTTAGAAAGGAGAAGCACAAGGCACATGAGAACGTGAACTCCCGAGTGCATACATGGTCCTTGCATCTGCTTCTGAAACAAGGTCTCTAGCACTCTGTCTCTGAGTTGCAGGCATCAGGAACTCTTTGGCTTGTGTGTGGAGACAGTCTGAAGAAGATGGTGCACTCATGGAATTGGGTCCTTCTCATTATTTAGCATTTTTTAATTTCATCCATATGTAGTTCATAATTATCATCAATAAACATATTCCTCAAAACCCTCAAAACTATAATATATAGTCTGAAAAAATTTACTGGGCATCCATTTTCTCAGCACCTGGGTTCTGTCATTGTTATCAATTTTTCTTTTTATCTGCTGATAACAAAATGAATCATAAGTTCTCAGAGGAGGGCTTCACATCCTACTCCATCATTTTGCAGCATATTGTACAACCAGTATGTGAGCCTGTTTCAAATTGGCATTTTGATCATTTTATTTTAACGTATTTTTTTTTCTTGACTTATGGTGTCTTTGGAACCCTTGTGGGCAGAATTCACAGCCAAGAGTCTATATTGACAGAGGCATATGGGAAATTTTCCAAGAATTTGGAACTGCAAATCCTCAGAGTTAGAA
Source organism: Spermophilus citellus (assembly GCF_964194105.1). NCBI lineage: Eukaryota > Metazoa > Chordata > Mammalia > Rodentia > Sciuridae > Spermophilus > Spermophilus citellus. The sequence continues at coordinate 31,388,672 of NC_138187.1, read as the reverse complement.
GGACTGAAAAAATTATCAAGACTTACTCCTTCATTTATAAATGGGAAATTGTGAGTAGATAGGAGAAATGATTTACTCCAGATATGTACCTTTAGAGTCCTTGCTGCTTCATCTTATTCCTGGGAGACTGCAGACTCACCACCAATGTGTGATAATTTTTATCCATATTGCTGAACTGACAAAGGTGAAACTTAAGTGGAGAAGTGGAGTGAGAGGCAAGAGCCTTGCAATGCATTGCAATATCTAACTTTTTTCCCAGGAGGTCTCTTGCCCTTTGTCCAGATCAGCATGCAATAGATTGAGTACAGAATATAAAAATGGGAGGTTTGTACCAGGAAACACATTTCTAGGAAAAGCTCAAGAAATAACTTTATTCATGTTTTGGTTTCCTCTGGATGCACATGGTTGGAACACAATTTATGTGGAAAAAAATAAAATGTGACAGTGTTGGTTCTGAGGATGAATGTGCCCTCTAAATCCAAGACAGTGAACTGATTATTACTTTTTCTAACAAAACCCATTTAGTCTGACGGAGGAACCTGCTGTTTCTCTGTCTAACCTTCGTAAACCTGCTGTTTAAATGTAACCTAATGGAAAATTTCATTGTTTTGCATCAAAAATTTCTGTAACCTTTTGTCTAACAGGACATCAAGTCATGAAATGCTTGCATTTTCCAGAACTTGCTCTAAAATAACAAGCTTCTGAGGCACGGCAGCTTCCTAAATGTCCTCCCAGGTGATTTTGTCATTTTTCAGTTGAAAGAGGGAAAATGGGGCACCATGATGTGAAATTTGCACCAGGAGGTTTATTTTGATAGGTATTTTAAAGAAATGGTTCTCAATGCAGGCTCAATATCCAAATAATCTAGGGAACTTCTAAATAATACATATTCAGTGACATGATGATTTAATTGGTCAGGGATATATATGGTGGGTCAGAACTATAATGGACCCAGCTTAGTATACCTTCTTAGCTTCCCTTGATCTCCTCTTTGTTTCTGAAGGCTCTTCATGTCTATCTGACCCTGTTCTGCTGCTTCTGTCTTTGCCAGACCCTTGCTGATCCCCTCTCCACCTCTCCAAACTCCACCTCTGTGTGCTAGTCTGTGCTCAAGGTAAAACTGGAAGGACCATGGCTCTCATGGCCACATGCTGATCTCTGGCTACTCCTAGCCATCTCTTTTTGTGTAGACTTTTTTTAAAAAAATGCCAATTCTCAAGACCTTTCTTCCTAAGAGCAGCTGTGGGTTGGATGATGCAGGGAGGCAGCTCACCATAAGAACTTAGTCTAAGGAGAAATGGGAGACAGGAGGGAACTGCCTTTTCTGTGAACTGCTCCAAGGTGGGCTTCTCTTTACACATCTGGATCAAACTGATGGAGCAGTTGCTCTGTCTCTAATGACTTTCACAAAGTGCTGGCCAGTAAGATATGACTGTACAACATTGCTTTGTTTCTTTCCTTGTCATTTCCCTTATTTCTGTATCTTCTTTACCTCAGGCTTAAAAAACCCAAATCAAGTTTGGGCATTTTAATCCTTGACTCAGCCTCTGCTTCCTACAGAACCTGAGCTAAAACTACATTAAAAAAAATTTCCTCAGCTGGTTGCGTTGGCACATGCCTGTCATCCTAGCAGCTCTGGAGGCTGAGGCAGGAGGATCACAAGTTCAAAGCCAGCCTCATCAACTTAGTGAGGCACTGAGCAACCCAGTGAGACCCCTGTCTAAATAAAATACAAAAAAAAATGGCTAGGGATTTGGCTTAGTGGTAAAGTGAACTTGAGTTCAATTCCTGGCACACACTCACACACAAAAATTCCTCAAGTAATTCTATGATAAAGACAGAATTGAGAAGCATCATTTCTGTTTTCCCTACCGTCACTTCCTGTCATCTATTTTCAAAACAAACACAGAATAAAATTTAAAACTTTTTATCATTTCCTTTTCTCATTATTTCCCACCCATGCCCTTCCTCAGACTCTGAGTTAAGTCCATAAGCAATGTGCTGTGCCTCCTTACAGAAATGCATTTTATACACAGACATCGTGCCCCATGGTTCTTTTATTTTTTCATGGGCATGATTATCTGTCCATATTGTCTTGTAATGACTTGTCATTTAAACGCATCTCTCAGGCAATGTCATGATACAAAGAGCTTCTTTATTCTTTTGAGTTGTCACTTAATATTTCATAAGGTTGCTTGTAACATTTTGACATTGAAAACAATGCTGAATTGAGCATCTTTGAGTATATATCTTTGTGCACATGTGAACAGAATTCTCAACAACAGATAGCTGGAATTGGAATTGTTAGATCGAAAGGCGTACTCACAATAGGTTTTGACAGATACTTCTAATGTACCCTTCAAAATGATGTCCCAGTTTATCTTTCTACCAAGAGTATATGAGAATTGCTGTTTTTTCATACCTTTTAACCAACACTGGATATTATCAGTTTTAAACAATTGTCAGTTTGAGCAAATATAGTTTTTCCAATGCATCCAAAATCACTCTGCAAATTTTAAGTCTTTTTTGGCCTTGTATCTCTAATTTGGAAAATTTTATTAAACTATATTAGTTCAGGATGTGAGTCTGCTAAGTCAGACTTTCTTTATTTAAATCTCTAAGTTGCTAAGTCAGACTTTCTTTAGAACTACTAGCCTTAAGAGCCAGGTCTGATGACTTCACACTCTACAACTGTGAGTTTTAGAAGATGGCAGGCTGAGCCTTCACACTTATTCCCTGAGCAGAACCAGAACTGGTTATCAGACAAGATGATGGAGAAGCTTTCTAGTATTTGGTTGCCAGGGTGTTTGCACCTGGGTCAGGATGTTTTTGGGGACAGCTTTGGGCACAAAAAAAGGGGCTTACCAGTGTGAAGCAGCGCAGCTCCCCAGTGTAATGGAGCAGGTTATTTGTGTCCTGGGGAGTGTGGCAGAAAGGAGGCTTATGACCAGATATGGCTGCAGACCCCACGCTTCCCTACATCTTCACTTCTAGCATAGGTGGTTGTTTTAGTCAGCTTTTTTGCCGCTGTGATGAAATGACCTGGCAAAATCAACTGTAGAGGAGGAAAGGTTTATTTAGGGGCTCACAGTTTCAGAGGTCTCAATTCATAGATGGCCAGCTCCATTCCTTGGGGCTTGAGGTGAAGCAGAAAACCATGGTGGGAGAGTATGGCAGGCAGCTCACATCATGATCAGTAAGCATAGAGACCCGCTCGCCATATACCAAATATATACCCCAAAGCCATGTCCCCAGTGTCCCACCTCCTGTAGCCACACCAAACCAGCCTTCAGTTACCATTCATTTAATTCCTATTAACTCAGTGAATTAACTGGGATTAATTCAGTGATTGGGTTAAGGTTCTCACAACCCAATCATTTTTTTCCCTGAACCTTCTTGCATTATCTCACACATGAGCTTTTGAGGGACACCTTACATCCAAATCATAACAGTGGTCAACATTTTGTGTACCACTCTTCATGGGAGGAAGAATCTTTCATACAGGAAAGACATGGGTCCTTGCTCCTACCTCCCTGAAAGTACTGATAAAATGGCCGTTGTTATATCTAGTTGGAATTTATAATATGATTGATGAGAGGAACATCTTTGCATAAAATGACTCATAAACACTTCAAAAAGCAATGTATAATGCATTTGGTATAAGCACATTCGGCACAGAAGGAGGCAATAGGAGTGGTTAATTTAGACACAGTTCTAAGAGGCAATGTTTAGCATTTGGGAGCTCAGACAACTGGCTTTCTTCCATGATTTCCACTTCATTTCCTCTTCTTGCTTATCTCTGGGCATCTCTGTTACAGTGGCCAGAGGTAGGAAATCAGCTGGTATCCCAGTCTGGTTCTGCTTTCCAATTTACCCTTTCAGGGAGAAAGCAGATCCTTTTCAGTAAGAGAGCTCTTAGCTTAGACTGTCCCTCTCCCCTCTTTCTGACAGTTCCTCTTGTAGCTGTGATGTAATATAATTCACCATGTTTATTGATAATCTTTTCATCTCTGGGACTATACTAGGTGCTAAAAAACCAGCAACGACAGCAATATAATCTCTGCTAACAATCTATGAAAAGAAAGAAACAAAAACAAAACTAGCTATAAATAGTGCAATGAATGCTACAGGGAGATTTAAATAAAGAAGTGGTAGAGATATGTAGGAGGGGGCTATTCATGTTGAGTTTAAGAAGCTAATGGGACATCTTGTATAGAGATCACTAGAAAATCATTGGATAAATAGTCTAGGAATTAGAAAGACAGACTGAGATGATGTTGGAAATTTGAGATTTAACATATGATTTCTGCTTGAAACTTCAGAATGAGATCTCTTGGGGAGAGAGGGATGGGTGAAGAATAATTGCATGGGGAACCATTTTAAAGAGTGAACAGAAGGAACATCAGTGAGCTGGGGGTGTAGCTCAGTGGTCAAACACTTGCCTAGCATGCACAAGACTATGGGTTTGATCCCTATAACTGAAAAAAGAAAGAAAGGAAAGAAAAGAAAAAAAACAAGAAGAAAAAGAAGAAGCAACACCTGTGAAAAAATGATGAGGGTCAGCCTTATGAAAATTCTATAATCAGGAACTTTTGTGTTCACTTAAATAGAGTAAAAATGAACAAATTAACCTCCCCACCTTAAATAACAACATTGAAATAAAGACAGCAAAAACAGAAAATTGAAACTATTTTTTAAGATATTGGGTATCAGTCAACAAAGGACATTGATCCATGTGGAATGGAAAACAAATGAGGTGAGTCTTGAGAAAGACGACAGCCCAGAGGAAGGAGCCCTAGCAGTGTCCTCTGGACTTGATACACTGCATAGATGAAGTGGAAAGTCTGGGAGACAAGGCATCTAAGGTGTACAGGACAGAACACTAGTGGGAGAGGACTATGCAGAAACAACTGTGCAGATCAAAGCAGGTGCCCCTTGAGTAGTCAGAGGAATGCTAGTCAAAGCATGCATGTAAGTAAATTATCTAAACTATTCCTAAGCGAGGAATCATCTGAAATTAATAAAGGAGACACCCCCTGCGGCTCATCTATCTAGGGCCGGGATTAGTATCAGAACCACCAGACAGAATAGAAAACCTCATAGTTAAGTGGATGTGAGGGGAAGTACTCAGAAGCAAATCAATAGACATAATATCACACTGAACTATAAACTGCCCTCTTGCTACTGCCCTGGTGGTCTCTCATAAGTTTGGTATGTTATGTTTCCATTTTTGTTTCTTTCTAGAACTTTTAAAATTTCTCTTTTTATTTCTTCAATGACCCATGGTTCATTTAGAAATATGATGTTAAGCCTTCATGAATTTGAATGCTTTCTGAAGTTTCTTCTGTTGTTAGTTTCTAGTTTCATTTCACTGTGGTCAGAAACATGTGATATGATTTTGATTTTTTAAAATATGTTGAGACTTGTTTTGTGACCCTAATATATGGTTTATTTTAGAGAATTTTCTATGTGCTAAAGAAAAGAATGTGTGTTCTTTAGCCGATGGATGCATTATTCTGAAAATGTCTGTTGAGTCTATCTGATCCACAGTATAATATAACTCTGATGTTTATTCTTTGGTTTGGGTCTAGATGACCTGTCTACTTATTAAACTGGGGTGTTGAAGTCTCCCATTACAATTGTATTGGAGCTCTTCCTCTCCCATTGCATATAATAATGTTTCTTTTATAAAATTGAGTGCTCTGGTATTGGGTACATATATATTTGTAATTGTTATATTTTCTGCTTGAATCGATCCCTTGATCATTATATAGTAATATTCTTTGTCTCTTTTAATAGTACTTCTATAATTCTATTTTGTCTAATTTAAGAGTAGCTACTCCTGCTTGATTTTTGTTTCCATTTGTTATATATATATATATATATATATATATATATATATATATGAACATTCTTTTACTTTTAGTCTGTATGTGTCTTCACTAATGAAGAGATTTATTTTAGGTAGCATATCATTGGATCTGATTTTTATATCTATTCAGCCCATATGTGTCTTTAATTAGGAATTTAATCTTCTTATATTTACGGTTATTATAGATTTGTAAGGACTGAATATTATCATTTTAATAAATTTGTTCTATTTGTTTTGAATATCATTTGTTCTATTCTTCCTCTCTTATTGTTTGTCTTTATGGCTTGAAGGATTATATTAATAAGTTTTTATTTTTTCTATTTTTCTTACATATGTCTCCTTTAACAGTGGGCTTTGTACTACAATATGTTTTCATATTACATATGATGCTTATCTTTCTTTTGCGTCTAAACGTAGGACTCATAAGCATATTTTCCTGTGTGTATGTGTGTGTTGCTGGAGAACAAAGCCAGGACCTTGTACATACATTTTCTTTTACACTTTTTTTTATTGGTACATTATAGTTAAACATATTGATGGGATTTCTTGTTACACATTCATATATGCATATAATATAACAATATAATTTGGCCAGTACAACTTCTCAGAACTCCCCCAACCCTCCTCTTCTCATCCCCTGGTCCCTTTCCTGTATTCTGCTGATCTACCTTTGATTTTTCATTAGATCCCTTGCCAATTTTCTTTTTCTTTTTCATCTCTAGCTTCCACATATGAAAGAAAACATGTAACCCTTGATCTTTGAGTTTGGTTCATTTTACTTAACATAAAGGCCTTGAGTTTCATCCATTTTCCTTCAAATTACATAATTTAATTTTTCTTTATGGCTGAATAAAGTTCCATTGTGTATATGTACCACATTTTCTTTATCCATTCCTCTGTTGGTAGACACCTAGGCTGGTTCCATAGTTTGGCTATTGTGAATTGTGCTCTATAAACATGAGTATGCATGTATCTCTGTAGTATGATGACTTTAATTCTTTAGGGTAAATATTAAAGAGTGGTATAGATGGGTCATATGATAATTTCATGCCTAGTTTTTTGAGGAAGTGCCTACTAATTTCCATAGTGGTTGTACTAATTTACAATCCTACCAACAGTGTAAAAGTGTTTTTTTTTTCTCTATGTGCTCTCCAGCATTTATTATTTATATTCTTGATGACCACCATTCTGACTGGTGGGAAAGATGAAATAGTATAGTTTTAATTTGCATTTCACTAACTGCCAATGATATTGAACATTTTTTGTATATTTATTAGCCATGTGTATCTCTTCTTTTGAAAAGTATCTGCTTAATTCATTTACCATTTATTTCTTCTTCTTTTTTTTTTGGTGTTGAGGTTTTTGAGTTCCTTTATATATTATAGATATTCTTATATTAATCCTTTGTCAGAAGAGTGAATGGTAAAGACTTTCTCCCATTAAGTAGGTTATTTCTTTACATTTTTAATTGTTTCCTTTGCTGTGCAGAAGCTTTTTAATTTGATGCCATCTCATTTATTAACTCTTGGTATTATTTTCTGAGCTTTAGAGATCCTAATGGGAAAGTCTTTGCCTGTATCTATATGCTGGAGTGTTGACTTCTTGTTTTCTTCTAGGAATTGAATAGTTATGGTCTAATTCCTGGGTCTTTGATTCATTTTGAGTTGATTTTTGTGCAAGGTAATCAATAAGGATCTAGTCTCATTCACCTATCTACATATGGATAAGCAGTTTTCCCAGCACTATTGTTAAAGAGGTTGTCTTTTCTCCAAAGTAAGTTTTTGGCACCTTTATCAAGGATCAGGTGACTGTAGCTGTGTGGATTTTTTTCTATGCCTTCTATTCTGTACCATTGGTTTATGTGTCTATTTTTAGGCCAGTACCATGCAGTTTTTGTTACTATACCTCTGTAGTATAATTTGAAGTCATGGGATGCGATGCCTTTAGCATTGTTTTTTAGCTTAGAATTGCTTTGGTTATTCTGGGTCTTTTATTCTTTCAAATGAGTTTTAGGACTTTTTTTCTAGTTCTGTGTTGGTAAGGATATGGAGGAAATAGAACTCTCACACACTCCTACTGGGAATGTAGAATGGTACAATTGCTTTAGAAAACCATTTGACATATTCTTTAAAATATATGTATAAGCATAAAATACTATCCAGCTGTTATGGTTTAGCTAGGAGGTGTCCTTCAAAAGCTCATGTGTGAAACAATTCAAAATTTTTCAGAGGGGAAATGATTGAATTATGAGAGCTGTAGCCTGATCAGTGGACTAATCCACTTATATGGATTAACTAGGTGGAAACTGTAGGCAGGTAGGGAAGTAGTTCACTGGGGGCATGGTTTTGGAGTTTATATTTTGTCTTTGGTGAGCACAGAGAGAGAGCACTAGCTCACTCACTCTCTCTCTCTTTCTCTCTTTCTCCTTCCTGGTTGCCATGTCCTGAGCTGCTTTCCTCTGCCAAACTCTTCCATCATGATATTTGGCCTGACCTCAGGGCTCAGGGCTCAGGGCCCAGAGGTATGCAGTTAGCCATTTATGGACTGAAACCTCTGAAATTGTGAGCCAAAATAAAATTTTCCTACTTTTAAGTTGTTCTTGTTAGGTCTTTTGGTCACAGAAATGCAAAGCTGACTAAAACACCAACCATTCTGTTCCTTTCACATAAGAGAAAAGATAATACATATCAACATGTAGGTTTGGGGAGGGACATTCATAGCAGCTTTATTTGTCATGTTCCCGAACTACAAACAACCTAAGTTCAACAGTTGAACAGATAAACAATTTGTGGTATATGCATACAATGGAGTATTTAACAATAAATGTGAATAAACTATTGACACAGATGATAATATTGATGAATTTCAGAATAATTATATTCAATGAAAGAAGAAAAAGCTAGACTAAAAATTACTTTGTTTCTACTTATATAAAGCTGAAAATGTAAACTACTCTATAGTGATAGGAAGCAGATTGATATTTGTTTGGGAGGAGGGAAAGTTAGTGGGGCAAGAAGACAGAATGACAATTGGGCATGGAGAAATAATTGGGGGCAATGAATAAATTTATTATTTTAATTATGGGAATAGTTTAATGAATGTCTACACACATTGAACTTATTGAATTTGTAGTTTATTAATAATACATAGTTTATTGTACATCAAATCTTAAAAACCATAGTTGATTTTCTGTATTTCCATATAAATGGCCCAGGTGGAATTTTGGATGAAGAGGTTTTTGGGTACATTGCATTTTATATGCCCCACTGTTTGACAACCAGTAAAACAACCCATCCCTTTGACTGTGATATCTGATATGCCTTCAAAAGATAACAGAGCCAGAATTCCAATTTAGAAAGTCTTATAATACCCAAGGATAATTTGTGGTTTCCCATGTATCTGCCCTATGGGGCATACCTCCTTTCAGTGTATAGGTGACATAACTTGAGATGGCATAAAATAGTGAGCAAAGAACTGGAAAGGGAGTCTTACCTTTGCTATTAATAAGCTATGTGACTTCAGGTAAGTCTCTTCACATCCTTTCTTCAGATTTAAAATAAAAAATTCTTTCAGGCTCCAAGATAAAGCACTGCACATGCCCCACTATCATCCACAGGCCTTTAACACCATTTCTAGCATATTGAACAATGATGTCACCAGTTCTCCTTCAATGACATGCCCCACAGTTAGGTGGGCTCACTGCCTATGACAGCCACCTCCCTGGGTATTGCAGTACATATCACAGGCTCTGGGGTATCCTGCAGAAAAACAATGGATTTAATTTTGTTAGTGCTGTCTTCCCAAGTTTTGACTACAGAATATTGTGTTTCACTGAACACTTAATAAACCTCTCATAACTGGGGAAATGCTGATGTCACAGATTGTCTTCTGGAGAGCAGGAATTAATGGGAGGAGGGTGCTCCTGGAGGGCTGCTGTCATGCTGACCCTCTGGCACCAGGAAATGAAGAAGTTGAAAGGGATGTGCATGAGAGTTACCAGAGATGTGGAGAGGGATAGCTGAAGGGTGACAGAAATGAGTAAACATTTTGGAGTAGGTTATAGGGAAGTGGTAGGGCAAGTGATTTCCTTTGGGGTGTATATTCTGAGGTCTTCAGAGTGGGCTTTTATTCCCTAATTTCCCCAGCTCCATGTGGAGCTACTACTAACCAAGCTTCTGCACATCCATCAGCCTGCACATTCTACTTGGCTTTCAGTCTCTCTAATTGGATTATTAGCAGATGGGAGCTTTTCTACTGCCTTGGCTCAAGGTCTCTTGTTGTGTACAGAAGAAAGGTGTTTGGTGGGAGGGAGATCCCATTGGTAAGGCTTATCTGAAACTGCTCTTCCCCACCTCTCAGACACCTTTCAGGTCCAGTACTTCAGATATTTGAGATAGCAGGTCACACATCCCCCTAACATTGATAATTTTTACTAATGAAACTAGCTTTATTGTTTTCTTTTGTATGCAGATTTATAAATGTTCAAAAAGATCAAATACTACATAACATTTGAGGAAAAAAGTGAAGAGAACTGACTTCTGCCTATGATAACCACTATTCATTTTGGTGACCCATCTTCCACTTTATCATGCTGTCATTTTATCTGTGCATCCACATCTTTACCAAGGATCATTATGTGTGGAAGGCACAATAGTGGGTCCTCAAAGTAGGTCAACTTTTGAATCCCCATAACCTGTGGTTACGTTCTATCACATGGCAGAAGGACATTAAGGTGACCAATGGAGTTAAGGCTGATGACAAGCTGTCCCTAAAGTGGGGAGATCATTCTAGGTCATCCAGGTGGGCCCCGTGTAATCATAGTTATCCTTAAATGTGGAAAAGGGAGGAAAAAGTGTCAGTGTCAGTGTAATGCAACATAAAAGAAGTCAAGTAGTCATTGCTGGCTTTAAAGATGGACCATGACCATGCAACAAGGAACATGGGCACCCTCTAGGTGCTGGAAAAGCCATGAAAAAGGAATGTACAGTGTAGTCAACTGTCATCATGAAGAGCATCCCCCTGAGCTGGTCTTCCACTTTCCTTTCCTTGCCTCCACTTCCCACCCACATAAACAATTTTAACAATCTGGTATGTCTCCTTTCATGCATTTTTGTGCTTTTGCAGTCGTATATACATGCAGGTACACGCAAATACACATATATTCGTAGAGATAGAGTATTTTTTTATTGTTACACAGAAATGGAAGCTCAATTCCAATTTTTACCATACTTGACATTTTCAGATTGCATTTTTTTACTACATAAGTCTTCAGGTGACATAATTGGGGTATGTATGTTGCCTTACAGTATTTTCCCCCCTATGGCCTGAATAGAGCTCATGAAGAAGTTGACTCCATTTGCCAAAAATGAGGGGTGAACAGGGCCTGCCCTGTGGATGGCAGTATTTGAGCTCTGGGGTTCAGCTTTGAATGCCTCTATGTGTGAGATCTACTTCAAAACTGTTCAGCTGCATGAATCACAATACATGCCTTTTATTTATTTATTTTTTTGGCCATTTAAAATTATAATTTTTTTGTACCTTGGTAATATATTGTCCTGACCAAGATATAAATTCTAAAAGTCTGTTCCTCTTTGGTGGCAATACTATTATACAATAGTATAAGGAGTTAGATGACTTAATAGTTCCTTCCCCTACATCACTCTACTTCAAACCATAGTCATTATTTTAGTCAAAAAAGCTCAATTCAAACAACATGTATTAGGGGAAAAAAGAGATTTATTAGGTCATACCACCAGCAAGTAGAAACCAGGAATCCACAGAAGTCCAGTCAGCTTGTTCTCTTTCCATTTTCAATGAATTGGCACTGGGGCCAGAGACAGTGCTTGACTCCTGTTGCAGTAATAAGGAGCCTTCTTAATTCCAACTTTAGTTTGAAAAATGGCAGTAAAGGGTTCTGGTTGGCTGGGGTGGAAGATGTGTTTGACTTGGATTTCACCCTATGGACAGATGATGCTGAGCTCTGATTTGTCCAGTGTGGGTCATGGACACATCTCCATGGCTATGAGTGGGATCAGTCTCTTCACAGATAAAGGAGGCAGAATAGACTTTTCCACCAAAGACTATCATGATCACATTACAGGAGATTGACAGGTAAAAGGAGATTGAATGAGTAAGTCAGCGAACTCCTAAGAATATCAGATTCGGTCCTTTGGGTTTCGGAATTTTCTTGCTAAATATGAACGAAATTGGGACAAAATGAGGTACAGTCAGCCCTCTGTATCCGTGTGTTCTGCCTCCATGCATTTAACCCCTGCAAGTCAAAAATATTTAAAAAGAAATTAAGTCCATACTGAACATGGACAGACTTTACCTCTTGTCATTATTCCCTCAACAAAACAGTATAACAAGTATCTACATAGTATTTACTTTAAAATTTTTTATTTCTTTTAATTAGTTATACATGACAGTAGAATGCGTTTATGCACTTTGGTATATCATACATAGATGGGATATAATTTCTTATTTTTCTGAGTGTACATGTTGCAGAATCATATTAGTTATGTAGTCACATATATACATACAGTAATAATGTCTGTTTCATTCTACTATCTTGCCTATCCACATAGCATTTACTTTTTATTAAGTATTAGAAGTAATCTAGAGATTATTTAAAGTATATGGGAGGATGTACATATGTTATACACAAATAGTTTACCATTTTACATAAGGGACTTAGGCATCTGTGGATTTTGGTGTCCCCAAGGATGGAGGTAGGGTTCTAGCATCAATCCCATGAAGATACAGAGGGGATGCTGCATTTATGATGCATCAATAACTAAGAATAACCAACTACAGATAAGTCATTTAAAAAGCATGATTTTTCTTAGATATTTAACTCCTGGAAAGGAAAACTGAGACCACAGGCTGATACTGAAGACCCCTCTGATCTGTGAAATACACTCTAATAGGCTGGCAATTTCCAGAGGTCACAGCCTCACCTGAAGACAAAAACACAACACTTCCCAGATGCTTATGTTGCAGAGCTGTCCTGGGAGAATGGCTCTGGCTGTTGTTTTCTGTCCTTCCCTGCTGGACAAGTCCTAGTCCTCCCTCTGACAGCAGGGCTAGATGGCATTTTGAGTCAAGCTGTCTCTTGGAAGCAGAAACCATGAGGGCTGGGTTGGGATGGTGGGACAACTGGCATTCAGCTGAGTGGGAGGAAACGGAACAGCTCACCAGCTGCCGAAGAGAGTGTTTGCAAAGTATGTGAGAAATGGGATAAAAAGTGTGCATGTGTGTAGTCTGGATATGTTCTTTTAACATCTACCTTATTTATTACAAATACTTTGCTCTTTATGACAGACTCTTCTGCCTTCTGAATGTTTCACACATATCAGGAGTTATACTGTTTTCCTTAAGTTCCATCTAAGCTTGGAAAAGAAACAAATGACTCTTAGGTTCCCTTCCTCTCTGTGGCATTTGAACCTGTCAATGCTGCATACCTTCTGTCTGTGGGGGATGGGTACCTCACCTTCATTTATGTCCCTTATGTGGGCAATTGAAGCTGTATTGTGTTTGGTTTGGGGGAATTCCCCAGCCCAGGTTAACTTTGATTTTCTTCAGCTGCCAGGCTACCAGCCATGATGGTAAAGCAACACTGTTCAGTGTGTTCCTAGCATGTGCTGGCCATTTTAAATCAGAGACACAGTCGAGTAATGAAGGGCATGGACTTCAAATATTGGCCCTTCTGGCTCCTTACTCAGATGTATGTCTCAAATGCTCTCTGTTTCCCATTTTTCACCTGGAAAGTGAGGCTAAGAAAGTAGAAATGTTTGAAGCAGTCAATGAGATAATAGGTGGAAAGAGCTTAGAACAGTAACTAGCATGTAACAAATGCTCAACAAACAGTTTTTTGTTTTAGTTTTTGTTTCTGTTTGAGTACTGGGGATTAAACCCAGGAGCACTCTACCACTGAGCCACATGCCCATTCCTTTTTGGTTTTCACTTTGACACAGGTCTCACTAAGTTGCCCAGGCTAACCTACTGCCTCACCCTTCTGAGTAGCTGAAACATAGGCATGCTCCCCTGCTCCAACAACAAATATTAGTTATTAATATGAATCCTTGTATTCTCATAAAAATTAGGTTTATTATCTGCATTTTAGAATCAAAGTTTGTCATAGGAACCAAAATAATAACTGATCTGAATCCCACAAAATCCAAGGGATAGAGCCAGATCCATATTCTGCCTCATGTGACAAACCTGCAGTGACAAAACTGTGTTCATGGCATTGGGGAAGGCAAATTTCTAGCTGTAAGACTGAGAAAATTATGTAATGCCTCAAACCCCATCTTCTCACCTATGTGGAATGGATAATACTGCTCTTACATAACAGTTGTCATGATGTGCAAATGAGGTAAAGTAGTGGAAGTGGTAAATATTCATTACTTTTCAGGCTCCTTTCCTACTTTTTATTCAAAATAAATTAAAACATGATGGAAGTGGTGATTTCTTACCTGAGAATATGTTCTCAAATCATAAATAAGTCCTTGGTTTGTTCCATGCTACCTATCTCCTGCATTCCCACTCTCCTTGGGATGATGGAGATTCACTGCTGATGAGTCAGCGTTTTCTGGCCCAAACAGGCTCTTTCTTCCCTGGAAGGGCATGAGACACGTGTGCAACAGTAGGTGGTATGGGGCAGTGATGAGAGTTGGACAGGATACCAAAATACAGGAGCCCCAGCCTGGCCTTCCATCACCCACTGTGTATATGACCTTGCCAGTCACTGAAAGTCATTCAGATCTCATTTTCTCAGTATAAAATGTAGGAAGCAATGTGTCCTCTGATGTCCTCAAATAATTACTATGAAAAACACATGAAAGAATAAGGCTGAAATACAATCAAAATGAGTAATACACTACACAAACCCAGGGATTCTGACTGCTATCAGACTCAACTTTATCGCTCTTCTTATGAACTTCAGACCATCCTTACTTTCCTCCCCAGGGCTTTATAATCATTTGGGTCCCGACTGCAGGTGGGCTGTCAAGACCAGGACATTTGGACATCCCCAAGGGCTTGGACCACTGCCACTTGGAAGCCCCCCTCCAGTCCCTAGGAAAGCACATAGAGGAGTTGTGAGCTGCTGGTATGAAATAGAAGCAGCAGAGACCCTATGCAGCCTGGTTATGGAGTTTACAACCACCAGGAAGAGGAGATGGGGAAATGAGAAATGTGGAACTTCATAACAAGGGCTTGTTACTCACAGGCTCCACAGGGCTGGACTTGGCATCTGTAGCCACAGGTCAAATCTTAGCTGTAGGACCTCAGCAAGTCACATCTCTGAACTTATATTTCCTGCTCTGTGTAACTGGAACATCACTTATGCTCTGCCTTATTGAAAGATTCAGCATGAGGATAAGATGCTTGCTGAAGAGTTTTAAAAACTGTGTACCATTATATAAACCGTATGGCACCCCAAACAGGCAGTCATTGTATGAATATTTTATGTGAACAATAAAGCCTCTTCACACCCTGAAAGCTCTCATGATCCTACCCAACTCCCAGCTCTTGTCCATTTTTATCACCTCCAGCTCAGACATGGCACATGAGAGCTCTAGGTACAATGGTTTTGAGTGGGTAGCCAAAGGCAAGTTAATTGTTGACTCTAGACTGACCTTCGTGGCTCATATTCTCAGAGCATCAGATCCTCACCCAGGGTCAATCAGGGGTGAACAAAGCAAGGAATACGTAGAATAGTAGCAGCCTATCTCCCAGTCTCCAGAGAAGGATTTCTGCACAGGGATCATAGTCAAAATATTTAACAATCTGGAGGGATGGTGCCATCTTGGACCCAGAAAGCTTCTGCAGTCTCAAGTAATGTTTTTGTTGTTTCAGGGGAAGTGGAGGTCTTGATCACAAGGGTCAGACAAAGCACCTAGTGTGATGGTGGGGCACTGGGGCTGTTAGTAATGGGCATTAACTAACCAGTTTGCAAATATTTCAGTATTTTTAGTTTGTTAGTACTTCAGTACTAGGTTAGCTGAGACCATCATTTGAGCATCCCATTTGCTTATCTCCAAGCATAACAAGCATTGATCTTCTCTTCAAAGAGTCAGCAAGTGCCTGAAGCTCCTCCTTCTGTCTCCTCTCCTTGATCAGCATCGCCTTTTCCTCTTTCAGCCTTCAACCTCCTTTTCCTCTTACTTGCTAGAAAAAGGGCATATATAATATTTTTTTCACACATATTCAGAGTCCTGGTCAAACTCCCATTCTTTCTCTTCTTAGTCATTATATTAAAACAATTTAATTCTCTCTTCAGCCTTAAAACAAAATGAAACAAAAGGCCTGTTTATCATTCAACCACTGGGTTAAGTAAAAATGGACTCAAACAGGAATAAGGCCCATACTTTTCTCTCCCAGACTTCCTCTTACGGCAAGGCTCAAAGGTTTTCTTTCTGGAGAGTTATTTGTTGCTGCCACAGAGAATAATGGGGACCCAAAGAAATGATTAATTAGGTCCTGGGTCAAGGCCAGGATGCAATAAAGACCTTTGGTAGAAAAAAAATTCAAATACATTTACATGAAAAAAACAGTTGAATGCAAAACAGTTTTGTAATATAAACAGTGCTGCTGGGGTGTTTTCAAAATGAGAAAAGCTGACTTGAGATCTAAAAAGGCCGTGTAACCAAACTCCATAGAGTAGAATCCTGGAATCAGTCATCCATCCGAGTCCCTGCACCATCATTTACTGGCTGTGTGAAATTAGGCAAGTAACTGAATATTTCCCTTCCTCAGTTTTCTCATCTATAAAATGTGAAAGAGGAAAGAGTCCTGACTCAGAGTTGTCATAAAGATTAAACGATATTTCACTAAAGGGCGCTCAGGGTGTGGCTTGGCGTGTAGGCATCATGAGACACCCGCTCCGTTTCTATGTGTTTTAATTTCTCACTGGGATGGAGAAAATGCTATTTGTTCACTGACACCATGCTTTTATTCTTCCGTTGGACATACAGGTAGACTTAATAGCCAACCTTCCTTGCAGTTTAGTCCAAAAACATGACAGAGTTCTGCCCATGAAATATGAGCAGAATTGGCATGACCCCTGCAGGCTGAAGTGATTAAGGCAGAGCACTTTCTCTGTCCTCAGTGATCCCAAACCTTGGGCACCTTTGAGGAAGGGGCTGGGCCATTGAATGTCTGTGTGGAGCAAAGCCCCTCTCTCCACTGCATTCTCTTCTGAACTGTGACATAAGCAACAAATAAACCTCTTTGGGGTTTTCTGCTGAGATTTGGGGGCTTGTTTGTTATAGCAGTTAATATACCCTGATACAAAGTGTTTGCTTAAAGGTCATGTAAGAAGTAACCAGGGCTTTGTTATTCCTTTTTGTTTCCCAAAGAATGGACAACAGCTTTAAGGAAATACAGGGATTCATTTAATAGGCATTGGCTAGGATTTGACTCTGGCTCTCCCTAGACAGCATGACACATTAGCAAACACATGGGACTTGGAATCAGATATTTTGAGTATGGATCTTGGCTCTGCCACTCTCCAATTGTGTAACCTTGGAAAAAAT
Organism: Spermophilus citellus; assembly: GCF_964194105.1. NCBI lineage: Eukaryota > Metazoa > Chordata > Mammalia > Rodentia > Sciuridae > Spermophilus > Spermophilus citellus. Next base: position 31,371,260 of record NC_138187.1, on the reverse strand, counting down.
TCTTAACCTCTTAATGTTTCCTCATATTAAAAATTAGGAAAACACAAAATTTAAAGTTCATTTGCCCTTGGCTAGGAATTGTACTTAAAGGAATTCATTCTATAGATGAAGTATTCCCATGTGCCCAACAATATATGTAAAAATCAAATTGTTGTAGTATTGTGTGTAACGGCCTAAAGTCAGGTTCATCAATGAGGGGAAAGCTAAATAATTTATGGTGCATCCAGACTTTAGAGTGCCTGAAAATTTTTTAAAAGGAATGAGATACACCATATGTGCTGATGTGGGGAGAAATATACAATAGATTATCAAATGCAATAGTAACATGCATGATAAAAATAGAACAACTCCATGGAGAATATCATGCTAAGTGAAATAAACCAATCCCACAAAACCAAAGATCGAATGTTTTCTCTAATATGCGGATGCTAATTCACAATAAGCTGGGGGGCACTAGGGAAGAATAGTGTTACCTTAGATTAGGCAGAAGGAAGTGATAAGAGGGGAGTGGAGGGGATGTGGGGATAGGAATGATACTAGGATGAAACAGACATTATTACTGAATGTATATATGTGACTACATAATTAATATGATTTTGCAACATATACACTCAGAAAAATGAGAAATTATATCCCATCTATGTGTGATATATCAAAGTGCATAAATGCATTCTTCTGTCCTGTGTAACTAATTAAAACAAACAAAAAATTTAAAAAATAGAACAATTCCATTTATGTTCTTAAAACATAAATGTGTATAAATATGGAAGTATAATAGAAGTATACTACCACAAAGAAAAAGCTCTAAGAACACTAGTGGCATACTTACAAAGATGTAGTATACAAATTGGTACTTTGAGATGTTCTGGTAGATACTTATGAGATGGGGAGAATTACTGAATAATAAAATAATAAAATAAAATGGAGTTTTACTTTTACTCTAATACTTCTATTTTTCTACTATGACACTTTATCTCTTTTACAATAAAAGAGAAAATAGTGATTGAAATGGTAAATACCTCACACAAGTTGTTGAAAAGTTAAATTGAGATGATATTTATGAATATCTGGAGCACTTTGTAGTCCTGGAGAAAAGTTATTTTTGAGTTTTTTTTTTAAATTCTTCTTGAGAATACAAACCTACTCTGGTTAGAATTTTAAACAATTTGTTAGATAACTATGAACCCTGTTCAAGTAGTCATCTGATTCTCTCTGCTGCCTTCTGCCAATCCACTGTCATGTGCTCTATGCTAGGTGACCTTGTTTCCTGCTTCCACTGTGGTCTGTCCTAGTTTGTGCCTCTTAAATATTTTCTTCTAAAGAAGCCACATCTTATCCATCAAAGCCTGACCTCCAAGTCTTTGAAAAATCATCCATAATATTCTTCCAATGCGAACTAACTCCTCTAGTCATTTTATTTTACTTTTTCCTTTTTATTGATTGATTATAATTATATGTAACAGTGGAATTCATCATTATATATTTGTACATGCATGAAATATAATTCTGGCCATTTTATTCACATATTACTGAGGTCATTCTGACTAAAATAGGAAACCAGCAAAGTGGTGTCAGAATTCTGGAGTTCTAGGCTCTTGAGATCCTTGAGATTCAGAAGATGAGTCCACATATTAACTCTCTGCTTTTTGAAGATTTGATTGGGAACTTGGGGAAGGCACCAAAAGAGTAGATTGTTCTGGTCCTGGCTGCCTGGGGATTAATCTTAAAGGCTTATTCCCTCATGTTGTTTGGCTGATGCTGGCTATGGGCCAGAGGCCTCCTTTCCTCTCCCCGTTGCCTCATAAGGGTCTGTACTTGATTGGGCTTCCTCACAGCATTGTGGCCAGGCTCCAACATAGTATCTAAAGGGGGATATCCTTTGATATTACCCTCAGAGGTCATGCATTTGCTTCCACTGCATTTCAATCATAACATTAGCCACAAAACTTTGCCCAGTTTCAAGGTGGGGGGAGAAATCAATTCCACCTCTTGATGAGGACACACAAGGTGCTGGAAGAGCCCATGGGACCAAAAATATTTCTGGAACCATTTTTAAAAAGTATAACCTAAGTCTCAAGGCTCTGAAATTCCTAGGATGGAAAAGATCATCACATTCTTGCAACTTCTGGACTGATTGCTGATTGAGGTGATTCTGGGTCTTTGGGGGTTGATGGCTTTTATTTATGATCTATGCTGAGGGCTGAGTGTGGCCCTGATGTTTTGGATTTCTCTCAATTATTTTTCTCTGGCTAGTGAAGACCTACAGCAAAGTATCTGCTCACATGCTCCCTTCCTTGCTCTAGGCTGTAAACCTTCCAAAATAAATTTCCTCCCTTAATGAAAGATCAACTGAGTACATATTCTATATTTTTGAAAAACGTGCATGTGATCCCCACATTACAACATTTGGATCCCCTGGTCCTACCATATTGATGATGTGGACCCATATGCTTCCTTAGGAATTCATTCAGGGAAGAAGCTCCGACTTGGAACCTGGTAAGTACTCCAATTTAAAAAAGGAGTCTTTCTCCTGCAAAAGAGCAATGTCCATCTCTGCCCAGAATCATTCTGCATAAAGACTTTAAAATGGTGATGCTGAGATGCTATTTTTCTTTGCCATGAGAATAAAGAGTTCCATTCTAGGGACCAGATGATATGTCTTACTCTCTGATTCTCAAGCTACTGAAGATTGGAGTAGAGTTGAATAAGATATGTTGCTCCTTCTTGTTTTAAAATTGACCTCATATGGTCTTACCCTATCTTTAGGAAATTCAGGAAATTTCAAGGTACAATTGACCCTTGAACAATGTGGGGGTTAGGGATGCTGGACACACACACACACACACACACACACACACACACACACACACACACATGCACAGAGTCAAAATCTGAGTGTAACTTTTGACATCCCCAAAACTTAACTACTAATAACTTCCTAGAAGCCTTACAACAACATAAAAGGTCTATTAACATGTAGTTTTATGTTATCTGCATTATATGATGAAAAATGAGAGCATTATATGAAAGATACTTTTTACTTCCAATACCAGACTTACTAGAGGGATGAACTGTTCACCCTGCCATGATTAGCATCACACAGAGTTTTAAGTGGATGCTTGCAACACTTGAGCTCACCTCAATAGCAACAGGAGATGGCTTCAAAATTATCATAGTAGTATATAGTATGTACTACAGTTAATTTTATGCAGCTATAATTTAATACTGTGTTTATTTATATTTCTGTACACTACAAATGGTACCATGCACAGTCTATAAGTATTTATGTGTGAGTTTTGATAAATTTTGACTTTTTATAATACATCTGTGTATATTATTTATATCATCGACATATTTTATGCAACATACTTTTTCTTAGTTTTTTTTTCTTTCTAGGTTACACAATACATATGCAAGTTTTTTCAAATTGTCACAAATCTTAAAAAAAAAATCATAGATGTGGACCCACATGGTTCAAACCCATGTTTTTCAAGGGCCAATTATAGTCTTGATGATAGTGGTGATGGTGGTGGTGAACTGGGATGGAAAGAAGACTCCCTTTCTTAGAGTTGCATATTTTTATAATCATTCAGGCTGCTATGACCAATTCCATATGATAGTGGCATAAGAAGCAAACATTATTTTTCACAGTCTGGAGGCTGGGAAATCCAAGATCATGGTGCCAGTAGTCCCAGTGTCTGGTGAGGGCTCTTTTCTTGGTTGAAACACAGCTGTCTTGAGCAGATAACATAGGGCAAAGCAGCCACCTCTCTGCTGCCTCTTATAAGGACAATAATCCCATTCATGAGGTCTCTACCTTATCAATTAAGTCCCTTCCACAGACCCCAGATGTAAACACCCCAGGGTTTAGGATTCTAACATAGACAAATTGTGAAGACATATTAAGTCTAAAACATAAGTGTTGCCCAGAATACTGGGCTATGGCCTACAGTCTTCAGCCCTTTGTTTCTGCCACTAAGATGCTCACGTCCAGGCTGAAGTATCAACATCTACCCAGAGGAAGTGCATCTCAAGAAAAGGACATGTGTGCAAGGGAGCTTCCACTCAGAGATTTGGCACTTTCACTTCCAACCTCTTCTGTTACTTTATAATGTCTCTCTGCTACAGTCAAGGATATGGGTGTGGATGTAGGGAGGGATGAAAAATGGAGGCCAGTGATTCAGTTGATCACATTCTGTCCTGGTTTGTCTCATCATTTGTTGAAAAACCCCAGAGTTTCTCCTGTGGAATTTCTGACATTCTAGATTACTTCAGATTGCATTCCATAATGTAATTGGACATTTTCTTTGTATTTTCTATAAGTTGGTGTTTGGATCTTGAGGCTTAATCTGATATAACAAGGACTTTATGGGATCCTTTAAAGGTAGTGATTTGTACTTTTATCAAGAGGAATATATGTCCCATTGTCTCTGTTTTAATGTTGTTAGTGGCCATCATTGATCATTGACCATTATTTGCTTAGGGATTTGCAAAAGGAAAATATCATTTCTTCTTCACTTATTGTTCAGAACCCTCCTTTGAAGAGGAATAAATTCCCTAATAACTGTTTTATATGAGGTATTATTCCTACAGGAAAGCAAATGAATTCTTGATTCTTTCCTTTATTTACCAGTTTCCAGAAAAATGTGTAAGTTCCTCCAGCAAGCTCCCAAGATGCTATTGAATATTATTTCCAATGTGTTTAAGAACTTGTGTATTTTTAACACATTAGAGGTTTTAATGCCTTGGCATGTTGTTATTCCTATCAACACTAAATTGCCCCCAATTTAGTCAGTGAAAACCTCTTTGAATTGATTCTTGACTTTCTTTTTTTTTAATTTTTATTGTTGGGTGTTCAAAACATTACATAGTTCTTCACATATCATATTTCACACTTTGATTCAAGTGGGTTATGAACTCCCATTTTCACCCCGTATACAGATTGCAGAATCACATCAGTTACACATCCACTGATTTACATATTGCCATACTCGTGTCTGTTGTATTCTGCTGCCTTTCCTATCCTCTACTATCCCCCCTCCCCTCCCATCCCCTCCCTCTTCTCTCTCTACCCCCTCTACTGTAATTCATATCTCCCCCTTGTTTATTTTCCCTTTCCCCTCACTTCCTCTTGTATGTAATTTTGTATAACCCTGAGGGTCTCCTTCCATTTCCATGCAATTTCCCTTCTCTCTCCCTTTCCCTCCCACCTCTCATCCCTGTTTAATGTTAATCTTCTTCTCATGCTCTTCCTCCCTACTCTGTTCTTAGTTACTCTCCTTATATCAAAGAAGACATTTGGCATTTGTTTATTAGGGATTGGCTAGCTTCACTTAGCATAATCTGCTCTACTGCCATCCATTTCCCTCCAAATTCTATGATTTTGTCATTTTTTAATGCAGAGTAATACTCCATTGTGTATAAATGCCACATGTTTTTATCCATTCGTCTATTGAAGGGCATCTAGGCTGGTTCCACAGTCTTGATATTGTGAATTGTACTGCTATGAACATAGATGTAGCAGTGTCCCTGTAGTATGCTCTTTTTAGGTCTTTAGGGAATAGACCAAGAAGGGGAATAGCTGGGTCAAATGGTAGTTCCATTCCCAGCTTTCCAAGAAATCTCCATACTGCTTTCCAAATTGGCTGCAACAATTTGCAGTCTCACCAGCAATGTACAAGTGTACCCTTTTCCCCACATCCTCGCCAGCACTTGTTGTTGTTTGACTTCATAATGGCTGCCAATCCTACTGGAGTGAGATGGTATCTTAGGGTGGTTTTGATCTGCATTTCTCTGACTGCTAGAGATGGTGAGCATTTTTTCATGTACTTGTTGATTGATTGTATGTCCTCCTCTGAGAAGTGTCTGTTCAGGTCCTTGGCCCATTTGTTGATTGGGTTATTTGTTATCTTATTGTCTAATTTTTTGAGTTCTTTGTATACTCTGGATATTAGGGCTCTATCTGAAGTGTGAGGAGTAAAGATTTGTTCCCAGGATGTAGGCTCCCTATTTACCTCTCTTGTTGTTTCTTTTGCTGAGAAAAAACTTTTTAGTTTGAGTAAGTCCCATTTGTTGATTCTAGTTATTAACTCTTGTGCTATGGGTGTCCTATTGAGGAATTTGGAGCCCAACCCCACAGTATGTAGATCGTAGCCAACTTTTTCTTCTATCAGACGCCATGTCTCTGATTTGATATCAAGCTCCTTGATCCATTTTGAGTTAACTTTTGTGCATGGCGAGAGAAAGGGATTCAGTTTCATTTTGTTGCATATGGATTTCCAGTTTTCCCAGCACCATTTGTTGAAGATGCTATTCTTCCTCCATTGCATGATTTTAGACCCTTTATCAAATATGAGATAGTTGTAATATTGTGGATTGGTTTCTGTGTCCTCTATTCTGTACCATTGGTCCACCCATCTGTTTTGGTACCAGTACCATGCTGTTTTTGTTACTATTGCTCTGTAGTATAGTTTGAAGTCTGGTATCACTATACCACCTGATTCAAACTTCCTGCTTAGCATTGTTTTTGCTATTCTGGGTCTTTTATTTTTCCATATGAATTTCATGATTGCTTTCTCTATTTCTACAAGAAATGCCATTGGGATTTTGATTGGCATTGCATTAAACCTATAGAGAACTTTGGGTAATATCACCATTTTGATGATGTTAGTTCTGCCTATCCATGAACAGGGTATATTTTTCCATCTTCTAAGATCTTCTTCTATTTCTCTCTTTAGGGTTCTGTAGTTTTCATTCCTCATTTCCATTTCAGAGGATTTGTCGCTGATATACAGGAATGTCTTTGATTTATGAGTGTTGATTTTATATCCTGCCACTTTGCTGAATTCATTTATTAGCTCTAATAGTTTTTTTTGTAGACCCTTTTAGGTCTGCTAGGTATAGAATCATGTCATCTGCAAATAGTGATAATTTAAGTTCTTCTTTTCCTATTTTTATGCCTTTAATTTCTTTCGTCTGTCTAGTTGCTCTGGCCAGTGTTTCGAGAACTACGTTGAACAGAAGTGGTGAGAGAGGGCATCCCTGTCTTGCTCCAGATTTTAGAGGGAATGCCTTCAATTTTTCTCTGTTCAGAATGATGCTAGCCTGAGGCTTAGCATAGATAGCTTTTACAATATTGAGGTATGTTCCTGTTATCCCTAGTTTTTCTAGAGTTTTGAACATAAAGGGATGCTGTACTTTGTTGAATGCTTTTTTTCTGCATCTATCGAGATGATCATATGGTTCTTATCTTTAAGTCTATTGATGTGGTGAATAACATTTATTGATTTCCGAATATTGAACCAGCATTGCATCCCAGGGATGAATCCTACTTGATCATGGTGCACATGGGCTTTTCTTAGTTGGTAATCTTTTGATGGTTTCTTCTATTTCCTCAATTGATATTGGTCTGTTTAGGTTGTCTATATCCTCCTGATTCAATCTGGGCAGATCATATGACTTAAGAAATTTATCGATGCCTTCACTATCTTCTATTTTATTGGAGTATAAGGATTCAAAATAATTTCTGATTATCTTCTGTATTTCTGAAGTGTCTATTGTGATATTGCCTTTTTCATCCCATATGCTAGTAATTTGAGTTATCTCTCTTCTTCTCTTCGTTAGCATGGCTAAGGGTCTGTCAATTTTATTTATTTTTTCAAAGAACCAACTTTTAGTTTTGTCAATTTTTTCAATTGTTTCTTTTGTTTTGATTTCATTAATTTCAGCTCTGATTTTAATTATTTCTTGCCTTCTACTTCTTTTGCTGTTGTTTTGCTCTTCTTTTTCTAGGATTTTGAGATGAAGTATGAGATCATTTATTTGTTGGTTTTTCCTTTTTTAAGGAATGAACTCCAGGCAATGAATTTTCCTCTTAGAACTGCTTTCAATGTGTCCCATAGATTCCAATACGTTGTGTCTGTGTTTTCATTTATCTCTAAGAATTTTTTAATTTCCTCCTTGATGTCTTCTATAACCCATTGATCATTCAGTAACCTATTGTTCATTCTCCAAGTGATGCATGATTTTCCTTCCTTCTTTTATCATTGATTTTCAGTTTCATTCCATTATGATCAGATAAGATGCCTGGTATTATCTCTTCTCCTTTATAATGTCTAAGAGTTGCCCTGTGACATAATATATGATCTATTTTTGAGAAGGATCCATGTGCTGCTGAGAAAAAAAGTGTAACTGCTTGATGTTGGGTGGTATATTCTATATATGTCAATTAAGTCTAGGTTATTAATTGTGTTATTGAGTTCTATAGTTTCCTTATTCAACTTTTGTTTGGAAGATCTGTCCAGTGGTGAGAGAGGTGTGTTGAAGTCTCCCATGATTATTGTATGGTGGTCTATTAGACTCTTGAACTTGAGAAGAGTTTGTTTGATGAACATAGCTGCACCATTGTTTGGAGCATATATATTTATGATTGTTATGTCTTGTTGATGTGTGGTTCCCTTGAGCAGTATGTAGTGTCCCTCTTTATCCCTTTTGATTAACTTTGGCTTGAAATCTATTTTATTAAATATGAGTATGGACACTCCTGCTTATTTCCGAAGTCCATATGAGTGATATGATTTTTCCCAACCTTTCACCTTCAGTCTATGTATGTCTTTTCTATCAAATGCGTCTCCTGTAGGCAGCATATTGTTGGATCTTATTTTTTGATCCATTCTACTAGCCTGTGTCTCTTAATTGGTGAGTTGAAGCCATTAACATTTAGGGTTATTATTGAGATATGGATTGTTCTTCCAACCATATTTGTTTATTTATGTTACCTAACATGGTTTGTTTTTCCCCTTTGATTATTTTTTCCCTTTACTGTACTACCTCCCACTGATGGTTTTCATTGTTATTTTCCATTTCCTCTTCCTGTAATGTTTTGCCGAGGATGTTTTGAAGAGATGGTTTTCTAGCTGCAAATTTTTTTTAGATTTGTTTATCGTGGAAGGTTTTAATTTCATCTTCTATCTTGAAGCTTAATTTCGCTGGATACACAATTCTTGGTTGGAACCCATTTTCTTTCAGCGTTTGAAATGTGTTGTTCCAGGATCTTCTAGCTTTCAGAGTCTGTGTTGAAAGATCAGCTGTTATCCTGATTGGTTTACCCCTAAGTGTAATCTGCTTCCTTTCTCTTGAAGCTTTTAAAATTCTCTCCTTATTCTGTATGTTGGCATCTTCATTATAATGTGTCTAGGTGTGGATCTCTTATGATTTTGCACATTTGGCATCCTGTAGGCTTCTAGGATTTGGGATTCTGTCTCATTCTTCAAGTCTGGGAAGTTTTCTCATATTATTTCGGTGAACAGATTGCTCATTCCTTTGGTTTGGACCTCTATACCTTCCTGTATCCCAATGACTCTTAAGTTTGGTCTCTTTATGTTATCCCATATTTCTTGGATGTTTTGCTCATGGCTTCTTAACAGTCTTGCTGAGCTGTCTATGTTCTTTTCAAGTTGAAATACTTTGTCTTCATTGTCTGATGTTCTATCTTCTAAGTGTTCTACTCTGCTGGTAGTATTCTCATTTGAGTTTTTAAGTTGGTTTATTGCTTCCTACATTTCTAGGATTTCTGTTTGTTTTTTTATAACCTTTATCTCCCTGTATAGTTGATCTTTTGCTTCTTGGATTTGTTTATGTAATTCATTGTCAAAGTGATCTTTCATTGTCTGATTTTGCTGTCGAATGTCTTCCTTGAGACTCCAGATCATCTGAAGCATGTAAATCCTGAATTCTTTATCTGACATTCCATCTGCTGCAGCTATTACCTCTTCTAAAGTTGAGTTGAACTACATTGCTTGTGGTCCTTTTTTTCCTTGTCTTTTCATACTGCTCGCATTTCTTTCTGCTTGGTGAAACTGTTGTGTTATTGAATTTTCCCCCTATATATTTATATTGCTCATGTATAGTTGCAAAGTCTCCCTTGCAGGGGCAGGCGGCGGCTGTGCTCCTCCTCCAATAGGGGTGATCTGTCTACCACGGTGGCGGGCCGCTGGGCCTGTTCTCCAGGTTGCAGGTCTGCCTACCTTGCAGGCGCCAGTGGCGGCTGTGCCCCTCCTCCAACTGGGGTGATCTTTCAACTAGGCCCCGCTGGGCCCCTTCTCCAAGACGCGCATTCTGCCTACCTTGCGGGTGGCAGCTGGGCCCTTCCTCCAAGTGGGGTGATGTGTCTACCACGCCGGCGGGCCGCTGGGCTTCATCTGCTGTTCGGTTGCAGGTCTGCCTACCTTGCAGGTGCGGACGGCAGCTCTGCTCTGCCCCTCCTCCAATTGGCGTGAGGTGTCTACCACGCAGGCGGGCCGCTGGGCTTGATCTGCTGTTTGGTGCAGGTCTGCCTACCTTGCAGGCACGGGCGGCGACTCTGCTCTGCCCCTCCTCCAATTGGGGTGATGTGTCTACCCCGCCGGCGGGCTTCTGGGCCTGTTCTGATTCTTGACTTTCTGATATGACTCTCATCTCTTTGACAGTACCTTTGTTCTCAGGGTGACAGAACTTGCTGGTGTCATTGCATAATTTAAAAAAATTTTTTTTAGATGTTGATGGACCTTTATTTTATTCATTTATTTATATGCAGTGCTGAGAATCAAACCCAGTGCCTCACACATGCTAGGCAAGTGCTCTACTACTGAGCCCCAGCCCAAGCCCCCATTGCATACATTTTTTTTTTACCTGTTATTTTGTTGTTGTTGTTGTCCTGAAGATTCTCAGGTGACTCATGGAGTAGTTGCAGTAGGGTGTTAAATTGAAGAGTGATGTCAGATTGTTTGGGATAGTGCTTTCGTTAATCTCCTAAGGAGGAGGCAGGAGGATCCATTGAAGAAATGGGCATTGACAAAGGACAGGGTGGTTACCAGGCTACAAAAAAAGAAAGCAGAAGGTACACACTGAGGAGCAGTTCTAGCAATTGGGTCTCCCACATTCATATTTGTTCCTTTGTTGGTCAGACTTCCCACAGACCCTTGACCCAATATTCCTAGGGGCTGTTAACCAGGCCAAGAAACTTGAGTAACAGCAATTATTAAGTGTAATGGAATCATCCCAGAGCAAGGATAATAAAACATAGCCTTTAGGCCCTTGAACATGGCTTTATTTTAGAGCTGTCTCCCTAGTTGTTCAGATAACCATTTACTGATCAGCTCTTTACTCTTGGGCTTTGTACAGCTGGTAGTAATTTTCTGCACTAAATGACTATTAATTTTACTGTATGCCACACTCAATTCATGCCTTGTTGACTAAGTTGTGAGTTCACCTACTCATTGGAAGTGTTCTTTACTCTCACCCACTTTTACCACCTCCTTTCTTGTCATACCACACATAGAGTTAGAGCCAGTTGAACAGAAGTCTCTCAGAAATGGCAAGTCTCTGTGGCTCAGGGATAAACTTCTGGCTCTCTGCAACAGGCCACCTAATAAGCAAAGGAGGCTTTGGGGAGAAATCATCATCTCAGCATCTTTATGGCTAAGGAATCACAAGTTGGAATGTGGCATTCAAGATTCAGTATCAGAGCTTCTATTATTATTTTGTATGCATTTGATCATGCCATTTAATACCTCTACTTTTCACCCCTAAAAGGGGAGTGATAGCTCTTTCCCTGTCCATCTTGAAGGCTAAAGAAGGATAATGTGTAATTGTGTATTATTTGACAATAGGGATATTTTTTCCCAAAATTTTTATTGGTTGATTATAGTTGTACATAATTATGGGATCTATTGTTACATATTTAGAGATACATACTGATAAGTGCATCAGTAGGTAATTTTGTCTTTGTGTGAACATCATAGCACGCACTTACACAAACCTAGATAGTCTAGGTCAATCATGCCATCAAGAGATGTGGCAAAGGAATCCAAGATGGTGGGCCAGAGGGAGGCAGCATTCTGTGTTGCTCTGTGAACTGGGACTCAAAATGTGAGAATATCAGTGATATTCCTGTTCCTGCATGGGAATCACCACCACCATGCCATTCAGGGCTCCAGGCCTAAGCATAAGAGTAGCCTCCGTCTTGTGACTCTGCAACAGCATAGATACTGTGTGCAGTGGCCTGCCTGAACCCAAGAACTTTACACAGGCTCTAAAATCAGCTGACAGCCACACACTGCACAAGCTCATCTCTGAACCCATCCTCCAACGCCATTGCTTGGTTCCCACCAGGTGACTTGAAATCCCACCTGCCACATGACCTGACAGCCCACCACTGAAAGCAGGCCCCTCCATCTTGGGTTACTTTCATTACCCTCTTCAATGGGGGGCAACACCCAGTTTGGAACTCCCACTGGCCAGGTACCCAGTTTCTAATTCCCCCCTCTCCCTAGCAGCTGTTACCCTGATGCAGTGTCACCTGATTACCTTCACCATCCTGAGGGCGGAGATACCAGCTAACAACAGAGGACCCCACCTATTAGATGAGAAGGGAAGCAGGAAAGATATGGATTTCCAACCAAAATAATCCTGTTTCTCCCTTCAAAAATTTTTCCCCCACTCCCTCTCTATTCTCCTGCTCTCACATCCACTACATATGTGAAACCAAGTACTTTGCATGAAGTAGGATTTTGAGGACTAGGACATCTGAATAGGATATTATAGCTATAGATATTTTATATATATATATATATATATATATATATATATATATATATATATATAATTTCTTTTATCCCACCAATTTCTACTATTTTAACTTTTCTTTTTCTATGTACTCTACTATCTTCCCACTTACTTGTCTATTCAAAATTATTTCCTCTCCCTTCTCTTGCTACTAACCTTCCTCTTTAGATTTCTATTTCACACTTCCTAAGTTACAACAAATCTATATCTTCACTTCTTACCTTCTCAGTGTATTATCCTTCTCCTCACCCCAGGTTCTTTGTCCACCATCAAAAACTGTAAACCCTTTTACAAACCTACTGAGTATACTGTAGATAGTAATTGAATTCACCATTTCTCTACATTGTGACCAAAATGTAAACATCTTAATAGCAAACATTTCTTCTTAGGATGTATACTGTTTACATTGGGAGCTGATAACATTGTCCTTCATCCCACAGGATAGGTCTTGAATCCCAACAGGGGCACTGTAGCCCTGCAGGGTAAAAACAGTAATACCTCAAATCCACAGTGCTAGAAGGGAAGACACACAAGCAATATGAAAAGAGAAGGGAAGAAAGTGCCCCAAACATATCAAGATACCACATTATTAGAATCTATGTCAAGAATAGCAGAAGAAATGACAGAGAAGGAGTTCAGGATGTACATGGTTAAAATGTTCTGTGAATTAAAGGATGATATAAGAGTAAATACAGGCAGCAAAAGAACATTTCAACAAAGTGCTACATAAACAAATACAGGAATCAAAATATTACTTCAATAGGGAGACAGAGGTTCTTAAAAAAAAAAAACCCAAACAGAAATCCTTGAAATGAAAGAAATAAAAAACCAAAATAAAAGCTCAATTGAAATTATCACCAACAGATTAGACCACTTGGAAGACAGGACCTCAGACAATGAAGACAAAATATATAATCTTGAAAAGAATGTAGACAACACAGTGAAAATGGTAAGAAACCATTAGCAGAACAATCAGGAAATATGGGATAACATTTAAAAGACCAAATTTAAGAGTTATTGGGATAGAGGAAGGATTAGAGTACCAAACCAAAGGAATGAGCAATCCATACAATGAAATAATATCAGAAAATTTTCCAAACATGAATAAGGAATTGGAAAACCAAATTCAAACCAAATTCAAATTCAATTGGACGCCAAATGTACAAAATCACAACATCCACACCAAGGCACAGTACAATGAAAATGCCTAACATACAGAATAAGGAGAGAATATTAAAAACCATGAGAGAAAGGAATCAATTACATATAGGGGGAAACTAATTAGATTATGTGCAGATTTTCAACCCAGACCCTGAAAGCTAGAAGATCCTGGAACAACATATATTAAGCTCTGAAAGAAAATGGATGCCAACCAAGAATCTTATATCCAGCAAAATTGAGCTTTAGATTTGATGATGAAATAAAACGTTCCATGATAAACAAAATTTAAAAGAATATACAACTCAAAAGTCTGCACTATAGAACATCCTCAGCAAAATATTCCATGGAGAGGAATTGAAAAACAACAATGAAAATCAGTGAGGGAACGTATTACACTTAAGGAAAAACTAATCAAAGGAGAAACCAAGTTAAGTTAAATGCCAAAAAACAAACAAAAATGGCTGGGAATACACATCATGTCTAATAATAACCCTAAATGTCAATGGCCTAAACACACCAATAAAAAGACATAGACTTGCAGATTGGATTTTTTTTAAAAAGACTCAACAATATGCTGCCTCCAAGAGACTCATCTCATAGGAAAAGATATATACAGACTGAAGGTGAAAGGTTGGGAAAAATCATACCACTCACATGGACTGTGGAAGCAAACAGGGGTTTTCATCCTCATATCAAATAAAATAGACTTCAAGCCAAAGTTAATCAAAATGGAAAAAGAAGGACATTTCATATTGTTTAAGGGAACCATTCATAAACAAGACATAACAATCATAAATATCTATGCCCCAAACAGTGGAGCATCTATGTTCATCAGATAAACTTTTCTCAAGTTCAAGAGTCAAACAGACCACAACACAATAATTCTGGGTGACTTTAACACCTCTTTCACTACAGGATATATGATCCAAACAAAAGCTGAACAAAGAAACTATAGAACTCAATAATACAATCAATAAATTAGACTTAACTGACATATATAGAATATTTGATCCTTCAATGAATGAATACACTTTCTTCTCAGCAACATGTGGATCCTTCTCTAAAATAGACCACATATTATGCCACAAAACAACTCTTAGAAAATATTTAAAAAATAGAGCTACTACCCTGCATTCTATCAGATCATAATGGAATAAAGTTAGAAATCAATGATAAAATAGAAAATAAAAGCTACTCCAACACCTGGAGACTAAATAATATGCTACTGAATGAACAATGGGTTGCAAAAGACATCAAGGAGGATATTTTCTTTTAAAGAGAGAGTGAGAGGAGAGAGAGTGAGAGAGAGAAAGAGAATTTTTAATATTTATTTTTTAGTTCTCGGCGGACACAATATCTTTGTTGGTATGTGGTGCTGAGGATCGAACCCGGGCCGCACGCATGCGAGGCGAGTGCGCTACCGCTTGAGCCACATCTCCAGCCCCATCAAGGAGGATATTAAAAAATTATTAGAGGTGAATGAGAATATAGATACAATGTATTGAAATTTCTGGAACACTATGAAGGCAATACTAAGAGGAAAGTTCATTGCATGGAGTTCATTCCTTAAAAGAAGAAAAAGTCAACAAATAAATGACTTAACATTATGTCTCAAAGCCCTAGAAAAATAAGGCCAAATCAATACCAAAAGCAGTAAATAATTAAAAGACAGAAAATAATTAAAATCAGAGCTGAAATCAATAAAATTGAAACAAAGAAACAATTGAAAAAACTGACAAAACAAAAAGTTGGTTCTTTGAAGAACTAAATAAAATTGACAAACCCTTAGCCATTGCTAACAAAGAGAAGGAGAGAGAAGAGTCAAATTACTAAAATACAAGATAAAAAAGGAAATATCACAACAGACACTACAGAAATACAGAAGATAGTTAGAAATTATTTTGAAAACTTGTATTCCAATAAAATAGAAAATATACAAGGCATATTACTAGAGTCATATGATTTGCCCAAATTGAATCAGAATGATATGCACAATTTAAACATCAATTTTAAGCGATGAAATAGAAGACGTCATCAGAAGTCTATCAACCAAGAAAAGCTCAGGACTGGATGGATACACAGCCAAGTTCTACAAGACTTTTAAAGAAGAACCTATACCAGTACTCTTCAATTTATTTCAGGAAAGAGAAAAAGAGGGAGCACTTCCAAACTCATTCTATGAGGCCAATATCACCCTGATTCTAAAACCAGGCAAAGACACATCAAAGAAAGAAAACTTCAGACCAATATCTCTAATGAACATAGATGCAAAAATTCTCAATAAAATCTTAGCAAATCAAATACAAAAATGTATCAAAAAGATAGTGCACCACTATCAAGTGGGGTTCATCCCAGGGATGCAAGTTTGGTTCAACATAAGGAAATCAATAAATGTAATTCATCACATCAATAGAGAAAGACTAAGAACCAGGGCTGGGGTTGTGGCTCAGCGGTAGAGTGCTTGCCTATCACGTTTGAGGCCCTGGGTTTGATCCTCAGCACCACATAAAAATAAATAAATAAAGGTATTGTGTTCAACTACAACTAAAAAATAAATATTAAAAAAAGACAGGGACCATATGATCATCTCAATAGAAAGCATTTGACAAAATACAGCACCCCTTCATGTTCAAAACACTAGAAACTAGGGATAACAGGAACATATCTCAACATTGTAATAGCTATCTATGCTAAGCCCCAGGCCACTATCATCCTAAATGGAGAAAAATTGAAAGTATTCCCTCTACAAACTTGAACAAGACAGGGATGCCTTCTTTCACCACTTCTATTTAACATAGTTCTTGAAAAACTGGCCAGAGCAATTAGACAAAAGAAATTAAAGGACTAAAAATGGGAAAAGAAGAACTCAAATTGGCCTTATTTGCCAACCATAGGATTCTATACCTAGAAGACCCAAAAAATTCCACCATAAAATGCCTAAAACTAGTAAATGAATTCAATAAAGTAGCAGAATAGAAAAGCAACAGCAGAATACTTAAATCAAAGGCATTTCTATATATCAGTGACAAATCCTCTGAAAGGGAAATGAGGAAAACTACCCCATTTATAATAGCCTCAAAAAAATTAATAAAATACTTGGGAAAGTATTTTATTTAAAAGAGGTAAAAGACCTCTACAATTAAAACTACAGAATGCTAAAAGAAAGAAATCAAAGAAGACCTTTTAAGATGGAAAGGTCTCCTTTGTTCTGGATAGGCAGATTTAATATTGTCAAAATGACCATACTACCAAAAGCATTATACAGATTTAATGCAATTCTGATCAAAATCCCAATGACATTCCTCATAGAAATAGAAAAATCAGTCATGAAGTTCATCTAGAAAATAAGAGACCCAGAATAGCTAACGCAATCCTTAGCAAGAAGAGTGAAGCAGGTGGCATCACTATACCAGACCTTAAACTATACTACAGAGCAATAGTAACAAAAACAGCATGGTATTGGCATAAAAATAGACTAATATATAGAGAGGACACAGAGACTAACCCACATAATTACAGTTATCTTATATTAAACAAAGGTGCCAAAAATATACATTGGAGAAAAGATAGCTCATTCAACAAATGGTGCTGGGAAAACTAGAGATCCATATGCAACAAAATGAAATTAAAACCCTATCTCTCACCATGCACAAAACTCAACTCAAAGTGTATCAAGGACCTAGGAATTGAACCAGAGACCCTGAGTCTACTAGAAAAAAAAAGGAGGCCCAAATCTCCATCATATTGAATTAGCCCCTACTTCCTTAACAAGACTCCTATAGTGTAAGAGTTAAAATCAAGAATTAATAAATGGGATGGATTCAAACCAAAAAGCTTTTTCTCAGCAAAAGGAACAATCACTGAGGTGAATAGAGGGCCTACAGCTTGGGAGAAAATTTTTACCAATTGCATATCAGATAGAGCACTAATCTCTAGGGTATATAAAGAACTCAAAAAGCTAAACTCCAAAAAACAAATAACCCAATCAATAAATGGGCCAAGGACCTGAAGAGACACTTCTCAGATGATGATATACAATAAATCAACAAATATATGAAAAAATGTTCATCATATCTAGCAATAAGAGAAATGCAAATCAAAACTACTCTAAGATATCATCTCACTCCAGTCAGAATGGCAGCTATTATGAAGACAAACAATAAGTGTTGGAGAGGATGTGGGGGAAAAGGCACACTCACACATTTCTGGTAGGACTACAAAATGGTACAGCCAATATTGAAAGCAGTATGGAGATGCCTTGGAAATCTGAGAATGGAACCACCTTTCGACCCAGCTATTCCACTCCTGAGTTCCAAAGCATACTACAGGGACACAGCCACATTGATGTTTATTGCAGCACAATTCACAATAGCTAAACTGTTGAACCAACCTAGATGCCCTTCAGTGGATGAATGGATAAAGAAAATGTGGTGTATATACATAATGGAATATTACTCAGCAATGAAAGAGAATAAAATCATGGCATTTGCAGGTAAATGGATGAAGTTGGAGAATATCATGCTAAGTGAAGTGAGTCAATCCCCAAAATCCAAATGCTGAATGTTTTCTCTGATATAAGGAGGCTGATTCATAGTGGTGTTGGGAGGGGGGCATGGGAAGATTAGACAAACCATAGATAGGGCAAAGGGGAAGGAGGAGGAGAGAGGGGGCAAGGGGGTAAAAAAATGAGATGGACATCACTACCCTAAGTACATATATGAAAAAGACAGGAATGGTGTGAATGTACTTTGTATACAAGCAGAGAGATGAAAAATTGTGCTCAACATATGAAATGAATTCTGCTGTCATATATAACAAATAAAATATTTTTTAAAAGGATATGTGGCAAACACAAGATATATGAGGTTGCTGCCTGCACACTGTCTTACAGTAAATTTTCTTCATAAGTAGAAGGGGTACACTATACAATAATGATGGAACATGTAGCATTGTAAGTACATAAACTGGTAACATGGTCATTTATTATCACCAGGATTAATTCTGGACATTATCTGTGCCATGCTTCTGTGTGACTAGCAGCACAGTAGGTCTGATAACACCAGCATCACCACACTGCAGACATGTAAGCAATACCGTGGGCTACAGTATTTTGACAGCCATGATGTCACTAGTCTATAGGAATTTTTTAGCTCTATTGTGATCTTAAGGTACCATCAGCACATATACAATCTATCATTATTATGTGGTACATGATTGTATATTAATGCAATCAATATGCTCTGAACTTTTTTAAGTACCCATGTTGACAATTTAAAGTTTAATGAAAGATTACTATAAACCTCACGACAAATGGTCAGAAGAAATTCTTCTAGTCATGTGAATAATATCTGTCATTTCTAAAGAGTTTTTCTTTTTCATACATTAGCCCCGAAGATCCCCCTAACAAATCATGAGATAGATTAGATGTCTGAAGTTATCCTTGTTGTGGGCCAATTGAATCCCCCTCTCAAAAAGCAAATTATGCTGAAGTTCTATCCTCTGCTACCTCATAAAGTGACCTGATTTGGAAATAGGGTTGTTTCAGATGTAATTACATAAGAACTTATCATACTGAAGCATCATAAACTCTTGATTGAGTACAATTAGTGTCCTTTTAAGGAAAAGAGAGGAGACACACAAGGAGAAGCCATGTGGTGACAGAGGCAGAGACTAGAACAATGCAGCTGTACACCAAAGGATGCCAGCAGTTGAGGACAAGCATGGAAGCTAGGAAGAGTCAGTTGAGCAGCTTTCCTACAGACTTTAGAGACACCATGATTCTCTTTACACCTTAAATTTGGACTTCTATCCTCAAGAACAGTGAAGGAACAGATTTCTACTGTTGCAAGCCATCTATTTTGTGGTATTTCATTCTTAATGACTTTGGGAACTTATACAATTACTGTAATTCTGACCTGTACACTGAGGTTTCAAAAAGTTTAATAGGAAACTATTAATAGCTGAGAATCTACTACATTCTGGGTAGTCTTCTAGACCCTAGGTAGACAGCTCTAAGTAAAAGTAGAGTACAAATTATACTGGGGTTGGGGCACACTGCTTCTTAGTGACAAGTAATAGGAAACTCCAGTCTCCAGGGCAGTATTTCTGGATTGGTTATTTCAATCATATCTCCTCTCAGTATGGAGAGTCTCTTAATACCCTGTGCTACTCTTCCTGTGAATACATTTCAGCCTCAGCCTCTCAGCAAATACCTTTCTAGGGAACTTATATTTCCTGACAGATACTTGACACATGTCATCATGGCCTTTGGACACCCTTCCTCATTTTTCCTTGATCTTTTTTTTATTGATTATTTAAAACATTACATAGCTCATGATATATCATCTTTCATACATTTGACTCAAATTGGGTTTTGAACTCCCATTTTCACCCCAAATACAGATTGCAGAATCACATCTGTTACATATTCACATTTTTACATAATGCCATATTAGTGACTGTTGTATTCTGCTACCTTTCCTATCCCCTACTATCCCCCCTCCCCTCCCCTCCCATCTTCCCTCTCTACCTCCTCTGCTGTTGTTCAATTCTCTCCCTTTTTTCCCTCCCCCTTGCCCCTCATAACCTCTTATAATTTTATGTATCATTGAAGGTCTCCTACCATTTCCATATGCTTTCCCTTCTCTCTCCCTTTCTCTCCCCCCATTCGTCTTTGTTTACTGTAGTCTTTTCCTCATGCTCTTCCTTCCTGTTCTGTTCTTAGTTGCTCTCTTTATATCAAAGCAGACATTTGGCATGTGTTTTTTAGGGCTTGGCTAGCTTTGCTTAGCATAGTCTGCTCTAATGCCATTCATTTCCCTGCAAATTCTATGATTTTGTCATTTCTTAGTGCTGCATAATACTTCATTGTGTATAGATGCCACATTTTTTTTTCCATTCATCTATTGAGGGGCATCTAGGTTGGTTCCACAGTCTAGCTATTGTGAATTGTGCCGCTATAATCATTGATGCAGCCGTATCCCGTATCCCTATAGTGCGCTCTTTTAAGGTCCTCAGGGAATAGTCCGAGAAGTGCGATAGCTGGGTCAAATGGTGGTTCCATTCCCAGCTTTCCCAGGAATCTCCATACTGCTTTCCAAATTGGCCTCACCATTTTGCAGCCCCACCAGCAGTGTACAAGTGTACCTTTTCCCCACATCCCCGCCAACATTTATTGTTGTTTGACTTCATAATGGCTGCCAATTATACTGGAGTGAGATGGTATATTAGGGTGGTTTTGATTTGCATTTCTCTGATTGCTAGAGATGGTGAGCATTTTTTCATGTACTTGTTGATTGATTGTATGTCCTCCTCTGAGAAGTGTCTGTTCAGGTCCTTGGCCCATTTGTTGATTGGGTTATTTGTTATCTTATTGTTTAATTTTTTTGAGTTCTTTGTACATTCTGGATATTAGGGCTCTATCTGAGGTGTGGGGGGTAAAAATTTGTTCCCAGGATGTAGGCTCTCTATTTACCTCTTTTATTGTTTCTCTTGTTGAGAAAAAACTTTTTAGTTTAAGTAAGTCCCATTTGTTTATTCTTGTTATTAACTCTTGGGCTATGGGTGTCCTATTAAGGAATTTGGAGCCCGACCCCACAATATGTAGATCATAGACAACTTTTTCTTCTATCAGATGCAGTGTCTCTGATTTGATATCTAGCTCCCTGATCCATTTTGAGTTAATTTTTGTGGATGGCGAGAGAAAGGGATTCAATTTCATTTTGTTGCATATGGATTTCCAATTTTCCCAGCACCATTTGTTGAAGATGCTATCCTTCCTCCATTGCATGCTTTTAGCCCCTTTATCAAATATAAGATAGTTGTAACTTTGTGGATTAGTCTCTGTGTCCTCTATTCTGTACCATTGGTCCACCTGCCTGTTTTGGTACCAGTACCATGCTGTTTTGGTTACTATTGCTTTGTAGTACAGTTTGACCTCTGGTATCGCTATACCTCCAGATTCACACTTCCTGCTTAGAATTGCTTTTGCTATTCTGGGTCTTTTGTTTTTCCATATGAATTTCATGATTGCTTTGTCTATTTCTACAAGAAATGCCGTTGGGATTTTGATTGGCATCACATTAAACCTGTAGAGAACTTTGGCTAATATTGCCATTTTGATGATGTTAGTTCTGCCTATCCATGAACAGGGTACATTTTTCCATCTTCTGAGATCTTCTTCTATCTCTCTCTTTAGGGTTCTGTAGTTTTCATTGTATAAATCTTTCACCTCTTTTGTTAGGTTGATTCCCAAGTATCTTATTTTCTTTGAGGACATTGTGAATGCAGTGGTTTTCCTTATTTCCGTTTCAGAGGTTTTGTTGCTGATATACAGGAATGCCTTTGATTTATGCGTGTTGATTTTATAACCTGCCACTTTGCTGAATTCACTTATTAACTCTAGCAGCTTTTTTGTAGACCCTTTTGGGTCTGTTAAGTATATTATCATGTCATCCGCAAATAGCGATAATTTAATTTCTTCTTTTGCAAGTTTCACTATCTCAATCTGTATTTGCCCTGGAACCTTCCTCGGGCTCTGTCTACATTATCAAATGGAGAGTTGAGCCATCACCCCAGGATGGGTATCGATGGAGACAGGTCAGGTCAAATGAGTCCCCTTTTCCCAGCTTCTCCTCTATAATAGCCTCCTGTCTCCTCTCCAATTTGCCTGCATCAACAGAGCCTGAGAGTAGAGGTGAGCCGAGCAGGTACTCCAAACGTGCCTCAAATAATATTACAGAATTTAAGGTACTGTCTACAAAGCATATTTGACCCACAACATTTCAGGGCTGGAGGAGAGGGTGAGCGATGGCGCTCCAACTTCTTTTTGTTATATTTGAGGAAACTGAGGCTCACAAGGCATCACAGAGGCATTCCCTAGTGGAAGCAAAACTAAGTGTAAATATCTTGAGCCCCTACTTGAGAGCTTTGCCTGCACATCTGTGCATTGTGTTTGGGATCCACTCATTCCAACAACCCTTTAGCCAGAACTCAGTATGTCTCAATACTAGAAGGATTTCTATAAGAGGGTCAGAGCTAGCTAGCCCCAACTTGCTCTGTACTAATGATTGTGATCGCAAGCTACATGTCATCCTTCTAATCACTATAGTAGGAAGGACATATACTTATTAATATTATTATTGCCATTACTATTATTTATACTGGTAATTAAACCCATGGATTTAATAATACCACTGAGCTATAATACCATTGAGTATATCACCAGTTCTTCTTCTTTTTTTTTTTTTCAATTTTGAAACTGGTCTAAGTCACTGAGGTTCTCACAATATTACCGAGACTGACTTTTCACTTCCAATCCTCCTTCCTCAACCTTCTGAATTGCTGGATTTATAAGTATATACCACTGCACCCAGCTTTTGAGACCACCACTATGCCCAGCTTGAGAACACCTGATTATTATCCCAGTGAGTATTTAAAGAAAAAACAAAAAAAGTTAGAAGACTTAACGTTTAAATAGCTTCTCTCAAAAATCATACAACTCTGCTATGTGGTAGATATGATTTCACTCTTGATCTGAAGTTCTAGAACATGCATCACATCTAATGATTTTTTGAAACAAAAAGATTAAATGACATATTCAATTTCATATTCAGGAATTCTTACTATACATCTGGAATCGAATTTCTTACAAAGGATGCCATGGGAAACAGGATACTTGTATTCTCTATATTTGGTAGGTGATGGTACCAAGATGTAATTGTCCTTGTTGGGTCCAGGCAAATTTAAAGGCAGAAAGTTATGAAGCAGGAGAGCTGATACCTTCCTTTCTGAGACAAGAATTTTCTCAAGGGCTTTATAAAAGTCCCAAAGTGATGTCTTCTTATTATTGGTTTATTTGTTCATTTGATTATACCGGGGATTGAACCCAGGGGCGCTTAACCACTGAGCCATATCCCCAGATCTTTTTATATTTTATTTTGGGACAGAATCTCACTAAATTGCTTAGAACATCCGTAAGTTGCTGAGGCTGGCTTTGAACTCACAATCCTCCTTCCTCAGACTCCTAACCTGAAGAAATTTCTTCTTTAATACACACCTATGCTTTGCGGTCTTTTCCTATACAGTCTGTACATGCATAGATTTCTGTAACAAAGTTCATCTTTAACATATAAAACTTCAACAATTTAGATGAAATTATGTGAAATGAAGCTGCCCAGCAGGGGCATAGCTGATGCCAATTCCTGCCTAGAGTTCTCAGGACTAATGAACTTTGTATCCCAGTAGCTTACATAAATTTCTCCCCTTTTAACTTTAAAAACATTTCCACACCTCAGCCTCCTTGAGTACCCCCACAGTTCATGTGTATTCCCATTGCAGTGTTCTGTCATTCTCAAATAAACATCATCACTCCTTGGAGATTTTCTCTTTGATGTTTATTTAGATTGAGCGAGAATTACAATCAAACTTATTTAATTAGTAAGATAACTTTTAATTCCCCTTTAGATACAATTAGGTACTAAAGATTAATGAAAAGCACTTTAAAGCAGGGTAACAACAGCTCATACAGGGATGCCAGGAAAGTTTTGTCAAGATAAAGCTTAATGGAAGAGACTTGACAACATGCCTTAGTCTATTTCTGTTGCTATAACAAAATGCCTGGAAGCATATAACATATAAAGCACAGAAAGTTAATTTTCTCAGTACTGGAATGTGAGAAGTCCAGCATCAAGCCACCAACAACTTTAGTTTCTTGATGAAAGCCCCCTTTCTTGCTTCCAAGATGATTCTTTGTTGCAGCATTTTTTTCAGAGGGACTGAATGCTGTGTTCTCACATAGCAGAAGAGCAAGAAATGGTCTATATTAGTCCCCTCCAGTTTTTCCAAAGCACTTATCAATTCATGAGAGCTGAGCTCTCTTTACTTAATCATTTACTATAAGGGCTCCATCTCTTAATCCCACCAGGATGGAGATTATATTCCACCATGAATTTGGGAGAGGACACAAAGATGGAAACCGTAGCACAACATAAAAATAGATGTGAAACACTGGAAGCACAAGAAAGAGTGGTTAATAAGACTGGGTTGGGAAAGAGCTTAGTGCATATGAGGCACAGAGATGACCAAGGTGACCACAGAGTATCACAGAGACAGGTGCTACAGAGCAGGGCAGAAGAGAAAGGGAGAGTGAGGACAGAGTGTGCAGGGGGCCTTTCTTGCTGCTGAAAGGCTTTCATCCTTCTCCTGAAAAGTGTTATGTTTCTATTGAAAATTCCACTAGGGAATGATCACAATGAGATTTGTACTTGGAGAAAAAACTCTTGGATTTCTATGTAACAAAGCAATCACCAAAGAGCAAGAGGGACATTTCAATTGCCCAAATTGTATTCATTCGTTTATTGTCTTATTGCATCCTGAAATATGAATGCAGAAGGGCAAGTAGGTTTGGAGAAGGCTCCAGAAATCACAGGCTTTTAAATGTCATGGAAAGAAGAAGATGTGTTTATGCTTGAGAAGGAGAATTGGGAGAAAGGGAGGTATGTTGAGGAGAGAAGAAATAGAAGGAATGAATTGAATTTCCAGAGAAAAGCATTTCAGCTTAGTATTTCAGAGTCTTTATTCTACACAGATAATCAGTGATAGAATTGTGTTTTGCATCCCCAAAGATATCCAAGGATGCGCTATGTATTTTCACCTTTTAGATGCTGTCCTGTTGATTCCATATCTGAAAGGGAATTTTGGACTTCATCCTCCTCCAGAGTGTGTTTGAAGGTCAAGATTCTTCATTTGCTTTAAAAATCCAATGAGTCAACACCAACTCTCCCAGCCACAGAGATTGTGTATTATAGGTTGGTTTTGGATGTAATTCAGATAAAATCATCAGCTCTCATTTTCAAAGTGAAGGCTATCTTACCTTCAGATGGTTGGACACATTTTTTCTGCACAGAAGTCATGACTGCTTCAATTTAAACCTAGAACTGGTGACCAACCAAGAGTTTAGCTTCAAGGAAGCTTCAATTTAAAAAATATCTACATCTCTTTATGTTCTAGTGTACCAGTGATGAATGAAATGCTGCTGTAAGAAACCGATTTATTTATTTTAGATACCGAGATTAAACCCAGGGCTCATTAACCACTGAGACACATCCCCAGCCATTTTTATTTATTGTTTAAAAATTGAGACAAGGTCTTGCTAAGTTGTTCTGGGCCTTTCTAATTTGCTGAGACTGGCCTAAAACTTGTGATCCTCCTGCTTCAGCCTCCCGAGTCACTGGGATATTAAGTTTTTTTTGTTTGTTTGTTTTGTTTGTTAAAGGGGATTGAACTCAGGGGAACTTGACCACTGATCCACACACCCAGCCCTATTTTTGTATGTTATTTAGAGACAGGGTCTCTCTGAGATGTTTAGTGCCTCACTTTTGCTGAGGCTAGCTTTGAATTCACCATCCTCCTGTCTCCACCTCCCAAGCTGCTGGGATTATAGGTGTGCACCACTGTGACCAGCTGGGATATTAAGTTTTAAAAAGATATTACCTAGAAACTTAAATTCAAAATAATTGTTTTTCCTCCCCATGCTTTGGTTCAGTTTTCATTATCTCTCAATTGACTTATCAAAGACTTTTCTGTTTCCTTCTCCTTCTCTCTTTTTTTCTTTCCTCCACATCAGTGCAAAAGTGATCTAACAAAGAGATATCTTTGCACCTTTCCATAAGACACATGCACAGTAAATTTCTTTTCATGGTTTTGAATGTGAACCCTATATAGTTTTATCTTTGCCTACTATAATTTTGACCTCATATACTTAATCACTCTTATGCACATCTCTCTCTCTCTCTCTCTCTCTCTCTCTCTCTCTCTCTCTCTCTCTCTCGTACTTCTTTATCTTGAACTCAGGCATAGTCAACCACTGAACCACATCCTCATACCTATTTTGTATTTTATTTAGAGACAGGGTCTCACTGAATCGCTTAACGAGACTTGCCTGAACTCATAATCCTCCTGCCTCAGCCTCCCAAGCCACTGGGATTACAATCATGTGCCATGGTACCTGGCTTACATCTCTTTTGTTTTCCTCATTACAATATATTCAAGGTACTGTGAACTGCTTTTCATTTATTTTTCTAAGAAAAGGTAGTCATTGTAACTAGAAGGTGTTCAAATAGAAGCAGTAGTAAATATTATCATAAATTAGATATATAGATTAGATATAATCTTTCAATTTGTTATTGTTATTATTATTTTTGTTGTTAACTTATAATAAAAGCATGGGCTTCCATTTGAGGATTCGAATAAACCAACATGCAAATAGATAACTTATACAATTAACTGCAATTTTTTTCATAGTTATTCAACATCTAGCTATTGAATGAATTTCCAGGTGTTGATTCATAAACATACAATGGGCAATAGAAGAATAGGTAATAACCTCCTTTCAAGAAGATTAATCTTCCAATGCATCATAACATTAAATATTATAGAGATAAGTATTATTGAATATTTATTTCTCTTTATTCTCTTCCTTTTTATTTTCCTTCTCCTAAGGACTACACAAATATAATTGCCTTGGAAATTATTGATAAACAAACTATCTCCAAATGATAATTCACTGTTTAAATAGTGGCCTTTCTTAGTATTTCTGTTAAGGGCAGCCACAGCTGCCAGAATAGAAATGTGGGTTTTTAACCTTGTTTTGATTCAGCCCCCTACATTGTAAGGAAGTGTACCAAATGGACTGTATCTTTGAAGTTTTGCCTCTGCCATCTGTATTCATTTTAATGTCATGCCACCGATGTGTCCCTTCAAATAGAGATCATTTCATTCTTAATATAGTCAGGTAGCCGAGAGTGCTATTCACCCTGGGAAACACAAGAAGTGCAGAACGGGGAACCTTCTGGGTTGAGGAACAAAGTCCAAAGAAAACCCCTGGTGAGATTGTCAAAGGCAGAATGTAAGGAGATGTGAGAAGGTGCCACGTATTATCCAAAAGGAGGAGGAGTGATTGGCAAGGTCAGGCTATTTGCAGAGATAGCATTTGAGCCCAGTTTGATTGAAGCTTGAAAGCTTAGAAAAGTCAAAGGCCAGTGAGAGAGGGAAAAGAAAGAAAGGGAAAAAAAAAGCCAAGCTTTTTCTTTATGGGAAACTTACTAATAGTAATAAAAATATTAATAATAATAATCTGTTTTTGAGAAATTACATAAATGAATAAAGCATTGCAAAAGTAATCTAGTGCACAGGCTATATAACATGTGTTAAAAACATATCTAATTTTTTTAGGTCAACAAAAAGATGAACTGGGAGTGACAGCAGTAACAATATGCAGTGTCTAGTGAGGGGGGAGGAAAAGTCAACAGCTATAGTGAAGTGGAGTTTTTTTCCCTATAACAGAGAAAGACAGGACATTGCCACAGGATCCCAATCTCTGCTACACCATCCAGACCTAAATGCTGTCCTTTCAGGCTATTAGGGGGCTCCTGGTCATCTGACCTGTGCATGCAACAGCCTTAATTGAACACTCTTCCACAGAATCTATCCAGCAGGTGGCGGTTTCTAGAGTAGTCTCTGCAATTGACAGAGTTTTAGCACTTAAGTTTATGTGGTACTTACTAATGCCTGTGTGTTTCCATAAAGACTAGGGAAAAATAGCCACATTACCTTCAGGCTAATTATGTGTGTTGAGTAATCATGATAATATCTGCTGAAATACATAGATCATTTAATTTGCATCGGTCTTTAGTGTGGATTATATCACATCATCATCTTCTTTACATCATCCCTGTGTGGTTATTTTCATCTCCATATTGCAGATGAAGAAATTGAAGTTTCAAATAAATAGACCCATTCATTCATAGTCCTATAGTAATGTAAATTTAAAAAAAAGTTGAACTCCTAGAAACAGGAAATGGAGTGGTGATTGACAGTGACTTTGGAGGTAGGGAGGAGTGGAGATAGGATGGGAAGATATTGGTCTAAGTACTCAAAATTTTAGGCAGGAGATCTATCGTGTTTTGATTTTGCTTTATTAACAATAGTATGTTGTGTATTTGAAAACTGCTAAGAGAATAGGTTTTAAATGTTCTCACCACAAAAATAGTAAGCATATGAGAAGATAGGTATGTTTACGAGCCTGCTTTAAACATTTCTTAATATACACATATATTAAAATATTATTATACACATATATTACTCTATAACATAAAAATTAATATGCACATATTTCTTCATAATATATAAATATTGTAGGTAAATTTTATCTTAGTAAAGATAAAAAAAAAACCTTTGATTTCAGACCTATGTAGTTTGACCTGAACCATACTTGTGCCCATTCAGCTCTCTGCACACAGTTGCTTTAACTCTTTGTATTTCTTGTTTTTTAGATTGAAATTCTATTCTAACCCTCTTATTTTTGGAAAGATGCAAAATAGCAGAGTCTCTAGGACAAAAACAGATTTCTTTTGTTGTTGTTGTTCATTTATTCCTTATTATAAAATTAATGAATGTCCAATATGAAAAAAAATTGGGAAAATTGTAGAAGGAAAGCAAAATCATTTGCTCCTTAAAAAATTCAATTGGTAACTATGTTACATTTGCAACATTCCATGAATTTATGAAATCTTTTTATTAATTTAGAAACTCTTAATTTTATATACTTGTTAAAAATTCTGGCCATTTTATGACAAAGTTTACTCATGCAAAATTCTAATGAGGGTGTGGTTTTGCCAAGTGTTGGATATGGTCTGTTCTCCAAGGGTTCAGATGTTGAAAGTGGGTCCTCAGGCTGGTGGTGTTGAGGTGGTCCAATACTTCAGGGTGGGGCCCAGTGGGAGGTGGTTAGTCAGTCCCTCCCTCCTCTCTGATCTCATATCTAGCCATGTTCTGGCTCCCTCTCACACACATTCCGCCCACAGTACCTGGTACCTTCTGCCATGGTGTGGTGGAGCCAAGTGGGTGTTACTGAACCCAAGCCCATCCACTCACCCTTGGACAAAAGACCCAGTGAATTGAGGGCAAGTAGTTGAGGCAAGGATAAGGTGTACTCAGTAGGCCAACAAAGCTGAGAAGGTGGTGGACTAGTGTCCTGAGAGTCATCTTAACTCAGGATAGGTTTAAACTCCTTTTATCTTTAGGAGAGGGACAAAGGAGGAGGTTTGGGGCTGGGAAATGACTGATGACTGTAGACCTCTAGGCATCCCTACCGTGGTCTGGAACAGGATGTTGCAAAACCCACCAGCTAGTGATCTGTTCATTTGGCACAGAGTCATGATGCCTCGTAAATATCAGAGACATATTAGTTCTTCTTTTCCTGGTGTCATTGGTCTTGAAGGAGGAGGTGAGAGTTCAGGGAGCTTTGAGATATGTCATGCTTTTGGCATTAGACTCAGACAAGCATCCCTGAAATGACTCACATGCCTAGGTGCAGGGTTAAGCAAAAATCAGACCCAAAGATTAAAGGCAGAGGTTCCAGGCTATCCCACCCTATTTTTGTCCACTATCTGAAGCCTGCACAAGCCCCAGTGAAGAATCAGTATTTTTGACAAAAGTTGCCTTCTGGTCGCCGAGTCCCTGAGTATAACCTAGGTAGCTGTTATCATCATGACTGTCACACATCAGAAGTATTTATACCAAAGCTAGTGAGAGACTAATAATATATTGCTCAGTTGAATTACCTCCCAAGTAGTGATTTTTTTAAAAACTAGGGATTGAACCCAGGGGCACTTAATCACTGAGCCACAACACCAGCCCTTTTTATGTTTTATTTTGAGTTATCTTCTTGCCTCAGCCTCCCAAACCCTAGGGATTACAGGTGGGTGTCATGGTGCCCAGTGATTGTTTTTTTTTTTTTTTTGCACAATTCTAGAGATTGAACTCCAGACCTCACACATGTTAAGCAAACTCTCTACCGCTGAGCCATATTACTACCCTCAAATTAGTGATGTTTAAAGTTCATGAAAAGAGATTAACTTAAAGCAAGTGAGGCATGGAGCTTCATTTAGGTTTTTTTTCTCTGTAGCTGGAGCCCTCAACAGAAATGAACAGATGTAAGCACAACGTTCTTGGGCCTCCAGATTTGTAAGCTAAGTGAACATTTTTCTTTCCAAAACATCCAACCTCAAGTATTTTGTTACAGCAACAAAAATAATGGCCAATAAGTTTTTGATCTATGGATCAATAGTAATTGAATTCTCTGGTGCTAGCCTTATATTGTTTTTGATTTATAAATTAAGACATCTTGAAATTTAAGCTGTCATAAATATTCATAATTCAAAGACATTTTGTATTGATATCATTACTATAGAATAGATTCCTGAGGAAAAAGTATATGAGAAAATGGTGAAGGTGTTCCTGCACCTGCTGTCTGACAGAGTCACAGCATGGGGGATGCTGTGGCAGGGCCACACCATCTGGAAACTGGAACCATTAGGAATGTTAAGTGTTTTGTTTATGATACTCATGATATGGATAACAGGGCATACATCAATCAATAATAAAAGTACGTATTCCCTGAGATTGCAGAAAAATTCCCAGAATGAGATTAAGGATACAATGGAGACATGCCATGAGGTGCTTTTCAATGTCTTGCAGGATACAAACAATGGTGTTATTCCTCAAGCTTAAATAACAAGAAATATCTATCCCATGGTTAACAATCTGCACTACTCCCCACCAACACCATCCTAAAGCCACAACCTGCACAACAGCCTAGCTAAAGAAAAATAATTGCTGTGACCACAGTATAAGGACCACCGTATGTAGCTATGTTATCCTCTCGAGGACAAGAAGCTAATAAAAATACATTCCCCCCAACCAATAGACCCTCCTTTGCCTTACAGAGAAACTTATGGTGAAAATGGAAAACACATAATTAATATAAATGACAAGTGGCTTGAGGTGTAAAGCCTGCCCTTTAGTTCAAAGACATAAGAATTGGTGTGCGTTGACCAAGGATCAAGGAAGTTCTTTAAGAAAGTAGTTGAATAGGTCATATGAAAAAAAGGAAATTACCTTGGAAATTAAAAATAGAATAATGTAAAATTCACATAGATATATTTTAGAGGCACTTCAGAATAGTAGGCTTTTAAATAATAGACTTTCACTACATTCAGTGTATTTTATTGGGATTTTAGGTTAGAAGTAAGAAAGCTTACCAATAATCATAAGTATGATTTAAAGTTAAAGGTTAATGAAATAATTATAGGTATGCTTTAAAGTTAGAAGCGAATAATAAGTCAGGAGTCATGTAGTCTAGTTGTGTCACCTAGCACCTAGTGATTGAGGAGTAAACGTAAAAGCTTAATCATGATTGGCCAAGGTTACAGAAAAATACTTTGAACAATGTACTCAATATCTTAGGTAATCAATGTATGTCAGAAAAGATTGTAACTCTTGAAAATTATGTAAATCAAAAAAGTTTCAGGCTTTGAAGCTATCCATTAACTACCTGAAAAAAACACCTGTAAAAAAAAATGTATTAAAAATAAAGGTCCCTCCAAGGTCAGCAGAGATGTCTTCTGGAGGCTGATTGTAACTTGCAACCTATTGTCCAGACTCTTCTTCTTTCGATGATGCCACTACTCCTTCAGGACCCCTGGAATCCCAATCTCCCTCCACCCCCCGCCAAGGGCTGGACCTCAGCAAGAAAAAAAACTAAAGAATATATTTAATGTACTAGTATATGTTGTCAAATTGCTTTTCTATAAATACAGCAGTCATAGTCAGAAGGCTCTGAAAGAATAGGTATTTAAAAGAGGGAGCAACATGGGAAAGGCAAGAAAAAGAAAGGATGAAGATTGAGCAGTTTGGTAGGAAGTTTAGGAGTTTAGGACTGAAATATGGGGATTTAGAAAGAAAAATGAGAAAATTTCAATTAGTGTTTTTTTCAAATTCTTAGACAACTGGAATCTGGGAAATATAAAGTATATGATGCTTTCATATTTGAGACATGTTTTTTTTTGGTTTTTTTTTGTTTTTTTGTTTTTTTGTTTTTTTTTTTAGGGAAGGCAAATGAAAGGATTTTCAGCATTGTGTCATTTTCAAAGGTAACTGAGATCAGAACTGGGAAACCCAATTTTGACTCACATTGGTGTTGGGTCATGAAATTTTCTGACCTTCAATACAAAAGTTGCCTGTATGTTTAATGGAGTTGCATTTGAAACAGGGCTGGTTACCAATGGAGGGATGGCTGTCTCCCCACATGTGTTGAAATGATACCAACAATATCCATGCTGCTCCTGGCAATCACTGTTCTGACAATTGAGCCTTGATACAGTTATTAAGTTATTCATTTTTGTGATATCAAGTGGTGCTGATAAAGATGAAAATAAAACCCTGTCCTTCGAGGATATTTTAATTTTCAGAATTGAAAAAGACCTAATACACATAAACAATCAACACAGTACTAATTACTGACACAATCTTTTTATACTTTTTTTACGAGGGGTATGGTGAAATACTGTCCATTTATTTCCATTCCAATAGTGCCCTGAGATTTTATACTATATTTCTTTGCTTTCTTTCTAAACTTGTATTGCCAGAACTCATTTAATGAAAACAATTATAGATAAGAATTTCAGGTCAAATTATTTGACTAACGAGTTTGCACCTATAGAAAATCATCTCAATTGTTTGAGAATTATTCTTAAGCAGATAAACACAGCTAAATTGGAGCATTCATGAACCCATTTAACAAGTAATTATTGAGACTATAATTAGGGAATATAAAATAAATTGTATCCTCTGCTTTTTAGGAACTCACATTCTGGTGATGGGGACAGGGATGAATCAGCAACACTATGATTCAATGACTACTAGAGTTAAAGCCAATGTCTTATTTTTTTTTGTTTCTGCATGTCACGCAGCTATGATGTAGATTGTAGAGAGTTCTGCAAAAACCCCAGAGAAGGGGCATCTAACATAGCCTGAGGAGGTAAAGAACCCACTCCTGAGGGCAGGTGATGGCTAAATTGGACTATCTTGCCTAATCCTAAACCGTAACTGATACCATCAGTTATCGGAAGTTCTGCTTCCTCACACGTTAAAGTATAGCAAGGTTTACTTAAAATGGGGTAACATAGACTTCTCCCAGGAGGGAAAAGGTGGTCATAGCTGATATCCCAAGAAGTGAGAGCTGTTCTGAGATATATATATATATATATATATATATATATATATATATATATATATATATCTCCATATCCTTCCTGTATACATGGCTAGGCCCAGGACAGATTAGAGCAGGGGCAGATTATCTTGATAAGGGTGGAGGGGGGTTCTGAAGGCATTAACAAATTGATGTGAATACACAAACAGAGATATAAAAAAATTGTGCTCTCTTTGTGTAATATGAATTGTAATACATTATGCTGTCATATATAAATTTAAAAAATTAATAAAAAATTTAAAAAATCCATTCCTCAGAGGCAGTTTCCAAGTTCCTGAACCCTAACTGTCCTCCATTCTCTGCATCTAACCCTTGCCTATCTGCAGAGACCCCTGTCTTTAATTCTGGCATTATAACCTTGCAGAAGAAATCTCCAATTGCAAAGTCACCTGAGTGTCCCGGAGTTGATAGAACTATCTACCATTTGAGTTTGAGACTGGATCCATGATGGAGGCTTGAGGCCACATCAAAAAAACAAAACAAAACAAAACAAAACAAAAGCTCTAATTTTGGACTTTGTTCTGAGCCTTGTTTTGAGCCTTGATACAGTTATTAAGATATTCATTTCCGAATATCTCCATATAACTGTTGAAACATTTTACACAAATGGCACAATCCTATAGAGGGTTTAGAAAGACCACCCTGGGGGAGACAAGGAAGCAGGTTTGGAGAGTTTGGGAAGTGAGACCGTCAGGGTAATTCATAAGTAGATGAGTTTAATCATCCCACCAAGATCTGATGGACCCTTTTCAATGAGAATAGAAGAAAGACTGGAGAGGACCATGAAAGATACTTATTGTCAAGGATATTTTAACAAGAGTTTCTTTCAAAAGACTCAATTTTTAAAATCCCACAGATTTACAACTGGGCATCTTTCAAAACTGGGGCTGTTCAAAATGAGAAAGAATGAAAGCTAAATTGCCTTCAACTTAGAAGAAATTTTTTTTTCAGCTGCAATTTGCCTGTGTTTGGTGTGGAATTAGGTATTGAAATCTACTCAAATTTCTAATGTTCAGGTTCCTTGCACCCACAGAGCCTCACAGCTGCGAGACTGCTAATATAATGGCTTCCCAGTTACATATAACCAGGGCCTTGTTAAACAAACATTCTTCTATGGTGTATTTTTTTATGTAAATAAAACCGAGATCAAAACAAGAATCTTAGGAAATTCAGTGATTTATCTTTTAACAGAATGATCCTTAAAACTATTCTAATTACACATGTACCCTTGACCAAGTTGTGACGACTCAGTCTAATTCCTTTCTTGTGAAGTTAAGGGTTTGCTATTTAAAACATTCAACCATACTGAGATAGCAACAGTGTATCTCTTAAATGTTATGTGTCCTGAAAATTAAACACAGGCAGCTAAACAAATAGAGAACTGATAAAAAGCTAGATATTCTTAATATATGATCTGGAGATTACTTCCCTGTTTCGTCAAGATTAGAAGATCTCCCTCTCAAAACATGACTGGTGATCGAGATTCATCATGAAACCCAGACAAACATATGAAAATATAATGCATAACCCTAGATGGTACCACACAGCTGTAGGATTAGAACACCTGGGGCCTGGGACTGTGCAATACAGAGAAATTGTAGGAAGCAATTGCTACGTGCAGCAGTTTGATAATTACCCTTCTCAGACTGCAAGATCCCCTATGACTCTCAACTTATTTAAATCCATGATTTAAGTTACGACATCCTGATGGTTTTACATAGAATAAGTGGTTTTGAAATGTCCTGGCTGCCTTAATTTTTTTTTCCCTCACCACCTAGAAAAGGTTTAGAAGGATAAGACAGAAGAAAATTTAAACATGTGGTTAGGTATGGATATGTGGGCTGGGGGTATAGGGGGACAGTCAGTAATATATTCTTGTCTGTGTCCCCTAGCACCTGGCACAAAGCCTGAGGCATGACAGGAATCCAGTAAAATGTGTGGAATGAATTAACTGATTTGAAAGTCAGTGACTCTCCTCTCCGCAGAGGAGGTAAGTCTCAGCTTCTGAAGTGAAGCCTTGGATGCTTCCAGTAATGAACTCTGCAGTCATCTCTTAATGGGAATGGGAAGCAATTCCTTCAGAGGTGTTCTGGAAGGGGTTATATATTGAAAAATGAAGAGGTGTTTTTGCCATTGCTAAAATTACATAGGTGGGCTCCCTTTTGTGTCTTCTGTTTGCCGGATCGCCATGAACCTCTAGATGGCGCTGCTGGTTCACGCTAAACTCGAAAATCCAAACCCAGGGAGAGTGCTGAATTGCGACCTGTGAGGTACCAAGCCTTCATGGGTGTCTCTGCCTCTTGCCAATTTGCAGGAAACTGTTTTAAAATGTGCTCAGTTGGTCCCTTTGGATCACCTTTCCCTTCTATTCTTGTTATTTTTTGTTTTCAAATGAAAGGAACTTGTTTCAAGATACACTTAATAGTATTTCTAATTGTGTTTCTGCTCTTTTTTTGTCAATAGTGTGCATGCTACAGAAAAGTAAATATGCCAATCCAATCAGGAAAAGATACTTGCTTCCACCAGGAAACATTATTCTTTGGAGTCCATGTATATGGAATTCCAGACATAACCTTGGCCAAGGTATTTGATCTTTACAAGTCAATTTTGGTTATCTTTAAAAGAAAAGCTGAACACTAGAAATAAAACATTTTAAAGTAGAAACACTCAAAAAAATTTTTTTGGACGATGGTATATGCCTGCCAGTCTGCACTCTCATTCCCAAGACAAACCAGTTTATTTTCATGGTACTCTTTCAGCCGCAAAATCTAGATTCAAATTCCTTCCTTGATTTAGAAACAAAGGTTGATGAGTGTTTGCATATACTTGAAACCAGTCACTAACCTCTTGTTAAAGTTTCCCTATAGTTTAAGTGTGTCTCTGAATTTCTTGTGTTGGAAAGATAATTCTCACTGAGGTGAAGATAAAATGTGGTCAAACTTTTAAGAGGTAGTGTTTACCTAGAGATGATGATGGCATTGGTTTTATTGTCCTTGGAAGGGATTAAGTTATTTCTGTAGTCTTGCAATATGATCTATCTCCCTTACATATGCTCCTGCTCTTGGGATTCCATCTGCCATGAGGTCCTCACCAGCTGATGTCAATGAGCTATACTCATGAGCTAATGTTGGTGCTATACTGTGGACTTTCCAGAGCTATTACCTTTTTTATTTTATAAAATATCAAGCCTCAAGTATTTCATTATAGTAATGAAAACGGACTAATATAATTTGACCTAGTTTAATTTCACTATTTAATGTTACCTAGGATCTAAAGAACTTAGGAGACCTGCAAATAAGTTGCAGGAAGAAAAATGTAACCCAAATATACTAACTCTCCATTAAGTACCCACACTAAACTGATTAGGTCTATTTTATTGAAATCCCAAGCTAAAGTCCTACTACTATCAGTATATATATGAGGAAATTGATGGAATTTCACTTATTAGCCAATAAGAATTTATTCAGAATTACTAAGAGTTCAAAACTGCTATAAATTATGTCAAAGAGTTAAAAGAAATGGCTCTTATCTCCCAAATCTATCATTATTTCAGAAGAGAATAACCATGCACAGTACTGAGGAGTACATGTAAGGGGGATAGAACATACTGCAAGACTGGGAGCTAGAGAGCAGTCTGGGGAGAGGCTTGCTACACTGTAATACCTCAGTACTGTACATGTGAAATAAGTTTATCTCTTTTAATGAAACTAGAGAAAGGGGACATGAAATAAAATAGGCAGATTTATCAAGAGTATAGTTGATGCTGTCCTGGGCGACAAGGGCATGAGTTAGGCTCAGTTTACAAAACTGATGTAATATAGGTTATTTTTGTCTTCAAAATATGACAAGGAAGTTTACCAGAGGATTGGTGATAGATGAGTATAAATGTTTAGTTTTTAAAAATATGGCAACAGTGATGAAAACCAGCCCATATGCATTTGGTGTTGCCATGTAAAAAGTGTCTTATTTCATTCTCACCACACCACTATGGCTATGTCTGGGTGACAACCATCACCCATTTCACAGAATGGAAAATTGAGACTCGGGTTTAAAGGTTTACTCAAGGTAACACACAATCAATTGCACAGTTAGTTTCAAGGCTTGTGCCATAAGCTCTGCTTTAGACAGTCATTCTGATTGCCTTTTGATCAGAATCACAGAGAAAAGTAATGGAATACCTGGGCACCAGAGCCCAGACAATGCTTCACCGTGAGGTATGTTAAGGAAGGCACAGGGCTGAAAGGAACACTGAACTGCTCAGTGCAGCACAGCCCACAACCATCATGGTTTTGTTGAACCTGATATAAATAAAAGCAGGACATGGCTAGCCACTGGTGCAAAGCCACAGAATTAGAAATTAGAACTCAGGTTTCTGGGTTAAAAAAAAATAATAGTGGGAATAACAGAGGCTTTGTATGTGGGTGTAAAATGTTGAAGAGTTGAGAAGTGACTTCTAAAAATTGCTTGTGCAATTCCGGAAAATTTGCCTCACTTTTTTTTTTTTTTGTGGCAGATTGGACTCAATCTCTAAGTGCAAATGGAAGAGTATTAGTTCATTTTCTTCTCCTTCTCTCTATGGTTCTATATTAAAGAAAAAGAATGAGGAGGAGGAGGAGGAGGAGGAGGAAGAGATGAAGTAATTTTCATCTCAGGACCAAAGTAGCATGAAATAAGAAAGGTGATAATCTAAGGATTGTATGTAAAAGGACTCTAGACTGTTCTTTTGGTGTTCGGAATCCAGGCAGAAGTCTCTATTAATATATTTTAAACTCCTTATGCCCACCTACATCTCTGGCACTTAAGACTTTGCCTAGAATGATGGAAGGGCTGAAAGAAGTGTTGAATGTGAGAATAGATAATGTGCATTCATTCAACCATTCAATAAATATTTGATGGGCATTGATAATAGAGGAGATGCTAACATAGTCGTCAGGGCTCATTTGGCTAAAATACATAAAATATCTTTATAGAAATAAGTCTCCAAAGACAATGTGAAGCCAAAAACAAGGAAGAATTTGAATGTGGAAGAACTAAAAAAAATGATTTCTTGAAGCCAGAACAATGCTGAAGCTCAAGAAGAGACTGGATTCTTGAGAAGGTCAAGTCCAGGCACGAAAATGAATGAGTTCTGAGGAGGAATGATCCACTGTGGATCAGGCAAGAGCCTATGGGTCTGTCCCATTCAGATTGTCTTTCTTATGTTTTAGGTGATGTGGTCACTGTGGCAAAAAGAATTTGAGGAGGAAAAGTTTATTTGGCATTCACAGTTTCAAAGATCTCAGTCATTGATGGCCAATTCCATTGCTCTAGGGCTGAGATGAAGTAGAACATCATGGCGGAAGGGCACAGTAAAGGAAAGCTGCTTAGTCCATGGTGGGATCAGGAAACAGAGAGAGATGGGTAAAAGCTGCAGTAAAAGATATCTCTTCTAAGCCATACCTCCAGTCTTGCCTGACCTGCCTATAGTTACTACCCGGTCATTCAAACTTTGATGGACTGAATTCACAATCTAATCACTATACCTCTGAACATTCCTGCACTAAAAGCAGATTTTTGGGGGACAGTTCATATTCCAAACCATAACACCTTAGGTAACTTAAAACAGTCCCATTCCTGAGTAATACTATTCCCAATGTACTGAACTCCAAAAGGGAACCAGGATCCAAGGATTTGATCCAGAATTTTCTTTTACAGGAGAGTTATCCTGTGTCTCTCTTCCTCTCTTCCCTTTTTGGATTAAAGAATGAAAGATTGAGTGCATTTGCATAGAAAATTAAATGCCTTCACATGTTAAAGCATATAAATAAGCAAGAAAGAGCCTGAGCATCCTCAGACCAACTGGATGTGTGGCAATCAGCCCCTTCAGACCCAGCCACTCTATCTGCATCATGCCCTGTGGGTTTCAGAACATCTCTGATTATTCATTCAGACCTGCTCATCCCATCACCACTATACACTGGGCACAATTGCTCATTGTTCTCCACTGATTAGAATGTTGTGATTTATAAATGGATGATGTTAAGGAAAAATAGACCAAGGCCATTACTTGTAGGTGGATTTTCTAGTTCCTAGACTCTGGGGTAATCAATCTTCTATGGACTATCTCCTTCCCACTTGTGTTGGGATATTTTAAAGTGACATTCGCCACTGGCAACTGCGACAAACTCTAAGTATGTTCAATTCTAAAAAGAAGCTTAAATATGGCTGTTTTTCCCCCACAACAGTAAAAGTGTCTAATTTACTCCAATACTGTCGTTCATGTGAAAACCATAATGCTTGATTCAAAAACTCTAAATGGACAGACTAAAAGGCTGAGTAGGAAGCATGCGTATTCATATATCAAGACTGTCACTGCTAACATACTTGAGATGGCTCTTTTTATGTTAATTGCTGATGTGCAAAAGTGCCATTATAGTCTATAGACTAGTTTTCAGAGTTAAAATTATATATATATATATATATATATATATATATATATATATATATATATATATATAAAGTTAGTAGTAGCCTGACACAATCTATTTATTTGTTTGTTTGTTTGTTTATTTTCATGTGGTGCTGAGGATCAAACCCAGCGCCTTGCACATGCTAGGCGAGCACTCTAACCCTGAGCCTCAATTTCAGCCCCCTTTAAAACTCTAAGTATTGCCTTATAGAAGAAGCATCTCCTCTTCACAGGAAAAGAAGACAGGCCAAGAAAGAAGAAATCACAGTGTGAGAGATGAAAAAGAATGTGTTTCCTTCACTGTATCCTGAGTTTGAACCAAACAATGGTCACCCAGTCCTCAGAGGAGCACTATGCCTGGTGGTTTTGTGACATTTCGAGGTCAGTCACAATTAGCATATAATACACTACTGTTCTACACATAACAGATGCACATCAATAAGAATTAGAGAAGTGGAAATTAACTAAAAGGCTAAAAAGAAGTGAGAGAAAGTCACATTTATAGCGATGGAATCCTGATTTCTAATAATTTCAATTGATGTGAGACTGTCAGCCCACATCTGACAAATCTATCCAAGAAATGGCATATGAGACATGCCTAAGTGTATCTGAGCAAACATATTATTTCATTTTCAAGTCAATGATGAAAAACATAAATGAATAACTTTAATTTAAATAAATAAGTTAAAATTGAAAACCAACATATGTTCAGTAAAACATTAGACAGTTTTATATTCTTTTTATTTTCTAATAGAAATTACTATTTATTCCCAGTGCTTTTTTTTAAAATTTAGGCCACTCCCCCCTCTCTGCAATTAGCAGTAGATACCTACAAAGGTTGATGAGTGATATATACTTATAAATTAACTTCAGCATATAGCTGATAATATCAACTTCTTTTAAAAAATAATTCCATGTAAATTTGTTTGCCCTTCTTTCTTCCATATTTTCTGTGAAAGTCAAATAAGGATGTAAGAAATCCATCTTTCTATATAAATTCATTCTTTAGGATCACAGGATTTCTCTGACTGGCAGCAACCCCCAAAGACAGGGTGAGTCCTAGAAAATAAAATTCAATTTTCTAGGAAAAAAAAATTAAAAGGGAATCTGAAGTAAAGAGGGATAAAGAGACTAAACAGATTTTTATAGATATTTTTATATATGATGAGTCCAAATTCTATGTAATTGAATTAAAAAGCAGAAATCCATTTCTCCAGAACATGACCCACTGAAAATTTATATAATTTTTTCCTATTTATTTATTTTTAAGAGAAAAAAAAACAAAATGGCAAGATACAAGGTTGTGGGGAAAGTAATAATTCCCTTAGAAATTAAAAGAGAAAGAAAAATATTCCAAATATTAACCCATCTCACAGCTCATTTTCTTATATACAAATCACTGAAACTCATCATAATGATTGCAGCCCTAGCAAAAGCCCTAAGGATCACAAGAAGATTAAATTTCACTCATTGCATCGTTGCTAACAAGGCAGAGAATGTCCTGACATATGTAACAATGATTTTCAATAACTTGCTCTGTGACCTTGGAAAATTCACTTAACTGCACTGAAGTTCAGTTTTAATATTTGTCAAATTAAGTGATTGAAGAACATAACATGAAGTCCTTTGAACAATTAAGTCAATGATTTTTAAGAGGTATCAAAAAAAAACCCACTAGAGTTCAAAAGGTCCTTTCCATCAGAAAATTAAATTACTGAAGTATTTTTGAGAAACATTAGTCACACCTTAAAGCCTGTGCAGGTAACTCAGAAGTGTAGCTGGATTTGGGTATCATTGCAAAACAATACCATCAGCCATTCATTGATGAGGAGTCAGACAAGGCAGATGGGACGTCAAACTTCCTCTTGCAGAGTTCCTTTAGGTTGTGCCTTATGGTGGGTACACCATCTAATTGTTGGGTTCCAGGTTTATAGAAAGCTTTGTCTTTGACCATGCATAAAATATGCTAAATATTAACTACTTGATTAGGTGGAACACAGAAGTAGGGGCAGGCTCAGCAGAACAATGTAATTGTACAAAAAAATTTATAGATCAAATGAGAATGCAGTTGCATCTGTTTCCTAAAGATGTGCGAAGAAAAGAACAAACACCTGCTTTTAAAGGTGCTGTAGAGCTCACAGACTAAAATCTAACTACCCTTAATCTTTTGGACTTCTGAGTCTTGGCCCATTTCACTGACTAAATTCTCTCTAACTATAGATGAGCGTCAGACATAAGACCTTTCTATTCATAAATAGATATAGAAACAGTTTCTCACATGCACACATCTGAGAAATATAGAACATAAACAAGATTTAAACTCAGTATCAACAGATGATTTGCTTTTCCGGTTGTGTCTTTGAGATCTTTATCCTGTGGTATATGCAGACCTATTTATTTTGTTTATATACCTTTATTACTTTATTCTACTGATGGTCATAGCATTTGTGCATATTTATGAGATACAGTGTGAAGTTTTCATTCATGCATCTATGGGGTAGTTATCACTCAGGGTAGTTAGCATTATCACCACTTTAAACTTTTATTTCACTTCTTTATAGTGACTACATTCAAAATCCTCTCTTTTATTTTGAGATACATAATGCATTATTGTTTGACTACATTCACCCTCTTGTGCATGGAAAGACAAGAACTTATTCCCCTAAATTAACATTGTATCTATTCACCAACCTCTTCCCCTTTTCTTATCATCCTGACATAAAATTCCATCATGTGAATGCCCTTGAATTAACTACTCCTCTAAAAATTCCTCAAGTTACATAGTTTTGAAATCTTCATTGTTTTTATAATCAACATTCCTACTTAATATTCATAGTTTACAAACCAATTCTGATATTTTTATAACTCAATAGGAGATGACTTTTGAATAAAGAAATAATAATAGCCCCTCCCTAGACATCTCAGGTGCTGTTAAAAAAAAAGTTACATTCTTAATCTTAGACTTTAAGAAGGTGACCTCAGCTTGAATCTTCTTTCTTTGATTATTGATTGTGCAATGTTGGAAAATTAATTTCTCCCAGCTTTTATTCCCTCATCTACAAAATGGTTTGATAATTTTCTAAGCATTGAGCAAAAAAAGAATATGTAAATATGCTCTCCTGAAATAGCAAAGTATAATAACAGCATTACTATTTTAAAATAAATACAGTGAAACACTTCCCATTAGAGCCCTTTCACTAATTATTGTGTTGACAACCAAACAAGTGCTTGTTGGAGTTCAGGCAGGTGTATAGTGTATCATGCCCTTGAACTTTACTGTGCCTGCTGGTGCAAAGCAAAAGATACCCTCCTTTGTAATCCACTCCAAAAGAGTCATGGATTATAGAGACAAAGAGTGAGGGCATCTCAGCTGAGAAGTATTCAGGGATCATTGGCAACATTAAACTGGTATATTTGATGTAAACTGCCAGCCACTGTACGTCAATGGAATTTTCGTCTTGAATCAAAAAGTATTTGCTTTGCATCTTTAAACCAGTAAGACCAGTTACAGAGAAGATTTGGTACAGGTGTTTCCAATATCCAGAAAGACACTTACTCCAAACACCATAAAATTTACACCAAAGTATTTGTATCAGAAAAGTAGTCACAAGTATAAAGAACAAAAATCCCGATCTATTAATTTATGCCTTAGAAAGCAGCAAAACAAAATAATTAACAAAGTCCATGCTTATGGAAAATGTCTTCAAATGATTTCATTAGCTATTCCAAGGTGATGTTTCTGATCTGTATTTTATTCCATATATACCCCTTTATGAGTGGTGGTTGTTGACAGAAAAACAGCTTAAAGCATGTATTTGGATCCTAAATTATCTCTCCTTAAAGATGTTCAAATCTTACTGATATGAGTAAATTTTATACTCAGACCATCATAAATTTTATATTCCATCCACCAGGGATAAATCTGGCTGCCAGCTTGAATCTTTTAACTAATCCTACTCTCACCTATATATGGAATGGAAATTCTCTTATTTTCTGCTTCTCATAGCAGCTTGGAAACTGCACAACCTCCTTTAGCATTCTTTGGTTTTTAACAAGTAAGACTGGGAATTGAGGAATAATCAGTAATGGTTATCTGCCTTTTCCTATTTAAGAACAATAATGGTGCTCACTCATCCTGAACAAGGCCGTTAATTAATCATTGTAGCTATGCAAGTTGAAATCCCAATGTTATCATCATTGAGGCATAGCAGGA
Source organism: Spermophilus citellus (assembly GCF_964194105.1). Lineage (NCBI taxonomy): Eukaryota > Metazoa > Chordata > Mammalia > Rodentia > Sciuridae > Spermophilus > Spermophilus citellus. The sequence goes on along the minus strand of NC_138187.1, from coordinate 31,326,722 downwards.
ATATAAACTCCTGCTTAAATGCTTTTGTTCTGTGAAACAAATCTTTGCATTACAACCATTGCTAATCATTTATTAAAAGTATAACATTTTGCTATTATCATACTTGATTGTGATCTTTTTAAGCCATTTATTTGTTTTATCTATTTGCAAGCACAAATTTAATTTGCTGGGATGTTTAAACATAGAGGGAGTTTGGTAAGAGTTAGCCGAAAGTGCTCTATGAGAATACAGTCTCAAAAGTAAAAGTAATATATATATATATATATATATATATATATATATATATATATATATATATACACATACATTAATAATAAAGTTATGGGATAGAAAAATTAATCTCAGTGCCCAAATTAATTGGTTACATAATGGCAATTTGGAATAAAATTAAAAAGTGTTGATATTATTGGATTCTGCTACAGAATGTGACCAAATGAAACAAGTAATAATATTGAGTTAACCATGTCATCTCAAAAGAAATAGAACTTTCAATTGACTTGAAAGGAATGTTTGTCTCTAATTTAGAAGTTGAAGTAATAACCTAATTTGCTTAAATGTTAGTATCTGTGAATAATTCAAGTGAAATTACTACTTTATAGTCTCATGGGACCTGGATCCCCCAGGAAGGACAACCCTTTAAAAGACTTTCTCTAAACAGATACAAGTGGATTCTTTTTTTAAGTCATGCAACCAAAATCGAAAAGTCTTGTTAGGACAAAGCATGCATTATGAAAGATTTTGTGTGAATACTTTAATACTTGGAAGAAAGAGGTATGTTGGTATACCCCTCCCCCTCCCCACCACACCTCCCAAAAAATAGCAGCCATGGGACAATACACATTCCTGTATTCTTTAATCATACATTGATTACATGTCTGAGTGAGGTTTTAAACACTTTATGAGGAAGCATAATATCATTAATTGTTAAACAAATAGACCAGAACTTAATATAGCAAAAAAAAAGATTATTTTGTGAAATAAGCAACTATGGAGGATGCAGACTTATTTCAACATATTTCCTCATATCAAAACTTTTCTGGGGTACCTCCTGAATGTCACTTGTGTGATCCAAATGATCATATTATGATGTTTATCCAGGAGATTAGACACTTTTCAGTAGCAGAGATAGTTTGAGATGGATCCACTACCATAGCCTGAAGCTAGATTACCTTATTAATCAAACTTGGATTTGGTCATCAATTCTATCATTTACTGCCTGAAAAGCCTGCCAGCAGTTAGCATGATTGACTGAATGAATGAATATTTGAATATATTAATTTATGGCAATTTTACTCTGTAATCGAAAAAATCTCTGCTTGGCAATATTGACTCCAAATTTTGATGTAGTGTTGAAAATAAAATTGGCCAATATAGGAAAATAATTTTGTCTCCAAGAAACTTAATTTCTTTCCTTCATTAGTGAAACATACATTAAGTATTATGTGCCATACACTGGGCCAGGTAGAGGGAATTCAAAAATAGGCACTTCCTGTTTTCTGAAATCTCATGCTCTAAGAGAGATGACAAGCATGTCACCAGATAATAAGGATACGGTCTTATTGGAGCAGTAATGGAGGGAAGCAAAATTTTATATGGCAAGTAGAAGAAAAGGTTCTTGAAAGTGTCATATGTTATATAGAGAATACCCTTTGAAGTTTACAGAAAGTACTGCCTGCCACAAATACCATCAGCATTGTAATGATTATCATCATCATCATTCCTTTAAGATCGATGTTTGTTAATATTTGAAGCTATTACAAAGGTCCCTGAGTCAAAAGTACCTAACCCTTCATACTAGCCACTGCTAATGATAGTTTTCAGAAATTTTCCTACTTGATATGAATAACCAAATATTTTCAAAAAAATCAATTTTTATTTTGTTTTTCATTACAGTGGTTCTTCACTAAATATTCTAGGATTTGGCTTCCTGGTAAGACCCCCCCCCCAAATCCTTCCCCCTCCCATTCTCTCCCACCCCTCTTCCCTATCTAGAATTCGGATGAATTCTACTTTTACATTTTAATGAAGCTAAATTTATCAATTCTTTCCTTAACTTCTTTCATATATTAAGAACTTTCTCTCTGCCCACCCTTGTGTCTTAAGGATGTTCTCCTGTGCTATTTTCAAAGTTTTTTGAAATATTGCTGTACATATTTAGTTTTGAATCCAGTCTGGGAAATGAGGTGGAAATTAATAGTTTTTTTCACATGGATAATTAATCATTCTTCCATAGTTTGATTACATTGCTGATCTATACTACAAATAAATCTTAACTTTCCCTCTATCCAAGGGCTGAGATTTGTATTGTGTTCTTCTTGTCATATTGCCTGTCTCAATGCCAAAATTACACTGTATTGATTACTGTAATTTTACAAAAATTATTGATTCCTTCTTCACCTAGTTCAACTCTTAAAACAAATTAGCTATTCTTGTCCTTTCGTCTAACATGAATATTAAGGATATTTTTCAAGTTCTACATAAAATTCTTATGGATTTTAAAATGGAATTGCATTGAATTTACAAATCAATTTGGAGATAATGTTTATATTTGCTGTACTGAGCCTTTTTATCCAAAAACATATTTTTTATTCAGAATTTCTTCATTTATTTGGGATTTCCTTCATTTTAATGATACTTCATATTCTTTTAAATTATCTTGTACATTTTCATTGGATTTATCCTTAGGAGATTTACTGTTTTGTGGTTTTTATAAAAAGTCTGGTTTTTGTATTACTTTCCTGATTGTTTGGAGTGTTATTGATTATCTTCAGCTTTATATCCAAAAATATGAATCACCTCACAAACTGATATTTACATTTTATATTGTTTCATTACCAGAAATAATATTATCTCTTAGATTTTGTGTATATATAAATATGCCCCACATTTCTTCCCAGTCTTCATACTGCTTAGGTTTTTGTTTTTTTCCATTGTACATTAAGAGAGGAACCCCTAGTGCATTATTGAGTACAGTGGTGATATAAAATATATATTCTCCTTGACTTTGATGATGAAATCTTGCCAATAAACATGATTACTTTAGGCTGTGAACATTAGTTAAGAAAAGTTCAGTTCTATCCCTAGTTAATTGATTTCTTAAAAAATCATAATGAAAGCTGGGGTTGTGGCTCAGTGGCAGAGCACTCACCTAGCACATGGGAGACCTGGGTTCAATCCTTAGCACCACATAAAAATAAATAAATAAGATAAAGGTATTTTGTCCAACTACAACTAAAAAATGAATATTTAAAAAATGATCATATTTGGGCTTATCAACAAAATGAGTCTATAGTTGTATCTTTTTTCTGATCTCAAGATTACACTTAGTTTGAAGCTATATGGCTTTTCCTATTTTCCCATTCCTTGAAATAATGTATATAAGTCAGAGATTATCTGTAACTTAAAAGTAAAACATGGCAGTAAAATCATTAATGCCTGGTAACTTTTGGGTGGAAAAGACAGTTTAAATCACTGATTTAATTTCTTTAACAACTATTAGACAATTTGTGTTCTCCAATTTTTCACTAACTTTAAATTTTATTTTAAATTTTAAATAAATAATTTATTTTATCTATATTTTTAAGTCTGGGGCTTAAATTTGTTCATAAGTAATCTTTTTTGACTTAAAAGAAAACTGTAGTAAATCCCCCTTTATTAATGTTTTTATTAATGCATTACAGAAATACTAATTGTAAGATTCATTTGGACATTTATAATGCATATAACATAATTTTTTCATTAGATTCCCCTATTTGGATACTGTTACTATAAATGGTTGCTTTTTGTCTTTTTTTGGTGATTTTTAAAAAATTGTTGCAAGTTACTGGTTTATTAATTTAACTTCTTTATTGAAGTATCATATATCGCAAGGAAATCATACATGCATAGAATTGGATTTCAGTTCACATTTCCTCCCTCTTAATTCCCCTCCTTTTTTCCCCATTCTCCTTCTACTACTGATTTATTTTTTATTGTTTTTTTCTAGTTATACATAAATGTGAAATTCCCTGTGGTATATTTTTACATGCCCATAGCATGATTTTTAAAAATTCATTCTATATTTCCTCCCCTTTCTCACCCCTCCTCTCTCCTTCTCAATTTCATGATCATTTTTATTAATTTTTTTCAGATAATGGGTTTTGGTTTTGTTTATACCCTCTTCTATTCCTAATCCAATCACTTATTTTTAATATATTTTATTTCTTTTTTTGGGGGGGAGAGGTGTGTACCAGGGATTGAACTCAGGGGCACTTGACTGCTGAGCCACATCTCCAGCCCTATTTTGTATTTTATTTAGAGGCAGGGTCTCACTGAGTTGCTTAGTGCCTCACTTTTGCCAAGGCTGACTTTGAACTCTCCATCCTCCTGTCTCAGCCTCTGAAGGCACTGGGATTACAGGTATGTGCTACTGGGCCTGGCAATATATTTTATTTCTTAAAAAGGCATTTTGTGTTGTAAATTAACCTCTAACTTTAGTTGTTTCTTATGTAGTGCATTCATTGCTGTTTAGTGCTAAGTATAATTTCTAGTATGATATCTTCTTTAACAATTGAAGTTTCCAAACATGTTTCCTGACCTTTTATGGTTGATTTGAAGCTAAACTTACTCTTGTCATAAAATGTTTCTAAATGTTAACAATTCTTTAAAACTTATTGTTTTCCTTCATTATTTAATTCATGACCAATAGTTTAAGATATTTTATGGTTCTTGAAAAGAATTTATATTTTCTATCAGAGCAGACATAGTCTTTTATATAAAACTATTAGATCAAGCTTATTAATTTTATGTTTTATAATAGAAAAAATGACTGGAACCCATTACTTGTAGGCAAGGATATATTCTATAGTATTGCAGAAGAGAACAATAGGTAACTTAAGCAACTGATTGATAAACACTCAAGCTTCCTTGGGCTGCCAGTGGATAACCCTGAGGCATGTTCTACTCACTCTCCCAGTGTTCCACAGTGGTAGCTGGCTTGATAACACATCTCTAACTGACTTTCTTCCCTTCCTTTTATCATGTCTCCACTTCCCTGCTAGTGTTTCTTGGGATCACCTTTCAAATAAACTATCTGCCCTTGCATTGTTTTCCCAACTTGTGCTTTTGGGAAAACCAACCCAAGATGTCTAACTTTCCTTTGGTTAATAAGGTCGTATGTATCATTTCCCACTTTTCATTATAATTTTTATATATTTTCCCCTCTTCTTTTGTGAGAAGTACATAGTTCACTTTTTAAAAAATCAACCTGGAAATTTTTGTCTCTTAAAAGTTTAATCCAGAGGTTAACCAATTACTCCCATAGGCCAAATCTGGCCTGAAACCAGATTTTTATATGGCCTGCAAGCAAAGAATGGTTTTTACATTTTTAAAGGGTTGCAAAAACTGTATGTGATTTAAAATGCCTAAAATATTTATAATCAACTTTTACAGAAAAGTTGGTCCTTTGCCAGCTCCTAGTTTAATCCACACATATTTATTATGATTGCTGACATACTGTATATATTGCTAACAGTTACAATTTTAATACTGTTTCCCTTGCACTTTTCTCCTTTGCTATTTTCTGTTGGGTTGAAAAAAGTTTTTGATCTTTTTCTTCTCCTTGCCTTATCAACTAGGAAGCAATAGATGCCATTATTTTTGTTGTTATTGTATTTTTTGTGGGTTTTTTTTTTAGGATAAATTAAATGATTTAATATTATTAACACTTAAAAACACAGTCACTTGTAACATGCTGATATAATTAGAACAACCAGTTTGGGGGTTACTGATACAAGAATTTCAACAACCATCTTAGAGCCTCCTTAAAACATAAAAATTGAGACAATGAATTGATGCAAGCATACTACATCTCAGAAAAATACTCTTATTGTAAATATTAATACTCAGCAAAATATAATCACTGATATTGTGTCTTGAGCCAGGTTTTTAAATTTGGGTTAGGCCAGTGGGGGTGGGGGGAGTTCCCAATGGAAGAAGGACAATGAGGAGAACTGTTTTGGGGGAGCAGAGTTATATATCAGAACAACAGAAAAATATTTTTAAAATGAAAATATATGTTTCAAAGCATATGCATCAGAATCCCATGGTAAGTTGAAACTTTTTTAACAAGTTCCCAGTATGAAAAATGCATATTAATGAGAATTTAGAGAGCCAAGACACATCTTAGTCTTGCTGAGTGCAAGGGTATGGCTTTGCATTTTGTTCAGTGTCACTACTAAATTGTAGGGACTTTAGAAATGATGATCTATTTTTAAAAAGATATTGCTTATTTAAAATAAACTATTTTAGTTAAATGATTTGACCAGGTAACAGCTCACAGGCATCACACTGACTTTCAGGTTTTACCTCTCAAATTTCCTGAGAAATCAGTAAGAAAAATGAAGCTTTCCTCACCTCAGTTTTCTAGATGAATACACAGGCAATATTGCAGTTAAAGGACAAACTGAGGAATTCCTCTTACTTAAACCAAATGGGAAGAAAACTTAAAACAATCTGCTATAAACTGCAAGACAAAATGCACCTTAAAACTGAACAGAGCATGGCTCCTTGACTAAGTAAAGGACGAAGCGTGATTATCCACTTGAAGTTCCCATAACATCATGAGTGCAATTCAGTTTTGGGAAAATGGTTTAATGTATCTCTCAGAAACAAAATAGTTTATATTTTGCATAATAAACAAAACAGTGCTTATGATGCCCAGTGAACCTTCATTCTGTCCTATACTTCTGAAAGCAAATCCAAGGTGGGGTGGCCATCCAGGACAGTGAACGGGTAGTCCTTAATGACTTTGCCCCCCTGGTACTACTCAATACCATATGTAACTTGTATGCCAAAAACGTTGATGATCCAATCATGTCTGTCGAAAGGCAACTCATACTCCACCCAGGAACGAATTCTTGCCTTTGGTGAATAGTCTTTTGCTTTCCCTTCAAATCAGATAACAATGGACCACAAGGATACTTCAAAATCTCTCTCCACGCCTGTGCATTGTTCTGACTGTGAATTCTGATGGTATTACACATATTTTTCTGATTAGTATCCTCATCCTTCCACTTCCACCCTTTCCTAAACTTTTCATTCCAGAGCATCAGTTAGGAAGGATAAACCCGTGTTTTCTCTAAATCTGCTCGTGGAGTGGATGACTCCTCTCTGGCGGTAGACAATGCAAAGGGCTGATCTGGAGCCGGTGTTTGGTTAGGTGGTGGCATCAGATTTGAAGGATTCATGTTCTCCTTATTCTTAGCAGCAGAGCTGGCAATGGGACACACTGTACGTACTCATATGCAGGATCTTGGAGGGCAGGCAGAGTATGTTTTGCTCTCAGAGCCTGGACCAGAGGGTTCTGTACTCTTCCTAGAGCCTTTCATTTCCCTTCATGTATCAGCCATCCTGAATTTGAGGATGCTGTCTGAAGATCTGAATTATTTGAGATATGAACAGGAACAATAGGAGTAGAGGGTGACAAACCCAAGATAGAAATCAATTTTGCCTCAAAAAAATTTTAAATTTCCAGCTGATTCCTCCCCATTGGCTAATTCAGGCTGCTGGCCCCGCTCCTAAGCCTCTAACCCAAGCCAGTGGACAGAGACCTGTGGCGGTCCTGCCTTCCTCTCACTGCATCACCGCTGTCTCCTAGATGTTATTTTTTTTTTTTTTTGCGATCACAATTAAATCTTAACATAAATTCCTACCTATAAATTTTTAAGCAAAATTTAAAATTGTTCAGCATTTTAACCTCTTCCTGTTAAGCATTTCAAATTGTTATTTAGAGTTATAGTTTTTATCAATTTGATCATTCAGATTAAAGGTAGTATTACACCAAAAATTATATAACAGTAGTTGATAGACTTTTATTTCTATTGATATCTATGTTCACTGTAATCTTAGATTCCATACTTTCTCTCTAGCTTCCTCCTATTTTAAAATAATTCTCCAGTGAGAACCTGTGATTGGCTAATCATTTAAGTCTGTGTAATTATGAAAATGTCTTTGTTTTGTAGTTTTGATGGGTATCGAATTTTAAATTGAAGTTAATTTCTCTGAGTTCTTGAGCACATTACTGTCCTCTTCCATCTATTGAAATAATGACAAGTCTGAGGACAATCTATTGAGGGCCCCTTTGCATAGAATCTTTATTTTGTCTCTGATAGATTTTAAGATTTTTCTGCTTGTTCCTTATATTCAGTTTCGCTATGCTATAAACTTAGTCATTCTGCATTTTACTACTGTAATTTTAATATGAGGATTCATACCATCTTACAATTCTGGAAAATCTCAACTGCAATATATTTAAACAGTGCTCCCCCATTCCCTTTTTAAATCTCTTATTCAGCATGTAATATAGAACTTCTATTAATTTATGTCAAAATACTTACTATGCACACAAGATTATGACAATAATGTCCTTCCAATTCCAAATGAGTAACTAAGATAAAATACAAATAGGAAAGCATTTATTCTTTCCTTAAAGCAAAATGTTAATTTAGGTATATACTGAATCACATTATTTTAAACCAGGAGCAATCAGACTATAAGTTAGATTATTACAAAATCACATTTATCACACAGTAAGGCTAAAAATAAAATTACACATTGAATTTGATAAACTAAAAATCAGAAAAATTTCTGAGTCCTGAAACTTGTGACATTACTTAAGTATGATTTCAAAGTATTTATATGAATTCTCTAATTTTTGAATTCTGAAGTCATTAAAGAACTTATTGATACATACTCAGAGTAAAAAAACTTTTACACTCTGTACCTATATTTTTGTGTATGTTTATACATGTATGTATATACATGCATATATGTATAAATGAATGCATGTATATGCATGCATATATGTATCTGTGTATATATGTGTGTCTGTATGAGTATGTATATCCTACATAAAATGACACTCTCCAGAGAGCCCCTTAAGTTTTCTACATAATAATCATTATAGCAATTTTCTACATAACAATCATGTGGTATATTGTTTATTTTTTTTTGTATTCTTCCTCTAAAATGCCCTTCCATAAAGGTAGAGACTTTTGGGTCATTACTATATTGCTTGGAATATTTCCTAGTATATAGTTTCTTAAGTATTTGTTGAGTTAATGATGGAGTTCATATATATTTTAAGTCAAACCTTAGTTTGACTTAAAATAGAGAAAAATAGATATTTCCATGAAAATTATATAAGATAGGAGAGTCAGCAGTATATGGGGGCCCAGATGGACCACAGATATTGAGGAGCAGTATACATCTCAAACCAAGGCAAAACAAATTGGGCAATGGTACAAACAGAGGATGCAACCTGCTCTTGTTCTAGACACAGCTCAGGTTAATTGTGGAAAGATTCGAGAGTAAAGCTGGCCAAATGATTGGGGGCATACCAACTGGTTCAGGATTAAGCTTAGATGCTTAGATAAAGTATATGAAGCACCTGTAGGTGGTTGCTCGAATAGAAACATGATATGTAGGGTACATCCTTCAACAGGTGCCAATTCCATTCAGACTACTACTTAGCATGGCAGATAAGGTCTTTCATGCTCTGGTCTCCACCTGTCCTCCTCTTCCACCATCATTGTATTATTACTGTGTTATTGATCCATTTATGAAATAATCATATTTCTCTGAACTAAATCTTCATGATTCTCGCAGACTTTGGCCCATTCTTTTTCTTCTGCACAGAGTATTTTGTCCTGTCTCCTTACCTTCTCTTCCCTCTTAGGTCTCTTAATCATCTTCTACTTTTCCTTTAGAGCTTTGCTTAACCACAGGCACTACTTGCATGTGTTTGCTCCTCCCCAAGGTCAGGTATAGTGCCTTTCTGTTGTGTTTCCACAGCACATTCTTTTTTTTTAAATTGATTTTATTTTTTTTAAAATACATGACAGCGGAATGCATCACAATTCTTATTACACATATATACCACAATTTTTCATATCTTTGTTTGTATATAAAGTATGTTGACACCCAATTCGTGTCTTCATACACGTACTTTGGATAATGATGTCCATCACATTCCACCATCCTTGCTAATCCCCTGCCCCCTCCTTTCCTTCCTACCCCTCTTCCCAATCTAGAATTCGTCTATTTCTCCCAAGCTCCCCCTCCCTACCCCATTATGAGTAAGCCTCTTTATATCAGAGAAAGCATTTGGCTTTTGGTTTTGGGGGATTGGCTAACTTCACTTAGCATTATCTTCTCCAACGCCATCCATTTACCTGCAAATGCCATGATTTTATTCTCTTTTATTGCTGAGTAAAATTCCATTGTGTATATACACCACATGTTTTTATCCATTCATCCACTGAAGGGCATCTAGGTTGGCTCCACAGTTTAGCTATTGTGAATTGTGCTGTTATAAACATTGATGTGGCTGTGTCCCTGTCGTATGCTGTTTTAAGTCCTTTGGATGTAGTCTGAGGAGAGGGATAGCTGGGTCAAATGGTGGTTCCATTCCCAAATTTCCAAGAAATCTCCATACTGCTTTCCATATTGGCTACACCAATTTGCAGTCCCACCAGCAATGTATGAATGTACCTTTTCCCTCACATCCTCGCCAACACTTATTGTTGTTTGTCTTCATAATAGCTGCCATTCTAACTGGAGTGAGATGATATTTTGATTTGTGTTTCATTGATTGCTAGAGATGTTGAATATTTTCATATATTTGTTGATTGATTGTATATCCTTTTCTGAGAAGTGTCTGTTGAGGTCCTTGGCCCATTTGTTGATTTGGTTATTTGTTTTTTGGTACTTAGTTTTTTGAATTCTTTATATACTTTAGAGATTAGTGTTCTATCTGATGTGTGAGGGGTAAAAATTTGCTCCCAGGATGTAGGCTCTCTGTTCACCTCACAGATTGTTTCTTTTGCTGAGAAGAAACTTTTTAGTTTGATTCCATCCCATTTATTGATTCTTGGTTTTAATTCTTTCATTATAGGAGTCTTATTAAGGAAGTTGGAGCCTAATCCCACATGATGAAGATTAGGGCTTACTTTTTCTTCTATTAGACACAGAGTCTCTGGTTTAATTCCTAGGTCATTGATCCATTTTGAGTTAAGTTTTGTGCATGGTGAGAGATAGGGATTTAATTTCATTTTTTTACATATATATTTCCAGTTTTTCCAGTACTATTTGTTGAAGATGCTGTCTTCTCTCCAGTACATGTTTTTGGCAACTTTGTCTAATATAAGATAATTGAATTTTGTGGGTTAGTCTCTGTGTCCCCTATTCTGTACCATTGGTCTACCAGTATGTTTTGGTGCTTGTACCATGCTGTTTTTGTTACTAGTGCTCTGTAGTATGGTTTAAGGTCTGGTATAGTGATGCCACCTGCTTCACTCTTCCTGCTAAGGATTGCTTTAGCTATTTAGGGTCTCTTATTTTTTCCAGATGAATTTCATGCTACAGCACATACTTACTACATAAGTGCATTTACCATATATTCCTGAAGTTGCCAACTTTTGTGGCTATCTCCCCAGCCAGGCAGTATTATCCTCTGGGGTTTGTTCAAAGATGAGTTCCAGCACCTAGTACAACAACTGACACACTGAAGACACTTGGTAAACACTTACTGAATAAGCGATGAGTAAAATTAGTGACTGAATGAATGTGGCAGGTCCAAGAAGACAGTCGGAACACAGCAGCCTAAGAGGCATGATGATGCAATTGGTTAAGTCTCAATAGTAACAAAGAAGGGGGTGTGTTTGGTTCCGCAGGTATCAGAACCTTAGAGATGAGTGGAAGACCTCAGTATCACTTTGTGGTTGTGTTAAGAAATGGTAAGTCAAAGACAGGTTAAAACCATCAAGTGGCCAGAGTTGTCATTAGAAATTCCAGCTTTACCTTTCTGGTCCTTTCACCAGTCCCTGAAAATGGCAGTGCCTTATTTTCAGTGACACCAAGCATCAAATTCCCTCCTTGTCTTTCTCCTTTCTACAACACCATCTCTATAGACATCTTATTTGTGGAATTTAAGGCACTGATTGGTATAGAAGGAGTCATGGATTATTTGAACTTCAGAATGTTCTCAGAGACTCTGGTGTTTTGACCCATAAAAGGCTACCTGCTCCTCTACTGACTGGTCTGATGGGTGTGGGTTTCATTCATTGCTAAGTGGAGAATCAAGGACCCTCCCAGGAGGACATAAGGTTAGCCTGGGAGACACACTGAGGTGTTAAAGAGGTAACTGTTTGCTATAATTTCAGTGATTGAATCTGATCTTTAATGATACACAAATTATATATATTTTTCCACCAGCCAGAATCCATTATTATTCTTTTGAGCCAGCTGTTCCCAGGGCTTTGTTCCCTATAATAGAAGGGATGCCTTGAGATTATACCTTGTCAATCCTACATCTACAGAAATCTATACTGATACTAATAAAGGGACTCAATTCTCCTACAAAAACCCCTCTGTGACAAAAGTATGTTTGGGTATTGCCTAATGCACTCATAATAAATATATACAGCCGTAAAACACAGCACGGTCCTGGTAGCCTGTTATTTGAAGTAATTGTAGATTGCAAGTGGACATTTTAAAGAGAAGCTTACAAGTTAGTTGTACTTTCTGGTAGTAATTACCTCCCACAAACATGACTCACTTAAGCAGCTTAAATGCAAGAGTTGGGTGTCCCAAAATCAACGGTCTTATAAATAAATCTCTGAATCATGAACTGAAGGCATAAATGTTTAAATATTTCTCCCTGATCTCAAAAACAGCTTCAGAGTTGAGATTTTTTAAAAAATGCATTAAAATATCAAGGTAAAAAATAAAATCAAAAAGCAAGAAAGACCATGGGAGTCTCTGTATACTGTGATGAGGCTCTCTTCACTTTGGAAGTCAACATCCTTTCCATAAGACTCACACTCCAGCAAGCAGAGTGTACGTGCATTTTCTTCAACTCAGATGGGGAGAGCTGCTATTTGTTTAAATGAAGCCCGTTTGTTTTTCTTTTGAAATTGTACTCACAGGGCAGACTTTTATGGTAATGTAGCAACATGAATGTTTTGGATGGGACTTCCTAGGAGTCTCACGGGTAAGAGAACATATAACTGAAGAATTGTGGCTGTGTCAACTAGGAATGCTGAAGAGAGAACAATCCATGCCAGAAGGAGACGTTCATTTTTTTGGAATGCTTACTCAAAGACTTTGTGTATCCCAGTGAGATTTGGTCTTCCAATTGGTGAAACTTATTGTTAAGAAAAATATGAAAAAAGTACACTCTGAAATTATTAACAGAAATTTAGATGCTGACATCATCCACCCACTTGGTTCATTTTTTTTTTTTTGAGCAAGAAGTCCTAAAGTTTTATTTGTGGTTCATCATGAAGGAGCTAAGTTAGATGACTATTCTTTTCTTGATATATCCATATATTTTAAACTATAGTATCAATTACCTGCTTGGATCTGAGGGTAAAACTGAGAGAATTCTATCATCCGTGTTTAAAATCTGAAATCACACGTCCACCTACCTCTGATTTTTCTGCCTGTTCAAAATAGCCATGTGGTAGCCAACTTATCACTGGATTCTACAGAATGTTCAGGGTCAAAAGAAAACTGCTTTTACAGGAAGACTTTTTCAGTATTTTTTTCTGAATCTGTGTCTATTTTGTTCCCAGTTATTTTCATATGCCCAGCTGCTGCTGTTGCATTCTCATCTCTTGGAAGAATCCAGAAAAATCAGGGTTCCTCTGTGGCCAAGTAGAGAAATGCCTGCCAAGAATGCTGAACTCCTGATGAAGGTCACTAAATACTATAAAACAGACTGAGTACAGCAAATAATATTGTTGGTGCACACAAATGAATAGCGAATTGCAATGGCAATTCATAGAGAAATTTGATATCATATAACAATAGGAGCATATCTAGGTAGAAGATCAGAGTAAGATACCTCCAAAGGTATGGCACCTCCAAAGGGCACATAGCAACTCTGTTAGTTAGACAAGGACCAACCTGAAGCTCAGTGTGTCCCAGAATAATCTTCATGACAAATAACTGGAACCTTGGGTTACACATATTAGAACCCCTGTGTACAGCTCAGCATCACAGGCCAGAAACTTGGTTCCCAATAAAAGCCCTTTGAGCAGGAAAGGAAAACTAAGCCCATAGAGACCATCCTCTTCAGTGCAAAATGACCATTTATAACTAACTTTCGGACTCAGAGCATGTCAAAATATGGGGCAAATTAGTTTTCTATGTTTCACTGGAGTTGCTTAAAGCAGTGCCTATAAATTTTAGGGAGTGGGGAGGAAAATGGTGTAGTTCGGAAGAGTCCATTCTCAATCTATTTTTTGAATAAGAACTCTAAGGAAGGAATTCTAAGGGATATTAATAAGCATCAAGAAGAATAGAAGCTGCCTTGAGGCTGATCAGAAGGGACTTTTGGTTTAAATCAGCCAAAGGAGGGTGACTAACCCTCTAATCCCCAAGTGTCTTTGCCGAGGAATGAATGAGCTCTCTCCTTTAAAGACAGTAGCAAATCTTTTGTCTTAAAAAATGGTATCAAATCATCTGCATTTTCCCTTTAACTGGGTTAAGCTACCTCACAAAGACTAGTGGTAACATTGGGAGATGGTATTTCTTCATTAAGTTGATGGTTCTTGCCCTCCCTTCTTCATAATACACATTTTTTTTCTAATTTATTCCGAAGGGAAGCAAACCAAAGAGAATGTAAACAGCATGTTTTTAGGAGTAAATGGGACAACTCCCTCTGCACATGTTATCACTATGTTCCACAATGTAAAACTGCATAATGTAAAGATGTGAACTTATTCCAAGCAGGTGAGAGGCTCTCAGTTTCACCTGTCTGGCTCCAGTTCCAGCTCTGCAGACTGTCCTGCACTGGCTCTGCCTGGAATCTGTCTAGAGCTCTGCCTGATACCCAGGAATGACACACCATGGGAAAGACACATTAGGCACTGAGTCATGTGGAGTGGCCCCCCAGTGGGATGAAACTTTACCCCATGAAGGCCAGTGGGTAAAATCCCTCCACTTCCACCATCGGGATTGACTCCTTATGATGCTGTTCATACACATTCTCAGAGAACAGTCTTGTAGAACAGATGTATAAGCTGCATAAAGCATAAAGCAGCAGCCAACTAGGTAATACCTGCCTAGACTGGCTGTCTCTGCTTCCCTGCTGTGTGTGATCTTGCCTCTGACTGTGCCCACTGCTTCGGGTGTATACCCTGATGAGCTTAAATCTTTTGTCTTGCCTCTGCTTTCTGGAGAAGCCAGGCTAAGACACATTTTCACAAGAATAATTTACACTCTACTTCACCTGAGAGAATAGCCTTCTTCTCCAAACAGTGTTTAATTTTATTATCACAAGAAGGTTGGATAATGTGGGTCCTTGTGATTTCATCAATGGTTACAAATGTATCACTCTGGTGGGAGATGTTGATAATGGGGGAGGCTGTGCATAGGTGAGGGTAGGAGGATGCGGAAAATCTCTGCACCTCTCCATTTTTCTGTGAAACTGAAACTTCTCTAAAAATAAAGTTTTTTTAAAACAAAAAGGAATACTGACAAATGACTAGGTAAAATATTAAGGCATTGAATCAGTCAGCTTTTTGTCACTGTGACCAAAATACCTGACACAAACAACTTGGAGGAGGAAAGATAGTTCAGGCTCATGGCCTGAGGTTTCAGTCCAGGGTCAGCTGGCTCCATTGCTTTGGGCCTGAGATGTGGCAGAAGAGCATGGCAGAAGGTGTGATGGAATGGTGGAGGAAAGCTGCTCAGCTTACGGGAGCCAAGAATCAGCAGGCAGGTAGGGGCCATAGGAAGGTAGAGTCCCCAAGGCCACACCACCGGTGGTCCACATCCTCCAGCCATGCCCCATTCATCTACAGCTTCCATCACCTCCCAGTTGTCCATCCAAGTATCAATGGATTAATCCACTGATGTGGTCAAAGCCTTCATGATCCAATTACTCACAAAAGTCCCACCTAGGAACATTGCTGCACTGGGGACCAATCTTAACACATGAGCTTCTGGGAGGACATTCCAGGTCCAAACCACAGCAAACATTATAAAACTCTAGTGATTAAATCAGTCAGTGCCTACTGTGTTAGGCCCTACACTATGCAATGTGGTGAATAATCACCAGTCTTCAAAATGGCCCTGTTTTGTAGATATCATTTGCATGGTCATATTATAATTAAAAACAAACAAATCTAAGGACTATAAACCCCCCCAAATTTGCCCAACTTGATATGCTGCAGAGATAGGAGCTGAATTTTTTAATGATAGAAAAGATATATAGTACTATTTAGTAAAAAATAAGGATATAAATTATAATATGATCCATATATGATAAAAAATTTAAAATAATAAAGAAATTAGAAAACAAATGAATTTAATTCTTAATAGTTTCCATCTAGAGCCTAAAGACAAATGTTTTATTTTTAGTTTTCAATAATTTTTGAATTGTGGGCACAATATTCACTAACCATTTACAATGCTATATATTCACTAACCATTTCGCTCTTACTCTGGCACACAAGAAGACTAAAATTACAAGTGTCTCTTGAAATGTGATAATTTGACCCATTCTGCCCATTGAAATATGAGTACAGTAGTCTTCACTTAAAACCAATTTCTGTAGTTTGGGGTGGAAGTAGACTCCCACCAACTTAGACACACTCACTTAGGGATTGTTATAGAGGAACTAGATACACGTCTATCTGATTTAAGCAACTGCATTTTGCATCTCTGTTATAACAGCAAAGTAATTAACATAACAAATATGTTATACATAAAGCAGGGGCTATGTTTTATTTGTTTATGTAAACCCACTATGACTTAGCCCAGTGGTTTATATTGAATAAGTTTTCAGTGGCTGTTTATTAAATCAATATTGAATAAGTGAATTCCATATATGTATAATGTTATTCTTGAGATAAATATTTTTTATTAATTTTTATTCTGTTTTAAAGACATATTGCCCAGGCTAGCCTTGAATTCCAGGGCTCAAATAATTCTTCTGCTTTAACCTCCCAACCATCTGGGTCTACAAATATACATGAGTGCGCCCAGCTCTGAGAGAAATATTTTAAAACTTAAAATCCCATATAATTTTTATTTTTTAAGTGGCATCAAATTAAATGTTTTACCAGTTTGATGTAGACACATTATAATGTGTCTAAAATTAAGTTGATAATATAAAAAGCACAAAAAAGAATGATTTTTAAAGGTGGTTTATAAAAACAAATACATAATGCTTTACTTATTTTTAGTTTTCTTATTATAGAATCATAAAATAATGCAATTAAAGATGAATTGTGGATGAACCATTTAAACAAATGGTATCCAAATGTATACTTCTTTCTTTCCAAGAAAAGTTATTAACTTCCAAATAAGCTAAAACACAGCTATAGAAATTAACTGGAAATATATGTTTCATGTAAGTTAACCAATAGAAATCATATTTAAAAGTACAGATTGACTCCCCACAGGGGAAAATATTGATTTCTTATTGACTATATCTAGTCAAGACAATTTATAAATCCATCCTGCATTGCTTTGAAAAATTAGTAGTGAGAAAAAAATAGAATTATTTTTTAAAATACACTGTATCATTTGTCACTGGAATTAACATAAAGAACTATTTCAAACTTTTTACAGCAGAGAGGTCAATACAATTTCATACTGTTTCACAAATATGGTTTTGAAAGGTTGTGTTGCTGCTCATGGCTGAACTACTACTTTAATGTCATTCTTTCTGATGTCAAAGCTTTGGAGGGAAAGACTTTTTAAAAACTACAAATAAATATAGTATACAGTCTAGATGTTGATATGTGAACTTTGACTTTTACTGCTGCTATAATTTTTATCTTAAATGTCCCCCAAAGGTCCATGTGTTGAAGGCTTGGTCCCCAAGTGATGCTCCAGGGAGGAACCTTTGAGATGTGGAATCTAGTAGGAGTCCCTTTGGTCACTGAGAGCATGACCTGGAAGGGGACTGTGGGACCCAGGTTTCTTCTTCTTCCTCTCACTTGGTTCCCAGCTCATGAGGTGAGTGATTTGCTCTGACATGTGCTCCTGCCATGGTGTGCTGCTTTGTCACAGGACTAAAGCAAAGTGCCAAAATAAGTCTTTTTCCTTTAGGTATTTTATTATGGTGATGGAGATCTGACTAACACGAGGACTTGCACTATGAGGAAGCATCTTGGTCTTGTTTATGCAGGGGAGATAAGCAATTGCCAGTCTACCCACTGGGAACTCCTAAAAAAAAGAGTTATTTCTTAAGGTCAAACTAATCATCTGAAGTTATACTTGTATGTTCTCACCCCTAATTGACTTATTTTTAACGCTAAAATATAATTTTTTATCTTAGCAAATCAATTTATTTTTCCCATGGGCGTTGTTTAAATATATTAATTGATTAGCATCCTTTTAGTTTAATAAACTGTAAATGTTATGCCTGCATTGCACTTACATCAATATCTTCAACTACTCACCATTTAGGATAATGAAAAATCACTTATGGCCATTTACATAACTGGCATGTAAATCTAAAGTAGCTATCCATCACTACAGGATTACATGGAATTATTAAAATGGCATTTCATTGTACTTAAAATTGTTGTCCTAGTGTGAATTTTAAGTAGAGTAAGTTAAATACATTTCCCAAATAATTTCTTCAAAAAAGACTTAGCATGACTGTTATCTGAAGCAGAATTTCAACAAATAACAATTATTTGCTCTACAATAAAAACTAGAATGACTGTTTGACATTTAAAAATTGAAAATGGAAAGTTCTTTTTATCCCCCCTGCCTACCTTAGGGATTGCATTTTTCTTCATATTTTATTTTTCTGTGAGGAATTCAGCCAGTTTTCCTGACCTGGGGTCACAGGGACTTGGAAAACTATTGTGTAATGTAATAAATCACAGTGAAAAGGAATTGCTGGAGGGTCTTCCTCTATTTGCCTTTGATTCTACTTGCCTCTTGGATGAGGAAGAGCAAGAGGAGTCACAGTTGGAAGGGATGAGAATGGAGACATGCCAGAAAGGGAGCAATAAGGTCAAGGTGAAAACATCCATCCCCCATGTCTTCCAAGGCAGTGCTGCTCTTGAACTGGCTGCGAGGGACAGATTGTCCTGGGGGGGAGAACACGCCACCTGGAACTGACAAAAGAGATTAAGAGCAATGATGGGTGGCTGCTGGCTCTCAGGATGTCGCCTGTATATCTTTGTAGAACAAGATGCTTTCTTGGATACACCAGATTAATTCCAGGCCCAAGGAGCAAAAGAGTCCTAGAACAGAGTAATAAGATGTGAAGAGTGAAAGCAACTATGGTTGTTACTGCCCTGATGTTTGGAAGCTCAGATAGTTCACATGCCATGCCTGGCTATCATAAAGCCAGGAGCTAAGCTAGGAATCCAAGTCCCATGACCCCAAGTCCACATCCGTGTGAGACACAGTGTTCCTAATCAGGTTCCAATTGCAGCGTGGTCTTGCTCTACATTCATGCAAGCGCAACAGGGCCCCAGTGGGGAGGTGAATTCTTTGCTTCCTGGCTCAGGCCATCTGAGAAAGCTTGTTCTGGAAAAACAAGAAAAAAATGGAAAAAAATGGGCATTTCTGTATATCAGCGAAAAACTTCTGAAACAAAATGAGGAAAAACACTACATTCACAATATCCTCAAAAAAAAATAAAATACTTGGGAATCAACCTAACAAAAGAGGTGAAAGATTTATACAATGAAAACTACAGATCCCTAAAGAGAGAAGTAGAAGAAGATCTTAGAAGATGGAAAAATATACCCTGTTCATGGATACGCAGAACTAACATTATCAAAATGGCGATATTACCAAAAGTTCTCTATAGGTTTAATGCAATGCCCATCAAAATCCCAATGGCATTTCTTGTAGAAATAGATAAAGCAATCATGACATTCATATGGAAAAATAAAAGATCCAGAATAGCAAAAGCAATTCTAAGCAGGAAGTGTGAATCAGGCGGTATAGCGATACCAGATTTCAAACTATATTACAGAGCAATAGTGACAAAAACAGCATGGTACTGGTACCAAAACAGGCGGGTGGAACAATGGTATAGAATAGAGGACACAGAGACTAATCCACAAAGTTACAACTATCTTATATTTGATAAAGGGGCTAAAAGTATGCAATGGAGGAAGGATAGCATCTTCAACAAATGGTGTTGGGAAAACTGGAAATCTATATGCAACAAAATGAAACTGAATCCCCTCCTCTCGCCATGCACAAAAGTTAACTCAAAATGGATCAAGGAGCTTGATATCAAATCAGAGACTCTGCGTCTGATAGAAGAAAATGTTGGCTCTGATCTACATATTGTGGGGTCGGGCTCCAAATTCCTTAATAGGATATCCATAGCACAAGAGTTAATAACAAGAATCAACAAATGGGACTTACTTAAACTAAAAAGTTTTTCCTCAGCAAGAGAAACAATAAGAGAGGTAAATAGGGAGCCTACATCATGGGAAAAAATTTTTACTCCTCACACTTCAGATAGAGCCCTAATATCCAGAGTATACAAAGAACTCAAAAAATTAGACAATAAGATAACAAATCACCCAATCAACAAATGGGCCAAGGACCTGAACAGACACTTCTCAGAGGAGGATATGCAATCAATCAACAAGTACATGAAAAAATGCTCACCATCTCTAGCAGTCAGAGAAATGCAAATCAAAACCACCCTAAGATACCATCTCACTCCAGTAAGATTGGCAGCCACTATGAAGTCAAACAATAACAAGTGCTGGCGAGGATATGGAGAAAAGGGTACACTGGTACATTGCTGGTGGGACTGCAAATTGGTGCGGCTAATTTGGAAAGCAGTATGGAGATTCCTGGGAAAGCTGGGAATGGAACCACCATTTGACCCAGCTCTTGCCCTTCTCGGACTATTCCCTGAAGACCTTAAAAGTGCATGCTACAGGGATACTGCCACATCGATGTTCATAGCAGCACAATTCACAATAGCTAGACTGTGGAACCAACCCAGATGCCCTTCAATAGATGAATGGATTTAAAAAAATGTGGCATTCATACACCATGGAGTATTACGCAGCATTAAAAAATGACAAAATCATGGAATTTGCAGGGAAATGGATGGCACTAGAGCAGATTATGCTTAGTGAAGCTAGCCAATCCCTAAAAAACAAATACCAAATGTCTTCTTTGATATAATGCGAGCAACTATGAACAGAGCAGGGAGGAAGAGCAGGAAGAAAAGATTAACATTAAACAGAGTCATGAGATGGGAGGGAAAGGGAGAGAAAAGGGAAATTGCATGGAAATGAAGGAGACCCTCATTGCTATACAAAATTACATATAAGAGGTTGTGAGGGGAATGGGAAAATAAACAAGGAGAGAAATGAATTACAGTAGATGGGGTAGAGAGAGAAGATGTGAGGGAAGGGGAGGGGGGATAGTAGGGGATAGGAAAGGTAGCAGAATACAACAGTTACTAATAGGGCATTATGTAAAATTGTGGATGTGTAACCGACGTGATTCTGCAATCTACATTTGGGGTAAAAATTGGGAGTTCATAACACACTTCAATCTAATGTATGAAATATGATATGTCAAGAGCTTTGTAATGTTGTGAACAACCAATAAAAAAATTTTGAAAGTTAAAAAAAAATTTAAAAATATGGCCATACTACTAAAACTGTTATACAGATTTAGTGCCAATCCCTATTAAAAATTTCAATACCAAAAAAAAAGAAATAAATATACTAAGAGAAAGTGAAACAGTTAAAAGTTATTGTAGCCAGGTGCCACTCTTGCCTGTAATCCCAGCAGTGGGGGAGGCTGACACAGGAGGATGGCAAGATCACAAGTTCAAAGTAAAGCACTAAACAATTCAGTGAGACCCTGTCTCTAAATAAAACACAAAATAGGGCTGGAGATGTGGTTGGTTCAGTGGTTGAGTCCCCCTGAGTTCAATACCTGGCACGTGCACACACACACAAAAAAAATTGTTGTATCTGAGATACTGTTACTAATACTGGATTTAATCTCTCAGATTTAATTTCTTCTTTGTTTCTCTACAGATGAAAATAGTGTGTCTGTCTGTCTTTTAAACCTGTTGCAGACACACTTGCTGAAATATTAAAACATTAGTAAAACTTTTCTTTAAAAACAAAGAACAAGCCAAGCACAGTGGTGCACCCTGTAATCCCAGCTGAGGCAAGAGTATCAAAGCTGAGGCAGGAGGCTGAGGCAGGAGGATAAAATCTAGCCTCAGCAATAGCAAGGTGCTAAGCAACTCAGTGAAACCCTGTCTCTAAGTAAAATACAAAACAGGGGTGGGAATGGGGCTCAGTGGTTGAGCACCCCTGAGTTCAATCCCTGGTACCCCCTGCAAAAAAAAAAGAAGAATTAGAAATGAGGCTAGAAGCAAGGAAGTTTTATATTCCAAGTCAATGATTTTATATTCAATCTATTAAGCAAATTGGAATCAATAAAACTATTAAAACAGACATATGCTTGTTTATAGCAGCAATAATTTTGACCAAAGCAGCAATTTTAAGATTAAGGTAAAACTGTCAATAGAATGTGAGAAAGATTGAAGATGAGACAAAACAAAACCTTGTGTTAATGCCATCCATTAGGAGGCCATTTCACCCAAGCAAAAGAACAAAACTTGGGTACTGGTTGCAAAAGCAAGACAGGGAGAAAAGAAATGAAGCCTTACCCTAAGATTTGAGCCCAAGTTTCTCTAGGAAACTGAAGAAAGTATGAGCCAGGGACAATTTTAGAAAATTTAGGGACTAATGGGAACAGATTGAACTCAGTCTCAACCCAGCTCTTAGGACTTAGAACTTCACCATCTTTGACAGTTTCTTCTCCTCAACAAATGACAGTACATATTCTACTACCTTTAAAAAAATATTTTTGAGCATTCACTCTTTTGTTTTTTTTTTTATCTGGTACATAATAATTATATAGACTAAGGGTCTCATTGTGGCATATTTGTACCTCATATAACATAATTTGATCAATTTCACCCCCCAGGACTTTCCCCCTCTCCCCCATGAAATTCCTTTTTTCCTTTATTCTCTCTAGCTTCCACCTATGAGAGAAATTATACAACCCTTGACTTTCTGAGTCTGACTTTTTTTGATTAACATGATGTTTTCCAGTTCCATTCATTTTTTTGTAAATGACATAATTCCATTCTTTATAACAGAATCAAAATCCATT
Organism: Spermophilus citellus; assembly: GCF_964194105.1. Taxonomy (NCBI): domain Eukaryota; kingdom Metazoa; phylum Chordata; class Mammalia; order Rodentia; family Sciuridae; genus Spermophilus; species Spermophilus citellus. Next base: position 31,303,520 of record NC_138187.1, on the reverse strand, counting down.
GTGAATATTTCCCACATTTCTTTATCTATTTATCTGTTGACAAAATACCTAGACTGGATCCATAACCTGGCAATTAAAAATTGTGCTGCTATAAAAAAAAGATTTGGTCTTTTGATGTTATCCCATAATTATATGATGTTCTGTTTATGCTTTCTTAACATCTTCACTGTGTGCTGAACTTAATTTAAAGATTGTATATTTTGTCTTTATTTTCTGACATTTTTCTTCCAAGTGATCTAATCTGCTCTTTATGCTTTCTGTTGGGTTTTTGTTTGTTTGTTGATTGTTTCCTTGATTTCTGATTTTATTTTCAGAATCTTTCTTTAATGAAGTACTCTTTTGCTACCTGTATTTGCCCCCTTATCCCTTTGTTGGTGTGATCAATGGTTGCCTGTGTTTTCTCAATTAGGTCATTCTTTACTTTGTAGGTCATTTTAATTATATATATTCTTAATTCCTTCTCTGACATTTCATCAACTGCACTTTCCATGGATTCTATTATTGTAGTATCTTGGTGTGTTTTTTTCATGTTGTCTATGTGTCTTCCTTTCTTGCAGTGCAAATCTGACTTATTACAGTTTCTACCCTATAATATTATAGTGACCCTGAAGATTACTTGTACCTCACATTGGTTTTGGACTTCTAGCCCCCAGTAAATGTCCCATGATAAATGCTACTGCAAATAAATGTGGTGGTGGCAATAGTGGAGATAACTCAAGATAGCTGTGAAGTTGTGTCAAAATGGATGCAACTACTTTCAGAGATGGGGCTAAAAAAGTGGGCCTTACAGTGGCTTTGGGCTGCCTATTCTGAGATGCAGCTGCCTCCAACCCCTACCTATTGTCCCAAGGTGGAGGCTATTGCATGGGGAGGGCTATGGAGAGGCTTCCAGGGGCCCAAGATGGAGGTGGGATAGGCCTGGGTACACCTGGGACACCTTCCTCCCTTTTTGAATGTGTTCTTGCATTTTGCACAAAAAGATGTTAAAGGTTCAGTTTGGACTTTCCCAATTTTTAACCTGGAATCAGTCTTTTATCTAACTAGCCCTGCTTCCTATAGTGAAATATGGTATTTTTATTCAAGGATCTCATCACCAAGACTGATCCACGGGTCCTTGCTATTAAAATGTCACTGTTACCCAGTCCCATTTGTGCAGACAAGTATGAATTTAAATTTCTGCATTCAAACACTCAAACAAACACACACTCACACACACACACACACACACACACACACTTGTTTCTCTATTTTTCTATCAGGAAAAGCATGAATTCACAGTGATACATTCCATTTCAGTCCTCCTTCACAGGTCTAATTCCAGTTTTCTTTCCTGAACCAGAGAGTCGCTTCACCAATATTTCCTATGAAAACTGGATCTCATTGTCCTTGATGTATTTAGTTTTTTAAACAATCTCTCTTTATACAGCTAAATTCCATTCATCCTATTCTAAAACCACATGCCCTCCTTAGCTCACCGGGGTGTTTTTTACCCTATTTTGTCAACGAGTGTTTATGACAGGCTACCTCTGTCTGTGGAGCCCATCTCAGGTTGCTTGGGCTCCCATACTCAGGCTGTCCCTTCTGAGGACACCTTCCCAATTGTATCTCATATCTGACTTGAAGCCACCATTATTCCCTCCTCCACTACGAAGTGTGCCCTCACATTGCTGGACCGCATCTAATGGCATTAGGAGTGAATTATTCAGGAAGGGAAAGGGAAGTAAAGGGAAGGAAGATATGGGACAGGAATAAAATGAAAAAATCCTGTGTAGCTTTTGATACCAGTTGAATCTGAGGAGCACTGCTGTAAAAATGATTGACTATCAACCATTTTCTAATTCAATGCTTATTGTGCTTGTTATCACGTTGGGAATTGAAGATGGACTACAAATATGTTTCTTGCTTTCCAGAATCAATAAGGGAGATAGGATGGGAATATGAAATCTAAACTAGAGATGCAGTAATAACTACCTCAGTAGAGTGTTACAAATCATGTGCTTCAAAAATTGCAGAAGGACACTATGAATATAATTTTCCAGCAATGCAAAAATTCACAGTGGGTTAACTGTATCTATCTTACTATTTAATTTGAATTTCTGAAAAATCTCAATGTATTCAGTGATTATGAGGATCAAAAGATTGAGTTTTGACTTTCACTGATTCAGTACTATATATCCCCTTAAATGGGCATAGAGGCTTCAGATAAATTTCATAAGGATATTTTTATTGACTTTCTCATTATAAAACTTATCACAGCATATTTCAAAGAACGCATCATATATCAATATCACTACAAAAGCCACCACAACCACCCTTATTTTCATTAAAAATTGTTGACAAATTTGGTGATAATTGTTGATTCTCTGATCAGAGATCAGGAGGAGCTGCCAGTACTAACTGGCAGTGAGAGGAGAGAGACCATTAGACCCAGAAAGGGTGAGTGGCACTGAGATTGGCACATACTTTCCATCACAAATTAGATAATATTCCTCTGCACAGACCCTGAGCAATGTCAGCAAAGGTTCAGCATCTCTTATCATTCATCAATTGAGGAATATAGAGTCTACCTTCATTTTGAGTTTTCTTCACAAAATAAATTTTTGTTCTCTGATGTTCTGTGTCCCCGTCTCTAAGAAGAACCATTCAAAAATCCTTTGGGAAGTTTAGGCTCCACTAATTGTTCCATCTCTGCACAAAACCTTCAGAATAATGGGCTTTTCAGGTTGAAGAATTTCTAGATTGCCTAATTTCAGAGGAATCTGTAACATATAGCCAAGCACATGGAGAATGAAGCACAATGAATGAAACAACAGCAACCACAGCAGCAAAGTAGAGAAGATACATTAAGTACAGTCATGCTTTACAAACATGAAAACTACTTTTAGTATCATGTATCTTGAACTCCTCCTACTCCTTCTCTAACATGTGTCATGATGGGATAGTAAAATTATTCATTTATGTGAAAAATTATTTCATGAATATCTCTTATACGAGGCCTGAGACAAAATGAGATTGACTTATTCACTTTATTGATAAAATTGTAAATAAAGGACTGGAATTGTGGCTTAGTGGTAGAGCATTTCCCTAGCATTTGAGGCACTAGGTTCGATTATCAGCACCACATAAAAATACATAATGTCCATCAACTAAACAAAAAGTGATTTTAAGAAAATTGTAAATTAAAAAAAAGTTTCAAAAATTTAAAATAGATTCCTACACATTAAGGCAAACTTTTAGAGAACTGTATAAAGTTAATTTTGTGCCTGCTGAAACTTAACAAAGAACCCTGAGGAGGTTTTATACACTTCAATGTCATAAGCAGTCTTCAACTTCCAAAGGGTCTGTTCACTTCTTCCAGTTGAACTCAATCTGTAGAATAATGGAAGTGGTCTTAATTCCTTAAGACCATTATGCTTTGCTTTGCTCTTTGGGAATCTCCTCTTGGCTTCTAAGCCCAGTGGAAATGGGGGAACTTCTGAGCCCTTCAGTGTTTTGACTAAATCCTCATGCCATTTCCAGAATCACTCCACAGGGCTGGGGGGGATCTCCAACAGAGTACTATTTGCTCTCAGTAAGAAGCAAATTATTGTTTAGATTGAGAAGACCAGCCTGGAGAAGACAGAGCTTGCAGAAAGTATCTGCCTCATTCCTGGTGTGTCAGAGGACCCCTTTATATCAGCCAATTGGCCCTGAAACCATCTCTACCCTCCTCTCCCATGCAGATGGCCCACTGAGAAGGAAAAGTTGCATATTAAACCCACAAGTCCTGAAAGTGAACCACTATCAATAGGGAGGTTGTGTAAGTTCCAGTGAGGAGAGCTTCACTCAAACATCATAATCCTGTGGTAACCACACCTCATGACTGTGCACAGGGTCTCTCCAGGAGACTTAAAGCTGAATTTACACTGTGCTCAATTCACAGTCCACACATACACATGTCACACTAATCTGCATTGAGCCCATATGTTTTTTATACTTTGGTCTTCATAAAGCCATAGACTTAGAGCCCCCACAGTGAAGAACTCTAAAATCTCAAAGATGATGCAAAAGAGACTCATTGGACTATAGATCTAAGAATTAAATGATGAATGAGCATATTTTTTTCTGTAACTAGGTCCCTCTGTTTGGAAAAACATCTTCAAGTAAAACATTTATATGAAAATCTACTGACCTGTGTTTCCTTACAAGGTTGAAAGGAGAAGTTCTGCATTAATCTGACAAGAGCAAGTTTCATGTTCATGAGAGCAAACCTCATGCCAATGCAGTTTCGGGGGCCATTTCCAAAGGGCATGTACACATAAGGATCGATGCTGTCCTTGTTCTTCTTACTGAACCTGTTTCCACAATAGATGACAAGTCAACAAAACATTAAAACCACAACAGTTATTGTTTCACAATGTCCCTTAGACACTCCCAAGCAATGGTGGAAAGGATGCTTTTCTGGGCTGATTTTTATTGAAATCCAGCTGTGGTTTTGCTATGAGAATTGTTAAGCTATGGAATTTTTCCACCTACCCTCCTCCCTTAACCTATAGGATCTTTCAGTCATTTTGAGATGAGATTAATGCTGTTTAAAAGGAATCATGGTAAATTTGAGATAGTAAAGGAAACAACACAAACACAAAATATAAGACATATAAAACATAAACACATAAAATGAAATGAAATAGTGGTTATGTCAGTTTTGGCACACTATATAAAATTTGAAAACACACACACACACACATACACACACACACACACACACACACACACACACTTGCATACACACAAACACAGTCATGGTGCCATATCTGAGGAGGATTAGTTTCAGCATCAGGCCACAACAAAATCTTGGGTGATGATGTCTCTTATAAAAATAATGGGGAAATATTTGTATACCCTAAGCACATACTGAAATATATTTTAAATCATCTCTGGATTGCATACAATAACTAATAAAATGTACATACTCTATAAACACTTATTGTATTAGACAGTTTATAGGGAAATGACAAGAAAAATGTTTATATTTAGTTGAAATCATAGATGCAAAACCTGTACATACAGAGTGTCATCAAGTGATAATGGAGAATTTACCACTTATTGTTAAACATTTGTTCAAAATAAAAAAAATATGATACAATCTAGTTTTCCAAAAAAGTTTATATTTACACAGAAATATGTTTCTGAGAACATAATCACATTATTAACTTGTGATTATTTAAAGAATTTGAGATACTGGATGGATATAGCATCCTTTTTATTCCTTGTCACAAATTTATAGCATTTTGCAAGAAAATGTCATGTTTGTAACATGAAAACAGCTTAAAATAAAAAGACATACATGAAAATGATTGCACAGTTACCTGTATGTCACCTATGCTAATAGATACAATGATATGCTTGAATCAGCCCAGCCCAGTTTGTTCCTTTTCCCGGGGTCCCTGTACCTTTCAGGGCGGAACTCCTCAGGCTCTGGCCAATACTTTGGGTCTCGATGAAGAACAAAGATTGGTATCATGACCAGTGTCCCCTTACTAATAAATACTCCATTGATTTCAATATCTTTCTTACAGGTTCTGTCAATTCTGGCACCAACTGGGTACAACCTGAGAGTTTCATTTACTACCATGTCCAGGTACTCCATCTGCATCAGGGTATCATAGGTAACAGGTTCCTGAAGGGAAAAAATGAAATTTGGGGGAATTAAGGTTTGAAACTAACTTTAAACTCAGTCTATGCTGTATTATTAAAGTGTTAGAATATCCCAAATTATACTCAGAATGGTGAAGGAGAGTAGTGCTTACAATTGACTAAGCATTGTAATAACAATCATGCCCATTTGACAACCATGTCCATGGCCCATTGAGAAGTGCAGAGTAGTTATGTACATAAGAGACCTTTGGGACAATCCCAAATTCAGTGTGTAATATCCTCAGCAGCATCATGTACTACTTTTTCTCATGTGAGGAAAAGTGACTAATAGCACCAAAAAGAGAATATGACAATTACACTCAAGCAAAATATGTGAAAGTCACTGTCACCTTTCACTAGAAAACTCATGTATCTATTTCAAGTAAATATAACATAGAAAAAAAGAAATAACCATTCTACATCAGTTTTAGTTGAATAATCCTGCTTTGGAGATTTTATATATATATATATATATATATCATAGAGATAACACTACATCATGTAAAAATGTTGGGAGAAACTGGTAACTTCCACCCTAATACCACCAAAGAAGGCTAAGTTTGAATGGCGCCATGTCACACAATTTCAGTTCCAGAGAAAATTCTAAGGAGGACAAGAAGCCACTCTCAGCCCCACCCTCTCTTTCTGGACCAGTCTCCTGGTTGTTCTTCATGGCTTCATTGTAAGCTCTGAAGAAGAGGCTTTGTGTCCACTTCACTGCCAAACCAGGCATGCCAGCCAGAGACCAGGTGTATTCATATCCAATAGACTCTGTTTAGGCAGAGGTGTGAGATCAGCAGGCACAACATGTACCTAATGCCTGTGTGTCACTGGAGAGGACATAAGGTAGAAGTAAAGAGTTTGGCTCAGGAGACAGAAAATCTGACTCATGCCGTGACTTCTTCTCTCTAATACATGACTAGAGTGTGAAGATGTGTGGAGCAGAGCAGAGTTGGCCTGCCCACCAAGCCCAGGATCACTCAGCAGACAGCAGGGCAGGAGCTCATGCCACAGCTCATCAGAGACAATGATCTGGACACTTGAGTGACACATGCTTACACTTCCTAGGTATCATCATGGTAACTGGTAATGGGTACAACTGAAATTACACTCTTTTCAAAATTCCTTGTAGTTTTGGGAATAACATTTTCCCCAAAATACTGTTTTCTCCTTCATTTGTTTCTTCAGAGCCTTTCCAAATAGAGCTGATGAAAAGAATCACTGACTATATTTTGGATAAAGCCTCCTAGGAAGTGAGGAGGAGGTAGTCTTTTTATTTTTATTTTTTAAAGAGAGAGTGAGAGAGGAAGAGAGAGAGAGAGAGAGAGAGAGAGAGAGAGAGAGAGAGAGAGGAGAGAGAGAGAGTTTTTTTAATATTTATTTTTTTTTAGTTCTCGGCAGACACAACATCTTTGTTGGTATGTGGTGCTGAGGATCGAACCCGGGCCGCATGCATGCCAAGCAAGCGCGCTACCGCTTGAGCCACATCCCCAGCCCTTCTCTCTTTCTTATAAGTCAGTAGGCATCTTGAACAATGAAATTGAAACAAAATAAACAACTTAAAAAATTGACAAAACAAAAAGTTGGTTCTTTGAAAAAATAAAATTTATAAATGCTTAGCCACACTAACAAAGAGAAAGAGAGAGAGAGAGAGAAATCTTAAATTACTAAAATCTGTGATGAAAAAGGAAATATCATGATGGACACTTCTGAAATACAGAAGATAATTAGAAGTTATTTTGAAAATTTATACTCCAATTAAATAGAAAATATCAAAGACATCAATAAATTTCTAGAGTCATGATCTACCCAAACTGAATCAGGATCACATACACAGGTTAAAAAGATCGATTTCAAGCAAGGAAATAAAAGACACCATCAAAAGGCTACATACAAAGAAGACCCCCGACCAGACAGATTCTCACAAGTCCTTCAAAGAAGACCTAATACCAATATTCCTCAAATTATTCCATGAAATAGTAAAATAGGGAACACTTCCAAACTCATTCTATGAGGCCAGTATCACCCTGATTCCAAAAACAGCCAAAGACACATCAACAAAAGAAAATTTCAGACCATTATCTCTAATGAACATAGATGTAAACATTCTCAATTAAATTCTGGCAAATCCCATACTACCAGAAGTGTTTTACACATTTAATGCAATCCCTATTAAAATCCCAGTGACATTCTTCATAGAAATAGAAAAAGCCATTGTAAAATGTGTTTTGAAAAATAAGAGACCCAGAATAGCTAAAGCAATCCTTAGCAAGAAAAGTGAAGCAGGAGGCATCACAATACCAGAACTTAAACTATACTACAGAGCTATAGTAATAAAAAGGCATGGTATCTGCACCAAAATAAACTTGTTGACCAATGGTACAGAATAGAGGACACAGAGACAAACCGACATGAATATGTTTATATCATAACAGATAAAGGTGACAAAAGCATTCACTGGAGAAAAGAGCCTATTCAATAAATGGTGCTGGCAAAATTGGAAATCCATATTGGCACCAAAACAGATTCGTAGACCAATGGTACAGAACAAAAGATATAGAGACAAACCTACATGAATACAGTTATTTCATACTAGACAAAGGTGCCAAAAACATTCATTGGAAAAAAAAAAAGATGGTCGTTTCAACAAATGATGCAGGGAAAACTGGAAATCCATATGTAGGAAAATGAAATTAAGCCACTATCTCTCAGCATGCACAAAACTTAATTCATTATGAATGAAGCACCTAGGAATTAGGCCAGAGACCTTGCACTTAATAGAAGAAAAAGTAGGCCAAAATTTTGATTATCTTTGATTAGATTCTGACTTCCTTACAAGACTCCTAAAGTGCAAGAAATAAAATCAAGAATCAATAAATGGGATAGATTCAAACTAAAAAGCTTCTTCTCAACAAAAGAAATGATAAGGTGAAGAGAGAGCCTAAAGAATGGGAGCAATTTTTTACAGCATACACATCATATAGAGCACTAATCTCCAGGATATATAAAGAAGTCAAAAAATTAACACCAAGGAAACAAATAACCAAATCAATAAATAGCATATGTAACTGAACAGACACTTCTCAGAAGAAGCTATACAATTAGTCAACAAATATATGAAGAAAGGTTTAACTTCTCTAGTAAATACAGAAATGCAAATCAAAACTCCTCTCAAGATTTCATCTCACTTCTCTCAGAATGGCAGTTATGAAGAATATAAGCAAAAATGTATATTGGTGAGTTATGTGGGAGAAAAGGCATACTCTTACATTGCTGGTGGGAATGCAAATTGATGCAACCAATATGGAAAGCAGTATGGAGATTCCTCAGAAAAGTTGGAATGGAACCACCATTTGACCCAGCTATCCCACTCTTCAGTTTATATCCAAAGGACTTAAAATCAGCATACCACAGGGACACAGCCACATCACTGTTTAGAGCAGCTGAATTCACAATAGCTAAACTGTGGAACCAACCTGGATGCCCTTCAGTAGATGAATGAATAAAGAAACTATGGTGCATATACACAATGGCATATTATTCAGCATTAAAACAGAATAAAATCATGAAATTTTCAGATAAATGGATGGATTTGGAGAATACAATGCTCAGTGAAGTAACCCAATCCCAAAAAACCTAAGGCCAAATATTTTCTCTCATAATTGTTTGCTGATCCGTAATGGGGTGGTCATTGGAGGAATGGAGGAACTTCAGAGAGGGCAAAGGAAAGAAAGAGGAAGGGAAGGGTTATGGGTATAGGAATGATTGTGTAATAATATGGACATCATTACCCTAGGTACATGTATGATGACACAAATGGTGTGAATCTACTTTATGTAAAAGAACAGAAATGGAAACTTGTGCTCCATTTGTGTATTATGTAGTGAAATGAATTCTGCTGTCATGCATAACTAATTAGAACAAATAAATAAATAATTTCTTTTAAAAAAGGAATGAAGTACTCACACATGCTTCAGGATGGAAGAATTTGAAAACATAATGATAAATGAAAGAAGTCAGACATGACTTTTAGGATTCCATTAATAGAAAATTCACAGTATCAGCAAATCTATAGAGTCAGAAAATAGATTCATGGTTGCTTAGGCTTGGGGAATAGAGAGTTAATAATGAATGATAGCCTTCTTCTGAGTTGATAAATGGTCACTAGTGATGGCTGCATATATCTTTGTACTGAAAACCATTTAACTGTATAAGTTAAGTGGGGTAATCCAAAGGTATATTAATTATGTACCAATAACACTCTTATTTAAAAAGAGAATGAATGAATAACATGGTAGTTCACATACTTATTGAGAAGAGCAAAGGGTCAAAGAAATCAAGTCATAAGAGTCTCTTGACTTTCTCCACAAAGGGATCTTGTGGGTTGTTGAGCGAATCAATGTTCACTCCAAATGATGTAGCAGTGATCACATCCAGGCTGTAGGCCCCAAAGATGCTGAATAGAGAAAGATATAGAAAGTTAAAACCAGTGCCTCTTTCTAATCCTTCCACTACACATGCAGCAAGGAGTAGGAGTAAGTTCATGTGCCCAAGCAAGACAAGCAGAGAGCCACACACTGTCAACAGTTATCTGATGGACCATCAGATGAGTCTATGATCCCTTCACACTGACCAAGAGGTCTTTATGAGTTTCAAATGAGGTACTGCCCTTGTGCTAGGAGTCATGGGGACGTGAGGTGACTTAGACTCACCTCTGAACTCAAGAAGTTCACCCACACAGGTATAAGATCCATAATCAGACAAATAGAATGTAGATGATGACAGTTGTATACAAACTGAGCTTCAGCAGGACAAGGGTGGAATAACTGAGTCTTCTTAAAGGGCTCAAAAAGGTGACCGTGACCTTGACAGTATTTTGTCTTCTAGTATATCCAAAGTCATAAATAGCAGCCAAACAAACCTTGGTGGATACAGGAGAGATCCTTTCTCCCCCAGCTACCCTGTCTCCTCCTGGGAGCAGCCCTTTCTTAGATGAGAAGTTGGAGTTGTGACTCCAAACTTGCTTTTGTCTGCTCATTGTACAAGCTCAACATTTGGAATTCGGTTCTGTGGCAGGCAGTTGGAGGGGCTCCTGGTGGAGCTTGGAATGCCACAGCTGTCCTGCTACTTACTCTTTCAAGTTGATAAACTTGCCATTCTCTGATTCCAGTCTCATGTTTTTCACCAACACATCTCCATACTGGTTAATGATGGGGAACATCTACGCACAAAACACAAAATCACCCATAGTTAAGTGAGAGACGCAGTCTCCAAGGTTATGGTTTTCCCAGGATAAAGAAGTATGAGACATTTATAATGAATCTTACTATATCTCTTCTAAAACATAAAGACAAAAGAACATTTTTAGAAAGTTCAAATTCAGAGAACTATTCCTTTAAAAGGGACTACTATCTATCTCATTTTCTACCCATCCCCAGGTTTATTCTCTAAGTTTTCAATGGAAATTCCTCCTTACCTCCTTGAGTTTTCCACTGGTGAAAGTTGGAGATAGCAGTGTTCTTATTCTCTTCCACTCTTTATCCTCAGACAAGGAGATGGCTTTTTTCATAAATCCCTTTGGACCAAGATTCTAGCACCCAAAGGAAAAGAGATTTTGTCCTACATAAATGTTGAGGTCTCCACAGTTGCAAAAGCTGTTAAATAAGTATCATTTATTAAAAAAATGTTTAGCGACTGCCTACTAGGTAGCTGGCCCTATGTCAGACACTCAATAATATTTATTCCAAGTGACATAACCTCCTGAGAGTTTGAAAGAGATACCCAGGTACCTCACACCGCTTTTAGACTTTATATTCCAACCTTTGTTTAGATGCAAAATTTCCACTTGGTTGGAAACTTTTTCCAGGGGAATAGACAGGATAAAGGCCTAAGAAGACCTAGCACAACCCCCAGGGCTATGCAGAGCAGAAATGGGTTGGTGACAGATACCAGATGTTCTTGGTCAACTGTATGTTACCTAAGATCAGTTCTGTCTTTACATGCATTTACGGCATAAGCGTCTTGATAAAAGGGTGCCTAGGTATGATAATTTTAAAAATAATAATATTTGAAACTTAAAGGATTTGGAATATAAGTGTAATACAGGAAAAAAACACAAGTTTTTAATGGAAGTTGTTTCAGTATTTTCTAAAAGGGCAGAGGAGAAAAGGAAGATAATTCTATTTTTCACCTGGGTGCTAGACTTCCAAAGTAAAACCCTTGAAATTTAGTTCTGTCATCTAAAATATATTTTTGTGTTAAAATGTATGTTTCCATCCAGGCACAATGGTGCATGCCTGAAATCCAAGCAGCTCAGGAATCTGAGACAGGAGGATCACAAGTTCATAGCCAGCCTCAGCAGTGTTGAGGTGCTAAGCAACTCAGTGAGACCCTGTCTCTAAATAAAGTACAACATAGGACCAGGAATTTGGCTCAGTGGTCTAGTGTCCCTGAGTTCAATCCCCAGTACCCCACTACTACCAAAAAATGTATGCTTCCAGCACTCATTCACTGTAAACATTTAGGGGATTAGGAGCAGAGGGAAGCTTCTTCAACTTGACAGAGATTCTACAAAAAACAATTTTCAGCTAACAATGTACATACTGGTGGCAAACTGAATGCTTTCTCCCAAGCATCAGGAAATAATTCAACAATGTCTGCTCAGTCATACACAGAAAGACAAGTAAAAACGTTCATCTGAGTGTAGATTAGTGATATATACATGTTGGGAAGGGGTATGTAGAAGGCAAGTAAATAGAGGCTGGATTTGAGTAATGTGCAATATATGCATGTATTGAAGATCGCAGAAAATCCAATTATCATGCACAATTATCATATATTAATCAAAGTTTTAAAATTTTGGTTTGAACCCCAGGTCTTGTGCCTGCAAGGCAAGCACTCTACCAACTGAGCTATATCCCTAGCCCTCAAAGTTTTTTAAAAGTGAAGATAGAGATTGTATGGGAATCCACACACACACAGCCTCATCTAAAATTGGGGTAAACTTTGGAAAATTAAAGTCTATATCCTTCAAAATAAATGTTCACTCTCATGGCTATTATTCAACCTCACACTGGAACTCCCAGCTGATGTCAGAGGAAAAGAAAAACAAATAAATAAAAGAAATACAGATAGGATTTTCCCTATTTATAGGTGCAATCTTTGTCCAATGTGGTCAACACACAAGAAATCAGGCACATTTCTGAGGTTAATGAAAATTGGTGAAAACACATTAAAAACACAATCTAAATCTACACAAATTTAGGCATGTGATACATTTGGACAGAGCTGCACACTCATTCATATAGGCACACAAAATGGAAAAATGAAAATAAAAAGCCTAGATTGTATTAATTTCCTGTTAATATAGGAACAAGAACTTAATAAATTTATAGTCATGTAAGAAATTATCATTGGGTAAAACAGAATAAATTATACATGAAACCGCGTGGTAATTTTTTTTTTTTTTTGGCAATGAATGCCCTCTGAATTTGTAAATATCTCAGGATAAAAATTGAGTTAATAAATTAAATAAATAAATAAATGTTACTTTGGATTAGACAAAGGGGAACAAAGGGAAGGGTGAGGGGATGGGAATAGGAAAGACTGTAGAATTAATCAGACACAACTTTCCTATGTTCATATGTGAATACACAACTAGTGAAACTCCACATTATGCACAAACACAAGGATGGATGTTGTACTTCATGTATGTATAATATGTCAAAATACATTCTAGAGTCATGTATAACTAAAAAGAACAAATAAAAACTTAAAAATATAAATAAATGTTATAATGTTGAAAAGTGAGTGCTTACCTGCCGGTTGGTGAAGACAGAATAACTTTCTTTGATGAGCACTGTTTTGATAATGCTGGGCTCTGCAGTAGCCAAAACAGGTTGTGAACCATTAAACAGGCTGTGTTGGGAAAGCAAAGCTAATTAAATCGAACAGGCCAGATTCTGCAGCAGGAATCCAGACTTTGATCCTGATGTTACCTATTCTACCTGCCTACTCCTACAATAGATAGCAATATGAAGTTCTGTTTGGGGATTCTTAATAGCATAAAGGGTAATGTAGGTAAAGTAGGTAGGAAGAGAAACTTAGAGACAAAATACACCTTCAAAGAGATCATAATTAGAAATAGCATTGGAACACTGGTTAAATCTAGATGGTGAATACAATAGTATTGCCTATGGTACTTTCCATAACTTATTTATTTGTTTATTTATTTACTTGTTTAATTATTTTTTTAATTACAGGTGGACAGAAGCCTTTATTTGTCTATTTTTATGTGGTGCTAAGGATCAAACCCAGTGCCTCATTGTTCTATGCAAGCGCTCTGCCACTGAGCTACAGCCTCAGCCCATAGTCTCCACAATTTTTTACATGGAAAAATATAGGTTTGTGAAAAATTGAAGGCAGATAATTGACTAACATCTCACAATTACTAAGTTTTGCAAGTGGTAGCTGAAATGGGGCCTTTGGAGATCCAGTGGGGCATGTTGTGTCCTTGGATCACATGGTATCTATGGGCCATGTCAACTGAGCAGAACACTCTGGCCAGCCCTGTGGCTTTCTGGGGATTGATGAGAGAAGATGGAGATGAAAAGTCAAAGTCTTCTACCACTATTTTTAGTGTAGAGCAAAATGATTACACCTCATCTATGGCTCCCACCAAACCCCCACCAGCTCTGAAAGGGAATAGTTGCTATAGTTAACTGAGGCCACCCTCCAATATAAACCCCATCAATCCACCAGGGAACTCACTGGTGGAACTACATCCTATGTCTGGTCTTAACATCAAATGGATGAAGGAGAGGAAGAAATGCTTCATTGAAAAGTCAACACTGAAAACTTAAAAAATGGCATATGAGCAAAAATAATTATGACAATTAAAAAGAAGAAAGAAAGTAAAGGAAATGAAAAAAGCTTAGCAGAAATGGTTTCCCATCTGCTTTAGAGTACCTCCCAGCCTTTTGTTCAAAAGCATACATTGAATCTGAAATTTAAATAAGGGAATTTTGTCTTTAAATTAAAAGGAAATCAGTGGACAAAAGAGATGATGCCATAGATTTATAAGCCCATGATTTTTTTTAAAAAAAGTTCTCAAATAATACATTTTATTCATCTAAAGGATTAAAAAAGAAAGAAAAATGGGGAAGATAGGAATAGCCAGACATTGGACACAAAGTAAGGCTGGAGACTCTGGGTCATCAAAAGTAGGAGAAAAGCCAAAACATGCAACATTCTCAACCTAAGTCAGACTGTAGACCCAGACTCCTGGTGACATGCAGGATCACTGGCAGGATAATCCTCCAAGGACTTTGCAGCACAGAGGGTTGCATCCCAAAAGTTCTGGGCTGAGGTTGTCCTCATGCGGTGGGGTGCCACATCATAACAAGTCTACCAAAGAGAAATTTCCAGAATACTCACCCCCATGTTTTTCCATACTTTTTATAACATTCGGTGTCAAAATTAGACACACCCTAGGAAGAAGAACAAAATGAAATTACATTATTGTTGCAAATGTACTGACATTGCATCAAATGACCCAAATCCCATGAAATCAGGCTTGACGTTCCTAACAGGTGGTTAGAGAGAAGCTCTTATTCAGAGGCTTATGAGGAGAAAAGAGAAAATATGCAATATTTGAAATGAAACATGTAAAGTCACTTGAATTTTCTCTAAGTATTATACATAATCTACCAATTACCCTTATCAATGAATACAACATGCTTCTCTTCTGCATTATTTCTTTGTCTGCTTGTGTTGTCCCAGCATCGCTAGCAGTCAGAGAAATGCAAATCAAAACCACCCTAAGATACCATCTCACTCCAGTAAGATTGGCAGCCATTAAGAAGTCCAACAACAACAAGTGCTGGCGAGGATGCGGGGAAATGGGTACACTTGTTCATTGTTGGTGGGACTGCAAAATGGTGCAGCCAATTTGGAAAGCAGTATGGAGATTCCTTGGAAAGCTGGGAATGGAACCACCATTTGACCCAGCTATTCCCCTACTCGGTCTATTCCCTAAAGACCTAACAAGAGCATGCTACAGGGACACTGCTATATCAATGTTCATAGCAGCACAATTCACGATAGCAAGATTGTGGAACCAACCTAGAAGCCCTTCAATAGATGAATGGATTAAAAAAATGTGGCATTTATACACAATGGAGTATTACTCTGCAATAAGAAATGACAAAATCATAGAATTTGGAGGGAAATGGATGGCATTAGAGCAGATTATGCTAAGTGAAGCTAGCCAATCCTTAAAAAACAAATGTCAAATGTCTTCTTTGATATAAGGGGAGTAACCAAGGACAGGGTAGAGACAAAGAGCTGGAGAAGAAGAATAACATTAAACAGGGATGATAGGCAGGAGGGAAAGTGAGAGTTAAGGGAAATTGCATGGAATTGGAAGGTGAGCCTCAGGGTTATACACAATTACATATAAGAGGAAAGGAGGAGTAGGAGGAAAATTATATAAGTGGAAGAAACGATTTATAGTAGAGGGGATGGAGAGAGAGAAGGGGAGGGGAGGGGAGGGGTGAGGGGACAGTGGAGAATGGGATAGACAGCAGAATACATCAGTCACTAGAAAGGCAATTTGTAAATCAATGGAAATGTAACTGATGTGACACAGCAATCTGTATACGGGGTAAAAATGGGAGTTCATAACCCACTTGAATCAATCTGTGAAATATGGTATATTAAGAACTATGTAATGTTTTGAACAACCAACAATAAAATAAAAAAAAAAAGAAATACTGGGACCTTCTGAATTATCACCTCCATAGGCACATGAGGAATCCCAGGGTGAGGGAAAATGAGTGCATCCCAGGGCCATGCATGATCTTTTATCTCCTCATCAAGTATTATTTTAATTTATCTCATGTTTTCTGGTAGAATTCTGGTAGAATTAGGGAGTAAAGATGCCAGCAAACTCTTTTAGCCTAGGAGATTTATGTTGTCACAATCATGTTGTTGAGTAAGTAAGTGACATAGTGAGCAAATAAAAGTGGATTTGCCTTCCTGTTTTGGGGCTTAACTTGGAAGAGGGGAGATGCTACCTCTCTGCACATAGTACACAGATAGTTAGACACTGGCTGTGAGTTTTCATCATAGAAACTAAGCAATTAATCTTCCTCATGCTAAGTTTCATTTGTAATATTTTAAGTGTGCAAATAAAGCATCCCAGAGGTATGAGTGTATCTTCCTAGAATCTGCCCTGAGGAAAAAAAGAAAACACTGTGAGGATGCTCATAGTCTGAACAGAAAGTCCACAGCTTACACTGTTGATGTGCCAGAGTCCTGAGCTCATTAACAGAAGTGAACCTGAGGCCAGGAGGAGTTGTAAAGAGAGCCCCAGGGTAAACCTGACTGTGCTTTGGATGGGCCCTCACACAGTTTCTGAAGCTTGAAATCTCAAAACTTCTTTCATGGAGCTAAATTTCTACTGATGAAACTAAGTAGGTATTTGCAACCATAAGAGGCAAAACAGGGAGCTCAAATGACACTCACCCGGCGATAATTAAGAAGAGTTCCGAAAAAAGGCAGAGGTGTTGGCCCTGGAATTCCCAGCTTCTTAAAATATCCATGTGAATACGTCCCATATCTATAAAGTGGAAGAGAAATCCAGATCAAGGGATTGTGACTGTGTGTACATAGTGGCTCAGGAGTCACTGATTCAAGAATGGGAACAGTGAAGCCAGGCAGGTAACATGTAGGCCCTAAATAACAACAAAAACTCCAATGGCCCTAATTACATCTGCTCATCATTTCCTCTCTCACATTCCCTGAGAGACCACAAAAGTCATAATAATTAGCTCAAAGCAGCTGATTATTGTTAAGTTCCATCCTTAGGCTCAGAATGCTACAGTTAATATTTGATATAAGTCCCCAAACATGAGTTTGAAAACTCCTGAGTCATTCAGATTAGATTTCTTCCAGGTCACTTCACTCACTGGTGTCAGTTTAGGAAGTTGACTTGATGCCATCATGTTGGCCCTCTAGTGGCCTCCAGTGGGGGCCATCCCCACTCTGGGACTTCTTAACTGAGCAGACAGGAGTATTCTCCCACTTTTTCATAACTCCCATCTGGATGCCTTTTATTGCATCCCTGGTCCACATTTTCCTTACTCATCTGCTGTAAGAGATTAAGAACACTGGCATATGGGGAAACTGTTGAGTAAGAATAACCAGCTGGGCAGGTATATTTAAAGACACATGCAATCTACATCATGGATGTATGTATTAGATTAATATTCCTTCAATTTTTCAAAAAAGATGAGGTCATTTTTAAACAGGTTGGTTTTCACAAATACAGAATCCAAGGGTCCTATTTTGACCTTCAGAAGGAATGTGAGGAACTTACCTCAAAGAAATTGTACTATTGAGCAGAATAAAATTAAAACATTTTCATTAATTTTAAAATGCCACTGGAGGGAAAATAGATGCAACAAAAGCCTGAATACTACTCTTTACTTTAATTGTTAGAACCAGGTTTATATTTTCTATTTTCACATCATTATGAATACCTAGTCTTGTAAAAGTGGATTTAAGATAGAAGTCAAAGGTCTCCTTGGGGCAATGTCTTCTACCTCAGTCAGAAATAACTGCTCTCTTCCCCTGCTCCATGAAACCAGGAATCCCACTATTTTAAAAAATATTTTTATAGTTGTAGGCAGACACAATACATTTATTTAATTTATTTATTTTTTTGTGGTGCTGAGGATTGAACCCAGTGCCTCACATATGCCAGATGAGCTCTCTATCAGTGAGCCACAACCCCAAACCAGGATTCCCACTATTCAAAGGAATTCTTCTACTAGATGGTTTTATTCATGCTCCTGTACTGGAATTTCATAAGCAAATATTTAAAATACAAAATGGGCTTGGAAACTTCTGTCTCTTGAAGCTGCCATTAGATTTCAAATCAAGGGAGAAACAAATCTCTACACTGATGCTAACTTAAGGCATAAAAGTTCCAAATTTCTCCCAGGTCTTTGCTCAATAGTATTATCATTCAGAAGCACTTGCATATTGCAGAGTGGAGGATTTGATTTTTTAGAGGGAGGGCTGTTCCAGTGAAAGGGAAGAGATCAGAGGGAAGAACTGAATCTGAGCCTGTGGTAGCACCTGGGATGCACTTGGTGTATTTTACAAATGGTGCTGGGACGTGGGAAAAAGGAGCAGGAACAACCTGTTCCACAGGAGAGAAGCTCCTACATCTCTTGTAGTGCACATAGAACACAAAAGATAAACAATGACACAGAAACTTGTGAAGACCCCTCTATACCCCCAGAATTCTGAAAGTTTGCAAAATGTGCATCACTTTTCAGAAGGTGTGCAGTTGTTTGTAATCTTCATCTACTGAACTCTTCTGGTTGATTAATCTGGGTTCAAACTTAGACTCACTCCGAAGTTCATCCTCCAAATCAAATCATATCACTAAATCTCCTAGTCACAGAAATGGGTGGTTTCAAGAGAAGAGAAACTGGGATAGTTACTCACAGGAAGAGGAGCACCAGGCTGATTCCCAGGAGAACCCAGGTTTCCATGGAAAAGTTTGGGATCAGGTCCATCACTACTTTCCTTCCAGATATGTGAGCTAGAAGTGCCAAGCTTGCCTTCTGTGAGCAGGTGTGATTCAATGAAGTCAGACTGGCATATTTATATGCTGGAAAAGGAGGTGGGGCTGAGTGTTCAACCAATAGAAAAAACTATTGGTGCTCCAGCCACTATTGAAGAAGCCAGGTGCCCTCTCCACCTTGGCAGTTGGCAGTGAGACATGGGGACACGCCTATTTTGATCTTTGAGTTCAGATTTTATAAAAAATTATCTATAAAAACTTCAATGGGGCTGGGGTTGTGGCTCAGTGGTATAGTGCTCATGAGGCACTGGGTTCAAACTTCAGCACCACATAAAAATGAAATAAAGATATTATGCCTACCTACAATTAAAAAATAAATATTTTTTTAAAAAAACTTCGATCAGTGTTATCATTATGCCCAAAGGTTATTGCTTCTTATCAGAAACTCAAGTGAAACATTAGAATTAAATGTCCTCTACTCCATTTTTTTTTCTCCGTGGATGTTCTCATTACAAAATCCTTGAATTCTACCCAAAAAGGTTATATCTAAATAACTGCTCATGCACTTTCCTCTGCTTACAATGCCCTCATGCCCCATAAAAGACTTCTTAAAAAATATTTTTTTAGTTGTTGATGAAAATTTTATTTATTTATTTATTTATTTATTTATTTATTTATTTATTTATTCATTTATTTATTTATATGCAGTGCTGAGAATCAAACCCAGGGCCTCACACATGCTAGGCAAGCCCTCTACCACTGAGTCACAGCCCCAGCCCAGAAGACTCTTAATCATCCTTCAAAACCCAGCTCAGTCAAACTTCATCTGGTAAAGGCTTTCAACACCACCTCTTCACATGGAGCCACTTCCTCCCCTGGACAACTTCTAGTATCCCTGGAACACATTTCTCTTGTTGTTCTCTTAACTGACCTACAACATTGTTGGATTCCACCTTTGTTTAACTTTCCAGAATGTGAACTTCTCTGGATCAGGATCTCTGTACTATCCACTATTATGCCCCTAGTCCCTAGCAGAGCTCTTTGCAAAGAGCTGGTATCTGGGAGGTTTTGTCATTGAGTCAGGTGAGATTGCTGAGTCTCTGCAAGTTATTTCCCTGTGTGTCTTTGCTGACCACTCCATCTTCCTTGTTTATTAACACAGAAAGATGATTTGTCTTGTTTGGGCCACAGCCACCTTCTTAGCACATTAGGCTACTTTTGGTGTAGCCAGTAAGAGATCCCTGCAGTAGCCAGTAAGTATATTTTATAGAAAAAATAGCCTCTGTCTCTGAAAATAATGCATGTCCATGATCAATGGGTGTGAAAGGACAGAAGAGGAGAATAGCAGTCTGCATGGCCAGGTGAACCACAAATCTCTACCCACCCATCTCATGGCAGAAATCACCACAGAGAGCACACCCAGCACTAGAACTCCAAAAAGATGATCCTAGATTTCTCATTAGACCAAGAGGTGTCTGAGCAGGTGGCTTCCTGCTTTTTGGTAAATGGGTGGTTGTGGGTGGAGAGCAGACCTTGGGAGCTGGTTTAGGAGAAGTCTTGTAAGAACAATTGTCACTTGTGAGACTCTCAATAGATTCCTGATGTGAGTAATGCCAGGTCTGAGTGTTTGAAAATTATATCAGCTCATTATCTCAACTCTGATTCAAATTCTTTGTCTGATTAGCCTGAGAAATGGAGGATTAGGTAACAAAGTCTCCAAGTTCTCAAACATAACAGAATAATAAGACATTCAACTCTTGTGTGCTTCCTTCTCTTTTTCTTCTTACTCTGCACCAACTGATACTCACCCTTCACCAACTCTTCCCACATCTCTGGCATGCATTCAAAGAAGGAGAGATTACAGTGTCATTTGATAACTATTGACAATTAACAGCCTTGAAACAGACTGAATTTGGAGGCACCCCACTGAAATTGGGAATGACTTCCTCATGCTGAGAGTAGAAGCAGGAGGACCTTGGGGCTTCCACCTCCCACCCTGACAGGCACCAAAGAAAATGGAAATGGGGATTTCCTTCCTTCTGGGACAACACAGACTAACTAAATCTGCATCTGTGCATTTCTTGCCTTTTTTTCCAGATTGCTTCCTCTTCAGATCAACCAAATATACACATGTCTATCACATGGCTTTTGTTTCTGTAAATTATAATTGTGTTTGTGGGATAGGTAAGGAGCAGCAATCTAACCTCTTTCTCCTGAGTTGATGGAACTGCATCAAGTTCAATACTCATTTTACCATCTTTTGTCTATTTATTATGTGGGCAAGCATCTAAATCCAGTCAGCTAGGATCAAGGTAGCTCCCAGGGTTAGGCTGTCAGTAATAATCTTATCATAACCCAAAATCTTTTTTATATTTTCTGTATATAAAACCTCTATGGAACTAATATAATTTCATCTTCCTTCAAGTAATGTATTTGGCTCTTATGATGAAATAACTAGGGCTATTATGATTTTCCCCCTGTCTTTCATAGCTCTGATCCTGGTTGGACTGGTTGGGATTTGTACCAACAAGGATGGGTTACTCATTCCTTGAGTTGAAAAATGCATCCAGTGCTGGGGCCCAACCTATGCAAAGGTTCTTGTTCTGCAAAGGGCAATCAAAGAAGCCATGCTCTAGCCAGGCAGGGTGGCAAACATCTGTAGTCCCAGCTTTTCAAGAGGATGAGGCAGGAGGATTCCTTGAGCCCAAGAATTCAAGGAAGGCCAGGCAACACAGGGAAAAGTCATCACACACGCACACACACACACACACACACACACACACACACACACACACAAGAAAGAGAGAGAGGGAGAGAGAGAGAGGCAGGTTCCTCATGAACTGAATTCCATAGAAGGTAATATCATCAAACATGCTAAATTTTTGCTGTGCATGTGCAGGAAAACATTATGTGCCAGAAGACTGCCCTCATGACTGCCCTTTGTTGAACTCTCCAGTGCCCTTTGTTGAACTCCCCAGCAGTGTTTGACATAGGTGACCAGTATTGTCAGGTTTTGGTTGATGTGACAAGAGATGAGAAATTAAACCAATATATGACCCAGCTATATCATCCCTCATATTTATCCATCAGAATTAATCAGCATACTATAGCAACATATGCATATCCACATTTACGGTAGCATACTTCACAATTACTAAGTTATAGAACCAACCTAGGTGTCCATCAACTGGATAAATAAAATATGGTATATGTAATCAGTGGAGTTTTACTCAGCCATAAACACAAATAGAGTTATGCCATTTGCAAGAAAATTAACAGAAATGGAGAATGATTTAGTCAGTTTTTTTCTTCTGTGACTAAAGGTCCCAGCTAGTAGAATTGTATGGGGAGGAAAAGTTTATCTAAGGGCTCATGGTTTCAGACGTCTTAGTTCATAGAAGGCCAGCTCCATTCCTTGGGGCTCAAGGTGAAGCAGAACATCATGGTGGAAATTTGTGGCAGAGGGAACCAGCTCTCATGATGATCAGGAAGGAAAGAGAGAGAGAGAGAGAGAGAGAGAGAGAGAGAGAGAGAGAGAGAGAGAGAGACCAGTATTCACTTGCCAATACAGATACAAATATATACCCCAAAGCCATACCCCCAATGAATCACGTCCTCCAGCCCCACTCCACTTGCCTACAGTCCCCACTCAGTTAATTCAATCAGGAATAATTCACTGATTAGGTTAAGACTATGCCGTATAACCCAAACATTTCTCCTCCATACCTTCTTGCATTGTCTCACACCTCAACCTTTGGGGAACACTACACACCCAAACCATAACAGAGAACATTATACTAAGTAAGATAAGCCAGATTCAGAAAGTCAAGGATTATATGTTTTTTATAATATGTGGAAACTAGAGAGAAAAAAGGAAAGAAAGGGAACTCAGGTAAACAGAAGAGGGACCAGTAGAGAAATGGAATTTGTGGATGGAAAAGGGGGAGCAAAGGGAGGGATATGAGAATGAAATCGACAATGTATGCTATGTGCATATATGAATATAACACAATAAAAATCACTCATCTATCTAATTATAATGCACAAATAAAAATTTAAAAACCATAAGAGAAAAAAATAACTGTGAAATATTAAATAAAGAAGAAAAGATATATTTGGACTCATAGTTTAAGAGATTCCAGTCCATAGTCACTTGGATCCATTGATTCTGGGCTGTGGTGAGGCAAATTGCCATGGCAGCAGTGCACCATGGAGCAAAGTTGCTCCCCTCGTGGTGACTGGGAAGCATAAGGAGGGCAAGGTAGGGGCCAGGGATTTGATTAGCTCTTCCAGGATCTGCACCTGGTGACCTAACTCCAACTAGGCCCTAGGCCCTGTCCTCTCTACCACCTTCTGATAATGCCATACAATTGTGAATCCATCTATGGATCATTCACAGATGAGATTAGGGAAGCTCATGATCATACCACCTTCCCAAAATCTCCACCTCTGCACATGGATGCATTGGGAACCAAGCTGTTAACCCTTGAGCCTTTGGGAACATTCCAGTGCCAAACCATATCATGATATTTCCTTTATCCCTTAACTCCCTCCTACTTTGTAAGTTATGAAAGCAGAATCCACAGGACTTGTGGGGTTGGTTGTGTGAGAACTTGGGTATGCTTAGCTCTAATTCCTCATCTGACTGTAGAAGGGGGTCAGTAAATGCCCTTCAAATCACAGGACCCCAAGGATCACCTGCCTCTCTCTCTACCTCTATGATTCTCTTGTATTTTCAAAAACATGCCACCTCCACATTATCCTCTTTGTCTTGCATATCACTGAGAGTCCCCCAGACCCTCAAGTCCAGCCAGCAACCAAGAACTCCTGAGGGCAGGATGAAGCACAAAGACAGCAGAATAGACTGGACCTTGAAGAAGACATCTGCCAAGGAGGTCCTAGATTTAAAATTCTAAAGTGGTTTCTCAACTAGGGGTACAGAGTAAAGGGCATCATACACATGCACACAAACACATATTTGCCCACAAACACACACACACACACACACACACACACACACCATTTTTTTTAGTAGCAGTGATTGAGCCTAAGGTTGCTTAAACATCCAGTCACATCCCCAGCACATTTTATTTTTTTTATTTTGAGGCAAGCTCTCACTATGTTGCTTACAGCCTTGCTAAGAATATGCCTTCAAACCTTCAAACACATGATCCTCCTGCCTTATCCTCCAGAGCCCCTGGGATTACAGATGTGCATCACTGTGCCCAACACACACACAGAATGTACCTCAAGCAACAATAGTGTTACTGAAAGCTCAGTCTTGTCCCTGATGTCAATTCAATAAAAGGAATGGTTTTGAGAAAAGAAGAAAGTTTTATTGTTCTACTGGGGAAGGAGAAGAACAGGGGACTCCTGTCCCAGAGGCTGTGTTTCTGCCCATCAGGGAGAACAAAGGGTTTGGGTTGTTTTTTGTTTGTTTACTTTTTTTGTAGTGGTAGATGGACAGAATGCCTCTATTTTATGTTTATTTTTATGTGGTGCTAAGAACTGAAAGCAGTGCCTCATATATGCTAGGCAAGTGCTCTGACTCAACCAATAACAGAGGGTTTTAAAAGACATAATCCATTCCAGGTGTTCCCTGTGAGAGGTTTGATTCACCTGTTAATTTGGGAGATAGCCATTCTTATGGCACAAGTCCTGAAATCTGAATTACTTTGTTCCTGTGGTGGGTGTATGCTTAAAGACAGATGGATTACTCAGCCTAGGATGGGAAAAGGATAATCTTGTTCCTCACCCCTAGGTTATGAAGACAGAGAGGTAGAAGAGGAAAATAAAATCCTGTCCATTTTAAAATAAGCCTCAGTAGCAAAGCAGCCAAAGACTGTATTCAAAGCATGAGGTGGATGACTGATACAATAGGTGAAATTTTTGTCTAAAAAATTTTAACTTTTTTTCTATTTCCTGAAATAACTTGAAGAGTATTTCTTCTAAAGTAGAACTAATACAGTTCTTCTTTAAAGGTCTTGTAGAACTGTGTATCCATATGGTCCTGGGCTTTTCTTGGTTGGTAAGCTTCTGATGGCGTCTTCTATTTCATCACTTGATATTGGTCTGTTTAAATTGTGTATATCTTCCTGATTCAATTGGGCAAATCGTATTACTTAAGAAATTTATCGGGGCTGGGGTTGTAGCTCAGTGGTAGACTGCTTGCCTAGCATACGTGAAGCACAGGTTTCGATTCTCAGCACCACATACAAATAAATTAAAAGATCCATTGACAACTAAAAACAATTTTTTAAAAAAGAAATTTATCAATGCCTTCAATGTCTTCTATTTTAATGGAGTATAAGTTTTCAAAATAATTTCTAATTATCCTCTGTATTTCTGTAGTGTCTGTTGTGATATTACCTTTTTCATCATGAAAGCTGGTAATTTGAGTTTTCTCTCTATTTCTCTTCATTAGCATAACTAAGGGCCTGTCAATTTTATTTATTTTTTCAAAGAAACAACTTTTTGTTTTGTCAATTTTTTCAATTGTTTCTTTCATTTTGATTTCATTGATTTCAGCTCTAATTTTAATTATTTCTTGCCTTCTACTGCTTTTGCTGCTGATTTGTTCCTGTTTTTTCTAGGGAATTGAGATGTAATGTGAGGTCATTTATTTGTTAGCTTTTTTTTCTTTTAAGGAATGAACTCTATGCAATGAACCTTCCTCTTAGTACTGCTTTCATAGTGTCCTGGATTTTGATATGTTTTGTCTATGTTCTCATTTACCTCTTAGAATTTTTTTAATCTCCTCCTTGTTGTCTTCTGCAACCCATTGTTCATTCCGTAGCATATTGTTTAGTCCCAAGGTGATGGAAAAATATTTATTTTTTATTTTGTTGTTGAGTTCCAATTTAATTTCATTACGATCTGATAAGATGCATGATTGTATCTCTACTTTTTTGTATTTGCTAAGAGTTCCTTTGTGGTATATTATTACGGTCTATTTTGGAGAAGGATGCATGTGTTGCTGAGAAGAAAGTGTATCTGTTTGATGCAGGTTGAAATATTCTATATATGTCAGTTAAGTCTAAGTTATTGATTGTATTATTGAGTTCTAGTGTTTCCTTATTCAATTTTTGTTTGGAAGATATATCCAGTGCTGAGAGAGGTGTTTTAAAGTCACCCAAAATTATTGTGTTGTGTTCAATTTGAACTTGAGAAGAGTTTGTTTGATGAACATAGCTGCACCATTGTTTGGGGACATATATATTTATGATTGTTATGTCTTGTTGGTGTATGGTTCCCTTCAGCAGAAGGTAATGTCCATCTTTATCCCTTTTGATTAACTTTGGCTTGAAGTCTACTTTATTTAACATGAGAATGGACACCCCTGCTTGCTTCTGCAGCCCATGTGAGTGGTATGATTTTCCCCAACCTTTCACCTTCAGTCTGTGTATGTCTTTTTCTATCAGATGAGTTTCCTGTAGGCAGCATATTATTCTTTTTTTTTCAATACAGTGTGCTAGCCTATGTCTTTTGATTAGTGAGTTCAAGCCATTAAAATTCAGGGTTATTATTGAGACATGGTATTCCCAGCCATGTTTGTTTATTTTGGTTATTTAACTTGACTTGATTTTCTTCTTTGATTAGTTTTTCCTTTAGGGTACTACCTCCCTCTGCTGATTTTCATTGTTGTTTTTCATTTCCTCTTCATGGAATATTTTGCCAAAGATGTTTTGCAGAGCCAATTTTCTAGCTAAAATTCTTTTAACTTTTGTTTATCATGGAAGGTTTTTATTTCATCTTCAAATCTAAAGTTTAATTTTGCTGGATACAAGATTCTTGATTGGCACCCATTTTTTTCAGAACTTGATATATGTTGTTCCAAGATCTTCTCTCTGTATTTGTGGCATTGGGGTCTCAGGTGGCCTAGAAATACAGCCAATATCTCTCTGGGGCCTCCAAATTTTAAGGCACTATTCTAAATCCCAAATAAAACTCTGTGTCTTTTTGAAGTAAAGACAAAGGATTTATTCTGGCCAGGGCCAAGGGAGCACAAAGCTGCCAGTTCTGCAGTCCAAGATATTAAGTGCTGGTCAGGGGCAGGTTAAAAACATACAAAAAAGCATAAAGTAGGGAGGCAGGAGAGGCAAGTACAATCATAAGTACATTCATTTTATAAAGTGGAAAGCACCAGGTTCTCAGAATTGGAACCTTTTTGTGCATAGTCAGGAAGCAAGCTTGCATTAGTTCTACAGTTAAGGACATTGTTGTAAGGGAGCAAGTTGGTAAGGGTGGCAATTTCACATTCTGTGTGAATGGGCTCACGCAGAAATGGGGGCCAATTCTGCTCAGGGTGAATTGTGTGAGCAAAATTGGGTCAGACTGACAGAATTTTCAAATCATCCCATAAGGAATCCATTTATAGTTTTTTTTATTAATATCCTGTGGAAACATGTGGTGCTGCGACCCACTGTGCCACACCCATGCATGCACATTCCATGTTTAATGAGATTCATTCCACTCTTCTTCCCTTTTTATGTTTCTTCTTCTTCCTCCTCAACCCCTCCATCTACACTACTGAACTTTCCTCTATTTTTTATTAGTTGTTTAAAACATTACAAAGCTCTTGACATATCATATTTCATACATTTGATTCAAGCAGATTATGAACTCCCATTTTTTGATGAAATTACCTCTCCCTTCTTTTGTTCCCTCTCTCTTTTTCTTCTTGTATTTTTTTTAAATCTCCACCTTACTTGCCTTATTTTGGATTACCTTCCCCCTAGGAGAGAGAACCTTTGAACTTTAATGTTTTGGGACTGGACTATTTCACTTAACATGACTTATCTTTATTTTACCCTTTAGCTTTGATAACCTATAACAGAAAGGAGCAAAGACATACTAACAAAAATAACTATTCTATAGAATATTTTTAGTGTTGTTCATATATTTATTTTTAATTGTTGTTTGTATACTTACTTTCTGAGGTTCTTGTGATTACCTGAGGTTGTTGTTTAATATTCAACCTCAATTTTGCTAGTGAGATAGTGTTGTAAGAAGCTATTGGATACATGTCATCCTTGCAGACTTTGCTGGAATTGTGACATCTTCCAGCTAGCTGCCAGTCTCAGTCACCTCACTTACTTTTCCAAAATTCTGGATATTTTCATATGGTTTCATGTTAATGTTTAGCAAAATAAATACTATCTATTTCATTACAGTAGTCACAGAAGGCTATGCAGCCCTTCTCTCTTTCTGGTAAAGTATCTGAAACTTTCTGACTTTGTTGTTGCTAAAATAATTCATCACCAATAGGTTTTATTGATTAAATCCCTAGAAAATTTAATGGCTGTGAACCATTTATAATTCTGCAGGGTTACAGGGCCTTCTCCATGGCAAATAAGATTTGAGTTACAACTGTTCTTCATGACAAGTGGAATTTGGACCCAAACTGATATCTTGTAAGGTGACCAGTTAATCAGTCTGGTGATTTCACAATCTCAATGGGCCTGATTAGGGTGATTACAATATGAAATTCCTAAGGTTTAAGTGTAAGTTGAGGTTGTTAGTTAATAGTCAACCAGGATTATATCTACAAGGTAGAAAAACATTAGATACATGTCATAATTGGTGGCAGTCAAGGTCTGTCTTTTAGGACTCGCTATGATATATATCCTCTGTGACAAAGTGTAAATGAAATCTTGACTTTTAGTGACAGGCTCTAAAGCAATCCCTAACAGCATGTTCCTGGGTGACACAAATTCCCATTCTTACCCTACCTGAACTGGTTGTTGTCTATACTTTCTGAGGTCCTTGTGGTCACCTGAGGTTTTTGTTTAATATTCAACCACAATTTTGCTAGTGAGATGGTGTTGTAAGAAGCTATTGGATACATGTCATCCTTGCTGACTTTGTTGGAATGGTGACATCTTCCAGCTGGCTGCCAGTCTCAGTCACCTCTTACTTTCTCTGACTAAGAACAAGTAGTTGAAAGGTTTAGACTTAGAAGAATATGGATATATTCCCATGGTTAGGTGTGTGAGTGACAGATTTGTTTCTATGGTATCTGGATTCCTGAAATGATTTCCCCTCAATACTGTTACTATTTCCTCTTCTTTTTTTTTCTGAAATTTCATGTATGTTTTGATCTGGCTGTTTCCCAACTCTCCCAACCTATGGGCATTTTGCAGTTCTAAAAATGCTTCCACTTTTTCAGTTTAGTTACAGTAATGACCATATGCCTCACTACCAATTTCTCTATAAATCTGTATTTTATTACAAAAATGAAGAATTTGAGGCAGGATATTTTGTAAAGAAATGATGCCATTCAGTCACGTCCATGCTGTCCCAAATTATAGAAATTCATTATTTGTAAGGCTGAATAGTGTTATCTCTTGTATACATTCCACCTTTTCTTTTATGCATTCACTATTTCATGGACACTTAAGTTGATTTTTATTCTTGGTTATCATGAATAATATTGCAATAAACAAGGGAGTACACATGCCTCTATGACACATTATATTTCATCTTGATAAATATCCAGAAGTGGGATGCTGAATCATATATAATAGTTCTATTTCTAATTCAATATTTGTTTGTGCTTGTAGGATTAGCATCTTTTTCCTGTTTCATGTTAAACTCCATGAGAGGAATAATTCTGACCTTTATATGCAGTGCTGGTGCATGTCCCAAACACAGCAGGAATATAGCCGAGACAATTCACTGTGACACTGTGGTAAGAAACACACCTCCTCCAATGCCAGGAGAGAATGTCATGGGACCTGCCACTTTCCCTACAACATCCAACCATGAGGCCCACAAGAGTTGGTTGCTCCCCTCCTTCAGCAATCAAATTAGATACCACATGGTTTCCCAAATAGGCCTAATCAAGTTTGCCCCTACTGAGAAGTGTAGGCTCTTGAGAACAGAGTTAGAAAAAATATCTAGTTTCCATTTTAAAAATTACTTTCTTTATTTGCACAGTCAAGTTTAGAAATTGTGAAATTGAATCTAACACTCAAATCATTTCAGCACAACACTGCCTCCATGCAATTAAAGCCCACACTTAAACAGTGGAAATCAGGACAGGTTTCCCATAAGAGGAGAGACTTGGGCTAAGAATGTAAAGGATAATATTAGATTCATGAAGATCTTTACAATACTCTGAATCCAGTGATGGAATCTGAGCCTAATGCCCTGTGAATATTATATGAGACTCCACATTGATTATATGAAGAACACTGAGACAGAAACTCAGACATTCAATGTTGATAAAGACACTTATTATACTTGGATGGTTGCTGTAGTTATATGTTTATTTGTCATTATTTTTGGCCAGAATATCTGAATCTTTGTCATCTTTGTAATCTCAGCACTTAGAGCAGACCTCTAAAACTACATGGAGATGCTTCAGTACAGCAAAGAGTAGATGGGAGACAAGGAGTGGTTTGGGTGCTTCCCGTATATGTTCAAATAAATTGTCAGTTTGCAAACTTTTTGTGTTCGAAGACATTGCTTCTGGGGAATCAAATGGCACAAAGAACATGTCTCTTATTATTATTCCCTGTAGAGTAAGAAAATTTGCATCAGTTGGGAAATAATTCTGACTACATTTCATCCCATGTAATGATAGCTATTGCTTTTGCTATGGAGTCTAAGCACCCTGTTTAGGGCCTAAAATGACAATGGCAGAGGAACTGTCACATTGGATTTGGTAACGACACAGTATTTGTAAATATATGCTTTGGAGGAAAATGAAAACATGAATTTCCACAGGGGATTTATTTCCAAAAAGAATAAGGAAGGGATTGGGATTAAGTTGCCAGTGGTTATGAGATGACACTCTGACCTTGTTTGAATGCATTCTGTGAACCCCTCTGGTGGGGATCATAGAGGACGATCCTACTCATCAATACCTTCAGTATCTCCCTGATTTTCCTCCCTCTTTATCCCGCTGAGGGAGAAAGGGAGGGAGGGAGAGAGAGAGAGAGAGAGAGAAAGGGGGAGGGGGGAGAGGTGTTCTTATTTTTGAAAATGCCACAGGGGAGCTGCTGTGGGAATAACTATGGGATAGACACTGAATCTCAACTGATTAGTTGTTGCAGTCATGGATCTGGCTATGTCTGATGTTCACCCTGTCAGGGAATGGAAAGTGCTGAGAAATGAGAAGCAACAGAAGACTTTTCAAACTCCTTTCATGTTAGCTTGATCTATCCTACTTTGTTGTGATCCACAGCTATTGTGAAACCATTTGCAGTCACTGAGCCTCAGTTTCAACCTCTAGGAACCAGGGATAGTAGCCTCACTCTATGAAACAGAGTCCATTGAAGTCAAGGAGAGAAGTCAGGCATGTGTAAGAATTTCCTGAGCTATAAATCCCACCATGCCTGGTTATTGTCTCCCAGCGTTCCTTTCCTGTACTTTTCCTTGCCTGTGAAGATCTCTGCCATATCTATCCTTAATCACCTCTCTGCAGAGTGTCATTTTTTCAGACATTCCACAGGAATACCACAGGTATGGCTCTATCTGAGCCCACATATGTGTCTTCTGCTCACCTAAGGCTATTCCTGGGTAAGGAGACTGTGTGCCAGGAGACTCTACCTGGTACAACACCTCCCCTTGGCCTTGAATCAATGCATGCATAAATAGATGTATTTCCTTATTGCACTTTAAATGAGGAGCTGTAGTGTCTATCTAGTGTCTCCTAAAGAAATCTTTGACTCAAATGTGACAAACTATGATCGTCAACATTTCATGCTGCTTGATAAGCTCCAAAACAAAGAAAGCAGGTGGACGATATTTAGTATTGAGATGTCCACCTACATAGGCCACTGTTCAGCAGCCCATATACTTAAACCCAGAATAATGGGATGAAATGGAAGTGGTGATCTGTAACCATTGAACTTCCCAATAACACTGATTGAGGTGTTTATTTACTTCCCACAGAATAAGCACTAAAAGGAGTTCAGACTGAATGTGTACATAATTCTTTTCCAATTACCAATATGGGGAGGGAACTTGGTTTCTCTAAGTATAGGTCATGCATAACCTATAGTTTTCTTTGGAAAGTCTGACAATGATGAGAAAAGATAAAGAGGAAGAGACACGCTAAGTGCAGCTCAAGTGTCTTCAATTTTGTTGTGTATTAAGAACTATGAAGGTTTTTTTCCTTGCCATGAATCGTGGTTTTTTTTTCAGAATAAATTTATTCAGGATCTGAATCAGAATGATAACAATGAGCTTGTGTGATTTCCAAACACTCACTTGTGGGGTCTCTACCATTGGAGATGTGGTGGAAGCTCACAAGTGACAGAGATATCAATTACACAATGTCCCCTGTCCAGTTTCCCAGGTCTCTTCATCACCCATTGAGTAATCACCATTCATCAAAGACTGGAACCCACTATCTCTGACCCATGGACCCCTCACCTAACGTAGAATCATATTTTTTGGATTATAAGGTGCTGTATATGCTGCCTGTAATGACATCTTCCACACCATTGGTAGCTAAGGTGTTTGGGGTCCAAGTGGCCACAGAGATCGTTCTTCTTTTCTGTCCATTTTCTCATTATGCCAGAGAGACAGGACCATTCTTTCTTCCAAAATCACTCTTAATTCCTTTCTGTGGCAGACAACTTTGATGGACTTCCCAAAGAGCACCATGAATTGATGGTGCTCACTCAGCTGTCAACTCCATCTCAACCATGTCCAGTCCCTTCTTCAAGGGCCTTTTGTCAACAGAACCCTGGTGGATCCACCTGAACTTTTTTTTTAATATTCTTTTATTTTTAAATTAAATTAAATTTTTTATTGGTTGTTCAAAACATTACAAAGCTCTTGACATATCATATTTCATACATTAGATTCAAGTGGGTTATGAACTCCCAATTTTTACCCCAAATGCAGATTGCAGAATCATGTCGGTTACACATCCACATTATTACATAATGCCATATTAGTGACTGTTGTATTCTGCTACCTTTCCTATCCCCTACTATCCCCCCTTCCCTCCCCTCCCATCCTCTCTCTCTACCCCATCTACTGTAATTCATTTCTCTCCTTGTTTATTTTCCCATTCCCCTCACAACCTCTTATATGTAATTTTGTATAGCAATGAGGGTCTCCCTTCATTTCCATGCAATTTCCCTTTTCTCTCCCTTTCCCTCCCATCTCATGTCTCTGTTTAATGTTAATCTTTTCTTCCTGCTCTTCCTCCCTGCTCTGTTCATAGTTGCTCTCATTATATCAAAGAAGACATTTGGTATTTGTTTTTTAGGGATTGGATAGCTTCACTAAGCATAATCTGCTCTAGTGCCATCCATTTCCCTGCAAATTCCATGATAGTTGTAACTTTGTGGATTAGTCTCCATGTCCTCTATTCTGTACCATTGGTCCACCCGCCTGTTTTGGTACCAGTGCCATGCTGTTTTTGTTACTATTGCCCTGTAATATAGTTTGAAATCTGGTATCACTATACTGCCTGATTCACACTTCCTGCTTAGAATTGCTTTTGCTATTCTTGGTCTTTTATTTTTCCATATGAATTTCATGATTGCTTTATGTATTTCTACAAGAAATGCCATTGGGATTTTTTTAGATGAGATTATTGACCTGTCTTTCTTTCTTTCTTTCTTTCTTTCTTTCTTTTTTTCTTTCTTTCTTTCTTTCTTTCTTTCTTTCTTTCTTTCTTTCTTTCCTTCCTTCCTTCCTTCCTTCCTTCCTTCCTTCCTTCCTTCCTTCCTTCCTTCCTTCCTTCCGTTATTAGGAATTAAATTCACTGAGCTATATCCTCAACCCTTTTTCTTCTTTTTTTTTCTTTCTTTTTTTTTTATTGGACGCAGAGTCTCTGATTTGATATCAAGCTCCTTGATCCATTTTGAGTTAAATTTTGTGCATGGCGAGAGACAGGGATTCAGTTTCATTTTGTTGCATATGGATTTCCAGTTTTCCCAACACAATTTGTTGAAGATGCTATCCTTCCTCCATTGCATGCTTTTAGCCCCTTTATCAAATATAAGATAGTTGTAACTTTGTGGATTAGTCTCTGTGTCCTCTATTCTATACCATTGTTCCACCCGCCTGTTTTGGTACCAGTACCATGCTGTTTTTGTCACTATTGCTCTGTAATATAGTTTGAAATCTGGTATCGCTATACCGCCTGATTCACACTTCCTGCTTAGAATTGCTTTTGCTATTCTGGGTCTTTTATTTTTCCATAGGAATTTCATGATTTCTTTATCTATTTCTACAAGAAATGCCGTTGGAATTTTGATTGGCATTGCATTAAACCTATAGAGAACTTTTGGTAATATTGTCATTTTGATGATGTTAGTTCTGCCTATCCATGAACAGGGTATATTTTTCCATCTTCTAAGATCTTCTTCTACTTCTCTCTTTAGGGTTGTGTAGTTTTCATTGTATAAATCTTTCACCTCTTTTGTTAGGTTGATTCCCAAGTATTTTATTTTTTTGAGGATATTGTGAATGGAGTGATTTTCTCATTTCCGTTTCAGAAGTTTTGTCGCTGATATACAGAAATGCCTTTGATTTATGCGTGCTGATTTTATATCCTGCCACTTTACTGAATTCATTTATTAGTTCTAGTAGTTTTTTTGTAGACCCTTTTGGGTCTTCTAGGTATAGAATCATGTCATCCACAAATAGTGATAATTTAAGTTCTTCTTTTCCTATTTTTATACCTTTAATTTCTTTCATCTGTCTAATTGCTCTGGCCAGTGTTTCGAGAACTATATTGAATAGAAGTGGTGATAGGGGGCATCCCTGTGTTGTTCCAGATTTTAGAGGGAATGCCTTCAATTTTTCTCCATTCAGAATGATGCTAGCCTGAGGCTTAGCATAGATAGCTTTTACAATGTCGAGGTAAGTTCCTGTTATCCCTAGTTTTTCTAATGTCTTGAACGTAAAGGGATGCTGTACTTTGTTGAATGCTTTTTCTGCATCTATCGAGATGATCATATGGTTCTTATCTGTGAGTCTATTGATGTGGTGAATAACATTTATTGATTTCCATATATTAACCATCCTTGCATCCCAGGGATGAATCCTACTTGATCATGGTGCACACTTTTTTTGATGTGTTTTTCTATCCGATTCGCCAGAATTTTATTGAGGATTTTTGCATCTAGGTTCATCAGAGATATTGGTCTGTAGTTTTCTTTCTTTGAGGTGTCTTTGTCTGGTTTCAGAATCAGGGTGATGTTGGCCTCTTAGAATGAATTTGGAAGAGCTCCCTCTTTTTGTATTTCCTGAAATAGCTTGATAAGTATTGGTATTAATTCTTCTTTAAAGGTTTTTAAAACTCTGCTGTATACCCACCCGGTCCTGGGCTTTTCTTGGTTGGTAGTCTTTTGATTGCTTCTTCAATTTCATCCATTGATATTGGTCTGTTCAAATTGTGTGTATTCTCCTGACTCAGTCTGCGCAAATCATATGACTTAAGAAATTTATCGATGTCTTCACTATCTTCTATTTTATTGGAATATAGGTTTTTAAAATAATTTCTAATTGTCTTCTGCATTTCTGTAGCATCTGTTGTGATATTGCCTTTTTCATCCCGTATGTTAGTAATTTGAGTTCTCTCTCTTCTTCTCTTCATTAGCATGGCTAAGGGTCTGTCAATCTTATTTATTTTTTCGAAGAACCAACTTTTAGTTTTGTTAATTTTTTCAATAGTTTCTTTTGTTTCAATTTCATTGATTTCTGCTCTGATTTTAATTATTTCTTGCCTTCTGCTACATTTGTTATTGTTTTGCTCTTCCTTTTCTAGGGCTTTGAGATGAAGTGTGAGCTCATTTATTTGTTGGTTTTTCCTTTTTTTGAGGAATGATCTCCAGGCGATGAATTTCCCTCTTAAAACTGCTTTCATTGTGTCCCATAGATTCCAATATGTTGTGTCTGTATTTTCATTTATCGCTAAGATTTTTTTGATTTCCTCCTTTATGTCTTCTGTAACTCATTGATCATTCAGTAACATATTGTTCATTTTCCATGTGATGTAGGATTTTTCCTTTCTTCTTTTATCATTGATTTCCAGTTTCATTCCATTATGATCAGATAAAATGCATGGTATTATCTCCACCCCTTTATATTTACTGAGGGTTGCCCTATGGCATAATATATGGTCTATTTTTGAGAAGGATCCATGTGCTGCTGAGAAAAAAGTATATCCACTTGATGATGGTTGATATATTCTATATATGTCAGTTAAGTCTAGGTTATTGATTGTGATATTGAGTTCTATATTTCTTTATTCAACTTTTGTTTGGAGGATCTGTCCAATGGTGAGAGAGGTGTGTTGAAGTCACCCATAATTATTGTGTTGTGGTCTATTTGATTCTTGAACTTGAGGAGAATTTGTTTTATGAACGCCGCAGCACCATTATTTGGTGCATAAATATTGATAATTGTTATGTCTTGTTGGTGAATGGTTCCTTTTAACAGTATATAATGTCCTTCCTTATCCCTATTGATTAACTTAATCTTGAAGTTGATTTTATTCGATATGAGGATGGCCACCCCTGCTTGCTTACGAGGACCATGTGCATGATATATTTTTTCCCAACCTTTTACCTTCAGCCTGTGTATTTCTTTTCCAATCAGATGTGTCTCCTGGAGGCAGCATATTGTTGGATTTCTTTTTTTAATCCATGTTACCAGCCTATGTCGCTTTATTGGAGAGTTTAAGCCATTAACATTTAGAGTTACTATTGATATATGGTTTGTACTTCCTGCCATGTTTGATTATTCATCTCTTTTTTTTTCTAATTTAGTCTGTTTCTCCATGATTAGCTTTCCCCCCGTCCTCTGTCTTTACTGAGGCACTTCCCACTTATGGTTTTATTATTGTTTTTCATTTCTTCCTTGTGCAGTGTTTTGCTCAAGATGCTTTGCAATGCTGGTTTTCTGGCTGCAAATTCTTTTAGCTTTTGTTTATCATGAAAGATTTTTATTTCATTGTCGTACCTGAAGCTTAATTTTGCTGGATACAGGATTCTTGGTTGGCATCCATTGTCTTTCAGTGTTTGAAATACGTTGTTCCAGGATCTTCTTGCTTTCAGCGTCTGTCATGAAATATTCGTTGTTAACCTTATTGGTTTACCCCTGAATGTAATCTGCCTCCTTTCTCTTGTAGCTTTTAATATTTTCTCTTTGTTTTGTATATTGGATATCTTCATAACAATGTATATTGGCATTGGTCTACTGTGATTTTGTGTGCTCGGTGTCCTGTATGCATCTACAATGTGTATATTCATTACCTTTTTTATTTCTGGAAAGTTTTCTGTAATTATTTTATTCAGCAGGTTACTCATTCCTTTGGTTTGAATCACTGTGCCTTCCTCTATCCCGATGACTCTTAAATTTGTTTTTTTTATGTTATCCCATATCTCTTCGATGTTTTTCTCATGATTTTTAACCAGCCTCTCTGAGTTGGCTAGACTCTTTTCAAGATGAAATATTCTGTCTTCATTATCTGACACTCTGGCTTCTACGTGCTCCACTCTGTTAGCGATACTCTCATTTGAGTTTTTAATTTGGTTTATAGTTTCTTTCATTTCTAGAATTATTGTTTGATTTTTTTATAATCTCTATCTCCTGATAAAGATGCTTAACTTCTTCTTTTATCTGTTTATGTAATTCATTTTCAATGTATTCTTTCACTGTTTGAATTTGCTGTCTCGTATCCTCTTTAAGGTTCCATTCCATCTGTCTAAGGCATTCCTTGAGTTCCTTATATGACCATTTTTCTGATGGCTCTAGGTCCTCCTGAATATTTAGGCTGTCCTGCATTGTTTGTACTCCTTTTTTTCCTTGCTTTTTCATGCTGCTCATGTTACTTCTTGTTCTGTTTGACTGCTGCGTTACTGTTTACTCCTATAAATTTATTTGATGCTTGGGAGAAAAGGTATTAGAAGGGAAGGGGAGAAGTCATTAAAGAGAATGAGAGTAAGCAGATAGAATTCGAGGAAGGGGGAATAAGAGAATTGAAAATAAATGAAAAGACAAATAATAATAAAAAATGAAAATTAAAATTAAAAAATAAAATAATAAAATAATTTTTAAAAATTAAAAAAATTAAAAAAAATATTTACAAAACAACAAAAAAAATGAAAATGAAAAAAAAACAAATAAAAAACATTAATAAATGCAGTCTTAGAGTTTGATTAACTTCTCTTCCATTAAGTGGAGCTGTACCCACTGGGCCAAGCTTGTCCTCTCAATAGGCGGGAACCAATCACTGTGCAGCAGCTCTTCCTCCCAGACTGGGTGGGTCTCCAATCCTGGGTGCCTAGGGCCTTCTCTTGTGTCTAGACACTTCCCCTCTTTTCCTCAATCCAGGCCCTGCTCACTGGTGACGCTCACCACAATATTGGCTACCCGCCAGGTCTGCTGCTCCTGGGAGCTCTGTTTTCATGAACGCCTAGGCACACTCTCCCTGTTTGCCATTCCCTCGGACCTTATGTTTGTAGAGCTTGGGGCTGAGAACCCCCAGTGAATTTGCTTGCCCTCTTCTAGCCACGCCCCCAGTAGCTGGTGCAAGGGACCTCCATTGTCAGCACTGGTGGGAAGCAGTAGCCGGGAGTTCCACTCTGCGAGTCCCGCGCCTCTCCGGATTCCCTCGTTCTGGCTATCACACTGACAGGAGAGCTGGGTGGGGGGAGGGGCCCTTAAGGTTTCCCCGCGGTGTGGAGAGGGAAGGCTAGGGGATTACACACCTGTTGTGCTGGTTTCAATGAAGTTATCTCCTCTGCCACGGTTTGGTGAGGTCAGTTCTCCGCCATGGTTGTATCCCATGCAAATGGTGACAGTTTGTTCCCTTTGACGGATGACCAATGCAACGGGTGGGTCCTGACTGTCTCTCACAAGCCCCGTTTCAATCCTGTGGCCACTGCCTATGAAGGCTTTGTTGTCATTTACTTCCGTAGGATCAGAAGGGCTGAACAGTTGTTTCGGCGGGATCGTTAGTGCTGAGTCATAGCGGTTTGGCTGCGAGAAGCAGGTGAAGGAGAGCTTGAATGCAGGCAATTTCAGCTCCGATCCACCTGAACTTACAGGGATAAAGGATGAGGCATAGGTGATACCTTTTGTTAGGTAGGTAGAGTGGATGCCAAGGTCTTACAAGGGAAGACATGCAGGTGCCCAGGCATCACACTCAATTCAACTCAACCAAAGTTTCTGGATGCCAACTCTGTATCA
Organism: Spermophilus citellus; assembly: GCF_964194105.1. Classification (NCBI taxonomy): domain Eukaryota; kingdom Metazoa; phylum Chordata; class Mammalia; order Rodentia; family Sciuridae; genus Spermophilus; species Spermophilus citellus. The sequence continues at coordinate 31,264,078 of NC_138187.1, read as the reverse complement.
AGTATTCTGCTAGGGACTAGGGACATAACAGTGAATGATACCCATTTTCCTTGATAATATCACAATCTGGTGAGGGAAGTATTATAGAAGTCCCCAAGGGAGGCAGAGCATAGAGAGGCCAATAATATAAATGGAGGTGGGGGAGACAGGTAGAAATTACCCAGAGGAAGAAACAATTTTATTTGTTGGAGGCCACTGCTGTGGAAACTTTCTACTAGAATGATTTTGTGCCTGAGTTGTGTTTTGAAGTGTGATTAGGAGCCTTCTATGGGGCACAGAGTCAATTTAGGCTGAGGAAACTACTTGGGTAATGATCTGTAGATGTGACTTGTTGGATTGAATTCAAGTATTTTGGAATGAGGGGAGCAATGGAGAGAAGAGCAAGTCAGGAAATTTAATGTCAGTGGGCTCACTTAAATATCTAATATGAGTAAAAGATGTTTGGCATTAGGACAACACTAAAAGAATTGCTTATTGATTTTACCCAGAACCTGCACTCAGAGGAGGTCAGAGTAGGGGTGTTTATGACCCTTTTCCAACTGCCAGGGTGCAGAGGGCATTCAGCCCCTCCAACTTCAGGTGGGGCACAGGTGGCCCTACTCCTGGCCAACATACTATCTCCATCTCCTCTTCCGTAATGTAAAAATGCAGGCTGGCCTCACCCAATACATCTGGGCACAGAAGGGAAGCTCTGCAGGGACAGCTGTGCATAGGGCAGCCCTAAAGGTTTTCATCTTCAGCTGACAGGAAAACTTAGCATAGAGAATTGCCTGTGGGAAGCTGTGATAGACCTGATCCCCCACTTCTCCATGGAGACCTGGATCCTCTTCACAATCAGCCTGGTGTTCCTCTGTCTGTGAGTAGCTGTCCAGGCCCTTCTCCTCTGTAACCCTGGAATTGGGGTGGTTATCAGGGCCTTATTTTTTTAATGTGTTTGGACGGTCAAAAGAGATAATGCTTGAAATACATAAGCTCCTGTTAATCTTAACCAGATCCTTAATATCTGCTTGAGTTTCTATCCCTTCCCCCAACTTCCTATTCCTGTTTCTACAGGGGTTATTGGCAAAAATAGTTCCTGGGATGATCTGATTAACTGAATTTTAGACCCAGATCAATGATCCAGAATACAATGGAGGCAAATTTATATATATATATATATATATATATATATATATATATATATATATATATATATAAACCTGATTGCCATGTGCCGTAGGAACCTCACCCCTTTCTCTATTCCCTTTAGGAATTCTGGAGGCATCTGGGTTATTTGGAGATTTGTCTTATTATCTTTACCTTCTCCATTATGTCTCCTGGAGTAGATGTGTGGCTGTCTTGTGGATATTGGTGTTTCCTGTTCTCCTCCCTCCTAATCCCCATCATCATTTATAAAAAGCTCCACAGTGCACCCCATACCTAGTGGGAGCGTCACATTCCACCTTTCCTCTTTTCTGTGATCTTCACGTGGGACCTCCATTCTCTCCTAGAACTCAATTTCTACACCGTGCAATATGCAGAACTATTTACCTCTCAATGTTGAACTTTTAGAGCAGAGACAGCTGTTGGAAATATGAAGGGGGAATTCCAGAGCCCAGCTGGGCCTTGCTGAGGAATGCCTGTGGATCCTTCAAATACAAGTCTTTTCCTGAAATAAATTTTATGATATTTTACAAGAGTTACTAGATTTTTACAGAATACTTGACATCTGTCTACTTTAAAGGCTCATCTCTGGAGAAGAAGATGTTAATTTAACCATCTGAAACACATCAAGGTTTCTCGTTTGATGTTGCACAGTGCATCTCTTGCTATGAACAGGAAGAAACGAACTTCAATTGGCACCTCTATTGTAACTGAAAGGTCTCTTGGGGAACATTCCTTTCATACACATAGAACTGTTCATACCTTCCCCATTTGTCACTATGGGACCAACCTTCTGGGATTAACAGCTATAGGCTTCAGTGGTTGCTGGCAGCCTCTTTCCTCTTTCTCTCTTCTTTCTTAAGTTTGCCCCATGTCAGCCACATTGGAGTAAAGAGGTTTGCGGGATCCAGAACCCACAGCTGTGGGTATCAGGACATGACATATCAAAGATGAGTTGCAGGCAGGCCTGCCCTAAGGAGCATCAGCCCTAATGGGTTTCATACAGAGGTAGTTGATGGACAGAGGCAGCAAATGAATGGATTTGTAACTGACCCTCTTGATAAGTGTGAGCATGGCTGGCACTGTGCTGACCATGCAAGCATCACTGGTTGTAGATTTCATGAGGAGAGGAATGGCCTCAACATTGGTTCCTTGGTAACCCATTTTTGTGCCCAGTGCCACTCAGGTGAAATGTGGAAAATCAGCCTTCCCTATAAATCAAATCATATGGACTGTCTGACAACAGCAATTTGTGTATCTCTAAAGGTGTTCAGATATATCTGATGTCATGGGAAGCCTTGGACCCAGTTGTCATTCTATGCAAATAAGAGCACTGTGAGCAATCCCAGATCTTTCTGGGAAGACAGATCTAAGGGAAGACCCTAAAATAGGAGCATGCTTCAGAGAAAAGAAATATTATAAAACCCTCAAGAACAAATTGTAAGAGCGATGATACCATAGGTGCTTCATGACTTTGTGATGTTGAGAAGATGCAATTAAGCAAAATCTTATCATTCAAGGAAAAGAAAAAAATCTACTTCAATTATTATTATATGAATGAGAATCATAACTTCATGGAATAATCTATTTCACCAATTGACATAGGCAATTCAAATGCCCTGGCAGAATTTTAGTCTCAACCTTTCAGGAACACTTTAGTTTGGGGATGCTTATCAACTATTCATTTTAGGATGGGAGCATAAAGAATTCAGGTTCTTTTAGGTAATCATGAGTTCCAACAGGTCCCGCAGTGGAGGTGGAGGAGGAGAGGGTGAGTGAATGCAATTATTGCTTTGGGGATTTTGCTGTCATTTTATCACCTACATGTCACCTCCCTGGCTTGACTGCTCTGGCTCCTGAGTCTGTGACAGGCAAGCCCCACATACTTTCACAATTCCTGTGACCTGGATTTCTCTTTTACAGTATAGCTATGGGACATCCTCATGTGGACTTTTAAAGGAGATGGGGATTCTGGGACCAAAACCTCTGTTGTTTGGGGAAACTATTCTGGCTTGCTGCAAGGGAAGTCTTGCTTGAGTTCCCGTTTTGCTTCTCCTGGTTGCAAAGATCCACTTAGTTCCATTTAGATGCTGCTCCTTGGGAAGAAGTGCTGAGGTTTCAGAAAGTGTGTGTTGGCTCCACAGAGTACACCCAGGATTTTCCTGGGGCTCTAACCTCATTTCTTTGGAGCCTAGTGTTTGCCTCAGGTTCACAGCTAAAATCTCTGGCACATTCAGAGGATTTTGTTTGTTCCAGTGAAGGACTCCATGCATTTTCTCTCTGAAAAAGCAATAATTTCCTCTCCATTTATCCCAAATGAACTTTTCAGTAGATGTGTCCCCAAATCCACATTTCTGTGACCTACATTTGTATAGTTAAAATTCACAATTGCATTTTAACAATGGAAAGATTTATTCTTAACTTTCCAAAGTGAAAACTCAGGGCAAGTGTTGAACTTGCCCTGTCCTTGTGTAGAGGTGGCAGTTCTCCCTCTCTCCATGCTGAGTGGGAACTCAGGAGGCAAGATTTCTGATATTTGCTCACTTACTCACTTTCTACTCCACACTATGCCTGGGAAGTACATAAATCTGTTGGTCTAAGCTGACCACTGGTGTCTTCAGGTTCCTAACTCTATGAGAACTCGAGGAGAGAGCTCATGAGGTAAGACGAAAGCATGCCCATGGAGGAGATGAGCATATTGTTGGGTCTTGCTTTTTAATCCAATCTGCCAGTCTGGGTCTTTTGATTGATAAGTTTAGGACATTAATATTCAAGGTTATTATTGAGATATGATTTGTATTCCCTGTCATTTTGCTTCTGGTTTTTAATTTGATTTAATTTCTCCTTTGGTTGAATATTACTTTAGTGTAGTTTCTCCCTTTGCTGGTTTCCACTTTTTTAAAACTTTGTTCTCATGGAATATTTTGTTGAGAATGCTCTGTAGCTCAGGCTTTCTAGTTGTGAATTGTTTCAATGTTTGTTATCATGGAAGGTTTTAATTTCATCTTTAAATCTGAAACTTAATTTTTCTGGATGTAAAATTCTTTGTTGGCATCCATTTTATTTTACATCTTGAAATAATTTATTCGAGGAACTCGTCCCTTTGTGGGTCTGGGTTGAGAAACCAGTTGAGATCCACATTGGTTTCACCCATATGTAATTTAATTTTTTTTCTCTCACAGCCTTTAAGATTTTACCTTTATTCTCTATGTTAGTCATTCTCATTCTAATGTATCTTGGTGTGGGTCTGCTGTAAGTTTGTGCATCTGGGGTCCTGTAAGCCTCTTGTATTTGATTTTCCATTCCATTCTTTAGGTTTGGTAAATTTTCTGATATTATATCATTAAATTATTGTGAATTCCTTTGGTTTGTATCTCTGTTCCTTCATCTATTCTTATAACACTTAAATTTGGTCTTTTCATGTTATCTCATAAATCTTGGATGTTCTATTCATGGTTTCTGTTTATCTTCTCTGCAGAGTCAACTCTATCTTCATGATTATATGTTTTGTCTTCATCACCTGAAGTTTTGTTTTCCAAGTGGTCTAGTCTGTTGGTGATGCTTTCTATTGAATTTATAATTTGGTTTACTGATTCCTTCATTTTGAGGATTCTGGTTTTTTTTCCCCCATAATCTCTATGTATTTCTTGATGTAATCTTTTGCTACCTGTATTTGTCTCTTATTTCTTTGTTGGAGTGGTCTATTGTCTCCTGTATTTGCTGTCTTATATTATTCTGTGCCTTGAAGATCACTTTAATTATGTATGTTTTGAAGTCCTTCTCTGACATTTCTTCTACTGTGATGTCAATGTATTCTATTACTGTACCATCTTGGTTGGTTTGGGGGCACTTTCTTCCCTTGTTTTTTTAATATTGTTTATGGTCTTCCTCTATAGCAGTACAAATCTGAGGTATTACAGTTTCTACTCTATAATCTTGTAATGGTTACCAATACATCAACTTTAAGGAGTATATTAATATTTACAGCATCCAAACAAACAATATACAGTCTTAAACTATATAACTCCTATTTAGATAATTGCAGTTTTGTCACATTAAACAGAAATAATGTATCCAAGTACTATCCACATTAAAAATAGTAGTTTTGCATTAGGGTCTATAGTTTTGAATGATGAACAAAGGGGAGGGTATAGGATGTGGGAGTTGTGAGGTAGAAGGTAAGAATACAGAGGTATTAAGTCATAGGGAGAGTGAAAGTGGTATCAAGAGAAGTAGGCTAGCAAGGATACCGCTGGTGTAACCAAGCCAGGACTTCGGTGATGGTCTTCTAGGTCTTGGCTGTTGTCTCTAGATGGAAGCAAGCCAGAAGAGCCATGCATTGGTAGATGTGGTTTGGTCTTTTTCTCCACATGTGCATGGTTGATCTCCTCTTCCACACACGCAGCTGTGGTCGATCTCCTCCTCCTCCTCCATGTGTCTACCTGAGGTCAGTCTCCTCCTCCTATCCACATTTGGCTGGGGTCAGGTTCCTCCTCCTCTGTGTGTCTGGCTGGGGTCAGTCTGCTCTTCTTCTGATCATGGGGCTGAGATCTGTCTGGTCCACCTCCTACATGTGTGGGGCCGGGTTGGTCTGATCTACCTTCTCCACATGTTGTCCCAAGAGATCTCTCCTATATCTCTTTACTTTTACCAATCAGTTTCTGATTATTAACACTGTTTTCTAAATGTATAAGAAATTTAAGAAGGGGCTGGGGATGTGGCTCAAGCGGTAGCACGCTCGCCTGGCATGCGTGCGACCCGGGTTCGATCCTCAGCACCACATACCAACAAAGATGTTGTGTCCGCCGAGAACTAAAAAATAAATATTAAAAATTCTCTCTCTCTCTCTCTCTCTCTCTCTCTCTCTCTCTCTCTCTCCTCTCTCACTCTCTCTAAAAAAAAAGAAAGTTAAGGATATCCTTTGGTTTTTGTAAACCCATGCAGAACTATGATTATTGTTACTTTACTCTGGATTCTAAACTGTATTGTAAAAGTTAAAATTAGTAAAATGTAAAGCTTAAGAGAGCACTTTGCCATATTGATGTTCTCCAAACTAAAATTATCTGCAACAAAAGTCTCAGATGTGTATAGAAATAACAAATTGGGTTGATATTTATTTATGTCATTTAATGTTTTACAATCAGATAAAGTAACCTGTTGTCAGTAAGTTATATATAAAATTTTGGGTTACTCTTCACATTACTATTGAAATTTCAATGCACTTTTAAAAATAATGAGAGTCTGATGTGTTTAAAGGTAATATTGTAAAACATAAAAACATTTTGCCACCTACCCACACAAAAGAAAAGCTAACAGCCCCCTTAGCCTTTCTCTGATCCATGTTTTAAATGTAAAGTTATATTGTGTTAACTAATGTTCATATAGACTCAGTAAGTAATATATGCAAACTTTATAAAATGACATTTAAGAAAAAGGCAAAATCAGCCTCAGACCTAAAACACTTTACACAAATTTGTCAAGTCCCGCCTTACCTGAGATAAAACTCTGCCTTCCAACTACTATATGTTAGAATGGCTCCAAAATGGGCTGAACTTCAGCTCATTTAAAGCTATGTTTAGAAGAGTCATACTTGTTTTAAAGATTACTATGATCTCAAAGAGGAAGAAAATGTATAAGAATTATGGTTATAATTCAAGATAGCTATTACACAAACTAAGCATGTTTTTAGTCTTATTAATTTCATTATTAAAGAAAACAAAGACTATGAATTTGTCTATGTCAAATTGTTTTACAAAGTATTAACATCTAGCTGGATGGGACATTATTCACTCATCTTGACTACCCCAATGGCCATGAAGGTAAATGAATTCACAGAGTGGATTTATCTCACCTGAGTCAAGACAACAAAAATATCTCCTGCAAAAGAGTGGACAGACTAAGAGACTCCAACCACCTTCTAAAGATAAAACTAAAAAAAAAAAAATGAAAAGTTAATTATGTTTTTTTCTCTTACTCAGACTGTGTTCTAAGTCCAGATTTAATAAAACAACAAAATTTGTGAATCAAGTTTATATATATATATAAAATAAACAATATATACTTATTTATATATATAATAAACAATATATTCTTATTTATATATAATAAACAATATATTTATTTATATATATATTCATTTATATATAAAATATTATTATATTTATATATATAAATGAATGGCCATTACAACCCTCTATTTCATTCAAAAGGGGGAAATGTTATGGGCCAGGATATATGTGCCTTAACCAGACAAACTCCATTTTACTCTGAGACTCCGTTTCATATAAGAAATGCTTTTGCCAGGAGAAAACCCTGTCACTGCCATCCTGATCCTGCTTAGCATACCCTGCTTAGAGATGAAAATATTGCTCTTCTTCTTATACAATGTAAAATCATTCTCTTTTTGGTTCCCATTTTTCTTGGCAATGCACCCTATCCACATATAGTAATTGTCTAGATATTAGTAAACCATTCTTTCAATTGTACTCATTTATGGTTGTTTTGATCCATTTCCCCTTCTGCTTATGATTTTAGAGCTTATGATTTATGTGTATGGTTTTGAATCATAGTAACAGCCACTTAGGTTTAATGTAGTGACTTGTGGTTTTGAACTATAAACGGTGTGCTCCAACCCTGGAGTGGGTCAAGTAGTAAAGACTTCTCTTGGCCTTCTCTTGGCCCACCAGCTTGTGAATAAAAGTTACAATTCTTATATTGAGTTTGACTCAGTGATTTATTGTAATCTCATTATAAATATAAATCACTAATTTTCAAAAAGTAGAAATAAATAGAAATAAGACTAGTAGAATAGAGAAAGGGTAACAGAGGGAAGGACAATGGGAGGGACAGAGAAATTTCTAGGGTCTGGAGTCGGGCAGATTATGGTATCTGCATTTTTTAAGCCTCATATGCACATCAATTTTAATGGAAATCCTGTGTTGATAGCATCTCAGAGTTTCTTTATAGGAATTATGAGAGGGCAGAAGTGGACTCTTCACAACCTCTCTGGTCAGTCAGTGGAAGGGGTTAGTTGGGGTAGATGATGCCCTGTGTGACTCCTGAAAGTTGGATAGGAATTCACTTTTTTAAAAACACGTTGGGTCATTCCAAGAGAAGACTAGCCTGTACAGACAAAGGAAAACAAGAACATGCCACCTTTAGGGAGCTTGGGATGTGATAAATGATAACAATCCCTTAAAACATCTAATGGAAGTATAGAGTAAGACTAGACTGAAGAGGCCTGTGTGTCCTGGTGAGGAAGAATCAGGTGTTGTTGAAGGCAATTTGGTTTTATTCTGTAGGTGTTGATAGCATTTTGAAAGATTTTAGTACAAGAGAAATGTTAGCTGGGCATTGTGGTACACTCCTGTAATCCTAGTGACTCAGGAGGCTGAGGCAGGAGGATCACAAGTCTAAAGCCAGCCTTAGCAACTTAGTGAGGTCCTAACCTACTTAGCAAGACCAGATTCAAAATAAAAATAAAAAGTCTGAGTACAAAAATCAATAAATAACTATTAAAAGACCCATTTTACAAGGATCTTCCTGGTGGTGAGCAGGGTATTCCCTGGATAAGAGCAACCTGCAGTCCCATCAAGCAAGTTAGAAGCTCACTGTCCCATGTGGAGGGGAAAGTGTGCAGGCTTTGCAGTCCTTTTCAACATGACCCCATGATGCTCATCTTCTCCTTTAATTTTCTCTTTCATGAATTCTGATTTCTCTTTGATTTATTGGCTTTGTCCTCATTTGCTTCCTGCTTTCCTGACTATCAAAATGATTCAGATTATAAAATGACTGAACTCTTTCTACCTCTGACTGTCTGCTGACTCCAGAAATTCAGTGAATTCACATTTAGTAATAAACTAAAAGCTGTCTGTGGATTTGTATTCACAAGTAGTTCTGCACTATTTCATAACTATGTTGGGAGTATTCTGGGAGGTGTGGAAAGAAATATATAACCTATGTGAGGCTGACACATCAACCAAGTTTTTGAGAGAATCCCTTGTACCTTCAGCACAATTTGGAATCACAAGTTCTGGCTCCAGGGCCCCACTTCAGGATTAAATTGCCTCAGCAATTTTCTTAATCAGTGTTGGTTTCATGGCTATAACAGGGGAATTAAAACAACCCAACACTAGTTGTCTCACAGAGTAGAAATAGGATCCATCATTAAGAGACATGTAAATGAGCTTTCTAAACTATGAGGTACTCTGTTCCCTTATTGGTTATTTTCAAAAGAAGAAAGGCTCAGGGATGGAGTAGGAAGTGAGCAGCCATGATGAAATCTTCTTACTCTTAACCTCAAAATCTTCAGAAGATTTCCTCTTCCAGAGTGAGGAGGGGAGATAGGAAGTCCCCCACAGGGCTAAAATGGTATCTTCAACTTGTGTCTTTGTAGGAGACAGAGCTCTGGGCACAACACTTTCAGAAGATCTGGGCCACATTCCATTCCCTTAACTCATCCTGTGTGGCAGAAGGTGATGCTGAGCCCAAGTTGCAAGGTTAAGATCCTGGGCACTAGAGTTAGATGATTTAAATTAGAACAGTGGCTCTGGTAGTAATTAGCTAGGTAACCATGGGTGGGTGTGTTAAACTTTGTGGGTAATGAAGCAGAAGTTATTAGAACAAAAAAAAACACACACTAGGAAAGACATTAGAAGTAATTGAACATCACCTTCCTATGTTCATATATTAATACAAGACCAATGAAACTCCACATCATGTACAAACACAAGAATGTTATTCTAATTAAAAATCTACACTCCATGTATATGTAATGTCAAAACACACTCTACTGTCATGTATATCTAAAAAGACCAAATAAAAAATATAGATAAGTAAATAAATGCTAGCTATTCTTTCCCGAGTTATTGATTCCTGTATGTGGTGCCTTTTTTATTGAACTCCCAATTGAGAGACCTTCTCTAGATTTCATAGCTCAGGACATCTGTGGCAGGTGTGTCATCTTTCAGTTCCAGATTATTTCACCTTTTATGCATCCTGACCATAGGATCACTTGGTCTCTGCATGAACTGGAGAAATTTGGGGACTATAACATAGAAGATAATTAGAATAAGGAGGAAGGTGTGTGTTTCATGCCAAGCATGAGATAGGCAGGTAGTGCTGAGTGGGTCTTGTGATTGAGATAACAAGGCTTTTGGAACTCTTAGGTCAATTTCTCCCTTGCGAGGAAAGAGATCCAGGCACAACCAATGCCTCACACTTTCCATGCCTCTAGTCCCATTGATTCTGTTGTTTTTATATTTTTCAAAGGAGGAGTTATTTGAGGAAAAGAAAGGATGAATGAATCAAATCCTGCTGCAAGCTTCAGTAAAGAATTCTTCTACTTCACAGAATTTATCCCAATTTGTAATTCAAAATCTGTATTAGTGGAATTTTTGTTGTTGCTGTTTAGTGTCTATTTCCCCCAGGAAAAGTTAAACTTCATGAAGGCCAAGGTTCTGCCTGGCTTTTGTGTGATGCATGGCTCAGATCCTAAATCCTGATCTGAGCCATGCATTACACATGCAGGCATGCAGCCCAGTCACCCTGCAGTGACACTGGGGTGAGGTACATACTTTCTCCAGTGCCAAGAGGGAATGTCCCTAGACCTGACCCTCTCCTCACAACACAAACACAAAGGCCAGAGGATTTGGCCATTTCCTCTCCCAGCCACAAAGCTTAGATACTGCCTGCCTCCCCCCAAACTGGCAAGATGAATATAGTCCCTACTTTGAAGAAAGGGCATTTGAGAACTGAGTTACACAAATCATCTTTCTCCTTTCTTTCATTTCTTTCCTTTTTCTTTTTGCATATTTAAAATTATGACCTCTGATTTTTCAATGTAAAACATAAACCAAGACCATGAGCAATATACTTGCCAGTGAAAGTCAGAACAGGCTTCTCAAAGAGATGTCACTTGTACTGACAAAAAACAAGGGGCTAGATCATCCCATGGCAAGAAAGAAGCTCCACCATTCAAGATTGGTAGGATGCTGTTTCTCATTCCACTATGATTACTTTATTTGGCATCCTGAAATTGCCTGTTTATGTGTGCCTTTCTCAAATCACCATGATATCTGGGGCTGAGTTTCTACTTAACCAAGTACTTAGAGCAGAGATTTATAGCTAAACAGTGAACCAACTTGGTGCCCTTCAACAGATAAATGGATAAAGAAAATGTGTCATATATACACAACGGAATATTACTCAGCCTAAGGGAATGAAATTATGACATTTTCAGTAAATGAATGGAGCTGGAAAATATTGTGCTAAGCCAATCCCAGAAAAACCAAAGGGTGAATGTTTTCTCTGATATGCAAATGCAAATACACAATAAAATTCTGGTGTTAGGGAAGAATAGAATTACTTTGGATTAGGCAGAAAGGAGTGAAGGGAGGGGAGGGGATATGAGGTAAGAAGGATAGTAGAATGAATTTACTGGTTGTCACTCTGTAGAGATACATGGGTTGTGTAATCATTTGCATAGAGTAATAATGTGTGATTCATTCTATTACTCTTCTCTTTTTATGTTTTATTTTGAGACAGGTTCTAGCTATATTGCTTAGGACCTCACTGAATTTCTGAGGCTGGTTTTGAATGTGCAATCCTCCAGCCTCAGCCTCCAGAGTCTTGGGGATTACAGGCAAAATATAAATTGTTCTACTGTTTGAGATAAATAAGGAAAGACTCTATGTACCAAATAGATGCTACAGGAGATTTGTTTTGTAGGCTAACCAGGAATCTTTTATGAGGCACAAAATCATACTAGGCAGACGAAACTCTGTGGGCAAAGATTTAAGAATGTTTGATGAAACATTTTGTTTTGATAAAGTCTGTTTTTAACAACAGCAGCTATTTTGCAGAGACAAAATAAGGAGATTTAATGCTAGTGGCTTTACTTTGGTTTCTCATGATATCAAATAACCTATGACATTACCAATTACAAAGTGATTAATGGATTTCCCACAATATATGAACTAAAAGTATTACAGGAGTTCCAGGCCAGGTACAAAAGCCAGGTCTGGCCACTCACCCCCAAAAACAAACCCAAATGGTAATTGTGAAAATCAAGAAAATAACTTTAATACCAGCCACAATGCGAATACATATTTTAGGCATATCTTCAGGGTGCTGACATGACCTGAAGGTTTAAATAGAAGAAGAATTGCAGAAGTGGGGAAGAAGTATGCATTTTTAAGTATTATTGGCCAAACTGTAGTCTGATGGATCATTATCTCAGTTCTAGCACTCTGAGAAGTCCTTATCTCTTGAAGTCGGTAATTTAACTTAATGCACAGTATGTTCATATACCAGACCTGAAATGCTAGAAGGGGTATTATAGGTCCCATGAAATGATTGCTCCTATTGAGGGAAGACAGATCCTCATTGTGATCTGTCTATAATGCTCTGTCATTTCTGGAAGAAATTGAACAATGACTGAAAACTTCTAGGCACCACACCAGGTCTCTGAAACAAGGTACTGTAAAAGCTGATGATCGAATGTTCCCTTCATCTTGCCTCAGTTTTCAAGGGGGTATCAGATAGATTAGGTAAATTTGGGTTAATAAATGTGGTATTTCCAGTTTTTAGATGAGCACTCCTTAAATGATTAACATGTCTATGTGCAGAGCTGAGCAGCCAAAAATGTTAAGTTAGTAAATGATACCCAATGAAGGCAGAACACCAAGCTTTATCCTGTTTTTAGTTACCCATTGAACAGCTGTGGACTTCAGAGTCACTGCATTTACCAAAGGTAGCTTCTTGAAGTTCCTATTATAAAAGGTCAAAGTAAGACAGTGCACGAATTTTTGCCAAGGGCAAAGAGGGCACCTGACCATCCAATTTCAGGAAATGGAGAGAGTGGCCTTTCCTCTGGCTGAAACTCTTGCCCCACCTCATTTCCCAGCACATAAACTGGCCTTGCACAACTTGGCACAGAAGGCATGCTCTGCAGGCACAGTTCTCCAAAGAGCAGCCCCCAGAGCTGAAAGGAAAATTCAGAAGACAGAAGTGTTGAAGGAAAGTGGTGATGGATCTGATCCCAAATTCTTCCATAGAGACCTGATTCTTCCTAGCTATCAGCCTTGTGCTCCTCTACCTATGAGGAGCTACATTAGAAACACCAACCTGATTAGGCCCCCAACTCCAGAGGAGAGGAGGCTAGACTGCAATTAAGAGTGAAATTCAGACAGAAGTCCATACAGGTTATATTGGACTTCTGTCTGAATTTCACTCTTAATTGCTGTCTAGCCTCCTCTCCTCTGGAACCCTGGAGTTGGAGGCCTAATCAGGTTCCTGTTTCCCTTATGTTTGGAAGATCAAAGAGATGATGTCATTGTAATTGCTATAAACACTTAGGAAGTTCCTCTTCATCTTAGGCAGACTGCTTGAGCTCCTCCCCACCTCTAAATCCATATTCCTGTGGGTAGAGGGATTGATGGTGAGGTTTGTTCCTGGGGATGATCTCATTGGCTCTGAGTTTGCACCTAGTGTAATGAACCAGAATTAAACATATACAGCTAATGAATGAGTTATTACCATGCACAGTGGAAAATTTACCCTTTGGAGTTTTGGGAATTTCGGGGGCAACCAGTTTGCTTGGGTTTTGCCTTTATCCTCTGGGTTTTCTTCTTCTGCAAAACAAATGTAAAAGGAATAGCTCCTATGCATGTGGTGATTCCTTACTCCTCCTGCCCCCAGCACTATTTATAGAATGAACCAATTACACCTGAGACTCCCCAGTAGGCTAACTGCACAAATTCCTGTTTTCTGTGAACCACTCCTGGCACTCCCTCCCTCCTACAACTCAATTCTTACACTAAACAATACACAATACTGTTTCTTTCCAAATGATGAGTATTTAGAGCAGAGTATACCTGACAGAAATTTTAAGAAGTCTTATTCTTGCTTCATATTGATTAACATCAGTAAAGAGATGCATTTCCCCCTATATGAAATCTGAAAGAAGCCTGAAAAACACCCCAAAGACAATTTGATTTTATAGTTTTTTCTCTATACTCCAGCATGAAAACATGAATAAATATCATCTCATAGGAAATTGCTCTTAATAATGAGATCATGATATCTTGAAGTAGAGGGAGAGACATTACTTCGATGTGTGTGTAGGAGAGATTCCATGCCGGTTATATTGGACTTCTGTCTGAATTTCACTCGTAAGAGTAGAGAATCACAATAGCATGAAAAAGTTTCAATTCTCTGAAATTAAAGGTATTAATTCAGGGTGTTATGGTGACATAATCCTCTCTTCAATAACATTTTCTAATAAATTGATGTAGCTTAATTTTCTTGTATTTAGTTACATGATTTGTACAGAAGTGTATGAAACCTATACTGCCTTCAACATTCTCCTCTAAAGATGTAGCATCAAGTTTTTATTGCAACTGCTTGGAACTCATCATGGGTTCTTATTTTATGTTGCATATTTTCTGCTGTGTCAACAGGACTGTACCTGAACTTTGGAAGGTTCTTCCATGTAGCTGAATGGAATTGCAGGGCTATTGAGCCATTTATACTTACCACACTCTCCTTCTCTGCCACTATGGGGCCACCTATATATACAGTTCTAGATGTTTCATGATTAAAGCAGCTGGCAGAAATCTCTTCTTCACCTTTTCTTCTTTTCCTAGTCTCTCATCTTTGAGTAATGCTGTGGAAGTGCAGGGGTTTTAGGATCCAGAATACCCAGGAATGGGGCTATTCAACTTAACACATCTGAGTTGCTGACTATTCAGCCCAAGGGGCACCAGCCTTTGTAGATTTTATTACAAAGAGAGTTAATGTATGGTATCCTCTGCTCTAAATACTCATTATGCAGGCAATAAATAAATTGCTTGGTGATTGACCACTTTGGTGAACATGAGCATGTCTGGCTTTGTGAGCCATTTGACCATCTCCAGTTGAAGAAACACACTCAATAAGGAGAGGAGTGGTCTGGAGATGATTTTTCAGTCATTCATTCCTCAAAGTAGCACTTAAAGGATGTAAGGGAAATCAGCCTTCCTTATGGCTCAAGTCAATCTTATTATCTGACAACAGACTTGGGTGTCACTCAACAGATTTCACATTTGTGTTAAGCCAATGGAGTCTCATTTTTTTTTAAATGATACATTTTTCATTCAATAGAAATAAGAATACTATGAATGTTTCTAAGTGCCCATGTGAAGTCAGATTTAAAGTAGTGCTGGATGATGAACCAGGGACATGGCATAGTGAGAAGAAAAAAGATAAATGTTTTGTGAACAAATTGCAAGGAAAAAATGTCACCATATTCTCTCAGTGGATTCCCTGTAATTGAGTGGACTTGGTTACCCAAAATCTCATCATCAAAATCATGTCAAAACATCTGTCCTCCCCACCCCTTTTTTTTTTTACCTAGACTAGGAATCTGCACATTAAGGAAGAGTCAAGAGACCAAAGAGACATAGCAAACTAAATGCCCTGGCAGAACACCAGTATGGACCTCTCAGGAGCACAGAAATTTGAACTTATGGGAATGTTTATCAAGTACGAACCCAAGAATTTGGGCCATGAAGACTAAACTTCTTTTAGCTAATTATTGTGCTTTAGGGTTAGGAGGGGGTGTTCTCTAACTGGAGTTGGAAAGGAGAGAATATGCCAATGGCATTTTCATTATTATGTGTCACCTACATGTTATCTCCCTCACTGCCTGGTCCAGCATAGATCCACACACTGTCAGAATTATCTGTTGACCAATGGCTAGTTCTTGTTCCCATTACATGCCATGAGGCAGCTGCCCTTGTGCCAGGGGAGTCAGAGACACTAGGGTGAGTGAGACTCATCTCTCAGATCAAAGAGGAGAGAGAGAGAGAGAGAGAGAGAGACCCATAAGTGAACAAATTACAGCAACGAATGAAGTGTGGATGATTAAGGGGGGTTACAAGATGGCGGGCCAGAGGGAGGCAGAATTCTGCATTGCTCAGTAACCTGGGGTTCAAGTTGTGAGAATATGGCTTCTCTGCCAGCAATATTCCTGCCCCATGCAGGAAGCACATTGCCTTTCCAGGGCTCCAGACCTCAGGATCAGAGTAGGTCTCCCAAATACCAGCCCACGCAAGACTACTGGATACCTGAGTGAGACCTTCCATGGCAGTGGCGGCAGCACCCACAAAGAAGGTCTGGGATGTCTGAATAGTATATTACATTAGGTTGTACATTCTTTTAATACTATTTTATTTTTTAAATTTTAAAAATCTTTTTATTTTTTCCTTAAGGTTCTTCTACCACTCACATGGACTCTGGGAGCAAGTAGAAGTTTCCATCCTCATATCAAATAAAGTAGACTTCAAGCCAAAGTTAATCAAAACGGATAAAGATGGACATTACATACTGCTCAAGGGAACCATACACCAAAAAACATAAAAATCATAAATATATATGCCCAAAACAATGGTGCAGCTATATTCATCAAACAAATTCTTCTCAAGTTCAAGAGTCAAATAGGCCACAACATAATAATTTTGGGTGACTTTAACACACTTCTTTCATCACTAGATAGATTTCCAAACAAAAGCTGAACAAACAAACTCTAGAACTCAATAATACAATCAATTACTTAGACTTAACTGACATATATAGAATATTTTAATCTTTAACAAGAGAGTATACTTTCTTCTCAACAGCACATGGATCCTTCTCTAAAATAGACCACATAATATTCCCAAAGCAACTCTTAGAAAACGTAAAAAAGTGGAGATACTACCCTGAATTTATCAGATTATAATGGAATGAAATTAGAAATCAATGATAAAATAAATAAAATCCACTCCAACACCTGGAAACTAAACAATATGCTATTGAATGAACAATGAGTTACAGAAGACATCAGGAGGAGATTAAAAAGTTTTTAGAGGTGAATGAGAACACAGATACAACATATCAAAATCTCTGGGCAACTATGAAAGCAGTTCTAAGATGAAACCTCATTGCATGGAGTTTATTCCTTAAGAAAAGAAAAAGTCAACAAATAAGTGAATTAACACATCTCAAAGCCCTAGAACAAGAAGAACAAATCAACACCAAAAGCATCAGAAGACAGGATATAATTAAAATCAGAGCTGAAATAAATGAAATTGAAACAAAAGAAACAATTGAAAAAATTAACAGAACAAAAAGTTGGTTCTTTGAAAAACAAATAAATTTGACAGACACTTAGTCATTATAATGAAGAGAAGGAGAAAAAACTTAAATCAATAACATACTTGATGAAAAGGGAAATATCACAACAGATACTACAGAAATACAGAAGAAAATTAGAAAGTATTTTTAAAATATATACCCTAATAAAATAGAAAATATCAAAGGCACTGATAAATTTCTAGAGTCATATAATTTGTCCAAATTGAATCAGGATGATCTACAGAATTTAAACCAATCAATTACAAGTGATAAAATAGCAGACACCACAAAATCTACCAACCAAGAAAAGCCCAGGAATGGATGGATACACATCCAAGTTTTACAAGACCTTTAAAGAAGAACTAATACCAATACTCTACAATTTATTTCAGGAAATAGAAAAGAGGCAGCGCTTCCAAACTCATTCTATGAAGCCAATATCACTCTGATTCCAAAACCAGGCAAAGACACATCAAAAAAAGAACACTTCAGACCAATATCTCTAATGAATATAGATACAAAAATTCTCAATAAAATTCTGGCATCGAATACAAAAACATATCAAAAAGATACTGTGCCACGATCAAGTGGGGTTCATCCCAGGGATGCAAGGTTGGTTCAACATACAGAAATCAATAAATGTATTTCATCACATCAATAGACTTAAATATAAGAACCATATGATCATCTCAACAGATGAAGAAGAAGCATTTGATAAAATACAGCACGGCTTCATGTTCAAAATACTAGAAACACTAGGGATAACAGGAACATATCACAACTTTGTAAAAGCTATCTATGCTAAGCCCCAGGCCAACATGATTCTAAATGGAGAAAAATTGAAAGAATTCCCTCTAAAAACTGAAACAAGACAGGGATGCCCGATTTCACCACTTCTATTTAACATAGTTCTTGAAACACTGGCCAGAGCAATTAGGCAGATGAAAGAGATTAAAGGGTTTAATTTCATTTTGTTGCATATAGATTTCCAGTTTTCCCAGCACCATCTGTTGAAGAGGTTATCTTTTCTCCAATGCATGTTTTTGGCACCTTTGTCTAATATAAGATAATTCTAATTTTGTGGGTTAGTCTCTGTGTCATCTATTCTGTACCATTGGTCTACCAGTCTGTTTTGGTGCCGATACCATGCTGTTTTTGTTACTATTGCTCTGTAGTATAGTTTAACGTCTGGTATAGAGATGTCATCTGATTCACTCTTCCTGCTAAGGATTGCTTTAGCTATTCTGGGTCTCTTATTTTTCCAGATGAATTTCATGATTGCTTTTTCTATTTCTTTGAGGAATACCATTGTGATTTTGATTGGAATTGCATTAAATCTGAATAGTGCTTTTGGTGGTATGGTCATTTTGATAATATTAATTCTGCCTATCCAAGAGCAAGGTAGATATTTCTATCTTCTAAGGTCTTCTGTGGTTTTCTTTCTTTAGGGTTCTGTAGTTTTTATTTGTGTAGATTTTTTACCTCTTTCTTTAATTTGATTCCCAAGTAACTTATTTTTTTTTTGAAATTATTGTAAATGGGTAGTTTTCTTTCTCAGAGGATTTGTCACTGATATATAGAAATGCCTCTGATTTATGGGTGTTGATTTTATATCCTGCTACTTTGCTGAATTCATTTACTAGTTCTAGAAGCTTTCTGGTGGAGCTTTTTGGGTCTTCTAGGTATAGAATCATATCATGAGCAGATAGTGCTAATTAAGTTCTTCTTTTCCTATACATTTAATTTCCTATCCCTTTAATTTCTTTTGACTCTTTAATTGCTGTGGCCAGTGTTTTAAGAACTATGTTGAATATAACTGGTGAAAGAGGACATCCCTGTCTTGTTCCAGTTTTTGGAGGGAATGTTTTTAATTTTTCTCTATTTAGGATGATGTTGGCCTGAGGCTTAGCATAGATAGCCTTTAGGATGTTGAGATATGTTCTTGTTATCCCTAGTTTTTCTACTGTTTTGAACATGAAGCAATGCTGTATTTTGTCAAATGCTTTTTCTGCACATATTGTAATGATCATATGATTTTAATCCTTGAGTCTATTGTTGTGATGATTAAATTTATTTATTTCCATATGTTGAATGAATCTTGCATCCCTGGGATGAATCCCACTTGATCATGGTGCACGATCTTTTTGATATATTTTTGTATTCAATTTGCCAGAATTTTATTGAGAATTTTTGCATCTGTGTTCATTAGAGATATTGCTGTCTTTGCCTGGTTTTGGGATCAGGGTGATATTGGCCTCAGAAAATGAGTTTGGAAGTGCTGCAATGATAGTCTTTCTAAATATGGTGCTGGAACAACTGGACAGTCACAGGTCAACAAAATGAGACAACAAAACCGAATCTCATCTTGTTTAACAATGAACATGACATAGATCATAGATTTAAATGCAAAGCATAAAAGTACAACTTTTAGAAGAGAAACAAGAAAAACAGAAGTCAGAAGTAAAGAATTTTCAGATATTATGCTTAAACCACAAAGAAATATTAATATATTAGTCTCCTCCAAATAAAACAATATTTGCTTTTATGAAGACCCTGTTAAAATAAGTCTGGATTCCTGGGGGTAGCTCTAACTACAGAATCTGGCTTATTAGTTTTAATCAGCTCTTCTTTCCCATTACTGGTTGTGTGATGATCCACAGTCTGTGTTGGTTATTGCAGATTCAGAGATGATCAAAACAGTGATGGTTTGTTTTCACAAATCAGCTATAAGCATCATTTTTTTAAATGATTTTTTTTAAATTAAATTTGCATCTTAAAATGATTATACCTTCACAGACAATTGCTTGAAAAAGTGTACAGGAAGGTTTTATATACAATTTCTCCTGCATTCCAGCAATTATTAGCACATTGCTTATCTATGGATATAGTCTATTCCTCTTATTATAGTAACTAGAAATTGACATTGATACAATTCGCAGAAGGTATTTAGATTTCACCAGTTTTTTTTTATGTGCCTCCTGCATGTGTGCCTATGTATGTCTGCAAATTTGCTACTGTGGATAGATTCATGTAACTGTCATCTTAGTCCAGACAAAGTGTTCCCCAAGGCTCTGTCTTACTAGTCTTTTAGAGTCCTTATGTGCATCTTTGTCTTTTATTGTTTGGCATGTAGCTATTCAGTTGTTCCAGTTTCATTTTTGAAGAGTGTCTGCCCCATTCAGTGGCAATGGCACCTTTCTCAAAATTCCACAGGTCATAGACAGGTGGGTTTCTTTATGAACTCCAAATCATATTCCATTTATCTACATGTTACCCATCTGCCAGGACCAATAATTCTGTGTTTCACTTAATAAAGAACCACCAAAACTCTTTTCTCTAATAGTTCTACCATTTTGCTTTATCACTAAAAATGTATTTTTGCTTTGCTTTAAGTTTTGAAATCAAGAAATGTGAATCCTTCACTTTATTCTTGATTTACTTGGACTGCATCAAAATGAGTATCCCATGGTGTGTACTTGAAGTTTGTTTGCAGGGGAGGAGGAACTGAGTAATTTGGGGAATCTAGTTTTGAAGATAACATGGGAATACTCTATCTAGGGGCTAGTTAATAATACAGAGTTAATTTTACAGTCCCTGATTTGTTCATTACAGAATCCAGATCTCTGTAGCCCCTTTCTGTGCTACTCTTTTGAGAAGACAGTCTGAGTGTCTTCTTTCCCAGTGGCCACTTTTCTGTTTTTTTCCCATGTGTCGTATTATAGAAATGATAGCAGGTAATTCCCACACTCAATCTTGTTGGTGCTTCAATTCTATGAACCACACAAAATAGCATGTCAGGAGTTTTTATATGGACCAATAGAAAGAACCGTGCATTTTCCTGCATTTCATTTACTCCCATGTTTTATTCACTCACTGCCCTCCTCTCATCATGAGCATATTTGAGCTATTCTTGTTTCTCTCTTTTCAACTCAGATATTAAGATGCCTTGCTTCAGACCTAAGATGGCGGCCGGCGAGGAAGCAGCACGTTCAGTATCTCCAAAGCAACGGGATCAAAAGATCCATTAATACACCCAGATTCTACCTACCGATGAACTTCGAGCAAAATTCCGCTGAAAAGAGACCTGCCGGAAATTAGTAAGTTAATTAGAGGTGACAGTTTGTCCCAGACGAGGGAATCTTGGCCACGCGGCGCAGAGGACCAGTCCCGCTGCAAGCCGCCACCAAACGGCGGCCGGCGCCGCCCGCCCAGTTCTGCAAACGGCCCCCGGTGGCGGGACCTGGCGCAGCGAGAAGGGTCCCCCGCCCGCACATAAAACAGCCCCCTGCCCGCCCAGCCCAGGAGGCGATGTGAAGGGAATCTAACCAAGCCTCTATGAAATAGCGAACTGGGCTGCGTACGGGGGTGGCTGAAGTGCTGAGCCTGGAGCTCAAAGTAGAGGCTTTGATAGAGTCTTTGCGCAGCTTGTTAGAGCTCCTTTCACCATTAGTCTGTAGTGGAACACCCGGCCAAACAGCAATAAAAACAAAGAGATTCAAAAAGAGACACTCGGCTCCCAGACGCTTTTTTGCTCAGAGCCACGGATGCTTTGCGCTCATCTGCTTCCTCTTCCACTTCGCTCCCCGCAGAGAAGCTGAATGGGTAATCAGCAGTGGATCCTAAGTACCTGAGGCTAAGAAAGCTCAGTACACCCCCGCCCTTTTTCTTTTTTTCCTTTTTTTTTTTTTTAATATTGTCTATACAGGGAGAATTAGTGGACTGAAATTGTTGGCTGGGCTGGGGTTTCGGGGCTGAAAATCCACTCCGCGGGAGCCGCCATTTGCTTTCGGCATGCTGTCTTGAGGGCCCTGTCTACACGGTCTAGCTGCCGCATCTAGAGACTAGAACTGGGCTGCGTGCTGAGCCCTGTCCTCCGAAGGCTGGGTCGTTCGGCATCCCCCTGCGAGAGGACCCGTGCTCCGGAGAAGGCGGTTGGAGAGCCGCGGCGGCAGCCGCTCGGGCCCCGGGAGCTAGGCACCGGGCCGAGGAACAGCGGAGGCCGTGGCGGCGCTGCTATCTAAAGCCTATTTGCTCAGGATCACTAGGCAATGCTGAGCTGACATGGAGCTAGGGCGTACACTTTGGGCCCCTCAGAAAACACACACTGAGCACATATCTGCTGCGTTTAAGCCCCAGATCGCCTGCTTCACGTGACTCAGCACTAACGACCCAGCTGAAATAACTAGTCGGCCCACCTGATCTCACAGAGGTAAAAAAAAAAAAAAAAAAAAAAACAGAGCACCATAGCCAGACCCAGGGAATCAGGAGTGACGTGGGTTTAGCGGCACAGAAATCCCAGCTATCGCCCCCAACAGGGCTGACAACAGAGGTCCCTTGCACCACCTACCAGGGGAGTTGCTACCTGAGGGCAAACAAATTCGCTGGGGGTCCTCAGCCCCAAACCCTACAAACTTAGGGCCTGAGGGAGGCAAACAGAAAGGGTGTGCCCAGACATCCATGAAAACAGGGCTCCCAGGAGCAGCAGACCCAACGTGTAGACAGTAATGTGGTAAGCATCACAGGCGAATGGGGCCTGGATTGAGGAACCACAAGAGAAGGACCCAGGCATCCAGGACTGGAGACCCGCACAGTCTGGGAAGAAGAGCTGAGGCACAGTGATTGGCTCCCACCTATCAAGAGGAGAAGCCTGGCCCAGTGGGCATAGCTCCACCCATTGGAAGAGAAGTCAATCAAGCTTTATGACTGCATTTATTATTAGTATTTTTTTAATGATTATTACTAGTATTTTTTTAATTTTTTTTATTCTCACTTTTTGTAGTTGACGTTGTTGTGTTCTTTAACTTTCTTACTAATGGTTTCAATTTTTTTTGTTAATTTTTCTTATTCTATTAATATTACTATTATTTTTTTAAACTTCAATTTCCATTTTTTATTACCATTATAATTTTTTCGTTTGTTTTAAATTTTTATTTTTTCGTTTTTTCTCTCTCTCTTCTCACTTTTTTTTCTTTTGTCTTTTCATTTCTTTTCAACTTTCTTATTCCCCCTCTCTTGAACTCCACCTGCCTACACTTACTCTCTTTAGTGACTTCTTCCCTTCCCTTCTAATACCTCTCCCCCCAAGCATCAAATAAACTTATAAGAGTAAACAGTAACTCAACAGTCAAACAGAACAAGAAGTATCATGAGCATAAAAAAGCAAGGAAGAAAAGGAGTACAAACAATGAAAGACAGCCTAAATATTCAGGAGGACCTGGAGTCATCAGAAAAATGGCCATATAAAGAACTCAAGGAACATCTTAGACAGATGGAAAGGAACCTTAAAGATCACATTGAAAATGAATTACAAAAACAGATAAAAGAAGAAGTTAAGCATCTTTATCAGGAGATACAGATTATAAAAAAAATCAAACAATAATTCTAGAAATGAAGGAAACGATAAACCAAATAAAAAACTCAATCGAGAGTATCACTAACAGAGTGGAGCAAGTAGAAGCCAGAACGTCAGATAATGAAGACAAAATATATCACCTTGAAAAGAGTCTAGCCAACTCAGATAGGCTGGTAAAAAATCACGAGAAAAACATCCAAGAGATTTGGGATAACATAAAAAAACCAAACTTACGAGTCATCGGGATTGAGGAGGGCACAGAGATTCATGCCAAGGGAATGGGTAACGTACTGAAGGAAATAATTACAGAAAACTTTCCAGAAATAAAAAAGGAAACAGATATACAAATTGTAGATGCATACAGGACACCGAGCACACAAAATCACAATAGACCAACGCCAAGACACATTGTTATGAAGCTATCCAATATACAGAACAAAGAGAAAATATTAAAAGCTACAAGAGAAAAGAGGCAGATTACATTTAGGGGTAAACCAATAAGGTTGACAACGGATTTTTCATCACAGACGCTGAAAGCGAGAAGATCCTGGAACAATGTATTTCAAACACTGAAAGACAATGGATGCCAACCAAGAATCCTGTATCCAGCAAAATTAAGCTTCAGATACGACAACGAAATAAAAATCTTCCATGATAAACAAAAGCTAAAAGAATTTGTAGCCAGAAAACCAGCATTGCAAAGCGTCTTGAGCAAAACTCTACACGAGGAAGAAATGGAAAACAATAACCAAAACCATCAGCGGGAAGTGCCTCAGTAAAGACAGAGGATGGGAGGAAAGCTAATCATGGAGAAACAAACTAAATTAGGGGAAAAAAAAAGAGATAAATAATCAAACACGGCAGGAAGTACAAACCATATATCAATAGTAACTCTAAACGTTAATGGCTTAAACTCGCCAATAAAGCGACATAGGCTGGTAACATGGATTAAAAAAACAAATCCAACGATATGCTGCCTCCAGGAGACACACCTGACTGGAAAAGACATACACAGGCTCAAGGTAAAAGGTTGGGAAAAAATATACCAAGCACACGGTCCTCGTAAGCAAGCAGGTGTGGCCATTCTCATATCGAATAAAATCGACTTCAAGACTAAGTTAATCAAAAGGGATAAGGAAGGACATTATATACTGTTAAAAGGAACCATTCACCAACAAGACATAACAATTATCAATATTTATGCACCAAATAATGGCGCTGCGACATTCATAAAACAAACTCTCCTCAAGTTCAAGAATCAAATAGACCACAACACAATAATCATGGGTGACTTCAACACACCTCTCTCACCATTGGACAGATCCTCCAAACAAAAGTTGAATAAAGAAACTATTGACCTCAATATCACAATCAATAACCTAGACTTAACTGACATATATAGAATATATCAACCATCATCAAGTGGATATACTTTTTTCTCAGCAGCACATGGAACCTTCTCAAAAATAGATCATATATGATGCCATAGGGCAACCCTCAGTAAATATAAAGGGGTTGAGATAATACCATGCACTTTATCAGATCATAATGGAATGAAACTGGAAATCAATGATAAAAGAAGGAAGGAAAAATCCTACATCACATGGACAATGAACAATACGTTACTAAATGATCAATGGGTTATAGAAGACATAAAGGAGGAAATCAAAAAATTCTTAGAGATAAATGAAAATACAGACACAACATATCGGAATCTATGGGACACAATGAAAGCAGTTTTAAGAGGGAAATTCATCGCCTGGTGGTCATTCCTCAAAAAAAGGAAAAACCAACAAATAAATGAGCTCACACTTCATCTCAAAGCCCTAGAAAAGGAAGAGCAAAACAATAACAAATGTAGCAGAAGGCAAGAACTAATTAAAATCAGAGCAGAAATCAATGAAATTGAAACAAAAGAAACTATTGAAAAAATTAACAAAACAAAAAGTTGGTTTTTTGAAAAAATAAACAAGATCGACAGACCCCTAGCCATACTAACGAAGAGAAGAAGAGAGAGAACTCAAATCACTAACATACGGGATGAAAAAGGCAATATTACAACAGACGCTTCAGAAATACAGAAAACAATTAGAAATTATTTTGAAAACCTATATTCCAATAAAATAGAAGACAGTGAAGACATCGATAAATTCCTTAAGTCATATGATTTGCCCAGACTGAGCCAGGAGGAAACTCACAACCTAAACAGACCAATATCAATAGATGAAATAGAAGAAGCAATTAAAAAACTTCTAACCAAGAAAAGCCCAGGACCGGATGGGTATACAGCGGAGTTCTACAAAACCTTTAAAGAAGAATTAATACCAATACTTTTCAAGTTATTTCAGGAAATAGAAAAAGAGGGAGCTCTTCCAAATTCATTCTATGAGGCCAACATCACCCTGATTCCGAAACCAGACAAAGACGCCTCAAAGAAAGAAAACTACAGACCAATATCTCTAATGAACCTAGATGCAAAATTCCTCAATAAAATTCTGGCGAATCGGATACAAAGGCATATCAAAAAAATTGTGCACCATGATCAAGTAGGATTCATCCCTGGGAATGCAAGGATGGTTCAATATACGGAAATCAATAAATGTTATTCACCACATCAATAGGCTTAAAGAGAAGAACCATATGATCATCTCAATAGACGCACAAAAAGCATTTGACAAAGTACAGCATCCCTTTATGTTCAAAACGTTAGAAAAAATAGGGATAACAGGAACTTACCTCGACATTGTAAAAGCTATCTATGCCAAGCCTCAGGCTAGCATCATTCTGAATGGAGAAAAATTGAAGGCATTCCCTCTAAAATCTGGAACAAGACAGGGATGCCCCCTATCACCACTTCTATTCAACATAGTTCTCGAAACACTGGCCAGAGCAATTAGACAAACGAAAGAAATTAAAGGCATAAAAATAGGAAAAGTAGAACTTAAATTATCACTATTTGCGGATGACATGATTCTATACCTAGAAGACCCAATAGGGTCTACAAAAAAACTACTAGAACTAATAAATGAATTCAGCAAAGTGGCAGGATATAAAATCAACACGCATAAATCAAAGGCATTTCTGTATATCAGCAACAAAACTTCTGAAACGGAAATGAGGAAAAACACTCCATTCACAATATCCTCAAAAAAAATAAAGTACTTGGGAATCAACCTAACAAAAGAGGTGAAGGACCTATACAATGAAAACTACAGAACCCTAAAGAAAGAAATAGAAGAGGATCTGAGAAGATGGAAAAATATACCCTGTTCATGGTTAGGCAGAACTAACATCATCAAAATGGCGATATTACCAAAAGTTCTCTATAGGTTCAATGCAATGCCAATAAAAATCCCAATGGCATTTCTTGTAGAAATAGATAAAGCAATCATGAAATTCATATGGAAAAACAAAAGACCCAGAATAGCAAAAACAATTCTAAGCAGGAAGTGTGAATCAGGTGGTATAGCTATACCAGACGTCAAACTATATTACAGAGCAATAGTAATAAAAACAGCATGGTACTGGTACCAGAACAGGCGGGTGGACCAATGGTACAGAATAGAGGACACAGAGACTAATCCACAAAGCTACAACTATCTTATATTTGATAAAGGAGCTAAAAACATGCAATGGAGAAAGGATAGCATCTTCAACAAATGGTGTTGGGAAAACTGGAAATCCATATGCAACAAAATGAAACTGAATCCCCTCCTCTTGCCATGCACAAAAGTCAACTCAAAGTGGATAAAGGAGCTAGATATCAAATCAGAGACTCTCCGTCTGATAGAAGAAAAAGTTGGCTCCGATCTACAGATTGTGGGGTCGGGCTCCAAATTCCTTAATAGGACACCCATAGCACAAGAGTTAACAACTAGAATCAACAAATGGGACTTTCTTAAACTGAAAAGTTTTTTCTCAGCAAGAGAAACAATAAGAGAGGTAAATAGGGAGCCTACATCCTGGGAACAAATTTTTACTCCTCACACTTCAGATAGAGCCCTAATATCCAGAGTATACAAAGAACTCAAAAAATTAGACAATAAGAAAACAAACAACCCAATCAACAATTGGGCCAAGGACATGAACAAACACTTCACAGAGGAGGACATACAAACAATCAACAAGTACATGAAAAAATGCTCAACATCTCTAGCAGTCAAGGAAATGCAAATCAAAACCACCCTAAGATACCACCTCACCCCAGTAAGATTGGCAGCCATGATGAAGTCAAACAACAATGAGTGCTGGCGAGGATGTGGGGAAAAGGGTACTCTTGTACACTGCTGGTGGGACTGCAAACGGGTGCGGCCAATTTGGAAAGCAGTATGGAGATTCCTGGGAAAGCTGGGAATGGAACCACCATTTGACCCAGCTATTGCCCTACTCGGACTATTTCCTGAAGACCTTAAAAGAGCACACTACAGGGATACTGCCACATCGATGTTCATAGCAGCACAATTCACAATTGCTAG
The DNA here is from genome assembly GCF_964194105.1 of Spermophilus citellus. Classification (NCBI taxonomy): domain Eukaryota; kingdom Metazoa; phylum Chordata; class Mammalia; order Rodentia; family Sciuridae; genus Spermophilus; species Spermophilus citellus. Next base: position 31,235,953 of record NC_138187.1, on the reverse strand, counting down.
ACTGTGGAATCAACCCAGATGCCCTTCAATAGATGAATGGATAAAAAAAATGTGGCATTTATATACCATGGAGTATTACGCAGCACTAAAAAATGACAAAATCACGGAATTTGCAGGGAAATGGATGGCACTAGAGCAGATTATGCTTAGTGAAGCTAGCCAATCCCTAAAAAACAAATACCAAATGTCTTCTTTGATATAATGAGAGCAACTAAGAGCAGAACAGTGAGGCTGAGCAGGAAGAAAAGAATAGCATTAAACAGAGACATGAGACGGGAGGGAAAGGGAGAAAAAAAAAGGGGAAATCACATGGAAATGGAGGGAGACCCTCATTGTTATACAAAATTATATATAAGAGTTTACGAGGGGAATGGGATAACAAACATGGAGGGAAATGAATTTCAATAGATGGGGTAGAGAGAGAAGATGGGAGGGAAGGGGAGGGGGGATATTAGAGGATAGTAAAGGTAGCAGAATACAACAGTCACTAATATGGCAGTATGTAAAAATGTGATGTGTAGCCGATGTGATTCTGCAATCTGTATTTGGGGTAAAAATGGGAGTTCATAACCCAATTGATTCTAATCTATGAAATATGATTTGTCATGAGCTTTGTAATGTTGTGAACATCCAATAAAAAAAAGTTCTGAATAAGGCTAAAAAAAAAAAAAAGATGCCTTGCTTCACTGCACTTACCTTGACTCTATATCGAGGCTTGTTGTTTAAGTAGAGGAAACATTTTATCGCTTGCTTCAAAACCTACAGGCTATTACTTTTATCTGGTGCCTTCCTTCTATCAAAATTGAAGTGAGGTAGGTGGACTAGATAAAGGGTAATGAGAAGCGGGAGATGGTACATGATAAGGGAAGAACAGCAGAGTGAATCTGAACTAACTTTCACATATATGAATATAGGTAAAATACATATATGATTATACCACATACATGGATATTCCACAAGGAAGCTCACCATAATGTATATCCACAAGTTTCTATTTTAAAAAGCCTAAAAGTAAATAGTAGAAAGATCAGTAGAGTAGAAGAAAGAAAAGAGAGAGGGAAGAAGGAAGGGAAAGGTAAATACTGCGGACTGAATTGGGACAAATTACATTCCATGCTTTGTAATTATGTCAAAATTAATCCTAATGTTAGACATAAATAAAAATTAAAAAATGCAACACATTCTATTTTATGTCACTTGCATTGAATATTGATTAATACAAATCCTAAACTTAAGTTGACATAGTTGTGTCTGTAACCCCTAAGGAGTAAAAGACCCCTCATGCTTGTTATCACTATGTAATCAGTACACTTCTTGGAATGCAGCAGGCTCTCATAAAATATTTCTCAAACAATGAATAAATCATATAAATGCCAAGACTGCCTAAATTAAAACTATATTTTGCCATAAAGGGAGGTACCAGATAAAAGTAATAGCCTGTAGGTTTTCAAGCAAGTAATAACATGTTTCCTCTACTTAAACAACAAGCCATGATATAGAGTCAAGGTAAGCTCAGTGAAGCAAGGCATTTTAATATCTGAGTTGAGAAAAGAGAAACAGTCTGAGTGTCTTCTTGGCTAGTTGCCACTTTCTGTTTTTTTTTTTTCCCCCATGTGTCGTATTATAGAAATGATAGCAGGTAATTCCCACACTCCGTCTTGTTTGTGCTTCAAAACAAGAAACAAGAACAGCTCAAATATGCTTACGATGAGAGGAGGGCAGTGAGTGAATAAAATATGGAAGTAAATGAAATACAGGGAATGCACTTTTCTTTCTATTGGTCCATATAAAATCTCCTAACATGCTATTTTGTGTGGTCCATAGAATTGAAGCACCAACAAGACTGAGAATGGGAATTACCTGCTGCCAATTCTATAATATGAGACATGAGAAAAACAGTAATGTGGCCACTGGGCAAAAAGACACTCAGATTGTCTTCTCAAAAGAGTAGCACGGAAAGGGGCTACAGAGACCTGGATTCTGTAATGAACAAAACAAATCAGGGACTGTAGGAACCGTTACTCTGTATTATTAACTAGCCCCTAGAGAGAGTATTCCCATGTTATATTCAGAACCAGATCCCCCACCCCTGCAAACAAACTTCAAGTACAGCACCATGGGATACTAACTTCAGTGCACATGGTACAGACTAATTGGTATCTTGGGTAATGGTGCCCAGAAGACATCCGGTGTGTCTTCTGAGTGGGAATCCCTGATGCCATCAGGTCTTCAGATTTCTATTCACCTTTGCTGACATCAGAGGTCCTGAGGACCAGGGGGATGTTTCATCCTCGTGGAGCATGCACCTCTTCCCTCATGACTGGCTCAGGTTAAGAGAGTCTGGCCTCTTCTGACTCCTTTGATTACTGTTGAGGAAACATCTCTGTGGTGTGGAAGAAGCTTAGTAACTGCATAACACATACATACTTGTATGTTACTACTAGGGAATGAGGGTAAATCTATGATGAGAGTGCTATAGTGATCCAAAACCACAGAGACTGCAAAGAGGATTTTTGTTGGACTCTGGGAGCATTGAGGATTAACCTGCTATTATGTTTAGTCTCTTACTCAGGTAACATTAATGGCCATTCCTATTTCCCAGGCTCTCAATCTGGTATTGGAAGGAAGTTCAAATATAAGTTCAGAGTCAAGAGGAAACATATGCACCACCGGTTCCAACTAGTAGGGGCCAAATGTGTTCAGTTTTACTTAATCTGTCTGACAGGGCTCAAAATATGAACACAGATTTTCAGAGGGTCCTAGAACACTATGTCCTGTTGTTTGTGTGATGCTCCACCACTAGGATAATTAGTGGAAACCATGATGAGTGAGCTGGACAAATATTCTCTCTGGTATTCTGCTAGAAGATGCAGCTTCCAGGGTTAGAGGTGGAGTCTGAGGAGTACTTCAGCAAGTGCTTGTGTGGAAGACCAATAGCCAATGTGTGGCTGGGAGGATGTTCTTCTCTCTCCATTTCACTTCTGTACACAAATCTCTGCAGAGAAAATTGCAGGTAAGATAGTGTTGGGGCTTGATGTGTTCAGAAGCCTTTATTAGAAACTAGGGCATTGTGAGATTATCCTTTAGTCAATGGTGACATTTCATCAGTACATGAGGATGCTTCCTGAGAAGATGGAGAAAAACATAATTTAAGGGGTACAAGAATGTGTTGCCTAAGGAAGAAAGAGAGAATAGAGCCAGATCATGGAAAACTTATGCCAAGGGGGTTCATAGAGATAGTCAGAAACTAATGAAGAAAGAGAAAGAGATGTGTTTCAATAATTAGGTAGAAAAGATGTATGCAGATCATGTCAACTGAGTTGAAGTAATCAGGGGAACCAGGGTTGAAATTGTTTTCTTAGTCCACAGAAGCTGAGCAGGAAGTAACAGTGTGACACGACTGTCGTTATAATCCTAGAGCGACCCTAGGGCAGAAGAAAAATAAATGTGAACTCGTTTTTACTGGTAGAGTTGAAATTTGATTAGAATGCATTAAGTCCTGTGTTTTTTGCTTTTATTTTTGAAGTTTATTTTTTATACTCACATAATTATTTTTAATTACTGGTATTCACTCTTATGATTGTCATGATCACTTTCCTTCATTGGTGGTGGTTCTTTCCTGTTAATGAACATCAATGAATCAGAATATGTGAAACTACAGGAAGATATTTAGGAGGTAAGACACAAGAAGTGATAGAAGGCTCTACTTAGTTTATGACTTTTTTGAGTCTAATTTCCTCATGGAGATCAACTTCTTATTCTGATTAGTGTTTGTGGGAGAACTGGAGAGAGGGCAGATTGGCAAGGGTGGCTGAATCAACATGAAAAACCTAGTTTTATCAGCATTTTTTTGTCATCGGTTGACTCACAAATCTACCCAGGACATAGGTATGGTTGCTTTGTTTTGTGTCAACACAGACCTCATGCATTTTTTAAAAATTTTGCTCAATGTTCAAATAAAGACACATAAGATATCCTTCTACCTAATATGATATGACTATTCTATGTATAACTTAAGATGTCATCAACTTTTCCCAAGTAGAGTACATAAAATATACAACCCTTTCCTCATTAAGGGAAAAAATCCTTTTTTTGTATGTTGTGTGATATTTATTCTATTTCTATGGATTCATACTCTTTCATTTATATCTAGTTATTTGAGATATAATTTTAGGTATTATTCACACCTCATATTTGATAAGAGGATGGCAATGAAATAAACGCTTAATTTGTGTAATATAAATATACAAATTCTTATCACCATTAAGAATAAATGCACAAAGTATGGCAGTTTGTGTTCCTGGGGGTTGTCCACATGGTCATTATTGGTCTTTATAACTATCCTATTTCACTCCACAGTCCATACTGCATTGGATCACAGCTGGTCACTGTTTCTGGTCAGTTGGGTGACCCAAACCTTCATCCCTGAAGGATCTGAGCCCTTATCAGTGTGACCTGACTTGGGCTTTAGTTTCCTATTGCCCTCCATCATAGGACCAGGGAGTTTGAAGAGACACAGAGAAAATGTCCTATGTCACACTTGCTCTTCCTATCTGTATTGTGTAGTAGCAACTGAGTTTCCCTTCCTAGTCAGAATCAATCACTCCATGCCACAGAGTGACCTTCTTCTTCACCTGTTGATTCAGCTATAATTAGCATCCTAAAGTGGCAGCAGGGCAATCTCAACCTTCAGAAAATGGAATCACTTTGTAGCTAAGAGTTTTCTAAAGCAGAAGAACTGAAAAGTACAGGAAAAAATAATGTTGGTGGGTCATAGACATTAATCTTATAGGGAGAGAACACACTCTCATTTCTATCCATCGAATTCTTGGGGTATGATCCTATGAATCCTTGCTGTGAGGGAAGCAGTACAATAAATTAGATGCAGACGTGGAGCATGTACCACACCCTGGAGGACATTGCCCCCGCAATGAGAGGTGTTGCCACCTAGGTTTTGCTTGAGGCAGAGTCTTACCAGGGTATTGCACCATTCTATCAGGTTCTGTGTTTCAGGAAGATGGAGGACCTATGTTAAGTATAACAAATCCCATGAACACAGGCCATATTGCACAATTGTTTGCTGTGAATCAAGCTCCTTGATTAGGAGCAATGCTGCGTGGAATACTCTCATGGTGAATAAAGCATTCTGTGAATCCAGAGATGTTAGTTCTGGCAGCAGCACTTCAAGTGAGGAAGCAAAATCCATACCCAGAGTGAGTGTCCAGTCCAGGAATGTCCCTTTCATGTTGAATGTGGTCCAATATCATCAATGTGCTGTGGAGGGGGTGGCTGATTACCCCAGGACTGGGGCGATGGGGGGAACTCATGATGGTCTATGCTGTTATCCGTTTTCAGCAGTGGCTTCAGACAGATTGGCCTTGGTGAGTGTAAGTCCATCATGCTGAATCCAGGGATTAATTTTACCCCTGATGCCATGTCCAGTTTGTTCATGGATCTATTGGGCAGATGCCAGGACTGAGTGAAGAAACAGGGGTTGATATACAAAGTACATGCTAACCCATTTTTGGATAAGAATATCTATCCCATGGGTGGTAGTAATGAGTATTTCTTTCTTGTTTCCATTAGAATATTTTTCACATATATCATTCAGAAAAATTTGAAGTTCCAGGATATTAAAGGGGACACATGTATCAGAGGAATGAATGTCTCCCCTAGGGGAAATAAAGAACTTTGGATTTTCTCCTGGAAAAAGGGTTAACGTGTTTGCCTTCATGCTGGATGTATTGTATTTAGTTACACAGGTATCATTTTTGTATTTGGAGGTAAACTTGACTGGTGGAGGTTGTGAATGTGTGCCAAAAGGGCAGAAGATGGACTGCAGTGACTTTGTGATGTGTGAGGTTGGCTAGGATGAACTACATTTCCCAAAAATCTCTCTAATTTCTCATTTCTACTTAAGGTGAGTCTTAGAGGAGATCCCTGGGAGATTAGAGATGAGACAGGAAGCAGCCATCCTGTAGTATTAATAGGTTTTTGCTGGTCTGCTGGCTCGCACCTCATTGGTATGGAGCAGTGGCTGGGCCTGTAGTTGCTCTACATTCCCCAGGATTCTCCTTTAGGCTCTTGGAATTCTGTACTAGGGGTGTGCATTCAGCTTCATTAGAAATCTGACCTAAATTTCACATGTGTCTATATGAACATACCATATGGATGTCATCTGTATGTATATCCACAAGTAACTAATAAAAAACTATAAATAAATAGCAGATCAGCAGAGTAGAGGGAATGGATCAGAGGAAGGGAGGAAGAGAGGGAAAAGGGAAGTATGGAGACTGAATTGAGGCCTATTTTATGCTTTTTAATTATGTTAAAAGAAACTCAAATATTTTGTAGAATTCAAAAAAGCCAATACAAAAAATAAAACCCAGTACCTAATTCCATAGGCAAGCAGAACTGACTCTTTTTTGTTTGTTTGTTTTCTCTTGTGGGGTCACAGCTCATGCTTTTGTATTTTGTCTGTCACTTGTCTCTCTTGCTTTGTACTATCTTCCCTTTCTACTGCTTGTCCTGTAGGCTTAAAGTTTCCACATCGGACTTAAACATGACAGCAGTACACCAACTCCTTCCACAAATAAATAAGGCCAAAGTTCTGTAACGCCACCCTTAACAATTACATGTATTAATAGAAATGTCTTAGTGGTTCAGATGCTCTTGATAGAACCTGCCTGGTAAAATAAGAAACCTAATCCACCAACCATACAAACAAAGACACACACTAACACAAATCACACATATGATTACACACACATATGCCTATATTTAGTAAGAAGAGTCATAAATTTTGGCCCTTAATAGAGTCTTGGAATTTCAAATGACCATGATTGTGATAACAAATTTTAGGTTTCTCTTGTTTTGAAAAAACTGAATTTAAATAATTTCAGCTGCAGGATAATTACAAATATAGAAAAAAATCTCTTCACAAATGTTTGATTGGATCAAAAGAGCTGATCGCCATGTACACAGGATCCCATATGTCTGGCATCACACTTTGTCTCCACTCCCTGTTTCCCCAGGGACTTTGAAGGGACCATGTGGCTGAGCAATCAGACGTCTCTGGCAGACTTCATCCTTGAAGGGCTCTTTGACGACTCCCCGACCCACCTTTTTCTTTTCTGCCTGACCATGGTGGTCTTCCTTGTTGCACTGAGTGGCAACACCCTCACCATCCTCCTCATCTGTGTGGATCGTGGGCTTCACACCCCCATGTACTTCCTGCTCAGCCAGCTCTCCCTCATGGACCTGATGCACGTCTGCACAACCATCCCCAAGATGGCTACCAACTACCTGTCTGGCAGCAAGTCCATCTCCTTCCTGGTCTGTGCCATCCAGCACTTCCTCTATTTGTCTCTGGCTGGTGCTGAGTGTCTTCTGCTAGCTCTCATGTCAGGTATGTTGCCATCTGTCATCCTCTGTGTTACACTGTTCTCATGAGCAGGAAGGTGGCAGTGATGATGGCCCTCACCTCATGGTTGGGGGCATCTCTGAACTCCCTAATTGACACAGTCATCTTGATGCACTTTCCCTTCTGTGGGACTCGGAAAATACACCACTTCTACTGTGAGTATCCAGCTGTTGTGAAGTTGGTATGTGTTGATGTCACCGTCTATGAGACCACAGTGTATATCTGTAGCATCGTGCTTCTCCTCCTCCCCATCATCCTGGTTTCTACATCCTATGGCTTCATCCTGCACAGTGTCATTGAGATGCGTTCAGCTGGGAGTAAGAGAAATGCCTTTGCCACTTGCAGCTTCCACTTCACTGTGGTCTCTCTCTGGTTTGGTGCCTGCATCTTCTCATACATGAGGCCCAGGTCCCAGCACACTCCACTACAAGACAAAGTTGGTTCTGTGTTCTATAGCATCATTACTCCCACTCTGAATCCTCTGATTTATACTCTCCGGAATAAGGATGTAGCTAAGACTCTGAGGAGAGTGTTAGGGATACAGATCACCCAGTGATTGCACTCGAAGTTGTCTCATACAGAGAATGGAATAGAATAAGCTCCTTATGCTGGTCTGAATAAACCTTTCAAGAATCCAGGTCTCTGATTCTCTTTGTATACTGCAAGAAATAGGTGGCTTATGTGTAAATTCACTGTTTTAACTTGGTCTCAGGCATCCAAGCATCATGGGTCACATTTCACACCCCCTAGAGAACTAGGGAAAAAGATTAAAAATCTCTCCAAAGAAGACTTGCAAAGTTCAGTGACACTCCAACAAATATTAAATAAAGATACAAGGGCTTTTCCCATTAATATTTTCATCCAGAAAATAGATATAAATGATTCCACTCAAGAGTATTTATGAAATATAAAATGGGAAGATCTTGCTTAATATCAGAAGCATGGGACATGAAGTGAAGGGTTTCTTGAAAGGGAAGGTGAGAGATAAGTTATGTTGTTAGATTTGTAGTTTCCTGAATCAGTAAGTTTTTAGAAGGGAAGTATTATTACATACAAAGTAATAGTACCTGTACATACTTTTTGTATAATATGTATATATTTTTAAATTTGTTTTAATTCGTTCTACATGACAGTAAAATGTGTTTATGCACTTTGATATGTCATACATAGATGGGATATAATTTCTCATTTTTCTGAGTGTACCTGTTGCAGAATCATATTGGTCATGTAGTCACATATATACATACAGTAATAATGTCTGTTTTTTTTTCTACTGCCTTTTCTGTCACTACATCCTCTTTCCTTGCCTCCCATCACTTCCCTCTACCTAATATAAGGTAATGCTATTCTTCCTTAGTGTCCTCTGCCTAATTGTGAATTAGCATCTGAATATTAGGGAGAACATTTGGCCTTTGGTTTTGTGATATTGGCTTATTTCACTTAGTATGATTTTCTCCAACTTCAACCATTTACTGATAAATGGCATAATTTCACGCTTCTTTAAAGCTGAGTAATATTACATTGAGTATATATATACCACATTTTCTTAATCCATTCATCTATTGCGGGACACCTAGGTTGGTTCCACAGTTTAGCTATTGTGAATTGAGCTACTATAAACACTGATGTGGCTGTGTCACTATAGTATGCTGATTTTAAGTCCTTTAGGTATAAACCAAGGAGTGGAATAGCTGGGTGAAATGGTGGTAAAATACATATATTTGACAAATATTTACTGAGTAAACTTTTTACTGCTATGATCTAAGTACTGAGTCATATATTTGGAATTTGCATTTATGAAAATTTTCATTCTTTTTTAATATATATTTTTAGTTGTTGATGGACCTTTAATTTATTCATTTATTTATATGCAGTTCTGAGAATCAAACCCATTGCCTCACACATGCTAGGTAAGTGCTCTACCACTGAGCCACATCACTATTTCCAAAAATTTAACATTCTTTAAACATAAATTCATGATTTATTTTGTCTGTATTGTTCCTGCCATATCAATTAGTGATATTATTGTGTTTTTTTTTATTTCAAAGATTGAAAATACTTTTCTGTTTTCTGAGAGTTTCTAGTCTCATTATTTGGAATCATAGCTCTGTGGATTAGAGTCTGTCACTTGCTACCACTGTGATATATAGTAAATTAGTCTCTCTAGTCACATTAGTCTCAGGACTTTATCTACAATACTTGTTTTATTTGAGTTTATGAGTTGAGAATATTAGTTCTGAGCAGATATGGATTCCGGATATTAGCAGGAAAAAACTGTGTTGAAGTGATGTTGGAATGATGAGAAAATAGTGGGAGAACCCATCTTGAAATCTATGTCCCCATATTCACCTACTATAAATTGTGGGGAGCCACAATGAATGACCACACCTTCCAGTCATGATGCCTCAGATTCTGACCAACTACTGCATTCACTGTGGTTTGGGTGGGGTCTAGCTCAGAGCAAGGGTTCTTCTTTGTGAGATGTCCCCCTAGGGTTGAATTTCAATCACCTTTCCCTTGTATTCTTGCTCCTTCTGAAGGTTTTTGGATAGAACTTTCTAAACAAGAGTTCCCCCAATGAAAGCTCACCTCTGAACCTGTTCCCTCTCTCTCCTCAGCCTCTCCTGACTTTCTCTTGCTCTCCCTTTTGGAAAGTCTGAGGGCTGGGGAAGCCATCATGAAGATTGTCTAAAAGTAAATTGTGTCTATGTTTTATTTGGTGTCCCTGCAATTTCACATCAGTGATCTTAAGTTCAGCTGCCCATGCTGATGGGGGCGCCAGGTGGCACCCGGAATCGGGGACTGCTCAGAGTGAATTTCCAGGTAGACTGAGTGAATGTACTTTCGAAATTCATTGAACTGTGTTTTGGGGTTGTAGAAGAAGAAAGCATTCTGAGAGTCAGAGATATTAAAGAAATAATGGGCAGTCTTCAGAAAGAAATAATGACATATGCCTGTGGCTTAGTGATGAAATGTCACCAGATTTGCGTACTTGGGAAGGGATAGGTAGAAAATTGTCTAAAGGCTGCCTCTCTGCCAAGGTATCTAAGAGTACAATAGAAAATATTCAAAAGGTCTGAACTGCTTTAGGAACGTTTCATTTTGAACATCAAGAGGAGGAGTAGTGGTCTTCGGAAGACTTGTTAAAAGGGCTCCAGAGACCCTCATTGTTATACAAAATTACATATAAGAGGTTGTGAGGGGAATGGGGAAAAAACAAGGAGAGAAATGAATTGTAGTAGATGGGGTAGAGAGAGAAGATGGGAGGGGAGGGGGGATAATAGAGGATAGGAAAGGTAGCAGAATACAGCAGTCACTAATATGGCATCATGTATAAATGTGGATGTGTAACCAATGTGATTCTGCAATCTGTAATTGGGGTAAAAATGGGAGTTCATAACCGACTTGAATCTAATGTATGAAATATGATATGTCAAGAGCTTTGTAATGTTTTGAACAACCAATAAAAAAATCTCATAAAAAAGGGCTCCAGAAAGCAATTAGAAGTTTGGAGTCAGAGAAGTGGCCCAGGGCTGCTCCCAGGCAGTTTTCTCTATGTGTAGTGGGACTGAGGGCCGAGTCAATTCTCACCGAGTTTGTAACTCACAAACCACAGACAGGTGACCTTAGGGCAAGACCTAAAACCAAACATTCAGTCACAGCTGAACCAGACATAACCAGTGATTTAGAAGTGTGCCAACTAAACTGGATGATAGGGGCATTGCTAGAGAGGAAACTAGCCCTGATGGGGTCTCTGTGAGGCTGATTCAAGATGAAGGAGAAGAAAATGGACAAAAAGATACTGGTGAAGCTGAGCCACAATATAAGGAAACTCAGTCAGAGGGTGAGAATGATCTGGAGGAGGGTGTGGTAGATTATATCTGACTGTCCCCACGCCCGCCATTTGGATCTGGCCATTTCCTCTAAGAGATCAAGATTTAATAGCTACTCTGAATTGGCAGTAGCCATGCTTACACCCCCTCCAACATGGCCTTAGAACAGCACAGGAAGCAGGGGAGGACATTACAGGTTTTCAGCTTTTTCCAGTCTTTGAGCAGATTAACGAGCAAAATCACTGTGTCCGTATGCACGCTATAGTTTCTTTTAAGACTCTAAAGGAGCTAAAAAATGCCTGCTGTCCAAATTCACCTTTGTTCAAAGTTGGCTTAATCCCTTATGCAAAGAGCCTTTACCCCCACATGACTGGATTTCTATGGCCAAATTTTTTTATGGGGGAGGAGGCAACTACCTCCATTGATGGTCTCACTGGACTGATTATTGCACTAAACAGGCTGAGAGAAACCGGAAACAAGGCTTTGATGCCCCTTTGAAGATGTTAACTGGAACTGGAGAATTTACAGATCTGGAAAGGCAATTAAATTATGATCTGGCCATATATGATCAAATTACTGCATGTGCCAAAAGGGCATGGAGAGAGCTACCTAATCAGGGTGAATCAACTTTGGATTTTAGTCATATCAAACAGGGATCAGAGGAGCCATTTTCAGATTTGAAGGAATATCTATACCAGGCAACAAAGAGATCAATAGGAGACTTCAATGCCTCTGAGTTCCTAGTCAAGCAGCTAGAATTTGATAATGCTAATAAAGTTTGTCAGGAAATCCTTCAACCCCATTAAAAAAGGGGGATGGTCTCTGAGTTCATTCGCCTTTGTGCGGATGTGGGTCCCACACAGCTACAGGGCTTAATGCTCGCTGCAGCTTTGCAGCAGGTATTACAACCTCAGTCTCAGAGGTGCCATTCTCTCAGGAAGTGTATCAATTGTGGTAGAACTGGTATAGGGCTTGGGACAGTGGATTTCTGCACAAAAGGGCAGAGACCTCTCCCAGTTTGCGTAGATGCACTACCAGGGAGATGACCCCATGGCATGGGAAGATTTGGATAGATATGGTGGCAGTGGTGGTTTACAGCCAATTCTGCCTTCACCTCTGCCTTCTTTGGGGCCAGGAAACTGGGAGCTGGGCCTTTCCTGGGCCCTCCAAACAGTAGGGTCACAGCAATATACACCGGAAGAGGAGTCACAGACTCTGACATCATCAGGATTGCCCATGCCTGTTAGTCACTTTATGAGCCAACTCCACCAAGACTGTACACTTATGGCCAACCTTAGGAATTACTTTAATGCCTGAAATGTGGCCAACTGAGTCCCTACTAGGGTTTATGGGCCATTACCTCAAATACCACAGGCTGATTTGGGGGGTGAAAAACTTATAAAAGGGAATTCAGGTGCTGCCAGGAGTGATTGATTCAAACTTTAGAGATAAAATTGAAATTATTATGCAGCCAGAGCCTGATACTTAGCTCTCTTTAAGAGATGATTGGCACAGCTAATATTCCTGCCTTGTCACTCCATGGAAGGCCCAGAGTAGACCTCAACTTCTGGGTCCCCAGACCAAGTGTACTGGGCTCAATTAGTTCAGCAAGAATGCCCTCTACTGGATCTTAAAATTAATCATAAAAATTCAGGTATCATAGATACTGGGGCTGATAAATCTGTTCTATCTAATAGATTATGGCCTAAGGGCTGGCCTTTACATATTGCACCTGCCAACATGGAGGGGATAGGTCAGACCTCTCAGCCAGCACAAAGAGCTCAATATCTTCACTGGGGTGATAAAGATGGTAACTCTGGAATTTTCAAGGCTTATGTTTTAGACATCTTGCCAGTAAATTTGTGGGGCCATGATATTCTAAGCAGCTTAGGTTTGTTATTAGTAACTTCAAATTTTATCATGTTTTTTGAGAGACTTAATAAAAAAAATTTTCCTAGGAAAATTTACAAGGGTATTTACCTACAACTCAATCTTCCCAAGAGAGACTTATTAATGTATCCAGTCAAAACTTTTGATAGGCCTCCTAACTTCATCCCCAACCCAGAGAACAGCAGAAAATATCCGTTGGCTCATAGAAGAGTCAATCTGTGTTAGTCAGTAGCCCTTAACAGGGGAAAAACTTAAAATAGCCCACATGTTAGTTCAGGAACAATTTTAGGCTGGCCATTTACAACCTATGCTCAGTCCTTGGAACATCTTTGTAATTAAGAAAAAATCTGGCAACTGGAGATTATTACAAGATCTCAGGGCAATTAATTGTGTTATCAAGCCCACAGAGCCTTACAACCAGGGCTTCTTTCTCCTACAGCTATCCCTTTGGATTTCTTTTAATAGTAGTAGATTTTAAAGATTGTTCTTTTATTTTGTATACCATTATGCCCAGACGACTTATCTTTAGTGTCCCAGCAATAAATTTTAAAAACCAATTAAAAGATATTGCTGGAAAGTGTGGCCTCAGGGAATGTGTAGCAGTCCTACCCTTTGTCAAAATTTTGTGGCATACACCATCATGCCTGTGAGGGAGAAATTTCCTGATGCATATATTATTTACTATATGGATTATATACTTTGAGCTCATGTTAATCCAGATGTACTCCTAAATTTCTTTACCCAATTATAGACCTCACTCACAGCAATGGGTTTGTGCATTGCACCTCAAAATGTACAGAGGATATCTCCTTTTCAATATCTAGGTCATGTGATTGAAAGGCGGACATTGTGTCCTCAAAACATACAAATTAGAGTCAAGGAGTTGCACATTCTTAATGATTCTCAAAAACTATTAGGTGATATAAATTGGCTGAGGCCATCTTTAAAGCTAACTCCTTCCGATTTAAGTCCTTTATTCCAGATATTACAGGGAGAGCCTTCTCCAATCTCTCATCAGCTCAGAGCAGAAACAAGAATGGCTTTGAGAAAAGTTAAAATTGCTATTTAAAATGCTCACCTTATTAGAATTAACCCACAAGGTCCTATATATTTATTGATATTCACCACTACTTAATCTCCTACAGGGGCAATATAGCAATCATTGGGAGTTATTGAGTGGATTCATTTAGCCTACTCTTCTAAAAGGTCATTAACTCCTTTTCATGATTTTGTTCCTCAATTAGTTATCAAGGGAAGAATTTTATAGCTAGTTGGATCAGAACTTAATATTATAATCATTCCATTTTCTGCTCAACAGAATGATTGGCTTATCCAAATTTCTAATAATTGGCAAGTAGCTTTTGCTAATTTCCTTGGTCAGATAGAAAGTCATTATCCTTGTGATAAAATTATTTAATTTGCCTTGGTAACTGTTGGGAGTTGCCCTGGCTACAAAGACTAATTTCCCCATCCCCTGAGAAGAGCCATCCAATGGTGAGCCCTGCTGGCTCACATGATCTTTACCCACCAATCAGACTAGCCCTGCTGGCTTACATGATCCTTACCCACCAATCAGAACTTCCCCATCGCCATCCAATGGTGAGTCCTGCTGACTCACTTGACCCTTACCCACCAATCAGAAAGCACCCCATGCCAGCTGCCAAAACCATGAAACTGTTAAACCATTTCAACTGTTAGACCATCCCCGGCTCTATAAACATGCAGAGCTGTTCCTCAATAAACGAGCATTTTCTTTTTTTTCTTTTTTCTTTTATTTTTTTATTTTTTTTTATTGGATGTTCACAACATTACAAAGCTCTTGACAAATCATATTTCATACATTAGAATCTAGTGGGTTATGAACTCCCATTTTTACCCCAAATACAGATTGCAGAATCACATCGGTTACACATCACATTTTTACATACTGCCATGTTAGTGACTGTTGTATTCTGCTACCTTTCCTATCCTCTACTATCCCCCCTCACCTCCCCTCCCATCTTCTCTCTCTACCCCATCTACTGTAATTCATTTCCCTCCATGTTTGTTATCCCATTCCCCTCATAAACTCTTATATGTAATTTTGTATAACAATGAGGGTCTCCCTCCATTTCCATGTGATTTCCCTTTTTTTTTTCCCTTTCCATCCCACCTCATGTCTCTGTTTAATGTTAATCTTTCTTCCTGCTCTTCCTCCCTGTTCTGTTCTTAGTTGCTCTCATTATATCAAAGAAGACATTTGGTATTTGTTTTTTAGGGATTGGCTAGCTTCACTAAGCATAATCTGCTCTAGTGCCACCCATTTCCCTGCAAATTCCGTGATTTTGTCATTTTTTAGTGCTGCATAATACTCCATGGTGTATAAATGCCACATATTTTATCCATTCATCTATTGAAGGGCATCTGGGTTGATTCCACAGTCTAGCAATTGTGAATTGTGCTGCTATGAACATCGATGTGGCAGTATCCCTGTAGTGTGCTCTTTTAAGGTCTTCAGGAAATAGTCCGAGAAGGGCAAGAGCTGGGTCAAATGGTGGTTCCATTCCCAGCTTTCCAAGGAATCTCCATACTGCTTTCCAAATTGGCCGCACCCGTTTGCAGTCCCACCAGCAGGGTACAAGAGTACCCTTTTCCCCACATCCTCGCCAGCACTTGTTGTTGTTTGACTTCATCATGGCTGCCACTCTTACTGGGGTGACGTAGTATCTTAGGGTGGTTTTGATTTGCATTTCCTTGACTGCTAGAGATGGTGAGCATTTTTTCATGTACTTGTTGATTGATTGTATGTCCTCCTCTGTGAAGTGTTTGTTCATGTCCTTGGCCCATTTGTTGATTGGGTTGTTTGTTTTCTTATTGTCTAATTTTTTGAGTTCTTTGTATACTCTGGATATTAGGGCTCTATCTGAAGTGTGAGGAGTAAAAATTTGTTCCCAGGATGGAGGCTCCCTATTTACATCTCTTATTGTTTCTCTTGCTGAGAAAAAATTTTTCAGTTTAAGAAAGTCCCATTTGTTGATTCTTGTTATTAACTCTTGTGCTATGGGTGTCCTATTAAGGAATTTGGAGCCCGTCCCCACAATCTGTGGATCGGAGCCAACTTTTTCTTCTATCAGACGGAGAGTCTCTGATTTGATATCTAGCTCTTTTATCCACTTTGAGTTGACTTTTATGCATGGCGAGAGGAGGGGATTCAGTTTCACTTTGTTGCATATGGATTTCCAGTTTTCCCAACATACTTTGTTGAAGATGCTATCCTTTCTCCATTGCATGTTTTTAGCTCCTTTATCAAATATAAGATAGTTGTAGCTTTGTGGATTAGTCTCTGTGTCCTCTATTCTGTACCATTGGTCCACCCGCCTGTTCTGGGACAAGTACCATGATGTTTTTATTACTATTGCTCTGTAGTATAGTTTGAAATCTGGTATCGCTATACCACCTGATTCACACTTCCTGCTTAGAATTGTTTTTGCTAATCTGGGTCTTTTATTTTTCCATAGGAATTTCATGATTGCTTTATCTATTTCTACAAGAAATGCCATTGGGATTTTGATTGGCATTGCATTAAACTATAGAGAACTTTTGGTAATATCGCCATTTCGATGATGTTAGTTCTGCCTATCCATGAACAAGGTATATTTTTCCATCTTCTCAGATCCTCTTCTATTTCTTTCTTTAGGGTTCTGTAGTTTTCATTGTATAGGTCTTTCACCTCTTTTGTTAGGTTGATTCCCAAGTTGTTTTTTTTTTTGAGGATATTGTGAATGGAGTGTTTTTCCTCATTTCCGTTTCAGAAGTTTTGTTGCTGATATACAGAAATGCCTTTGATTTATGCGTGTTGATTTTATATCCTGCCACTTTGCTGAATTCATTTATTAGTTCTAGTAGTTTTTTTGTAGACCCTTTTGGGTCTTCTAGGTATAGAATCATGTCATCTGCAAATAGTGATAATTTAAGTTCTTCTTTTCCTATTTTTATGCCTTTAATTTCTTTCATCTGTCTAATTGCTCTGGCCAGTGTTTCGAGAACTATATTGAATAGAAGTGGTGATAGGGGGCATCCCTGTCTTGTACCAGATTTTAGAGGGAATGCCTTTAACTTTTGTTCATTCAGGATGATGCTAGCCTGAGGCTTAGCATAGATAGCTTTTACAATGTCGAGGTAAGTTCCTGTTATCCCTAGTTTTTCTAATGTTTTGAACATAAAGGGATGCTGTACTTTGTCAAATGCTTTTTCTGCGTCTATCGAGATGATCATACGGTTCTTATCTGTGAGTCTATTGATGTGGTGAATAACATTTATTGATTTCCGCATATTGAACCATCCTTGCATCCCAGGGATGAATCCTACTTGATCATGGTGCACAATTTTTTTGATGTGTTTTTGTATCCGATTCACCAAGTTCTCCTCAAGTTCAAGAATCAAATAGACCACAACACAATAATTATGGGTGACTTCAACACACCTCTCTCACCATTGGACAGATCCTCCAAACAAAAGTTGAATAGAGAAACTATAGAACTCAATATCACAATCAATAACCTAGACTTAACTGACATATATAGAATATATCAACCATCATCAAGTGGATATACTTTTTTCTCAGCAGCACATGGATCCTTCTCAAAAATAGACCATATATTATGCCATAGGGCAACCCTCAGTAAACATAAAGGGGTGAAGATAATACCATGCATTTTATCTGATCATAATGGAATGAAACTGGAAATCAATGATAAAAGAAGGAAGGAAAAATCCTACATCACATGGAAAATGAACAATATGTTACTGAATGATCAATGGGTTACAGAAGACATAAAGGAGGAAATCAAAAAATTCTTAGAGATAAATGAAAATACAGACACAACATATCATAATCTATGGGAAACAATGAAAGCAGTTTTAAGAGGAAAATTCATCACCTGGTGGTCATTCCTCAAAAAAAGAAAAAACCAACAAATAAGTGAGCACAAACTTCATCTCAAAGCCCTAGAAAAGGAAGAGCAAAACAACAGCAAATGTAGCAGAAGGCAAGAAATAATTAAAATCAGAGCAGAAATCAACGAAATTGAAACAAAAGAAAGTACTGAAAAAATTAACAAAACTAAAAGTTGGTTCTTCGAAAAAATAAATAAGATCGACAGACCTTTAGCCATGCTAATGAAGAGAAGAAGAGAGAGAACTCAAATTGCTAGCATACGGGATGAAAAAGGCAATATCACAACAGACACTTCAGAAATACAGAAGATAATCAGAACTTATTTTGAATCCTTATACTCCAATAAAATAGAAGATAGTGAAGACATCGATAAATTTCTTAAGTCATATGATTTGCCCAGACTGAGTCAGGAGGATACACACAATTTGAACAGACCAATATCAATGGATGAAATTGAAGAAGCCATCAAAAGACTACCAACCAAGAAAAGCCCAGGACCGGATGGGTATACACCAGAGTTTTACAAAACCTTTAAAGAAGAATTAATACCAATACTTTTCAAGTTATTTCAGGAAATAGAAAAAGAGGGAGCTCTTCCAAATTCCTTCTAAGAGGCCAACATCACCCTGATTATGAAACCAGACAAAGACACCTCAAAGAAAGAAAACTACAGACCAATATCTCTAATGAACCTGGATGCAAATATTCTCAATAAAATTCTGGCGAATTGAATACAAAAACACATCAAAAAAATTGTGCACCATGATCAAGTAGGATTCATCCCTGGGATGCAAGGATGTTTCAATATATGGAAATCAATAAATATTATTCACCACATCAATAGACTTAAAGATAAGAACCATATGATCTTCTCGATCAACGCAGAGAAAGCATTCGACAAAGTACAGCATCCCTTTATGTTCAAAACATTAGAAAAACTAGGGATAACAGGAACTTACCTTGACATTGTAAAAGCTATCTATGCTAAGCCTCAGGCTAGCATCATCCTGAATGAACAAAAGTTAAAGGCATTCCCTCTAAAATCTGGTACAAGACAGGGATGCCCTCTATCACCACTTCTATTCAATATAGTTCTCGAAACACTGGCCAGAGCAATTAGACAGACGAAAGAAATTAAAGGCATAAAAATAGGAAAAGAAGAACTTAAAT
Source organism: Spermophilus citellus (assembly GCF_964194105.1). Classification (NCBI taxonomy): domain Eukaryota; kingdom Metazoa; phylum Chordata; class Mammalia; order Rodentia; family Sciuridae; genus Spermophilus; species Spermophilus citellus. Next base: position 31,216,701 of record NC_138187.1, on the reverse strand, counting down.
TATCACTATTTGCAGATGACATGATTCTATACCTAGAAGACCCAAAAGGGTCTACAAAGAAACTAGTAGAACTAATAAATGAATTCAGCAAAGTGGCCGGATATAAAATCAACACACATAAATCAAAGGCATTTCTGTATATCAGCGACAAACTTCTGAAATGGAAATGAGGAAAAACACTCCATTCACAATATCCTCAAAAAAATAAAATACTTGGGAATCAACTAACAAAAGAGGTGAAAGATTTATACAATGAAAACTACAGAACCCTAAAGAGAGAAGTAGAAGAAGATCTTAGAAGATGGAAAAATATACCCTGTTCATGGATAGGCAGAACTAACATTATCAAAATGGCGATATTACCAAAAGTTCTCTATAGGTTTAATGCAATGCCAATCAAAATCCCAAAGGCATTTCTTGTAGAAATAGATAAAGCAATCATGAAATTCCTATGGAAAAATAAAAGACCCAGAATAGCAAAAGCAATTCTAAGCAGGAAGTGTGAATCTGGCGGTATAGCGATACCAGATTTCAAACTATATTACAGAGCAATTTTAACAAAAACAGCATGATAGTCTTACCAAAACAGGCGGGTGGACCAATGGTATAGAATAGAGGACACAGAGACTAATCCACAAAGTTACAACTATCTTATATTTGATAAAGGGGCTAAAAGCATGCAATGGAGGAAGGATAGCATCTTCAACAAAGTATGTTGGGAAAACTGGAAATCCATATGCAACAAAATGAAACTGAATCCCTTTTTCTCGCCAGGCGCAAAAGTTAACTCAAAATGGATCAAGGAGCTTGATATCAAATCAGAGACTCTGCGTCTGATAGAAGAAAAAGTTGGCTCCGATCTACATATCGTGGGATCAGGCTCCAAATTCCTTAATAGGACACCCATAGCACAAGAGTTAATAACAAGAATCAACAAATGGGATTTACTTTAACTAAAAAGTTTTTTCTCAGCAAGAGAAACAATAAGAGAGGTAAATAGGGAGCCTACAACCTGGGAACAAATTTTTACTCCTCACACTTCAGATAGAGCCCTAATATTCAGAGTATACAAAGAACTCAAAAAATTAAACAATAAGATAACAAATAACCCAATCTACAAATGGGCCTAGGACCTGAACAGATACTTCTAAAAGGAGGATTTACAATCAATCAACAAGTACATGAAAAAATGCTCTCCATCTCTATCAGTCAGAGAATTGCAAATGAAAACCACCCTAAGATACCATCTCACTCCAGTACGATTGGCAGCCACTATGAAGTCAAACAACAACAAGTGCTGGCGAGGATGTGGAGAAAAGGGTACACTTGTACATTGCTGGTGGCACTGCAAATTGTTGCGGCAATTTGGAAAGCAGTATGGAGATTCCTGGGAAAGCTGGGAATGGAACCACCATTTGACCCAGCTATTGCCCTTCTCGGACTATTCCCTGAAGCCCTTGAAAGAGCATGCTACAGGGATACTGCCGCATTGATGTTCATAGCAGCACAATTCACAATAGCTAGACTGTGGAACCAACCCAGATGCCCTTCAATAGATGAATGGATAAAAAAAATGTGGCATCTATACACAATGGAGTACTATGCAGCAATAAAAATGACAAAATCATAGAATTTGCAGGGAAATGGATGGCACTAGAGTAGATTATGCTTAGTGAAGCTAGCCAATCCCTAAAAACAAATACCAAATGTCTTCTTTGATATAATGAGAGCAACTATGAACAGAGCAGGGAGGAAGAGCAGGAAGAAAATATTAACATTAAACAGAGACATGAGATGGGAGGGAAAGGGAGAGAAAAGGGAAATTGCATGGAAATGAAGGGAGACTCTCATTGCTATACAAAATTACATATAAGAGGTTGTGAGGGGAATGGGAAAATAAACAAGGAGAGAAATGAATTACAGTAGATGGGGTAGAGAGAGAAGATGGGAGGGGAGGGGAGGGGGGATAGTAGGGGATAGGAAAGGTAGCAGAATACAACAATTACTAATAGGGCATTATGTAAAATTTTGGATGTGTAACCGACGTGATTCTGCAATCTGCATTTGGGGTAAAATTGGGGGTTCATAACCCACTTCAATCTAATGTATGAAATATGATATGTCAAGAGCTTTGTAATGTTGTGAACAACCAATAAAAAAATAATAATAAAATAAATGGATAAGGGCTGCACCATTAGGAGTTGAAGATTGACTACAACTATGTTCCTTGCTTTCCAGAATCAAAAAGGGAGATAATATGGGAGTATTAAATCTAAGCTAGAGATATAGTAATAACTACACCTCAGTAAATTTTTACAAATTTTGCAGTTCAAAAATGGCAGAAGGACACTATGAATATACTTTTCCAGTAATGGGAAAATTCACAGTGGGTTAACTTTATCTACCTTACTATTTAATTTGAATTGCTGAAAAAGCTCCATGTATTCACTTACTGTGATGATCAAAAGATTGAATTTTGACTCCACTGATTCAGTACTATATATCCCCTTAAATGGGCATAGAGGCTTCAGATAAACTTCTACAAGGACATGTTTATTGACTTTCTCATTATAAAACTTATCACAGCATATTTCAAAGAACACATCATATATCAATGTCACTACAGAAGCCACCACAACCACCCTCATTTTTTTAAAAAATTGTTGACAAATTTGCTGATAATTGCTGATTCTCTGATCAGAGCTCAGGAGGAGCTCCCAGGACTAACTGTCGGTGAGAGGAGAGAGCCCATTAGACCCAGAAAAGGTGAGTCTTCATGTCTGGCACTGAGGTGCTCACCTCCTTTCCATCAGAAAATAGACAATACTCTGCACAGACCCTGAGAAAGCTTAGGAAAGGTCCAGCATCTCTTATCATTCATCAACTGAGGAATATAGAGTCTATCTTCATTTTGAGTTTTCTTCACAAAATAAATTTTTGTTCTCTGATGTTCTGGGTCCCAGGCTCTGAGGACAACAATGCACAAATCCTTAGGGAAATTCAGGCTCCACTTATTGTCCCATCTCTGCATACAGCCTTCAGAATAATGGGCTTTTCAGGTTGAAGAAGTCCTTGATTGGCTAATTTCAGGGGAATCTGAAAAATTTCGACAAGCACATGGAGAAGCACTGAATGAAACAACAAGAACCAAAGCAGCAAAGTCGAGAAGATATATTAAGCACAGTGATGCTTCACAAACATAAAACTACTTTTAGTATCATGTACTTTGAATTCATCCTACTCATTCTCTAAGGTGGGTCATGATTAAATAGTAAAATTATTAATTTATCTGAAAAATTATTTCATAAACATTTATTCTGTACAAGGCCTGAGACGGGGAGGTTCTCTAAATTCTGGTGAGGAGAGCTTCTCTCAAACATCAGAACCCTGTGGTCACCACACCTCACGACTGTGCACAGGGTCTCTCCAGGAGACTTAAAGCTGAATTTACACTGTGCTCAAGTTCACTGTCCACACATACACATGGCATACTAATCTGCATTGAGTCCATACATTTTTTACACTTTGCTCTTCATAAAGCCATAGATTTAGAGCCCCCACAGTGAAGAACTCTAAAATCTCAAAGATGGTGAAGAAGAGATTCACTGGACTATACATCTAAGAATTAAATGATGAATAAGCATATATTTTTCTGTGACTAGGCCCCTGTTTGGAAAAACATCTTCAAATAAACATTATTTATATGAAAATCTACTGACCTGTGTTTCCTTACAAGGTTGGAAGGAGAAGTTCTGAATTACTTTGACAAGAGCAACTTTCATGTTCATGAGAGCAAACCTCATACCAATGCAGTTTCGGGGTCCATTTCCAAAGGGCATGTACATGTAAGGATCAATGCTGTCCTTGTTCTGCTTACTGAACCTGGTCAACAAAGATGACAAGTCAACAAAACATTAAAACTACAACAGTTACTTATTTCCGTTTGTGCCTTAGACATCCCCAAGCAATGGTGTAAAAGATTATTTCTGGGCTGGTTATTGAAATCCATCTGTGGTTTTGCTATAAGAATTGTTAAGCCATCGAGTTTTTTCACCTTTCTCCCCCTTAGCCTATAGGAGTTATTCCACCTTTCTCCCCCTTAGTCTATAGGATCTTTCAGTCTTTTTGAGATGAGATAAATTCTGTTTCAAAGGAAATCATGATAAATTGAAACAGTAAAGGAAACAACACACATATAAAATATAAGGAGTATAAGAGTGAATACATAAAATGAAATGAGATAGTGGTTATGTCAGTTATGGGACATGCTATGAAATTTGAAAACAGACACACACACACACACACACACACACACACACATATACACAAACAGACTTATGGTGCCATATCTGAGGAGAATTAGTTTTAGCATCAGAATAAACAAAATCCTGGGTGTTGAAGTCTCTTATAAAATAATGAGAAAATACTGGTATAACCTATGCACTTCCTGAAATATATTTTAAATCATCTCTGGATTGCTTATATTAACTAATAATATGTAAATACTATATAAATACTTACTGTATTAGACTGTTTAGGGGAAACTGACAAGAAAAAATGTTTATTTAGTTAGTTGAAATTATAGATCCAAAAACCATACGTACAGGCTGAGCACAGTGGCACACGCCTGTAATCCCAGTGATTTGGGAGGAGGAGATAGTAGGATCCCAAGTTCAAAGCCAGCTTCAGCAATTTAGTGAGGCACTAAGCAACTCAGTGAGACCCTGTCTCTAATAAAATACAAAATAGGGCTATGAATGTGGCTCAGTGGTCCACCTCCCCTGAGTTCAATTCCTGATACCCCAAAAAAAGCATACATGCAAGAGGTTGAATGCAAAAATTATCAAGTGCTAGCAAAAATCAAATAAAATATGATACAATCTAGTTTTGCAAAAATATCTATATATGCATAAAAAAGTTTATGAGAACATGGTCATATTATTAATTCATAATTATTTAGAGAATTTAACAAACTAAAAAGTTTCTTCTCAGCAAAAGAAATAATTTGTGAAGTGAATAAGGAGCCTACAGCTTGGGAGAAAAATTTTACCCCTCACACATTATATAGAACACCACTCTCTAGAGTATATAAAGAACTCAAAAGCAAAGCACCAAAAAACCAAATAACCTAATCAATAAATGGGCCAAGGACCTGAACAGACACTTCTCAGATGAGGACATACAATCAATCAACAAATATATGAAAAAAATGCTCATCATCTCTAGCAATTCAAGAAATGTAAATCAAAAGTACTCTAAGATATCATCTCACTCCAATTAGAATGGCAACTATTATTAGGACAACAATAAGTGTTGGTGAGAATGTAGGGAAAAAAGTACACTCATACATTGCTGGTGGGACTGTAAATTGGAGCAGCCAATATGGAAAGGAGTGTGGAGATTCCTTGGAAATCTGGGAATGCAACTACCATTTGACCCAGCTATCCCTCTCCTTGGTTTATAGCCAAAAGACTTAAAAAACAGCATGCTACAGGGACACAGCCACATCAGTGTTTATAGCAGCACAATTCACAATTCACAATAGATAAACTGTGGAGCCAACCTTAGATGCCCTTCATTAGATGAATGGATTTTAAAAATGTGGCATATATACACAATGGAATTTTACTCATCATTAAAACAGAATAAAATCATGGCATTTGCACGTAAATGGATGGCATTGGAGAAGATGAAGATAGCCAATTCCAAAAAAACAAATGCTGGATGTTTTCTCTAATATAAGGAGGCAGACTCATAGTGGGGTAGGGAGAGGGAGCATGGGAGGAATAGATGAACTCTATATAGGACAGAGGGGTGGAAGGGAAAGGGAGGGGGCAGGGGGTTAGCAAGGATGATGGAATGTAATGAATATCATTATCCAAAGTACATGTATGAAGGCAAGAATTGGTGTCAACATACTTTATATACAAACAGAGACATGAGAAATTGTGTTGAATATGTGTAATAAGAATTATAATGCATTCCGTTGTCATTTTTTAAATTAATTTAAAAAACTTTAAAAAAGAATTTAGGATAGTGAATGGACATGGCATTCATTTTGTTCCTTGTCATAAATTCATATCATTTTGCAAGAAAATGTTATATTTATAACAATAAAACTGCTTAAAATACAAAGACATATATAAAAATGATTACATAGGGAGATCCAACATGGCGGCGGGTGCGGAGAGATCAAGTCTCTGACTTCTTCAGCTGTGTGGGCATAGGGAGACGTAAACAGTCTAAATGCTGTTTGCTCAGGATCACTAGGCAATGCTGAGCTGACGTGGATCTGGGGCGAACAGTCTGGGCCTCTCAGAACACACACTGAGCCCGCATCGGCTGAATTCAAGCTCCCGTTTGCCTGCTTCCTGCAGACAAACAGCTGTGACTCAGCACTAATCCATCCGGCTGAAACAACTGGTCAGCCCTTCTCATCCTATGGAGGTAACTGCACACTGAGCCTTCATAGGTAGTGGCCACAGGTTTGAAACGGGGCTTGGGAGAGACAGTAAGGACCCATCCATTGCATTGGTCACCTGGCAAAGGGAAACAAACTGTCGCCATTTGCAAGAGATACCACCATGGCAGAGAACTGACGTAACCAGACTGTGTCGGAGGAGATAACTTCATTGAAACCTGCAGCTACAGGTGTGTAATCCCCTAGCCTTCCCTCTCCACACATCGGGGAAACCTTAAGGGCCCCTCCCAGCTCTCCCGTAAGGGCCCCTCCAAGCTCTCCCGTGAGTGCAATAGCCAGACCTAGGGAATCAGAAGTGGCACGGGACCCATGGCACAGAACTCCTGGCTACCGCTCCCACCAGTGCTGACAACTGAGGTCTCTTACACCAGCTACCAGGGGCGTGGCTACCGGAGGGCAAGTAAAATTCCGTGAGGATTCTCAGCCCCAAGCTCTACAAACTTAGGGTCTGAGGGAATGGCAAACAGGGAGAGTGTGCCCAGTCGTTCATGAAAATAGGGGCTCCCTGGAGCAGCAGACCTGGCGTGTAGCCAGTATTGTGGTGAGCATCACCGGAGAGAGGGGCCTGGCTAGAGGAAAAGTGGGGAAGTGACTAGACACAAGAGGAGGCCCTAGGCACTCAGGATTGGAGACTCGCCCAGTCTGCGAGGAGGAGCTGCTGCACAGTGATTGGTTCCCATGTATTGACAGGAGACATGGCCTGGTGGGCACAGCTCCACCTACTGGAAGAGAAGTTAATCAAACTCAAACACTGCATTTATTAGTTTTTTTTCTCATTTTTTGACTTGGGGTTTTTTTTTTCATTTAAATTTTTCTTACTTGTTGATTTTTAAATTTTTTAAATTTTTTTAAAATTTTTTTCTTCTAATTTTAATTTTTATTATTATTATTAATATTATTATTATTATTAAAAAATATTTTTCTTTTTTTATTTCCTATTTTGTTTCTTCTTTTGTTTTTTCATTTTCTTCAATTTTCTTATTCCCCCTTCCTTGAATTCTACCTGCTTACTCTCATTCTCTTTAGTGACTTCTTCCCTTCCCTTTTAATACCTTTCCTCCCAAGCATCAAATAAATTTACAGGAGTAAACAGTACCTCAGCAGTCAAACAGAACAAGAAGTAACATGAGCAGCATGAAAAAGCAAGGAAGAAAATGAGTACCAGCAATGCAGGACAGCCTAAATATTCAGGAGGACCTGGAGTCATCAGAAAAATGGTCATATAAAGAACGCAAGGAACACCTTAGACAGATGGAATGGAACCTTAAAGAGGATATGAGACACCAAATTCAAACAGTGAAAGAACATATTGAAAATGAATTACATAAACAGATAAAAGAAGAAGTTAAGCACCTTTATCAGGAGATAGAGATTATAAAAAAATCAAACAATAATTCTAGAAATGAAGGAAACTATAAACCAAATTAAAAACTCAAATGAGAGTATCACTAACAGAGTGGAGCAAGTAGAAGCCAGAACGTCAGATAATGAAGACAAAATATATCATCTTGAAAAGAGTCTAGCCAACTCAGAAAGGCAGGTAAAAAATCACGAGAAAAACATCCAAGAGATATGGGATAACATAAAAAAACCAAACTTAAGAGTCATTGGGATAGAGGAAGGTAGAGAGATTCAAACCAAGGGACTGAGTAACCTGCTGAATGAAATAATTACAGAAAACTTTCCAGAAATATAAAAGGAAATAGATATTCAAATTGTAGATGCATACAGGACACCAAGCATACAAAATCACAGTACACCAATGCCAAGACACATTGTTCTGAAGATATCCAATATACAAAACAAAGAGAAAATATTAAAAGCTACAAGAGAAAGGAGGCAGATTACATTCAGGGGTAAACCAATAAGGTTAACAATGGATTTTTAATCACAGACGCTGAAAGCAAGAAGGTCATGGAACAATGTATTTCAAACACTGAAAGACAATGGATGCCAACCAAGAATCCTGTATCCAGCAAAATTAAGCTTCAGGTATGACAACGAAATGAAAATCTTTCATGATAAACAAAATTTAAAAGAATTTGCAGCCAGAAAACCAGCATTGCAAAGCATCTTGAGCAAAACACTACACGAGGAAGAAACGAAAAACAATTACCAAAACCATTAGTGGGAAGTGCCTCAGTAAAGACAGAGGGCAGGGGGAAAGATAATCATGGAGAAACAAACTAAATTTAAAAAAAAGATAAATAATGAAACATGCCTGGAAGTACAAACCATATATCAATAGTAACTCTAAATGTTAATTGCTTCAACTCTCCAATAAAGCGACATAGGCTGGTATCATGGATTAAAAAAAGAAATCCAACAATATGCTGCCTCCAAGAAACACATCTGATTGGAAAAAACATACACAGGCTGAAGGTGAAAGGATGGGAAAAAATATACCATGCACATGGTCCTCATAAGCAAGCAGGGGTGGCCATCCTCATATCGAATAAAATCGACTTCAAGACTAAGTTAATCAAAAGGGATAAGGAAGGACATTATATACTGTTAAAAAGAACCATTCACCAACAAGACATAACAATTATCAATATTTATGCTCCAAATAATGGTGTTGCGACATTCATAAAACAAATTCTCCTCAAGTTCAAGAATCAAATAGACCACAACACAATAATTATGGGTGACTTCAACACACCTCTCTCACCATTGTACAGATCCTCCAAACAAAACTTGAATAAAGAAACTATAGAACTCAATACCACAATCAATAACCTAGACTTAACTGACATATATAGAATATATCAATCATCATCAAGTGGATATACTTTTTTCTCATCAGCACATGGATCTTTCTCAAAAATAGACCATATATTATGCCATAGGGCAACCCTCAGTAAATATAAAGGGGTGGAGATAATACCATGCATTTTATCTGATCATAATGGAAAGAAACTGGAAATCAATGATAAAAGAAGGAAGGAAAAATCCTACATCACATGGAAAATGAACAATATGTTACTGAATGATCAATGGGTTAAAGAAGACATAAAGGAGGAAATCAAAAAATTCTTAGAGATAAATGAAAATACAGACACAACATATCAGAATCTATGGGACACAATGAAAGCAATTTTAAGAGGGAAATTCATCGCCTGGAGGTCATTCCTCAAAAAAAGAAAAAAACAACAAATAAATGAGCTCACACTTCATCTCAAAGCCCTAGAAAAGGAAGAGCAAAACAACAGCAAATGTAGCAGAAGGCAAGAAATAATTAAAATCAGAGTGGAAATCAACGAAATTGAAATAAAAGAAACTATTGAACAATTAAGAAAACTAAAAGTTGGTTCTTTGAAAAAATAAATAAGATTGACAGACCCTTAGCCATGCTAATGAAGAGAAGAAGAGAGAGAACTCAAATTACTAACATACGGGATGAAAAAGGCAATATCACAACAGATGCTACAGAAATACAGAAGACAATTAGAAATTATTTGGAAAACCTATATTCCAATAAAATAGAAGATAGTGAAGACATCGATAAATTTCTTAAGTCATATGATTTGCCCAGGCTGAGTCAGGAAGATACACACAATTTGAACAGACCAATATCAATGGATGAATTTGAAGAAGCAATCAAAAGACTATCAACCATGAAAAGCCCAGGACCGGATGGGTATACACCAGAGTTTTACAAAACCTTTAAAGAAGAATTAATACCAATACTTTTCAAGCTATTTCAGGAAATAGAAAAAGAGGGAGCTCTTCCAAATTCATTCTAAGTGGCCAACATCACCCTGATTCCAAAACCTGACAAAGACACCTCAAAGAAAGAAAACTACAGACGAATATCTCTGATGAACCTAGATGCAAAAATCCTCAATAAAATTCTGGCGAATCAGATACAAAAACACATCAAAAAAAAATGTGCACCATGATCAAGTGGGATTCATCCCTGGGATGCAAGGATGGTTCAATATACGGATATCAATAAATGTTATTCACCACATCAATAGACTCACAGATAAGAACCATATGATCATCTCGGTAGACGCAGAATAAGCATTCGACAAAGTACAGCATCCCTTTATGTTCAAAACATTAGAAAAACTAGGGATAACAGGAACTTACCTCGACATTGTAAAAGCTATCTATGCTAAGCCTCAGGCTAGCATCATTCTGAATGGAGAAAAAGTGAAGGCATTCCCTCTAAAATCTGGAACAAGACAGGGATGCCCTCTATCACCAGTTCTACTCAATATATAGTTCTCGAAACACTGGCCAGAGCAATTAGACAGACGAAAGAAATTAAAGGTATAAAAATAGGAAAAAAAGAACTTAAATTATCACTATTTGTGGACCACATGATTCTATACCTAGAAGACCCAAAAGGGTCTACAAAAAAACTACTAGAACTAATAAATGAATTCAGCAAAGTGGCAGGATATAAAATCAACATGCATAAATCAAAGGCATTTCTGTATATCAGCGACAAAACTTCTGAAACGGAAATGAGGAAAAACACTCCATTCACAATATCCTCAAAAAAAATAAAATACTTGGGAATCAACCTAACAAAAGAGGTGAAAGATTTATACAATGAAAACTACAGAACCCTAAAGAGAGAAGTAGAAGATCTTAGAAGGTGGAAAAATATACCCTGTTCATGGATAGGCAGAACTAACATCATCAAAATGGCGATATTACCAAAAGTTCTCTATAGGTTTAATGCAATGCCAATCAAAATCCCAAAGGCATTTCTTGTAGAAATAGATAAAGCAATCATGAAATTCATATGGAAAAACAAAAGACCCAGAATAGCAAAAGCAATTCTAAGCAGGAAGTGTGAATCAGGCAGTATAGCGATACCAGATTTCAAACTATATTACAGAGCAATTTTAACAAAAACAGCATGATAGTCTTACCAAAACAGGCGGGTGGACCAATGGTACAGAATAGAGGATACAGAGACTAATCCACAAAGTTACAACTATCTTATATTTGATAAAGGGGCTAAAAGCATGCAATGGAGGAAGGATAGCATCTTCAACAAAGTATGTTGGGAAAACTGGAAATCCATATGCAACAAAATGAAACTGAATCCCTTTCTCTCGCCAGGCACAAAAGTTAACTCAAAATGGATCAAGGAGCTTGATATCAAATCAGAGTCTCTGCGTCTGATAGAAGAAAATGTTGGCTCCGATCTACATATCGTGGGGATGGACTCAAAATTCCTTAATAGGACACCCATAGCACAAGAGTTAATAACAAGAATCAATAATTGAGACTTACTTAAACTAAAAAGTTTTTTCTCAGCAAGAGAAACAATAAGAGAGGTAAATAGGGAGCCTACATCCTGGGAACAAATTTTTACTCCTCACACTTCAGATAGAGCCCTAATATCCAGAGTATACAAAGAACTCAAAAAATCAAACAATAAGAAAAATATAACCCAATCAATAAATGGGCCAAGGACCTGAGTAGACACTTCTCAGAGGAGGACATACAAACAATCCACAAGTACATGAAAAAATGCTCACCATCTCTAGAAGTCAGAGAAATGCAAATCAAAACCACCCTAAGATACCATCTCACTCCAGTAAGTTTGGCAGCCACTATGAAGTCAAACAGCAACAAGTGTTGGTGAGGATGTGGGGAAAAGCGTACACTTGTACACTGCTCGTGGGACTGCAAATTGGTGTTGCCAATTTGGAAAGCAGTATGGAGATTCCTTGGAAAGCTGGGAATGGAACCACCATTTGACCCAGCCTTTCCCCTTCTCGGAATATTCCCTAATGACCTTAAAAGAGCGTACTATAGGGATACTGCTACATTGATGTTCATAGGAGCACAATTCACAATAGCTAGACTTTGGAACCAACCCAGATGCCCTTCAATAGATGAATGGATAAAAAAATGTGGCATTTATACACCATGGAGTATTACACAGCACTAAAAAATGACATAATCATGGAATTTGCAGGGAAATGGATGGCACTAGAGTAGATTATGCTTAGTGAAGCTAGCCAATCCCTAAAAACAAATACCAAATGTCTTCTTTGATATAATGAGAGCAACTATGAACAGAGCAGGGAGGAAGAGCAGGAAGAAAATATTAACATTAAACAGAGACATGAGATGGGAGGGAAAAGGAGAGAAAAGGGAAATTGCATGGAAATGAAGGGAGACCCTCACTGCTATACAAATTTACATATAAGAGGTTGTGAATGGAATGGGGAAATAAACAAGGAGAGAAATGAATTACAGTAGATGGGGTAGAGAGAGAAGATGTGAGGGAAGGGGATGGGGGATAGTAGGGGATAGGAAAGGTAGCAGAATACAACAGTTACTAATAGGGTATTATGTAAAATTGTGGATGTGTAACCGACGTGATTCTGCAATCTGCATTTGGGGTAAAAATTGGGAGTTCATAACACACTTCAATCTAATGTATGAAATATGATATGTCAAGAGCCTTGTAATGTTGTGAACAACCAATAAAAAAATGATTACATAGCTACCTGTATTTCATCTATGATAAGAAATACAAGGACATGCTTGGACAACCCTAGCCCAGGGTGGTTCCCTTTCCCAGAGGCCCTGTACCTTTCAGGGCGGAACTCCTCAGGCTCTGGCCAGTGCTGTGGGTTTCGATGAAGAACAAAGCTTGGTATCATCACCACTGTCCCCTTCCTAATGGGCACTCCATTGATTTCAACATCTTTCTTACAGACCCTCTGAAGTCTTCCAGAACTTGGGTACAACCTGAGAGTTTCATTCACCACCATGTTCAGGTACTCCATCTGTAACACAGTATCATAGGTAGCAGGTGCCTGAAGAGAAAAAAAGAGATTTTTTGGAAATGCATGTTTGGAACTAAATTTTAACTCAATCTACATAGTTTATTAAAGTGTTACAAGGTCCCAAGAATAACGGAATGGTGAAGGAGAGTAGTGCTTACAATTGACTAAGCATTATAATAGACAAACATCCAGGCAGGAGCTCTTGCCACAGTTCATCAGATCAAATGATCTGGACATTTGAGTGACACATGCTTACACTTCCTGGGTATCATCATGGTAACTGGTAATGGGTACTACTGAAATTACACTCTTTTCAAAATTCCTTGTAGTTTTGAGAATAGCATTTTCCCTTTAATACTGTGTTTTCCCTTTCATTTCTCTCTTCAGAACCTTTCCAAATAGAGCTGGTGAAAAGAATCAGTGACTATATTTTGGACAAAGCCTCCTAGGAAGTGAAAAGGAGGCAGTCTTTTTGAGGCTCAGCCTCCCTCCTCCCTCTCCAGATACCATCTTCTCACCTTATTGGGCAAAGCCTCATCAATCTCCTGCTGCAGTTTGGTCTGGACATCAGGATGGGTGGCCAGTTCATACAAAATGAAGGAAAGAGCACTGCTAGTGGTGTCATAGCCAGCAGAAATGAAGATAATTGATTGGGCCACAAGCTCCAGATCAGACAGGGCTAAGGGAAGAGGAAACACAATTTAGGTAAATCCAGCAAATCACAACATCAGGGTTTAGATGAAGAGAAATCCCATTAAAACCCACAGATCACTAGGCAGGACCATGGAAAAGCAATTCAGGGTCATTCTCAGAGTGGTTTTCACTCTCATGTCTATCCAATAGGGGAAACAAAGGAAAACATTTTTAATCCAGTTTTCCTGAGGTCTATACCACTCTTGGACTTGGATACTAACTGTGCCATTCTCAGCACCACCAAAGATAGGTAATTTCAAGAGATACCATTTCTATCTAAGATACACAGTAAGATCAATATGGACTTTTAGATACCTGGGCCCTGAAATAAACATGGTCTCTGTGCCAAACATGCAATTCAAGATAAAAAAAATACATAAAACAAGTGTTTGAATGGTCTACAGAGTTCAGATTTACTGATTATGATTTTCTATGATGATGTCATGAGAACATTTAATTATCAAATCTTTTATCCCAGTGAGTATAAACCCCATGAAATAGGACTATAAAGTCAAGGTTCAGGCCAGTGCAGTGGCACACACCAGTAATCCCTGCAGGAGGCTGAGGCAAGAGGATCATGAGTTCAAACCAACCTCAGCAACAGCAGGGCACTATGCAAGTCAGTAAAACCCTGTCTCTAAATAAAATACAAAGTAGGGCTGGGGATGTGGCTCAGTGGTTGAGTGCCCCTGAGTTCAACTCCTGGTAACCCTCTCTACTGCACCAAATAAAAGTCAAGATTTAGAGCTTGAATGTTGGCATTCATAGCTACCAGCCACCTGTGGGGGTTTAGATTTTAATTAATTAAAAATCAATATACTTCAGTGGCACTAGCCACATGTCAAGTGCTAAGTAGGCATATGTGTTTTGTGGCTATTTTATTGAAGAGTTAAACTATAGACTGTTTCCTTTATCTTAGAAACCTGAATAGAACTGGGTAGATACATTCAGGATAGATGGATGGATGGATGGATGGATAGACAATATATATATATATATATATATATATATATATATATATATATATATATATATATATATGACAGATATGATAGATAGATAGATGATATGTAAATGTGAACCTAAAAATATGTACACTGGGTCTGGGGTTGTAGCTCAGTGGTAGAACACTCACCTAGCACACGTGAGGCACTGGGTTTGGTCCTCAGCACCACATAAAAATAAAATAAAAGCATTGTGTGCACCTACAACTAAAAAATAAAAATATCTTTTAAAAAAATATGTATACTGGCAGGCTGTAGTAAGCCAAGTGTTCATCTTTATAATTAATTGCTCAACATTCAGGACTTTTTTTCAGATGGTTGTCAAGGCACTAAGTACCTCAAATTAGAACTGCAATGGGAGTATTTGTGTATTACAGAAATAAGAAATAAATTAGGAAAAAATTTTTGAAGGAGAGAGAAAAATAGTTTATATTACTGGATGTGAGTAGATACAGAAATATTTCTTTCCTCTGTTCCATGTAGAAGTATTTCATGTTAATAATCTTGTCTACTGAGAGTATCTAAAAGCAAAAATTCACAAGATGATCACAGATTTTGATTTCTAAATTCAATTAATTGGAAAAACAAGAAACAAACCTGTCAGGGGAAACAGAGCAGAAACCTAGAATATCTTAAATTAGAAAGCAAGAAAATACTTAGAAAATAAATGAAAAGGGCACAGAATACACTGTGTGCTACTATAATGTGGATACATGTCATAGGATGTACAAGACCAAGAGCAAACCCTAAGGAAATCTGTGGACTGTGAATGATAGAAGTGTGTCAGCACAGGTTCCTGAACTGTGATAAATATAACTCTCTGGTGGTAGATATGAGGAGTGAAGCAGTGTATTCAAGACTACATGAAGAACCTCTGTGTTTTTAGCTCAATATTGCTATGGCCAGAATAAAAAGAAGCTACTTTTAAAACAATCATTTAAAAGGTGACAATAATAATAGAAGACTCAGGAGCCTACATGAAAGGGATTCCAGTGGACAAATATGGGAGAATTGAGCATCAAAATAAAAACAGTAAGAAAATAAGTTGCATAAAAATACCATGCTGGTAAAAGAAATACTTGTTTAAATCAGCTTCAACATTGAACATGGCTGTAGGTGTGCTTCTCTAGAAAGTTCCTCAGGCTACTGTATATGATATCCAAGCATGCACTTTCTGCAACTTGGTAGAAATACTCTTCTTCCTGGAAAATCTCCTGCACATTTCCAGAACAATCTTTCCCTCTGAGTTTCCCCATCAGTAGACGAGATAGCAACCTTGTTTACCTTTATGAGACTCCACATCTTTGGAATTCTGAGAATTTATCATAAGCTGAAGAAAATCCACCTGATGCTAGAAACATAGAGATTTCAAAGATAGAAGATCAATTATGAAGTCAGAAAAAAATTAAGGGTGAAGAACTTATCTTCCCTTCTGAGGCTATGACTTCTTCAAGTACAAAAGTCCAGCTGGAGTTTCCTAAGTCATCAGTGAAGAAGAGTATCCATCTACAAACTTTGGACAGTAGGACGTTTCCCTGAGTGAAAGCAGGCTATGGTGTCCAATAGCTACTGGCCTTTGCTCTCCCTGCTTGTGAGCTCCTATAGATTCTGAACACAGCCTCCTGGCAAGAGAGTGGCTGGCTTTGTCTCCTGTTTATTTATTTGCTCAGGGAGAAGTCCTGGACTGCACTACTCTTCACCAAAGACATCACAAATTAATCTCCTGCCATTTTTAGAGTTCACCATCAGATTTTGAGCAAGCTTCTTGAAAGATCCCACCATGCTTGAAGCTATGAACTTTGTACTGACACCTGGAGGGCCCATCCTGGTCCCTGGCCTGCACAAATCCTTGTGCTGGGCTTTGTACATGAGGCAAAACCTTCACCTAAAGAACCCCATGCCTGCTCCATGAGGGGCCAAACAGTGCCAGCTAGCCTGAGGATGCATTCTGTGGAGCGTTTGTAAAGTGAGAGGTTTGGAAATGCAATGATTCTTGACCATATAAAATCTTATAAAATTAAAGCACCAAGAAAAAAAAAACTTATGTTGAAATTGTATCTATTGAGAAGAAGGAATATGATAAAATATTTTTCCTCTATTTAAAAAAAATATTTCAAAGAGCAAACCCTAAGGTTTATAAAAAAATTAAGTTCTACATATTAACAAGGTACCCTATTACTTTGATATATGTATATGCTGTTTGATGTTTATGTCAGTTTAGACACATCTTTAACTGCATTTATCATTTCCTGATGATGAATATTTTCAAAATAGATTTGGCTCAATTAATAAGAACAATTTTAACATAGTGCTGCAATAAACATTGGAGTGCAGATTTCATTTCCTGTGGTTATACACTTAGTAGTGAGATTGCTGGATTATACAGTGGGTCTGTATTTGATTTCTGAAGGCCCTCCAGACAGTTTTCCATAAAGGCTATCCAAATTTACAGATCTATTCAACAATGTACAAGAACTCCTTTTTAGAGCATTTGGGACTTTTCCTATCAGCAATATTTATGCCTTGACAAACTAATTACCATGCCCATTATTTAATTGTAAATGATTTCTCTCTGTTCATTATTTTTTCAGTATTTGGAATACATAATTTTATTTATTTAAGTCTTTTTTATTAGTTCTTTTTAGTTATATGAGAGTAGAGTCCATTTTGACATAATTATAAAAGCATGGAATATATCTTACTCTAATTCAGTTCCCTCTCTGATTCATTCTTGTTTCTCAATTACCAGATGCTAAATTCTTTATTCTCCCCAAATGGAAAGCTTCTACTACTCTCAACCAAGAGTTATTCTTCATCTACCTTTTAAAAATATACAAAGAAGTATGGAAGTCATACACCCATAGGCAAATAAATTATCAAAAATGAACCTCCTCTGTATCCACCACCAGATTTTACCTGTTGTTTCTCTTGAAGGCGACTTTCTTTCATTCTGTTTATAGCTTTCTTTAAAAAAGTTGTGACATCCTTTGGAAACAGAGAGATATTCATTGCCTCATAAATTGGAGTAAGGAATGGAAAGATTGCTGCAGGGAAAAGAAAAAACAAAGGACACTTCAGTGAAAAATGTAAAATTTACCTGGAGCAATTACATCTTTTCTACCAATCAGAAAAGTGGAAGTCACAAGGGCTCCTAAAGAGGAATTGTTTCTGCTGGGACCACTAATTGGGCTGCAGGCCACTGGCTGAGCAAGAGGATGTCATATATAGGGCCAGCACCATACCACTGAAATCAGTGGCCCCTTCTATCTCTATGGAGTGACCAAAGGAGCAAGATGAAAACCCTGACCCCTTTCCCCTTCGTGTACTGGAATAGCGTGTCTTTGGATAAAACTAGGCTTTAGACTGATGCTGCAGTTAATCATGCTCTTCAAGAAAGAGCAGTCAGGATGGGACCAACAGAGCATGAAATATAAAGATATTGTAACAATCAGATTATCACAATAATTATATATATTACATAAATGAAATAGACAAATTCCTAAAGAGACACAAAGAACAGAAACTGACACAAAAAGTAATATAAAATATATATTGACATACATCATGTGATGAGACTAAGTTAGAAATTAAGAACTTTTCTACAAAGTGAAGCTCAGGTCCAGATGTTTCATGGAAAATTCTACCAAAGACTAAAAGAACTAATACCAATTCTTTACCTCTTTACAAACATTCATAGAAATATCTATTGTTTTCTAAATATAGAATACAGTGAACACTGTATTAGATCCTAAAATGCCCGTGTTAACCTAATCCCAAGAATTAACACAAAGATAACACAGGAGAACTACAAACTGATATATCTTATAATTATGGATGCAAAATCTCAACAGAATATTGGCAAAATAATTTGTTGTTCTAGCCTCTTCCTCCCTCCCTCCCTCTCTCTCCCCTTCCCACTTATCTATCTCCTCAAAGTCTCTTTTCTCCTGCTACTATCCAACATCTTTTGATTCCTCCTTTATGTTTCCTAAGATCTAATAACTCTATATCCTCATCTCCTACCTCCTTGACATCTCGTCCTAAACCCACCCCCCACTTCTCTCTTTGTCCATCATTATAAACTGTAGGTCCTTTTGCAACCTACTGTTTATATTGTTAATAATAATCAAACTCACCATTTCTGTCTATTGTAACAAAACAGGAAACATCTCAATGAAAGCTATTTGGTTTAATTAAGCCTGCATATTGTTTGCATTGGGATATGTTAATATTGATCTCCTCCTGAAAAGAGAGGTCATGGAATTCTTTAGGGACACTATAAATCTATTGGTAAAAACTGTAATACCTTGGATCTACACTGCTAAAGGGAAAGACAAACAATATGAAAAAAACAAGGGAAGAAAGTGCCCCAAACAAACCAAGATACATTACTAGAACCAATGGCCAGCACAGCAGAAGAGATGTCCAAGAGGAGTTCAGGATGTATGTAATTAAAATGTTCTGTGAATTAAAGAAAGCAAACATAGGCAACAAAAGGTCAATTCAATAAAGAGCTACACAGTCAAATACAGGAAGCAAAATATTACTTCAATGAGGAGATAGAGATTCTACCAAAAAAGGAAAAGAAATCCTTGAAATGAAGGAAACAATAAATCAAATTAAAATACTCAATAGAAATTATCACCAACAGACTGGATCACTTGAAAGATAGGACCTCAGACAATGAAGACAAAATATATAAAATTGAAAGTAAAGTTGACCACACAGTGAAGATGGTAAGAAACCATGAGCAGAACATTCATGAATTATGGGATAACACAAAAAGGCCAAATGTAAGAATTATTGGGAGAGAAGAAGGCATAGAGTTCCAAAACATAGGAATGAACAATTTATCCATGAAATAATATCAGTAACTTTTCCAAACCTGAATAATGAATTGGAAAATCAAATACAAAAGGCTTATAGGATACCAAGTGTACAAAATCATGACAGATCTACACTAAGGAAATAACAATAAAAATGCCTAACATAGAGAATAAAGAAAGAAATTTAAAAGCCACAAGACAAAGGAATCAGATTACATATAGGAGGAAATCAATTAGGATCTCTCAGATATCTAAACCCAGACCTTCATCAACAAGAAATAACAATTATAAATACTTATGCGCCAAACAATTAATTATGGGATAACATGAAAAGGCCAAATGTAAAGGCCATCTACATTCATCAAACTCTTCTCAATTTCAAGAGTCAAATAGACCACAACACAATAATACTGGGTGACTTTAACACACCTCATTCACCACTGGATATATCTCCCAAACAAAAGCTAAACCAAGAAAATATAGAACTCAATAATACAATCAATAACTTAGACTTAAGAGATATAGAGAATATTTCATCCATCAATGAGTGAATACACTTTCTTCTTTGACAGTACATGGATCCTTCTCTAAAATAGACCATATATTATGCCACAAAGAAACTCTTGGAAAAATACAAAGATACTACCCTGAATGCCATCAGATTATAATGGAAAGAAATTAGAAATTAATGATAAAATGAAAAAAGAAGCTACTCCAACACCTGGAGACTAAATAATATGCTACTGAATGAGCAAGGGATAGCAGAAAACATCAGAGAGGAGATTTAAAAATTCTTAGAGGTAAATGAGAATACTGATACAACATATTGAAATCTCTGGGATTCATTGCATGGAGTTCATTCCTTAAAAGAAGAAAAAGTCAATAAATAAAGGACCTAACATTACATCTCAAAGCCCCCCCCCCAAAAAAGAACAATCAACATCAAAAGTAGTACAAGACAGGAAATAATTAAAATCAGAGCTGAAATCAATGAAACTGAAACAAAAGAAACAATTGAAAAAATTGACAAATCAAAAAGTTGGTTCTTTGAAAAAATAAATAAAATTCATAAACCTTAGTCACACAAATAAAGAGAGAGAAAACTTAAATTACTAACATCTGTGATAATAAAAGAAATAATATGATGGACACATCTAAAATACATAAGATAATTAGAAACTATTTTGAAAATTTGTACTCCAATTAAATAGAAAATATCAAAGACATCGACAAATTTCTGAAGTCATGACCTACCCAAACTGAATCGAGGTAATATACACAAGTTAAATAGATTAATTTCCAGCAAGGAAATAGAAGACACCATCTAAAGCCTATATACAAAGAAGAGACCCAGCCAGACAGATTCTAACAAGACCTTCAAAGAAGACCTAATACTAATACTCTTAAAATTATTTCATGAAAGAGCAAAAGAGGGAACACTTCCAAACTCATTCTATGAGGCCAGTACACCCTGATTTCAAAACCAGCCAAAGACACATCAACAAAAGAAAATTTCAGACCAATATCTTTAATGAACATACATGCAAAAAGTCTCAGTTAAGTTCTGGCAAATCCATACTACCAAAAGTGTTTTACAGATTTAATACAACCCTATTAAAATCCCAATGGCATTCTTCATAGAAATAGAAAAGGCAATCATAAAATTTATTTGGAAAAATAAGAGACCCAGAATAGCTAGCAATACTTAACAAGAAAGTGAAGCAGGAAGCATCACTATACCAGACCTTAAACTATACTACAGAGCTATAGTAATAAAAACAGCATAATATCTGCACCAAAATAGACTTGTAGACTAATGGTACAGAATAGAGGACACAGAGACAGACCCACATTAATATGGTTATATTATACTATACAAAGGTGCCAAAAACTTTCACTGGAGAAAAGAGCCTATTCAACAACTGGTGCTGGCAAAACTGGAAATCCATATTGGCACCAAAACAGACATGTAGACCAATGGTATGGAACAGAAGATACAGAGACAAACCTACACAAATACAGTTATCTCATACTAGGCAAAGGTGCCAAAAACATTCACTAGAAAAAAAGCCTCTTCAACAAATGATTCTGCAAAAACTAGAAATCCATATGTAGCAAAACGAAATTAAGTATCTCTCACCGTGCACAAAATTTAACTCACAGTGCATCAAGGACCTAGAAATTAGGCTAGGGATCCTGAACCTAATAGAAGAAAAAGTAGGCTCAAACTTTCCTTAAGACTCCTAAAGTGTAAGAAATAAAAACAAAAAACAATAAATGGAATGGATTCAAACTAAAAAGCTTCTTATCAACAAAAGAAACAATCAATAAGGTGAAGATAGAGCCTAACGAATGGGAGCAAATTTTTACAACATGCACATCATATAGAGCACTAATCTCCAGGATATATAAAGAACTCAAAAAAAAAAACTTAACACCAAAAAACCCCACAATAACAACAAATAACCTTATCCTTAAATGGGCTAAGGAATTAAACAGACATTTCTCAGAAGAAGATTTACAACTGATCAACAAATATATGAAAAAATATTCAACATCTCTAGTAATTAAAGAAATCCAAATCAAAACTATTCCAGGATTTCATCTCACTCCAATAAGAATGGCAGTTATGAAGAAAACAAGCAAAAATATATGTTGGTGAGAATGTGGGGGGAAAGACACTTATATTGCTGGTGGGACTGCAAATTGGTGCAACAACTTTGGAAAGCAATATGGAGATTCCTCAGACAAGTTGGAATGGAACCACCATTTGACCCAGCTATCACTCTTCTTGGTTTATACCCAAAGGACTTAAAATCAGCATACTGCATTGATGCAGCCACATCAATGTTTATAGCAGCTCAATTCACAATAGCTAAACTGTAGAACCAACCTAGATGCCCATCAACAGATGAATGGATAAAGAAAATGTGGTACATATACACAATGGAATATTATTCAGCATTAAAAGAGAATAAAATCATGGAATTTTCAGATAAATGGATGAAGTTGAGAATATCATGCTAAGTGAAGTAAGCCAATCCCAAAATACAAAAAGCCAAATGTTTTCTCTCATAAGTGGATGCTAATTCATAATAGGTGGGACAATCATCAGAGGAATGAAAGAAGTTTGGATAGGGCAAGGGAAATGGAGGGGGGATGGGTGTAGGAATGATGGTGGAATGAGATGAACATCATTACCCTAGGAACATGTATGATGACACAAATGTTGTGAATATACTTCATGTAGAAGTTCAGAAGTGAAAAGTTGTGCTCCATTTGTGTATTATTTAGTGAAATGCATTCTGATGTTATATATAATTCATTAGAACAAATAAATAAACAATTTCTTTTAAAAAAGAAATGAAGAGCTGGGACTGTAGCTCAAGCGGTAGTGCACTCGCCTGGCATGTGCAGGGCGCTGGGTTTGATCCTCAGCACCACATAAAATAAAGATGTTATGTCCACCAAAAATTAAAAAAATACTTATTAAAAATTCTCTCTCTCTCTTTCCCTCTCTCTAAAAAAAGAAATGAAGTACTCACACATGCTTAGGATGGAAGAATTTGAAAATACAATGATAAATGAAAGAAGTCAGACATGCAAAGCCACATATTGTTGGATTCATTAATAGAAAATTCACAGTATCATCAAACCTATAGTCAGAAAATAGATTCATGGTTGCTTAGACTTGGAAAATAGAGAGTTGATAATGAAATGGTAGCCTGCTTCTGAGTTGACAAATGGTCACTAGTGATGGCTGCATATATCTTTGTACTGAAAACCATTTAATTGTATAAATTAAGTGTATAAATTAAAAGATATGTTAATTACGTAACAATAATGATCTTATTTAAATGGAGAGAAGGAACGAATAGCATGGTAGTCCACATACTTATTGAGAGGATCAAAGGGTCAAAGAAATCAAATTTTAAGAGCTTCTTGACTTTCTCCACAAAGGGATCTTGTGGGTTGTTCAGGGAATCGATGTTCACTCCAAATGATGTTGCAGTGATCACATCCATGCTGTAGGCCCCAAAGATGCTGAATAGAGAAAGACATGGAAAGGTAAAATCAGTGCCTCTTCCCAATCCTTCCACTACACATGCAGCAAGAAGTAAGAGTAAGTCCACATACTCAGACAAGACAAGCAGAGAGCCACACACACTCAGTTATCTGATGGACTATCAGATGAGTCCATGATCCCTTCAAACTGACTATGAGGCCTTTATGAGTTGCAAATGAAATACTGCCCTTGTGCCAAGAGTGATGGGGACAGTGAGTTGAGTTAGACTCACCTCTGAACTCAAGAAGTTCACTCACACAGGGATAAGTTCCATAATCAGACACACTACAGTAGCAGAAGTAGAATGAGGATGATGGATAGTTGTGTACAAACTGAGCTTCAGCAGGACAAGAGTGGAGGTACTGACTCAAAAAAGGTGACCTCGACCTTGACAGTATTTTTTCTTCTAGTATATTCAAAGTCATAAATAGCAGCGAAATAAACCTTGGCAGATAGGAAGAGATCCTTTCTCCCCCAGCTGCCCTGTCTCCTCCTGGGAGCAGCTCCTTCTTGGATGAATAGTTGGAGTTGTGACTCCAAACACTTGCTTTGTCTGCTCATTGCACTAGCTCAGCAGTTGGAATTCAGTTCTGTGTCAGGCAGTTGAAGGGGCTCCTGCTGGAGCTTGGAATGCCAGAGATGCCCTGCTACTTACTCTTTCAAGTTGATAAACTTGCCCTTCTCTGATTCCAGTCTCATGTTTTTCACCAACACATCTCCATACTGGTTAATGATGGGGAACATCTATGCACAAAACACAAGATTGTCCATAGTTAAGTGAGGAGACTCAGTCCCCAAGGCTATGGTTTTCCCAGGATGAAGAAGTATGAGACATTTATAATGAATCTTTCTATATATCTTCTAAAACATAAAGACAAAAGAACATTTTTAGGAAGTTCAAATTCAGAGGACTATCCCTTGGAAAGGGACTACTATCTATCTCACTTTCTACCCATCCCCAAATTTATTCTTTAAGTTTCCAATGAAAAGCCCTCCTATTTTATTACCTCCTTGAGTTTTCCACTGGTGAAGGTTGGAGACAGAAGTGTTCTTATTCTCTTCCACTCTTCATCCTCAGACAAAGAGATGGCTTTTTTCATAAATCCCACTGGACCAAAATTCTAGAGTCCAAAGAAAAAGAGATTTTGTCCTATATAAATGTGGAGGTCTCCACAGTTGCAAAAGTTTGTTAAACAAGCATCATTTATTTAAAAAAAAAATGTTTAGTGACTGCCTGCTAGGTAGCTAGCCCTATGTCAGACACTCAATAGTATTTATTCCAAGTGCCTAACCTCCTGTGAGTTTGGAAGAGACACCCAGGGACCTCACACTGTTTTTGGACTTTATATTCCAACCTTTGTTTAGATGAAAAATTTTCACTCTGTTGAAAGCTTTTTCTAGGGGAATAGACATAAAGAAGACCTAAGAAAACCTAGTACAACCCCCAGGGCTGTGCAGAGCAGAAATCAGTTGGTGACAGATACCAGGTGTTCTTGGTCAACTGTATGTTACCTAAGAACAGTTCTGTCTTTACATGCATTTACAGCATAAGCATCTTGAAAAAGGGGTGGTTAGATATGATAATTTTAAAAATACAAATATTTGAAATTTAAAGGATTGGAATATAAGTGTAATACAAAAAAAACAAGTTATTAATGGAAGTTCTTCCAATATTTTCTACAAGGGCAGAAGGAGAAAGGAAGATAATTCTTATTTTCACGTAGGTGCTAGCCCACCAAAGCAAAACCCTTGAAATTTACTTCTATGATGTTAAATATATTTTTTAATTAAAATGTATGCTTCCAGCTGGGCACAGTGGTGCATATCTGTAATCCCAGCAGCTCAGGAGTATAAGACAGGATGATCACAAATTGAAAGCCAGCCTCAGCAACAGTGAGGTGCTAAGCAATTCAGTGAGACTCTGTCTCTAAATAAAATACAACATAGGACCAGGGATGTGGCTCAATGGTCGAATGCCTCTAAATCCAATCCCCAGTACCCCACCCCCAAAATGTATGTTTCCAGAACTCATTCACTATAAAAATTTAGGAGATTAGGAACAGAGGGAAGCTTCTTCAACTTGATAAAGAGATTCTTAAAAAATCCACTTTCAGCTAACAATACACTTCCTGGTGGCAAACTGAATGCTTTCTCCC
The DNA here is from genome assembly GCF_964194105.1 of Spermophilus citellus. Classification (NCBI taxonomy): domain Eukaryota; kingdom Metazoa; phylum Chordata; class Mammalia; order Rodentia; family Sciuridae; genus Spermophilus; species Spermophilus citellus. The sequence goes on along the minus strand of NC_138187.1, from coordinate 31,190,708 downwards.
AAGCATCAGGAATAATTCAACAATGTCTGCTCAGCCACATATAGAAAGACAAGTAAAAACGTTCATCTGAGTGTAGATTAGTGATTTGGACATGTTGGGAAGTAAATAGAGGCTGGATTTGGGCAGAGTGGAATATATGTGTGTATTGAACATAGCAGCAAATCCTATTATTATGCACAAATGTCATACATTAATCAAAGTTTTAAAAAATATTTTTGTGATGCTGGGGATTGAACCCCAGACTTTGTGCCTGCAAGGTAAGCACTCTACCAACTGAGCTAAACCCACACCCAAAGTTTTTAAAAAGTGAAGATAGAGATTGTATGGGAATCCACACACATACACGTCAGCCTCATCTAAAATTAGGGTAAACTTTGGAAGATTAAAGTCTATATCCTTCAAAAGAAATGTTCACTCCTCTGGCTCTTATTCAACTTCACACTGGAACTCCCAGCTAATATCAGAGGAAAATAAAAACAAATAAATGAAAGAAATACAGATAGGATTTTCCCTATTTATAGGTGCAATCTTTGTCCAATGTAGTTAGCACACAAGAAACCGGGCATATTTCTGAGGTTAATGAAGAATTTGTGAAAACACATTAAAAACACAATCTAAATTCATCTACACAAATTGTAGGCATGTGATACATTTGCACAGAGCTGCACACTCATACATACAGGCACACAAAACAGGAAAAATGAAAATAAAAAGCCTAGATTGTATCAATTTCCTGTTAGTATAGAAAAAGGAACTTAATAAATTTATAGTCATGTAAGAAATTATCATTGGGTAAAACAGATTATACATGCAACTGCCTGGTAACTTTTTTTGCAAAGAATGCCCTCTGAATTTATAAATATCTCAGAATAAAAATTGAGTTAATAAATAAATGTTACTTTGGATTAGACAAAGGGAAACAAAGAAAAGGGTGAGGGGATGGGAATAGGAAAGACTGTAGAATGAATCAGACATAACTTTCGTATGTTCATATATGAATACACAATCAGAGAAACTCCACATTATGTACAAACACAGGCTTGGGAAGTTGTACTTTATGTATGTATAATATGTCAAAATACATTCTAGTGTCATGTATAACTGAAAAGAATAAATTAAAAACTTAAAAATAACTAAGTAAATGTTAAAATGTTGAAAAGTGAATGCATACCCGCCGGTTAGTGAAGGTAGAATAACATTCCTTGATGAGCACTGTTTTGATAATGCTTGGCTCCATAATAAACAAAACAGGCTGTCGACCATCATATAGGCTGTGTTAGAAAAATAGGGCTGGTTAAATCTAACAGGCCAGATTCTGCAGCAGAAATCTAGACTTTGATCCTGATGTTACCTATTCTACCTTCCTAGTTTACAGTACATAGAAAAAATACATCTTCTAAGAGATTATAATTAGAAATAGCATTGGAACACTTCTTAAATCTAGATGGTGAATACAATAGTATTGCCTACACTAATTTCCATAACTTATTTATTTATTTATTGTAATTGTAGGTGGACAGAATGCCCTTATTTGTTTATTTTTATGTGGTGCTGAGGATCAAACCCAGTGCCTCACACATGATATAGGCAAGCGCCCTGCCACTGAGAGCCAGCCTCTGCCCATAGTCTATATAACATTTTACATCACAAAAATATTGGATTATTCAAAAGGCTATTAGGTTAGTGAAGAAAAAAATTAAAGCAGATAATTGACTTTCATTATTACTAAGTTTTTCAAGTGGTAGCTGAAATGGGGGCTTTGCAGATCCAGTAGGGCATGTTGTGTCCTTGGATCACATGGTATCTATGGGCATGTCAACTGAGCAGAACACTCTAGCCAGCCCTGTGGCTTTTGGGAGATTGAAGAGAGAAGATGGAGAAGAGTCAATGTCTTCTACCACTATTTTTAGTGTAGAGCAAAATGATTACACCTCTTCTATGGCTCTCACCAAACTCCCACCAGCTCTGAAGGGAATAGTTGCTACAATTAACTAAGGCCACCCTCCAATGTAAACCCCATCAATCCACCAGGGAACTCAGTGGTGTAACTATATCCTATGTCTGGTCTTAACATAATGGATGAAGGAGAGAAAGAAATGCTTGGGTCTACTTCATTGAAAAGCCAACGCTGAAAACTTAAAAATGGCATATGAGCAACAATAATGATGACAAATAAAAAGAAGAAAGAAAGTAAAGGAAATTAAAAAAAAAAGATGAGCAGAAATGGTTTCCCATCTGCTTCCCAGTACCTCCCAGCCTTTTGTTCAAAAGCGTACATTAGATCTGAAATTTAAATAAGGGGATTTTGTCTTTAAATTAAAAGGAAATCAATGGAGGAAAGAGATGATGCCATAGATTTGTAAGCCCATGATTTAAAAAAAAGTTCTCAAATAATACATTTTATTCAGATAAAGGGGTCAAAAAGAAATAAAAATGGGGAAGATAGGACATTGGACACAAAGTAAGGATGGAGTCTCTGGGTCATCAAAAGCAGGAGAAAAGTGAAAACATGCAACATTCTCAACCTAAGTCAGACTGTAGACCCAGACTCCTGGTGACATGCAGGACCCTTGGCAGGACAAGCCTCCAAGGATTGTGCAGCACAGAGGGTTGCATCCCAAAAGCTCTGGACTGAGGTTGTCCTCACGTATTGGGGCACCACATCATAACAAGTCTTCCAAAGAGAAATTTCCAGAATACTTACCCCCATGTTTTTCCATACTTTTTATAACATTTTGTGTCAAAATTAACCAAACCCTGGGAAGAAGAACAATATGAAATTCCATTATTATTATAAATGTACTGACATTGCATCAAATTACCCAAATCCCATGAAATCAGGCTTGCTGTTCCTAACAGGTGGTTAGAGAGAAGCTCTTACTCAGAGGCTTCTGAGGAGAAAAGAGAAAATATGCAATGTTTGAAATGAAATATGTAAAGTCACTTGAATTTTCTGAGTATTATTTATACTCAACCAATTACCCTTGTCTATGAATATGACATCCTTCTGCAGTACTTCTTCTCCTTGTGTTGTCTCAGAAATACTGGGACCTTCTGAATGATCACCTCCATGGGCACATGAGAAAACCCAGGCTGAGGGAAAATGAGTGTTTCCCAGGGCTATGAATGATCTTTTATCTCCTCGTTGAGTATCATTTTAATTTATCTCATGTTTTCTCTAGAATTCTGGTAGAATTAGGGAGTAAAGGCACCAGGAACCTCTTCTAGCCTAGGAGATTTATGTTATCACAATCATCTTGTTGAGTAAGTAAGTGACATAGTGAGCAAATAAAAGTGGACTTGCCTTTCTGTATTGGAGCTCAACTTGAAAAAGGGAAGATGCTATCTCTCTGCACATAGGACACAGATAGGTAGACACTGGCTCTGAGTTTTCATCATAGAAACTAAGCAATCAATCTTCCTCATGCTAAGTTTCATTTGTAATATTTTAACTGTGAAAATAAAGCATCCCAGAGGTTTGAGTGTGTCTTCCTAGAATCTGCACTGAGAAAAATGAAAACTCTGTGAGAATGCTCACAGTCTGCTGAACATAAAGTCCACAGCTTACAGTGTGGATGTGCCAGAGTCCTTAGCTCATCAACAGAAGTGAACCTGAGGCCAGGAGGAGTTGTAAACAGAGCCCCAGGGTAAACCTGACTGTGCTTTGGATGGAGCCCTCACACAGTTTCTGAAGCTTAGAACTCTTAAAACTTCTCTCACAGAGCTGAATTTCTACTGATGTAACTAAGCAGATGTTTGCAACCATAAGAGGCAAAACAGGGAGCTCAAATGACACTCACCTGGCGATAATTAAGAATAGTTCCCAAAAAAGGCAGCGGTGTTGGCCCTGGAATTCCCAGCTTCTTAAAATATCCATGTGAATAGGTCCCATATCTAAAAGTGGAAGAGAAATCCAGGTCAAGAGATTGTGACTGTGTGTGTATAGTGGCTCATGAGTCACTGATCAAGAATGGGAACAGTGAAGCCAGGCAGATAACATGTAGGCCCTAAATAACAACAAAAACTCCAATGCCCCTGATTACATCTGCTCGTCATCTCCTCTCTCACATACCCTGAGAGACTCCAAAAGTCATCATTAGGCTCCCAATGCTACAGTGAATATCTGATATAAGTCCCCAAACATGAACTTGAAAAGAGTATTTCCAGCCTAGATTTCTTCCAGGTCACTTTACTCACTGGTGTCAGTTCAGGAAGATGACTTGATACCATTACGTTGGCCCCTCTAGTGGCCTCCAGTGGGGGCCGTCTCCACTCTGGGCCTTCTTCTCTGAACAGAGAGGAATATTCTCCCACTTTTTCATAACTCATATCTGGATGCCTTTTATTGCATCCCTGGTCCACATTCTGTCTTACTCATCTGCTGTAAGAGATTAAGAACACTGGTGTATGGGAAACTGTTGAGTTAGTATATTTAAATATACCTGGGCAGGTATATTTAAAGACATGTGCAATCTATGTCATGGATGTATGTATTAGATAAATATTTCTTCAATTGTTCACAAAAGGTGAGGTCGTTTTTAAACAGGTTGTTTTTTTACAAATACAGAATCCAAGAGTCCTATTTTGACCTTCAAAAGGAACATGAGGAACTTACCTCAAAAAAATTGTACTATTGAAAGAATGAAATTAAAACATTTCCATTAATTTTAAAATGCCACTGGAGGGAAAATAGATGCAACAAAAGCCTGAATATTATCCTTTATTTCAATTGTTACACAACCAGGTTTATATTTTCTATTTTCACATCATTATGAATGCCTAATCTTGTAAAAGTGGATTTAAGATAGAAGTCAAAGGTCTCCTTGGGGCAATGTCTTCTACCCTTCGTTAGAAATAACTGCTCTCTTCACTTGCTCCATGAAACCAGGAATCCCACTATTTTTAATATTTTTTTTAGTTGTAGGGAGACACAATACCTTTATTTTACTTATTTATTTTTATGTGATGCTGAGGATCAAACCCAGTGCCTCACACATGCCAGAGGAGCTCTCTAACACTGAGCCACAATCTCAGACCAGAAATCCCACTATTTAAAGGAATTCTTCTACTAGATGGCTTTATTCATGCTCCTGTACTGGAATATCATGGGAAAATGTTTAAAATACAAAATTGGCTTTTTAACTTCTGTCTCCTGAAGCTGCCATTAGGTTTCATATCAAGGAAGAAACAAATCTCTACACTGATGCTAACTTAAGGAATAAAAGTTCAAAATTTCTCCCAGGTCTTTGCTCAATACTTTCATCATTCAGCAGTAGTTGCATATTGCAAGGTGGAGGAATTGAGTTTTTGGAAGGAGGGCTATTTCAGGGAAAAGGAAGAGAACAGAGAGAAGAACTGAGTCTGAGCCTATGGTAGCACCTGGGGTGCACTTGGTGCATTTTACAAATGGTGCTGGGACATGGGGAGGAGGAGCAGGAACCACCTGTTCCACAGGAGACAAGCCTCCTACACATCTCTTGTAGTTCACATAGAACACAAAAGATAAACAATGACACAGAAACTTGTGAAGGCCCCTCTTTACCTCCAGAATTCTGAAAGTTTGCATAGCATGCATCACTTTTCAGAAGGTGTCCAGTTGTTTGTAATCTGCATTTACTGAACTCTTCTGGTTGATTAATCTAGGTTCAAACTGAGACTCACTCCAAAGTTCATCCTCCAAATCAAATCATATCACTAAACCTCCTAGTCACAGAAATGGGAGGTTTGAAGGGGATAGAAACTGGGATAGTTACTCACAGATAGAGGAGCACCAGGATGATTCCCAGGAGAACCCAGGTTTCCATGGAAAAGTTTGGGATCAGTTCCATCACTACTTTCCTTCCAAAATTTTCTCCTCTGAGTTTGACTTCCAGCTATGTGAGCTATCTTTTGACAGGGCAGAAGGTTCCAAGCTTGCCTTCTGTGAACAGCTGTGAGTCAATGAAGTCAGTCTGGCATATTTATATGCTGGGAAAGGAGGTGGAGTTGGATATATAGCCAGTAGAAAAAACCACCTGTGCCCCACCCCCTATTGCAGAATCCAGGTGCCCCCTCCACCTTGGCAGTTGGCAGTGAGTCATGAGACATGCCCATTTTTATCTTTGAGCTCAGTTTAATAAAAATATCAATAAAAAATTCCATCAGAGTTATCATTACGCACAAAAGTTATTGATTCTTATCAGAAACTCAAATGAAACATTAGAATTAAATGTCCTCTAATCAGTTTTGTCTCCTTGGGTGTTCTCATTACAAAATCCTTGAATTCCACCCAAAAAGGTTATATCTAAATAACTACTCATGCACTTTCCTCTGCTTAGAATGCTCTTATGCTCATAGAAGACTTTTTTTAAAAATATTTTTTTAGTTTTTAATGGACCTTTTTTCCCTCCTTTCTTTCTTTCCTTATTTATTTCTATGCAGTGCTGAGAATCAAATCCAGGGTCTCACACATGCTAGGCAAGCACTCTACCACTCAGCTCCAGCCCCAGCCCAGAAGACTCTTGATCATCCTTCAAAACCCAGCTCAATCAAAACTTCATCTGTTAAAGGCTTTCAACACCACCTCCTCACACGGAGCCACTTCCTCTCCTGTACAATTTCTAGTATCCCTGGAACACATTTCTCTTCTTGTTGTTCTCTTTACTGTCCTACAACATTGTTGGATTACACCTTTGTTTCACTTTCCAAAATGTGAACTTCCCTGGAGCAGGGTCTGTGTACTATCCACTATTAAGCCCCTAGTCCCTAGCAGAGTTCTTTACAAAGAGCTGGTATTTGGGACGTTTGGTCATTGAGTCAGGTGAGATTGCTGGGCCTCTGCAGGTTCTTTCCCTGTGAGTCTTTGGTGACCACTTCATCTCCCTGGTTTATACAGGAAGATGATTTGGCTTGTTTGGGCCACAGCCACCTTCCCAGAACATTCAAGATGTTGTGCCAGTACCCTGATGGCCAGAAGTCCCCTAGAAAAAAAAATAGTGGGCATGGCCACAATAAAGCTGATGGATGCACTGAGTAATGTCAATCCAGAATACATCCTGTGCAGCCATTAAGAGATCCCTGCAGTAGCCAGCACATAGATTTTAGAGCAAAGAATAGCCTCTGTCTTTGAATATAATGCATGTCCATGATCAATGGGTTTGAAAGGACAGAAGAGGAGAACTGCATCCTGCATGGCCAGGTGAACTGCAAATCTCTACCCACCCATCTCATGGCAGATATCACCACAGAGAGCACATCCAGCACCAGAACGCCAAAAAGATGATCCCAGATTTTTCATTAGGCCAAGAAGTGTCTGAGCAGGTGGCTCCCTGCTTTTTGGTAAATGGGTGGTTGTGGATGGAGAGCAGACCCTGGGAGCTGGGAAGAGGAGGCTTCTAAGAACAATTGTCATTATGAGACTCTCAGCAGATTCCTGATGTGAGTGATGCCAGGTCTGAGTGTTTGTAAATCATATAAGCTCATTAACTTAACTCTGAGTCAAATTCTTTGTCTGATTAGCCTGAGGAACTGAGGATTAGGTAACAAAGTCTCCAAGTTCTCAAACATAACAGAATGAGAAGACATTCAAGCTGTGCTTGTGTGCTCCCTTCTCCGTTTCTTCTGACTCTGCGCCAACTGATACTCACCCTTCACCAACTCTTCCCACATCTCTGGCATGCATTCAAACAAGGAGAGATTACAGTGTCATTTGAGAACTGTTGACAATTAATAATCTTGAAGCAGACTGAATTCAGAGGCACCTCATCTGAAATTGGGAATGACTTCCTCATGCTGAGAGTAGAAGCTGGGGGCCATGGGGCTTCCACCTCTCACCCTGACAGGCACCAAAGAAGATGAAAGTGGGGATTTCCTTCCTTCTGGGACAACTCAGACTAACTAAATCTGCATGTGTGTATTTCCTGCCTTTTTTTTCTCAGCTTTCTCCGTCTTCAGATTAACCAAATATACACATGTATATCACCTGGCTTTTGTTTCTGTAAATTATAATTATGTCTGTGGGATAGGTAAGGAGAAGAAATCTAACTGCTTCCTCCCAGGTTGATCAAGTTCAATACTCATTTTACCATCTTTTGTCTATTTATTATGTGGGCAGACAGCCAAATCCAACCAGCTGGGATCAAGGCAGGTCCCAGGCTTAGGCTGTCAGTAACAATCTCACCATAACCCAAAATCTTTTATATACTTTTTGTATGTAAAACCTCTATGGAACTATATAATTTCATCTTTTTTCAAGACACATATTTGGCTAAGATGATGAAATAACCAAGGCTAATATGATTTTTGCCCTGTCCTGCTTAGCTCTGGTCCTGGTTGGATTGTTTGGCATTTGTACCACCAAGGACGGGTTAGTCATTCCTTGAGATGAAAAACGCATCCAGTGCTGGGGCCCAACCTATGCAAAGGTTCTTGTTCTGCAAAGGGCAATCAAATAAGTCATGCTCTACCAGGCAGGGTGGCAAACATCTGCAGTGCTAGTTGTTCAAGAGGCTGAGGTTGGAGGATCACTTGAGCCTAAGAGTTCAAAGCCAGGAAACACAGGGAGAAGGGAGAAGTTATCACATACACACACACACACACACACACACACACACACTGAGAGAGAGAGAGAGAGAGAGAGAGAGAGAGAGAGAGAGAGAGAGAGATTCCTCATGAACTTAATTCCATAGAGGGTAATATCTTCAAACACAAAATGATTTGCATACTAAATCTGTGCTGCACCAAGGCAGGAAAGCATTATGTGCCAGAAGAGTGCCCTCATGACCTCTGGCCTCTCCTCCTCACACATATTTAGTAAAACACTTACTATATACCTTAAAAGGTCTGTTCTAAATATTAAGTAACTCACATGACTAATGCCCAGTTATTATTCTGGTTGCAGATAGAGACAAATAAGGACATAGCATAAATAAGGAAATAAGGAAATAAATAAGGGGAAAATCATATTAGCCTTGGTTATTTCATTGTCTTAGCCAAATACAGGTCTTGAAAAAAGATGAAATTATATAGTTCCATAGAGGTTTTACATACAAAAAGTATATAAAAGATTTTGGGTTATGGTGAGATTATTACTGACAGCCTAACCCTGGGACCTGCCTTGATCCTAGCTGGCTGGATTTGGCTGTCTGTCCACCTAATAAATAGATAGAAGATGGTAAAATGCGTATTGAACTTGATGCCGTTTGATCAACCTGGGAGGAAGCAGTTAGATTGCTTCTCCTTACCTATCCCATAGACACAATTATAATTTACAGAAATAAAAGCCAGGTGATATACATGTGTATATTTGGTTGATCTCAAGAGGGAGCAATCTGGAAAAAAGGCAGGAAATACATATCTTAAAAGATCTGTTCTAAATATTTAAGTACTCAGATGACTAATGCCCAGTTATTATTCTGATTGTAGATAGAGATAAGTGAGGACGTAGTTTAAATAAGGACAGTCCAGCCACATAAAATGGATCATACAGGTATGAGAAACATACAGTCCTTATCAATATGAATGGTTTATCTCCTTTCTTGTTCTCATTGACAACAGGTAAAAGTTCCATCTAGATAACATTCAGGGAGGCATCAGGCTGTTATAAGTGTAAATGAACAGGTGATCCACCAACTCAGTGATGTAAGGATGACATCATTATGGCATTTCCATCCTTTCATAATGGTGGCCCAGGTGGTTCCTCCCATGGGAAGCCTATCTTGACTTGCACTGTCTGAGTGAATTTCTCTGGGTATAGAGAGGCAGAGTAGTGCTCTGGAACGATTTGTGTATGAGGTTCAAAATCCACAATTCATAATTGTGATTATGAAAAAATGCAGGCAAGATTACTTATCTAACTTAGCTAAGTGCACATTCTTCTCAGTTGGGTAAAACTTGATCTTGCTAATTTGGGGAACCAGGTGGTATCTAAGCTTTGGTGGATGAATGATGGGGTCTCATGGTTGGGAGTGCCAAGGAACATATCGGTTCCAGAGACAGTTCCTCATGGCATTGGAGGAGGTGTGTGCTGCACCTCAGTGTCACTGTGGATTGGCAGGGCTGCCCGTCTGCTGTGTTTAGGACATGTGCCAAATACCACCAACAAGCCAGTTAGAATCTTTGCCCTTATGAGTCTCAACCTTGATTAATGGTGAGGGATGCTAACCAAGTAAACACAAAAAATAATATTAAATTTACAAATTGAGATAATTATTATGAAATGAAGGAAACCTTTCCTGAAGTTCCCATCAGTTTTTGACACAGGTGACCTCTATTGTCAGGTTTTTGTTGCTGTGATAAGAGATTAAGAATGAAACCAATATATGACCCAGCTATACCTTCCTCCATATTTGTCCAATAGAATTAGCACACTATAGCAGCACACACATATCTGTGTTTATGGCAGCATACTTCACAATAACAAAGTTTATAGAACCAACCTAGGTGTCCATCAACAGATTACTGAATAAAGAAAATGTGGTATATATATATATATCCAATGGAGTTTTACTCAGCCATAAACACAAATGGAATTATGTCATTTGCAGGAAAAATAATAGAAATGGAGAATGTTTTAGTTGTTTTTTTGCTTCTATGACTAAAGGACCCAACGAGCACAATTGTATGGGGAGAAAAAGTTTATTTAAGGGCTCATGGTTTCAGAGGGCTTAGTCCATAGAAGGCCAGCTCCATTCCTCAGGGTACAAGATGAGGCAGAATATCATGGCAGAAGAGTGTGGCAGAGGGAGCCAGCTCATATGATGATCAGAGCAGAGAGAGAGGTGTTCACTTGCCACATACAAATATATATGCCAAATCCATGCCCCCAATGTACCACTTCCACCAGCCATACCCCACCTGGCTCCTGTTACCACTCAGCTAAACCCATCAGGAACTAATCCTCTGATTGGGTTAAGGCTATGCTATATCACACAATCATTTTTCCTCCAAACCTTCTTGCATTGCCTCACACCTGAATTTTTGGGGGACACCACACATCAAAACCATAACAGAGAGCATCATACTAAGTGAAATAAGCAAGATTCATAAAATCAAGGGTTATACATTTTTATTATATGTGGAAGATAGAGAACGAAAAGGAAAACATGAGAGAACAATAGAGTAGAGAATTGGAATCAGGGGAGGGAGAAGGTGGTGCAAAAAGAAGGTGGTACATGAGAATGAAATAAACTAATGTATGCTATGTGTATACATTGTATGTATGGATATATCACAATGAAAGCCACTATTACGTATAATTATAGTGCACAATATAAAATTTAAAAACCACAAGAGAAAAAATAACTGAGAAATATTAACTAAAGAAGAAAAGATATATTTTGACTCACAGTTTAAGAGATTTCAGTCCATAATCACTTGGATCCATTGATTCTGAGCTGTGGTGAGGCAGATTGCCATGGCAGAAGTGCACCATGGTGCAAAGTCACTCCCCTCATGGTGACTGGGAAGCATAGGGAGGGCAAGGTAGGGGCAAGGTATTTGATAAACTCTTCCAGAATATACACCCAGTGACCTAACTCCAACTAGGCCCTCGGCCCTGTCCTCTCTACCACCTTCTGATAATGCCATAAAATTATGAATCCATCTACGGATCATTCACAGATGAGGTTAAGGAAGCTCATGATCAAATCACCCCCCCCCAAAAAGGCTGCATTAGAAACTGAGCCTTTAACACTTGAGCCTTTAGGAATATTCCAGATCAAAATCATGCCATGACTTTTACTTTACCCCTTAACTCTCTCCTACTTTGAAAGTTATGAAAGCAGAATCCACAGGACTTGAGGGGTGAGGTTGTAAGCACTTGGGTGTGCCTAGCTCTGTTTCCTCGTCTTTGGAAGAGGCTCAGTCAAGGTCCTTCAAGTCACAGGACCCCACAGGACTGCCAGCCTCTCTCTACTCTATAATTCTCTTGAACTTTCAAAAACATACCATCTCTTCATTTTCTCTTTATCTTGCATATCACTGAGAGTTCCCTAGGCCCTCCTGTCCAGCCAGGAACCAAGAGCTCCTGTGGGCAGGATCAAGCACAAAGATGGAATAGACAGGACCTTGGAGATGACATCTGCTAAGGAGGTCCTAATTTTAAAATTCTAGACTGGTTTCTCAACTAGGACTACAGAGGAAAGGGCAACACACACACACACACACACACACACACACACACACACACACACACTTGCCCACAAACACACAGATAACTTTTTTTAGTATCAATTATTGAACCTAAGGGTGCTTAAACACGGAGCCACATCCCCATCACTTTTTATTTTTTATTTTGAGACAGGGTCCCACTAGGTTGCTTACAGCCTTGCTAAGTTGCTTAAACCTTTAAACATGCAATCCTCCTACCTCAGCCTCCAGAGCCCCTGGGATTACAGATGTGCACCACTGTGCCCAGTACACTCACAGAATTTATCTCAAGTAACAATAGTGTTACCAAAAGCTCAGTCTTGTTCCTGATGCCAATTCAATAACAAGGATGGTTTTGAGACAAAGGAGAAAGCTTTATTGCTCTACTAGGAAAGAAGCACAGGGGACTCCTATCCCAGAGGCTATGATTCTGCCCATCAGAAAACAGAAGGATTTTATTTATTTTTTTGTGGTTATAGATGAACATAATGACATTATTTTGTTTGTTTATTTTATGTGGTGGTAAAGATTGTACTCAGTGCCTCATACATGCTAGACAAGTGCTCTGTCACTGAGTAATAGCCCCAGTCCAAGAACAGAGGGTAATTAAAGAAGTGATCCATCCCAGATTTTCCCTGTGAGAGGTTCAATTCACCTGTTAATGGGAGACAGTCATTCTTCTGGTACCATTTTTGAAGTCTGAATTACTTGTTTCCTGTGGTGGGTGTGTGCTTGCTTAAAGACAGATCACTCCACCTAGGATTGGTAAAAGATAGTTTCCCACCCCCAGGTTATAGAGGGAGAGAGGGAGGAGAGAAAAATAAAATCATGTCCATTTTAAAGTAATCCTTAGTGGCAGAGAATCCAAAAGCTGTATTCAAAGCATTAGGTGGATCACTGTTACAATAGGTGAAATTTTTGTCTAAAAAAATTTACCTCTGACAACCATAAAAGACAGGCACCATTAAGAATGCACAGAAAGCAAATGAAGTTCCAGTAATATCAACTGATCCTTGCAAGAACATATAGGTAATTCCATACAGAGTCACAATTCAAATTTAGATAGTCTAGTTTTAGAATTTCTGGCCTTAATCTTTTAACACCAGCTCAGACTTGCCCAAGGCCACTCAGAATTAGTGGATGATTGGCACTTCAGCACATGCCTTCTGAATGGGTTATGAACTGACTCTTCCCATACACAGGGTCAGCGTGAAGAACTACAGTAAGTTCACTGATGAGGGATGGAGTGAGGGAGAGGGTTGTCCTTTCTGACCCCCTTGCCCCAGAGGGTAAGCACTTCTATTGATTTTCTGTCAAAAAAAAGAACCAAACCTGATGGCTTTGGACTTTGGTGTTGGAAAACCGATAAGCACAATGCAGAGATGAAATGGTGAAGAAAAGTTTATTACTTGCAGCAAGTATGGAGAGCATCCTGGATATGGACAAATCCCAAGGCTATGTCCCCCCTAACAAAAAGAAAGGGTCTTTTATTGGGGAAGTAAATGTCTGTTCATATTGGAAGACTCCTCATCACAGAGCCGGGCACAGTCCTGCACAGGCTCAGTGACATACCCGCCTATTCATGTCAAGATGTTGTGGAAGGAAGCTTTATAAGGAGATTATAATGAGAAAAGTTTACTTCACTTCACCTGAAAGAGAAGCTGAACTGCTTTGGCTGGTTTGGCAGGTTCTTTGTGGTTTTCTACTTTAGAGCCTCATGCAGAACAATGTAGAAAGCTTATTAACAATTACTTAAAGAGCAGTAGCTTCTTCTGTCCCCACAAGCATAGGTAATTGCCTCTAAAAGTAGCTGCCAAGCAGCCAACAGAAAAAAAGGGGAGAAGTTCATGGCTGCTCACCTTCTACTCCATCCAGTGTCTATCCTGACAAGCTATCTGCTAACACCTCCACAGCACTTCACAGTTTACAAAGTGCTTTCACATCTCCCTTCATGGATCCTTATGGTGTTTCCATGAGCTGAACATGGTGTTGTCCCATCTTCCATCAAAGAATCTTAAGCTTCTCCAGAGACCCTTACCATAACTGTTCTTATTAACAAAACATCAGAAAAAAAAACAAATTTCACCTATTGTAACAGTGATCCACCTCATGCTTTGAATACAGCTTTTGGATTCTCTGTCACTAAGGATTACTTTAAAATGGACGTGATTTTATTTTCCTCTCCTCCCTCTCTCCCTCTATAATCTGGGGGTGGGAAACTATCTTTTACCAATCCTAGGTGGAGTGATCTGTCTTTAAGCACACACCCACCACAGGAAACAAGTAATTCAGACTTCAAAAATGGTACCAGAAGAATGACTGTCTCCCATTAACAGGTGAATTGAACCTCTCACAGGGAAAATGTGGGATGGATCACTTCTTTAATTACCCTCTGAAATAACTGAATTTGGGAAAGAACTTCCTATTTTTTGTGAGGACTAAATTGATCTTTCTTGCAAAAGTTAGGATTGGCCAAAGACTTGATGGTGCTACTTCTGCTTTTGTGATAAAACTTGGAAAATCTCTGATTAATCTAAAAAAAAGGGACAAGAAGCACTTTTCATGTACACCACCAACCTCTCCCCCATACAAAGTTCCAAGAATTTCCAGACTCAAGGTCCAGAGAATTTTTCAGGTGATAGCCCCTCTGGACCCTGTAGCCAATAAACCTGCTAACTGAAAATTCCTTGGGTGTTCAGCCTCTTTTTTCCTACATCAGGAGTAGAACTGGGATTATTTTAATGAGCACTTACAGATGTAGAAACAGAGAAATGGGGGATAGACCTGCCAATGAACTAAAGCAGGAATCCAGGTCCTGGAACCAGATCTTGTGATTCCAAATTGTGCTGCTATTATGCTTGTTTGCATATGAAGCAGCCTCCTGAAAAACCTGTCAGGTTACCTCTCTCCCCCACTGGATAAATATTTCCTTATGTACCTCACAGAATACACCCAATGTAGTTACAAAATGTTACTGAGATGTTACAAAGAAATATCCATAAATATAAACCCACTATGAACTTGCATATTCCCTGAACTCCTGGTATCAGGAGAAAAACAGACATCGCAAACAGTTA
This sequence comes from Spermophilus citellus, assembly GCF_964194105.1. Taxonomy (NCBI): domain Eukaryota; kingdom Metazoa; phylum Chordata; class Mammalia; order Rodentia; family Sciuridae; genus Spermophilus; species Spermophilus citellus. The sequence continues at coordinate 31,175,505 of NC_138187.1, read as the reverse complement.
TATTTCCCAACCAGAATCATTTAGGGTGCCAGGAGAGCATAAAATAAAAGGTGATGAAATCAACAAGTCAAAGAAAAACCAGAGTGTTGACCAATTTCAGAAAACCATACGGAAATAAATAGGCAATATTTAAAGGAAAAGATGAGCATTAAGGTATGTGCCCTGGGTCCCCATATAATGAATAAGGATAGATACCTGTCAGACTCGGCTGGTATTAAGGTCTTATTCAAAGGCAGAGTCTCTACCAGGAGGCTAACCAGTAGAAATATTACTAGGCACCATCAAGGCCTATTTCAAATGGAAAAGACCATGAAGCTCACCTGTGAGAACACTCTAGTCAACTCCTTTTTCCCAGAGAGGTGGTGGGTTTGAATGGAAGGTGGGAGTGAACCCTGATGGGAATTACAGGAAGGATTAAAACTCAAGCTAAAGATCACAACCAATAGCCTTGATATTTTTTCAATGCCTTTTTAACATAGATTTTGATTGATGCTTGTAACCCCTAAGCTAGCACTCTAAAATGGGTTTTCCTGCTCTCTTGCCCCCTCCCACATCAGGAGTTCTATCTCTTCTCATTTAAATAAATCTTACACCATTTACTCTTCCCTTCCATCATTGTCCATGGATTTTATTCTTTAAATTTGTGAGAAAAGAACCCAGAAGAAAATTGGTGAAGTGGGGAATCAAATCTCATCTCAAAACTCTGGTTGCAATCATTCTGACAGTAACCTCCTAATCAGTTTTTTTCTGAACCCAGGAGTGAGATATCCAGGGAATTCTCTGCTCAGTCTGCAGTCTGAGTCTCCTGAAATATAGATCTTATAATGTTCCTTATTTGCTCAAATCCTTCCAACTGCTCCCCAAACCATGAGATAAAATTTAAATGCTTCAGAATCGTAGCACCAGACCCCTCTCCATCTGGCAACAGCTGGTTTATTCAGAGATATGTGATGTTTTAAGAAACTGGAACATTTTGCCAATTGCCACAGTCCCCAAAAGTGGCATGGCCTTGTCTCTTTAGTTTGCACAGATGGTTCTAGAGCCTGACATGGACCCACAGTTTTCTATCTGCGGAATTCCTATTCTTCCTTCAGGAGTGAAGCAGGACATCATGTCCTCCAACCACCCACTTCCACTGCCTCAGCAGGCAGCTGGTAGGGAGGGTCCCACTTCTGCTCACCCACAGGTCCTATGAAGCACCACTTAGTGACAGTCAACCCAGGATACATATTAATGTCAATGTATGTGGATTTCTGTATTTAAAAAAATACAGAATTTAGGGACCACCAGATTATAGCAAAGGAGAAGCAATTGCACACAAACATAAGTCCTAGGACACGGGGCCATGGGCAACCATCTAGAGGCTGTGAATACACAGGTGAAGCCAAGAGACACCACAGTGTCAATCAACCCAGAGACTTGAAAAAGAGGGCACTGTGACCAACTCATTCTAGGGGAAACAGCAACTAGATCCAAATTACAAACAAAACAAAACAAAAAACAGAACAACAAATTCAGGCTAATTGCCTGTCTCTGTCATGAGGCTCAGTGCAAAATTTTTAAACAAAATAACAAACCAAACCCAGTAGCAGTGATCAAAAGATAATATACCATGATAAACTGGATTTAACCCTGGAACAACAGGGTGGTGTTCCAGAGAAAGAAACACAGAGGAAAAAAAAACAGCCCTTTGCATTGCTGATTCTGCTTTCTGGAATGCTCCTTCCCTGGCTGCTCATGGGACAGATGCTTAATATTTAATGTCTCAGCTTAAAATCCCTTGTACTCAGAAAGACTTCACTGACTCTTCTAGGCAACTAGATGCCCTATTACTTGCTCTCTCAACATCCTATTCATTTCCTTCCTGGCAATTAAGCAATGGGTAGTTCCTGAGTTTGTGTTCCTGCCTGTTGGCTGTCTCTCAACCATAGCATGTGACCCTCTTGAGGCAGGGATCTTTTATCTATTTTACCTTTGTATCTTCAACATGGACAAAGCACCTGACACACAGTAGAACTTTACAGATATGGGTTCATTGTAATTCTAAGGATCATATGCAAGATACTCCAGATGGTGCCAGTCTGTTTTCACAAAATCTATTACTTCCAAGAGGAATGCATATCTGGCACAGGCAGATTTCCTTCAAGAACAATGCCTACTTTTACTCCAGATGGGGGGACTACTCAGGTCTCTGCAAGTTCTCTCTGCAAAATTTAGAATAATTTTCTTTTGATTCAGTACCATTTCCTTCTTTAGGAGGATAGCCTAACAGAAGTGAAATATTAGCAGTGTTCAAGGACAGAAGCCCTGTGCCCACAGTCCATACCACACTCTTGTAGAACGTCAGTCTAGTACCTCTCTCCAGGGAATGCATTTTCAGTAATAATTCAGCAAAGAAAAACACACAATGGCCAACATCGACTACACAATAGGAAGCATTTTATATGCTTTTTGTGTTTAATTCACTGAGTCTCCAAATAATTCTATGAGGTACATACTATTACCATCCTCATGTTCCAGATGAGGAAATCAAGGCCCAGAGGAGTAAAGAAACTGCTCCCATGTCACACAGCTGGTTCATGTTGGGACCTTATTCAAATTCATGGTATCCAATGCCAGAGCAAGGATATGTAAAGATATCTATCATCTATGTAAAGATATCCCTTGTGACAATATTTGCAGTAGTAGAAATCTGTGCACAGTCTCTTACTACACTCACTTTCAATCTGTGGCTATAGTCACTTGAAATTAACCTCCAAGATTTTTCTACCCTATCACTGCTTGTCCAGTCCCTGGTCAATTATCAACTCTCCTTAGGATTTCTCTTATTTCCAAGTTAAAATTAATCCTGCACTGTCTGATGCAGTAGGACCTCGTGATTGAGCTCTTGAAATGTGGTTGCTCCCCATTGATAGCTGCTATCCAATGTCATGTGAATTTACTAGAGTGAGAGACTCTGTGTGAAAAAATAGAAATAATGTATTAAAAATTTTTATAGTCACCATATATTGAAAATTATAGTGCTAAAGTTTGGATTTGGTTTTTACCCCAAGGGATCATGTCAGAAACTTGGTCCCTAGTGTGGTGATGTTATAAGCAGGTGAAACTTACCACTAGTTTGGCATAGCAGGAAATCATTCCTGGCCTGTCCCCATGGTCTGGCATCCTATCTCTTCCTGTCATTTTGAAGCCAGAATTAGACAGGCAGATAGGCAAGGGTCAGATCCAAAGAATGGAGGAAATGAAATGTTAATTCCTTCAGAATGCTTTCTCCACCCTATCAAGGTAGCTTCTCACCTTTTGGCCATCCTACCAAGCATCTCTTGGGCCTAGTCACATACAGAGGAAAGAGAAAGAAATAAAGGGAAGAAAGCAGAAGAACAAAGGAAGTCTATGACATATTTTTTTAAAGTCAGAACATCTCACTCCTCGGGATACCAAGATACCAGCTATCATTCCCTTGGAGAAGTCTATGTTATACCTTTTTAAGTAAACCCTGCTTTATATGCTTGCCTGGACATGCTTCTCTAATGTTATACTTCAACATGTGGGGAAGCAGGACTTGTCACTGGTAACCAATGGTTTCAATTTCTCCCTCTTTCAAATGCTTCTACCATGATGAGACCTGATGGATGGAAGCCAGAAGAACTCTCACAAGAGCCAAAGCCATGCTGCTGGAACTTTCATCCATCAAAACTGAGCTAATTTGAATAATTTTTCTTATCAAAATTATTTTAAGATTTCATCTCACTTCCAGTCAGAATGGCAATTATCAAGAATACAAGCAACAATAAATGTTGGTGAGGATGTGGGGGGAAAAGGTACACTCATACATTCCTGGTGGAAATGCACATTGGTGCAACCACTATGGAAAGCAGTATGGGGATTCCTCTGAAATCTTGGAATGGAACCACCATTTGACCTAGCTATCCCACTCCTTAGTTTATACTCAAAGGACTTTAAATCAGCATACTACAGTGACACAGCCAAATCAATGTTTGTACCTGAATTTGTAGTGGCCAAACTATGGAACTAATCTAGGTGTCCTTCAACAGATGAATGGATAAAGAAATTGTGAGGAAGAGATCCAAGATAGCAGGCTGGAGGGAGGCTGCATTCCTTGTCACTCCATGACCTAGGATTCAACCAGTGGGAATACTGTTTCTCTGTGAGTTATTAAAGGACCCCTGACAGCTCTCCCATGTAGTAATCCTGGCTGCCATGTCCACACAGGTCCTCTGACTTCAATGTATGTGCAGGACCCCCAGCATCAGTGCCTGTGCAGGATGCCCAGCTGCCACTTCCATGTGGGCCCCCATCTTCCAGCATGGGGATCCCCTGTCACCTCCATCTTGAGGCACTGCAACTGTTGCCATATCCACTTGCACCTGGGGACAACTGACAGGGTCTAAAGATAGCTACCAGCAAAAACACTGCATGCTACAGAGCAGCATTTCTGAGCATGCTGCCCCAGGCCACCGCCTGGCCCTACCTGACACCCCATCTCTGAAAGCAGCTGCCTCTATCTTGAAACACTTTTGTTGTCATCTTTAGTTGGGGAAACTCCCATATTGGGACACTGGCTGAGGCCTAGAAGCAATATCAAGCTACCTTTAGTTCCACAACTCCCCCTTCACCCCCACAGCCACTAACCTGGCACATGTAGCTACATGACCGGTCAGTAGCTCACAAAGCCTGGTCCTGATCTGCCCAATACAAAACAGATCTCCATGACAGATGCACAGGCCCCAGAGTGCAACCCACAAGAATTCCAGAGATGGCCAGTGTTTCAAGAACTATGTTGAATAGAAATGGTGAAAGAGGACATCCCTGTCTTGTTCTAGTTTTTAGAGGGAATGCCTTTAATTTTTCTCCATTTGGGATGATGTTGGCCTGAGGCTTAACATAGTTAGTCTTTATGATATTGAAATATGTTCTTGTTACCCTTAGTTTTTCTAGTGTTTTGAACATGAAGCAATGCTGTATTTTCTCAAATGCTTTTTCTGCACATATTGAGATGATCATATGATTTTAATCCTTGAGTCTATTGATGTGATGATTACATTTATTTATTTCCATATGTTGAATGAACCTTGCATCCCTGGGATGAATCCTACTTGATCATGGTGCACGATCTTTATGACATGTTTTTGTATTCAATTTGCCAGTATTTTATTCAGAATTTTTGCATCTATGTTCATTAGAGATATTGGTGTCTTTGCCTGGTTTTGGGATCAGGGTGATATTGGCTTCAGAGAATGAGCTTGGAAGTGCTGCAAGGACAGTCTTTCTAAAGATGGCACTGGAGAAACTGGACAGACACAGGTCAACAAAATGAGACAACAAAACCAAACCTCATCTTGTTTAACAATGAATGTGACATAGATCATAGATTCAAATGCAAAACATAAAAGTACAACTTTTAGAAGAGAAACAAGGAAAACAGAAGTCAGAAGTAAAGAATTTTCAGATATTATGCCTAAATGACAAAGAAATATTAATATATTAGTCTCCTCCAAATAAAACCATATTTGCTTTTATGAAGACCCTGTTAAGAGGAAAAGACAAGATACACATAAGGACTCTAAAAGAAGAGTAAGGCAGAGCCTTGGGAAATACTTTTTCTGAACTAAGATGATAGTTACATGAATCTATCCACAGTAGCAAATTTGCAGACATACATAGGCACACATGCATGAGGCACGCAAAAAAAAAAATCTGGTGAAATCTAAATACGTTCTGTGAATTGTATCAATGACAATTTCTCATTACTATAATAAGAGGACTAGACTATATTCATAGATAAGCAATGTGCTCATAAAATATAACTGCTAGAATGCAGGAGAATAGTATATGAAACCTCCCTGTATATTTTTTTAGAAATTCTCTATGAAAGTATAATCATTTTAAGACAGAAATTTAATAAAAATATCTCATTTTAAAAAATGAATGCTTACATCTGATTTATGAAAACAAACCATCACTGTTTTGATCATCTCTGGATCTGCAATAACCAACACAGACTGTGGATCATCACACAACCTGTAATGGGAAAGAAGAGCTGATTAAAACTAAAAAGCCAGATTCTGCAGTTAGAGGGACCCCCAGGAATCCAGACTGATGTTCCATAACCCATATCCCTAACTGTATAATGCACAGTGACACTAGATACAAAGTCAAATTAGGGTATGATACACAGCAAGATTCTGGCCATAGAAACCACTCTGATTTTCATAAAATGAAGGTCATATAGCTGAAGTAGGAAAGAGATATTTAAAGGCAAAAAAATTATTCATAAGGAGAGGCTGGTCAGATAAGTCTAAATGGTGCATATGTATTTTCTCTTCCATACGTAACAATTTTTGTATTTTAAAATATTTCATTATCAGTGGAGTTTTAAGTTTGCATTTCTCTAATTGCTAGAGATGTTGAACATTTTTTCATACATTCATCGATCATTTGTATTTTTTCTTTTGAGAAAATCTGTTGAGTTCCTTTGCCAAGTTTGGATTGAGTTATTTGGTTTTTTTTTTTTTTTTTTTTTTGATGTTAAGCTTATTGAGTTCTTTGTATATCCTGGAAATTAACACCATGAATGAGATACAGGTGGCAAAGATTTTCTCCCCCTCTGTACATTCTTGGTTCATGTTCTTGATTGGCCTTTTGCTGTGAAAGAGTATTGGATTAGTGAAAATTTGAAGGCAAGTAATTATTAAGTCCTTACAAGGGATTCAGATACTGGGGTTGTATCAGTGGAGATTCAGCTCTGTGTGCTCTTTCCCTTTGACCACATGCCCTTTATGGTCCATGCCAGTTAGGCAGGATGCTGTGGCCCGTCCTGCAGTTCCTGAGGACTCAATGAGAGAAGATGAAGAGGCAGGAAGAGGCAAAGCCTTCTCCCAGTTGCTTATAGCACACAAGAACTACAATTATACCTCTGGAGCTGCTTTCACCAAACAGCTTTAAGGAAACAGCTGCTAAAATTAGCTGTATTCACTCTACCAGATCCTGAAGTACATAAGCTCATAGGGAACACAGTGATTTAAATGTACTGGACATCCATTCTTCATAGTCAATAGAATGATGTTGGCAAACAAATCCCTGTATACACTTCTGCTGAAAACACTTGACAATTAAAAACAAATTAACCACCCCAAGATTTTACACTTGTAGATAAAGTTAAAATAAAATAGAGGACAAATCGTTTCCCAATCTGTTTATCTCTGCCTCTCATCTTTTCTTTCAAATGCACATGATAAACCCAAAATTTATATAATGGTGTTTGACTTTCAATCAAAGTGACTATCTTGAAAGGAGATAAAGCCATGCATAGTGCATATATTATAAGGGTTTGAAGTAAGGTCTCCTATGCATTATTAAATGTTTTGTAAGGAAGAAAAATTGGAAAAGGGAGGATTGACTGGGCACTAGATAAAAGGTGCGACCAGGAGTTTCTGGGTCTTCATAGACTGAGAAAAGTCAGGAGTGTGGCGTTCTTGGCTTTGAGTCCTGACACCAGGTGACACATGGGACCCTTGGCAGAAGTAGGAGCCTCCAAAAGCTTTATGATAATTAGTCGCCAGTAGTACATCTGGACTGGCATTGTCCTCATGCAGTGGGGTGCCTCATGCCAACAAGTCTATGTAAGGAAACTTTCCAGAATACTCACTCCCACATTTTCCCATATTTTAATGACATTGGGTTCATATTTCCAAAAATCCTGGGAAGAGGGAAAAAAGAAATTATATTGTTATTTTTAACATATTGAATTATGATTCTAGTTAGTTCCAATCCCTTGGCATCAGACTTATTGTCTGTCCAATGCTAGCAGCTGGAGAGAAGCTCCTATTCTAAAACATCTGAAGGCAAAGGAGAGAAAATAGAGGGGATATTTGAAAAGGGAGTTTAGAGTGTATCTTGAATTTTCTTGAAGTATTGCACATATTGAAGGAATATATATATATATATATATATATATATATATATATAGAGAGAGAGAGAGAGAGAGAGAGAGAGAGAGAGAAGATCTTGTCATATTTCCTATGTCGCTCAGGCTGTCCTTGAATTTGTTATTCTCCTGCCTCATCCTTGAGAGTAGTTGGGACTGCAGGTGTTTGCCACTCTTTGGATAGTTGTCTTTGAGTATGAATATGAAGCAACTCTGGGTTTCTGTAGCATTATTGTGTGAGTTTTTTGCTTCTGGAATCCTGCCAACATTTGAAGTTTTTCCTCCACATGAATGTGAGAAAACTAAAACTGAGGGAAAGTGAGTTTCCCAGAAATATTCACAATGACACTTCACTTGTTTTATTTTTCCAGATTTTTTTTCATTTATTTTATGAATCCCCTAGAATACTGGTAAAATTATGAAGTTAAAACACCAGTGAATTTAATTTTACAAAGTTTATGTGATTGTTTTAGTTCATCGTTTCATGCTATGACCAAAAGACCTGAAAAGAACAATGTAGAGAAGGTAAAATTTATTTGGCTCACTGTTTCAGAGGTCTCATTTTGAAGATGTTTGATTCTTTTGTTCTGGTCTAACGTGTGATCAACATGGCAGAAGAGTATAATGGAAGAAAGCAGCTCAGGGCACAGCACCAGGAAGCAGACTGAGAACCCCACTCACCAAGGACAAAATATAAGCTCCAAAGGCAGGGCCTAGTGACCCACCTCCTCCAGCCACACCCTACCTGCTTACAGTTATAACAGTTAATGCACTGATCACATTAAGGCTCTCATAAGCCAATCACTTCATTTCTGAGTTTTCTTGCATTGTCTCATACATGAGATTTTGGGGACACCTCATATTTAAAACATAACAGTTGTCCTCAAACATGTTGTCGAGTGAGAAAAATGAGTGATGAATGACAAAATGGAGTCACCTTCAAGTTTCCTAGCTCAGTGTAGAAAAGAAGGGTAAATGGCACCAATACACACAGGAGTCAGCAAATTAAATACTTGCTCTAAGTTTTTGCTTTCACATTTAAAAATAAATCTTCCTATTGCTAAGTTTCAGAGGTGATATTTTCATGCTGCAAAGGGAGTCTCCAATAATGTGGATCTTAGCTCCTGTCTAGTAAGTAGTTGACTGGGGAAGTATGAAAAGGAAATGATTGCTTTTACAGAGAGAACAGCAGTATAGAATTCTCAGGTGGACATTAGGTCTAGAATTATAGAATTAGAATCTAATTTTAAAAAGTCTCAGATTTTTGGGAGAGGAAATCTGAGCATAGAGAATCTTTTCTTCTGATCTTCTGAAATATATAGTAGATCAACAAATATATGAAAAAAATGTTCATCTTTCATAATCAGAGAAATGCAAATCAAAACTACTCAAGATTTCATCACATGATAGTCAATATGGCAGTCATCAAGAATACAGACAACAATAAATGTTGGCAAGGATATAGGGGAAAATGCACAGTCATACATTGCTGGTGGGACTGCAAATTGGTGCAACCAATCAAGAAAGCAGTATGGAGATTCCTTAGAAAACTTGGAATGGAACCACCACTGGACTCACATATCTTACTCCTCAACCTCTACCCAAAGGACTTAAAATCCGCATACTATAGTAATGCAGCCACATCAGTGTTCAAGCCACATCAGTGTTCATAGTAGCTCAATTCACAATAGCTAAATTTTGGAAGCAACCTAGATGCCTTTAAATAGATGAATGGATACAGAAACTGTGGTATATATACAAATGAAATATTACTTAGCCTTAAAAGAATAAAATCATGGCATTTGCAGGCAATTGGATGCAGTTAGAGAATATCATGCTAAGTAAAGTAAGCCAATGCCCCAAATCCAAAGGTTGAATGTTCTCTCTGATAAGTGGATGCTGATCCAAGACAGGGAGGGGGGAGACATGGGAAAAATTGAAGAACTTTGATTGGGCAAAGGATAGGCAGGGTGGGAAGGGTGTGGGAGGGCAGGAAAGATGGTGGAAAGAGATGGAAATCAATACCCTAGATACCCTAGATACAACAATCACCTTGTAGTAGTGCAGAAAGTTCCAAAGGGAGGCAGAGGTGCTGGCCCAGAAATTCTCATCTTCTTAAATAACCCATGTGAAGATGTTCTGTATCTATAAAGCAAAAGAGAAACCCAGATAACCATGACTGTCATTCTATAGATAAGGGACTGGCCAGTCTCTGACTCAGAAACTGGACCAGGCAGAGAGGGAGGTAACATGTAGATGACACATAACAATGAAAACCCCATCAGCACATTCTCTTCTTTCCAATTCCAGTTAGAGAACACCCCCTCCCGACCCCAAAAGCACAACAATTAGCTAAAAATATTTAGTCTTCATGGCCCAAATTCTTGGGTTCGTACTTGCTAAACATTCCCATAAGTGAGTGCTCCTGAGAGGTCCAGGCTGGTGTTCTGCCAGGGCATTTTATTTGCTATGTCTTTTTGGTATGTTGACCCTTCCTTAATGTAGAGATTTCTAGACTAGGTAAAAAAAGGTGGGGGTCTTATGTTTTGACATTATTTTGATGGTGAGATTTTGGGTAACCAAGTCCATTCAATTTTAGGGAATCCACTGAGAGAATATGGTGACATTTTTTTCCTTGCAATTTTTTCACAAAACTTTTATGCTTTTTCTTCTCTCTGCCATGTCCCTGGTTCAGCATCCAGCACTACTTTAAATCTGACTTCACATGGGCACTTGGAAGCAGTCATAGTAGTCTTATTTCTATTGAATGAAAAATGTGTCATTTTAAAAAAATGAGACTTCCATTGGCCTAACACAAATATGAGATCTATTGAGTGACACCCAAGTCTGTTGTCAGACAATCAGGTTGACTTGAGCCATAAAGAAGGCTGATTTCCCTTACATCCTTTAAGTGCTACTTTGAGGAATGAATGACTGAAAAATCATCTCCAGACTATTCCTCTTCTTGTTGAGTGTGTTCCTCCATCTGGTGATGGTCAAATGGCAGCACAGAGCCAGACATGCTCATGTTCACCAAAGTGGTCAATCACAAAGAAATTTGTTTATTGTCTCGATACATAAACTCTTTTTGTAAGAAAATCCACAAAGGCTGGTGCACCCTTGGGCTGAATAGTAAGGAACTCAGATGTGTCATGTTGACAAGCCCCCATTCCTGAGTATTCTGTATCCTAAAACTCCTGCTCTACCCCAGCATTACTCAAAGATGAGAGACTAGGGGAAGAAGAAAAGGTGAAGAAGAGATTTCTGCCAGATGTTTTAATCATGAAACATCTAATTCTGTATAGGTGGCCCCATAGTGGCAGAGAAGGAAATTGTGGCAAGTATAAATGGCTCAATAGCCCTGCAATTCCATTCAGCTACATGGAAGTACCTTCCAAAGTTCAGGTACAGTCCTGTTGACACAGCAGAAAATATGCAACATAAAATAAGAATCCATGATGAGTTCCATACAGCTGCAATAAGCACTTGATGCTACTTATTTAGAGGAGAATGTTGAAGGTAATGTAGGTTTCATACACTTTTGTACAAATCATGTAACTAAATACAAGAAAATTAAGCTACATCAATTTACTAGAAAATGTCATTAGAAAGAGGATTATGTCACTATAACACCCCGAATTAATACCTTTACTTTCAGAGAATTGAAACTAGATCTACATTTTCCTTTTTAATGCTATTGTGATTCCCTACTTTTAAGAATGAATATAACCTGCATGGAATCTCTCCTACACACACATCAAAGTAATCTCTCTTCCTCAACTTCAAGATATGATGATCTCATTATTAAGCACAATTTTCTACTAGATGATATTTATTTATGTTTTCATGCTGGAGTATAGAGAAAAAACTGTAAAATCAAGTTGGCTTTGGGGTGTTATTCAGGTTGCTTGCAGATTTCATATTGGGGGAAATACATCTCTTTACTTATGCTAATCAATACAAAGCAAAAGAATAAGACTTCTTAAAATTTCTGTCAGGTATACTCTGCTCTAAATACTCATCATATAGAAAGAAACAGTATTGTGTATTGCAGGGTGGAAGAATTGAGTTTTAGGAGGGAGGGGAGTGCCAGGAGTGGTTCACAGAAAACAGGAAATTGTGCAGTTAGCCTCCTGGGGGAGTCTCAGGTGTAATTGGTTCATTGTATAAATAGTGCTGGGGGCAGGAGGAGTCAGGAATCCCCACATGCATGAGAGATATTCCTTTTACATTTGTTTTGCAGAAGACAGAAAGCCCAGAGGATAAAGGCAAAACCCAAGCAAACTTGTTGTCCCCAAAATTCCCAAAGCTCGAAAGGGTGAAGTTTATACTGTACATGGTAATAACTTATTCATTAGCTGTATATGTTTATTTCTGGTTCATTACACTAGGTGCAAACTCAGAGCTAATCATATCATCCCCAGGAACAAACCTCACCACCAATCCCTCTACCCACAGAAATATGGATTTAGAGGTGGGGATGAGCTCAAGAAGTCTGCCTAAGATGAAGAGGAACTTCTTAAGTGTTCATAGCAATTTCAATTGCATCATTTCTTTGATCTTCCAAACATAAGGGAAATAGGAACCTTATTAGGCCTCCAACTCCAGGGTTCCAGAGGAGAGGAGGCTAGACAGCAATTAAGAGTGAAATTCAGACAGAAGTCTGATATAACCTGTGTGGACTTCTGTCTGAATTTCACTCTTAAGTGCTGCTAGCCTCCTCTCCTCTGGAGTTGGGGGCCTAATCAGGTTGGTGCTCCTAATGGTGCTCCTTATAGATAGAGGAGCACCAGGCTAATAGATAGGAGGACTCAGGTCTCTATGGAACAATTTGGGATCAGATCCATCACCACTTTCCTTCAACACTTCTGTCTTCTGAATTTTCCTTTCAGCTCTGGGGGCTGCTGTTTGGAGAACTGTGCCTGCAGAGCATGCCTTCTGTGCCAAGTTGTGCAAGGCCAGTTTATGTGCTGGGAAATGAGGTGTGACAAGAGCTACAGCCAGAAGAAAGGCCCTCTCCATTTCCTGAAATTGGAGGGTGAGGTGTCCTCTTTGCAGTTGGCAAAGAATCATGCACTGTCTTACATTGTCCTTTTATAATAGGAACTTCAAAAATCTACCTTTGGTAAATGCAGTGACTCTGAGGTCCACTGTTCAATGGGTAACTAAAAGCAGGATAAAGCTTGGTGTTCTGCTTTTACTTTGTATCATTTAATAACTTAATATTTTGACTTCTCAGCTCTGCACATAGACATGTTAATCATTTAAGGAGTGCTCATCTAAAAACTGGAAATACCACATTTATTAACCCAAATTTACCTAATATATTTGATACCCCCTTGAAAACTGAGGCAAGATGGAGGGAACATTTAATCATTAGCTTTTACAGTACCTTGTTTCAGAGACCTGGTGTGGTGCCTAGAAGTTTTCAGTCATTGTTCAATCCCTTCCAGAAATGACACAGCATTATAGACAGATCACCATGAGGAGATTGTTCCCTCAACAGGAGCAATCATTTTATGGGACCTACACTGCCCCTTCTAGCATTCCAGGTCTGGTAGATGAACATACTGTGCAGTAAGTTAAATTTACCCACTTCAAGTGATAAGGACTTCTCAGAGTGCTAGAACTGAGATAATGATCCATCAGACTACAGTTTGGCCAAGACTACTTAAAAATGTATACCTCTTCCCCACTTCCCCAATTCTTCTTCTATTTAAACCTTCAGGTCATGTCAGCATGCTGAATGTATGCCTGAAACATGTATCCCACTGTGGCTGGTATTAAAATTCTTTTCTTGCTTTTCACAATTAGCATTTGGGTTTGTTTTTGGGGTGAGTGGCCAAACCTGGCTTTTGTACCTGGCCTGGAACTCCTGTAATACTTTTAGTTCATATATTGTGGGAAATCAATAAATCATTGTGTAATGTCATAGGTTATTTGATATCATGAGAAAGCAAAGTGAAGCCACTAGCATTAAATCTCCTTATGTGTCTCTGCAACATAGCTGCTGTTGTTAAAAACAGACTTTCATCAAAACATTCTTAAATCTTTGCCCACACAGTTTCATCTGCCTAGTATGATTTTGTGCCTCATAAAACATTCCTGCTCAGCCTCCAAAACACATCTCCTATAGCGCTTATTTGGTAGAGTCTTTCCTTATTTATCTCAAACAGTAGGACAATTTATATTTTGCCTGTAATACCCAAGACTCTGGAGGCTGAGGCAGGAGGATTGCAAGTTCAAAAACAGCCTCAGAAACTCAGTGAGGTCCTAAGAAACTTAGATCGACCTTTTCTCAAAATAAAACATAGAAAGGGAAGAATAATAGAATGAATCACACATTATTACTCTATGCAAATGATTACACAACCCTTGTATCTCTACATAGTGTACAACCAATAGATTCATTCTACTATCCTTCTTATCTCCTATCCCCTCTCCTCCCTTCACTTCCTTCTGTGTAATCCAAAGTAATTCTATTCTTCCCTAACCCCCAACCGTTATTGTGAATTAGCATCTGCATATCAGAGAAAACATTCGGCCTTTGGTTTTTCTGGGACTCGCTTAGCACAATATTTTCCAGCTCCCTTCATATACTAAAAAATTTCATAATTTCATTCCTTTAGGCTGAGTAATATTTTGTTGTGTATATAGAACACATTTTCTTTATCCATTCACCTGTTGAAGGGCACCAAGTTTGGTTCACTGTTCATCTATAAATCTCTGCTCTAAGTACTTGGTTACATAGAAACTCAGCCCCAGATATTTTGATGATTTGAGAGAGGCACACATAAACAGGAAATTGCAGGATGCCAAATAAAGTAATCGCAGTGGAATTAGAAACAGCATCCTATCAATCCTGAATGGTGGAGCTTCTTTCTTGCCACGGGATGGTCCGTCCCCTTGTTCTTCGTCAGCACATGTGACATCTCTTTGAGAAGCCTGTTCTGACGTCCAGGGGCAAGTAAATTTCTCATGGTGGAATAGTCCCGACATTTCTCCAGTTCATGCAGGAACCAAGAAATCCTATGTTCAGGATGCATAAAAGGTGGAATAAACTGGTTTATGCTTTACATTCAAAACACAAAGGTCATAATCTTAAATATGCAAAAAGTAAAAAGAAAGAAATGAATAAAAGAAAAGAGAAATATTATCTGTGTACCTCAGTTCTCAAATGTCCTTTTTTAAAAGTAGGGACTATCTTCATCTTGCCAGTTTTGAGGGGCAGATATCTAAGCTTTGTGGCTGGGAGAGGGAATGGCCAAATCTTCTGGCATTTTTGTTTGTGTTGGTGAGGAGAGGTTCAGATCTAGGGACATTCCCTCTTGGCACTGGAGGAAGTATATACCTCACCCCAGTATCACTGAAGGGTGACTGGTCTGGCATGCCTGCTGTGTTTAGGATCTGAGCCATGCATTACACATAAGCCAGGCAGAACCTTGGCCTTCATGAAGTTTAACCTTTCCTGGGGGAAAGAGACACTAAACAGCAACAACAAAAATTCCACTCATACAGATTTTGAATTACAGATTGGGATAAATTCTGTGAAGTAAAAGAATCCTTTACTGAATCTTTGCAGCAGGATTTGATACATTCATCCTTTCTTTTCTTCAAATCAGTCATTCTTTGAAAAATTTAAAAACAACAGGATCAATGGGACTGGAGGCATGGAAAGTGTGAGGCATTGGGTGTGCCTGGACCTCTTTCCTCATGTGGGAGAAGTTGACCTAAGAGGTCCAAAAGCCTTGTTATCTCAATCACAAGACCCACTCAGCACTGCCTGCCTATCTCAGGTTTGGCATGAAACACATTCCTTCCTCATTATTCTAATTATCTTGTATATTATAGTCCCCAAATTTCTCCAATTCATGCAGAAACCAAGAGATCCTATGATCAGGATGCATAAAAGGTGGAATTAACTGGAACTGAAAGATGACACACCTGCCACAGATGTCCTCCTGAGCTGTAAAATCTACAGAGGTCTGTCAATTGGGAGTGCAAAAAAAAAAAAGGCACCACACACAGAAATCAATAACTCAGGAAAAAATAGCTAGAATTAATTTACTTATCTATATTTTTTATTTGGTCTTTTTAGATATACATGACAGTAGAGTGTGTTTTGACATTACACATACATGGAGTATAACTTATTTTAATAAGAATAACATTCTTGTGTTTGTACATGATGTGGAGTTTCATTGGTCTTGTATTCATATATGAACATAGGAAGGTGACATTCAATTAATTCCATTGTCTTTCCTAGTGTATGTTTTTTTGTTTGTTTGTTTTAAGAACTTCTTCTTAATTATCCGGCACAATCCATCCAACACCTTAATGAGATTTGTGTGGTTATAGTCATTATTTTATGAATGAGTAAACTAAGTCCCACAAAGTTTAACTCACCCACCCATGGTTACCTAGATATTACTACCAGAGCCACTGTTCTAATTTAAATCATCTAACTCTAGAGCCTAGGGTCTTAATCTTGCAACATGGGATCAGCCTCACCTACTGCAACATATGTTGAGATAAGGGACTGGAATGTGGCCCAGATCTTCTGAAAGTGTTGTGCCCAGAGCTCTGTCTCCTACAAAGGCACAAGTTGAAGATACCATTTTAACTCCATGGGGGACATCCTATCTCCCCTCCTCACTCTGGAAGAGGAAACCTTCTGAAGATTTTGAGGTTAAGAGTAAGAAGATTTCATCATGGCTGCTCACATCCTGCTCCATCCCTGAGCCTTTCTTCTTTTGAAAATAACCAATAAGGGAACAGAGTACCTCATAGTTTAGACAGCTCATTTACATCTCTCTTAATGATAGATCCTATTTCTACTCTGTGAGACAACTAGAGTTGGGTTGTTTTAATTCCCCTGTTATAGCCATGAAACCAACACTGATTAAGAAAATTGCTGAGGCAATTTAATCCTGAAGTGGGGCCCTGGAGCCAGAACTTGTGATTCCAAATTGTGCTGAAGGTGCAAGGGATTCTCTCAAAAACCTGGTTGATGTGTCAGCCTCACATGGGTTAAATATTTCTTTCCACACCTCCTAGAATTCTCCCAACATAGTTATGAAATGGTTCAGAACTGCTTGTGAACACAAATCCACAGAGAGCCTTTAGTTTATTACTAAATGTGAATTCACTGAATTTCTGGAGTCAGCAGACAGTCAGAGGTAGAAATAGTTCAGTCATTTCATAATCTGAATCATTTTGATAGTCAGGAAATCAGGAAGCAAATGAGGACAAAGCCAATAAATCAAAGAGAAATCAGAATTCATGAAAGAGAAAATGAGTAAGGAGAAGATGAGCATCATGGGGTCATGTTGAAAAGCACTGCAAAACCTGCACACTCTCCCCTCCACACGGGACAGTGAATTTATAACTTGCTTGATGGGACTGCAGGCTAGTCTTACCCAGGGAATGCCCTGATCAGCACCAGGCAGAGCCTTGTAAAATGGGCCTTTTAATATTTATTTATTGATTTTGGTACTTTTTTCTTTGAATCCGGGTCTTGCTAAGTAGGTTATGACCTCACTAAGTTGCTAAGGCTGCCTTTAGACTTGTGATCCTCCTGCCTCAGCCTCCCGAGTCACTTGGATTACAGGAGTGTACCACAATGCCCAGCTGACATTTCTCTTGTACTAAAATCCCTCCAAATGCTACTAACTACCACAGGATAAAACCGAATTGCCTTCAGCAACACCTGATTCTTCTTTACTAAGACATGCTGGCCTCTTCAGTCTTGTCTCACTCTATACCTCTATAAGATGTTTTAAGGGATTGTTATCATTTATCACATCCCAAGCTCCCTAAATGTGACATGTTCTTGTTTTCTTTTCTCTATACAGGGTAATCTTCTCCTGAAGTTACCCAACCTGTTTTTCATTAGTGAATTCCTAACCAACTTTCAGGAGTCACACAGGGCATCATGTACCCCAACTAACCCCTTCCACTGACTCACCAGATGGGTGGTGAAGAGCTCCTCTTCTTCCCTCTCATAATTCCTATAAAGAATCACCCAGTGGCTGTAAACACAGGATTCCCATTAAAATTGATGTGCATGGGAGGCTTAAAAAATAGATACCATAATCATACAACATGGAATATAATTTGCTCCAATCCAGACCATAGTAATTTCTCTGTCCCTCCTATTCTCATTCCCTCTGTTACCCTTTCTCTATTCTACTAGTCTTATTTCTACTTTTTGAAAATTAGTGCTTTATTTTTATAATGAGATTACAATCAATCACTGAGTCAAACTCAATATAAGAATTGGAACTTTTATTCACCACTGTCTGCACTACTTGACCACTCCAGGGGTTGGAACACATAATTTATAGTTAAAAACCACAAGTAAATCATGTCCTACATTAAACATAAATGGCTGTTACTATGATTCAAAACCATACACATAAATCATAATCTCTAAAATCATAAGCAGAGGGGGAAATGAATCAAAACAAACCTAAATGAGTACAACTGAAAGAATAGTTACTAATATCTAGACAATCATTCTATGTGGTTAGGGTACATTGCCAAGAAAAATGGGAACCAAAAAGAGAATAATTTTACATTGCATAAGAAGAAGAGAAACATTTGCATTTCTAAGTAGGGTGTGCTAAGCAGGATCAAGATGGCAGTGGCAGGGTTTTCTCCTGGCAAAAGAATTTCTTATATGAAATGGAGTCTCAGAGTAAAATGGTTTGTCTGGTTAAGGCACCTATATGCTGGCCCATAACTTTTCCCCCTTTTGAATGAGGTAGGGGGTTGTAATGACATATATATATATATATATATATATATATATATATATATATATAATGTCATTTAATGTTTTACAACCAGATAAAGTAATCTGTTGTCAATAAGTTATATATAAGTATATATATATATATATATATATATATATATATATATATATATCAATGAATATATATAATATTTTATATATCAATGAATATATATATATTGTGAATCATATATATATAAAACAATGAATATATATAATATTTTATATATAAATGAATATATATTGTGAATCATATATATATAAAACAATGAATATATATAATATTTTATATATAAATGAATATATATATTGTGAATCATATATATATAAAACAATGAATATATATTGTCGCGACCCCTTGCCCGCAAGGAAGACGCAACAACAGGAATCTTCTTTCAGCCGTTTATTCAGGCCCCTGATGTTTCTTCTTCTTTTTCTCGGAAGCCCCTCCCAGCCTTAATAAAGCATCCCAAGCCCCAATGCGAAGCTGCTACGTGGAGCTTTCTCATAGGGTGTTAAAAAATCACGTGCCAACTCTCCCAAATAAGGAGTTGTTTGTCACAGACCACAGCGGAGCCAGCGCCATCTTGTAATGGTGACCGCGGCTCACCACAGTTCCCCCTTTTGTTTTCTAAGAACAACACAGGAGAGAGTAGAGGTCCTATCCCACTGTGCAGAAGTGGCTGCATAGTATGGCTCAGCCCCAAGGAGGCGCCTTCCCCAGATCTGAGGCCATATCAGCCGACGCTTTTCTCCGTGGGACGGGGCGTGGACGCGTCTAACCCGCATACAATAGGACATGCTCTCCTTGAGGTCCACTTCAAGGATCACTCAAGTGCAGTGCCTTGCCTCGCATCCTGTATCGTGACGATGGTGGACGAAGGGGGATAGCTAAGGCTGAACTGTGGCTGTATAGAAATACAACGATAAACAAGTTGATAACACCCTAAAAGAAAGGCACGGGTCTTAAGGCGATAGAAAAGCACTAGTGTGGAAACCCATCTGCGTGCAATGGTAGGAAAGCCGGCAGAGTGCAAGGGCTTTCCAACACTAAGAGAATAACAAGGAAAGACATGTCGATCCCAGTGCAATGTCCGTAAGACTTGGGGTGCGACGACCATGTCAAAGATTTACTGTTTAATTTGCGCAAGCCAAACTTGAGGTGAGTTGCCATTTTCTAAAGCTGCAAGAGCTTGTATGATCATAGCTTTATCGTGAGCATTGCGGGCCTTGAGGCGACAGAGAAACCACAAGCAGAGAACCATACCGAAGCAACACATTGCACCAAAAATGCCTACCCCCACCCACTCTTTAAAAAAGGAAAAGGCAGAGGATATCCAATCGGTGAATTGACCCAAAGTTACGGGATCGACATGGGTACTGTTCAAGACAGCTATCTGGGTTAGTTGAGACTGGATCATGTCTTCCGCTGCCATGGACCAATTTCCGGCCAAGTATTCGCCAATGATACGGGAGGCATTCCTGGAATCATTAAATCTGACAGAGGTTATACATAAATGTGCACGTTGGTCAACACAGCCCAAAAGCACCAAATCAGCCAATTCTTCTACCTGAGCTTGGAGTAAATCTATTCTTTGGTTGGCAGCTAAAATCCCTGACAAAATATGTTGATTAATTGTATTCTGGGATTCAAGTATGGTGGAAGTTTGTTGAACAACTTGATTAATGGTGGCAGCAGTCTGCACTTGACTGGCCATGGCCACTCCGGCCGTGACCGCTGCAGCAGCAGATACCGCCACGGCTGTCACTATAGCAGCTGTGATTCCAAAATCCCTGCGGACTCTAAGTAGCTCAACAATGGGGAATTCGTCAGGGTCCGCAGTGACTGGGATTGGGACAAAAGTTGGAATTTTCATAACCACCGCTACAGTCCAAGAACCATCCCAACACTCAGATAAGAGACAGGTAACATTAGAACAATCCAGCACCCCTGACGAGGTGTCATTAGCCAAAAGGAGTAAGAACGGGGATTGGACACAGACCATTGCAGGGGGCAATGCGGCATTATATAACAGAGAGTTGAACGAAACAGATGTGAGTCTTTTACCTCGTTCACTCTCCCTAACAGTGCCAGAAACATTAGCCAGCCAACTTTTGGCTCCCAGCAATTGAGCCAGTGCAGAAATATCAGCTGAAGCCCCCTTTTCATTGGAGATCAGCCATTGAAACCAGGACCAACCCACTCCTGTAGAGGAGTTGACACTGTTGTTAAAGTTATAAACATACCTCTTAAGAGAGGGGGAAAGGGAGAAACCTTTAGCAACTTGACGTTGCTCCCAAGAATGATCCTGACAAGGCGTAAATGTTGGGGGGAAACCAAGATTAGGGGTACAGTAAGGAGAGGCCTTAAAATGGGTGGCATTATAAAGACAATTAGAAGAAGGAGGCACTGGGATTAGTACCTCGGAGATAATAGCCAAGGTAGTTGTGTTTAAGGCAGAGCTATTTGCGGGGGTTCCTGAGCCTGTTTGTTCCCTTGAGACTACTTGGCTCAGCACAGCACTGAGAATGCTCCCTGAAACCTGACTGGACCGCAATGGGTCCTCCCAGTTAGTCAAATTCTTGGTCTTAAGACTAATACAATGAGTGTTCCCAAGGCTGAAACAAAAAACTCCTGTGAGATTAACTTGAGATTGATTAAAAATGCTATCCACGTCCCCTCTAGGAGAGGCACAGGGAGCAGACATCTCACATGAGGTAGAGAAAAGAGTGGGGAGGACACTAGAATTACCATGAACCGGCATTGGCATTGGCCAAGCCCGTGCCACTGCCCACCACTGCATTGGTGTCATCTGTGTCATCGGCATCAGCACCAGAGCCAGAGCACTTAGCAGAATGAAGATCCTCATCACGGGATTGCTGTGGTATTTCCTGTTGCTGGTTAGCCGACGTCAAGACTCTTCTTGTCAGGCGTTCAGGGACCCACAACGGTTCCGTGCGATCCTGGGGAAAAACACATACAGATCCTCGTGCCCATGTCAGCACGGGGTCGGGGCCGTTCCATTGGCCCGTAAGAACATCTTTCCACTTAACATAGCCAATCACAGAGGGCTGAGGGGACACATTTCTATCGGCCGCAGAGCGATCATGAATATCCAAATTCAAAAAATTAATGGTAAAGAGAGCTAAGGACAGGCGTTCTTTAGGAGTATGTTCAGCACCTATTCCCCCCTTTTGTTTATGTAAAGTTTCCTTTAAGGTGCGATGAGCACGCTCAACAATGCCTTGCCCTTGAGGATTGTAAGGCAAACCATGAGTAAGTTGCACTCCCATAGTAGAACAAAAAGATGTAAATTGTCTTCCAGTATAAGCAGGTCCATTATCAGTCTTAAGGGACGTAGGTGCACCCCACGCCGCCCAGGCCTCCAGGCAATGAGTAATGACATTACGTGCCTTTTCTCCCGATAAGGCAGAAGCATGAATAATTCCAGAGTACGTATCAACAGAAACATGGACATACTTGAGGCTACCAAAGTCAGGTATGTGTGTCACATCCATTTGCCAGACAACCAATGGCTTCAATCCCTGTGGGTTCACTCCATAAGTAGGGGGATGAAGAAATGTGACACAATGGGGACAGTGTAATACTATCTGTCGAGCATCTGCTCTTGAAATAGAAAAACGCCTGCGCAGTGTTAAAGCATTAACATGAAAATTTTGGTGAAACAATTTAGCCTCCTCTAAGGAGGAAGCCAAACAGATCAACTGACCTCTAGTGGCTGAGTCCGCACAGGCATTACCCTGCGATAACGGACCAGGAAGAGAGGTGTGAGCCCGGATGTGCACTGGATAAAAAGGAGCAGTGCGGCCACGGATAAGCTGTTGAAGCTGATTAAAGTAAGCAGATACATTACGGGCATCACTAATAGCTCCCACAGCCTCCAGGATTTGTAGTGCTTGCACCACATAGATGGAGTCCGAAATGAGATTAAAGGGAAAAGAACACTGTTTAAAAACCTCAATAACAATTTGTAGTTCTACCCATTGTGGATTTCCAGGAGCAAATTGATGCTGGACAGGGGGAGAATCATTAATTACATAAGCTCCCATTCCAGACTTGGAACCATCAGTAAAAATGTTAACAGCCCCCGGAATGGGACTGGATGAAGTTACTTTAGGGAAAATGATAGGATGTTCTTTAACAAAATGGAGTAACGGATGAGAAGGGTAATGATTATCAATATCCCCTTGAAACGAGCAACATAGAATAGCCCAGTTATCTAGAGTAGCACACAAGACACTAAGTTGAGCTTTAGTGTAGGGTATAATAAGAGAAGAAGGTGATTGTCCGAAAAATTGAATGCTTTGTTGAATCCCTTTAAGTGCTAATGCTGCAACAGCATCAGGATAATATTCTAAGGATTTTCCTGGGGATACATGTGGGTGAATCCATAGCAAAGGTCCATCTTGCCACAGTACTCCAGTAGGCTGCCGCATAGTGGCAAGCACACATAACTGGAAAGGTTTATCACTCTGGAGCCTGCATAAAGTAGCATGTTGTATAGCTTCTTCTACTGTCATAAGGGCCGCTCTAGCCTCTTTGGTGAGGCTATGAGGGGAAGTAAGATCTGGATCACCCCTAAGAGTAGCATACAAAGGCTGTAGCATAACATTAGAAATATGTAAATATCCTCGTATCCAATTAATATCTCCCAGCAGTTTTTGAAAATCATTTAGAGTTTGGAGATCCTGAGCTCGTATGGTGATTTTCTGTGGTCGTAAGTTGTCACACCCAATTGTTGCTCCCAAATACTTAATAGAATCCCCTGTTTGAATCTTTTCAGGTGCGATATGCAGTCCATATTGAGCTAACAACTTCACTAGGTCTTTATAGGCCTCATGAACTGTCTGCTCTGATTTAGCAGCCAATAATACATCATCCATATAATGAATGATCTTGATGGAGGAATACTTTTGTCTGAGAGGTGCGAGGGTCTTCCCCACATACATCTGACACATCGTGGGACTATTAGCCATTCCCTGCGGCAACACTACCCACTCAAACCTTTGATCTGGTTCCTCGTGGTTACACGAGGGAAGGGTGAAGGCAAAACGCTGCGAGTCTTTAGGATGCAAAGGAATAGAAAAGAAACAGTCTTTAATGTCAATAACAATAATGTGCCAACCCTGAGGAACCGAGGAGAGCAGAGGCAGCCCTCTTTGAATGGGCCCCATAAGTTGCATTTGAGCATTAACTGCTTGTAGATCATGCAGTAGGCGCCACTTCCCTGATTTTTTCTTAATGACAAATATGGGAGTATTCCATGGAGAAGTAGAAGGCTGGATGTGACCCAAGTCAAGTTGTTCTTTAACTAGAGCATGAGCTGCTGCCAATTTAACCGAGGGAAGAGGCCACTGAGGCACCCAAACAGGCTCCTCGGTGAGCCATGTTATGGGTATTTGAGCCCCAGCGGCCCCTAGGAAAAACCCAGACCAAATCTGTCAAGCTTTTGATGACCTTGTACAGGATGCTTACGTCCCTGTAAATGTTTTCCTAGTCCTAGACCTGGCCTATACCCCATATTTTGCATAATCTGTTGAGACACTGGGGAATAGTCATTACTAAGAGTGAACCCCATGTCTTTCATCAGATCACGGCCCCATAGAGAGATAGGTAAATCAAGTACATAAGGCTGAAAGGTACCATTATGTCCTTCTGGATCCTTCCAGACTAGATGTCTACAGCTGATCTGAGGGGCCTGGGCATATCCAAGTCCTCTCAAGGATTGATCATAAGTCTGCACTGGCCATCCCTTAGACCAGTCCCTAAGTGCTATAATACTACGGTCTGCTCCGGTATCCAGTAATCCCACAATAGATTTACCTTCTATGCTTAATTCCAAAGTGGGGCGATTGCTCATATCTAGTGACAAATAGGCACAATTCCCTCCGGTGGTACCAATCTCATTCCCTGTCCGTGACCTTGAATCAGCAGGGAAGTGATTATGTAAGCTAGGCAAAATTAGCAATTGAGCAATCCGATCCCCTGGGGAGATGGACACAATGCCCCTTGGAGCTTCCACCATAACCTTTATTATCCCTACAGTATCAGGACTTATGACTCCGGGGAAAACATGAAGACCTTGTAAAATAGAGGATGCACGTCCAATTAGCAAACCTACAGTGCCAGGTGGTAGAGGCCCTGTAAACTCAGTTTCCACCAATTGGACTCCCATCTTAGGTGTTAATACGAGTCTGGAGGTGGAACAGAGGTCCAATCCCGCGGCACCTGTAGTGGCTCTCCGCGTTTCATGGGATGGCGTAGAGATGGCCATGTCTCGGGTTCGGGTGTGACATTCTCCACTGCCCCATATATTTGTGGGCCCTGGGGTCGAGGGCCCCGTTGGCCGTTTTTTGGCCCAGCTGAAATAGGCTGTCCATGGATGTCCCTCACTGATCTACACTCTCTTGCCCAATGCTTCCCCTTTTTGCATCTTGGACACAACCCCGGTAGACGAAGGCCATTGGAAAGGCCACCGTGAGAAGGTCCAGTAAAATTGTCTTTTTTGGAATTGTCTTTTTTGGGACATTCACGTCTAACATGACCGGGTTGACCACAATGGAAGCATGTTCCGGCGGCAGGACCACCCCCTTTTGTAATCCGAAGGACAGCAGCTGCAAGACCTGCATTAGTTAAAGGTCCTCCAATCTCTCTACACACCTTCATCCATGCTTCTATGCCTTTGTTCTTATAAGGAGCGATTGCTGCTTTACATTCCTTGGTGCATTGCTCAAAGACCAATTGCTTGACAAGGGGCATGGCTCTATCAGGATCCCCAAAAATCTTTCCAGCGGCGTCCACCATCCTTGCTACAAAGTCTGAAAAGGGTTCTGTAGGGCCTTGTATAATCTTAGTCAAATTACCAGATACCTCTCCTCTATTTGGAAGTGACTTCCATGCCCGAATGCAAATGTTATTAATTTGATCATATACCTCAAGAGGGAATCCCGTCTGTTGATTAGCAAATCTACCTTGCCCCAAAAGCATGTCCTTATCCCAGTGAGGGTGTCCCGCCGCATGGTTTTGGGCGGCCTGCTCTATTGCGCCCTCTAGCACAAATGCTCTCCAGTCCAAATATTTACCTGGGGAAACACAAGCCCGAACAAGGCTAGCCCAATCAGAGGGAGTCATACAGTATCTAGACAGACTCTCCACCTGAGTTAGTGTGAAGGCGGCATCCACCCCATAAGTGCGCACAGACTCCGCCAGAGTCTTCACAATTTTGAAATCTAAAGGCTCATGGAATCTTCCCCTATTATCATCCTGAAAAATTGGATAAGCAAGACCCATCTCAGCGTTAACAGCCCTCCATGTTTGAGCATGGAAAGCTCTCCCCGAAACACCCCCGCCATACGGCGGTGGATCCGGAGGATCACATTTCTTGAGCTCCTGTTTATTTTTGTTCCCTTCTCCTATAGCTAAACTCCCTAGCTGGCGAGACAGCCTCCCAAGCTCCTCCTCCTCATCCTCCTCTTCCTCTGACCCACTTTCACATGGGGGTGTGCGCAGCGCACTGAGATCTGGATACAATCGTCTCTTCCCCTGTTTCACGCTCCGCACACTTCCATCCTCCCGAGATACCTCACTTCCTGCCGTCTCCGATTTCTCCTCATGTAATTGTTCTAGAACTTCCTGTCCTTTAGTAAGTGCTTCCTGACATCTGCCATCTGTGAGGCAACTACGGACCATTTTCCAAAGGGGTATCACCCCGCCCTCTAATATGCCCTGCTCAGAAGCAAAGTCAAGATCTTTGCCTAATTTATCCCAACTAGGTATAGTAAGACTGCCTGAAAATGCAAACCACGGTGCAGCAATATCCAACTTCCGTAAAAATCTTTGTAAAGTACTATGTTTCACTTCCAGGCCCTTGGAACGTAACAGGCCGTCTAGGGCCAGAAGAAGCGGACTTGAAGATGCGGCACCCATGACACAGCAACAAAAGAAACACAGAAAACAAAAGTGAAAGTACACAGTGCAGCTGCAATAAAATATAAAGCTCTCTCTTTCTTTGTAGAGGAGCTGACCCCGCTTTGATCGCGGATCCCACTTACTGGGACTATCCCCGCTTTGGTCGCGGATCCCACTTACCTGGGACTAACCGGTGCACCACCCCTGACGGCTGAAAGTTCTGGTTCCCGGGTCTCGGCACCACTTGTCGCGACCCCTTGCCCGCAAGGAAGACGCAACAACAGGAATCTTCTTTCAGCCGTTTATTCAGGCCCCTGATGTTTCTTCTTCTTTTTCTCGGACGCCCCTCCCAGCCTTAATAAAGCATCCCAAGCCCCAATGCGAAGCTGCTACGTGGAGCTTTCTCATAGGGTGTTAAAAAATCACGTGCCAACTCTCCCAAATAAGGAGTTGTTTGTCACAGACCACAGCGGAGCCAGCGCCATCTTGTAATGGTGACCGCGGCTCACCACAATATATATATAATATTTTATATATAAATGAATATATATATATAATTGATTCACAAAATATGTTGTTTTATTAATTCTGGACTTAGAACACAGTCTGAGTAAGAGAAAAAAACATAATTAACTTTTCATTTCTTTTTTTTTTTTTTTAGTTTTATCTTTAGAGGGTGGTTGAGGTCTCTTAGTCTGTCCAATCTTTTGCAGGAGATATTTTTTTTTGTCTTGACTCAGGTGAGATAAATCCACCCTGTGAGTTCATTTACCTTCATGGTCATTGGGGTAGTCAGGATGAGTGAATAAGTTCCCATCCAACTAGATGTTAATACTTTGTAAAACCATTTGACATAGACAAAGTCATAGTCTTTGTTTTACTTAATAATGAAATTAACAAGACTAGAAAATTTGCTTAGTTTGTGTAATAGCTGTCTTGAAGTTTGGCTATCTTATACATTATATTCCTCTTTGAGATCAAAGAAATCTTTAAAAAATGTATCACTCTTCTAAACATAACTTTATTTGAGCTGAAGTCCAGCTCATTTTGGAGCCATTTTAACATGTAGTAGGTGGAAGGCAGAGTTTTGTCTCAGGTAAGGTGGGACTTGACAAATTTTAGGTAATGTGCTTTAGGTTTGAGATTGATTTTGCCTTTTTAAATGTCATTTTATAAAGTTGGCATATATTATTTCCCGAGTATATATGAATATTAGTTAACACAATATAATATTACACTTAAAAGCTGGATCAGAGAAAGGCTAAGGGGGCTGTTAACTTTCCTTTTGTGTGGGTAGGCGGCAAAATGTTTTCATGTTTTACAAGTTTACCTTAAACAGATAAGGCTCTCATTATTTTTAAAAGTGCATTGAAATTTCAATTGTAATGTGAAGAGTAACACAAAATTTTATATATAACTTATTGACAACAGATTACTTTATCTGGTTGTAAAACATTAAATGACATTAATAAATATCAACCCAATTTGTTATTCCTATACATATCTGAGACTTTTGTTACAGATAATTTTAGTTTGGAGAACATCAACATGGCAAAGTGTTCTCTTAAGCTTTACATTTTACTATTTTTAACTTTTACAGTACAGTTTAGTATCCAGAGTACAGTACAAAAATCATATGTCTGCATGGGTTTACAAAAATCAAAGGATATCCTTAAATTTCTTATACATTTAGAAAACAGTGTTAACAATCAGAAACTGCCTTGGTAAAAGTAAAGAGATATAGGAGAGATCTCCTGGGACAACATGTGGAAGAAGTAGAACAGACCAACCTGGCCCCGCACATGAAGGAGTTGGACCAGAGAGATCTCAGCCCCAGAGCAGAGGAAGAGCAGACTGACCACAGCCAGACACACAGAGGAGGAGGAAACTGACCCCATCCCAATGTGGGTAGGAGGAGGAGACGGACCTCAGCCAGACACATGGAGGAGGAAAAGGAGATTGACCACAGCTGCGTGTGCAGAAGAGGAGACCAACCATGCACATGTGGAGGAAAAGACCAAACCACATTTACCAATGCATGGCTCTTCTGGCTCAATTCCATTTAGAGACAACATCCAGGACCTGGAAGACCATCACCAAGGTTCTGTCCTGGTTACACCAGAGATATCCTTGCTAGCCTACTTCGCTTCATACCTCTTTCACTCTCCCTAGGACCTAATATCTCTATATTCTCACCTTCTACCTCACAAATCCCACATCCTATAGTCTCCGTTTTGTTCATCATTCAAAACTGTATACCCTTATGCAAACCTACTATTTTTAATGTGGACACGAATTGAATAATTTTTTTCTGTTTATTGTGACAAGACTATAATTGTCCAAGTAGGAATTATATAGTTTAAGGCTGCATATTGTTTGCTTTTGATGCTGTAAATATTAATATACCCCTTAACGTTGAGGTATTGGTAACCTGCAGGGACATTACAAGATTATAGAATAGAAACTGTAATACCTCAGATCTATATTGCTATAGAGGAAGACCCATAAACAACATTAAAAAAACAAGGGAAGAAAATGACCCCAAACAAACCAAGATGGTACAATAATAGAATACATTGACAGCTCAGTAGAAGAAATGTCAGAGAAGGACATCAAAAAATACACAATTAAAGTGATTTTCAAGGCACAGAATAATGTAAGACAGCAAATACAGGATACAATACATCACTCCAATAATGAGATAAGAGACAAAATACAGGTAGCAAAAGATTACTTCAAGAAACACATAGAGATTCTGGGAAAAAACCCCACAATCCTCAAAATGAAGGAATCAATAAACCAAATTATAAATTCATTAGAAAGCATCACCAACAGAATAGACCACTTGGAAAACAGAACCTCAGGTGATGAAGACAAAATATATAATCTTGAAGATAGAGTTGACTCTGCAGAGAAGATAGTCAGAAACCATAAATAGAACATCCAAGATTTATGAGATAACGTGAAAAGACAAAATTTAAGAATTATAAGAATAGATGAAGAAGCAGAGATACAAACCAAAGGAATGCAGCAATAATTTAATGATATAATATCAGAAAGTTTACCAAACCTAAAGAATGGAATGGAAGATCAAATATGAGAGGCTTACAGGACCCCTGATGTACAAAATTACAGCAGACCCACACCAAGATACATTAGAATGAGAATGACTAACATAGAGAATAAAGGTAAAATCTTAAAGGCTATGAGAAAAAAATCAAATTACATATGGGGGAAACCAATTTGGATCTCAACTGCTTTCTCAACCCAGACCCTCAAAGGTAGGAGTTCCTGGAATAAAATATTTTAAGATGTAAAAGAAAATGGATGCCAACCAAGAATTTTACATCCAGCAGAATTAAGTTTCAGGTTTAAAGATGAAATTAAAACCTTCCATGATCACAAACAATGAAAGGATTCACAACTAGAAAGCCTGAGCTACAGAGCATTCTCAACAAAATATTTCATGAGGATGAAGTTTAAAAAAGTGGAAACCAGCAAAGGGAGAAACTACACTAAAGTAATATTCAACCAAAGGAGAAACTAAATCAAATTAAAAACCAGAAGCAAAATGACAAGGAATACAAATCATATCTCACTAATAACCTTGAATGTTAATGGCCTAAACTTATCAATCAAAAGACCTAGACTGGCAGATTGAATTAAAAAGCAAGACCCGACAATATGCTCAATTCCTCCAGGGGCATGCTTTCCTCTTACCTCATGAGCTCTCTCCTCGAGTTCTCATAGAGTTAGGAATCTGAAGACACCAGTGGTCTGCTTAGACCAACAGTGTTATGTATATCCCAGGTATAATGTGGAGTAGAAAGTGAGTAAGTGAGCAAATATCAGAAAACTTGCCTCCTGAGTTCCCACTCAGCATGGAGAGATAGAGAACTGCCACCTCTACACAAGGACAAGGCAAGTTCAACACTTGCTCTGAGTTTTCACTTCTGAAAGTTAAGAATAAATCTTTCCATTGTTAAAATGCAAAAGTAGGTCACAGAAATGTAGATTTTGGGATACATCTACTGAAAAGTTCATTTGGGATAAATGGAGAGGAAATTATTGCTTTTTTAGAGAGAAAATGCATGGAGTCCTTCACTGGAACAAACAAAATCCTCTTAATGTGCCAGAGATTTGGGCTGTGCATCTGAGGCAAACACGAGGCTCCAAAGAAATGAGGTTAGAGCCCCAGGGAAATCCTGG
The DNA here is from genome assembly GCF_964194105.1 of Spermophilus citellus. Classification (NCBI taxonomy): domain Eukaryota; kingdom Metazoa; phylum Chordata; class Mammalia; order Rodentia; family Sciuridae; genus Spermophilus; species Spermophilus citellus. The sequence goes on along the minus strand of NC_138187.1, from coordinate 31,144,623 downwards.
CTATACTCTGTGGAGCCCACACACAGTTTCTGAAACCTCAGCACTTCTTCCCAAGGAGCAGCATCTAAATGGAACTAAGTGGGTCTTTGCAACCAGGAGAAGAAAAACGGGAACTCAAGCAAGACTTACATTGCAGCAAGCCAGAATAGTTCCCCCAAACAACAGAGGTTTTGGCCCCAGAATCTCCAGCTCCTTTAAAAGTCCACATGAGGATGTCCCATAGCTATACTGTAAAAGAGAAAGCCAAGTCACAGGAATTGTGAAAGTATGTGGGGCTTGCCTGTCACAGACTCAGAAACCAGAGCAGTCAAGCCAGGGAGGTGACACGTAGGTGATATAATGACAGCAAAATCCCCAAAGCAATAATTGCATTCACTCACCTTCTCCCCCTCCACCTCCAGTGAGGGACCTCCTAAAACTCATGATTAACTAAAAGAACCTGAATTCTTTATGCTCCCATCCTAAAATGAATAGTTGATAAGCATCCCCAAACTACAGTGTTCCTGAGAGCTTCAGACTGAAATTCTGCCAGGGCATTTGATTTGCCTATGTTGATTGGTGAAATTGATTATTCCATGAAATTATGATTCTCATTCATGGAATAATGAATGCTGTAGAAATAGAAAGATTTTTTTTTCTTTTCCTTGAATGATAAGATTTTGCTTAAGTGCATATTCTCAACATCACAAAGTCATGACGCACCTGTGGTAATATCGTTCTTACAATTTGTTCTGAGGGTTTTATAATTTTCCTTTTCTCTGAAGCATGCTCCTATTTTAGGACCTGGCAGTTAGATTTGTCTTCCCAGAAAGATCTGGGAGTGCTCACAGTGCTCTTATTTATATAGAATGACAACTGGGTCCAAGGCTTCCCATGACATCAGAGAAATCTGAACACCTTCAGAGATACCCAAATTGCTGTCGTCAGACACTCCATATGATTTGACATGTAGGAAGGCTGATTTTCCACATTTCACCTGAGTGGCACTGGGCACAAAAATGGGTTACCAAGGAACCAATGTTGAGGCCATTCCTCTCCTCATGAAATCTACAACCAGTGATGCTTGCATGGTCAGCACAGTGCCAGCCATGCTCACACTTATAAAGAGGGTCAGTTATGAAGCCATTCATTTGTTGCCTCTGTCCATCAACTACCTCTGTATGAAACCCATTAGGGCTTATGCTCCCTAGGGCAGGCCTGCCTGCAACTCATCATTGATATGTCATGTCCTGATACCCACAGCTGTGGGTTCTGGATCCTGCAAACCTCTTTACTCCAATGTGGCTGACATGGGGCAAACTTAAGAAAGAAGAGAGAAAGAGGAAAGAGGCTGCCAGCAACCACTGAAGCCTATAGCTGTTAATCCCAGAAGGTTGGTCCCATAGTGACAAATGGGGAAGGTATGAACAGTTCTATGTGTATGAAAGGAATGTTCCCCAAGAGACCTTTCAGTTACAATAGAGGTGCCCTTTGAAGTCCAAGTTTCTTCCTGTTCATAGCAAGAGATGCACTGTGCAATATCAAAAGAGAAAATGTGATGTCTTCCAGATGGTTGAATTAACATCTTCTTCTCCAGAGATGAGCCTTTAAAGCAGACAGTGTGTCAAATATTCTGTAAAAATCCAGTAACTCTTGTAAAATATCATACAATTTATTTCAGGAAAAACTTGTGTTTAAAGGATCCACAGGCATTCCTCAGCAAGGCCAGGTGGGCTCTGGGATTCCTCCTCTGTATTTCCAACAGCTGTCTCTGCTCTAAAAGTTCAACACTTAGAGGTAAATGGTTCTGCACATTGCATGATGTGGAAATTGAGTTATAGGAGGGGATGGAGGTTCCAGGGGAAGATCACAGAAAAGAGGGAAGGTGGAGTGTGACCCTCCCACTAGGTAGGGGGTGCACTGTGGAGCTTTTTGTAAATGATGCTGGAGAATAGGAGGGAGGAGAACAGGAATCCCTGATATCCACAAGACAGCCACACATATCCTCCAGCAGACATAATGGAGAAGGTAAAGATAATAAAACAAATCTCCAAATAACCCAGATGCCTCCAGAATTCCCAAAGTGATAGAGAAAGGGGCGAGGTTCCTACTGCACATGGCAGTCAGTTTTAAAAATTTTTTATTTTGTATAATTTGCCTCCATTGTATTCTGGATCATTGGTCTGGGTCTAAAATTCAGTTAATCAGATCATCCCAGGAAATAATTTTGTCAATAACCCCCATAGACACAGGAATAGGAAGTTGGGGGAAGGGGTAGTAACTCAAGCACATATTAAGCATCTAGTTAAGATTAATAGAAACTTATGCATTTCTAGCATTATATGTTTTGACCTTCCAAACACTTTAAAAAAAATAAGGCCCTGAAAACCACCTCAATTCCAGGGTTACAGAGGAGAAGGGCCCGGACAGCCACTCACAGAGAAAAACCAGGCTGATTGTGAAGAGAATCCAGATCTCCATGGAGAAGTTGGGGATCAGGTCTATCACAGCTTTCCATGGACAATTATCTACACTGAGTTTTCCTGTCAGCTGAAGATGAAAACCTTTAGGGCTGCCCTATGCACGGCTGTCCCTGCAGAGCTTCCCTTCTGTGCCCAGATGTATTTGGTGAGGCCAGCCTGCATTTTTACATTACGAAAGAGGAGATGGAGATAGTATGTCATCCAGAAGTAGGGCCACCTGTGCCCCACCTGAAGTTGGAGGGGTTGAATGCCCTCTGCACCCTGGCAGTTGGAAAAGGGTCATAAACACCCCTACTCTGACTTCCTCTGAATGCATGTTCTATGTAAAAACAATAAACAGTTCTCTTACTGTAACTATAACTATAGGTTAATCATGACCTATACTTATAGAACACAAGTTGCCTCCCCACATTGGTAATTGGAAAAGAAAAGTACACATTCAGTCTGACCTATTTTTAGTGCTGATTCTGTGGGAAATCAATAAGCACCTCAATCAGTGTTATTGGTAAGTTTAGTGGTTACAGATAACCACTTCCATTTCACCCCATTATTCTGGGTTTAAGTATATGGGCTGCTGAACAGTGGCCTGTGTAGGTAGACATCTCAATACTAAATATCAGCAACCTCCTTTCTTTGCTTTGGAGCTTATCAAGCAGCACGAAATGTTGACGATCATAGTTTGTCACTTTTGAGTGAAAGATTTCTTCAGGAGACACTAGACAGACACTACAGCTTCTCATATAAAATGCAGTAAGGGGAGTAGTGAGAGGAGGACCAAAGTCTCGCCAGATGTCACCACGCCAGTGGTAGCAGTGGCAGAGAAGGCAGCTGGAGAGGATTCTGTGCTACACTGGAGCTGAAAAAAATATGTATATGGAGAACACTAAGGATCCTGAAAGCCAGAAAATGGATCACTAGGCAATGCTGAGCTGACGTGGATCTGGGGCGAACAGTCTGGACCTCTCAGAACACACACTGAGCCCGGATCTGCTGAATTCAAGCTCCCATTTGCCTGCTTCCTGCAGACAAACAGCTGTGACTCAGCACTAATCCATCGGGCTGAAACAACTGGTCAGCCCTTCTGATCCTATGGAGGGAAACGAACTGCCACCATTTGCAAGAGATACCACCATGGCAGAGAACTGACGTCACCAGACTGCAGCGGAGGAGATAACTTCATTGAAACATGCGTCTACAGTGACTTCTTCCCTTCCCTTCTAATACCTTTCCTCTGAAGCATCAAATAAATCTACAGGAGTAAACATTAACTCAGCAAACAGAACAAGAAGTAACATGAGCAGCTTGAAAAAGCAAGGAAGAAAAGGAGTACAAACAATACAGGACAGCCTAAATATTCAGGAGGACCTAGAGTCATCAGAAAAATGGTCATATAAAGAACTCAAGGAACACCTTAGACAGATGGAATGGAACCTTAAAGAGGATATGAGACAGCAAATTCAAGCAGCGAAAGAACACATTGAGAATGAATTACATAAACAGATAAAAGAAGAAGTTAAGCATCTTTATCAGGAGATAGAGATTATAAAAAATAATCAAACAATAATTCTAGAAATGAAGGAAACGATAAACCAAATTAAAAACTTAATTGAGAATATCACTAACAGAGTGGAGCAAGTAGAAGCCAGAAGGTCAGATAATGAAGACAAAATATATCATCTTGAAAAGAGTCTAGCCAACTCAGAAAGGCTGGTAAAAAATCAAGAGAAAAACTTCCAAGAGTTATGGGATAACATTAAAAAACCCACACTTACGAGTCATTGGAATAGAAGAAGTTACAGAGATTCAAACCAAGGGAATGAATAACCTGCTGAATGAAATAATTACAGAAAACTTTCCAGAAATAAAAATGGAAACAGATATACAAATTGAAGATGCATAAAGGACACCAAGCACACAAAATCACAGTAGACCAACGCCAAGACACATTGTTATGAAGATATCCAATATACAGAACAAAGAGAAAATATTAAAAGCTACAAGAGAAAGGAGGCAGATAACATTAAGGGGTAAACCAATAAAGTTAACAATGGATTTTTATCACAGACACTAAAAGCAAGAAGGTCATGGAACAATGTATTTCAAACACTGAAAGACAATGGATGCCAACCAAGAATTCTGTATCCAGCAAAATTAAGCTTCAGGTATGACAACGAAATGAAAATCTTTCATGATAAACAAGTTAAAAGAATTTGCAGCCAGAAAACCATCATTGCAAAGCATTTTGAGCAAAACACTACAAGAGGAAGAAATGAAAAACAATAACCAAAACCATCAGTGGGAAGTGCCTCGGTAAAGACAGAGGGCGGGGGGAAAGATAATCATGGAGAAACAAACTAAATTTTTTTTTAAAAAGGATAAATAATCAAACATGGCTGGAAATACAAACCATATATCAATAGTAACTCTAAATGTTAATTGCTTAAACTCTCCAATAAAGCGACATAGGCTGGTATCATGGATTAAAAAAACAAATCCAACAATATGCTGCCTCCAGGAGACACATCTGATTGGAAAAGACATACACAGGCTGAAGGTGAAAGATTGGGAAAAAATATACCATGCACACGGTCCTCATAAGCAAGCAGGGGTGGCCATCCTCATATCAAATAAAATCGACTTCAAGACTAAGTTAATCAAAAGGGATAAGGAAGGACATTATATACTGATAAAAGGAACCATTCACAAACAAGACATAACACTTATCAATATTTATGCACCAAATAATGGTGTTGCGACATTCATAGAACAAATTCTCCTCAAGTTCAAGAATCAAATAGACCACAACACAATAATTATGGGTGACTTCAACACACCTCTATCACCATTGGACAGATCCTCCAAACAAAAGTTGAATAAAGAAACTATTGACCTCAATATCACAATCAATAACCTAGACTTAACTGACATATATAGAATATATTAACCATCATCAAGTGGATATACTTTTTTCTCAGCAGCACATGGATCCTTCTCAAAAATAGATCATATATTATGCCATAGGGCAACCCTCAGTAAATATAAAGGGGTGGAGATAATACCATGCATTTTATCTGATCATAATGGAATGAAACTGGAAATCAATGATAAAAGAAGAAAGGAAAAATCCTACATCACATGGAAAATGAACAATATGTTACTGAATGATCAATGAGTTACAGAAGACATAAAGGAGGAAATCAAAAAAATCTTAGAGATAAATGAAAATACAGACACAACATATTGGAATCTATGGGACACAATGAAAGCAGTTTTAAGAGGGAAATTCATCGCCTGGAGGTCATTCCTCAAAAAAAGGAAAAACCAACAAATAAATGAACTCACACTTCATCTCAAAGCCCTAGAAAAGGAAGAGCAAAACAATAGCAAATGTAGCAGAAGGCAAGAAATAATTAAAATCAGAGCAGAAATCAAGAAAATTGAAACAAAAGAATCTATTGAAAAAATTAACAAAACTAAAAGTTTGTTCTATGGAAAAATAAATAAGATTGACAGACCTTTAGCCGTGCTAACGAAGAGAAGAAGAGAGAGAACTCAAATTACTAACATACGGGATGAAAAAGGCAATATCACAACAGATGCTACAGAAATACAGAAGACAATTAGAAATTATTTTGAAAACCTATATTCCAATACAATAGAAGATATTGAAGACATTGATAAATTTCTTAAGTCATATGATTTGCCCAGGCTGAGTCAGGAGGATACACAGAATATGAACAGACCAATATCAATGGATGAAATTGAAGAAGCAATCAAAAGACTACCAACTATGAAAAGCCCAGGACTGGATGGGTATACAGCAGAGTTTTACAAAACCTTTAAAGAAGAATTAATACCAATACTTTTCAAGCTATTTCAGGAAATAGAAAAAGAGGGAGCTCTTCCAAATTCATTCTATGAGGCCAACATCACCCTGATTCCAAAACCAGACAAAGACACCTCAAAGAAAGAAAACTACAGACCAATATCTCTAATGAACCTAGATGCAAAAATCCTCAATAAAATTCTGGCAAATCGAATACAAAAACACATCAAAAAAATTGTGCACCATGATCAAGTGGGATTCATCCCTGGGATGCAAGGATGGTTCAATATACGGAAATCAATAAATGTTATTCACCACATCAATAGACTTAAAGATAAGAACCATATGATCATCTCGATAGATGCAGAAAAAGCATTTGACAAAGTACAGCATCCCTTTATGTTCAAAACATTGGGAAACCTAGGGATAACAGGAACTTACCTTGACATTGTAAAAGCTATCTATGCTAAGCCTCAGGCTAGCATCATTCTGAATGGAGAAAAGTTGAAGGCATCCCTCTAAAATCTGTAAAAAGACAGGGTTGCCCTCTCTCACCACTTATATTTAATGAAGTCCTTGAAATACTAGCCAGAGCAATTAGACAGACAAAAGAAATTAAAGGCATAAAAATAGGAAAAGAAGAACTTAAATTATCACTATTTGCAGATGACATGATTCTATACCTAGAAGACCCAAAAGGGTCTACAAAGAAACTCCTAGAACTAATAAATGAATTCAGCAAAATGGCAGGATATAAAATCAACACGCATAAATCAAAGGCATTTCTGTATATCAGCGAAACTACTTCTGAAACGGAAATGAGGAAAAACGCTCCATTCACAATATCCTCAAAAAAAAAAACATACTTGGGAATCAACCTAACAAAAGAGGTGAAAGATTTATACAATGAAAACTATACAACCCTAAAGAGAGAAGTAGAAGAAGATCTTAGAAGATGGAAAAGTATACCCTGTTCATGGATAGGCAGAACTAACATTATCAAAATGGCGATCTTACCAATAGTTCTCTATAGGTTTAATGCAATACCAATCAAAATCCCAATGGCATTTCTTGTAGAAATAGATAAAGCAATCATGAAATTCATATGGAAAAATAAAAGATCCAGAATACCAAAAACAATGCTAAGCAGGAAGTGTGAATCAGGCGGTATAGTGATACCAGATTTCAAACTATATTACAGAGCAATAGTGACAAAAACAGCATGGTACTGGTACCAAAACAGGCTGGTGGACCAACGGTAGAGAATAGAGGACACAGAGAGTAATCCACAAAGTTACAACTATCTTATATTTGATAAAGGGGCTAAAAGCATGCAATGGAGGAAGGATAGCATCTTCAACAAATGGTGTTGGGAAAACTGGAAATCCATATGCAAGAAAATGAAACTGCATCCCTTTCTCTCGCCATGCACAAAAGTTAACTCAAAATGGATCAAGGAGCTTGATATCAAGTCAGAGACTCTGCGTCTGATAAAAGAAAAAGTTGGCTCCGATCTACATATCGTGGGGTCAGGCTCCAAATTCCTTAATAGGACACCCATAGCACAAGAGTTAATAACAAGAATCAATAAATGGGACTTACTTAAACTAAAAAGTTTTTTCTCAGCAAGAGAAACAATAAGAGAGGTAAATATGGAGCCTACATCCTGGGAACAAATTTTTACTCCTCACACTTCAGATAGAGCCCTAATATCCAGAGTACACAAAGGACTCAAAAAATTAAACAATAAGATAACAAATAACCCAATCTACAAATGGGCCAAGGATCTGAACAGACACTTCTCAGAGGAGGATTTATAATCAATCAACAAGTACATGAAAAAATGCTCTCCATCTCTAGCAGTCAGAGAAATGCAAATCAAAACCACCCTAAGATACCATCTCACTCCAGTAAGATTGGCAGCCACTATGAAGTCAAACAACAAGTGCTGGCGAGGATGTGGAGAAAAGGGTACACTTGTACATTGCTGGTGGGACTGCAAATTGTTGCGGCCAATTTGGAAAGCAGTATGGAGATCCCTGGGAAAGCTGGGAATGGAACCACCATTTGACCCAGCTATTGCCCTTCTCGGACTATTCCCTGAAGACCTTAAAAGAGCATGCTACAGGGATACTGCCACATCAATGTTCATAGCAGCACAATTCACAATAGCTAGACAGTGGAACCAACCCAGATGCCCTTCAATGGATGAATGGATAAGAAATGTGGCATTTATACACCATGGAATATTACGCAGCACTAAAAAATGACAAAATCATGGAATTTGCAGGGAAATGGATGGCACTAGAGCAGATTATGCTAAGTGAAGCTAGCCAATCCCTAAAAAACAAATACCAAATGTCTTCTTTGATATAATGAGAGCAACTATGTACAGAGCAGGGAGGAAGAGCAGGAAGAGAAGATTAACATTAAACAGAGACATGAGATGGGAGGGAAAGGGAGAGAAAAGGGAAATTGCATGGAAATGAAGGGAGACCCTCATTGCTATACAAAATTGCATATAAGAGGTTGTGAGGGGAATGGGAAAATAAACAAGGAGAGAAATGAATTACAGTAGATGGGGTAGAGAGAGAAGATGTGAGGGAAGGGGAGGGGGGATAGTAGGGGATAGGAAAGGTAGCAGAATACAACAATTACTAATAGGGCATTATGTAAAATTGTGTATGTGTAACTGACATGATTCTGCAATCTGCATTTGGGGTAAAATTGGGAGTTCATAACCCACTTCAATCTAATGTATGAAATATGATATGTCAAGAGCTTTGTAATGTTGTGAACAACCAATAAAAAAGAAAATAAAATAAAAAAATAAAATGCAGTAAGGAAATACATCTATTTATCCATGCATTGATTCAAGGCCAAGGGGAGGTGTTGTACCAGGTAGAGTCTCCCGGCACACAGTCTCCTTACCCAGGAATAGCCTTAGGTGAGCAGAAGACACATAAATGGGCTCAGATAGAGCCATGCCTGTGGTATTCCTGTGGAATGTCTGAAAAAATGACACTCTGCAGAGATGTGATTAAGGATATATGTGGCAGAGATACTTACAGACAAGGAAAAGGACAGGAAAGAAAAGCTGGGAGGCAATCACCAGGCATGGTGGGATTGATAGCCCAGGGAATTCTTACATATGCCTGACTTCTCTCCTTGACTTTAATGGACTCTGTTTCATAGAGTGAACCCTGGTTCACAGAGATTGAAACTGAGGCTCAGTGAATGCAAATGGCTTCACAACAGCTGTGGATCACGACAAAATAGGATAGATAGAGCTAACGTGAAGGGAGTTTGAAAAGTCTTCTGCTTGTCATTTCTCAGTACTTGCCATTCCCTGACAGGGTCAACATCAGACATAGCCAGACCCATGACTGCAACAGCTAATCAGTTGAGATTCAGTTCCTATCCCATAGTTATTCCCGCAGCAGCTCCCCTGTGGCATTTTCAGAAGTAAGAACACCTCTCCCCCCCCCTCCTTTCTTTCTCTCTCTCTCTCTCTCTCTCTCTCTCTCTCTCTCTCTCTCTCTCTCCTTTCCCTCCTTCCTTCCCTCCCTCCCTAACCAGGGATAAAGAGGGAGGAAAATCAGGGAGATACTGAAGGTATTGATGAGTAGGACCATCCTCTATGATCCCATCAGAGGGGTCCACAGAATGCATTCAAACAAGGTCAGAGTGTCATCTTATAACCACTGGCAACTTAATCCCAATGCCTTCCTTATTCTTTTTGGAAATAAATCCCCTATGGAAACTCATATGTTTTCATTTTCCTCCAAAGCATATAATTACAAATACTGTGTCATTACCAAGTCCAATGTGACAGTTCCTCTGCTCTTGTCATCTTAGGCCCTAACCAGGGTGCTTAGACTTCACATACAATGGAATATTACTCAGCACTGAAAAATAACAAAATCATGGCATTTGCAAGGAAATGGATGGCATTAGAGCAGATTATGCTAAGTGAAGTTAGCCAATCCCTAAAAAAACAAATGCCAAATGTCTTCTCTGATATAAGAGGGGTGACTCAAACTAGAGCAGGGAGGAAGAGCATGAGAAGAAGATCACCATCAAATAGGGATGAGAGGTGGGAGGGAATGGGAGAGAAGAGGGGAATTACATGGAAGATGGAAGGAGACCCACATTGTTATACAAAAATACATATAAGAGGATGTGAAGGGACGGGGAAAAAAGATAGAGAAAAAAAAGAGTTATGGTAGAGGGGGTAGAGAGAGGTGAGATGAGCGGAGAGGAGGGGATGGGGGATAGAAACGGGATAGGAAGGGCAGCAGAAGACAACAGACACTAGTATGGCAGTATGTATAAATGTGGCTGTATAACCAATGTGATCCTGCAATCTGTAAATGTGTGAATAATAAGAATTCATACCCCATTTGAATCAAATGTATGATATATGATATGTTAAGATCAACGTAATGTTTTGAGCAACTAATAAATTTCTGATTTTTTTTTAAAAAATCAATAGCTATCATTACTTGGGAATGAAATGTAATCAGAACTATTTCCCAACTGATGCAAATGGTCTTACTCTACAGGGGATAATAATAAGAGACATATGATATATGATATGTCAAGATCAATGTAATGTTTTGAGCAACTAATAAATTTCTGATGTTTTTTTTTAAAGCAATAGCTATCATTACTTGGGAATGAAATGTAGTCAGAACTATTTCCCAACTGATGCAAATGGTATTACTCTACAGGGGATAATAATAAGAGACATGTTCTTTGTGCCATTTGATTCCCCAGAAGCAATGTTTTCTAACATAAAAAGTTTGCAAACTGACAATTTATTTGAACATATACAGGAAGCACCCAAACCACCCCTTGTCTCCCATCTACTCTTTGTTGTATTGAAGTATCTGCATGTACTTTTAGAGGTCTGCTCTAAGTGCTGAGATTACAAAGATGACTAAGATTCAGGTGTTCTGGCCAAAAATAATGACAAACAGATAAGTACAGCAACCATCCAAGTATAATAAATGTCTTTGTCAACATTGAATATTTGAGTTTCTGTCTCAGTATTCTTCATATACTATCAATGTGGAGTCTCAAATAATATTCACAGGGCATTAGGCTCAGATCCCATCACTGGATTCAGAGTATTGTAAGGATCTCCATGAATCTGATATTATACCTTACATTGTTAGCCCAAGTTTCTCCTCTTATGGGAAACCTGTCCTGATTTCCATTGTTTAAGTATTTGCTCTCATTTCAGGGAGGCAGTGTTGTGCTGAAATGATTTGAGTGTTAGACTCAATTTTCACAATTTCTAATCTTGACTTGAAAAAAAGAGAGTAATTTTTAAAATGCAAACAAGATCTTTTTCTAACTCTGTTCTCAAGAGCCTACACTTCTCAGTAGGGGCACACTTGATTAGGTCTATTTGGGAAACCAGGTGGTATCTAGCTTTGATTGCTGAAGAAGGGAAACAACCAACTCTTGTAGGCCTCATGGCTGGATGTTGTAGGGAAAGTGGCAGGTCCCATGGCATTCTCTCTTGGCATTGGAGGAACTGTGTTTCTTACCTCAGTGACACTATGAATTGGCTCGGCTGCATGCCTGCTGTGTTTGGGACATGCAACAGCACTGCATATAAAGGTCAGAATTATTGCTCTCATGGAGTTTAACATGTAACAGGAAAAAGATGCTAATCCTACAAGCACACAACAAATATTGAATTAGAAATAGAACTACTATATGATTCAGCATCCCACTTCTGGATATTTATCTAGATAAAATATAATGTGTCATAGAGGCATGTGTACTCCCATGTTCATTGCAATATTATTCATGATAACCAAGAATAAAAATCAACTTTAGTGTCCATAAATTAATGAATGGATAAAAGGAAAGGTGGAATGTATACAAGAGATAACACTATTCAGCCTTACAAATGATGAATTTCTATCATTTGGGACAGAATGGATGTGACTGAATGGCTTCATTTCTTTACAAAATATCCTGCATCAAATTCTTCATTTTAGTAATAAAATACAGATTTATAGAGAAATTGGTAGTGAGGCATATGGTCATTACTGTAACTAAACTGAAAAAGTGGAAGCATTTTTAGAATTGCAAAATGCCCATAGGTTGGGAGAGTTGGGAAACAGCCAGATCAAAACATACATGGAATTTTAGAAAAAAAGAGGAGGAAATAGTAACAGTATCGAGGGGAAATAATTTCAGGAATCCAGACACCATAGACACAAATCTATCACTCACACACCTGACCATGGGAATAAATCTATATTCTTCTAAGTCTAAATCTTTCAACTACATGTTCTTAGTCAGAGAAAGTAAGTGAGGTGACTGAGACTGGCAGCCAGCTGGAAGATGTCACAATTCCAACAATGTCAGCAAGGATGACATGTATCCAATAGCTTTTTACAACACTATGTCACTAGCAAAATTCTGGTTGAATATTAAACAACAACCTCAGGTGACCACAAAAACCTCAGAAAGTGTAGACAATAACCAGTTCAGGTAGGGTAAGAATGGGAATTTGTGTCACCCAGGAACATGCTGTTAGGCATTGCTTTAGAACCTGTCACTAAAAGTCAAGATTTCATTAACAATTTGTCACAGATGATATATATCAAAGTGAGTCCTGAAAGGCAGACCTTGACTGCCACCAATCATGACATGTATCTAATGTTTTTCTACCTTGTAGATATAATCCTGGTTGACTATTATCTAACAACTTCAGCTTACACATGAAACTTAGGAAGTTCATATTGTAATCACCCTAATCAGGCCCATTGAGATTGTGAAATCAGAAGACTGATTAACTGGTCACCTTACAACCCACCAGTTTGGGCCCAGATTCCACTTGTCATAAAGAACAGTTGGATCTCAAATCTTGTTTGCCAAGGAGAATGCCCTGTAACCCTGCAGAATTATAAATGGTCCACACTCATTAAATTTTCTAGGGTGTTTAATCAATAAAACCCAATGGTGATGAATTATTTTAGCAACAACAAAGTCAGAAAGTTTCAGATACTTTAACAGAAAGACAGAAGGGCTGCATAGCCTCCTGTGACTACTATAATGAAACAGATACTATTTTTTTTTTGCTAAATATTAACATGAAATCATATGAAAATATCCAGAATTTTGGTAAAAGTAAGTATATGAACAACACTAAAAAATCTATAAAATAGTTATTTTTGTTGGTAGATCTTTGCTCCTTTCTGTTATAGGTTATCAAAGCTAAAGGTTAAAATGAAGATAAGTCATGTTAAGTGAAATAATCCAGTCCCAAAACATTAAACTTCAAAGGTTTTCTCTACTAAGGGGAAGCTAATCCAAAGTAAGGCAAGTAAGGTGGAGATAAAAAATACAAGAAAAAGAGAGAGGGAACAAAAGAAGGGAGAGGTAATTTCATCAAAAAATGGGAGTTCATAATCTGCTTGAATCATATGTATGAAATATGATATGTCAAGAGCTTTGTAATGTTTTGAACAACTAATAAAAAATAGAGGAAAGTTCAATAGAATAGATGGAGGGGTTGAGGAGGAAGAAGAAGGGACATAAAAAGGAAAGAAGAGTGGAATGAATCTCACTGAACATGGAATGTGCATGCATGGGTGTGGCACAGTGGGTCCCAGCATCACATGTTTCCATAGGACATTAATAAAAAAATTGTAAATGGATTTGTTATGGGATGATTTGAAAATTAAGTCAGTCTGACCCAATTTTGTTCAGACAATTCACCCTGGGCAGCATTGGCCCCCATTTCTGCATGAGCCCATTCACATAGAAGCTGAAATTGCCACCCTTACCAACTTGATCCCTGAAAACAATGTCCATAACTGTAGAACTAATGCAAGCTTGCTTCCTGACTATGCACAAAAAGGTGCCAATTCTGAGAACTTGGTGCTTTCCACTTTGTGAAATATGTCTTATGATTGTACTTGCCTCCCCTGCCTCCCTTCTTTGTGCTTTTTTGTGTCTTTAAGATGCCCCCCACCAGCATTCAATTCTTGGGCTGCAGAACTGGCGGCTTTGTGTTCCCTTGGCCCTGGCCAGAATAAATTCTTTATCTTTACTTCAAAAAGACACAGAGTTTTATTTGGGATTTTGGAATAGTGCCTTAACATTTGGAAGCCCCAGAGAAATATTCTCTGGAGTCTAGGCTGTGGCTCTCAGCCACCTGAGACCCCAATGCCACAAACACAGAGAGAAGATCCTGGAACCACATATATCAAGCTCTGAAAAAAAATGGGTACAATTTGCAGGGAAATGGACGGCACTAGAGCAGATTATGCTAAGCGACGTTAGCCAATTCCTAAAAAACAAATGCTGAATGTCTTCCCTGATATAAGGGAGGTGACTCAAAACAGAGTGGGAAGGAAGAGCATGAGAAGAAGATTACCATGAAACAAGGAAAAGAGGTGGGAGGGAATGGGAGGGAGAAGGGGAATTGCATGGAAGATGGAAGGAGACCCTCATGGTTTCACAAAATACATATATGATGGTGTGAGGGGGAAGAGAAGAAAAAAGAGAGAGAGAAGTGTCACAGTAGAATGAGAAGAGAGAGGTAATGGGAGGGGAGGGGAGGAGAGGGGGGATAGGGAGGGCAGTAGAATACAACTGACACTAAGATTGCTGTATGTATACACATGAATGTATAACCAATGTGATCCTGCAATCTGTACACATGGAAAAATGAGAATTCATACCCTATTTGAATCAAATATATGATATGTCAAGATCATTGTATTGGGTTGAGCAAATAATAAAAAAATTACAAATAAAAATTGGTGCCAATCAAGAAACTTGTATCCAGCAAAATTAAACTTTAGATTTGAAGATGAAATAAAAACCTTCCATGATAAACAAAAGTTAAAAGAATGTATGGCCAGAAAATTGGCTTTACAAAACATCCATGGCAAAATATTCCATGAAGAGGAAATGAAAAACAACAATGAAAATCAGCAGAGGGAGGTAGTACTCTAAAAGAAAAACTAATCAAAGAAGAAAATCAAGTCAAGTTAAGTAACCAAAATAAACAAACATGGCTGGGAATACCATGTCTCAATAGTAACCCTGAATTTTAATGGCTTAAACTCACCAATCAAAAGACATAGGCTAGCACACTGGATTAAAAAAAGAACAATATGCTGCCTCCAGGAGACTCATCTGATAGGAAAAGATACACAGACTGAAGGTGAAAGGTTGGGAAAAATCATACCACTCACATGGGTTGCAGAAGCAATCAGAGGTGTCCATCCTCATATTAAATAAAGTAGACTTCAAGCCAAAGTTAATCAAAAGGGATAAAGATGGACATTATCTACTGCTGAAGGGAAGCATATACCAATAAGACATAACAATCATAAATATATATGCCCCAAACAATGGTGCAGCTATGATCATCGAACAAACTCTTCTCAAGTTCAAATTGAACACAACACAATAATTTTGGGTGACTTTAACACACCTCTCTCACCACTAGGTATATCTTCCAAACAAAAATTGATTAAGGAAACTAAAGAACTCAATAATACAACCAATAACTTAGACTTAACTGACATATATAGAATATTTCAACCTGCATCAAACAGGTACACTTTCTTCTCAGCAAATCATGGATCCTTCTCCAAAATAGACCATATAATATGCCAAAAAGCAACTCTTAGCAAATACAAAAAAGTAGAGAGATACAATCATGCATTTTATCAAATCATAAGGGAATGAAATTGGAAATCAACAACAAAGTAAAAAATAAAAATTTCTCCATCGCTTTGAGACTGAACAGTATGCTACTGAATGAACAATGGGTTGCAGAAGACATAAAGAAGGAGATCAAAAATTCTTAGAGGTAAATGAGAACACAGACAAAACATATCAAAATCTGGGACACTATGAAAGCAGTACTAAGAGGAAGGTTCATTGCATGGAGTTCATTCCTTAAAAGAAGAAAAAGCTAATAAATAAACGACCTCATATTACATCTCAAATCCTAGAAAAAGAGGAACAAATCAGCAGCAAAATCAGCAGAAAGCAAGAAATAATTAAAATTAGAGCTCAAACTAATAAAATCAAAACAAAAGAAACAATTGAAAAAATTGACAAAACAAAAAGTTGGTTCTTTGAAAAAATAAATAAAATTGACAGGCCCTTAGCTATGCTAATGAAGAGAAGTAGAGAGAAAACTCAAATCACCAACGTACACGATGAAAAAGGTAATATCACAACAGATACTACAGAAATACAGAGGATAACTAGAAATTATTTTGAAAACTTATACTCCAATAAAATAGAAGACATTGAAGGCATCGATAAATTTCTTTAAAAAAATTTTCTTAGTTGTGAATGGATCTTTTTATTTATTTGTATGTGGTGCTGAGAATCGAACCCTTGCTTCAGGCATGCTAGGCAAGCACTCTACCACTGAGCTACAACCCCAATCCCGATAAATGTCTTAAGTCATACGATTTGCCTATTTGAATCAGGAAGATATACACAATTTTAAACAGACCAATATCAAGTGATGAAATAGAAGACGCCATGAGAAGCTTACCAACCAAGAAAAGTCCAGGACCAGATGGATACACCCCCAAGTTCTACAAGACCTTTAAAGAAGAACTAATACCAATACTCTTCAATTTATTTCAGGAAATAGGAAAAAAGTTAAATGTTTTAGACAAAAATTTCACCTATTTTATCAGTCATCCACTTCATGCTTTGAATATAGTCTTTGGCTGCTTCGCCACTGAGGCTTATTTTAATATGGTCAGGATTTTATTTTCCTCTTCTTCCTCTCTCTCTTCATAACCTGGGGGTTGGGAACAAGATTATCTTTTCCCATCCTAGGCTGAGTTATCCATCTGTCTTTGAGCATACACCCACCACAGGAACAAAGTAAATCAGACTTCAGGACTGGTGCCATAAGAATGGTTATCTCCCAAATTAACAGGTAAATAGAATGTCTCACAGGGAACACCTGGAATGGATTATATCTTTAAAAACCATCAGTTCTTGGGTTGAGTCAGAGCACTTGCCTGGCATATATGAGGCACTGCATTCAGTTCTTGGCACCACATAAAAATTAATAAATAAAGACATTCTGTCCATCTACCAATACAAAAAAAAAAAAAGATCAAACAAACAAACAAAAAAGAAACCCTCTGTTCTCCCTGATGGGCAGAATCACAGCCTCTGGGAAAGGAGTCCCTTGTGCTTCTCCTTCCTCAGTAGAACAATAAAACTTTCTATTTTTCTCAAAACTGTCCTTTTTATTGAATTGACATCAGGGACAAGACTGAGCTTTCAGTAACACTATTGTTGCTTGAGGTACATTATGTGTGTGTGTGTTGGGTACAGTGATGCACATCTGTAATCCCAGGGGATCTGGAGGAGGATCATGTGTTTGAGGGTTTGAAGGCAGATTCAGCAAGGCTGTAAGCCACACAGTGAGATCCTGTCTCAAAATAAAAAAAAAAAAAGTGTGCTGGGGATGTGGCTGGATTTTAAGCAACCTTAGGTTCAATTACTGCTACTAAAAAAAACCAAAATGTGTGTGTGTGTGTGTGTGTGTGTGTGTGTTTGTGGGCAAATATGTGTTTGTGTGCATGTGTATGATGCCCTTTACTCTGTACTCCTAGTTGAGAAACCACTTTAGAATTTTAAAGCTAGGACCTCCTTGGCAGATGTCTTCTTCAAGGTCCAGTCTATTCCACTGTCTTTGTGCTTCATCCTGCCCTCAGGAGTTCTTTGTTTCTGGCTGAACTGGAGGGCCTGGGGGTCTCTCATGATATGCAAGATAAAGAGAATAATGTGGAGGTGGCATTTTTTAAATACAAGAGAATCATAGAGGTAGAGAGAGAGGCAGGTGATCCTTGGGGTCCTGTGATTTGAAGGGCATTTACTGAGCCCCTTCTACAGTCAGATGAGGAATTAGAGCTGAGCATACCCAAGTTCTCACACAACCAACCCCACAAGTCCTTTGGATTCTGCTTTCATAACTTACTAAGTAGGAGAGAGTTAAGGGGTAAAGGAAAAATCATGATATGGTTTGACTCTGGAATGTTCCCAAAGGCTCAAGGGTTAACACCTTTGTTCCCAGTGCAGCAATGTGCGGAGGTGGAGATTTTGGGGAGGTGATTTGATCATGAGCTTCCCTAATCTCATCTGTGAATGATCCATAGATGGATTCACATTTGTATGGCATTATCAGAAGGTGGTAGAGAGGACGGAGCCTAGGGCCTAGTTGGAGTTAGGTCACCAGGTGCAGATCCTAGAAGAGCTTATCAAATCCCTAGCCCCTACCTTGCCCTCCTTATGCTTCCCAATCACCATGAGGGGAGGAACTTTGCTCCATGGTGCACTTCTGTCATGGAAATCTGCCTCACCAAAGCCCAGAATCAATGGATCCAAGTGATTATGGGCTGAAATCTCTTAAACTGTGAGTCCAAATATATCTTTTCTTCTTTATTTAATATGTTTCAGTTATTTTTTTCTCTTATGGTTTTAAAATTTTTATTTGTGCATTATGATTAGATAGATGAGTGATTTTCATTGTGATATATTCATATATGCACATAGCATACACTGTCTATTTCATTCTCAGATCCCTCCCTTTGCTCCCCCTTTTCCCTCCACTGATTCCATTTCTCTACTGCTCCCTTTTCTGTTTACCTGAGTTCACTTTCTTTCATTTATATCTCTCTAGCTTCCACATATGATAAAAAACAAAGAACCCTTGACTTTCTGAATCTGGCTTATATTACTTAGTATGATGTTCTCTGTTATGATTTGGGTGTGTAGTGTTCCCCAAAGGTTGAGGTGTGAGACAATGCACGAAGGTATAGAGGAGAAATGATTGGGTTATATAGCATAGTCTTAACCTAATCAGTGAATTAGTCCCTGATTGAATTAACTGAATGGGAACTGTAGGCAGGTGGAGTGGGACTGGAGGAAGTGATTCATTGGGGGCATGGCTTTGGGGTATATATTTGTATCTGACAAGTGAAGACCTCTCTCTCTCTCTCTCTCTCTCTCTCTCTCTCTCTCTGTCTATCTCTCTCTCTCTCCTGATCATCATGTGAGCTGGTTCCCTCTGCCACAATTTTACACCATGATGTTCTGCCTCACCTTGAGCCCCCATGGAATGGAGCTGGCCTTCTATGAAATAAGACATCTAAAACGATGAGCCTTTAGATAAACTTTTCCTCCCCATACAATTGTGCTAGCTGTGTCCTTTAGTCACAGAAGAAAAAAAGCTGACCAAATCATTCTCTGTTTCTATTAATTTTCTTGCAAGTGGCATAACTCTATTTGTGTTTATGGCTGAGTAAATCTCCATTGAGTACATACATATACCATATTTTCTTTATCCAGTTGATGGACACCTAGATTGCTTTTATGACTTAGTTATTGTGAAGTATACTACCAAAAACATGGATATGCATAGTATGTTGATTAATTCTGTTGGATAAATATGGGGGATGATATAGCTGGGTCATATATTGATTTAATTTCTCATCTCTTGTCACATCAACCACCCATGTCAAACACTGCTGGGAAGTTCAACAAGTTTTCTTTTATTTTGTAATAAAATTTGTAATTTAATATTATTTTTGTATTTATTTGATTAGCATTGCTCTCCCTTAAGGTTAAATTTCACAAGGGCAAGGATTCTGACTGGCTTATAGGTAGAATTTGGCACAAGTCCTGAACACAGTAACCAGACAGTCCTGCCAATCTACAGTGATACTGATGTTAGGGACACATTGGAAGAGTCCAATAATGAGAGGAACTGTCTCTTTCACCTGACATGCTCCTCAACCTTCCCATCCATTAGCCCAGAAGAGTTGGTTATTTCCTCTTCTAGCCACCAAAGCTTAGATACCACCTGATTCCCCAAATTAGCAAGATCAAGTTTTATCCGACTGAGTAGAATGGGCACTTAACTAAGTTAGATAAATAATCTTGCTTGATTTTTTCATAATTGTAATTATAAATTGTGGAATTTGAACATTATACACAAATCATTCCAGAGCACTTCTGTGTCTCTCTACACCAAGAGAAATTTAGTCAGACAATTCCAGTCAAGACAGGCTTTCCATGGGAATAACAACTTGGGCTACCATTATGAAAGGATGGAAATATCATAATTATTGGGACCCTTACATCACTAAGTTTGTGGATCACCTGTTCATTTACACTTATATCAGCCTGATGTTTTACTGAATGTAATCTGAGATTGGACTTTTATCTGTTGCATATGAAAACAAGAAAGAAGATAAACCATTCATATTGATAAGGACTGTATGTGTCTCATACTTGTATGATTAATTTTATGTGGCTGAACCATCCTTATTTATACTATGTCCTTATTTTTTGCTATCACTATCTGCAACCAGAATAATAACTGGGAATTAAACATCTGAATACTTAAATATATAGAACTATCTTTAAAGTATGTGGTGAGTGCTTCACTAAATATGTAGAGGAGATGCCAGAGTCATGAAGGCAGTCTTCTGGCACATAATGCTTTCCTGGACATGCACAGAAAAAAATTTAGTATGCAAATATCTTTGTGTTTGATGATATTACCTTCTATGGAATTAAGTTCATGAGGAACATGCCTCTCTCTCTCTCTCTCCCTCTCTCTCTCTCTCTCTCTCTCTCTCTGTGTGTGTGTGTGATGACTTCTCCCTGTGTTATCTGACCTTGAACTCCTGGGCTCAAGTGATTCTCTAGCCTCATCGTCTTGAACAACTAGGACTACAGATGTTTGCCACCCTGCCTGGCTAGAGCTTGGCTTCTTTGATTGCCCTTTGCAGAAAAAGAACTTTTGCATAGATTGGGGTCCAGCACTGGATGCGTTTTTCATCTCAAGGTATGTCTAACCCATCCTTGCTGGTACAAATCCCAACCAGTCCAACCAGGTTCAGAGCTATGAAAGATGGGGAAAATAATAATAGCCCTGGCTATTTCATTATAGTAGTCAAATACATGATTTGAAGGAAGATGAAATTATATTAGTTCTATAGAGGTTTTTTATACAGAAAGTATAAAAAAGATTTTGGGTTATGGTAAGATTGTTACTGACAACCTAACCCTGGGACCTGCCTTGATCCTGGCTGGCTGGATTTGGCTGCCTATCCACATAATAAATAGACAAAATATGGTAAAATGAGTATTGAACTTGATGCAGTTCGATCAGCCCAGGAGGAAGTGGTTAGATTACTTCTCCTTACCTATCCCACAGACACAATTATAATTTACAGAAACAAAAGCCAGGTGATATACATGTGTATATTTGGTTGATCTGAAGAGGGAGCAATCTGGAAAAAAAGGCAGGAAATACAAAGATGCAGATTTAGTCTGTGTTGTCCCAGATGGAATGAAATCCCCATTTACATCCTCTTTGGTGCCTGTCAGGGTGGGAGGTGGAAGCCCAATGGCTCCCAGCTTCTACTCTCAACATAAGGAGGTCATTCCCAATTTCAGATGGGGTGCCTCTGAATTCAGTCTGTTTCAAGATTGTTAATTGTCAGTAGTTATCAAATGACACCATAATCTCTCCTTGTTTGAATGCATGCCAGAAATGTAGGAAGGGTTGGTGAAGGGTGAGTATCAGTTGGCACAGAGTCAGAAGAAAGAGAGAAGGAAGCACACAAGCACAGCTTGAATGACTTCTCATACTGTTATGTTTTGAAAACTTGGTGGCTTTGTTACCTAAACCTCTCTTTCTCAGGCTAATCAGACAAAGAATTTGACTCAGACTTGAAATAATGAACTGGTATAATTTCCAAACACTCAGACATGGCATCACTCACATCAGGAATCTGTTGAGAGTCTCACAAGTGACAATTGTTCTTACAAGACTCCTCCTAAACCAGCTCCCAGGGTCTGCTCTCATCCACATTTACCAAAAAGCAGGGAGCCACCTGCTCAGATACCTCTTGGCCTAATGAAAAATCTGGGATCATTTTTTGGGGGTTCTGGTGCTGGATGTGCTCTCTGTGGTGATATCTGTCATGAGATGGGTGGGTAGAGATTTGTGGTTCACCTGGCCGTGCAGGATGCTGTTCTCCTCTTTTGTCCTTTCACACCCATTGGTCATGGACATGCATTATTTTCAGAGACAGAGGCTATTCTTTGCTCTGAAATATGTCTAACTTGCTGGCTACTGCAGGGATCTCTTAATGGTGGCACAAGAAGTAGCTTGGATTGACATTACTCAGTGCATCCATCAGTGTCATCTTGTTCATCCCCATTTTTTAGGGGACTTCTGGCCCTCAGGGTACTGGCACACAGTCTGAATGTGCTGCAAAGGTGGCTGTGGCCCAAACAAGCCAAATCATCTTTCTGTATTAATAAACCAGGAAGATGAAGTGGTCAGCAAAGACACACAGGCAAAGAACCTGCAGAGGCCCAGCAATCTCACCTGACTCAATGACCAAACGTCCCAGATACCAGCTCTTTGTAAAGAACTCTGCTAGGGACTAGGGGCGTAATAGTGGATAGTACAGAGACCCTGCTCCAGAAAAGTTCACATTCTGGAAAGTTAAACAAAGGTGGAATCCAACAATGTTGTACATAAAGAGGACAACAAAAAGAGAAATGTGTTCCAGGGAAAATAGAGGTTGTCCAGGGGAGGAAGTGGCTCCGTGTGAGGAGGTGGTGTTGAAAGCCTTTACCAGATGAAGTTTTTTCTGAGCTGTGTTTTGAAGGATGATTAAGAGTCTTCTGGGCTGGGGCTGTGACTCAGTCGTAGAGTGCTTGCCTAGGATGTAAGGCCCTGGGTTTGATTCTCAGCACTGCATAGAAGTAAATAAGGAAAGAAAGAAAGAAGAAAAAAAAAGGTCCATCAACAACTAAAAAAAATTTAAAAAAGTCTTCTCTGAGCAAGAGGGCATTGTAAGCAGAGGAAAGTGCATGAGTAATTATTTAGATATAACTTTTTTTGGGTGGAATTCAAGGATTTTGTAATGAGAAAACCCAAGGAGACAAAAACTGATTAGAGGACATTTAATTCCAATGTTTCACTTGAGTTTCTGATAAGAAGCAATAACCTTTGGGCCTAATGGTAACTCTGATCGAATTTTTTATTAATAATTTTTACAAACCTGAGCTCAAAGATAAAAATGGGCATGTCTCATGACTCACTGCCAACTGCCATGGTGGAGGGGGCACCTGGCTTCTGCAATAGGGGGTGGGGCACAGGTGGTTTTTTCTACTGGCTGTACACCCAGCTCCACTTCCTTTCCAAGCATATAAATATGCCAGACTGACTTCATTGACTCACAGCTGCTCACAGAAGGCAAGCTTGGCACCTTCGCCAGTGAAAAGATAGCTCACATAGCTGGAAGTCAAACTCAGAGGAGAAAATTTTGGAAGGAAAGTAGTGATGGATCTGATCCCAAACTTTTCCATGGAAACCTGGGTTCTCCTGGGAATCAGCCTGGTGCTCCTCTACCTGTGAGTAACTGTCCCAGTCCCTCTCCTCTTGAAACTTCCCATTTCTGTGACTAGGAGTTTTAGTGATATCATTTGATTTGGAGGATGAACTTCTGATTGAGTCTCAGTTTGTACCTAGATTAATCAGCCAGAGTTCTGTAGAGGCAGATTACAAACAACTGGACACCTTCTGAAAAGTGATGCACCCTCTGCAAACTTTCAGAATTCTGGGAGTAAAGAGGAATCTTCACAAGTTTCTGTGTCATTGTTTATTGTTGGGGTTTGAGTCTGCAGAATTTAGCTCCCTCAGGCCTGACTTTTTGCAAGAGCTGTGGCTGTGATTTAGGTCAGCTGAGGCAAACCTCAGTTAGGAGGAGGAAAAGTTCTCTTCCCCTTATCGCAAGTCACAAGTTCTGCAAGGTTTGGCCAAGAGGAAGAAGCTTCCTGCATACTGGACCTGGGAACAGTACATTCGGGGATTAGATAATGTCTACAAAGAACTTTGGGAGGGTACTTATCAAATGAACAGGAACAATCTGAATTTAGCTCTGTGTACCCACTGAGGCATGATTTTTGGGCAATGCGGGTAAAGTGTTACTGAAGAATTGCTTGCTTTGTTAGAAGAAGAATATAAAAGGAACTTGCAAATAAACCTCAGCATGCAGTTGCAATTGCTGCCTTGGCTCTGCATCCCCTGTGTTCTGGTTATTTCGCGACCCTTACCCAGGGACCTGAACGCTCTAGACGTTCACATTTGGCGCGCTGAACAGGGACCCTGCTGGATTGT
Source organism: Spermophilus citellus (assembly GCF_964194105.1). Classification (NCBI taxonomy): domain Eukaryota; kingdom Metazoa; phylum Chordata; class Mammalia; order Rodentia; family Sciuridae; genus Spermophilus; species Spermophilus citellus. The sequence goes on along the minus strand of NC_138187.1, from coordinate 31,120,100 downwards.
CAGGAAGGGTAAGATTTTTTTTCTTTATATTACAGGGTGATGGGACAATCTTTATCTTCTCCTTTTTTACGTATTCTTAGGCATTCACTTGCCATCTATGGTATTCACGTTTCTCATTCTGATATAGAGATGTGTCTTAAGGTGGTCAGGGAATGGAATCCCTGGTTCCCGGAGGAAGGATCTATGGATGTGGATAATTGGAAACGGGTCCGTCATAATGTTGAAAAGGCCATGAGGCAAGGCGAAAAAATTCCGATTCGGTTTTGGTCTATCTGGTCTATTTTATATACAATGTTTAAAGCTATGGAGGAAGAAAGGTTGATTGGCAATTTACAAAAGGAGCTAGCTCCCTCTATTTTAGATCTCCCTCTGGATATTAGTGAAAAGGAGGAGGTAGTAAAAGATACGCAACAATTGACTCATAATTCTTCACAAAATTCTGCTGATTTAATTGGCAATGTTACAGAAAAGAAAATGAAAGTAAAAACGATGATTGATGATCGTTCCGTTTCGGAGCAATTCAAACTCGTTATGGAGGAGGTTCTGGGATGTCTCAATAAATTAGAAGCTAAAGCGGACTCTAGGCCTTTATCGGGAACCAGGCCCTCTGCCCCTCCGGCCATTAACCCTTTTTTGGCAGCTTCATTAAAAGCTGTCCAGGTAATGGACTCAGAGCCTTCTGACAATGAGGATGAAACTCCCTTCTTTGCTTTTCCTATAATCAGGCCTGATCCAGCTAATGGAATGGCACATCCACCTCGGTATGAGGGGATTGATATTGATCATATTGGCAGATTAAAAAAGACAGTGACAATGTACGGACCTCAGTCCCATTATGTAAAAGAATTGCTTAATGCTTTTGCTACTCATTACAATAATTTTGCTCCTGAGGATTGGAAGATTGTGGGCCGTGCTCTTTTATGGGAACCTGAATATCTTCAATGGCACATGTGGTTTTTAGAAGGTTTTTAGAAGGCTAGAGAAAATGGTAACAGTCAAACTCCTGTTATTCGTGAAATAGGATACCCTATGTTATCTGGCACTGGTATGTATGATGACATTCAACATCAAATCCATATTCCTCCTGAGATTCATGAGCAATTGAAGGAAATAGCTTTAGAAGCTTGGGACAAAATTAGACCTACTGGAGAACATTATGGCTCACAGGACGCTCCAGCCTTAATGCTAAAGGTATTACTGTTCATTTAGGCATTATTGATGCAAACTTTGAAGGAGAAATTCAGATTTTAATGTCTTCTCTTGCTGATGTTCATTTTTCCAAAGGAGAAAGAATTTCCCAACTTCTCTTATTACCTTACCTCCCTATAGGGGATTCCTCTAATCAGAGGCAGGGCGGATTTGGCAGTACTGACACACAGAGTGTTTTTTGGGCCACACAAATTACTAAAATGCAACCTCTTATAAAAGTAAAGTTAGGGACCAAAATGATTAGTGCTTTAATTGATATAGGATCTGATATTACTATAATAAAAACTCAAGATTGGCCGTCTAATCTTCAGTATCAAATTATACCCTGTCAGATTAAGGGAGTTAGCTCGGCTCCCGTCCAAAGTATTGGCCAAGCTTTAAACCATATAACTATTCAATCAGAGGATGGACAAATAGCTGTATTAAAACCCTATGTTCTAGAAGTTCCTCTTAATATAATCGGAAGGGATATTTTAGAACAATGGGGAGCTTATATTCAATTTTAACTGATTCTAGATGGAGCCACTGAAAATTATGTGGAAATCCGAGGACCCTTTATGGATTGAACAATGGCCTTTAACAAAAGAAAAGTTAGATGCTGCTCACCTGTTGGTCAAGGAACAATTACAACAAGGTCATATCGAATTCTCTACATCCCCATGGAACTCACCTATATTTGTTATAAAAAAGAAGTCTGGTAAATGGAGATTATTAACTGATTTAAGGGAAGTGAATAATTCCATGTACCCCATGGGGGCTTTACAACCTGGAATCCCCTCTCCTGCTATGTTACCAAAAGATTGGTATATTGTAGTTATTGATTTACAGGATTGTTTCTTTACCATTCCTGTTCATCCTGTTGATCATAAGCACTTTGCTTTTTCTTTACCGCAAACTAATCATAAAGGACCTTATCTTCGGTATCAATGGAAAGTATTACCCCAAGGAATGATGAATTCCCCTACGATGTGTCAAATTTATGTCGATGCAGCATTAAGACCTATCCGTAAAAATTGGCCTCAGTTATATATTTCTCATTATATGGATGATATTCTCTTTTCAGGACCTGATAAGCAGGAACTTGATGACCTATTACAAAAATTGCCAATATATTTTCAACCTTATAGGTTAATAATTGCCCCTGAAAAGATACAGAAGGAGGATGTCATCAATTACTTGGGATATATAGTTACCAGACAAAAGATAATTCCTCAAAAATTATCAATCAGGAGAGATAATTTAAAAACACTTAATGATTTTCAAAAATTATTAGGGGATATTAATTGGTTATGACATTCTTTGGGGATACCTACTTATCAATTAAGTCATCTGTTTTCATTGTTACAAGGAGATCCTGCACTTAATAGCTCTCGTATAATTACTAAAGAAGCCTCTGATGAATTGACCTTTGTAGAACAGCGCATTAAAAATGCATTCCTTCAGAGAATAGATTTACAAGTCCCAAATGCTCTAAAAAGGAGTCCTTGTATATTGTTGACTAGAATGCAAATTAGGACAGCCTTTATGGAAAACTATGAGGAGGGCCCTCAGAAACCAAATACAGACCCACTGTATGATCTAGCAATCTCACTACTAGGTGTATAACCACAGGAAATGAAATCAGTATGTCAAAGAGAGATATGCATTCCCATGTTTATTGCAACACTATGTTAAAATTGTTCTTATTAATTGAGCCAAATAGATTTTGAAATCATCCACCATCAGGAAATGATAAATGCAATTAAAATGTGTCTGAATTGACATAAACATCAAACAGCATATACATATATCAAAGTAATCAGGTACCTGTTAATATGTATAGTTTAATGTTTTATATATATATATCAGTTGAAATGATTTTTTAAATAGAGGAAAAATGTTTTATCATATCCCTTCTCTTCAATAGGTAAAATTTCAACATAAAAATTATTTTCCTGGTGCTTTAATTTCATCAGATTTTATATGGTCAAGAATCATTGCATTTCCAAACCTCTCACTTTACAAAATCTCCACAGAAGGCATCCTCAGGGTAGCTGGAACTGTCTGGCCCCTCATGGAGCAGGCATGGGGTTCTTTAGGTGAAGATTTTGTTTCATGTATGAAGCCCAGCACTAGGATGTGTGCAGGCCAGGGAGCCAGGATGGGCCCTCCAGGTGTCAGTACAAAGTTCATAGCTTCAAGCATGGTGGGATCTTTCAAGAAGCTTGCCCAAAATCTGATGATGAGCTCTAACAATGGTAGGAGATTAATCTTGGCATCTTTGGTGAAGAATTAAGGTAGTAAAACAAAATATTGAAGTCCAGGACTTCTCCCTAAGCAAACAAATGTAACAGGAGACAAAGCCAACCACTCTCTGGCCAGGAGGTGTTCAGAATACACAGGAGCTCACAAGTAGGGAGAGCAAAGGCCAGTAGCTAATGGACACCACAGCCAGTTTTCACTCAGGGAAATGTCCTACTCTTCAAAGTTTGTAGATGGATGCTTTTCTTCACTGATGACTTAGGAAACTCCAGCTGGACTTCTGTACTTAAAGAATTCATAGTATCAGAAGGGAAGATAAGTTCTGCACTCTTAATGACCTTCTATCTTTGAAATCTCTCTGTTTCTAGCATTGGGTGGATTTTCTTCAGCTTATAATAAATTCTCAGAATTCCAAAGATGTGGAGTCTCATAAAGGTAAACAAGGTTGCTATCTCATCTACTGATGGGGAAACTCAGAGGGAAAGATTGTTCTGGAAATGTACAGAATATTTTCCAGGAAGAAGAGTATTTCTACCTAGTTGCAGAAAGACCATGCTTGGATATCATATACAGTAGCCTGAGGAACTTTCTAGAGAAGCACACCTAGAGCCATGTTCAAATGTTGAAGCTGATAAAAACAAGTATTTCTTTCACTAGCATGGTATTTTTATTCAACTTATTTTCTTACTATTTTTATTTTGATGCTCAATTCTCCCATATTTGTCCACTGGAATCCCTTTCATGTAGGCTCCTGAGTCCTCTATTATTCTTGTCATCTTTTTTATGATTGTTTTAAAAGTAGCTTCTGTTTATTCTGGCCATAGCAATATTGAACTGAAAACATAGATGTTCTCCATGTAGTCTTGAATACACTGCTTCACTCCTCATATCTACCACCAGAGAGTTATATTTATCACAGTTCAGGAACCTGTATTGACACACTTCTAGCATTCACAGTCCACAGATTTCCTTAGGGTTTGCTCTTGGTCTTGTACATTCTATGACATGTAACCACATTATAGCAGCATATAGTGTATTCTGTGTCCTTTTCATTTATTTTCTAAATATTTTCTTGCTTTCTGATTTAAGATATTCTAGGTTTCTGCTCTGTTTCTCATGACAGCTTTGTTTTTTGTTTTTGTTTTCACAATTAATGGAATTTTTAAATCAAAATTTGTGAACATCTTGTGGATTTTTGCTTTTAGATACTCTCAGTAGACAACATTATTAACATGAAATACTTCTACATGCAACAGAGGAAATAAATATTTCTGTATCTACTCACATCCAGTGATATAAACTATTCTTCTCTCTCCTTCAATTTTTTTTCTAATTTATTGCTTATTTCTGTAATACACAAATACTCCCATTGCAGTTCTAATTCATGGTACCCAGTACCGTGACAACCATCTGAAGAAAGTCCTGAATGTTGAGCAATTAATTCTAGAGATGAGGACTGGGCTTACTACAACCTGCCAGTATACATATTTTTTAAAAGATATTTTTATTTTTTAGTTATAGATGCACACAATACTTTTATTTTATTATTATGTGGTGCTGAGGACCAAACCCAGTACCTCACGTGTGCTAGGTGAGTGTTCTACCACTAAGCCACAACCCCAGCCCCAGTGTACATATTTTTAGGTTCACATGTACATATTATCTATCTATCTATCTATCTATCTATCATTTATCTATCTATCTATCTATCTAACTATCTACTTATCTATCCATCCATCCATTCATCCATCTATCCTGTATATATATACCCAATTCTATTCAGCTTTCTGTGATGAAGGAAACAGTCTGTAGTTTAACTCTTCAATAAAATAACCACCAAACACATTTGCCCTCTTAGCACTTGACATGTGGCTAGTGCCACTGAGGAACTGTTTAAAATTTAAACATTCACATGTGGCTAGTAGCTATGAATGCAAAAAGCCGAGCTCCAAACCTTGACTTTTTTTGGTGCAGGGGAGAGGGTTACCAGGAATTGAACTCAGGGGCACTCAACCACTGAGCCTCATCCCCAGCCCTACTTTGTATTTTATTTAGAGACAGGGGTCTCACTGAGTTGCGTAGCACCTCCCTGTTGCTGAGGTTGGCTTTGAACTCATGATCCTTTTGCCTCAGCCTCCTGCTGGTATTACCGGTGTGTGCCACTGCACCTGGCCTGAACCTTGACTTTATAGTCCTATTTCATGGGGTTCATACTCACTGGGATAAAAGATTTGATAATTAAATGTTCTCATGACATCATCATAGAAAACCATCATCAATAAATCTGAACTCTGTAGACCTTTCAAACACTTGTTTTGTGTATTTCTTTTTCTATCTTGAATTGCATGTTTGGCACAGAGACCATGTTTATTTCAGGGCCCAGGTATCTAAAAGTCCATATTGATCATACTGTGTATCTTAGATAGAAATGGTATCTCTTGAAATTACCTATCTTTGGTGGTGCTGAGAATGGCACAGTTAGTAGCCAAGTCCAAGAGTGGTATAGACCTCAGGAAAACTGGATTAAAAAAAGTTTTCCTTTGTCTTCCCTATCAGAGAGACATGAAAGTGAAAACCACTCTGCGAATGACTCTGAATTGCTTTTCCATGGTCCTGCATAGTGATCTGTGGGTTTTAATGGGATTTCTCTTCATCTAAACTCTGATGTTGGGATTTGCTGGATTTGCCTAAATTGTGTTTCCTCTTCCATTAGCGCTGTCTGATCTGGAGCTTGTGGCCCAATCAATTATCTTCATTTTTGCTGGCTATGAGATCACTAGCAGTGCTCTTTCCTTCATTTTGTATGAACTGGCCACCCATCCTGATGTCCAGACCAAACTGCAGCAGGAGATTGATGCGGCTTTGCCCAATAAGGTGAGAAGATGGTATCTGGAGAGGGAGGAGGGAGGCTGAGCCTCAACAAGACTGCCTCCTTTTCACTTCCTAGGAGGCTTTGTCCAAAATATAGTCATTGATTCTTTTCACCACCTCTATTTTTAAAGGATTTGAAGAGACAAATGAAGGAGAAAACAGTATTTTGGGGAAAATGCTATTCCCAAAACTACAAGGAATTTTTAAAAGAGTGTAGTTTCAGTTGTATCCATTACCAGTTACCATGATGACACCCAGGAAGTGTAAGCATGTGTCACTCAAGTGTCCAGATCATTGGCTCTGCTGATCTGTGGCATGAGCTCCTGCCTGGCTGTCTGCTGAGTGAGCCTGGGCTTGATGGGCAGGACGACTCTGCTCTGCTCCACACATCTTCACACTCTAGTCATGTATTTGAGAGAAGCAGTCAGGGGATGAGTCAGGTTTTCTGGCTCCTGAGCCAAATTCTTTACTTCTACCTTGTATCTTCTCCAATGACACACCAGGCATTAGTCACAAGTTGTACCTGCTGTCCTTACACCTCTGCCTAAGCAGGGAGTCTATTGGATATGAAGACACCTGGTCTCTGGGGCTGGCATGGCTGGTTTGGAGTGAAGTGGGCACAAAGCCTCTTCTTCAGAGCTCACAATGAATCCCTGAAGAACAACCAGGAGACTGGTCCAGCAACAGAGGGTGGGGCTGAGAGTGGCTTCCTGTCCTCCTTAGAATGTTCTTTGGAACTGAAATTGTGTGACATGGTGCCATCCAAACTTAGACTTCTTTTGGTGGTACTGGAATGGAAGTTACCAGTTTCTCCCAATATTTTTTCCATGATGTAATGTTATCTTTAAGTTTCATACATACACACACACACACACACACACACACACACACACACACATATATATATATATATACTCAAAGCAGGATTATTCAAGAAAATTGATATATAATTGGTTATTGCCTCTTTTCTATTTCCTTGAAATAGACTTGTGACTTTTCTAGAGAAAGGTAACAGTGATTTTCACATATTTTACCTGAGTGTAATTGTCATATTCTATTAGTTACTTTTCCTTGCATGAGGAAAAGTAGTACATGACGATGCTGAGGATATTATACACTGAATTTGGGATTGTCCCAAAGGTCTCTTATGTACATAACTACTCTGCACTTCTCAATGGGCCATGGACATGGTTGTCAAATGGGCATGATTGTTATTACAGTGCTTAGTCAATTGTAAGCACTACTCTCCTTCTCCATTCTGTTATTCCTGGGACTTCCTAACACTTTAATAAAACTACGTAGATTGCGTTTAAAGTTAGTTCTAAACATAAATTTCCAAAAATCTCTTTTTTTTCTCTTCAGGCACCTGCTACCTATGATACTGTGTTACAGATGGAGTACCTGGACATGGTGGTGAATGAAACTCTCAGGTTGTACCCAATTTCTGGCAGACTTGAGAGGATCTGTAAGAAAGATGTTGAAATCAATGGACTGCCCCTTAGGAAGGGAACAGTGGTGATGATATCAAGCTTTGTTCTTTATCGAGACCCACAGCACTGGCCAGAGCCTGAGGAGTTCCACCCTGAAAGGTACAGGGCCTCTGGGAAAGGGAACCAACCTGGGCTAGGGTTGTCCAAGCATGTCCTTGTATTCCTTATCACAGATGACATACAGGTAGCTATGTAATCATTTTTATATATATCTTTGTACTTTAAGCAGTTTTCCTGTTATAACACTTTCTTGCAAAATGATATGAATTTGTGACAAGGAACAAAACAAATGCTATGTCCATTCACTATCCTAAATTCTTTTTTTTTAGTTTTAAATTGATTTTTAAAAAAATAAATGACAACGAAATGCATTACAATTCTTAGTACACACATATAAAAACAATTTCTCATATCTCTGTTTGTATATAAAGTATGTTGACATCAATTCGTGTCTTCATACCTGTACTTTGGATAATAATGTTCATCACATTCCATCATCCTTGCTAATCCCCTGCCCCTCCATTTCCCTTCCACCCCTCTGCTCTATCTAGAGTTTATCTATTCTTCCCATGCTCCCCCTCCCAACCCACTACGAGTCAGCCTCCTTATATCAGAGAAAACATTGAGCATTTTTTTTTTGGAACTGGCTAACTTAACTTAGCATTATCTTCTCCAACACCATCCATTTACCTGCAAATGCCATGATTTTATTCTCTTTTAATGTTGAGTAAAATTCCATTGTGTATATATGCCACATTTTTTAATCCATTCATCTACTGAAGGGCATCTAGGTTGGCTCCATAGTTTAGCTATTGTGAATTGTGCTGCTATAAACATTGATGTGGCTATGTCTCTGTAGCATGCTGTTTTTAAGTCTTTTAGGTATAAACCAAGAAGAGGGATAGCTTGGTCAAATGGTGGTTCCGTTCCCAGATTTCCAAGGAATCTCCATATTGCTTTCCATATTGGCTGCACCAATTTACAGTCCCACCAGCAATGTATGAGTGTACTTTTTCCCCCACATCCTTGCCAACACTTATTGTTGTCATCATAATAGCTGCCATTCTGACTGGAGTGAGATGATATCTTAGAATAGTTTTGATTTGCATTTCTCTAATTGCTAGAGATGATGAGCATTTTTTCATATATTTGTTGATTGATTGTATGTCATCTTCTGAGAAGTGTCTGTTAAGGTTCTTGGCCCATTTATTGATTGGGTTATTTGTTTTTTTTTGGTGCTTTGCTTTTGAGTTCTTTATATACTCTAGAGATTGATGTTCTATCTAATGTGGGAGGGGTAAAAATTTGCTCCCAAGCTGTAGGCTCTTTATTCACCTCACAAAATGTTTCTTTTGCTGAGAAGAAACTTTTTAGTTTGTTAAATTCTTTAAATAACCGTGAATTAATAATATGATCATGTTCTCATAAACATATTTCTATGTATAGATAGATATTTTTGCTAAACTAGATTGTATCATATTTTATTTTTGCTTGCACCTGATAATATATACATTCAACCTCTGCATGTATGATTTTTTTTTTTTTGCGTGGTACCAGGAATTGACCTCATGGGTGGTCGAGCACTGAGCCACATCAGTAGCCCTATTTTGTATTTTATTATAGACAGGGTTTCACTGAGTTCTTTAGGGCCTCACTAAATTGCTGAAGCTGGCTTTGAACTTGGGATCCTGCTGTCTCCCAAGTTGCTGGGATTACAGACATGTGCTGTGCTCAGCCTTATGTATGGTTTTTCTATCTATAATTTCAACTAACTTATAAACTTTTTTTCTTGTCAGTTTCCCCTAAACAGTCTAAAACAATAAGTATTTATATAGTATTTAAATATTATTAGTTATTATAAGCAATCCAGAGATGATTTAAAATATATTTCAGGATGTGCATAGGCTATACAAGTATTTCCCCATTATTTTTATAAGAGCATTCAACACCCAGGATTTTGTTTATTCCGATGTTAAAACTAATTCTCCTCAGATATGGCACATTATTCTGTGTGTATGCATGTGTGTGTGTGTGTGTGTGTGTGTGTGTGTGTGTTTGTGTTTTCAAATTTTAAAGCATGTGCCATAACTGACATAACCATTATCTCATTTCAATTTATTCATTCACTCTTATACTCCTTAAATTTTATGTGTGTTTTGTTTTCTTTACTGTCTTAATTTACCATGATTTCCTTTGAAACAGCATTCATCTCATCTCAAAAAGACTGAAAGATCCTATAGGCTAAGGGGGAGAAAAATGGAAAAACTCCTATAGGCTAAGGGGGAGAAAGGTGGAAAAACTCCATAGCTTAACGATTCTCATAGCAAAACCACAGCTGGATTTCAATGACCAGCCCAGAAATCATCTTTTACACCATTGCTTAGGGGTGTCTAAGGCACAAACTGAAATAAGTAACTGTTTAGGTTTTAATATTTTGTTGACTTCTCATCTATTGTGGGACCAGGTTCAGTAAGAATAACAAGGACAGCATCAATCCTTACATGTACATGCCCTTTGGAAATGGACCCCAAAACTGCATCGGCATGAGGTTTGCTCTCATGAACATAAAACTTGCTCTTGTCAAAGTAATGCAGACCTTCTCCTTCCAAACTTGTAAGGAAACACAGGTCAGTAGCTTTTCATATATACAATGTTTTATTTGAAGATGTTTTTCCAGAGGGGGCCAAGTCACAGAAAACTATATGCTCATTCATCATTTAATTCTTAGATCTATAGTCCAGTGAGTCTCTTTTGCACCATCTTTGAGATTTAGAGTTCTTCACCATGGGGGCTCTAAATCTATGGCTTTATGAAGACCAAAGTGTAAAAAACATATGGACTCAATGCAGATTAGTGTGCCATGTGTATGTGTGGACTGTGAACTTGAGCACAGTGTAAATTCAGCTCCAAGTCTCCTGGAGAGACCCTGTGCACAGTCATGAGGTGTGGTGACCACAGGGTTCTGATGTTTGAGTGAAGCTCTCCTCACCAGAACTTACAGAACTTCCTTGTCTCAGGCCTTGTACAGGATAAATGTTTATGAAATAATTTCTCAGATAAATGAATAATTTTACTATCCAATCATGACACACCTTAGAGAATGAGTAGGATGAATTCAAAGAACATGATACTAAAAGTAGTTTATTTGTTTGTGGAGCATTACTGGGCTTAATGTATCTTCTTGACTTTGCTGCTTTGGTTCCTGGTGTTTCATTCATTGCTTCTCCATGTGCTTGTCTATACATTACAGATTCCCCTGAAATTAGCCAATCAAGGACTTCTTCAATCTGAAAAGCCCATTATTCTGAAGGCTGTGTGCAGAGATGGGATAATAAGTGGAACCTGATCTTCCCTAAGGATTTGTGCATTGTTGTCCTCAGAGCCTGGGACCCAGAACATCAGAGAACAAAAATGTATTTTGTGAAGAAAACTCAAAATGAAGATAGACTCTATATTCCTCAATTGATGAATGATAAGAGATGCTGGACCTTTGCTGACCTTGTTCAGAGTCTGTGCAAAGTATTATGTATTTTCTGATGGAAAGGAGGTGCCCACTTCAGTGCCACACATGAAGACCCTTTCTGGGTCTAATGGGCTCTCTCCTCTCACTGCCAGTTAATACTGGCAGCTCCTCCTGAGCTCTAATTAGAGAATCAAGAATTATCACCAAATTTTCAATAATTTTTAATTAAAATGAGGGTGGTTGTGGTGGCTTTTGTAGTGACATCGATATATGATGTGTTCTTTGAAATATGTTATGGTAAGTTTTATAATGAGAAAGTCAATAAACATATCCTTATAGAAGTTTATTGAAGCCTCTATGCCCATTTAAGGGGATATATAGTACTGAATCAGTGGAGTCAAAATTCAATCTTTTGATCATCACAATAAGTGAATACATGGAGCTTTTTCGAAATTCAAATTAAATAGTAAGATAGAGTTAATCCACTGTGAGTTTCCCCATTGCTGGAAAAGAATATTCATAGTGGCCTTCTGTCATTTTTGAAGCACAAAATTTGTAACACTTTACTGAGGTAGTTATTACTATATCTCTAGCTTAGATTTCATACTTCCATCCTATCTCCCTTGTTGATTCTGGAAAGCAAGAAACATATTTGTAGTCCATCTTCAACTCCTAATTTGATCACAAGCACAATTAGCATTGAATTAGAAAGTGGTTGATAGTCAATTGTTTTTACAGCAGTGCTCCTCAGATTCAACTGGTATCAGGAGCTACACAGGATTTTTCCATCTTCTGTCCTGTCCCTTCTCTTCCTTCCCTCTACACCCCTTCCCTTCTTGAATAATTCACTCCTAATGCCATTAGATGTGGTCCAGCATTGTGAGGGCACACTTTGTGGTGGAGGAGGGAATGGGCTTCAAGTCAGATATGAGATACAATTGGGAAGGTGTTCTCAGAAGGGACAGCCTGCCTGAGTATGAGAGCCCAAGCAACCTGAGATGGGCTCCAAGCAGAGGGATGCCCTATCATAAACACTCATTTGCGGGGGAACCCAAGGTAGCGGGAACTGCTTTATTGTGGAACAGCAGAGGTATATATACCTAACTGACTACACACAGCTTGACTCAATTAGCATCATCTAGATACAGCAATCCGCCAATAAGGAATCCCCACCATCTTTTTTTTTTTAATTTTTTATTGATTATTTAAAGCATTACATAGCTCATGATATATCATCTTTCATACATTAGACTCAAATTGTGTTTTGAACTCCCATTTTCACCCCAAATATAGATTGCAGAATCACATCTGTTACATATTCACATTTTTACATAATGCCATATTAGTGTCTGTTGTATTCTGCTACCTTTCCTATCCCCTACTATCCCCCCTCCCCTCCCCTCCCCTCCCATCTTCCCTCTCTATCTCCCCTGCTGTTGTTCAATTCTCTCCCCTTTTTTCCCTCCCCCTTGCCCCTCATAGCCTCTTATAATTTTATGTATCCTTGAAGGTCTCCTACCATTTCCATATGCTTTCCCTTCTCTCTCCGTTTCTCTCCCCCCATTCGTCTTTGTTTACTGTAGTCTTTTCCACATGCTCTTCCTTCCTGTTCTGTTCTTAGTTGTTCTCTTTATATCAAAGCAGACATTTGGAATTTGTTTTTTAGGGCTTGGCTAGCTTCACTTAGCATAATCTGCTCTAATGCCATCCATTTCCCTGCAAATTCTATGATTTTGTCATTTCTTAGTGCTGCATAATATTCCATTGTGTATAGATGCCACATTTTTTTTATCCATTCATCTATTGAAGGGCATCTAGGTTGGTTCCACAGTCTAGCTATTGTGAATTGTGCCGCTATAATCATTGATGCAGCCGTATCCCTATAGTGCGCTCTTTTAAGGTCCTCAGGGAATAGTCCGAGAAGTGCAATAGCTGGGTCAAATGGTGGTTCCATTCCCAGCTTTCCAAGAAATCTCCATACTGCTTTCCAAATTGGCCTCACCATTTTGCAGCCCCACCAGCAGTGTACAAGTGTATCTTTTTCCCCACATCCCCGCCAACACTTGTTGTTGTTTGACTTCATAATGGCTGCCAATCTTACTGGAGTGAGATGGTATCTTAGGGTGGTTTTGATTTGCATTTCTCTGATTGCTAGAGATGGTGAGCATTTTTTCATGAACTTGTTGATTGATTGTATGTCCTCCTCTGAGAAGTGTCTGTTGAGGTCCTTGGCCCATTTGTTAATTGGGTTATTTGTTATCTTATTGTTTAATTTTTTGAGTTCTTTGTACATTCTGGATATTAGGGCTCTATCAGAGGTGTGGGGGGTAAAGATTTGTTCCCAGGATGTAGGCTCTCTATTTACCTCTTTTATTGTTTCTCTTGCTGAGAAAAAACTTTTTAGTTTAAGTAAGTCCCATTTGTTTATTCTGGTTGTTAACTCTTGGGCTATGGGTGTCCTATTAAGGAATTTGGAGCCCGACCCCACAATTTGTAGATCGTAGCCAACTTTTTCTTCTATCAGACGCAGTGTCTCTGATTTGATATCTAGCTCCCTGATCCATTTTGAGTTAATTTTTGTGGATGGCGAGAGAAAGGGATTCAATTTCATTTTGTTGCATATGGATTTCCAATTTTCCCAGCACCATTTGTTGAAGATGCTATCCTTCCTTCATTGCATGCTTTTAGCCCCTTTATCAAATATAAGATAGTTGTAACATTGTGGATTAGTCTCTGTGTCTTCTATTCTGTACCATTGGTCCACCCGCGTGTTTTGGTACCATGCTGTTTTTGTTACTATTGCTTTGTAGTACAGTTTGACCTCTGGTATCGCTATACCTCCAGATTCACACTTCCTGCTTAGAATTGCTTTTGCTATTCTGGGTCTTTTGTTTTTCCATATGAATTTCATGATTGCTTTGTCTATTTCTACAAGAAATGCCGTTGGTATTTTGATTGGCATTGCATTAAACCTATAGAGAACTTTGGGTAATATCGCCATTTTGATGATGTTAGTTCTGCCTATCCATGAACAGGGTACATTTTTCCATCTTCTGAGATCTTCTTCTATCTCTCTCTTTAGGGTTCTGTAGTTTTCATTGTATAAATCTTTCACCTCTTTTGTTAGGTTGATACCCAAGTATCTTATTTTCTTTGAGGATATTGTGAATGGAGTGGTTTTCCTTATTTCCATTTCAGAAGTTTTGTTGCTGATATATAGGAATGCCTTTGATTTATGCGTGTTGATTTTATAACCTGCCACTTTGCTGAATTCATTTATTAACTCTAGCAGCTTCTTGGTAGACTCTTTTGGGTCTGTTAAGTATATTATCATGTCATCCACAAATAGCAATAGTTTAATTTCTTCTTTTCCTATTTTTATGCCTTTAATTTCTTTTGTCTGTCTAATTGCTCTGGCTAGTACTTCGAGAACTAAATTGAATAGAAGTGGTGATAGAGGGCATCCCTGTCTTGTTCCAGATTTTAGAGGGAATGCCTTCAATTTTTCTCCATTCAGAATGATGCTAGCCTGAGGCTTAGCATAGATAGCTTTTACAATGTTGAGGTAAGTTCCTGTTATCCCTAGTTTTTCTAGTGTTTTGAACATAAAGGGATGCTGTACTTTGTCAAATGCTTTTTCTGCATCCATCGAGATGATCATGTGGTTCTTGTCTTTAAGTCTATTGATGTGGTGGATAGCATTTATTGATTTCCGTATATTGAACCATCCTTGCATCCCAGGAATGAATCCTACTTGATCATGGTGCACAAGTTTTCTGATATGTTTTTGTATTCGATTCGCCAGAATTTTATTGAGAATTTTTGCATCCAAGTTCATTAGAGATATTGGTCTGTAGTTTTCTTTCTTTGAAGTATCTTTGTCTGGTTTTGGGATCAAAGTGATGTTGGCCTCATAGAATGAATTTGGAAGAGCTCCTTCTTTTTCTATTTCTTGAAATAGCTTGAAAAGTATTGGTATTAATTCTTCTTTGAAGGTTTTGTAGAACTCCGCTGTATACCCATCTGGTCCAGGGCTTTTCTTAGTTGGTAGTCTTTTGATGGCTTCTTCTATTTCTTCTTTTGTTATTGGTCTGTTTAAATTGTGTGTGTCTTCCTGTCTCAATCTGGGCAATTCATATGCCTTAAGAAATTTATCGATATCTTCGTTATCTTCTATTTTATTGGAATATAGGGTTTCAAAATACTTTCTAATTATCTTCTGTATTTCTGTAGTGTCTGTTGTGATATTGCCTTTTTCATCCCGTATGTTAGTAATTTGAGTTCTCTCTCTTCTTCTTTTCATTAGCGTGGCTAAGGGCTTGTCTATCTTATTTATTTTTTCAAAGAACCAACTTTTAGTTTTATCTATTTTTTCAATGGTTTCTTTTGTTTCAATTTCATTGATTTCTGCTCTAATTTTAATTATTTCTTGTCTTCTACTACATTTGCTGTTGTTTTGCTCTTCCTTTTCTAGGTTTTTGAGGTGTTGTGTGAGTTCATTTATTTGTTGGTTTTTTCTTTTTTTGAGGTAAGAACTCCAAGAAATGAATTTCCCTCTTAAAACTGCTTTCATTGTGTCCCATAAATTCCGGTATGTTGTGTCTGTGTTATCATTTGACTCTAAGAATTTTTTCATCTCCTCCTTTATGTCTTCTATAACCCATTGATCATTCAATAACATATTGTTCATTTTCCATGTGATGTAGGATTTTTCCTTCCTTCTTTTATCATTGATTTCCAATTTCATTCCATTATGGTCAGATATGGTGCATGGTATTATCTCCAAGCCTTTATATTTACTAAGAGTTGTCTTATGGCATAATATATGGTCTATCTTTGAGTAGGATCCATGTGCTGCTGAGAAGAACGTGTATCCACTTGATGATGGTTGATATATTCTATATATGTCGGTTAAGTCTAGATTATTGATTTCGCTGTTGAGTTTTATAGTTTCTTTATTCAGTTTTTGTCTAGAGGATCTGTCTAATGGCGAGAGCGGTGTGTTGAAGTCACCCATAATTATTGTGTTGTGGTCTATTTGACTCTTGAACTTGAGGAGAGTTTGTTTTATGAACGTTGCAGCTCCATTGTTGGGTGCATACAAATTGATGATTGTTATGTCTTGTTGGTGGATGGTTCCTTTTAACAGTATATAGTGACCTTCTTTGTCCTTCTTGATTAACTTAGGTTTGAAGTTGATTTTATTCGATATGAGTATGGCCACTCCTGCTTGCTTCCGAGGGCCATGTGAGTGGTATGATTTTTCCCAACCTTTTACCTTCAGCCTGTGTATGTCTTTTCCTATCATATGAGTCTCCTGAAGGCAGCATATTGTTGGATTTGTTTTTTTGATCCAGTTTACTAGCCTATGTCTCTTGATTGGTGAGTTTAGGCCATTAACATTTAAGGTTACAATTGAGATATGATTTGTATTTCCAGTCATGCTTCTTTATTTATTTATTTTAGTTTGGTTAGTTTTGCTTTTTGGTTATTTTCCTCCCCCTTTACTGAGATACTTCCTGCTGTTAGTTTTGGGCACTATTTTTCACATCCTCTTCTTGTAGTGTTTTGTTCAAAATGCTTTGCAGAGCTGGTTTTCTTGCTGCAAATTCTTTTAGCTTTTGTTTATCGTGAAAGATTTTAATTTCATTGTCAAATTTGAAGCTCAATTTTGCTGGATATAGTATTCTTGGTTGGAATCCATTATTTTTCAGCGTTTGAAATACGTTATTCCAGGATCTTCTCGCTTTCAAAGTTTGTGATGAGAAATCTGTCGTTAACCTAATTGGTTTACCCCTGAAAGTAATCTGCCTCTTTTCTCTCGTAGCTTTTAATATTCTCTCCTTGTTCTGTACGTTGGCTATCTTCATAATTATATGTCTTGGGGTTGGTCTATTATGGTTTTGAATGTTTGGGGTCCTGTAGGCTTCCAGGATTTGGCAATCCATTCCATCTTTCATCTCTGGGAAGTTTTCTAGAATTATTTCATTTAATATGCTGTCCATTCCTTTGGTTTGAATCTCTGTGCCTTCTTCTATCCCTATGACTCTCAGATTTGGTTTTTTTATGACATCCCATATCTCTTGAATAGATTGCTCGTGGGAATTAAGCATCTTTTCTGTGTTGACTATATTCTTTTCAAGTTGATAAACCTTGTCTTCATTATCTGATGTTCTGACTTCTACTTGATCAAGTCTATTTGTAATATTCTCATTTGAGTTTTTAATTTGGTTTATAGTTTCCTGTAATTCTAGGATTATTGTTTGATTTTTTTTAATATCTCTATCTCCTGGTAGAGCTCGTTCTTTGCCATTTGAATTTGTTTGTTTAATTCATTTTCAAAATATATTTTTATTTCTTGGACTTGCTGTCTCATGTCTTCTCTAATATTCCTTTCCATTCGAGTTAGGTATGCCTTGAGTTCTTTCCCTATACCTGTTTCTGAAGTTTCTATGTCCTCCTGTAGAATTGAGTAGTCTTGCATTGTTTGTAATCCTTTTTTCCCTTGTTTTCTCATGTTGTCCACGTTACTTTCCAGCTCTTTTTGATTGTCGTGTTTCTGCTCTCCTCTATAGATTTGTTTTGTTTCTGTATTACTCTGATGTCTCTCCTTTGTGTTGTTGAAGTATGACTGCTAACGTGGATTCCGCTGGGAAGGAATTCCGACGTTCGAGCTCCAGTGACGACACTACTCTGCTATGACGGGCCCCAGTCTCCTTGCTGGGGTGCCCTAATGGGGGGGTGTGACTGGACTGTCTCTGTGTGGTTTCAGCTCCCGGTCGTGGCAGGCGGGTAGACTCCAGCCGCCCAGTATCACAGGCCGCGGGCAGGTGATCCGTCACCAACGGGAGGGCATTCTCCTACCGCCCAGTTACGCGGGCAGTGGGTGAACTGTCGCCGGTGGGCCTGCAGTTTACAGCTGCCCAGTCGCGAGGGCCTTGCCTCTAGGCTCCTGGTTTCTCCTGCTAGCCTTGGTTTCTCCTGCTAGACCAGATTTCCCCTCAGTGATGATTCTCGGCAGTTCAAACTGTACTCTGTGCCTGTTTTGTTGTTGCAATCTGTCGGACAGTGGCGGTGGATACTTCAGCTGTCCAAGATGGTGGCCGCTGGTTACCTTAGTGGAGTGTCCCTTGTGGGGGGTGGGGCTGTACCGCTTCCGTCCCCGTCAGCAATCCCGAACTCAGCCCGGGGGTCAGTGCTGGCTTGGGCTCGGCTGGTGGGATACCACCGTGTCGCAGCCACTTAATTCCCTGCTGACTAGTTAACTCCTTCTCTGGGGCGCCACGCCATCTGTAGCCTCAGGGCAGGCCGCGCGAATCAGACAGCCTGGATCTCCGGGGTCACACCGTTGGCTTTTGGGATCCCCGGCACTCTATGGTTTTGATTTTTTCTGCTTGCTCCTCCCCCAGCGCTGGCTAGACAGGTTTTGTTTTGGCCGCTGATGTGAGGGGGGGTTGGGGGTCAGGTGCCTCTAGCTCTCCTTTAGTCTTTATGCAGGCTCACTCTGATAGTCCCTCCTCCTGAATGTCTAGGAGAGATTTTATGCGAAATCCCCCTATGTATGGGGGCTGAGCTGGGTGACACACACCTGTTTGTTGTTGCAATCTGTCGGAGAGTGGCGGTGGATAATTCAGCTCTCCAAGATGGTGGCCGCTGGTTACCTTAGTGGAGTGTCCCTTGTGGGGGGAGGGGCTGTACCGCTTCCGTCCCCGTCAGCAATCCCGAACTCAGCCCGGGGGTCAGTGCGGGCTTGGGCTTGGCTGGTGGGATACCACCGTGTCGCAGCCACTTAATTCCCTGCTGACTAGTTAACCCCTTCTCTGGGGCGCCACGCCTTCTGTAGCCTCGGGGCAGGCCGCGAGAATCAGACAGCCTGGATCTCCGGGGTCACACCGTTGGCTTTTGGGATCCCCGGCACTCTATGGTTTTGATTTTTTCTGCTTGCCCCTCCCCCAGCGCTGGCTAGACAGGTTTTGTTTTGGCCGCTGATGGGAGGGGGGGGTTGGGGGTCAGGTGCCTCTAGCTCTCCTTTAGTCTTTATGCAGGCTCACTCTGATAGTCCCTCCCCCTGAAAGTCTAGGAGAGATTTTAAGCGAAATCCCCCTATGTATGGGGGCTGAGCTGGGTGACACACACCTGTTTGTTGTTGCAATCTGTGGGAGAGTGGGGGTGGATACTTCAGCTGTCCAAGATGGTGGCCGCTGGTTACCTTAGTGGAGTGTCCCTTGTGGGGGGTGGGGCTGTACCGCTTCCGTCCCCGTCAGCAATCCCGAACTCAGCCCGGGGGTCAGTGCGGGCTTGGGCTTGGCTGGTGGGATACCACCGTGTCGCAGCCACTTAATTCCCTGCTGACTAGTTAACCCCTTCTCTGGGGCGCCACGCCTTCTGTAGCCTCGGGGCAGGCCGCGCGAATCAGACAGCCTGGATCTCTGGGGTCACACCGTTGGCTTTTGGGATTCCCAGCACTCTATGGTTTTGATTTTTTCTGCTTGCCCCTCCCCAGCGCTGGCTAGACAGGTTTTGTTTTGGCCGCTGATGGGGGGGGGGTTGAGGGTCAGGTGCCTCTAGCTCTCCTTTAGTCTTTATGCAGGCTCACTCTGATAGTCTCTCCCCCTGAAAGTCTAGGAGAGATTTTAAGTGAAATCCCCCTATGTATGGGGGCTGAGCTGGGTGACACACACCTGTTTGTTGTTGCAATCTGTCGGAGAGTGGCAGTGGTTACTTCAGCTGTCCAAGATGGTGGCCGCTGGTTACCTTAGTCAGAATCCCCACCATCTTAATGGCTCGATGGCGTTGCCTCACAAACCACTCCTCCTGGCAAACTGCCAGGCGCCATCTTGACTTGATTGCAGCCCCCAACACTCATTGACTAAATAGGGTAAAGAACACCCAGGTGAGCTAAGGAGGGCTTGTGGGGTTAGAATAGGATGAATGGAATTTAGTTGTATAAAGAGAGATTGTTTAAATAAGTAAATACATGAAGGACAATGAAATCCAGTTTTCATAGGAAATGTTGGTGAAGTGACTCTCTGGTTCAGGAAAGAAAATTGGGATGAGACCTGTAAAGTAGGACTGAAATGGAATGTATCACTGTGAATTCATGCTTTTCCAGATAGAAAAATAGAGAAACGTGTGTGTGTGTGTGTGTGTGTGTGTGTGTTTGTGTGTGAGAGAGAGTGTTTGAATGTAGAAAACTAAATTCATACTTGTCTGCACAAATGGGACTGGGTAACAGTGACATTTTAATAGCAAAGACCAGCGGATCAGTCTTGGTGATCAGATCCTAGAACAAAAAAAACATATTTCACTATAGGAAGCAGGGCTGGTTAGACAAAAGGCTGATTCAAGGTTAAAAATCGGGAAAGCCCAAGGTGAGCCTTTAACACCTTTTTGTGCAAAATGCAAGAAAACATTCAAAAAAGGGTAGAAGAAATCCCAGGTCCACCCAGCTGACTGGCAGACCTACAACAGAACACAGGCCTACCCCACCTCCATCTTGAGCCCCTATAAGCATCACCATAACACTCCCCATGCAGTAGTCTCCACCTTGGGAGAACAGGTAGGGCTTGGAGGGAGCTGCATCTCAGAACAGGCAGCCCAAAGCCACTGTTAGGCCCACTTTTAGCCCCATCTCTGAAAGTAGTTGCATCCATCTTGACACAACCCCACAGCTATCTTGAGTTATCTCCACTATTGCCACCACCACATTTAGTTGCAGTAGCATTATCATGGGTCATTGGCTGGGGGCCAGAAGTCCAAAACCAAGGTGAGGTACAAGTAATCTTCAGGGAAACTATAAGATTATAGGGTAGAAACTGTAATAACTCAGATTTGCACTGCAAGAAAGGAAGACACATAGTCAACATGAAAAAAACAAGGGAGAAAATTGCCCCAAACACACCAAGATACTACAATAATAGAATCCATGGACAGTGCAGTTGATGAAATTTCAGAGAAGGAATTAAGAATATACATAGTTAAAATGACCTACAAAGTAAAGGATGATCTAATTGAGAAAATACAGGCAACCATTGATCACACCAACAAAGAGATAAGGAGGCTAATACAGGTAGCAAAAGAGTACTTCAAGAAAGAGAGATTCTGAAAATAAAATCAGAAATCAAGGGAACAACAGAAACAAAACAAACAAACAAACAGAACAAACAACAAACAACAGAACAAACAAACACAAACCTAAGAGAAAGCATAAACATCAGATTAGATCACTTGGAAGACAGAATGTCAGATAATGAAGAGAAAATATACAACCTTGAAAGTAAAGTTGAGCACACAGTGAAGATGGTAAGAATCCATAAACAGAACACCCAATAATTATGGGATAACATCAAAAGATGAAATCTAAGATTTATTGGGATAGAGGAAGGCACAAAGATTCAGATCAAAGGAATGCACAATCTCTTCAATGAAATAATATCAGAAAATTTCCCAAGTATGAAGAATAAATTGGAAAATCAAATACAAGAGGCCTAGAGGAAACCAAATGTACAAAATTACAACAAATCTACACCAAGATGCATTATAATGGAAAGGTCAAGCATACAGAGTAAGGAAAAAAAACTTAAAAGCCACAGAGAAAGGAATGAGATCACATATAGGGAAAACAAATTACGATCTCTGCAGATTTTTCAATCTAGACCCTGAAAGCTAGAAGATCCTGGAAAAATATATGCCAAGCTATGAAAGAAATGGATGCCAACCAAGAATCATATTCAGCAAAATTAAGCTTTATATTTGATGATGAAATAAAAACCTTCCATGAGAAACATAAGTTAAAAGAATTTACAACTAGAAAGAGTGCACTACAGAACATCCTTGGCAAAATAGTCCATGAGAAGAAAATGAAAAACAGCTTGCCTAGCATGTGTGAGGCTCTGGGCTTGATCCTTAGAACTGCTTATGAAAATAAGTAAAAGACATGATGTCCATGTACAATTACAAAAATAATCTAAAAATCTAAAATAATTTAAAAAATTCTTAGAGGTAAATGGAAACACTGACACAACATATCGAAATCTCTGGGACACTATGAAGGCAATACTAAGAGGAAAGTTCATTGCATGGAGTTCATTCCTTAAAAGAAGAAAAAGTCTACAAATAAGTGCCCTAAAATTACATCTGAAAGCCCCCCCCCTCAAAAAAAGAACAACAAGTCAAGACCAAAAGCAGTAGAAGAGAGGAAATAATTAAAATCAGAGATGAAATCAATGAAACTGAAACAAAAGAAACAATTGAAAAAATTGACAAAATAAAAATTTGGTTCTTTGAAAAAACAAATAAAATCAATAAACCCTTAGCCATGCTTACAAGGAAGAGAGAGTAAACTCAAGTTATTAACATCTGTGATGAAAAAGGAAATATCATGATGAACAAGACAGAAATACACAAGATAATTAGAAACTATTTTGAATATTTGTACTCCAGTAAAATAGAAAATATCGAAGGTATTGACAAATTTATAGGGTCATATGATTTCCTCAGACTGAATCAGGATAATATTCATGAGTTAAATAGATAAATTTCAAGGAATGATATAGAAGATAGCATCAGAAGCCTCCCAACCAAGAAAAGCCCAGGACCAGACAGATACACAGCTGAGTTCTACAAGACCTTCAAAGAACTAATGCAAATACTCCTCAAATTATTCCATGAAATAGAAAAAGAGGGAGCACTTTAAAACTCATTCTATCAAGGGGAGTAACTAAGGACAGAGTAGGGACGAAGAACTTGAGAAGAAGATTAACATTAAACAGGGATGAGAGGTGGGAGGGAAAGGGAGAGAGAAGGGAAATTGCATGGAAATGGAAGGTGATCCTCAGGGTTATACAAAATTACATATAAGAGGAAATGAGGGGTAAGAGAAGAATAATACAAGTGGAAGAAATGATTTACAGTAGAGGGGATAGAGAGAGAAGAGGAGAGGGGAGGGGAGGGGAGGGGGATAGTAGAGAATAGGATAGACAGCAGAATACATCAGACACTAGAATGGCAATATGTAAATCAATGGAAGTGTAACTGATGTGATAAAGCAATCTGTATATGGGGTAAAAATGGGAGTTCATAACCCACTTGAATCAAACTGTGAAATATGATGTATTAAGAACTATGTAATGTTTTGAATGACCACAATAAAAAAAAAACTCATTCTATCATGCCAATATTACCCTGATTCCAAAATCACACAAAGACACATCAAAGAAAGAAAACTTCAGATCACTATCTCTAATAAACATAGATGCAAAAATTATCAATAAAATTCTGGCAAATAAAATACAAAAACATATTAGAAAGATAGTGAACTACTATCAATTAGGGTTCATCCCAGGGATGTAAGGTTGGTTCAACATAAATATAAATGTAATTCATTACATCAATAGACTTTATTAATTATAAAATGTAATTCATTACATCAATAAACTTAAAGATAAGAATCATATGATCATCTCAATAGATGCAGAAAAGGCAAAATACATCACTCCTTTATGTTCAAAACACTAGAAAAACTAGGGATAACAGGAACTTTCAATACTGTAAAAGTTATCTATGCTAAGCCACAGGCTAACATCATTCTAAATGGAGAAAAATTGAAAGCATTCCCTCTAAAAACTGGAAGAAGACAGGGAAGCCTTCTTTTGCCACTTCTCTTTAACATAGTTCTTGAAAATATAGCCAGAGCAATTAGACATATGAAATAAATTAAATGGATATGGATAAGAAAAGAAGAACTCAAACTATCATTGTTTTCCCACAACATGATTGTATGCCTAGAAGATCCAAAAAATCCCACTGGAAAACTTCTAGAACTAATAAATGAATTCAGCAATGAATTCAGGTGCAGCCTTTATTCATTTATTTTTATTTATTTGTTTATTTATTTTGGTACTGGGGATTGAATCCAGGGGTGCTTAATCACTGAGCCATATCCCCAACACTTCACTATTTGTTCTAATTACTTATACGTGTCAGTAGAATGCATTTTGAGACATTATACAAAAATGGAGTATAACTTCTTATTCTTCTGGTTGTACATGATGCAGACATACACCAGTCATGTAACCATATATGCACATAGGGTAATGACCAGTTCTTTCTACTATCATTCATATATATATGATGCTTAGGTGTTCACTGCACTTCTGAAGCTGGTTTTGAACTCATGATCTTCCTGCCTCAGCCTATAGAGTCCTGAGGAGAACAGACAAGGAATAAGTTGTCCTACTCTTTGAGATTAGTAAGGAAAGACTCTACCAAAATAGGTGCTATAAGAGCTGGCTTTTGGAGGCTCAGCAGGAGTCTTTTATGAGACACAAAAATATTCTAGGCAGAGGAACCTGTGTGGGCAAAGATATATGGATGGAGCTTGTGTTGACAAAGGTCTCATGATTTGTACATACAGCAGCTATGGGACTGGGGCTGTGCTCAGAGGTAGAACGCTCATCTACAATGTGTGAGACACTGGGTTTGATCCTCAGCATCACAGGAAAATAAAATAATGATATTGTGTCCACTTATAACAATAACAACAACAACAACAACAAAAAGAAAAGCAGCTAGGTTCCAGGAACATATAAGGATATTAATCCCAGTGGCTTCACTTGGATTTCTCATAATATCACATAACCTTTGGCATTATTGATTACACAGTGGTTTATTGATTTTACACAAAATAAGAATTGAAAGAATTATGGAGTCCCATTCCAGGTACAAAATCCAGGTCTGGCCACTCACCCACCCCCCTAAATCCAAAAAGTAATTGCAAAAATCAAGAAAAGAACTTTAGTCAGTGCAGCCACACCAGAGAGACAAGGGGATCCATGTTTTTAGTCATATCTTCTGGGTGCTGGCATGACCTGAAGGTTTAAATAGAAGCAGAATTGGGACAGTGGGGAAGAGGTATGCATTGTTAAGGAGTCTTGTCCAAACTGAGGTCTGAAGGATCACTATCTCACTTCTAGCACTGTTAGGTGGCTCCTGAGAAGTCCTTATCACTTGAAAGGAATACATTTTATTTATTGTTCAGGATGTTTATCTACCAGACCTGGAATTCTAAAAGGGGCAGTGTAGGTCCCATGAGATGATTGCTCCTGTTGAGGGAATAAACTCCTGTCTATAAGGCTCTGCCTTTCCTGGAAGGTAATAAACAATGACTGAAGACTTCTGGGAACCACCCTGGGGTTCTGAAACAAGATACTGTAAAAGCTGACACTTGAGGAGTTGGTGTTGTGGCTCAGTGGCAGATCACTTGACTGTCATGTGTGAGGCACTGGGTTTGACCCTCAGCATTGCATAGAAATAAATGAATGAAACAAAGGTGTTTTGTTCATCTACAACTAAAAATAATATTTTTTAAAAAGCTGATAGTTGAATGTCCCTTCAATCTTGACTCAATCTTCAAGGAGTATAAGATAGATTAGATAAATTTGTAATCTATTGCTAGTTTTTATATGAGCACTCCTTAAATTATTAACATGTCTATGTGCAGAGCTGAGCAGTCACAAATATTAAGTTAGTAAAGGATACTGAATGAAGGAAGAATGCCAAGCTTTATCCTGCTTTTAGTTACTAATTGTACAGCTGCAGGCCCCAGAGTCAATGTCTTTACCCAAGGCAGTACCTTTAAGTCCCTGTTTTCAAACAAAGGTCAAAGTAGGAGAGTACGTGATTCTTTGCCAACTGCAAAGAGGACACTTGACCCCTCCAATTCCAGGAGATGCAAAGGTGTCCTTTCCACTGGATTCATCCCTGGCCCCACCTCCTTCCCCAGCACAAAAACTGGCCTCACTGAATCGTAGCTTGTCACAGAAGGGACACTCTGCAGGCACAGTTCTGCAAAGGCAGCCCATATTGCTGAAAGAAAGATACAGAATTCCAAACTTATGAAGAAATGTGGTGAAGAACCTATCCCTGAATTCTTTCATAGACACCTGGGTCCTCCTGGCTATCAGCCTTTTGATTTTCTATCTGTGAGTCACTGTCCAGCCTTTTCTCCTCCAGAAGCCTGGAGTTGGTGGCCTAATCAGGTTCCTGTTTTCCTTAACTATTCGGAAGATCAAAATAGATGATGGAATTGAAATTGTTATAAACACTTAAGAATTTTCCATTGATCTTAGGCAGACTGCTTGAGCTTCTCCCTGTCCTGAAATCTATATTACTATGGGTTTGGGGATTCATGGTGAGGTGTATTCCCAGGGATTATCTGATTGGCTCTGAGTTTGCACATAGAGTGATGAACCAGAATTCAACAGATACAGCTAATGCATAAGTTCTTATCACATGCAGTGGGAACCTCACCCTTTCAAGCTTTGGGAATTCTGGGGAACACCAGGTTCCTTGGGTTTTGTCTCTTCATCTTCTGGGTTTTCTGCTAAAAATATTCTGGAGGACTGTACCTGTTCATATGGTGATTCCTGTGCCCTCCTGGCTGTAGAACCATTTGTACAATGCACCATAGCCCCTCAGACTCCCTGGGAGGCTGACTGAACAATTCCCTCTTTTCTGTGAACCTCTCCTAGCACATCCTTCCCTCCAAAAACTCAATTCTCCCACCCTGAAATTCACAGAAATGTCTAAATGATGAGTGTCTAGAACAGAAAATACCTGACAGAAATTTTAAGAAGTTTTATTCTTTTCTTTTGTATTATCTTTCCTCTCTCTGGGAGATTAGCATCAGTAAAGAGACTTATTTACCCCCAGTATAAAATCTACTAGCAACCTGACAAACACCCCAAACCCAATTGGGCTTTTCTTTTTTATTTCCCTGCACACTCCAGCATGAAAGAATGAATCTATACCATCTAGAAGTGATGTAATTTAGTTTTATTGTACTGTTATAGTTAAAGCTTTGTCCAGGGTTTTATAAACTAACTTCCATACCAGTCACATATAATTGAATCAAGTCTTTATTGAAGTGCACTACTGGCCACTGACCAGAACTTAAAGCTGTTCCCCTCGTCAGCCCTGAACAATTTCAAGGGTGCTCCTTATAAGCCTGAAAACCACAAAAGGGATGTTTGGGGGTCTAGCCAATGTAAGCAAGCCAGGTTATAGAAGCAGGAGAGTGAAGTCAAGCAACTGGAAGCCTAACCAATAACAGTGAGTCCAGTCACCCCAGTTACAGAAACAGAGCTCCGCTACCCTAGTTAGAGAAACAATGCCCCACTAGGTAGTTCCATGTTCTTAAAGGTTTCAATAGTAAAAGGAAAAGAACATCTTGACCCAATCATGACCCTTCTACTTGGCATGGCTGTTTTACAGAATGGAGTCACAAAACAAAATGGAGTCACATTTGCTTTTACTATCACATTCCCACTGGTTTTAGTAGGTTTGTTGTCAATCTTGCACATCATTAGGCTTCAGTTTCTTTTTCATCCTTCTGTGTCTAATGGAACATACTAGGCTCTCAAGACCATAAGTCAGACCTCACCTACACTCTTGTGTAATAGGCAGAGCCCTATAGTAGTCCCAATCAGGAGAAGGACTAGGGGCCCAACTATGGCTGAGATGATTGTAGTCAGCCAAGGAGACCAGGAGCAATAGTTTTAGAACTAATTGCCTGAAGCTTCTTATGGTTTGTGTTTCTTTCTCACTAGCACCAAATTGTTTTTTTATTTTCCCAGAATGGTTTGCTTAAAAACAACACATTTTTCCTAGGGCCATACAAAATCCTACTTGTTTTAGAAAGAGATGATCTAGACCCCATCTGTTTGTAATACTATTTCTGTCAGAGAGTCTAGTAAAAATTCTAGTTTGGAGACTGACATTTTTAGTTCTCCTAAATCTATATATATTCGATGGCTGAGGGACTTAAAATTTTTAGAGCCTGTGATAAGAGCTGCAGTTCCCAAAGCAGTATACTGATCCAGCTATTCCCATACCAGCCAGGAGGGGAACTAAAATGGGGGCAGCCTGTCTATGTTGATAAATCAGTGGGCCCTGGCCTTTTAATAAGCCCAGGTTCTTTTCCTTTTTCTCCATCAAAATAGTAGGTTACATAGATCAGAGTTATTGACAGTTTTGAGATTTAGGCAAGGAGTTTGAAGTGGGACCGGGAGGCACAATTTTTGGCGAACGCGGAGTTGTCCCACTTATAATTTGGGTTGTGGAAGCAAGTGTCTCTTTCTGTGAGATCACGCAGGGTGATCTTGGGGGTAGTTCCCCAGGTACATCTTCCTGAGCTAGACATATTGGCGAATATCTATACTGACCATAATTTTTTCTCTAATATTAGGGACCTACTACTGCTGTAAAGTAAAAGGGCGATGACTGTTCTTACTGCTTCGAGCTGATAGGGAGTGATGTGCAGTGGGCAAGCAGTTTGGAGTCCCTTTGTAGAAACTGAGAGGGTCAAGGAGTCCATGGTAAAAATCTGGTTCAGGAAGAACAGATTGTAAATTCACCTGGGGGTGTGCACTTCTATGAGAGAAACAAAAAGACATGAGTACTGAAATAAGATTAATGCAAAATAGCAGTTGTAGCATCTGAAATCTTTTCACGAATATTATGAAAATGATAGAAATTAATAATTGTTTACCAGGAGGCAGAAGACCTGAGAAATTGTTCCCATAACAAGGCCTAACAAAGCCTAATAAGGCCCTTTTTTTTAGGGAAATAAATCTTTAACATTGTCAGAATTATCAGGAATGTAGACACAACATTTAGTTAAGTTAGATAACGCCATCTTATTTTTGTAAAATATCTTTATTGGCATAACCTCTACATTCAGTAGAGATTTCTTTGTTACTTAGGGGAAGATAATTATACTAGCAAACACTGATTAAGTCTACTTGTGTATGAGGTTAGGAAAATATGTAGGCCTTAAACTGACTAAAAACTTCTGACTCTGGCAATTTTTATTATCAGGCATTCTTGCCCAAGAATTTTTCTTTGGTTGTCTCCAGTCTTACTTATTTTGGGGGGTGTTAACACAAGTGTACATTTTATGTTACATTAAAATAAGTGTTGTTTATTTTAAATGCCCAGGAATGGCTGTGCTTTGGTTTTTAACTGTTTTTGCTAGGTGATTAAGACCAAGCTGGTCAAACTGACCTTTTTCCTATCTATTGGTAAGAGTCAGCTGAGTTTCCTTGGAGGACACTCTTGGGGAACTTGTGAGCAGCATTTCAGCTCTGCTAGTGCCATCTGCATTAGGATGGGTCAAGGTCTTGCTGACCATGTGGCTTCCCTTGGAAGCATCAGGCATGTCTCCCCTTTTTAATGAACCTCCTCTTTTGCAGCATGTATACTCATTGGCTTTCTGTTCTTCAGTGGTCTCATTAATCTCCCTTATCAGGAGGTTATGTGGCCCAGAGTTGCAAAGCTCTTCCCCGTGTCCTGGGTTCAGGCTGACTCAGAGGGCAAGAGCAACATATTGGTTTTCTTGTCCCCTTTATTTTAACCTTAATTTTTAAGTTTGACCTTTAACATCCAGCAAGTCAGTTTTATCAGTCTTAAACTGAGAATACTCTGTTTTAACTTTAATGTTTATAACTTTAGAGTTAATTTTTTTTACATAACACAATATCTTTATTTTTTATTAACTTATTTAATGTTGAGGATTGAACCCATTGACTCACTCATGCAAGGCAAACACTGTACTGCTGAGCCATAACTTTAGCCCCTTTTCAGTTAGTTTAATCCCTTTTAATTATTATCTGTCTACAGATGATGGCTTAGTATCTCAAATTAACTTAGGTTGTGTGTTAATGAAGTTTTACTTCTATAACACATTAACAGGCTCAGTTATTGTTAGTTGTGGAGCAGGCTGAACAAATGTTAGCTTCGCTCGTTTGCCTCAAGTCTGTACACTCAACTCCACTCAAGGTTGAACACTCGACTTTCACCCATCTGTTATAATGGAAACCCACATCTGAACCCTGCCTGATCTGCCTGAAGGCAGAAGATGACACCCTTAGCAACTACAGTGATACAATCACTGTATGCCAACAAGGCAGCTTGTAGACCCAGAGAGCCCATTAGATTTTGGCTATAAAATCTCTCTCTTGCCAGGTCCCCCTCTCTTGTTCTCTCGTTCTTATCTTACTTTTGCTCTCTTTTATTCTCCCTCTCATTCTCTTTCTCTTTCTTTCCCTCTCTCATACCCTTTGTTTTTTTTCTCTCTCTCTCCTTTCTCTGTTTCTCTCTCTTTTGCACTTTCCTTTTTCTCTCTCTCTCTCTCTTTTTCCCTATTAATCAGACACTGCCACAATAAAGGTCTCTTGGTTGTTTTCAGTGTCATGGTCACTTTTCTTAGTTATAATGAAAATACAAAGTGAAATTAACAATAGTAAAAACATATCTAGCTTGTATATAATTTTGAACCTTGGCTGAGTTATATATTTTTATTTGAGATCATAGTAATCTTTTAAATAAAATCAATCTTTGAATATAACCCTAAATTAACTAAAATCTGGCCTACTTTGAAGTTATTTTAACATGCTGTAAGGTGGGAGGCAGAGCCTTATCTCAAGTAAGGCAGGGCTCGTCACAAATCTTAGGTAAAGTGTTTTAGTTCTAAAGCTGATCTTTGTCTCTCTTTTTAGATATTATTTTATAAAGTTTACATATATTGTTTTCTGACTCTGTATGAATGTTAGCTAGCACAATATGACATACATCTGAAACATTAATTCAGAAAAGGCTGAGTGCTCTTTCTTTTATGTGGAAATGTAGCAAAAATCTTTTATAATATCAACCTTTAAACAGATCAGGCTCTCATTATCTTTTAAAATACCTTTAAATTTTTATATCCCAGTGTAAAAGGTAACATAAGGTTTGGTTACAAAACATCAAATAATATAAATAAATCCCCAATAAAATCTATTATCCTTTTTGAGTTTAAATTACCATTACAGACAATTTTAGTTTGGAGAATACCAACTTGATAAAATGTTCCTTTGAACCTTTTACCTTAAAGACTTGCATACCTGAAACATATGAACACATTCAATCTGTAAAGAAGAGTAATGTACCACACTTTTATCGATGTTTTTATATTAACCAAGGTTAGCTTTTAAAGAAAAATCTAGACTGTGTAATGTAGAACAATACTTTAAAATAAACGTTGCTGTTTAACCAAGATTATTTGTTGTAGGGGATAAAATTCACAGACACAATGTAATTAATATTTTTAGAAGGTTTTGTCATTTTAGCATATAAATATATCAGTACATTAACATTTGTCTGTAGGGAAAGACCTTGAATAGTTTTAACTATTTGTGTTACATATATAACCAATTTATTTACATATAAACCTTTTAATATTTATCTTTTATTTTTAGACCTTTATATTACTTAATTAGACACTTTTGTTGTTTACGTAGATGTATTAAAATTATACTTTACCACATAAAGACTTTTTACCTGGAACCAATTTTTAAATGGTTTTAAAGCTGATTTTTATCTCTCTTTTAAGATATTATTTTATAAAGTTTACGTATATTGTTTCCTGACTCTGTATGAATGTTAGCTAGCACAATATGACATACATCTGAAACATTAGCTTATTTTTTAAAACATATTAGATTTTTACTAAATATATTTTATATTAGAACATTTTAATAATTTTTAATCCATTGATCCTTCTTTCTGTTTATACCTTGAAATAACCCTTATACATTCCTGAATTTAGATAAATTAATCTATTTTAATAAGATGAAATATTTGTTATTTATGGTCTTTAATTGAAATGTAGCTGAAACCTCTTGACTCCTTGTATGTAGAATTATACCTGTTGGGACTTTTAATTTGTAGTAACCTTGTTTTTATGATAACACAAAATACTTTGGAGAAAGAGAGAGAGAGAGAGAGAGAGAGAGAGAGAGAGTGAGTTTTAAAATATTTATTTTGAGGATTTTGGTGGAGGCAATATTGTTATTTTATTTTTATGTAGTGCTGAGGATCGAACCCAGCGCCCTGTATATTCCAGGCGAGTGCGTTACTACTTGAGCCACATCCTCTGTCCCACACAAATAATTTTTTAAAAAATTAATTTACCAACTGATGAAAACACCAACATTGTTTAGGTATTTTGCCTTATGGAATTTAAGGAGTTAAGAGTACTTGATATTATATTTAACAGTTAGCATTTTAACTTTGTAAAACAATTAGATGTCTATAACAAACACATCCATGATTAATTTTATATATGTTTAGATGTAATTTATGCTTCATTTTTAAAAAACAAGGTATCAAACAGGTGCATTCAATAGTGTTAATAATCGTTTTTTCCTGTTGAAGAAAAGTCCTAGAGAGAATGGGTATCAGACACTTTATAAATATTAACATTTTAACAGCTGTCTAACCATCTAGAAAAAAAACTGTGCATTAGTAACTTTAAAGACATTTGTATTTTTATTTATTTTTCCAATTTAAATTGAACCTTTTAAGTCATATTAACCAAAGGTATTTGGATCTATTTTTCAAATTTTAATTTATGAGCTCAGATATCAATTTTTTTGTACCAAATATATGTAGACATGGCAATACATGTAGAAGGACAGTACACCGGTGCACCCACACAAAGCAAACAGACAAACAAAAGCCTTGTAACTTATTTTTAAAAACCTATTAGATTGAGAATTAACCCTTGTAAATTGGCCTTAGAATAAAGCAGAGTGTAATCAGAAAAATATATTAATCTAGGCATATTGGATCAAAGTTATCAATTTGACAAATATAGAATTTTAAAAGTTTTTCTGACCTTTTCCTTGAGGAGGTCCTGTTCATCAAAGCTAAAAAGAGGTAAGGGAATATAGACAAATGAAAGGGTCTTATTTTTTTCCTGAAGGAACTTCCCAAAGATGCAGCTCCACTGGTCTCCTAGGGAGAGTCCCCAGGTTGGGGTCCCATTCTAAACTGGTTTTTCTGGTTTCTTGGATTGTGGCCACCAAATTTTAGCCTGACATGGAAAAATCTTTGGACCACTTTTTTAATAGTTGGGAGTTATTCATGCTTGCCAATACTGAGAGACAAAAGCCAAACTTCCTAGACAAAATTATGCTTTTTGTTATACAATTTAGGAATAATAATTTTATAAAACACTTTAGTTTTAATCTGTCCTCTATAGGAACTGACATGATTTACCCAGTTGGCCACCTGGCCTAGTTCCTAAGTGAAGGCAATCTCCAGAATGCTTTTTTTTTTTTAACCTTTAGCTTTTACTATTGACAATTTTTTTAGTCCTGTTGGCAGCACTTTAAATTTTAATGAAAGCTGTAGTGAGCATAGTTAAAACCATTTTAACCATTTTTTTCTCATTAGAAACAAATTGAGGTAGAAATTAACAAAGAACACAAAGGGAACACACAAAAACAAACCAACAAACAAAAGTTCTGAAAATTGTTAATAAAATAAGTTAAAGGGGTCCAGGTAGAGATCTCTATAGAGCTTCCTTGTCCCATGATGATGATGAAGGGAAGGAGTCCCGATGAGAGAAGAGCAGTTGTGAGAACAAAAAAAGGGCCCATGCACAACACACGGACAGATAAACACAAGACAGACGGCTGGCAAACAGACACTGGACAAATGACAAATAGGAAGGCAGAAGCTGGAGAAATGACAAACAGCAGAACAGATGCAGGACAAGCAACAATCGGTAAGGTCACACAGGGAGACCTCTAATGGTGCAGAGACCTCCTCTCATTCTGCCCCCAGGAACAGATGAGGCCCCACAGGGAGGCCTCCAGGGGGACAGAGACACTGTCTCCTCATGCCCCCAGATACAGACGGATGAGGTCACACAGGGAGTCCTCCAATGGGGCAGAGTCATGACTCATCCTGCCCCAGGCAAAGGTAAGAGCCCACTGAGAGGCCTCCAGGGAGAGGGTGACAACATCTCCTCCTGTCCCGGGAAAGGTGTAAGCAACTGCATCCAATCTGGCCTTTTCCCCAGAGGAGTCCACTCACCATATCTGACAGGCCAGCAGGAGGAGCATCCTAGGATGCTATAGCCCCCAGATGTCATAGTTAAAGCTTCATCCCGGGGTTTCACAAACTGACTTCCAGACCACTCTTGTATAATCGAATCAAGCCTTTATTGCAGCACACTAGTGGCCACTGAACAGAATATAAAGCTGTTCCCCTGATCAGCCCTGAACAACTGCAAGGGTGCTCCTTACAACCCTGAAAACCACAAAAGGGATGTTTGGGGGTCCAGCCAGTGCAAGCAAGCCAGGTTTCAGAAGTGGAAGAGTGCACTCAGGTGGCAGGAAGCCTAACCAATCACAGTTGGCTCAGTCACCCCAGTTACAGAAACAGAGCCCTGTTACCCTAGTTATAGAAACCATGCCCCATTAGGTAGTTCCATGTCCTTAAAGGTTTTGATAGCAAAAGGAAAAGGACATCTTGACCCAGTCATGACCCTTCTACTTGGCATGGTCGTTTTATAGAACGGAGGCACAAAACAAAATGGAGTCATATTTGCTTTTACTATCACAGTATTTAATGGCAGGATTTGTAAGAATATGTGAAACCTACACTGCCTTAAACATTTTCCTCTAAAAAGCAGCAGCAAGTTCTTATTGCAACTGTCTGGAACACATTGTGGGTTCTTATTTTATATTGCATATTTTCTTCTCAGTCAACAGGACAGTTCCTGAGCTTTGGAGGGTCCCCCTCCATGTGGATGAGAGGAATTACAGAGCATGCTGGGCCATTTATCCATGCCACAGTTTTCTCCTCTGCCACTATGGGGCCACTTTTGCAGAACTAGCTGTTTCATGGTTAAAATAGCTGCTAGGACTCTCTTGTACACCATTTCTTTTTTTCCATGTTTCCCTCACTTTTTGGGATGGTGGGACAGGGGTTGTATGACATAGAACACTCTGGCATGGGGCTGTGAGTATGACACATCTGAGCTGCTGGCCAGCCAGGCCAAAGGAGCACCAGCCTTTGTGGGTTTTCATACAAAGGGAGTTGATGCATGGGGGCAATAAACAAAGTGTGCTGTGACTGGCCACCTTGATGAACATGAGCATGCCTGGCTCTGCACTACCCTCTGAGCATCACAGTTGGAGGAACACACTCAGTGAGAGGGAGAATGGCCTGGAGATGATTCCTCAGTCATTCATTCCTCACTGTAGCACTCAGAGGACATAAGGAACTCAGTCTTCCCTCTGGCTCAAGGCAACCAGATTGTCTGACAACAGACTTGGGTGACACTCAACATGGCTCACATTTGTGTGAGGTAGAGGGAAGTCTCATTGTTTCAAAATGGTACACTTGCCATTCAACAGAAGGATATTATTACTGCTTCCAAGGATCCATATGAAGTCAATTTTAAAGAAGGGTTGGATGCTGAACTGGGAGCATTGCAGAGAAAGAAGGAAAAGCCCAAAATTTGTATGACCAAGTTGTAAGAAAAATGTCACCAGAGGCTCTCAATGGGCCCTCTGTGATTGAATAGACTGTGTTAAGCAAAATCTCTTCATCAAAGTAACTTCAAAATGTCACACACACACCCTTTTTAGACTGGGAAATACTACATTAAGGAAGGGCCAACATACCAAAGAGACATGCAAATGAAATGCCCTGGCAGAATGCCAGGCTGGACCTTGCAGGAGCACTCAAGTCTGGGAATGTGTATTGAGTATAAACCTAAGAATTGGGGCATGAAGTCTCAACTTCTCTTAGCTCATCATTATGACTTTGGTGTAAGGGGGGGCTTTCTAAATGGAGCTGGGAAAGAGCGAATGTGCCCACTTTCTCTCACTGTGAGTTGGAGTTGTTGTTATATATCACCTACATGTTACCTCCCTCATTGCCTGGTCCAGTTTCTGAGTCAGAGACTGGTCAGGCTCTTATCTATAGAATGACAATCATAGTGACCTGGCTTTGTCTGTCACTTTATAGATGTGTAACCTATTCACATGTGCTGTTTGAGAAGCTGGGAATTTCTGAGCCAACACCTTTGTCTTTCTTTGGAATGTTTCTGCACTACTGCAAGGTGAGTATGGTTGAGTTACCTCTTTTTTCTTTGGCAAAAAGAAAATACCAGTTTAATGTCATTGGTAAAAATGCACTTCTTTTGGAGGAAGTTCCCAGCTCTCATCCTTTTTGAAACAGTGTGCAAGCTCCACCCTGAGCATGGCCAGATTTTCCCTGGGGCTCTGCTGTCAACTTTTCAAGAGCCTCAGTGGAACAGCTCAGATCTCTAGTTCATCTGTATTGGATGCTCATGATGTTGTTCAGACTTGTACATATCATAAAGGGGATGTTTAATTTGCCTTTGCACATTTCCAGGAAATTTATATTGTATTTAATATTTGATCAAAAATCTGTGAAAGAGAAGACATCAAGCACATTCAAGCACTCCTATTCATAACTAGATCTCATGAGTAGCTATTTAAAAAATGTTCATGGATAGATTTGAAACTATAATTTCTTGAGCAATGCAAGTATTCATAGTTTGATAATTTGCACATACATAATTTCTTAATGTCTAAATTTGTGGTTATTTCTATGGCACTACTCAAGTTTTACTAATGAAGGTACATTTAGAGGATTTGAGAGATGAAACAAAAGCATTCTGCATTTTTTATTATCCTCCAAAGATAATACCCTGTCTGTAAGTCTTAGAAGGGAAAAAATTATGAATGAGATCAGACAGTTTTTATCTATG
This sequence comes from Spermophilus citellus, assembly GCF_964194105.1. Taxonomy (NCBI): domain Eukaryota; kingdom Metazoa; phylum Chordata; class Mammalia; order Rodentia; family Sciuridae; genus Spermophilus; species Spermophilus citellus. Next base: position 31,083,193 of record NC_138187.1, on the reverse strand, counting down.
GAAGTCACATAATTAAACACAAGATGAGTATTGTATTTTCAACAAAGGCACATTTAGTGATGTCAAATGAGCAGAAATTGGGTGATTTTAAAATTATTAAAATTTAAGTCAACTGAATGGAATGTTCCAAAAGAAATGTGAAATTGTGGCTTGCATTTGGGACTAACCTGGTTGGGTATTTGACTCAAGTCTTGACTACTGGACAGAAATTCATGAGCTCAAAACCAGAGGCCAGAAAAAAAAGGCTACACTCTGCTCAGATTATCTCTCCCAAACACTGAGGCTTGTTTATGATATTCTAATTCTAAAATTCTGAGACCTAATGACCATCTGAGAATTCCATACTGCTATTCCTGCTGAAAAGGCATTATTTTCCTATTCACGTTTTTCCGTTCAACAGTATACTAGACAGGCTGTAAGACCCACATAATTGGGGGTCTCCCTGTGAATCAGAAAATTTTATCACCCCTGAAACATAGCAAAAGGAAGATTTATTTTTAAGTGTTAGAAGCACAAACTTAGAGTACTTAATTTGCTGACTCCCATGGGTAGAGTGGCATCTCCCCATCTTTTCCACATTGAGCTGGAAAACTGGAAGGTGACTCCATTTTATCAATCCTTACTTATTCTTTCTCACTCCACAACATACATGAGAATCACTGTTATGGTCGTGGTATCCCTCAGAAGCTCATGTGTGAGGCAATGTAAGAAAGTTCAGAAATAAAGTGATTGAATTGTGAAAGCCTTAATCTACTCTACACTATTTCCTCAGTAAGGATTAACTGAGTGCAACTGTAGGCAGGTAGGATATTGGTGGAAGAGGTGGGTCACTGAGGGCCTGGCTTCAGGGCATACATTTTGTCCCTGGTTAGTGGAGTTTCTGTCTGCTTCCTAGTGCCATGTCCTAAACTTCTTTATTCCTTTACACTCTTCTGCCATGTTATTCTGCCTCACTGCAGACCACAGCAACAGAGTAAGCCATGTATGAATTGAGACCTCTGAAACTGTGAGTCCAGTGGTTCTTGTCAGGGTCACAGTAGTGAAGAAGCCAACTAAACTAATCACATTAACATGGTTAACTAAAGAGGTGATGTGTGCCTTTAATTTCCTAATTTCCCCATGATTCTAGAAGGATTCATGAAAGAAATGAAAAAGATCTGGGGAAAAAATGAGTGAAGTGTCCTTGAGAATGTCCCTGGGAAACTCACTCACTTTCTCTCAGCTTTGATTTTTTTCACATCCAGGTGAAGGGAATGATTCAAAGTTGGCAGGATTTCAAAAACAGTTCATGCACATGAGATAATGATACAGAAAACTAGACTTGCTTCATATTCCTACTCAAGGACAACTAGCGAAACTGTGGCACAAACCTGTAGTCCCAACCACTCTGGAGGCTGAGGCAGGAGAATTGCAAATCCAGGAGTAATTCTGAGGACCTTTAAGAAGATATATCTGCCATTTATCCCAGATATCCCACTCCTCGGTCTATACCCAACATAGAGAACATGGCAAAATCTTATCTCAAAGAAAAAAGAGAATAATTACTTCAATATGTAAAATACTTCAAGAAAATTCAAGATTGACTCTAAATTCCCTTTTCTAATATCTCTTTTCTTTTTTTCTTTTTTGCTTTTAGATGTCTTAGAATAAGATCTTCCCTCTAATATTCCCTTTTTAGCAAGAAAATATAGAAGGTGGCATCACCATATTAGAACTTAAACCATACTACAGAGCAATAGTAACAAAAACAGCATGGTATTGGCACCAAGATACATTGGTAGACCAATAGTACAGAATGGAGGACACAGAGACTAACCCACATAATTGCAGTCATCTTACATTAGACAAAGGTGCCAAAAACAAACATTGGAGAAAAAAAAACCTTTTCCACAAATGGTGCTGGAGAAACTGGCAATCCATATGCATCAAAATGAAATTAAAACCCTATTTCTCACCATGCACAAAACTCAACTCAAAGTAAATCAAGGACCTAGGAATTAAATCAGAGTCACCGTTGCCTATTATAAGAAAAAGTAGGCCAAAATCTCCATCATGTCAGATTAGGCCCCAACTTCCTTAATAACACTCCTATAGCACAAGAATTAAAATGAAGAATCAATAATTGGGTGGATTCAAACTAAAAGTTTCTTCTCAGTAAGAGAAACAATCAGTGAGATGAATAGAGAACCTACATCTTGGTAGCAACATTTTACACCTCACACATCAGATAGAGCACTAATCTCTAGGGTATATAAAGAATGCAAAAAGCTAAAAACCAAAAAACTAATATCTCAACCAATAAATGGGCCAAGGAACTGAAGAGACACCTCTCAGAAGATGATTTACAATCAACTAACAAATATATAAAAAATGTTCAACATGCGTAGCAATTAGAGAAATACAAATCAAAACTACTCTAAGATTTCATCTCACTCCATTCAGAATGCAGCTTTTAAGAATACAAACAACAATAAGTGTTGGTTAGGATGTGGGGAAAAAGGTACACTCATACATTGCTTATAGGACTGTAAATTGGTGCAGCCAATATAAACAATAGTATGGAGATTCCTTGGAAATCTGGGGATAGAATCACCATTTGACCCAGCTATCCCTCTCCTTTGTCTATACCCAAAGGACTTAAAAACAGCATACTTCAGGGACACAGCCACATCAAAGTGTATAGCAGCACAACTCACAATAGCCAATCTGTGGAACCAACATAGACGCCTTTTAGTAGATGAATGAATAAACAAAAAGTGATATATATACACAATGGAATATTAGTCAGCAATAAAAGAGAATAAAACCATGATATTTTTCAGGTAAATGTATAGAGTTTGAGAAGATAATGCTCAGTAAAGTTAGCCAATCCCAGAAAAACAAATGTCAAATGTTTTCTCTAATATAAAGAGGGTGATTCATAATGGGGTTTGGGGGGAACATGGGAGTATTTATACAAACTCTAGATAGAATAAAGGGGTGGGAGTGCTAAGGAGGGGGCATGGAGGAATAAAAAGATGGTGGAATGAGATGGATATCATTACCTTAAATACATATATGAAGACCTTAAAAATATAAATATACTTTCTATAAAACCAGAGATATGAAAAAATGTGCTTTATATGTGTACTATGAATTGTAACTCATTCTTCTGTCATATATAACAAGTTAAAATAAAAATAAATAAAACAGAGGATTCAGAGTGGGAGTAATAAACCAACTTTGTCTTGCAGTGGAGTGCACTGGGACTTGGACTTCACATATGAGAAGATGCAGGCACCAAACCAGAGAGAGACCACAGTGAGGTGGGAGCTGCAAGTGGCAAAGGAATTTCTCTTACACTGTGCAGGATGAAGCCATAGGATGTAGAAACCAGGATGATATTTTATTTATCCTAAGTCCCTGGGGAAATAAGGAGTGGAGACCAAATGTGATGCCAGAAATATGGGATAATGTGTTCATAGTGATAAGGAACTTTTGATCCAAGAAAACAAATTGTAGAAATTTTTTCTGTCTCTAATGATCTAGCAGCTAAAATTATTGAAATATACTTTTTTCAAAACAAGAGAAATCTAAAATCTTCCTTCATGATCATGATCACTCTGAAATTCCAAAATTTCTAGACTTTAAAATTAAGGACCAAAATTTATGTCTCCTCTCATTAAAAAAAAGTGTATGTATGTGTATGTATATGTGTGTATATGTATACATATTATGTGTGTGTGTGTGTGTGTGTGTGCATGAGTCTGAATATATGGGGTTGTTAAGTGTGTGAGCATGTGTGTGTTATATATGGTTTGCTGCTCATTTTATGAGTCAGAGTTTAAGAACAGGAGCTTAGCATCTAATATGTGTGTGTGTGTGTGTGTGTGTGTGTGTGTGTGTGCGCATGTGTGTGTTCTGGATTATGTTACAGAATCTTGGTCATATATTGCCACCCACAACCAGTGCGGGTAGCTAAACTTAAGGTCACTCGTGGGAATTTCCTGGGATACCAAATAAAACACAGACACACACACTTTTCCTTTGAATCAAGCTTCAGGATGGCTCCTCTGCTCTTGGCCCGAAGCTCCCCAAATGGGAGAGTGAGGAAAGTCACCAGAGGCTGGCAAGAGACAGAGCTAACCTGTTCAGAAGTGAGCTTTTATTGGGGGGGGACCCTCATTCTTTAAAAAGTTTCATCCAAAAAAGGTCAAGAGGGGCAGGGTTACAGAGGAGACATTCAACCCCTGGGGCTGTGGGAAGGAACACCTATGCATGAAGACACATTCGGCTACTTCAAGGATTCAGGCAATATCTAGGTTCCTACAAAAGTAACCGACAGAACCTCTTCCAATCACAAGAAGGAGAATGCCAGTCATTCAGCCCAACAGCCCCCCTAATAGTCCCACTTTTTTCTTTGAAAAAGCAGGCGATGGGTCACTTTTTTGAATCCCTGAATCCTTATTTTGAAGGCTCACCATCCTACTATTACAATAGAGAATTAGTAGAGAGAATTAGTAGCAAAGAGAACAACACAAGAATATAACATGCAGAATGTTTAAGAATGTTTCCAGGGTTATTTGATCAGCTAAAAAGTAGGATCCGAAAAATCAATTTTACTTTTTTTTTTTTTACATCTTGAATACAATGATGGAGCTCCAAAAGATTCAACCTGTTATTATTATTTTGCCAAATACCAAAACAAATGTTTTTTAACCTTCTTCCAATCCCATTGGGAAGCATTGTATTTGGCTAGCATGACATTTAAGTCTTTCCTTGAATTTCAAATCTGAAAGTTCATTACTAATATTTATGACAGTAGCCTCTAAAGCATTTAGCTTAGTCTCAATTCTTTCATCAATATTTATTTGATTATGAAGAGCCTTGGAAGTATTCTGAGCCAAATTATTAAGAAAATTTGCATGTTGAATATTTTGAGATATGGCCACTGAAGCTGTGACCATTGAAGCAATAAAAGAAACCAAGGCAACAACTCCCACTATTATGAGCACATTTAGATCTCACTAGCTGGGCATGTATTTGTTGTAAGACTTGAAAACCAGCTTCAGTGTACCATGGCTCTGAAATATTAGCTGGTAATAAGACAAAAGAGGGCTGATGGAGTATTCCTTTTCCTCTATTATATCTGGTGATACAGTTAGTTAAATTACATTTACTACATGTTACAAGATATCTATAATCTTTCCATTTAATTTATACATTCCAGTAATTAAGACATAAGGAGATTGAACACAGGATCATAAGCCATAGCAAAACCTTTCCTTACAGTTCTTGCCTACAAAGTCTGGTAAAGGCTTGTCAGTAAAATGTAAGAATTCTGAGGCAGCAATTAAGTACCAAACATCTTTCTGAATGCCACCTTTGCTGAAAGTCAAGATGTTGCTAACAAATCCTCCAGGAATTTGGCAGTCCTCTTGCATAACTGCCTTTTGTCAATTTTAGAAGACCAGTACAAAATATACCCACTATTTTTAGACACTTTATGTTGTAGTGTAAAAGTATTTATACAATCTATCCACTTAGGAAAAGTGCCAGTTTCTATTGCAGAATGGTTAGGACAATGAGGTATTATTCATGGACGTTCTTCTGAGATGACTGGTTTGTTATGGGAAAGTCCCATTTAATAACTCATCTAATATAAGGTTTTAAGTTCCCATTAACAGTACAATTAGTTGGTCTAAGTCTCCTAATTCTGTCTTTCCCTCAAATAACACTTTTAGACAGCCAGCATGTTTATCATGGAACCAACACAACATAGCCAGAATAATTAAATCCAGTCACATCATTGAGAGTAATATGAGTGTCTGTAAGTCCTCCCATCATATATGAGTCATTAGTAGATACTGGGATGGATTCTCCAGTCCACACAGCTGGGTGTACTAGAGGTGGATCTGGAAAATATGTACAATAAGTTTCTCTCTGATTCCCTTTTACTCAACAGCTCAATAGAGCTGTTACTGCAGCAAGCATCACCATTGGAGTTTTAGCTTTCCCTTGCTGTCGAATCATTCCTGTAGCCCATAGCGTCAATTTCTTCAGGTCCTTCCATGAGATTCGCTTCCTTGTTCGGTTTCTCAGGGTCCCTCTTCTCTTCTTTCGAGTTTTTTAAAAATTGTTTTTAGTTGTACAGGGACAAAATATCATGTTTTCTAACTTTTGAGTGAAGGCTTCTCTGGGTCGATCTTCAGTCATTTGAATCTAGGTTCTAAGTCCTCCATGCCTGATGGTGTGTTTAGGTACCCAAATAGGACAAAAAGCACCTTCTGGAAAAATACAAGCATGACCTCTGCCCCACATAATCACTGGGTCTTGTCCTTTCCATTGATCAGTCTGTAAGTCCTAAAGGGCCTGTTGCTGTGGAAGACATGTGTCACTCAGTGCAGTGTGACCTTCTGAGTCATAATTTTAAAAATTTAAAACAAATAGAGCATTATTGAGGTTATGTTGGGGAGTCATAGTCCTATATCCCCCTTTTAGTTTTTGTAATTGTAGCTTAATAGATAAATGAGCTCATTCTACAATGGCTTGACCTTGAGGGAATATGGAATATTCCTTATGGAATAACTGCTTTATGGTCAATCCAAAACTCTTGGCAAAATTGTTGAAAAGAAGAGCTTACATAAACCAGTGGATTATCAGTTTTAATCTGTTTCATAGTGCGGTCCTAAGCAACTTAGCAAGACTCTCTTTCAAAATAAAAAATAAAAAGGACTGGGTAACAAAATCAGTAAGAAATGTTAAAAGATCCATTTTACAGGGATCTGCATGGTGGTGAGCAGGTCATTCCCTGGATAAGGCCAGCCTGCAGTCCCACCAGGCAAGTTAGAAGGTCACTAGCCCACATAGAGGGGACAGTGTGCAGGCTTTTCAGGCTTTCCCAACATAACCCCATGATGCACATTTTTGTCCTCACTGATTAATTCTCTCAGTTCTCTTTGATTTATTGGTTTCGACCTCTTTTCCTTCTTGTTTTCCTGACTATTGGAATGATTCTGATTGCAAAATGGCTGAACTCCTTTCACCTCTGACTGTCTGCTGACTCATAGAATTCAGTGACTTCACATTTAGTAATAAGTAAACAAAAGGTCGTCTGTGGATTTGTGTTTACAAGCAGTTCTGCAGCATTTTGTAACTGTGTTGGGAGTGTTCTGGGAGATGTGGAAAGAAATATGTAACCCATGTGAGGTTGAAACATCAACCAGGGTTTTTAGAAGGTCTCTTGAACTTTCAACGGAAAATGGAATCACAAGATTTTGCTCCAGGGCCCTACTTTTTGATGGTAGTAATTAGCTATGTAACTGTATATGGTGAGTTAAAATTTCTGGGGCTTAGTTGCTCTTTCATAAAATGATAATTATAGCCATACATACCTCATAGAATTGTTGGATGGGTTGTGCCAGTTAATGAAGGAGAAGTCCTTACAACAACAACAACAACAACAAAATATTAGAAAAGAAAGTAGAAGGAATTGGACGTCACTTTCCTATGTTCATATATGAATACATGACCAGTAAAATTCCACATCATGTACAACCACAAAAATGGTATCCTAATTTGAATAAGATATACTCCACGTATGTATAATGTCAAAATACAATCTTCTGTCATATATATCGAAAAATCCCAAATAAAAATTTAAAGAGTAAAAAAATAAACACTAGCTAGTTTTTCATGAGGTAAGGGGTGTGTGGGGGTGTGGTGTACCTCTCTCTCTGCACTCCCAGTTGAGAAACCTCTCTAGACTTTAGGGCTCAGAGCTTCCATGGCAGGTGTGTCTTCTTTGAGATCCTGCCTATTCTACCTTTGTGCATCATGATCATAGGATCTCTTGGTTCCTGACTGGACTGCACAAACTTGTGGACTTTAATATACAAAATAAGTAGAATAATGAGGAAGGGGTGTGTTTTATATCAATCCTGAGAGAGGCAGGCAGTCCTGAGCAAGTCCTGTGATTCAGATAACAAGACCCATGGACATCTTAGGTCAATTCTAGGCAATATCCATCACCTACATGAGGAAAGAAGTCTAGTTACACCCAACAGCTCACACTTCCCTTCTCTTTAGTTCCGTTGATTCTGCTGTTTTTATATTTTTTGAAAAAGGAGTGAGTTTAAAAAAGGAAAGAATGAGTGAGTCAAATCCTGCTACAAGTTTCAGTATTTTTTACTTCACAGAACTCATTCAAATTTATAATTCAAAATCTGAATTTGTGGGGTTTTTTTCTTCTTTGTTTAGTGTTTCATTGCCCCCAACAAAGGTTAAAATTCATGAAAGCCAAGTTTCTGGATAGTTCATGTGTAATGCTTGACACAGGTCCTGAACACAGTGGGCATACATCTCATTCTACCTGCAGTGACTATGGGGTGAGGAACATTCCTCCTTCAGTCCAAGAGGATGTGTTCCTGGACCTGACAGTCTTCACACCACTCCAAACACAAGGCCCAGAATACTTGGCTATTCCCTCTCCCCGCCACAAAGCTTAGATACTGTCTGCCTTCCAAAGTTGGCAAGATGAAAATAGTCCTTACTTGAAAGAAAGAGCATTTGAGAGCTGAGTTTAAAAAATCATCTTTCTTTTTTTTCTTTCATTCCATTCTTTATTTTTTCTTTTTGCATACTTCAGATTATGACCTGTGAGTTTTGAATTTAAAACAAAAGCCAAAACCATGTGCAATTTATTCGCCAGTGGAAGTAATAACAGGCTTCTCAAAAGAGATATTATGTGGGCTGACGATGCACAAGAGAATGGACTGTCCCATGCCAAGAAAGAAGCTCCACCTTTAAAATTGATAAGAATGTTTTTTCTCATACCTCTATGATTACTTTATTTGGCATCCTACAATTGCCTGTTCGTGTGTGCCCCTCTCAAATCAGCATGGTATCTGGGGCTGAGTCTCTATATAACCAAATACGTGAGCAGATCTTTATACTTAAACTATGGAACAAACGTAGGTGTCCTTCAAAAGATGAATATATAAAGAAAATGTGATATACACACACACACACACACACAATGAAATATGACTCAGCCTTAAAGAAGAATAAAATGGCATTTACTGGTAAATGGATGGAGCTGGAGAATATTATGTTAAGCAAAATAAGACAATCCCCCTAAACCAAATTTCAAATGTTTTCTCTGATATCTTGATGCTAATTCACAATAAAGCGGGGTGTAGACAAGATTAAGTAGAAGTATGTGAAGGGAATGAAGGGGGTTTATGAGTAGGAAGTATAGTAGAATGAATCTCTTTTGTACATGATGTAGATTTACCTGGATTGTGTAATCATATATGCACATAAAGTAATACTGTCTGATTCATTCTATTATCCTTCCCTTTTTATATTTTATTTTGAGAGAGGGTCTATCTAAGTGTCATAGGGCCTCAATGAATTTCTGAGACTGGTTTTAAACTTGCAATCCTCCTTCCTCAGCTTCCAGAGTCTTGGAGATCACAGCAAGGAATAAGTTGTCCTACTGCTCAAGATAAATTAGGAAAGACTATACCAAAATAGGTGCTGTGGGACCTGGGTTTTGAAGGGTAAGCTGAAGTCTTTTGTGAGGCACAAAAACATTCTAGGTGAAGGAACCTGTATAGCCAAATATTTATGGATGTAGCTTGTTTTGATGAAGGTCTCATGTATTCTCATGTCAGCAGCTATGGTGCCATGAACACATAAGGAAATTAAATGCTAATGGCTTTGCTTGAGTTCAAATATCAAATATTAAATAACATTTACATTATTGATTACACAGTGATATATTGATTTTTCCACCAAATAAGAACTAAGCATACTTCAGAAGTTCCAGGCCAGATACAAAATCTAGGTCTGGCCACTCACCCCAAAAATCAAACCCAAAGAGTAATTGTAAAAAGCAAGTAAAGAACTTTAATCTGTGTAGCCACCCCAGGAAGACATATTTTTAGGCGTGTCTTCAGGGTGCTGACTTGACCTGAAGGCTTTGATAGAAGAATTAGAGCAGTGGGGAAGAAGTATGCATTGTTAAGCAATCTTGCCCAAACTGTAGTCTCATGGATCACTACCTCAGTTCTAGCACTGTGAGGTAGCTCCTGAGAAGTCCTAATCACTTGAAAGGGTAAATTTTTACTTACTGCTCAGGATGTTCATCTACCAGATCTTGGATACTAGAAAGGCAATGTAGATTTCATGATATGATTCCTTTTGTTGAGGGAACACTCTCCTCATAGTGATCTGTCTACAAGGCTCTGCCATTCCTGGAAGGAATTGAAAAGTGAATGAGAAATTCTAGGCACCACTCTGGGGCTCTGAAGAAAAGCTACTGTAAAAGCTGAGGATCAGGGCTGGGACTACAGCTCAGTTGGTAGAGTGCTTGTCTTGCATGCACAAGGCCCTGGGTTCCATCCTCAGCACCAAACAAACAAATCAAAACAAAACCCCCAAAGCTGACAATAAAATGTCCCTTCAATCTTGCCTCAATCTTCAAGGTGGTATCAGATTAGGTATATTTGGGACTAAACATTCTTATTTTGCTAGTTTTTAGATAAACACTCCTTAAATGATTAAAATGTCTTGTGCAAAGCTGTGTAGTCACAAATGTTAGGTTAGTAAAGGATACCTAATGAAGGCAGAATACCAAGATTTATTCTTCTTTTAGTTACCCATTGGACAGCTGCTGGCCTCAAAGTTAATGAAATTACCAAAGGAAGTTTGTTTAAGTCAATGGTTTAAAAGATCAAAGGAGGAGAGTGCATGATTCTTTGCCAACTGCAAAGAGGACACCTGACCCCTCCAATTCCAGGAGATGCATAGGTGGCCTTTCCACTGGCTGCCTGCCTGGCCCGACCTCCTTTCCTAGCACATAAATTGGCCTCACTGAATTACAGCTTGACGCATTTTGGCAAAAAAGCCCACATAGCAGAAAAAACAATTCAGAAGACAGAACTGCTGAAGAAAAGTGGTGATGGACCTGATCCCCAATTCTTCCATAGAGACCTGGGTCCTCCTGGCTATATGTCTGGTGCTCCTATATCTGTGAGTAGCTGTCCAGCCTCCTCTTCTCTGTAACCCTGGAGGTGGGGACATCATGTTCCTCTTTCCCGTGTCTATTTGAAAGATCAAAAGAGATGATGGAATTGAAATTTCTATAAACACTTAAAAAGTTCCTATTGAGCATGCCTGGCCCCATCTCCTTTCCTAGCACATAAATTGGCCTCACTGAATTACAACTTGACACATTTTGGCAAAAAAGCCCACATAGTTGAAAAAACAATTCAGAAGACAGAACTGCTGAAGAAAAATGGTGAGTTCCTGTGGATAGGGCAATTGGTGTTGAGATTTGTTTCTGGGGGTTATCTGATTGGCTCTGTGTTTGCACCTAGAGGAATAAACCAGAATTCAGCATATACAGATAATTAATAACTATTATCACATGCAGTGGGAACCTCACTCCCTTTCAAGCTTAGGGAATTCTGGGAACAACCAGTTTACTTGGGTTTTGTCTCTTTATCTTCTTGGATTTCTGCCTATTGCAGAAGACATGCAAGAGGACTATCCCCTGTGCATGTGGTGACTCCTGCCCCCTCTTGCCCCCAGCACCCTCTATATAACACACCAATTTCCCCACAGACTCCCTGGAAGGTTGACTGCAAAATTCCCTTTTTCTCCTGGCACTTCCCTCCCTTGTAAAACTCAATTATTTCACCCTGAAATTCACAGAACTGTTTCCTTCTAAATGATAAGTGTCTAGAGCAGAGAATACCTGACAGAAATTTTAAGAAGTTTTATTCTTTCCTTTAGTATTATTTTTCCTCTCTCTGAGATATTAGCATCAGTAAAGAGACTTATTTCCCCTCAATATGAAATCGTCTAGCAGCCTGAACAACATCACAAAGCCAATTTGGCTTTACTTTTTTTCCTTTACACTCCAACATGAACGCATGAATGAATATCATCTAGTAGGGAAATTGCTTTTACTAATGGGATCCTGACATCATGAAACAGAGGGAAAGAGGTTATTTTGATTGTAGGTAGGAGAGACTCCACACAGGTCACATCTGACATTTGTCTCAATTTCACTCTTAAAAATAAGGAACCAAAATAGCATGAAAAATGAAAATATAGATCTGGCTTTTATTCTCTGAAAGAAAAGGTACTAATTCAGGGTGTTGTGGCAACATAATCCTCTCTCTGTAGACATTTTCTAGTGAATCAATGTAGTTTAATTTTACTGTATGTAATGACAGGATTTGTACAGAGTATGTGAAAACTATACTGCCTTAAACATTCTCCTCCAAAGAAGCAGCAAGTTCTTATTCAACTGTCTGGAACACATTATGGGTTCTTATTTTATGTTGCATATTGTCTGCTCTGTCACCAGGACTGTAACTGAAATTTGGAAGGTCACCTTCCATGAAATTTGGAAGGTCACCTTCCACCTTTAAACATGCCAGACTTTTCTCTTCTGTGCTACTATGGGGCAATCTTTGCAAAACTGGTTGTTTCGTGATTGAAGTAGCTGCCAGGAATCTCTTGTTCACCATTTTTCCTTTACCTAGTCTTTCATCTATTATCAATGCTGATAGGGGTGAAGATTTTAGGATCCAGAACCCCCAGACATGGGGCTGTGAACATGACACATCTGTGTTGCAGGTTGGCCAGCCCAAGGAAGCACCAGCCTTTGTGGGTTTTCATACAAGGAGAGTTGATGCGTAGAGGCAATAAACAAAACTGTTTTGTGATTGACTGCCTTGGTAAACATGAGCATGCCTGACTCTGTGCTGCCATCTGAGCATCACCAGTTGGAGGATCAGACTCAATGAGAGGAGGAATGGCCTGGAGATGATTCCTCAGTCATTTATTCCTCACAGTAGCACTCAGAGTATAAGGGAACTCAGCCTTCCTTCTTGCTCAAGTCACTTAGATTGTCTGACAATGGACTTGGGTGACACTCAACTTGGCTCACATTGGTATGAAGCCAATGGAAGTCCCAGTTTTCTTAAATGTCACATTTGTCATTCAACAGAAATAAGAATACTATGACTGCTTCCAAATATCCATGTGAAGTCAAATTTAAAGAAGGGCTGAATGCTGAACCAGAGACATGGCATAGAAAGAAGGAAAAGTATGAAAGGTTTATGTCCAAATTGCAAGAAATAATGTTACCATAGGTTCTCAGTGGACACTCTGTGCTTGAATGGATTTGGTTACCCAAAATCTCAAAATGAAAGTCATGTCAAAGCATTGGCCCTTTTTTACTAGGAATCTCTACGTTAAGGAAAGGTTAACATACCAAATACACATAGCAACTGTGATGCCCTGGCAGAATGCCAGCCTGAACTTCTCAGGTGCATTCAAGGCTGGGAATGTTTATTAAGAACAAACCCAACTATTGGGGCCATGAAGACTCAAGTTCTTTTACCGAATCATTGTGCCTCTTGTGGCAGGAAGTTATCTCTAAGTGGTGTTGGAAAACAGAATGTGCCCTTGAAGGTTTTGTTGTTATGTATCACCTACATGTTACCTATCTCACTGCCTGGTCCAGTTTCTGAGTCAGAGACTGGTCAGGACCTTATCTATAGAATGACAATCAGGGTGACCTGGCTTTCTATTTCACTTTATAGATATGGAACCTACTCTCATGGGCTATTTAAGAAGCTGGGAATACCTGGGCCAACACCTCTGCCTTTATTTGGAACTCTTCTGTACTACCGCAAGGTGAGTGTGCTTGAGCTCCCTCTATTTTTTCTCCTGAGTACAAATGCCAGTTTAGTGCCATCAGTAAAAATGTTCATCTTCAGGAGAAATTTAGTAGTGTTTATCCTTTCAGAAACCATGTTCAGGCCCCTCCTGGAGCATGGCCAGGTTTTCCCTGGAGCTCTGATGTCAACTCTTCAAGAGCCTCAGTGGAACAGCTTGGATCTCTGGTACATCTGCATTTGATCTTCATGATGTTGATCAGACTTTGAATTCATCATAAAAAAGATGTTTAACTTGCTGGGTGCACATTTCCAGGACAATTATATTGTGCTTAGTATTTGAGCAAAAAGTCTGTGAAAGAGGGCATGGTAAACACCTTCAAACATTCCGATTCTTTGCAAGGTCTCATGACTCCTTTTGTAAATAAAAAATGAAACTACAGTTTCTGAAGTACCCCAAGCATTCATAAGTTGACAATTTGCACATACTTAATTTTTGAATGTGTAAATACCCTGTGGTTATTTCCATGGCTTCACCCAAGTTTTACTTCCTGTGACATATTTGGAGGATTTAATAGATGAAATGACAGCATTCTGCATTTCTTCTTATCATTCAAAGATAGCACCCTAGCAGTGAGTCTTAGCAACAAATAAGTATGAATGAGATAAGGTAGCCCTTGTCTATGGATTTCACATAATTAAACACAAGATGTGTATTGTTGTTTTTTTTATTTTTTTTATTGGTTGTTCACAATATTACAAAGCTCTTGACATATCATATTTCATACATTAGAATCAAGTGGGTTATGAACTCCCATTTTTACCCCAAATACAGATTGCAGAATAACATCGGTTACACATCACATTTTTACATACTGCCATATTAGTGACTGTTGTATTCTGCTACCTTTCCTATCCTCTACTATCCCCTCTCCTCTCCCCTCCCATCTTCTCTCTCTACCCCATCTACTGTAATTCATTTCCCTCCATGTTTGCTATCCCATTCCCCTCATAACCTCTTATATGTAATTTTGTATAACAATGAGGGTCTCCCTCCATTTCCATGTGATTTCCCTTTTTTTCTCCCTTTCCCTCCCACCTCATGTCTCTGTTTAATGTTAATATTTTCTTCCTGCTCTTCCTCCCTGTTCTGTTCTTAGTTGCACTCATTATATCAAAGAAGACATTTGGTATTTGTTTTTTAGGGATTGGCTAGCTTTACTAAGCATAATCTGCTCTAGTGCCATCCATTTCCCTGCAAATTCCGTGATTTTGTCATTTTTTAGTGCTGCGTAATACTCCATGGTGTATAAATGCCACTTTTTTTATCCATTCATCTATTGAAGGGCATCTGGGTTGATTCCACAGTCTAGCAATTGTGAATTGTGCTGCTATGAACATCGATGTGGCAGTATCCCTGTAGTGTGCTCTTTTAAGGTCTTCAGGAAATAGTCCGAGAAGGGCAATAGCTGGGTCAAATGGTGGTTCCATTCCCAGCTTTCCCAGGAATCTCCATACTGCTTTCCAAATTGGCCGCACCCGTTTGCAGTCCCACCAGCAGGGCACAAGAGTACCCTTTTCCCCACATCCTCGCCAGCACTCATTGTTGTTTGACTTCATCATGGCTGCCAATCTTACTGGGGTGAGGTGGTATCTTAGGGTGGTTTTGATTTCCATTTCCTTGACTGCTAGAGATGGTGAGCATTTTTTCATGTACTTGTTGATTGATTGTATGTCCTTCTCTGAGAAGTGTTTGTTCATGTCCTTGGCCCATTTGTTGATTGGGTTATTTGTTTTCTTATTGTCTAATTTTTTTGAGTTCTTTGTATACTCTGGATATTACGGCTCTATCTGAAGTGTGAGGAATAAAAATTTGTTCCCAGGATGTAGGCTCCCTATTTACCTCTCTTATTGTTTCTCTTGCTGAGAAAAAACTTTTCAGTTTAAGAAAGTCCCATTTGTTGATTCTTGTTATTAACTCTTGTGCTATGAGTGTCCTATTAAGGAATTTGGAGCCCGACCCCAAAATCTGTAGATCGGAGCCAACTTTTTCTTCTATCAGACGGAGAGTCTCTGATTTGATATCTAGCTCCTTGATCCACTTTGAGTTGACTTTTGTGCATGGTGAGAGGAGGGGATTCAGTTTCATTTTGTTGCATATGGATTTCCAGTTTTCCCAACACCATTTGTTGAAGATGCTATCCTTTCTCCATTGCATGTTTTTAGCTCCTTTATCAAATATAAGATAGTTGTAGCTTTGTGGATTAGTCTCTGTGTCCTCTATTCTGTACCATTGGTCCACCCGCCTGTTCTGGTACCAGTACCATGCTGTTTTTATTACTATTGCTCTGTAATATAGTTTGAAATCTGGTATCGCTATACCACCTGATTCACACTTCCTGCTTAGAATTGTTTTTGCTATTCTGGGTCTTTTATTTATCCATATGAATTTCACAATTGCTTTATCTATTTCTACAAGAAATGCCATTGGGATTTTGATTGGCATTGCATTAAACCTATAGAGAACTTTTGGTAATATCGCCATTTTTATGATGTTAGTTCTGCCTATACATGAACAAGGTATATTTTTCCATCTTGTAAGATCCTCTTCTATTTCTCTCTTTAGGGTTCTGTAGTTTTCATTGTATAGGTCTTTCACCTCTTTTGTTAGGTTGATTCCCAAGTATTTTATTTTTTTTTTTGAGGATATTATGAATGGAGTGTTTTTCCTCATTCCCGTTTCAGAAGTTTTGTCGCTGATATACAGAAATGCCTTTGATTTACGTGTGTTGATTTTATATCCTGCCACTTTGCTGAATTCATTTATTAGTTCTAGTAGTTTTTTTGTAGACCCTTTTGGGTCTTCTAGGTATAGAATCATGTCATCCGCAAATAGTGATAATTTAAGTTCTTCTTTTCCTATTTTTATGCCTTTAATTTCTTTCATCTGTCTAATTGCTCTGGCCAGTGTTTGAAGAACTATATTGAATAGAAGTGGTGATAGAGGGCATCCCTGTCTTCTTCCAGATTTTAGAGGGAATGCCTTCAATTTTTCTCCATTCAGAATGATGCTAGCCTGAGGCTTAGCATAGATAGCTTTCACAATGTCGAGGTAAGTTCCTGTTATCCCTAGTTTTTCTAATGTTTTGAATATAGAGGGATGCTGTACTTTGTCAAATGCTTTTTCTGCGTCTATCGAGATGATCATATGGTTCTTTAAGTCTATTGATGTGGTGAATAACATTTATTGATTTCCGTATATTGAACCATCCTTGCATCCCAGGGATGAATCCTACTTGATCATGGTGCACAATTTTTTTGATGTGCCTTTGTATCCGATTCGCCAGAATTTTATTGAGGATTTTTGCATCTAGGTTCATTAGAGATATTGGTCTGTAGTTTTCTTTCTTTGAGGTGTCTTTGTCTGGTTTCAGAATCAGGGTGATGTTGGCCTCATAGAATGAATTTGGCAGAGCTCCCTCTTTTTCTACTTCCTGAAATAACTTGAAAAGTATTGGTATTAATTCTTCTTTAAAGGTTTTGTAAAACTCTGCTGTATACCCATCCGGTCCTGGGCTTTTCTTGGTTGGAAGTCTTTTGATTGCTTCTTCTATTTCATCTATTGATATTGGTCTGTTTAAGTTGTGAGTTTCCTCCTGACTCAGTCTGGGCAAATCATACGACTTAAGAAATTTATCGATATCTTCTCTATCTTCTATTTTATTGGAATATAGGTTTTCAAAATAATTTCTAATTGTTTTCTGTATTTCTGAAGCATCTGTTGTAATATAGCCTTTTTCATCCCGTATGTTAGTAATTTGAGTTCTCTCTCTTCTTACCTTCGTTAGTATGGCTAGGGGTCTGTCGATCTTATTTATTTTTTCAAAGAACCAACTTTTTGTTTTGTTAATTTTTTCAATAGATTCTTTTGTTTCAATTTCATTGATTTCTGCTCTGATTTTAATTAATTCTTGCCTTCTGCTACATTTGCTATTGTTTTGCTCTTCCTTTTCTAGGGATTTGAGATGAAGTGTGAGCTCATTTATTTGTTGGTTTTTCCTTTTTTTGAGGAATGACCTCCAGGCGATGAATTTCCCTCTTAAAACTGCTTTCATTGTGTCCCATAGATTCCGATATGTTGTGTCTGTATTTTCATTTATCTCTAAGAATTTTTTGATTTCCTCCTTTATGTCTTCTGTAACCCATTGATCATTCAGTAACGTATTGTTCATTGTCCATGTGATGTAGGATTTTTCCTTCCTTCTTTTATCATTGATTTCCAGTTTCATTCCATTATGATCTGATAAAGTGCATGGTATTATCTCTACCCCTTTATATTTACTGAGGGTTGCCCTATGGCATAATATATGATCTATTTTTGAGAAGGATCCATGTGCTGCTGAGAAAAAAGTATATCCACTTGATGATGGTTGATATATTCTATATATGTCAGTTAAGTCTAGGTTATTGATTGTGATATTGAGGTCAATAGTTTCTTTATTCAACTTTTGTTTGGAGGATCTGTCCAATGGTGAGAGAGGTGTGTTGAAGTCACCCATGATTATTGTGTTGTGGTCTATTTGATTCTTGAACTTGAGGAGAGTTTGTTTTATGAACGTCGCAGCGCCATTATTTGGTGCATAAATATTGATAATTGTTATGTCTTGTTGGTGAATGGTTCCTTTTGACAGTATATAATGTCCTTCCTTATCCCTTTTGATTAACTTAGTCTTGAAGTCGATTTTATTCGATATGAGAATGGCCACCCCTGCTTGCTTACGAGGACCGTGTGCATGGTATATTTTTTCCCAACCTTTTACCTTGAGCCTGTGTATGTCTTTTCCAATCAGATGTGTCTCCTGGAGGCAGCATATTGTTGGATTTGTTTTTTTAATCCATGTTACCAGCCTATGTCGCTTTATTGGAGAGTTTAAGCCATTAACGTTTAGAGTTACTATTGATATATGGTTTGTACTTCCTGCCATGTTTGATTATTTATCTCTTTTTTTCTAATTTAGTTTGTTTCTCCATGATTAGCTTTCCCCCCGTCCTCTGTCTTTACCGAGGCACTTCCCGCTGATGATTTTGGTTATTGTTTTTCATTTCTTCCTCGTGTATAGTTTTGCTCAAGACGCTTTGCAATGCTGGTTTTCTGGCTACAAATTCTTTTAGCTTTTGTTTATCATGAAACATTTTTATTTCGTTGTCGTATCTGAAGCTTAATTTTGCTGGATACAGAATTCTTGGTTGGCATCCATTGTCTTTTAGTGTTTGAAATACGTTGTTCCAGGATCTTCTCGCTTTCAGCGTCTGTGATGAAAAATCCGTTGTTAACCTTATTGGTTTACCCCTAAATGTAATCTGCCTCTTTTCTCTTGTAGCTTTTAATATTTTCTCTTTGTTCTGTATATTCGATAGCTTCATAACAATGTGTCTTGGCATTGGTCTACTGTGATTTTGTGTGCTCGGTGTCCTGTATGCATCTACAATTTGTATATCTGTTACCTTTTTTATTTCTGGAAAGTTTTCTGTAATTATTTCCTTCAGCACGTTACTCATTCCCTTGGCATGAATCTCTGTGCCTTCCTCTATCCCAATAACTCGTAAGTTTGATTTTTTTAAATTATCCCAAATCTCTTGGATGTTTTTCTCGTGATTTTTTACCAGTCTATCTGAGTTGGCTAGACTCTTTTCAAGATGATATATTTTGTCTTCATTATCTGACGTTCTGGCTTCTACTTGTTCCACTCTGTTAGTGATACTCTCGATTGAGTTTTTAATTTGGTTTATCGTTTCCTTCATTTCTAGAATTATTGTTTGATTTTTTTTATAATCTCTATCTCCTGATAGAGATGCTTAACTTCTTCTTTTATCTGTTTATGTAATTCATTTTCAATGTGATCTTTAAGGTTCCTTTCCATCTGTCTAAGGTGTTCCTTGAGTTCTTTATATGGCCATTTTTCTGATGACTCCAGGTCCTCCTGAATATTTAGGCTGTCTTTCATTGTTTGTACTCCTTTTCTTCCTTGCTTTTTTATGCTCATGATACTTCTTGTTCTGTTTGACTGCTGAGTTACTGTTTACTCTTATAAATTTATTTGATGCTTGGGAGGAGAGGTATTAGAAGGGAAGGGAAGAAGTCACTAAAGAGAGTGAGTGTAGGCAGGTAGAATTCAAGAAAGGGGGAATAAGAAAATTGAAAAGAAATGAAAAGACAAAAGAAAAAAAGTGAAAAGAAAGAAAGAAAAAATGAAAAAATAAAAATTTAAAACAAACAAAAAAATAATAATGATAATGAAAAAATCGAAATTGAAGTTTAAAAAATAATAGTAATAATAATAGAATAAAAAGAATTTTAAAAAATGAAACCATTAATAAGAAAGTTAAAGAACAACAACAACATTAACTACAAAAAGTGAAAATAAAATTTAAAAAATACTAATAATAATCATTAAAAAAATAATAATAATAAATGCAGTCATACAGCTCGATTAACTTCTCTTCCAGTAGGTGGAGCTATGCCCACTGGGCCAGGCTTCTCCTCTTGATAGGTGGGAACCAATCACTGTGCCTTAGCTCTTCTTCCCAGACTGTGCGGGTCTCCAGTCCTGAGTGCCTAGGTCCTTCTCTTGTGGTTCCTCAATCCAGGCCCCACTCACCTGTGCCGCTTACCACAATACTGGCTACACGCCGGGTCTGCTGCTCCTGGGAGCCCTGTTTTCATGGATGCCTGGGCACACCCTTTCTGTTTGCCTCCCTTGGACCCTAAGTTTGTAGGGCTTGGGGCTGAGGACCCCCAGCAAATTTGTTTGCCCTCAGGTAGCAACTCCCCTGGTAGCTGGTGCAAGGGACCTCTGTTGTCAGCACTGGTGGGAGCGATAGCCGGGGGTTCTGCGCCGCTAGTCCCACGTCACTCCTGATTCCCTGGGTCTGGCTATGGTGCTCAGTTGGCTTTTACCTCTGTGAGATCAGGTGGGCTGACTAGTTATTTCCGTGGGATCGTTAGTGCTGAGTCACGAGAAGCAGGCGAACCGGAGCTTGAATGCAGCAGATTCGTGCTCAGTGTGTGTTTTCTGAGGGGCCCAAAGTGTACGCCTTAGCTCCACGTCAGCTCAGCATTGCCTAGTGATCCTGAGCAAACATGCTTTAGATAATTTACAGCTCCCTATGCCCGTGCAGTTGAAGAGGTCAGAGACTTGATCTCTCCGCGCCTGCCACCATGTTAGACCTCCTCAATGATATTCATGTTACCCTTACAGTTTCCTGGCATAAGCAAGATCTTGGGATTATACAAACTGCTGCTTCTGTTTCCAGTCCAGTTTTCTAGAACTGAAACCCTGCTGCCGTCGCCTCCACCTCTGGGCCGCGCTCTTGGGCACCGCGCTTGTCCGCGACCTTAGCAGCGCCGCCGCGGCCTCCACTGCTCTTCGGCCCGGTGCCTAGCTCCCGGGGCCCAAGCGGCTGCCGCCGCAGCTCTCCAGCCCCCTCCTCTGGAGCACGGGTCCCCTCGCAGGGGGATGCCGAATGACCCCAGAGCAGGCTCTGCCCCAAGGTGCAGCAGGGAACAGGCGACCGAGGCACTTGAGGCCGTGGTCCAGCTTTTGGAGGACAGGGCTCGGCATGCAGCCCAGTTCCAGACTCTAGATGCGGCAGCTGGACCCTGTAGACAGAGCCATCAAGACAGCATGCAGAAAGCAAATGGCGGCTCCCACGGAGTGGATTTTCGGCCCCGAAACCACAGCCCAGCCAACAATCCCAATCCACTAACTCTCCCTGTATACACAATATTCAAAAAAAAAAAAAAGGTGGGGTATACTGAGCTTTCTTTGCCTCAGGTACTTACAATCCACTGCTGATTACCCATTCAGCTTCTCTGCCGGGAGCGAAGTGAAAGAGGAAGCAGATGGGCGCAAAGCGCCCGTGGCTCTGAGCAGGAAAGCGTCCGGGAGCCAAGCGTCTCTTTTTCAATCTCTTTGTTTTTTCTGCTGCTTGGCAGGGTGGTCCACTACAGATTAATGGTGAAAGGAGCTCTAACAAGCTGCGCGAAGTCTCGATTAAAGCCGTTGCTCTGAGCACCAGGCTCAGCACTTCAGCAACTCCCGTAAGGAGTGGCCATCTTTTTTCCACAATCGTGTATTGTTTTTTAACAAAGCAGTATCACATATGAAATGAGCAGTAATCACATGATTTAAAAAAAATTTAAAATTTTTAAACTGAATGGAAGGTAACATGTTCCACAAGAAATGTGAATTTTCATCAAGCCTTTGTCATTAACCCATTTAGATATCTGACTCGGGGCCTGACTATTGACAGAAATTCATGAGCTCAAAACCAGAGGCCAGAAAAAAAGGCTACACTCTGCTCAGATTACCTCTTCCAAACACTGAGGCTTGTTTATCATACTCTAATTCTATAATTCTGAGCAGAATTATAGACCCCCCCTGAGAATTATAGACCCCCTGACCCCCTGAGAATTCCATACTACTATTCCTGCTGAAAAGGCATTATTTCCTATTCACGCTTTCCTGATCAACAGTATATTAGACAGGCTGTAAGATCCACATAATTGGGGGTCTCCCTGTGCATCATGAAAACATCATCCCTGAAACATAGCAATAGGAAGATTTCTTTTTAAGTGTTAGAAGGAAAAACTTAGAGCAAGTACTTAATTTGTTGACTCCCACGGGTAGGAGTGGCATCTCTCCATCTTTTCCACGTTGAGCTGGAAAAACGGAAGGTGACTCCATTTTGACAATCCTTACTTATTCTTTCTCACTCCACAACATGCATGAGAATCACTGTTATGGTCGTGGTATCCCTCAGAAGCTCATGTGTGAGGCAATGTAAGAAAGTTCAGAAATAAAGTGATTGAATTGTGAAAGCCTTAATCTACTCTACACTATTTCCTCAGTAAGGATTAACTGGGGGCAACTGTAAGCAGGTAGGGTGTTGGTGGAAGAGGTGGGTCACTGAGGGCCTGGCTTCAGGGCATACATTTTGTCCCTGGTTAGTGGAGTTTCTGTCTGCTTCCTGATGCCACGTCCTGAGCTGCTTTATTCCTTCACACTCTTCTGCCATGTTATTCTGCCTCACCACAGACCACAGCAACAGAGGAAGCAATGTATGAACTGAGACCTCTGAAAATGTGAGCCCAGTAAATCTTAGTTTTCTACATGGTTCTTGTCAGGGTCACAGTAGTGAAATAGCCAGCTAAACTACTCACATCAACATGGTCAACTTAGGGGTGACTGGTGCCTTGAACTTCCTCATTTCCCCAGTATTCTAGGGAGATTCATGAGAGAAATGAAAAAAGATCTGGGGAAAAATGAGTGAAGTGGCCTTGAGAATGTCCCTGGGAAATTCACTCACTTTCTCTCAGCTTTGATTTTTTCACATCCAGGTGGAGGGAATGATTCAAAGTTGACAGGATTTCAGAAATAGTCCATGCACATGAGAAAATGATACAGAAAACTAGACTTGCTTCATATTCATACTCAAGGACAAGTAGTGAAACTGTGGCACACGCCTGTAGTCCCAACCACTCTGGAGGCTGAGGCAGGAGAATCACAAATTCAAGGTCATTATAGGAAACATGGCAATACCTTGTCTAAAAAAAAAAAGAGGATAATTTCTTCAATATGTACAATACTTCAAGAAAATTCAAGATGGAGTCTAAATTCCCTTTTCTAATATGCCGCAGTCTGGCTGGGCACAAATTAACCAAGCCGCCACAAAGCCTTGTAGGTTCAAACAGCAACTCTTTATTCCCGAACTCTCACTGGCACTCTACACACACTTCCCAGGAACACACTCCCTCCACAGGGCTCCACGCAGCCAATTCTCTCTGAACCCCGAGAGAACTCAAGGGGAACTCCAAAGTAGCGAGCACCAGAGGCAGCAAGATCCGCCCTAATCCCAGAGCCACCCTAATCCCAGAGCAGGGTCATCATTTAACCATTCCCTCTAGCAAAATGCCAGGCCTCATTCCGACTAAACTGTGGCTCTCAACACTAATATCCCATTTATTTTCTCTTCTTTGCCTTTGGATGTCTTAGAATAAGAGCTTCCCTCTAACTGCCAGTGATGGACCATATTCCAGTCTGATTTCAAGGGATTCTAATCATTGGTTCCTGAATTAGAAGCAGGGTTCAATATTTTCAAAATAACAATATAAATTCTCTTGTTTCTCCACCCAGGGTTTTTGGCAGTATGACGTCCAATGTCATGAAAAGTATGGGAAAATGTGGGGGTGAGTATTTTGGAAACTTCTCTTGGGTAGACTTGTTGGATGAGACACTCCAGGGCAAGAGAACAATGCCAGCCCAGAGCTATTACTGGGAATTAATTACATAAAGCTTTTAGAGGCTCCTCCTCCTGCCAAGAGTCCCATATTTCACCAAGTGTCAAGGTTCATGGCCAAGAATGTGATACTTTTGACTTTTCTCAGTCTCTGATGACCCAAAAACTCTTGGCCTCACCTTCTCTCCAGTGCACAGCCTCTACTCCCTTTTCCATTTTGTCTTCATTAGGAGCCTTTAATATTGCATAGGAGGCATTAAGTCAGACCTTCCTAAAATGTTCACCATGCATGGCTTAATCTCCTTTCAAGATTGCCACATTGAATAAAAGTGACCTTTATATAAATTTTGGGGTTATTATGTACTTTTGAAAGAAAAGCTGAGAAAGAGATGAACAGATTGGGAAATGATTTGACGTCTGCTTTCTTTTATTTTAACTTTCTCTGCAAGTGTGAAGTCTTGGGGATTTCATTTGTTTTTCCCTGTCAATTAGGAGTTTTCACTAGAAGTATACACAGGGATTTCTCTGCCTACCTCATTCTACTGACTTTGAAGAATGGATGGCCAGTACATTTTAAACCACTGTGTTCCCATGGGCTTATGTACTTCATAATCTGCTAGGGTGAAATCAGCTAATTTCAGTAGCCATTTTCTTAATAATGCTTGATGAAATCAGCTCCAGAGGTATTATTGTAGTTCTTGTGTTCTATAAGCAAGTGGGAGATGGCTTTGCCTCTTCCTCCCTCTTCATCTTCTCTCATCAAGTCCTCAAAGCAGCAGAGCTGGCCACATCATCCTACCTAACTGGCATGGCTCATAAAGGCCGTTGTTGAGTGGAAAGAGCACACAGGGCTGAGTCCCCACTGATACAACCCCAGTATCTTAAGCACTTGTAAGAACTTAATAATTTACTTGTCTATTTTTCTCTAATTTAATATACTTTCACATCAGAAAAAACAATTAAAGCATAAAAAGAGAACCTTCAGAAGTGGATAAAATCTTTGCCCCCTGCACTTCATTTATGGTATTAATAGTCACAATATTAATAAGCTTAACACCAAAAAATCAAATAACCCAATCAATAAATGGGCAAAATAACTGAGTAGACCCTTCTCAAAAGAAGAAATACAAATTACCAATGAATATATGAAAAAATGTTCAACATATCTCGCAATTAGAGAAGTGCGGATTAAAACTGCACTGATTATAAAATATTTTTAAATACAAAATTATTGGAGAATGAGGTAGAAAACATGTACGCACCATTTAGACATCTCCGACCAGGCTCTTCTTATAAAGAGTTTTTTCATCTTTAAATATCTCTTCCCTGCTTCAGTTACATGACCTTCATTTTATATGGCCAGAATCTTCTTGTGTGTCATCACCTAACTTGAACTTGTATCTAGTGTCACTGTGCATTCTACAGTCAGGCATATGGATTATGGAATATCAGTTTGGATTCCTGGGTGTTGCTCTAACTGAAGAATATGTCTTAGTAGGTTTAATGAGCTCTTCTTTCCCAACACAGATTGTATGATGGTCAACAGCCTGTGTTGGTTATTACGGATCCAGAGATGATCAAAACAGTGCTGGTGAAAGAACATTATTCTGTTTTTACAAATCGGCCGGTAAGCATTCATTTTTTTTAAATTTCTTTTTTTTTATTGATTTTTTAAAAAAATAAATGACAGCAGAATGCATTACAATTCTTATTACACATATGTAACACAATTTTTCATATCTATGGTTGTATATAAAGTATGTTGACACCAATTCATGTCTTCATACATGTACTTTGGATAATGATGTGTATCACATTGCATCATTTTTGCTAACCCCGCCCCTTTCCTTTCCCTGCAACCCCTCTGCCCTATCTAGAGTTCATCCATTCCTCCCATGCTCCACTTCCCTAACCCACTATGAAACAGCTTCCTTATATCAGAGAAAACATTGGAGCATTTGTTTTTTGGGGGATTGGTTAGCTTCACTTAGCATTATCTTCTCCAATGCTATCCATTTACCTACAAATGCCATGATTTCATTCTCTTTTATTGTGGAGTAAAATTCCATTGTGTATATATTCCCCCCCCCCTTTTTTTATCCATTCATCCACTGAAGAGCATCTAGGTTGGTTCTACAGTTTAGCTATTGTGAATTGTACTGCTATAAACACTGATGTGGCTGTGTCCCTGTAGTATGCTGATTTTATGCTGATTTTGGGGTATAGACCAAGGAGAGGGATAGCTGGGTCAAATGATGGTTCCATTTCAAGATTTCCAAGGAATCTCCATACTACTTTCCATATTGGCTGCACCAATTTGCAATCCCACCAACAATGTATGACTGTGCCTTTTTCTCCCAACATTCATTGTTGTTTATCTTCATAATAATTGCCATTCTGACTGGTGTGACATGATAGTGGTTTTGATTTGCATTTCTCTGATTACTAGAGATGATGAATAGTTTTTCATATATTTGTTGATTGAGTGTATGTCATTTTCTGTGAAGTGTATGCTCAGGTCATTTTAAAAAATACAAATATTTATTGATTAAATTTGTGTCTTGGAGTAATCACAGCTTCACAGAAATTTGCTCCAAAACTGTTCAGGGAAGTTTCATATAACTTTTCTTCTGTTTTTCCCAATTGACATGCTTTGAATATCATATTACTCATCTATGAATGTAGTCTATTCCTGTTACTAGAATAACCAGAAATTGACATTGATACAATCCACAGAACTTATTTAGACTTCACCAGTTTTATGTGCCCGTGTACATGTGTGCCTATGTACATTTGGGCAAAATTGCTGCTGTGGATAAATCCATATAATCATCAGCTTTCTTGGGATATAGTGATCCCCAAGGCTCCCTCTTGCTAGTCTTTTAAAGTCCTGATGGGTCACTTGTCTTTTCCTCTTAACAGGGTCTCCATAAGAGCAAGTATTGTCTTTTATGGGGGAGGCTAATTCATGAAAAGCTTTGCCTCTGACTTCTATGTTGTTCTTGTTTCTATCCTAAAAGTTATAGACTTTACAATTTACATAAAAACCTATGATCTATGTCATGCTCATTGTAAAACATGGTGAGGGTTCATTTGTTGTTGTTGTCTTGTTTTTTTTTTTGGCCTGTGGCTCTCCAGTTGTTTCAGTCCCATCTTTGGAAAGACTGTCCTCCCTCTGATCATTCTGTTTTCACCATTGTCAAGCATCCATTTGGGCTGATAGGGTGTGTCTATTTCTCTGTTTTATTTTAGTTGTACCTGTGCTCTTCTCTCCATTGTGTTTTTTCTTGCAATGAGTCTCATTACCATTTTAAGTACCTACCTTGGGGGATGGTGACTATGTTAATAAAGCAAAGGAAAAAATATGTTATCATCTTGGGGCCAGGGTTGTGTGGCTCAGTGGTAGAGTGCTTGCCTAACATGTGTAAAGTGCTGGGTTCAGTCCCCTGCACCACATAAAAAATAAAATAAAATAAAAGAAAGATATTGTGTCCATCTACAACTATATATATTTTAACCAAGAAGTTACCATCTTAACTTTTCTATGTATGCATTTGCCCCTTAGTTCAAAAAGATGTGACACCTCATCTGTGGGAGTCTCTAGTATTATTATCAGAATAGGGTGGACTAGTGGCCTCTCTCAGTTGGTTTTATTGTAATGACCTGGTCTTTGCCTCTGGCTTGTTGGTTTTTCTGATGACTTCATAGCCTCAGAATGCTGAGCTGACTTCTCAAACTCCTGTCTCCTGGTGTGTTAAGTTAGCATTAGAGGGGCTGGGGATGTGGCTCAAGCGGTAGCGCACTCGCCTGGCATGCGTGCGGCCCGGGTTCGATCCTCAGCACCACATACCAACAAAGATGTTGTGTCCACCGAGAACTAAAAAATAAATATTAAAAATTCTCTCTCTCTCTCTCTCTCTCTCTCTCTCTCTCTCTCTCTCTCTCTCTCTCCTCTCTCACTCTCTCTTTAAAAAAAAAAAAGTTAGCATTAGAGACTATCATACTGTTCAACTCCTAATTTTCTGTTATGTTTGTTAACCTGCTAAGACTGACTCAGTTTGTCTGTTTCACTCCCACTTTATTTATTTATTTTTTTGAGAGAGAGAGAGAGAGAGAGAGAGAGAGAGAGTTTTTTTTTAATATTTATTTTTTTAGTTTTCGGCAGACACAACATCTTTGTTTGTATGTGGTGCTGAGGATTGAACCTGGGCCGCACGCATGCCAGGCGAGCACACTACCGCTTGAGCCACATCCCCAGCCCTCCCACTTTATTTATGTTGGTCCTTTAATTTTTCATACAAATTCAGAATAAGCTTGTCTGCAAAAACCCACTTGGTGAGATTTTGATAAGAATTCAATCAAATCTATAGATTAATTTGGAGAAACTCTGTATCTTTTCTGGGTTGAATCTTTCAATCCATGTTATGCTTCTCCATTTCTTGAGATTTTCTTTAATATCTTTGATCAACATTTTATAGTTTCCAGCATAGCAATCCTGTACTTGTTTTTATATCTGTTCCTAATGTGTTTCATTTTCTTTGGAGTGACAGTGAATAGTATTGTATTTTTAATGTTTTTTTTCACATTTCCCTTGTTGTTATATAGAAATGTAGCTTGTTTTTGCATGTTAATACTGTATCTTACAACCTTGGTGAAACTATTTATTAGTTCTAGAAGTTTTAAAATATTCTTTGAGATTTTCCACATTGATAATTTTGTCCCCTGAAGACAGGGTCACTTCAGGTTCTTTCATTTCCAATTTACATGCCTTTTTAAAAACATTGTCCCATTGCTCCAGTAAGGATTTACAGTATGGTAATATTGGATAAGAATGATAAAAGTAGAAAACTTTAAATTGTTACTGATCTTAGGAGAATAGATTCACCATTTCACCAGTAAATGTTATGTTAGCTGAAGGTCTTTGTTGTTGGTGTTGGGTTTTTTAGTATATAGAGTCTCTTTCAGATTGAAGTTTTTTTTTCTTCCTAGTGTTTTGAGCTTTCATCATGAATGAGCACTGGATGTATACCTTTATAAACAAAACACAGTATTGGAAGCTGAATGACAGCTTTGAGCAGGTTGGATTGACAGGCCAGTCTCAAGCTGGGAAACATAATTATCTTTCCTTTTCCTTCTGTCCCTCCATGTGTGTGTAGTGGGGGATGATTCAAAAAAAGTACTTCCGTATAATTGCATTATTTTTTCAGAATTGAGAAGAAGTTCCTAATCTTTTAAGTTATTAGCTACTATTTTTAAGTGGCTATATCCTGGCATCCCTTGCAAGATATTCATGCTGTACATATATGGAAAAGCATAACTGGTCTGGGCAACCTAGTTTTCCAAGGTTATCTGGATGACTGTCATCAATCAGTTTTTTCCTGTGCTGCCTGTATAGGATGCCCTAGGTCATAATGCTCTCTGTCCCCTGGGAGAACAGTTTACCTACCATGAGGGGCCTTTGTATTTACACAGCAGCTGTAATATAAATAGTGAACACGCATCTGGTGGCTGGGTACCCCCTCTACCCTCACAAGAGAAGAGGAATTTGGGATAAAAGTTTATGGAGCATCTAGCACAGGGCCTGCCCCCTAGTAGACACTCAGTAAATAATTGATTTAAGAAAACCAATGCCTGTTTAACAAGTTCTCTACAATGTGGAGACTTCCAAAACATACCTCATACAAAATGTCTTTTTCTTTGTGAACTTCAGGTAGTTTTGCCATTGGGATTTGTGCAAAAATCTCTCTTTGCAGCAAGGGATGAAGAGTGGAAGAGACTTCGAGTCTTGCTGTCGCCAGTGTTCTCCAGTGGGAAACTCAAGGAGGTAATAAACTAAGAGGACTTTAGTTAGAAACTTAAGTAAGGATTTGGGGATGGGACATACGTGAGAACATCATCGTTTTCCAAAGAATATTCCACTAAGTTTGAAATTCCTAATTAAAAAAAAAACTAAAAGTAAATATCAGAAAGATCAATAGAGTAGAAGGAAGGGAACAGAGGGAAGAAAGAGAGGAGAGAAAGGGGAAGGATTGGGACTGAGTTAGAACAAATTATTTTTCCATGCTTTTATAATTATTTCAAAAGGAAACATTGTTATGTATAAATAAAAAGAACTAATTAAAAATTTAAAATCACCTTTTGTCTTTATGTTCTAGAAGAGATATTATTTGATTCATTATGAATATCTCATACTTTATAATCCTGGGAAAACCAGAGCCTCGGGGACTCGATTCTCCTCTAACTGTGGGTGGAGTTGTGTTTGTGCTTAGATGATCCCCATCATTAACCAATATGGAGAGGCATTGGTGAAGTACCTGAGCCAGGAAGTGAAGAAAGGCGAGCCTGTCACTGTGAGAGAGTAAGTAGCAGGCAGCCCTGGGGTTCTGAGCTGTTTTAAGACCTTCCAGCAGCCTGCCAGGGAACTGAAATTACCACTGTTGACCTACTCCATGACCAGACAAAAGTAAGTGTGAGCTGTCACAACCACAATGGGCCACCCAAGGAGGAGAGGCTCCCAGGATGAGGCAGGGTGCTGGGACATCTGTGTGCAAAAACAGAATTAGTTTATCTGCTTGATCGTCAATGTGGATATTATGTAAGTCAAAACTCGTTTTCCAACGAAGAATGTGATCACACAGAAGTTGAGGGTGGAGCATAGGGAATGTTGAATGGGGGGAAGTTTCTGGTACCTATTGAGCAGGGATAGAAAGATATAACACAGGGCTAGGGTTGTAGCTCAGTGGCAGAGCACTTGCCTAGCATGTGTAAGCACTGAGTTCGATCCTCAGCACCACATAAAAATAAACTGATAAAATCAAGGCATGCTGTCCTCTACAACTAAAAAAAAATTATTTAAAAATATTTTAAAAAGAAAGATACAATGCAGGCTATGGAACAACAAATCTCTTCATGGTTGCACTGAGAATATCAGCAAAATACAAAATATGAAATATTCTCACCACTTCTTCCTCCAGTCTCAACAGAGATAAGGTCCTGAAAGGATATGGATTACAACTATCATATCATTTGTTGTATAAAATGGGTTATTTTGACCCATGAACAACCACTGATACTGTCTTGGGAAATCTGAGAGAATGTGTTCCCCAAGTTGTGAGCTCATCCAAGTACATTTTGAGGAAATTTTCAATGTTTTAACTGAGGATATTCTTACTCATTCCCTTTTGCAAGATTCTGCCCTTGGGGCCACTTTGGGTCCTGGAGTGCAGGACCTCTCAGGAGCTGTAGCAGTGGGTGCAGAGAAGGGGGGGGGGCAATGTTTCTGCCTCTCAGAACAGGGTGTTGCTTTTATGTGATGTGCTAGAGAGGAATCAGCTCTGGGCACAGACTGTGCTTAGGCAGGACCTAGGTCAAGGTCACCTATCTTGGATCCCCTAGCAGGAGTCAATTATAACACCCTGGTCCTGCTGAAGCTCCATACTTAATCATCTTTTATCATCTACACTCCACTCACTGATGTAATTTATCTGATTATGGGTGTCTGTCTCTCTGTGACTGAAATCCTTGAGCTCACTACCCTAGTGTCCCTAACTCCCCTGGCACAGGGGCAGCTGCCTCATGGCATTTGATAGGAGCATGGACTAGTCATTTGATCATCAGATATTTCTGACAGTGTGTGAATGTGCTGGTCGCACTTCTTCCAGCATGTGTAGTAGGAGAGTAAAGCAGTGCAGATTAAAATTTTACATTTCTTTCTCTACTCAGAGTTTTGGGGAGCTACAACATGGACGTGATCGTGAGCACATCTTTTGGAGTTAATGTCAATTCCCTCAACAATCCACAAGATCCATTTGTGAAAAAAGCCAAGAAGGCCCTTGGTTCAGATGTCTTCCATCCAATTTTTCTTATAATTAGTATGTGGGTCACCGTTTCTTTTTTTCTTTTAAAATAACAACTTCATTAAGATATTATTTACATACTATATGATTCCTTAAAATGTAAAATTTCATAATTTTTAGCATGATAAATGATATGTGCAGCCCTCACCACTGTCAAAACTCAGAAAGCTCATTATCTTTTAACTGTCAGCTTTCAAAGTCATTTACCCTAAACAAACACTATTGTATTTTCTATTTCTTTAGCTTTGCATATGATGTATACATTATAAAAATGGAGACATGGAATATGTGGTCTTTGGTGATGCAAAGTGATATCATTTAGCATTTTGTTTCCAAGCGAAATACATATCAGTATTTCATGTTTATGGCCAAATAATATTCCATTGTATAGATATACTACAATTTAGTTATCCTTTCATCAGTTGATAGACATTTATGTTATTTCAACCTTTTGGCTATTATGCATGGTGCCATTATGAACATTAGTGTGAAACTTGTTTGTGAACTCTAGTTTTCAATTTCATCTGAGTGTATACTCAGGAGTGAAATTGCTGCCTTCTGTCAGTGTTTTCCATAATAGCTGTACCATTTAATATTCTTACCAAAAGTGTATGAGGGTTCCAATTACTTCACTTATTTTCTAACACTTCCTGTTTCCATCTCTTATTTTAGACATTGTAGTGGATGTGAGATGGCAACTTATGTGGTTTTGATTTGCATTTTCCTGTTGGTTACTGATAACAAGCAATGTTAATCACTTTTTTATTTGTTCTTTTTAGATATGCATGACATATTTATAAAAACATAAAGTATACCTTATTCTAATTAGGATGCCAGGCTTGTGGAGGTACATGATGTGGAGATTCACTATGAGGGGTTCATCTATGTACATAGGAAAGATAATTCAGATTCATTATTTTAAAGAATGTCTATCCATATCTTTTGCCCACAATTACCTGAAGCATTTGTCTTTTTGTTTTGAGGCTTAAGAATTTTACTGGTGTGAGTCTGTACCATGTACATCCAGAGGAAGGAAATCTTGTGCTCCATTTGTGTACAATGTGTCAAAATGCATTCTACTGTCATGTATACCTAATTGGAACAAATTAAAAATAAAAGAAAAAATAATTTTTAAATAATTTAATTGAAAAAATACTTCTTCATATATTCCTTACACAGTTTCTTATCAGATTATGATTTGTAACATGTTTTTTTCCTATTCTATAGATATCTTTTTACTTTCTTGATAGTGTCCTTTGAAGCTCCAAGTTTTTAGTTTTTTGCGGTTTATTCCTATCATGGGAGGTACTACATATCCCAACCATTAAAATGAATGAGCTGGATTTCAAAATCTTAAAATGTATTAATCTCAAAGCTGTAGTGTTCACAAAAGAAAAGCAATTGACAGTAGATGCATGCAATTTGATGCCATTTATATAAATGTTAGAAACTCAACAGATCTTGGAAACTTAACATTTAAATCATATATGATTTATGTCATTTCCTTTTATTGTTTGTGCTTTAAGTATCAAATATAAGAATTGATTGAAACCATATGGACTTACATACTTTTTATGGTTTACTACTAAAAATTCTAGTTTAGCTGTGATATTAAGGTTGCCCAACCATTTTAATTTAAGTTTTACATTCAGGGCCAGGTGAGGACAACATGTTATTCTTTTGCATGTGGCTATGTAGTTGTTCCAGCACCATTTTTTGAAGAGTGTCTGCCCCATTCAATGGCCAGGGCACCTCTCTCAAAATTCCATGGGCCATAGATATGTGGGTTAATTTCTGGACTCTAAATCCTATTCCATTTATCTATATGTTTACCCATCTTGTAGGACCACATTTTATTTTTGCTTTGGAGTAGGTTTTGAAATCAAGAAATGTGAGTCCTACAACTTTAATCTCATTTTCAACATCATTTTAGCTATTCTGTGTCCCTTTGAATTCTATGTGAATTTTAAATCAACTTGCCAATTCCTCAAAGAAGCCAGCTAAGATTCTGTTACAAAGTTCATTAGGATCTGCAAATCAATTTCAATACTATTGCCATTTGGACAATATTA
Source organism: Spermophilus citellus (assembly GCF_964194105.1). Classification (NCBI taxonomy): domain Eukaryota; kingdom Metazoa; phylum Chordata; class Mammalia; order Rodentia; family Sciuridae; genus Spermophilus; species Spermophilus citellus. The sequence continues at coordinate 31,049,287 of NC_138187.1, read as the reverse complement.
AGTTTTCTGATCCACAAACCTGAGATGTTTTTCCTAGTCATGCAGATCCTCTTTCTTTTATTTCAACAATATTTTGTAGTTATTATTGTTCTTGTCTTGCACCTTTGTTAAATTGATTCCTATGTATTTTATTCTTTTTAATGTCATTGAATATAGAATTATTTTTTAATTTCTTAGTTTTTCTTTTGGGTTGCTTATCACAGTGTAGAGAAATGCAGTTTATTTTTGTGTACTGATCTTGTATCATGAAATGCTGGTGAACTTGTTATTACTTACAGTACTCCAAGAGAAGTGGTGAGAGAGGGATGCTTGTCATGTTCTTGATTTGGGGTGAAACTATTAAATTATTAAGCTACAAGTTTTCATAGATATCCTTTATCAGGTTTACAAAATTTCATCCTAGTCCTAATTTGCTGAAGGTTTTATCACAAAAGAATGATTTTGAGGATTATTTTTCCGGGGGGAAGGTTGGTTTTGATTTTTGTTTTGTTTTGTTTTTTGTTTTTCTTTTTTTGTTGTTTTTTTTCTCTTTTTTTTGTTTGTTTTTCTTTTTTTTTTTTTTTTGTTTTGTGGTTTTGATTTTTATCAAATGTTTTTTTTTTTCTGCATCAATTGAAACAATCCTCTGTGTTGACTTTTTATTTCATGGATTTGGTGTATTACACAACCATTTCCTGTGTTGTCTTTGCTTGGTGTTAGTATTAGGGTAATATTGGCCTTTTAGACTATATTCAGAAATGCTCTTTTAATTTTGGAAGTGTTTGTGAATAATTGGTATTAGTTCTTTATTTTGTAGAATCTACTATTAAAACAATCCAGATCTAGGCTTGTATATGTGAATAATTTTCTATTACTAATGCAATCATGTTACATTTTACAAGTTTATTCAGGTTGTATATTTACTTCTCAATCAATTTCTGTAGTTTGTGTCTTTTAGGATTTTCTGCACAAATATATGTGAATAATCAAATTGTTAGAATTCTTTCATAATCCCTCTCCAATGTTAGTAATAAATTCTCCTTTCATTTCTCTTGCTATTCATTTCTTTTTAATATTTATTTTATATTTTAATTAACATGTATGAGTTATGCAAATAAATGGGATTCCGTGTGATGTCTCAACACAGATACACAGCATACACAAATGAAATAGAGCCTTTCTTTACCCACCTTCTGCCATAGCCCTTTCCAACCTTTAATAATCACTATTATACATTCAGGTCAAATATTTTTACCTTCGACATATGAGAAATAACATGTGGTACTTGTACTGATGTGTCTATTTTAGTTCATAAGCTGAATGTCCTCTAATTCCATCCACTTTTAGCTACAAAATACAGGATTTCATTCTTCTTTATGGATGAATGTTCCATTGGGCATATATGTATGTGTGGGTATATATATATATTTTATTATAATATATTATAAATACATAAATTTTATATTATAATATATAATAAATATATATATATATATCACTTTCTTTATCCATGCATTGATGGATACCTAGATTTAATGCACTTCTCAGGTATTCAGAATAATATAGAAATAAATCTGGATGTACAGATGTTCCAATCATTTAGATAAAAAATAGATTAATATAAAATATGTTTTATATATCTATAGAGCATTACATTTATAAATGATATATATTTCCATAATATAACAATTTTTAAAAAAATTAATGACCAAACCCCCAAGTAATCCAGTTTAAAAATAGGAAAATGCTCCAAATAGTTATTTCTCAAAAAAAAATACAAATGACTTAAAAATACATGAAAAAACTATTCAATATCACTTGGTGTCAGGGAAATGCAAATCAAAACTACAATAAGACATCATTTCACCCTGGTTAGAATGACCATTATCAAAAAAAGAAAGAATGAATGAAAAAATAACAAATGCTGGTTAGATGTGGAGAAAAAATTCTCTTACATATTATAGGTAGAAATGTACACCATTCTGGAAAAGAGTGTGAAGGACCCCAAAATAAATAAAAGTAGATATACCTTCTGATCCAGATGCCCACTTCTAGTACATATTGAGAGGAAATATCATCATATGAAACTGTTATCCCTTTGTATTTATTGGTCAATCTGGCTAATGGCTTGGCGATTTTTATGATATTTTCAAAGGGGTAAGGTGACTTATAGACACCTTTTGTTTTTGTCAATTTTATTTCTTTTCTATTTCATTTGTTTCAACTTGGGTTTTTATGATTTTCTTTCTTATGCTTCCCTTTTGTTTAATTTCCTCTTTTACCATTTTATGATTTAACTTAGACTATTGACTTGAGAGCTCTCTTTTATAAAACCTATACATCTGTAGCTGTATGTTTATGAGCGCTGCTTTTGCTACTTCTCCTAAGTGTGATATAACATGTCTTCACCTTAATTCACCTAAAAACAACTTCTAGTTGCCTTTGGATACCATCTTTCATGCTTGACAGTTGTATCTGGAAGTTTTATGGTTAATTTGCATTTTTGTCTGAGTTTCCTGATTTTCCATCTGTTATTGATTTCTGGTTTCATTTCTTGACAGCTGAGGAACATAGGCCAAATTGTACCTATCCTGCCTACTTTTCCTTGAATGCATAATTAATTATAGCACAGACTATGAACTGGTTTACCCAGAGAACCTATTCCAATACACAAAAGGGTAAGGGGCCAGGGAATTTAATCCTCTTCCTTTGCTTAGTCCAGTGGCATTGATGGGGCCACTGATCCCCTGCTATGGTGGCTGCAACCCCATGTATGAAGTGCCCTTGCTCAGCCATGAACCAGACACCAGGTACTGGCCACAGAGGGAATGGCTTCTGGTTGAGAAAACTGATGATTTTTCTCTTCTGTATTTTTTAGAAAATGATCAATGCTCCTGGGATGTTGCCTTTTCATCAAGGTTTCTCTTTATTTTTTCTTTCACTTTCTTTCTAGTGATATTTCCATTCCTTAGACCAGTGTTTCAAGCATTAAATGTCTACAGGTTTTCAAAAAGTGCTGTGGATTTTTTTAAAAATGCTGTAATGAGGATGAAACAAAAACGCCTAGAAAATAAAGAAAAGGTAAAACCTGGTGGTGGTGACATGACAATGTTCGCTTTCTGATCATTTATTTGCTGTGTACATCTGACTTGTGCATATACAAATGTACATGTAATTTTGTAAGTGGTGCTGGGGATTGAATCCAAGGCCTCATATATGCTAGGCAAATACTGAATCACTGAGCTTCATTCCCCAGTCCCTCTCTGTACATTTTTTAAAGTTGATGGAATACTTTAAGATTTGCACTGGAGAATTTTTACATTTTGGTTAGAATGAAGATCAAATTTAAAAAAGGCAAACTGATAATGAGTAAGATTGACAATGTTTGATACAATAATAGACATGATGTTATGTCTTGAAAGAAATATCATTCAAATAAAAACGTTATCATTTCCCTCCCATTCAGTAAACTGTCAAAATAAAAATCCTATTTCAAAATGATTTTACTGTTAAAAAGTATTCCCCAAATCTTAGACTGGTGAACAATCATTACAATTCCAAGCCCTTTACATCTTAGTTGTCACACTCTTCAAAGGAAGGTCCTATTGGGCACCTGGTGAAGTATGTGTATGTTAAATATGAGTCTTTTCCTGTCCACAATCAGGCCGTGCTCTTCAGTGACCATCAAGGTGATATGCTAACCCAGCTTTGCCTTCTGGTTTGCCTGGAGGTCAGCACAAGAATGTCTCCAGATCAGGGAGGCAGGACAGCCATCCCCAAGTGTGACTGAAGATTGAATCATGTACCTAATGGGTGGAGAATTTGATGATACACAAACAAAAGCTAGTAGTCATCTTTGAAACTACCAAGTGTACTCAGTGTGGCCATTGAATAAGAATTAAGGCAAACTAAAAGAATTGAAGTCCAGGACCACTTCCTGGGCAAGAAGGTGTGACAGGAGAAGGAGACAAACCCAGCATTAGGGAGAGCAAAGACCAACAGATATTGGACACCATAGCTGGATTTCTCTCAGGAAAATATCCTGTTTTCCATGGTTTATACATGCATGTTTTGTTCACTGGTGGGTTGTGCAACCCTAGCCAGACTTCTGGACTTAAAGGAGCCATACTCTAAGAAGGGAGGTGAAATGCTACATTCCAGATTTACCTCTGATTTTATGACTGATTTTGTCATTTCCATTTGCATTTCTGCTTCCAGAACCGCATTGATTTTCTCCAGTTAATGATTGATTCCCAGAATTCCCAAGACAAGGAGCCCTACCAAGGTAACCAAGAATGTTTCATGGTCCATTGACAGGGAAATTCAAATAAGCAAATTATCCTGAAAATATACACGTTTTCTAGAGAAAATAGATTTCCACCAAATTGCAGGAAGATACACATTTGGATATTGCAAATGGTGCCCACATGTACTGTCTAGAATCATACAGGTGTAACAAGGCTCAAAAATTGAAGGGAAACTAGGAGAAAGCATTTCAGTCATGAAGTTAGTCTGTTTTCTTTTTACCATCGACATCAGAACAAATGCTGATTTGAAGCCTCATTCAGATGCACTGAATCAGAACCTCTGCCTGGATATTTGCATTTGTACATCCAATCAGGAGGTTCGCTGTCCCAGTAGTGGTGAGAGTCAATGGCAGTACTGGGTGAAAATGTGTTCACTACCTTCATCTGATATTAAGATTAACTTTTCCCATGTAATTCATAAGAATGTTGTGGGGGAAACCTCCTATACTGTGTAAACATCCTATTCTTCAGCATACTTTCACCAACTAGTATTATCATACATGGATGATTTTTGATAGAAAGCATTTGAATTATGATGTTTACAAACTGCTGTCTTTATCATTCTATCATCTACCGTACATTTATGAATTGGTATTAGATTGTAAGAGAGTTCCATTCTTATTTATGTCAGTATGATGTTATATACTATGAATTTATTCTCTTGCTATCATTTTTTATTTTGATGGTCAAATTCCCTTGGGCTTAAGTCTTTTAACAACTTCTCCCTTCTCCTTCTGTTCCTCCTCCCTCTCCTCTTCCTCATCTTACATTTTGATTGTTAAAATTGACTATATTTTATAGCAGTTTTAGTTTCATAACAAAACTGAGAAGAAGGCATAGAGATTGCCCATATCCATTTTTTATGTTGCCCCCATTACAAACATCCCTCACCAAAATGATATATTTGCCATAATCAATGAACCATCACAGATAAGTCACCTTACCCCTAAGTTCATAGGTTAACATAAGGGTTCTTGAGTTTGTACATTCTATCAGTTTTGATACCTATATAATGATATATATCCACATTGTAGTAACATACACAGTATTGCATATGTTTTCTCATATTGCTTTGGGAGAACATTCTTGCTTTCTGGTGCAAGAAACTCTAGGTTCCTTGTCTATTTCCTCTGATCAGGCCTGAAATCACCCATTTTTTTCTAGAAGCCCTGGCTCCTTTAAGTGAGAGACGGTATTAGACACCAAAATCTGGAAGTGTAATGTGACCATTACTACTGTAGTTTCTTCTAGATCGTTTCTCTGAACAGAGATATGAGAATAAAATATATTAGTGCAGACTGAGCAATATAAATATTTCTATGTGAGTCCATATACATGGTTGAAACAGTAATCCTCTCCCTGATTCCACTACAACTTTCTGTGGTGAATGAAGTACTAAATATACGTAGTGTTCATACAGCAAGCACTGGACACGTGGCTACGGAGCTTTTGGCATGTTGGTAATGTTACTGAAGAAGTGAACTTTCTATTGTTATTTAGATTTAATTCATTAAAATTTAAATTTAGATAGACACATATGGTTAGTGGCTACCAGAGTGTACTGAACAGTTGTAACTTAAGTTTATAATCCAATTTTATTTCAGTATCATTGGGTTTATGCCAATAGTGGGGAAAACTCGGTTTGAGTTTTCCCACAATAGCATCATAGAAAGCTTCTGTAAGCTAGAATTCCATGTAGATCTTTCTCACACACTCATTTTGCATTATTTTTTGTTATGAATTACATGGTTGGAATGTATACCATGTTTCTTTCAGGTATTCGAGTATCAACAAATCCTAATCATTTCTCCAATCAATGAGATGAACACTTGAATGTGACTTTTCAGGAGAAAAGTTAAGAGAAACAACACCTTCTATCACAAAGGCTGTTTGATGATTATGAAGTTCAGCAAATAGAGAAGATGTGTACTAGGAAAGATGACATTCAGCCCAAGATTGATAAGCAATGTTAATTCCACTCACTGAACCCCATCATCCTATGGCTTCTGCCTAATGCCCTGTATCAACACATTCTTTCTTGTGTGATTTTAATACCACTCATTAGACTCCAGTTAATCACTACTCTTCTGGGGTTTTTTTCTCTGTATAGTTTTTGCACACCCTGAGATCATCCATTTTGAAGACTGGTGCCCCAGGTCTTCTATTACCTGATGATTCTTAGGCTAGTTTGTGAACAGAGTTGACCACATCTCATGAAAGTTCAGATTTCAATTTGGTAGCTCTAGAGCAAGGCTTAAAACTCTGTGTTTCTAATAAGCTCCTTGAAGCTGTTGATGCTGCTGGTCCATGGACCACAGTTTGTGTAGAAAAATTTCTCTGTGGCTTAGTATAGTTCTGTCAATGATGGCCTTTATTTTCCCTGCAAAGATGCCAGTATTGCAAATGCTTTCAAGGTTCTTCAACCTACATTCTAGATAGAGTAAGTTTTTTTTCCCCAGGGGAAGAGTGCTACCCACTAGTTATAGCTAAACAACTTTCATGATATGCAAGGCACATTTGAAAAATACTGTGTGTTTGACATCCATACTGTCCCTTGAAATCACCCAGTTGTGTTCATGGTGAGGGGGTGGCAGAATGAGAAACATTATGAATTGTTCTTCCAGTTTTTCCTCATGGGATTTTGGATCATCATTCTGATTTATCTTCATGTCAACTGTAAAGTGTGCATGGACCTGCTTAGACTAAATTGTCTTTCCTCTCCTTTTAGGTCTATCTGATCTGGAGATTGCAGCCCAGTCTGTTATCTTTATCTTGGCTGGCTATGAAACCACTAGCAACACTCTTTCATTTATTATGTATCTACTGGCCACCCACCCTGATGTCCAGAAGAAGCTTCAGCAGGAGATTGATGAGACTTTGCCCAATAAGGTGAGTGAATGGCACTTGGAGGGGAGAGGAGAGGTAAAATCTCTGGGCATCGGGCTGGGGATGTGGCTCAAGCGGTAGCGCCCTCGCCTGGCGTGCGTGCTCCCCGGGTTCGATCCTCAGCACCACATACCAACAAAGATGTTGTGTCCGCCGAGAACTAAAAAAATAAATAAATATTTTTAAAAAATTATCTCTCTCTCACTCTCTCTCCTCTCTCACTCTCTCTTTAAAAAAAAATCTCTGGGCATCTCAGTGTGCCATTGGGCAGTTCTAAAATCATGATGGTTATTAAATACTTTGTAAATGCTATGGTATTTTACCAATATGAGTTATTTGAGGAGCTCTGAAAACATCAGTGTACTGTGTCAACACAGTTTTAAGTCATTTCCAAATCTTAATTTACAAAAATTTCTTTCTTGCCAGGCACCTGTCACATATGATGTACTATTTGAGATGAAGTATCTGGACATGGTGGTGAATGAAACTCTCAGATTATATCCAATTATTGAGAGAATTGTGAGAGTCTGTAAAAAAGATGTTGAACTCAATGGGGTGCTCATTCCCAAAGGAACAAACGTGGCTATACCAACATATAGTCTTCATCAAAACTCCACGTACTGGCCAGAACCTGAAAAGTTCTACCCTGAAAGGTACAGGGCTCCTGAGAAAGGAAATCCACCCTTAAGAGGCTGTTTCACACATATTCTGAGGTCTTTTAGTGCAGATGGCATACATGTGATTTTAAAATTTTCTTGTTTTAAGAAAAATTTAAGAAGTCTTTTACAAAGTGGTAATTGTTTTAGAAAACAAACATTAGAAAAAATAAATGACTATAGCCATTTAAGGCCCTAGAACATCAAGATAAGCCCTATCTATTATTAATGTGATAAATGTCAGTATGGACATTTTTATATAAATGTGTAGTTTTTAAGGACTGAAATGCTATAACATTTCACTTGATGTTGAACTGTTTTTTATTTTATTTAACAGTAATCTATAAACCTTTCTGCCACTTGACCACTCTCTTATTTTAGGTGCTTATCTTTTTTAATCGTTTTAGGGTTTTTGTCCTGTTCACTTTAGCTCCTTGAATTTTCTACCAGCTTTAGGAAGCACTTCTATCTTCCACTTGATTAAACATTGCTTCCTGGTTCCTCCAGCACAATTGTTAAATACAAGTTAAGGCCTGAGAACCCCCCCCACCCAGATGGTTTAAGCAGCCTCACTGAGGATGGAGAGAGCTCAGATCATCTGAGTCTTGTCTCTGGAGTGTTCTGGGCCAGCTTCTCATACTCTCCACAGTTGATGACTCTTTCAAAGCCAAGTAACCTGCCCCCAAGACACCTGAGATATTCATCCTTAAATATGTCTTGACCTTGGTCTTCTGAAAATTTGGATCCAACCTCACAGTTTGCACTCTGGAAAGAGTTACTGTTTTCCTGTTGTTGTGCTGAAGAGAAAAATAGAGAAAGTTTTCAGGGTAGTGTCTGGGGGGTCAGGTGGCATGGGATCAAGACTTCTCTTGGCCCCTAACTTTACACTTCTTGATTAGAGTGACCTTGTCTTGTTGGTTATGAGTTCCTCAATGCCAGTTTCCTCCAATTTCAGCACTTCCAACTTTTGAACTTCACAGATACAAAATCAGAGATTACACATATCTTTGATTCACTGAGGCATGATAAGATACTAAGTGCTTAAGGTGCATCAGGGACTAGACCAGGATGAGGAAAATTACAAAGATGTATGGTATGAAGGACTCTTGACATACACGGAAGCATAATCTACAGACAGTAGTTTGGAAAACGCTTTCAATGCTTCCGCATATGCTCATCATCTGCCCAAACAACTATCAACCAACCTCATCAGACCCTCCACACACCACACACCCTCCAATAGATTCCATTTTACTTTGAATCACAATCACCTATAAATTTGCCAAAATGTTCTCAAATATATAAGAATACATTTTAAAACAATCACAATGTCATTATCACTTTCTCCAAATCAACACTTTCTCCTTAAAGTAATCAAATAACTAGGGCTCAATTTGAATAAAACCTGGGTTCAACATTCCAGGAATTATTTGTAACCTGATGAGACAGACTCAGAAGACAATGATAATATTCTATGGGGAGAGAGGCAGAGACAGAAGGAGAAGGAGAAAAAAGATGAATGAGGAGGAGGTAGTAGAAGAGAGGAATTGGGAAAAAGAAGGCAGAGAGGAAGGAAGGGAGACAAAAAGATCCAGAAAAAAAGGAGTATAGAGAAGAGAGGTAATTATAGTGGGAGCATTTTCTCCTCCTTCATCAATAAAAATATGAAATGCAGGAGTGGGAGTTAAGGCAAGAACACACTTTTCTTCATTTATATGCTCATTTTCTAATTTTTTCAGAGTGTGTATGGATCACAATCCTGAATATAATTTCAGTACTTAAAGACATATTTTCTTTTAAATAGCATTCATCACATCTTAACAAGACAGAGAGCTCCTCTAGTGTAAGGAGAATGAACAAGTTCTGTAGGTTTCAATTCTTATAAGCAAAGTCACAGCAGGATTTCAGTGATCATTCCACAAAAGAATCCTGTGTTTTGCTGCTTATGAATGTTTGGGAGACAACCACAATTATGTAGGTTTCATAGATTTATGTCTCAATAACTTGTTTTCATCTACTATTGTGGAATCAGGTTCAGTAAGAAGAACAAGGACAGCATCAATCCTTACGTATACATGCCCTTTGGAAATGGACCCAGAAACTGCATTGGCATGAGGTTTGCTCTCATGAGCATGAAACTTGCTCTCATCAGATTACTGCAGAACTTCTCCTTCCATCCTTGCAAGGAAACACAGGTCAGGACACTTTATGAAAAAGTAAGGTCTTGTGGGTAGTTACATTTAGTTGAGGAAGCTATTTAAAGAAAATATCTGCTCATTCAAAGAATCTCTTTTGAGACACTTGTGCAATGTTAAGCTTCTTCAGTTTTGGAGCTCTATATCTGTGGCTTTATAAAAAACAAGAGTTTAAAGATCAGGTAGAGTCCATTGAGATTAGGTTGACATGCTTATGTGCAGTGTTTTTGAACTTTATCAAAGTATAAACTCGATTATAATTCAAATGAGGATGAGGCTGCTTTACATAATCAATCCTGAACTGTGAAAATCATGTTTGGATGATATCAAGTGCTGTTTTCCTCAACAGAACTTACGGAAATTTTGTGACAGTTTTTCTCAACTATTTTCTGAACATTGAAATCAACATAGAATTTTAAAAATACAAGATATTTGGGTCATCTCCAAAATTCTAAAATCACTTGCCTAGAATTTGACTCTAAAAGCTCTCTGTTGGTCTCATTCTCAGACAAAGTTGAGAAACATTGACATCAATCATTTCTTAAAGATAGGAAGGATTCATGCAGTTCAGCGTTTTCCTAATTGATCCAACCTTCCTGGAGTCCTGTTGCAGAAAAACTACTTTTACATTTCAATAGTAACTCTTTGAATCTTATTTCCCCATTTTCCTCATTCTATTCTCATCTTTCAACTTCTAGTTCAATCCCCATACTCTTCTAAGGAGTCCTCCCATCAATGCAAGACCCATTCATTCCTCTCTTTTGATACTGGTTACTCCAAACTTTTATGATCATCGAAGTTAACATTTTGTACCAAAAGCATCCCATCTGGAGGCCCATTTTTTCTGTATATTAACTACATCATTACCACTTAACTACAGCACCTCATTTTTGCCCTTCATGAACTCTCAATGGTGACTTAGAGGGAAACTTGTTCATGGAAGGATTCAGGAAATATTTAAGGAGAGACTTATCATTGATTTAGAGTACTTGGCTATCAATTTTTTGCTTTTTTTAATTTTAAAATTTAACAAATGACATTTCTCTCTCTCTCTCTCTCTCTCTCTCTCTCTCTCTCTCTCTCTCTCTCTGTCTCTCTCTCTCTGTCTCTCTCTCCCTCCCTCCCTCTTTCTCTTCTAATGTAATGTCAACCTAATCTAATGTTTGTGTTTCTCTCTATGCAGAAAATATTTGCAAACTATTTTAAATTTCAGAATAGTAATGTGTTACATTTATGGAACTATGTGGAATCTCTCCTGTGAAGAATACACTTTTCATTGAGTCAGAAAAAGCAAAGTTCTGTATGGCTAATTTCTAGGGACTGATCATTTATTATGCAATTTCTTTCCCATTTGTTCGTGTTCCATATGGGAAAGGAGGAGACAGAAGTGGTGACAATTTTATTTGAGAAGTCAGGGCAGTCAGGTAGCTACCCTCTAAGCAGGAAGGAACTTAAATCTCAGAGAAAGTAGGTCTCTAGTACATCTGAGATGGGGCAGGTACTTTCTGCAAGCTCCTAGTATTTCCCAGATTGGAACTTCTTAATCTCCATGACAATTGTCTTCCCTTCTCTCTCTTGGGTGTGGAAGATTATTCTGTTGGAGGTACCCCCAACACTAAAGGAATGCCTTGGTGAGAATGGGACTAAAGGGGTACTCAAAACTATGTAGGACTCCAATGTTCCCCATTTGCACTTCAAAGAGGAAGAGAAACTTTAGGGGGATAAAGCATGTTGTTCCCTGAAGGTCTTTTCCATCTTTAAACTTCATGGGTTCTATCAAGAGGCATGCCTGGACTCTTAGAAGGGAAGGCCTGCTCATAGAGTTCAAATTATAAAACCTGATCAGGGTTACCTATGTAACCCATCCATGAAGCAACCTGAGCAAACATCCATGAAGTTCGCTTTATTTAGCTTTACAAAAAAAGCGTTTGAAATAATACCAAAAATCTAGTTTAAATTATTTAAATTCATCTATTTTGCTGAAAATTTTTTATTTGTGTTGCTGGGGAACCAAGGGCATCACACGTGCTAGGCAAATGTTCTACCACTCAGGCTCATCATCACCTGTTTTCCAAAAATTTAAATTAAAAAGAACACAAGCCAACATTATTTTATCTCAGCAATGGTAGAGAACAGATGCTCATTAAATACTTCTTTAAATGGACAGAGGCATGAAGGCTTTCATTCTACAATATTGTCAAAGCTTAAAGAAAAAATGTAAGGAATCCCAGACACATGAGGCTCAAAGTAGTTTTTACATGTTTGTATAGCTTTATTGTCTGAAATGTACCTTTTCCGATTCTTTCTGTTGTTCGGGTTTCATTTACTACATCTAAATATACTTGCTTAATGTTTGCAGATTCCTCTGAAATTAAGCAAGACACCACGTCTACAACCAGAAAAAAACATTGTTCTAAAGGTTGTGTCAAGAGATGAGCCTGGAAAGTAGAGTCTAAATCTCCCTAAAAATCTCTGCTCTGTTCTTCAAAGAAGATGTATCTCAGAACAAAAGACATATTGATTTTCTCTGTGAATAAAAATTGGTATTGAAGATGGATTTATGGGTGGATGCTGCTCTTGAGTTACTAGGGATGCTGGACCTTTGCTGGGCTTGTTCAGTGTCTGTGCACAGTATTATGTGTCGTGTGATGGAAAGGAGGTGACCATCTGTGTGCCATATATGAAGACTCAGCCTCTCTGGTTTTGGGGGGATTCTATCCACCCACCTCTGCACCCTCACCTCTTCATATCTGCCCTTATATATTCTTAAACACTGATTCAGTAACTCAAAAGATCTGAGTACAAATATTTTATCATGAACTCTGTCTTTCAAAACACGCTTTACTTCACAGGCTTCTAATATTAATCAACACATTCTAATTTTATACTCCCTAAATAGTCTTTGCTGTCATGATTTACATATGTATTATCAATAAAAATAATGATAGAAAAGGTCTTTATATATTTATCTTAATATTTTTAGAGTATCACTGAACTTCATGTGTCTACTTTAAATGGGATTTGTAAAGGGTTTTCCATAATGCTCTGAAGGATTATAGACACATACACAATGCTACTTGAATTCCTGCTACTCAGTTAAAATAGTGAAGGTATACGTAAACCACTTTATTCTTGGGATAGTCAAAGTACGTCATGGATCTGGATTCTTGAAAATTCTTAGAGGTTTACCCATAATAACACTCTATACTTGGGCCAACTACAGGTGTAGTCATTGGGTGATAATACCTCTCCTCAATACTCTCCTCAGAGCTTTAGCTACATCCTTATTCCGGAGAGTATAAATCAGAGGATTCAGAGTGGGAGTAATGATGCTATAGAACACAGAACCAACTTTGTCTTGCAGTGGAGTGCGCTGGGACCTGGGCCTCATGTATGAGAAGATGCAGGCACCAAACCAGAGAGAGACCACAATGAAGTGGGAGCTACAAGTGGCAAAAGCATTTCTCTTACTCCCAGCTGAACGCATCTCAATGACACTGTGCAGGATGAAGCCATAGGATGTAGAAACCAGGATGATGGGGAGGAGGAGAAGCACGATGCTACAGATATACACTGTGGTCTCATAGACGGTGACATCAACACATACCAACTTCACAACAGCTGGATACTCACAGTAGAAGTGGTACATTTTCCGAGATCCACAGAAGGGAAAGTGCATCAAGATGACTGTGTGAATTAGGGAGTTCAGAGATGCCCCCAACCATGAGGTGAGGGACATCATCAGTGCCACCTTCCTGCTCATGAGCACAGTGTAACGCAGAGGATGACAGATGGCAACATACCTGTCATAGGACATGAGAGCTAGCAGAAGACACTCAGCGCCACCCAGAGACAAATAGAGGAAGTGCTGGGTGGCACAGCCCAGGAAGGAGATGGACTTCCTGCCAGACAGGTAGTTGATAGCCATCTTGGGGATGGTTGTGCAGACGTGCATCAGGTCCATGAGGGAGAGCTGGCTGAGCAGGAAGTACATGGGGGTGTGAAGCCCACGATCCACACAGATGAGGAGGATGGTGAGGGTGTTGCCACTCAGTGCAACAAGGTAGACCACCATGGTCAGGCAGAAAAGGATAAGGTGGGTCGGGGAGTCGTCGAAGAGCCCTTCAAGGATGAAGTCTGCCAGAGACGTCTGATTCCTCAGCCACATGGTCCCTTCAAAGTCCTTGGGGAATCAGGGAGTGGAGACAAAGTGTGATTCCAGGAATATAGGATCCTGTGTACAGGGTGATAAGCTCTCTTGATCCAAGAAAACATTTGTGAAGAGTTTTTTTCTCTATTTGTAAGTATCCAGAAACTGAAATTATTGAAATTCATTTTTTTCCAAAACAAGACAAACCAAAAATTTGTCATCACGATCATGGTCATTTGAAATTCCAAGACTCTATTAAGGGCCAGAATTTATGACTCTTCTTACTAAATATAGGCCTATGTGTGTGTAATCATGTGTATGATTTGTGTTAGTGTGTGTCTGTGTTTGTATGGTTGTTGGATTATGTTTCCTATTTTACCAGGCAGGTTCTAACAAGAGCAGCTGAACCACTAAGATGTTTCTAGTTATGCATGTAATTGTTAATGGTTGTGTTACAGAACTTTGGCCTTATTTCTTTGTGGAAGCTGGTTAAGGAGTTGGTATACTGCTGTCATGTTTAAGTCTGATGTGGAAACTTAAAATCTACAGGACAAACAGTAGAAAGGGAAGACAGTACAAAGCAGGGCAGACAAGAGACAGACGAAATCCCAAAGCATGAGCTGTGACCCCACAAGAGAAAACAAAAAGAGTCAGTCTGTTTGCCTATAGAATTAGGCACTAAGGTTCTTCTTTTTGTATTGGCTCTTTTGAATTCTACAAAATATTAGGGTTTCTTTTGACATAATTAAAAAGCATAAAATAGGCTTCAATTCAGTCCCCATACTTCCCCTTTCCCTCTCCTCCTCCCTTCCTCTGATCCCTTCCCTCTGCTCTTCTGATCTGCTATTTATTTATGGTTTTTTTTTATTGGTTGTTCACAACATTACAAAGCTCTTGACAAATCATATTTCATACATTAGAATCAAGTGGGTTATGAACTCCCATTTTTACCCCAAATACAGATTGCAGAATCACATCGGTTACACATCACATTTTTACATACTGCCATATTAGTGACTGCTGTATTCTGCTACCTTTCCTATCCTCTACTATCCCCCCTCCCCTCCCCTTCCATCTTCTCTCTCTACCCCATCTACTGTAATTCATTTCCCTCCATGTTTGTTATCCCATTCCCCTCATAACCTCTTATATATAATTTTGTATAACAATGAGGGTCTCCCTCCATTTCCATGTGATTTCCCTTTTTTTTATTAGTTACTTGTGGTTATACATAAAGATGAGATCCATATGGTATGTTCATACAGGCACATTGGAAATTTAGGTCAGATTTCTAATGAAGCTGAATGCACACCCCTAGCCCAGAATTCCAAGAGCCTAAAGGAGAATCCTGGGGAAGGTAGAGCAACTGCAGGCCCAGCCACTGCTCCCTACCAGTGAGGTGTGAGCCAGCAGACCAGCAAAAATGTATTAGTACTACAGGATGGCTGCTTCCCTTCTGCCCTCTAATCTCCCAGGAAGCTCCTCTTGAGACCCACCTTAAACAGAAACGATGGATTAGAGGGAATTTGGTGAGATGTAGTTCATCCTAGAAAACGTCACACATCGAAAAGTCACTGCAGTCCATCTTCTGCCCTTTTGGTACACATGCACACCTCTATCAGTCAGGTTAACCTCCAAATACAAAAATGATACCTGTGTAACTAAATACAATACATCCAGCATGAAGGCAAACAGGTTAACCCTTTCTCCAGAAGAAAATCCAAAGTTCTTTATTTTGCCTAGGGGAGACATTCATTCCTCTGATACATGTGTCCCCTTTAATATCCTGGAACTTCAAATTTTTCTGGATAATATATATTAAAAATATTCTTATGGAGACAACCCATGGGATAGAGAGTCTTATTCAAAAAAGGGTTAACCAGTAGTTTGGATATCAGCCCCTGTTTCCTCACTCAGTCCTGGCATCTGCCCAATATATCCATGAACAAACTGGACACGGCATCAGGGGTAAAGTTTATCCCTGGATTCATCATGATAAACTTACACTCACCGAGGCCAATCTGTCTGAAGCCACTGCTGAATACCCATGGCTAACAGCAAAGACCATCATGAGTTCCCAACATCACACCATTCCCTGGGGTGATCAGCCAGCCACTGCATAGCACATTGATGACATTGGACCACATTCAACATGAAAGGGATACCTCCTTTTTTTTCTGGACTGGACACTCACCCTTGGTATGGATTTTGCTTCCTCTCCTGAAATGCTGCTGCCAGAACTACCATCTCTGGACTCACAGAATGCTTTATTCACCGTAAGGGTATTCCATGCAGCATTGCTTCTGAACAAGGAGCTCGATTCACAGCAAACAAGTGTGTAATGTGGCCTGTGTTCATGGGATTTGTTATACTTAACATAGGTCCTCCATCTTCCTGAAACACAGAACCTGATAGAATGGTAAAATACCCTTGGAAGACTCTGCCTCAAGCAACACCTAGGTGGCAACACCTCTCATTGCTGGAGCAATGTCCTCCAGGATGTGAAACATGCTCGACGTCTGCATCTAATTTATGGTACTGCTTCTCCCACAGCAAGAATTCATAGGATCAGACCCCCAAGAATTCAATGGATAGAAATGAGAGTGTATTCTCTCCCTATAAGATTGATGTCTATGAACCACTAACATTTCTCTTCTGCTGCTTTAGAAAACTCTTAGCCACAAAGGGAGAGATTCTTCCACCCAGACACAAAGTGATTCCATTTTCTTATGGAAACAAGAAAGAAATACTCATTACTACCACCCACTGGATAGAGATTCTTATGCAAAAAAGGGTTAACCTGAACTTTGGATATCAGCCCCTGTTTCCTCACTCAGTCCTGGCATCTGCCCAGTAGATCCGTGAACAAACGGGACATGGCATCAAGGGTAAAGTTTATCCCTGAGAGTTGAGGTAGCTACTTTAGGATGCTCATTATAGCTGAATCAACAGGTGAAGAAGAAGGTCACTCTGTGGCATGGAGTGATTGATTCTGACTAGGAAGGGAAACTGAGTTGCTACTACACAATACAGAGAGGAAGAGCAAGTGTGACATAGGACATTTTCTCGGTGCCTCTTCAAACTCCCAGGTCCTGTGATGGAGGGCAATAGGAAACTAAAGCCCAAGTCAGGTCACACTGATAAGGGCTCAGATTCTTCAGAGATGAAGGTTTGGGTCACCCAACTGACCAGGAACAATGACCAGCTGTGAACCAAGGCAGTATGGACTGTGGAGTGAAATAGGATAGTTATAAAGACCAATAATGACCATGTGGACAACTCTCAGGAACACACACTGCCATTCTTTTGCATTTCTTCTTAATGCTGATAAGAATCTGTATATTTATATTACACAAATTAAGCGTTTATTTCATTGTCGTCCTCCTATCAAACATGAGGTGTGGATAATACCTAAAATCATATCTCAGTATTTAAATAACTGGATATTAAATTATGTTTTTCTCTATCTTCTCAGGAAGCATCCTCGTGCTGATGAAATGTCACCATTGACTAAAGGATAATCTCACAATGCCCTAGTTTCTGATAAAGGCTTCTGAACACCTCAAGCCCCAACACTATCTTACCTGCAATTTTCTCTGCAGAGATTTGTGCACAGAAGTGAAATGGATTGCGAAGAACAGTCCTCCCAGACACACATTGGCTATTGGTCTTCCACAAAAGTACTTGCTGAAGTACTCCTCAGACTCCTCCTCTAACCCTGGAAGCTGCATCTTCTAGCAGAATAACAGAGAGAATATTTGTCCAGCTCACTCATCATGGTTTGCACTAATTACCCTAGGATGGAGCATCACACAAACAATAGGACATGGTGTTCTGGGAGCCTCTCAAAATCTGTGTTCATTATTTTGAGCCCTGTCAGACAGATTAAGTAAAACTGAACGCATTTAGCCCCTACTAGTTGGGACTTGGTGTGGTGCATATGTTTCCTCTTGACTCTGAACTTATATTTGAACTTCCTTCCATCACCAGATCGAGAGCCTGGGAAATAGAAATGGCCATTCATGTTACCTGAGTAAGGTACTAAACATAATAGCAGGTTAATCCTCAATGCTCCGAGAGTCCAACAAAAAACCTGTTTGCAGTCTCTGTGGTTTTGATCACTATAACACCCTCATCATAGATTTACCCTCATTCCCTAGTAGTAACATACAAGTATGTATGTGTTATGCAGTTACTAAGCTTCTTCCATACCACAGAGTTGTTTCCTCAACAGTAATCAAAGGGGTTAGAAGAGGCCAGACTGGCCTGACCTGAGCCAGTCCATGAGGAAAGAGGAGCATACTCCATGAGGGATGAAACATCCCCCTGGTCCTCAGGACCTCTGATGTCAGCAGAGGTGAATAGAAATCTGAAGACCTGATGGCATCAGGGATTCCCACTCAGAAGACACACCGGATGTCTTCTGGGCACCATTACCCAAGATACCAATTAGTCTGTGCTGTGTGCACTGAAGTGAGTATCCCATGGGGCTGTACTTGAAGTTTGTTTGCAGGGGTGGGGGAACTGGGTAATTGGGGAATCTGGTTCTGAAGATAACATGGGAATACTCTCTCTAGGGGCTAGTTAATAAGACAGAGTAACTGTTCCTACAGTCCCTGATTTGTTCTGTTCATTACAGAACCCAGGTCTCTGTAGCCCCTTTCCACGCTACTCTTTTGAGAAGACAGTCTGAGTGTCTTCTTGCCCAGTGGCCACCTTTCTGTTTTTTTCACATGTGTCATATTATAGAAATGGCAGCAGGTAATTTCCACATTCAGTCTTGTTGGTGCTTCAATTCTAAGGACCACACAAAATAGCCTGTCAGGAGAGATAGAAAGAGTGCATTTCCCTACAATTCATTTACTCCCATGTTTTATTCACTCACTGCCCTCCTCTCATCATGAGCATATTTGAGCTATTCTTGTTTCTCTTTTCTCAACTCAGATATTAAAATGCCTTGCTTCACTGAGTTTATCTTAACTCATATCATGGCTTGTTGTTTAAGTAGAGGAAATGTATTATCACTTGCTTCAAAACCTACAGGCTATTACTTTTATCTTGTACTTTCCTTATGACAGAATATAGTTTTAATTTAGGCAGTCTTGGCATTTATATGATTTATTCATTGTTTGAGAAATATTGTATGAGTGCCTGGTGCATTCCAAGAACTGTACTGATTATATAGTGATTAACAAGCATGAGGGGTCTTTTCCTCCTTAGGATTACAGACACAACTATGTCAACTTGGGTTAAGGATTTGTAATACAAGTGACATACGACAGAAGGTGTTGAATCTTTTTTTTTCTTTTTAGTTATGTCTAACATTAGGATTCATTTTGACATAATTACAAAGCATGGATATAATTTGTCCCAATTCAGTCCGTAGTATTTCCCTTTCCCTTCCTTCCTCACTCTCCCTTTTATTTCTTCTAGTCTACTGATCTTTCTGCTATTTACTTTCAGGGGTTTTAAATAGAAACATGTGGATATATATTATGGTGAGATTCCTTGTGGAATATCCATATATGTGGTATTTTAGATATATTCCTATATGTGAAAATTAGTTCAGATTCACTCTGCTGTTCTTCCTTTATCATGTACCATCTCCCCTAATAATTTTTGAAAATCATTAAGTGTTTTTAAATTATCTCTCCTGATTGATAATTTTTGAGGAATTATCTTTTGTCTGGTAACTGTATATCCCAAGTAGTTGATGACATCTTCCTTCTGTATCTTTAATCGGTAAAATGGCTCATTTACAATCTTCATTAGCATTTTCATAAGCCAGCAAATGTACTAATTGTTGCCTGGTAGCCTTTCCTACTACGGTTCGTTCAATTGTCAATTTTAATCTAGACAAAAATTCTACATAATGTTCATTGGGTTTTTGTGAAACTTTTGTCCATGAGCCATAATGTTCTCCAGTAGGTCTAATTTTGTCCCAAGCTTCTAAAGCTATTTCCTTCAACTGCTCATGAATCTCAGGAGGAATATGGATTTGATGTTGAATGTCATCATACATACCAGTGCCAGATAACATAGGGTATCCTATTGCACGAATAACGGGAGTTTGTTACCATTTTCTCTAGCCTTAGTGGCACATCCTTCTAAAAACCACATGTGCCATTGAAGATATTCAGGTTCCCATAAAAGAGCATGGCCCACAATCTTCCAATCCTCAGGAGCAAAATTATTGTAATGAGTAGCAAAAGCATTAAGCAATTCTTTTACATAATGGGACTGAGGTCCGTACATTGTCACTGCCTTTTTTAATCTGCCAATATGATCAATATCAATCCCCTCATACCGAGGTGGATGTGCCATTCCATTAGCTGGATCAGGCCTGATTATAGGAAAAGCAAAGAAGGGAGTTTCGTCCTCATCTTCAGAAGGCTCTGAGTCCATTACCTGGACAGCTTTTAAAGAAACTGCCAAAAAAGGGTTAATGGCCGGAGGGGCAGAGGGCCTGGTTCCCGATAAAGGCCTAGAGTCCATTTAGCTTCTAATTTATTGAGACGTCCCAGAACCTCCTCCATAACGAGTTTGAATTGCTCCGAAACAGAACGATCATCAATCATCATTTTTACTTTCATTTTCTTTTCTGTAACATTGCCAATTAAATCAGCAGAATTTTGTGAAGAATTATGAGTCAATTATTGTGTATCTTTTACTACCTCCTCCTTTTCACTAATATCCAGAGGGAGATCTAAAATAGAGGGAGCTAGCTCCTTTTGTAAATTGCCAATCAACCTTTCTTCCTCCATAGCTTTAAACATTGTATATAAAATAGACCAGATAGACCAAAACCGAATCGGAATTTTTTCGCCTTGCCTCATGGCCTTTTCAACATTATGACGGACCCGTTTCCAATTTAACACATCCATAGATCCTTCCTCCGGGAACCAGGGATTCCATTCCCTGACCACCTTAAGACACATCTCTATATCAGAATGAGAAATGTTAATACCATAGATGGCAAGTGAATGCCTAAGAATACGTAAAAAAGGAGAAGATAAAGATTGTCCCATCACCCTGTAATATAAAGAAAAAAAACTTACCCTTCCTGACAATCCAGCAGGGTCCCTGTTCAGCGCGCCAAATGTGAACGTCTAGAGCGTTAGGGTCCCTGGGTAAGGGTCGCGAAATAACCGGAACACAGGGGATGCAGAGCCAAGGCAGCAATTGCAACTGCATGCTGAGGTTTATTTGCAAGTTCCTTATATAATTCTTCTTCTTCTAACAAAGCAAGCAATTCTTCAGTAACACTTTACCCACATTGCCCAAAAATCATGCCTCAGCGGGTACACAGAGCTAAATTCAGATTGTTCCTGTTCATTTGATAAGTACCCTCCCAAAGTTCTTTGTAGACATTATCTAATCCCCAAATGTACTGTTCCCAGGTCCAGTATGCAGGAAGCTTCTTCCTCTTGGCCAAACCTTGCAGAACTTGTGACTTGCGATAAGGGGAAGAGAACTTTTCCTCCTCCTAACTGAGGTTTGCCTCAGCTGACCTAAATCACAGCCACAGCTCTTGCAAAAAGTCAGGCCTGAGGGAGCTAAACTCTGCAGACTCAAACCCCAACAATAAACAATGACACAGAAACTTGTGAAGACTCCTCTTTACTCCCAGAATTCTGAAAGTTTGCAGAGGGTGCATCACTTTTCAGAAGGTGTCCAGTTGTTTGTAATCTGCCTCTACAGATTAATCTAGGTACAAACTGAGACTCAATCAGAAGTTCATCCTCCAAATCAAATGATATCACTAAAACTCCTAGTCACAGAAATGGGAAGTTTCAAGAGGAGAGGAACTTGGACAGTTACTCACAGGTAGAGGAGCACCAGGCTGATTCCCAGGAGAACCCAGGTTTCCATGGAAAAGTTTGGGATCAGATCCATCACTACTTTCCTTCCAAAATTTTCTCCTCTGAGTTTGACTTCCAGCTATGTGAGCTATCTTTTCACTGGCGAAGGTTCCAAGCTTGCCTTCTGTGAGCAGCTGTGAGTCAATGAAGTCAGTCTGGCATATTTATATGCTTGGAAAGGAAGTGGAGCTGGGTGCACAGCCAGTAGAAAAAACCACCTGTGCCCCACCCCCTATTGCAGAAGCCAGGTGCCCCCGCCACCTTGGCAGTTGGCAGTGAGTCATGAGACATGCCCATTTTTATCTTTGAGCTCAGGTTTGTAAAAATTATTAATAAAAAATTCTATCAGAGTTACCATTAGGCCCAAAGGTTATTGCTTCTTGTCAGAAACTCAAGTGAAACATTGGAATTAAATGTCCTCTAATCAGTTTTTGTCTCCTTGGGTTTTCTCATTACAAAATCCTTGAATTCCACCCAAAAAAAGTTATATCTAAATAATTACTCATGCACTTTCCTCTGCTTACAATGCCCTCTTGCTCAGAGAAGACTTTTTTTAATATTTTTTTAGTTGTTGATGGACCTTTTTTTCCTTTTTTCTTTCTTTCTTTCCTTATTTATTTCTATGCAGTGCTGAGAATCAAACCCAGGGCCTTACATCCTAGGCAAGCACTCTACCACTGAGTCACAGCCCCAGCCCAGAAGACTCTTAATCATCCTTCAAAACACAGCTCAGAAAAAACTTCATCTGGTAAAGGCTTTCAACACCACCTCCTCACACGGAGCCACTTCCTCCCCTGGACAACCTCTATTTTCCCTGCAACACATTTCTCTTTTTGTTGTCCTCTTTATGTACAACATTGTTGGATTCCACCTTTGTTTAACTTTCCAGAATGTGAACTTTTCTGGAGCAGGGTCTCTGTACTATCCACTATTACGCCCCTAGTCCCTAGCAGAGTTCTTTACAAAGAGCTGGTATCTGGGACGTTTGGTCATTGAGTCAGGTGAGATTGCTGGGCCTCTGCAGGTTCTTTGCCTGTGTGTCTTTGCTGACCACTTCATCTTCCTGGTTTATTAATACAGAAAGATGATTTGGCTTGTTTGGGCCACAGCCACCTTCCCAGCACATTCAGGCTGTGTGCCAGTACCCTGATGGCCAGAAGTCCCCTAAAAAACGGGGATGAACAAGATGACACTGATGGATGCACTGAGTAATGTCAATCCAAGCTACTTCCTGTGCCACCATTAAGAGATCCCTGCAGTAGCCAGCAAGTTAGACATATTTCAGAGCAAAGAATAACCTCTGTCTCTGAAAATAATGCATGTCCATGACCAATGGGTGTGAAAGGACAAAAGAGAAGAACAGCATCCTGCACGGCCAGGTGAACCACAAATCTCTACCCACCCATCTCATGACAGATATCACCACAGAGAGCACATCCAGCACCAGAACCCCCAAAAAATGATCCCAGATTTTTCATTAGGCCAAGAGGTATCTGAGCAGGTGGCTCCCTGCTTTTTGGTAAATGTGGATGAGAGCAGACCCTGGGAGCTGGTTTAGGAGGAGTCTTGTAAGAACAATTGTCACTTGTGAGACTCTCAACAGATTCCTGATGTGAGTGATGCCATGTCTGAGTGTTTGGAAATTATACCAGTTAATTACCTCAAGTCTGAGTCAAATTCTTTGTCTGATTAGCCTGAGAAAGAGAGGTTTAGGTAACAAAGCCTCCAAGTTTTGAAAACATAACAGAATGAGAAGTCATTCAAGCTGTGCTTGTGTGCTTCCTTCTCTCTTTCTTCTGACTCTGTGCCAACTGATACTCACCCTTCACCAACCCTTCCTACATCTCTGGCATGCATTCAAACAAGGAGAGATTATGGTGTCATTTGATAACTACTGACAATTAACAATCTTGAAACAGACTGAATTCAGAGGCACCCCATCTGAAATTGGGAATGACCTCCTTATGTTGAGAGTACAAGCTGGGAGCCATTGGGCTTCCACCTCCCACCCTGACAGGCACCAAAGAGGATGTAAATGGGGATTTCATTCCATCTGGGACAACACAGACTAAATCTGCATCTTTGTATTTCCTGCCTTTTTTTCCAGATTGCTCCCTCTTCAGATCAACCAAATATACACATGTATATCACCTGGCTTTTGTTTCTGTAAATTATAATTGTGTCTGTGGGATAGGTAAGGAGAAGCAATCTAACCACTTCCTCCTGGGCTGATCGAACTGCATCAAGTTCAATACTCATTTTACCATATTTTGTCTATTTATTATGTGGATAGGCAGCCAAATCCAGCCCGCCAGGATCAAGGCAGGTCCCAGGGTTAGGTTGTCAGTAACAATCTTACCATAACCCAAAATCTTTTTTATACTTTCTGTATAAAAAACCTCTATAGAACTAATATAATTTCATCCTTTGAGTCTAATGTATGAAAGATGATATATCATGAGCTATGTAATGCTTTAAATAATCAATAAAAAAAAAATTTCATCTTCCTTCAAATCATGTATTTGACTACTATAATGAAATAGCCAGGGCTATTATTATTTTCCCCGTCTTTCATAGCTCTGAACCTGGTTGGACTGGTTGGGATTTGTACCAACAAGGATGGGTTAGACATTCCTTGAGATGAAAAACGCATCCAGTGCTGGACCCCAATCTATGCAAAAGTTCTTTTTCTGCAAAGGGCAATCAAAGAAGCCAAGCTCTAGCCAGGCAGGGTGGCAAACATCTGTAGTCCTAGTTGTTCAAGACGATGAGGCTAGAGAATCACTTGAGCCCAGGAGTTCAAGGTCAGATAACACAGGGAGAAGTCATCACACACACAGAGAGAGAGAGAGAGAGAGAGAGAGAGAGAGAGAGAGAGAGAGGCATGTTCCTCATGAACTTAATTCCATAGAAGGTAATATCATCAAACACAAAGATATTTGCATACTAAATTTTTTTCTGTGCATGTCCAGGAAAGCATTATGTGCCAGAAGACTGCCTTCATGACTCTGGCATCTCCTCTACATATTTAGTGAAGCACTCACCACATACTTTAAAGATAGTTCTATATATTTAAGTATTCAGATGTTTAATTCCCAGTTATTATTCTGGTTGCAGATAGTGATAGCAAAAAATAAGGACATAGTATAAATAAGGATGGTTCAGCCACATAAAATTAATCATACAAGTATGAGACACATACAGTCCTTATCAATATGAATGGTTTATCTTCTTTCTTGTTTTCATATGCAACAGATAAAAGTCCAATCTCAGATTACATTCAGTAAAACATCAGGCTGATATAAGTGTAAATGAACAGGTGATCCACAAACTTAGTGATGTAAGGGTCCCAATAATTATGATATTTCCATCCTTTCATAATGGTAGCCCAAGTTGTTATTCCCATGGAAAGCCTGTCTTGACTGGAATTGTCTGACTAAATTTCTCTTGGTGTAGAGAGACACAGAAGTGCTCTGGAATGATTTGTGTATAAGGTTCAAATTCCACAATTTATAATTACAATTATGAAAAAATCAAGCAAGATTATTTATCTAACTTAGTTAAGTGCCCATTCTACTCAGTCGGATAAAACTTGATCTTGCTAATTTGGGGAATCAGGTGGTATCTAAGCTTTGGTGGCTAGAAGAGGAAATAACCAACTCTTCTGGGCTAATGGATGGGAAGGTTGAGGAGCATGTCAGGTGAAAGAGACAGTTCCTCTCATTATTGGACTCTTCCAATGTGTCCCTAACATCAGTATCACTGTAGATTGGCAGGACTGTCTGGTTACTGTGTTCAGGACTTGTGCCAAATTCTACCTATAAGCCAGTCAGAATCCTTGCCCTTGTGAAATTTAACCTTAAGGGAGAGCAATGCTAATCAAATAAATACACAAATAATATTAAATTACAAATTTTATTACAAAATAAAAGAAAACTTGTTGAACTTCCCAGCAGTGTTTGACATGGGTGGTTGATGTGACAAGAGATGAGAAATTAAATCAATATATGACCCAGCTATATCATCCCCCATATTTATCCAACAGAATTAATCAACATACTATGCATATCCATGTTTTTGGTAGTATACTTCACAATAACTTAGTCATAAAAGCAATCTAGGTGTCCATCAACTGGATAAAGAAAATATGGTATATGTATGTACTCAATGGAGATTTACTCAGCCATAAACACAAATAGAGTTATGCCACTTGCAAGAAAATTAATAGAAACAGAGAATGATTTGGTCAGCTTTTTTTCTTCTGTGACTAAAGGACACAGCTAGCACAACTGTATGGGGAGGAAAAGTTTATCTAAAGGCTCATCGTTTTAGATGTCTTATTTCATAGAAGGCCAGCTCCATTCCATGGGGGCTCAAGGTGAGGCAGAACATCATGGTGTAAAATTGTGGCAGAGGGAACCAGCTCACATGATGATCAGGAGAGAGAGAGAGAGAGACAGAGAGAGAGAGAGAGACAGAGAGAGAGAGAGAGAGAGAGAGAGGTCTTCACTTGTCAGATACAAATATATACCCCAAAGCCATGCCCCCAATGAATCACTTCCTCCAGTCCCACTCCACCTGCCTACAGTTCCCATTCAGTTAATTCAATCAGGGACTAATTCACTGATTAGGTTAAGACTATGCTATATAACCCAATCATTTCTCCTCTATACCTTCGTGCATTGTCTCACACCTCAACCTTTGGGGAACACTACACACCCAAATCATAACAGAGAACATCATACTAAGTAATATAAGCCAGATTCAGAAAGTCAAGGGTTCTTTGTTTTTTATCATATGTGGAAGCTAGAGAGATATAAATGAAAGAAAGTGAACTCAGGTAAACAGAAAAGGGACCAGTAGAGAAATGGAATCAGTGGAGGGAAAAGGGGGAGCAAAGGGAGGGATCTGAGAATGAAATAGACAGTGTATGCTATGTGCATATATGAATATATCACAATGAAAATCACTCATCTATCTAATCATAATGCACAAATAAAAATTTTAAAACCATAAGAGAAAAAATAACTGAAACATATTAAATAAAGAAGAAAAGATATATTTGGACTCACAGTTTAAGAGATTTCAGCCCATAATCACTTGGATCCATTGATTCTGGGCTTTGGTGAGGCAGATTTCCATGACAGAAGTGCACCATGGAGCAAAGTTCCTCCCCTCATGGTGATTGGGAAGCATAAGGAGGGCAAGGTAGGGGCTAGGGATTTGATAAGCTCTTCTAGGATCTGCACCTGGTGACCTAACTCCAACTAGGCCCTAGGCTCCGTCCTCTCTACCACCTTCTGATAATGCCATACAAATGTGAATCCATCTATGGATCATTCACAGATGAGATTAGGGAAGCTCATGATCAAATCACCTCCCCAAAATCTCCACCTCCGCACATTGCTGCACTGGGAACAAAGGTGTTAACCCTTGAGCCTTTGGGAACATTCCAGAGTCAAACCATATCATGATTTTTCCTTTATCCCTTAACTCTCTCCTACTTAGTAAGTTATGAAAGCAGAATCCAAAGGACTTGTGGGGTTGGTTGTGTGAGAACTTGGGTATGCTCAGCTCTAATTCCTCATCTGACTGTAGAAGGGGCTCAGTAAATGCCCTTCAAATCACAGGACCCCAAGGATCACCTGCCTCTCTCTCTACCTCTATGATTCTCTTGTATTTAAAAAAATGCCACCTCCACATTATTCTCTTTATCTTGCATATCATGAGAGACCCCCAGGCCCTCCAGTTCAGCCAGAAACGAAGAACTCCTGAGGGCAGGATGAAGCACAAAGACAGTGGAATAGACTGGACCTTGAAGAAGACATCTGCCAAGGAGGTCCTAGCTTTAAAATTCTAAAGTGGTTTCTCAACTAGGAGTACAGAGTAAAGGGCATCATACACATGCACACAAACACATATTTGCCCACAAACACACACACACACACACACACACACACACACACACACATTTTGGTTTTTTTTAGTAGCAGTAATTGAACCTAAGGTTGCTTAAAATCCAGCCACATCCCCAGCACACTTTACTTTTTTTTATTTTGAGACAGGATCTCACTGTGTTGCTTACAGCCTTGCTGAATCTGCCTTCAAACCCTCAAACACATGATCCTCCTCCAGATCCCCTTGGATTACAGATGTGCATCACTGTACCCAACACACACACACATAATGTACCTCAAGCAACAATAGTGTTACTGAAAGCTCAGTCTTGTCCCTGATGTCAATTCAATAAAAAGGACAGTTTTGAGAAAAAGAGAAAGTTTTATTGTTCTACTGAGGAAGGAGAAGCACAAGGGACTCCTTTCCCAGAGGCTGTGATTCTGCCCATCAGGGAGAACAGAGGGTTCCTTTTTTGTTTGTTTGTTTGATCTTTTTTTTTTTTTTTTGTATTGGTAGATGGACAGAATGTCTTTATTTATTAATTTTTATGTGGTGCCAAGAACTGAATGCAGTGCTTCATATATGCTGGGCAAGTGCTCTGACTCAACCCAAGAACTGATGGTTTTTAAAGATATAATCCATTCCAGGTGTTCCCTGTGAGAGGTTCGATTTACCTGTTAATTTGGGAGATAACCATTCTTATGGCACCAGTCCTGAAGTCTGACTTACTTTGTTCCTGTGGTGGGCGTATGCTCAAAGACAGATGGATAACTCAGCCTAGGATGGGAAAAGATAATCTTGTTCCCAACCCCCAGGTTATGAAGAGAGAGAGGAAGAAGAGGAAAATAAAATCCTGACCATATTAAAATAAGCCTCAGTGGCGAAGCAGCCAAAGACTATATTCAAAGCATGAAGTAGATGACTGATAAAATAGGTGAAATTTTTGTCTAAAACTTTTAACTTTTTTCCTATTTCCTGAAATAAATTGAAGAGTATTGGTATTAGTTCTTCTTTAAAGGTCTTGTAGAACTTGGGAGTGTATCCATCTGGTCCTGGGCTTTTCTTGGTTGGTAAGCTTCTGATGGCGTCTTCTATTTCATCACTTGATATTGGTCTGTTTAAAATTGTGTATATCTTCCTGATTCAAATAGGCAAATCATATGACTTAAGACATTTATCGGGATTGGGGTTGTAGCTCAGTGGTAGAGTGCTTGCCTAGCATGCTTGAAGTAAGGGTTCCATTCTCAGCACCACATACAAATAAATAAAAAGATCCATTCACAACTAAAAAAAAATTTAAAGAAATTTATCAATGCCTTCAATGTCTTCTATTTTATTGGAGTATAAGTTTTCAAAATAATTTCTAATTATCCTCTGTATTTCTGTAGTATCTGTTGTGATATTACCTTTTTCATCGTGTACGTTGGTGATTTGAGTTTTCTCTCTACTTCTCTTCATTAGCATAGCTAAGGGCCTGTCAATTTTATTTATTTTTTTCAAAGAACCAACTTTTTGTTTTGTCAATTTTTTCAATTGTTTCTTTTGTTTTGATTTCATTGGTTTGAGCTCTAATTTTAATTATTTCTTGCTTTCTACTGCTTTTGCTGCTGATTTGTTCCTCTTTTTCTAGGATTTGAGATGTAATATGAGGACATTTATTTATTAGCTTTTTCTTCTTTTAAGGAATGAACTCCATGCAATGAACCTTCCTCTTAGTACTGCTTTCATAGTGTCCCAGATTTTGATATGTTTTGTCTGTGTTCTCATTTACCTCTAAGAATTTTTGATCTCCTTCTTTATGTCTTCTGCAACCCATTGTTCATTCAGTAGCATATTGTTCAGTCTCAAGGTGATGGAGAAATTTTTATTTTTTACTTTGTTGTTGATTTCCAATTTCATTCCATTATGATCTGATAAAATGCATGATTGTATCTCTCTACTTTTTTGTATTTGCTAAGAGTTGCTTTGTGGCATATTATATGGTCTATTTTGGAGAAGGATCCATGTATTGCTGAGAAGAAAGTGTACCTGTTTGATGCAGGTTGAAATATTCTATATATGTCAGTTAAGTCTAAGTTATTGATTGTATTATTGAGTTCTTTAGTTTCCTTAATCAATTTTTGTTTGGAAGATATATCTAGTGGTGAGAGAGGTGTGTTAAAGTCACCCAAAATTATTGTGTTGTGTTCAATTTGAACTTGAGAAGAGTTTGTTCGATGATCATAGCTGCACCATTGTTTGGGGCATATATATTTATGATTGTTATGTCTTATTGGTATATGCTTCCCTTCAGCAGTAGATAATGTCCATCTTTATCCCTTTTGATTAACTTTGGCTTGAAGTCTACTTTATTTAATATGAGGATGGACACCTCTGATTGCTTCTGCAACCCATGTGAGTGGTATGATTTTTCCCAACCTTTCACCTTCAGTCTCTGTATATCTTTTCCTATCAGATAATCTCCTGGAGGCAGCATATTGTTCTTTTTTTAATCCAGTGTGCTAGCCTATGTCTTTTGATTGGTGAGTTCAAGCCATTAAAATTCAGGGTTACTATTGAGACATGGTATTCCCAGCCATGTTTGTTTATTTTGGTTATTTAACTTGACTTGATTTTCTTCTTTGATTAGTTTTTCTTTTAGAGTACTAACTCCCTCTGCTGATTTTCATTGTTGTTTTTCATTTCCTCTTCATGGAATATTTTGACAAGGATGTTTTGTAAAGCCAATTTTCTGGCCATACATTCTTTTAACTTTTGTTTATCATGGAAGGTTTTTATTTCATCTTCAAATCTAAAGTTTAATTTTGCTGGATATAAGTTTCTTGATTGGCACCCATTTTTATTTGTATTTTTTTATTATTTGCTCAGCCCAATACAATGATCTTGACATATCATACATTTGATTCAAATAGGGTATGAATTCTCATTTTTCCACGTGTACAGATTGCAGGATCACATTGGTTATACATCCATGTGTATACATACAGCAATCTTAGTGTCAGTTGTATTCTGCTGCCCTCCCTATCCCCCCTCCCCTCCCCTCCCATTACCTCTCTCTTCTCATTCTACTGTGACACTTATCTCTCTCTTTTTTCTTCCCTTCCCCCCTCACACCATCGTATATGTATTTTGTGAAACCATGAGGGGCTCCTTCCATTTTCCATGCAATTCCCCTTCTCCCTCCCATTCCCTCCTGTCGCGACCCCCTTGCCCGCAAGGAAGACGCAACACCGGGAATCTTCTTACAGCTGTTTATTCAAGCTCTCGAGAGTTCTTCTAATCTCCCAGAAGCCCCTCCCAGCCTTAATAAAGTATCCAAACACCCAATGCGAAGCTGCCACGTGGAGCTTTCTCGTAGGGTGTCAAAGAACCATGTGCCAACTCTCCCAAAGAAGGAGTTGTTTATCACAGACCACCACAAGGCCAGCGCCATCTTGTAATGGCGACCACAGTCCGCAGAAGCGGCTCGCCACAGTTCCCCCTTTCGTTTACTAAAAACAAAACAGGCAAGAGTAGAGGTGAATCGCCATTACTCATACGAAGCCTTCAACCAGGAACCTCATCAGACCCAAGCAGGTCAGGACGTTCCCACATGACCGTTATTGGCTGAATATGAAAACAGACACCACAAAGCTGTTAAGGCCCTGTGAGCTGGCCTCCTTGACGTGCATACAAATCAGGGCTGGATCCAAGCCCTGGGGGCCGGGGGGAATCCACTGCCAGCAGTTTTTTCCTTCTGTTTATAGCATGTCAAAGGGAATCAAGTAGCCCCTGTCTTAGGTCGTTCACTGCCCTTACATTGCTTACCCGTCTTTGGGGAGGCCCCATTCCCCTGTCTTAGGTTGCAGTGCAAGCGTGAAAGTTGCCCGTCTCTGGGTACTACAAGATCAGCTCGTTGTTGCCAAGGCGTTTAATGGTATCTACTCAGCCAGTCATGATTAGGTCTCTGAGGCTGAACTGTGGCTGTATAGAAATACAACGACAAACAAGTTGGCAACACCCTAAAAGAAAGGCACGGGTCATAGAGCGATAGAAAAGTACTAGCGTGGAAACCCATCTGTGTGCAATGGCAGTAAAGCCGGCAGAGTGTAAGGGCTTTCCAACACTAGGAGAATAACAAGGAAGGACATGTCGTTTCCAGTGTAATGTCCGTAAAACTTGGGGTGTAACGACCATGTCAAAGGTTTACTGTTTAATTTGTGCAAGCCAAACTTGAGGTGAGTTGCCAGTTTCCAAAGCTGCAAGAGCTTGTATAATCATAGCTTTATCGCGAGCATTGCGGGCCTTAAGGCGGCAGAGAAACCACAAGCAGAGAACCATACCGAAGCAACACATTGCGCCAAAAATGCCTACCCCCACCCACTCTTTAAAAAAGGAAAAGGCAGAAGATATCCAATCAGTGAATTGACCCAACGTTATGGGATCAACGTGGGTACTATTCAAGACAGCTATCTGGGTTAGTTGAGACTGGATCATGTCTTCCGCTGCCATGGACCAATTTCCGGCCAAGTATTCTCCGATGATACGGGAGGCATTCCTGGAATCATTAAATCTGACAGAGGTTATGCATAAATGTGCACGTTGATCAACACAGCCCAAAAGCACCAAATCAGCCAATTCTTCTACCTGAGCTTGGAGTAAATCTATTCTTTGGTTGGCAGCTAAGATCCCTGACAAAATATGTTGATTAATTGCATTTTGGGACTCAAGTATCATAGAAGTTTGTTGAACAACTTGATTAACGGAGGCAGCAGTCTGCACTTGATTGGCCATGGCCACTCCGGCCGCGACCGCTGCAGCAGCAGATACCGCCACGGCTGTCACTATAGCAGCTGTGATTCCAAAATCCCTGCGGACTCTAAGTAGCTCAACAATGGGGAATTTATCAGGGTCCGCAATAACTGGGATTGGAACAAAGGTTGGAATTTTCATAACCACTGCTACAGCCGAAGAACCATCCCAACATTCAGATAAGAAACAATTAACATTAAAACAATCTAGCATTTCTGACGAGGTGTCATTAGCCAAAAGGAGTAAGAACGGAGATTGAACACAAACCGCTGCAGGGGGCAATGTGGCATTATCCAACAGAGAGTTGAACGAAACAGATGTGAGTCTACTACCTCGCTCACTCTCGTAAACAGTGCCAGAAACATTAGCCAACCAACTTTTGGCTCCCAGCAATTGAGCCAGTGCAGAAATATCAGCTGAAGCCCCCTTTGTGTTGGAAATCAGCCATTGAAACCAGGACCAACCCACTCCTGTAGAGGAGTTGGCACTGTTGCTAAAGTCATAAACATACCTCTTAAGAGAGGGGGAAAGGGAGAAACCTTTAGCAACTTGACGTTTCTCCCAAGAATAATCCTGACAAGGCGTGAATGTTGGGGGGAAACCAAGATTAGGGGTACAGTAAGGAGAAGCCTTAAAATGAGTGGCATAAGGAAGTCCACTAGAATATGGGGGCATTGGAATTAGTACCTCGGAGATACTAGCCAAGGTAGTTATGGTTAAAGCAGAGCTATTTACGGAGGTTCCTGAGCCTGATTGTTCCCCTGAGACTACTTGGCCCAATACAGTACTGAGAATGCTCCCTGAGACTTGACTGGACTGCAATGGATTGTCCCAGTTAGTCAAATTCTTGGTCTTAAGACGGATACAATGAGCGTTCCCAAGGCTAAAACAAAACACTCCTGTGAGATTAACTTGAGATTGATTGTAAATGCGTTCCACGTCCCCTCTAGGAGAGGCACAGGGCGCAGACATCTCACACGAGGTAGAGAAAAGAGTGGGAAGGACACTGGAATTACCGTGAACCGGCATCGGCATTGGCCAAGCCCGTGCCACCGCCCACCATTGCATTGGTGTCGTCTGTGTCATCGGCATCAGCACCAGAGCCAGAGCACTCAGCAGAATGAAGATCCTCATCACGGGATTGCTGTGGTAATTCTTGTTGCTGAGTAGCTGGCGTCAGGACTCTTCTTGTCAGGCGTTCAGGGACCCACAATGGTTCCGTGTGATCCTGGGGAAAAACACATACGGATCCTCGTGCCCATGTCAGCACGGGGTCGGGGCCGTTCCATTGGCCCGTAAGAACATCTTTCCACTTAACATAGCCAATCACAGAGGGCTGAGGGAACACATGTCTATCGGCCGCAGAGCGACCATGAATATCCAAATTCAAAAAATTAATAGTAAAGAGAGCTAAGGACAAGCATTCTTTAGGAGTATGTCCAGCTCCTATTCCCCCTTTTTGTTTTTGTAAAGTTTCCTTTAAGGTGCGATGAGCACGCTCAACAATGCCTTGTCCTTGAGGATTGTAAGGCAGACCATGAGTAAGTTGCACTCCCATAGTAGAACAAAAGGACGTGAATTGTCTGCCAGTATAAGCAGGTCCATTGTCAGTCTTAAGGGACGTGGGCGCACCCCACGCCGCCCAGGCTTTCAGGCAATGAGTTATGACATTACGTGCCTTTTCTCCTGATAACGCAGAAGCATGAATAACTCCAGAGCACGTATCAACAGAAACATGGACATACTTGAGGTTACCAAAGTCAGGTATATGTGTCACATCCATTTGCCAGACAACCAGTGGCTTCAACCCCCGTGGGTTCACTCCATAAGTAGGGGGATGAAGAAATGTGACACAATGGGGACAGTGCAATACTATCTGCCGAGCATCTGCTCTAGAAATGGAAAAACGCCTGCGCAGTGTTAAAGCATTAACATGGAAATTTTGGTGAAACAATTTAGCCTCTTCTAAGGAGGAAGCCAAACAGATCAACTGACCTCGAGTGGCTGAGTCCGCACAGGCATTACCCTGTGATAATGGACCAGGGAGAGAGGTGTGAGCCCGGATGTGCATTGGATAAAAGGGAGCAGTGCGGCTACAGATAAGCTGTCGAAGCTGATTAAAGTAAGCAGATACATTACGGGCATCACTAATAGCTCCCACAGCCTCTAGGATTTTTAGTGCTTGCACCACATAGATGGAGTCCGAAATGAGATTAAAAGGAAAAGAACACTGTTTAAACACCTCAATAACAATTTGCAGTTCTACCCATTGTGGATTTTCAGGAGCAAATTGATGCTGGACAGGGGGAGAATCATTAATGACATAAGCTCCCATTCCAGACTTGGAACCATCAGTAAAAATATTAACAGCCCCCGGAATTGGACTGGATGAAGTTACTTTAGGGAAAATAATAGGATGTTCCTTAACAAAATGGAGTAACGGATGAGAAGGGTAATGATTATCAATATCCCCTTGAAACGAACAACATAGAATAGCCCAGTTATCTAGAGTAGCACACAAAACATTAAGTTGAGGTTTAGTATAGGGTATAATAAGAGAAGAAGGTGATTGTCCGAAAAATTGAATGCTTTGTTGAATCCCTTTAAGTGCTAATGCTGCAACAGCATCAGGATAATATTCTAAGGATTTTCCTGGGGATACATGTGGGTGTATCCATAGCAAAGGTCCATCTTGCCATAGTACTCCAGTAGGCTGCCGCATAGTGGCAAGCACACATAATTGAAAAGGTTTATCACTCTGGAGCCTGCATAAAGTGGCATGTTGTATAGCTTCTTCTACTGTCATAAGGGCCGCTCTAGCCTCTTTGGTGAGGCTACGAGGGGAAGTAAGATCTGGATCACCTTTAAGAGTAGCATACAAAGGCTGTAGTACAACATTAGAAATATGTAAATATCCTCGTATCCAATTAATATCTCCCAGCAGTTTCTGAAAATCATTTAGAGTTTGAAGATCCTGAGTTCGTATGGTGATTTTTTGTGGTTGTAATTTGTCATACCCAATTGTTGCTCCCAAATACTTAATAGAATCTCCTGTTTGAACCTTTTCAGGTGCTATATGCAGCCCACATTGTGCTAACAACTTCACGAGGTCGTCATAGGCCTCATGAACTGTTTGTTCTGATTTAGCAGCCAATAATACATCATCCATATAATGAATGATCTTGATGGAGGAGTACTTTTGTCTGAGGGGCACAAGTGTCTTCCCTACATACATCTGACACATTGTGGGACTATTAGCCATTCCCTGCGGCAACACTATCCACTCAAACCTTTGATCTGGTTCCTCGTGGTTACACGAGGGAAGGGTAAAGGCAAAACGCTGCGAGTCTTTAGGATGTAAAGGAATAGAAAAGAAACAGTCTTTAATGTCAATAACAATAATGTGCCAGCCTTGAGGAACAGAAGAGAGCAGAGGCAGCCCTCTCTGAATGGGCCCCATAGGTTGCATTTGAGCATTAACCGCTCGTAGATCATGCAGTAGGCGCCACTTCCCTGATTTTTTCCTAATGACAAATATGGGAGTATTCCATGGAGAAGTAGAGGGTTGGATGTGACCCAAGTCAAGTTGTTCTTTAACTAGAGCATGGGCTGCTGTCAGTTTAACCGAGGGAAGAGGCCACTGAGGCACCCAAACAGGCTCCTCGGTGAGCCATGTTATGGGTATTTGAGCCTCAGCGGCCCCTAGGAAAAACCCAGACCAAATCTGTCAAGCTTTTGATGACCTTGTACAGGATGCTTACGTCCCTGTAAATGTTTTCCTAGTCCTAAACCTGGCCTATACCCCATATTGTGTATAATTTGTTGGGACACTGGGGAATAGTCATTACTAAGAGTGAACCCCATGTCTTTCATCAGGTCACGGCCCCATAAAGAGATAGGTAAATTAAGTACATAAGGCTGAAAAGTACCATGATGTCCTTCCGGGTCCTTCCAGGAAAGATGTCTACAGCTAACCTGAGGAGCCTGGGCATATCCAAGTCCTCTCAGAGATTGATCAGAAGTCTGCACTGGCCATCCCTTAGACCAGTCCTTAAGTGCAATGATGCTACGATCTGCACCTGTATCAAGTAAGCCCACAATTGATTTACCTTCTATGCTTAATTCCAAAGTAGGGCGATTACTCATATCTAGTGACAAATAAGCACAATTCCCTCCGGTGGTACCAATCTCATTCCCTGTCCGTGACTTTGAGT
Source organism: Spermophilus citellus (assembly GCF_964194105.1). Classification (NCBI taxonomy): domain Eukaryota; kingdom Metazoa; phylum Chordata; class Mammalia; order Rodentia; family Sciuridae; genus Spermophilus; species Spermophilus citellus. Next base: position 31,012,349 of record NC_138187.1, on the reverse strand, counting down.
CTGCAGGGAAATGATCATGTAAACTAGGCAAAACCAGTAATTGAGCAATCCGATCTCCTGGGGAGATGGACACAATGCCTTTTGGAGCTTCCACCATAACCTTTACTATCCCTACAGTATCAGGACTTATGACTCCAGGGAAAACATGAAGACCTTGCAAAATGGAAGATGCACGTCCAATTAGCAAACCTACAGTGCCAGGTGGTAGAGGCCCTTTGAACTCAGTTTCCACCAATTGGACTCCCATCTTAGGTGTTAACACGAGTCTGGAGGTGGAACAGAGGTCCAATCCCGCGGCACCTGTAGTGGCTCTCCGCGTTTCATGGGATGGCGTAGAGATGGCCATGTCTCGGGTTCGGGTGTGACATTCTCCACTGCCCCATATATTTGTGGGCCCTGGGGTCGGGGGCCCCGTCGGCCGTTTTTTGGCCCAGCTGAAATAAGCTGTCCATGGATGTCCCTCACTGATGTACACTCTTTTGCCCAATGCTTCCCCCTTTTGCACCTTGGACACAATCCCGGTGATCGAAGGCCAGTGGAAGGGCCACCGTGAGGAGGTCCAGTAAAATTGACATTTTTGGGACACTCACGTCTGATATGACCGGGTTGACCACAATGGAAGCATGTTCTGGCGGCAGGATTGCCCCCTTTTGCAATCCGAAGGACAGCAGCTGCAAGACCTGCATTAGTTAAAGGCCCTCCAATCTCTCTACACACTTTCATCCATACTTCTATGCCTTTGTTCTTATAAGGAGCGATTGCTGTTTTACATTCCTTGGTGCATTGCTCAAAGACCAATTGCTTAACAAGGGGCATGGCTCTATCAGGATCCCCAAAAATCTTTCCAGCAGCATCCACCATCCTTGCTACGAAATCTGAAAAGGGTTCTGTAGGGCCTTGTAAAATCTTGGTCAAATTACCAGACACTTCTCCTCTATTTGGAAGTGACTTCCATGCCCGAATGCAAATGTTATTAATTTGATCATATACCTCAGGAGGGAATCCTGTCTGTTGATTAGCAAATCTACCTTGCCCCAAAAGCATGTCCTTATCCCAATGAGGATGTCCTGCTGCATGGTTTTGGGCGGCCTGCTCTATTGCGCCCTCTAGCATAAATGCTCTCCAGTCCAAATACTTGCCCGGAGAAACACAAGCCCGAACAAGGCTAGCCCAATCAGAGGGAGTCATACAGAATCTAGACAGACTCTCCACCTGAGTTAATGTGAAGGCGGCATCCACCCCATAAGTGCGTACAGACTCTGCCAGGGTCTTCACAATTTTGAAATCTAAAGGCTCCGAAAATCTTCCCCTATTCTCATCCTGAAAAACTGGATAAGCAAGACCCATCTCAGCGTTAACAGCCTTCCATGTTTGAGCATGGAAAGCTCTCCCCGAAACACCCCCACCATACGGCGGTGGGTCCGGAGGATCACATTTCTTGAGCCCTGGTCTATCTTCGTTCCCTTCTCCAGCAGCTAAACTCCCTAGCTGGCGAGACAGCCTCCCAAGCTCCTCCTCCTCATCCTCCTCTTCTTCTGACCCGCTTCCACATGGGGGTGTGCGCAGCGCACTGAGATCTGGATACAAGCGTTTCCTCCCCTGCTTCTCGCTCCGCACGCTCCCATCCTCCCGAGATACCTCACCTTTTGTCAGAGATAATCGTCTCCTCCCCTGTTTCACGCTCCGCACACTCCCATCCTCCTGAGATATCGCACTGCCTGCTGTCTCCGATTTCTCCTCATGTAACTTTTCTAAAACCTCCTGTCCTTTAGCAAGTGCGTCATGACATCTGCCATCTGTGAGGCAACTACGGACTATCTTCCAAAGGGGAATCACCCCACCCTCCAAAATGCCCTGCTCACAAGCAAAGTCAAGATCCTTGCCCAATTTATCCCAACAAGGCATAGTAAGGCTGCCCGAATATGCAAACCACGGTGCAGCAACATCTACTTTCTGCAAAAATCTCTGTAAGATACTATGTTTCACTTTCAGGCCTTTGGAACGTAACAGGCCGTCTAGTGCCAGAAGAAGCGGGCTTGAAGATGTGACACCCATGACACAGCAACAGAACAGATACAGAGGACAAAACGAAAGTACACAGAAACAAAAGAAAAGTACACAGTGCAGCTGCAATAAAATATGAGGCTCTCTCTGTCTTTGTAGAGGAGCTGACTCCGCTTTGATTGCGGGTCCCACTAACCGGGACTATCAGGTCCCGCCCACCGGGACTATCGTGTCCCACTCACCGGGACTGTCGGGTCCCACCCACGGGGACTGTCGGGTCCCACCCACGGGACTGTCGGGTCCCACTCACCGGGACTATGGGGTCCCACTTACCGGGACTGTTCAGTGCACCACCTCTGACGACTTGCAAGTTTTGATTTTCCCGGGTCTCGGCACCACTTGTCGCGACCCCCTTGCCCGCAAGGAAGACGCAACACCGGGAATCTTCTTACAGCTGTTTATTCAAGCTCTCGAGAGTTCTTCTAATCTCCCAGAAGCCCCTCCCAGCCTTAATAAAGTATCCAAACACCCAATGCGAAGCTGCCACGTGGAGCTTTCTCGTAGGGTGTCAAAGAACCATGTGCCAACTCTCCCAAAGAAGGAGTTGTTTATCACAGACCACCACAAGGCCAGCACCATCTTGTAATGGCGACCACAGTCCGCAGAAGCGGCTCGCCACACCCTCCCACCTCTTTTCCTTGTTTCGTGGTAATCTTCTTCTCATGCTCTTCCTTCCTACTCTGTTTTGAGTCACCTCCCTTATATCAGGGAAGACATTCAGCATTTGTTTTTTAGGAATTGGCTAACTTTGCTTAGCATAATCTGCTCTAGTGCCATACATTTCCCTGCAAATGGCACCCATTTTTTTTCAGAGCTTGATATATGTGGTTCCAGGATCTTCTCTCTGTGTTTGTGGCATTGGGGTCTCAGGTGGCTGAGAGCCACAGCCTAGACTCCAGAGAATATCTCTCTGGGGCTTCCAAATGTTAAGGCACTATTCCAAAATCCCAGGGCCAAGGACCTGAACAGACACTTCTCAGAGGAGGACATACAATCAATTAACAAGTACATGAAAAAATGCTCACCATCGCTAGCAGTCAGAGAAATGCAAATCAAAACCACCCTAAGATACCATCTCACTCCAGTAAGATTGGCAGCCATTATGAAGTCCAACAACAACAAGTGCTGGCGAGGATGCGGGGAAATGGGTACACTTGTTCATTGTTGGTGGGACTGCAAATTGGTGCAGCCAATTTGGAAAGCAGTATGGAGATTTCTTGGAAAGCTGGGAATGGAACCACCATTTGACCCAGCTATTCCCCTTCTCGGTCTATTCCCTAAAGACCTAACAAGAGCATGCTACAGGGACACTGCTACATCGATGTTCATAGCAGCACAATTCACGATAGCAAGATTGTGGAACCAACCTAGATGCCCTTCAATAGATGAATGGATTAAAAAATATGGCAATTGTACACAATGGAGTATTACTCTGCAATAAGAAATGACAAAATCATAGAATTTGGAGGGAAATGGATGGCATTAGAGCAGATTATGCTAAGCGAAGCTAGCCAATCCTTAAAAAACAAATGCCAAATGTCTTCTTTGATATAAGAGGAGTAACCAGGGACAGGGTAGAGAAGAAGAGCTTGAGAAGAAGATTAACATTAAACAGGGATGATAGGCAGGAGGGAAAGGGAGAGAGAAGGGAAATTGCATGGAATTGGAAGGTGAGCCTCAGGGTTATACACAATTACATATAAGAAGAAAGGATCGGTAGGAGAAAAATTATACAAGTGGAAGAAACGATTTATAGTAGAGGGGGTGGAGAGAGAGAAGGAGAGGGGAGGGGAGGGGAGGAGGGATAGTGGAGAATGGGATAGACAGCAGAATACATCAGTCACTAGAAAGGCAATTTGTAAATCAATGGAAATGTAACTGATGTGATACAGCAATCTGTATACGGGGTAAAAATGGGAGTTCATAACCCACTTGAATCAAACTGTGAAATATGATGTATTAAGAACTATGTAATGTTTTGAACAACCAACAATAAAATAAAAAAAAAAGAATTTATTCTGGCCAGGGCCAAGGGAACACAAAGCCGCCAGTTCTGCAGCCCAAGAATTGAAAGCTGGTGAGGGGCATCTTAGAAACACAAAAAAGCACAAAGAAGGGAGGCAGGGGAGGCAAGTACAATCATAAGACATATTTCACAAAGTGGAAAGCACCAAGTTCTCAGAATTGGCACCTTTTTGTGCATAGTCAGGAAGCAAGCTTGCATTCGTTCTACAGTTATGGACATTGTTTTCAGGGATCAAGTTGGTAAGGGTGGCAATTTCAGCTTCTATGTGAATGGGCTCATGCAGAAATGGGGGCCAATGCTGCCCAGGGTGAATTGTCTGAACAAAATTGGGTCAGACTGACTTAATTTTCAAATCATCCCATAACAAATCCATTTACAATTTTTTTTATTAATGTCCTATGGAAACATGTGATGCTGGTACCCACTGTGCAACACCCATGCATGCACATTCCATGTTCAGTGAGATTCATTCCACTCTTCTTCCCTTTTTATGTCCCTTCTTCTTCCTCCTCAACCCCTCCATCTACTCTACTGAACTTTCCTCTATTTTTTTATTAGTTGTTCAAAACATTACAAAGCTCTTGACGTATCATATTTCATACATTTGATTCAAGCAGATTATGAACTCCCATTTTTTGATGAAATTACCTCTCCCTTCTTTTGTTCCCTCTCTCTTTTTCTTGTATTTTTTTATCTCCACCTTACTTGCCTTACTTTGGATTAGCTTCCCCTTAGTAGAGAAAACCTTTGAAGTTTAATGTTTTGGGACTGGATTATTTCACTTAACATGACTTATCTTCATTTTAACCTTTAGCTTTGATAACCTATAACAGAAAGGAGCAAAGATCTACCAACAAAAATAACTATTTTATAGATTTTTTAGTTTTGTTCATATACTTACTTTTACCAAAATTCTGGATATTTTCATATGGTTTCATGTTAATATTTAGCCAAAAAAATAGTATCTATTTCATTATAGTAGTCACAGAAGGTTATGCAGCCCTTCTGTCTTTCTGGTAAAGTATCTGAAACTTTCTGACTTTGTTGTTGCTAAAATAATTCATCACCATTGGGTTTTATTGATTAAATACCATAGAAAATTTAATGAGTGTGAACCATTTATAATTCTGCAGGGTTACAGTGCCTTCTCCGTGGCAAATAAGATTTGAGTTCCAACTGTTCTTTATGACAAGTGGAATCTGGGCCCAAACTGGTGTCTTGTAGGGTGACCAGTTAATCAGTCTGCTGATTTCACAATCTCAATGGGCCTGATTAGGGTGATTAAAATATGAACTTCCTAAGTTTTATGTGTAAGTTTAAGTTGTTAGATAATAGTCAACCAGGATTATATCTACAAGGTAGAAAAACATTAGATACATGTCATGATTGGTGGTAGTCAAGGTCCGCCTTTTAGGACTCACTTTGATATATATTATCTGTGACAAATTGTTAATGAAATCTTGACTTTTAGTGACAGGCTCTAAAGCAATGCCTAACAGCATGTTCCTGGGTGACACAAATTCCCATTCTTACCCTACCTGAACTGGTTATTGTCTACACTTTCTGAGGTTTTTGTGGTCACCTGAGGTTGTTGTTTAATATTCAACCAGAATTTTGCTAGTGACATAGTGTTGTAAAAAGCTATTGGATACATGTCATCCTTGCTGACTTTGTTGGAATTGTGACATCTTCCAGCTGGCTGCCAGTCTCAGTCACCTCACTTACTTTCTCTAAGAACATGTAGTTGAAAGGTTTAGACTTAGAAGAATATAGATTTATTCCCATGGTCAGGTGTGTGAGTTGTAGATTTGTGTCTATGGTGTCTGGATTCCTGAAATTATTTCCCCTCGATACTGTTACTATTTCCTCCTCTTTTTTTCTAAAATTCCATGTATGTTTTGATCTGGCTGTTTCCCAACTCTCCCAACCTATGGGCATTTTGCAATTCTAAAAATGCTTCCACTTTTTCAGTTTAGTTACAGTAATGACCATATGCCTCACTACCAATTTCTCTATAAATCTGTATTTTATTACTAAAATGAAGAATTTGAGGCAGGATATTTTGTAAAGAAATGATGCCATTCAGTCACATCCATGCTGACCAAATGATAGAAATTCATCATTTGTAAGGCTGAATAGTGTTATCTCTTGTACACATTCCACCTTTCTTTTTATCCATTCACTAATTCATGGACACTAAAGTTGATTTTTATTCTTGGTTATCATGAATAATATTGCAATAAACATGGGAGTACACATGTCTCTATGACACATTATATTTTATCTAGATAAATATCCAGAAGTGGGATGCTAAATCATATAGTAGTTCTATTTCTAATTCAATATTTGTTGTGTGCTTGTAGGATTAGCAACTTTTTCCTGTTACATGTTAAACTCCATGAGAGCAATAATTCTGACCTTTATATGCAGTGCTGTTGCATGTCTGAAACACAGCAGGCATGCAGCCGAGCCAATTCATAGTGTCACTGAGGTAAGGAACACACCTCCTCCAAGGCCAAGAGAGAACACCATGGTACCTGCCACTTTCCCTACAACATCCAACCATGAGGCCTACAAGAGTTGGTTGCTCCCCTTCTTCAGCAATCAAAGCTAGATACAACCTGGTTTCCCAAATAGACCTAATCAAGTGTGCCCCTACTGAGAAGTGTAGGCTCTTGAGAACAGAGTTAGAAAAAAATCTTGTTTGCATTTAAAAAATTACTCTCTTTTTTTTCACAGTCAAGATTAGAAATTGTGAAAATTGAATCTAACACTCAAATCATTTCAGCACAACACTGCCTCCCTGCAATGAGAGCAAATACTTAAACAATGGAAATCAGGACAGGTTTCCCATAAGAGGAGAAACTTGGGCTAACAATGTAAGATATAATATCAGATTCATGAAGATCCTTACAATACTCTGAATCCAGTGATGGGATCTGAGCCTAATGCCCTGTGAATATTATTTGAGACTCCACATTGATAGTATATGAAGAATACTGAGACAGAAACTCAAATATTCAATGTTGACAAAGACATTTATTATACTTGGATGGTTGCTGTACTTATCTGTTTGTCATTATTTTTGGCCAGAACACCTGAATCTTAGTCATCTTTGTAATCTCAGCACTTAGAGCAGACCTCTAAAAGTACATGCAGATGCTTCAATACAACAAAGAGTAGATGGGAAACAAGGGGTGGTTTGGGTGCTTCCTGTATATGTTCAAATAAATTGTCAGTTTGCAAACTTTTTATGTTAGAAAACATTGCTTCTGGGGAATCAAATGGCACAAAGAACATGTCTCTTATTATTATCCCCTGTAGAGTAATACCATTTGCATCAGTTGGGAAATAGTTCTACATTTAATTCCCAAGTAATGATAGCTATTGCTTTTTTAAAAAAACATCAGAAATTTATTAGTTGCTCAAAACATTACATTGATCTTGACATATCGTATATCATACATTTGTTTCAAATGGGGTATGAATTCTTATTATTCCCACATGTACAGATTGCAAGATCACATTGGTTATACCGCCACATTTATACATACTGCCATACTAGTATCTGTTGTATTCTGCTGCCCTTCCTATCCCCTTCTTATTCCCCCTCCCCTCCCCTCACCTCACCTCACTTCTCTCTACCCCCTCTACCATAACTCATTTTTTTCCTCTCTCTCTCTCTTTTTTTCCCCTTCCCCTCACATCCTCTTATATGTATTTTTGTATAACAATGTGGGCCTCCTTCCATCTTCCGTGTAATTCCCCTTCTCTCTCCCATTCCCTCCCACCTCTCATCCCTATTTGATGGTAATCTTCTTCTCATGCTCTTCCTCCCTGCTCTGTTTTGAGTCGCCCCCCTTATATCAGAGAAGACATTTGGCATTTGTTTTTTAGGGATTGACTAACTTCACTTAGCATAATCTGCTCTAATGCCATCCATTTCCCTGAAAATGCCATGATTTTGTTATTTTTTAGTGCTGAGTAATATTCCATTGTATGTGAAGTCTAAGCACCCTGATTAGGGCCTAAGATGACAAGAGCAGAGGAACTGTCACATTGGACTTGGTAATGACACAGTATTTGTAATTATATGCTTTGGAGGAAAATGAAAACATATGAATTTCCATAGGGGATTTATTTCCAAAAAGAATAAGGAAGGCATTGGGATTAAGTTGCTAGTGGTTATGAGATGACACTCTGACCTTGTTTGAATGCATTCTGTGGACCCCTCTGATGGGGATCATAGAGGACGATCCTACTCATCAATACCTTCAGTATCTCCCTGATTTTCCTCCCTCTTTATCCCTGCTGAGGGAGGGAGGGAGGGAGAGTGGGGGAAGTGTTCTTACTTCTGAAAATGCCACAGGAGAGCTGCTGAGGGAATAACTATGGGATAGGAACCGAATCTCAACTGATGAGCTGTTTTAGTCATGGATCTGGCTATGTCTGATGTTGACCCTGTCAGGGAATGGCAAGTATTAAGAAATGACAAGCAGAAGACTTTTCAAACTCCTTTCACGTTAGCTTTATCTATCCTACTTTTTGTGATCCACAGCTGTTGTGAAGCCATTTGCAGTCACTGAGCCTCACTTTCAACCTCTGGGAACCAGGGATAGTACCCTCACTCTATGAAACAGAGTCCATTAAAGTCAAGGGGAGAAGTCAGGCATGAATTTCCTGGGCTATCAATCCCACCATACCTAGTGATTGTCTCCCAGCTTTCCTTTCCTGTCCTTTTCCTTGTCTGTAAAGATCTCTGCCACATATATCCTTAATCACATCTCTGCAGAGTGTCATTTTTTCAGACATTCCACAGGAATGCCACAGGTATTGTTCTATATGATCCCATTTATGTGTCTTCTGCTCACGTAAAGCTATTCCTGGGTAAGGAGACTGTGTGCCAGGAGACTCTACCTGGTACAACACCTCCCCTTGGCCTTGAATCAATGCATGGATAAATAGATTTATTTCCTTACTACATTTTAAATGAGGAGCCGTAGTGTCTATCTAGTGTCTCCTGAAGAAATCTTTCACTCAAAAGTGACAAACTATGATCGTCAACATTTCATGCTGCTTGATAAGCTCCAAAGCAAAGAAAGGAGGTGGCCAATATTTAGTATTGAGATGTCCACCTACACAGGCCACTGTTCAGCAGCCCATATACTTAAACCCAGAATAATGGGATGAAATGGAAGTGGTGATCTGTAACCACTGAACTTACCAATAACACTGATTGAGGTGCTTATTGACTTCCCACAGAATAAGCACTAAAAGGAGTTCAGACTGAATGTGTACATTTCTTTTCCAATTACCAATGTGAGGAGGGAACTTGGGTTCTCTAAGTATAGGTCATGCATAACCTATAGTTTTCTGTGGAAAGTCTGACAATGATGAGAAAAGATAAAGAGGAAGAAGAGACACGCTAAGTGCAGCTCAAGTGTCTTCAATTTTGTTATGTATTAAGAACCATGAAAGTTTTTTTCCTTGTCATGAATCGTGTTTTTTTCAGAATAAACTTATACAGGACATAATTCAGAATGATAATAATGAGCTTGTATGATTTCCAAACACTCACTTGTGGGGTCTCTACCATTGGAGATGTGGTAGAAGCTCACAAGTGACAGAGATGTCAATTACACAACATCCCCTGACCAGTTTCCCAGGTCTCTTCATCACCCATTGAGTAATCACCATTCATCAAAAACTGGAACCCACTGTCTCTGACCCATGGACCCCTCACCTAACTTAGAATCATATTTTTTGGATTATAAGGTGCTGTATATGCTGCCTGTAATGACATCTTCCACACCATTGGTAGCTAAGGTGTTTGGTGTCCAAGTGGCCACACAGATCATTCTTCTGTTCTGTCCATTTTCTCATTATTCCAGAGAGATAGGGCCATTCTTTGTTCCAAAATCACTCTTAATTCCTTTCTGTGGCAGACAACTTTGAGGGACTTCCAAAGAGCACCATGAATTGATGGTGCTCACTCAGCTGTCAACTCCATCTCAACCATGTCCAGTCCCTTCTTCAAGGGCCCTTTGTCAACAGAACCCTGCTGGATCCACCTGAACTTAAAGGGACAAAGAATGAGGCATAGGTGATACCTTCTGTTAGGTAGGTAGAGTGGATGCCAATGGCTTACAGGGGAAGACATGCAGGGGCCCAGCCATCAAATTCAATTCAACTCAACCAAAGTTTCTGGATGCCAACTCTGTATCAAGTATTCTGCTAGGGACTAGGGACATAACAGTGAATGATACCCATTTTCCTTGATAATCTGGTGAGGGAAATATTCACAGAAGTCCCCAAGGGAGGCAGGGCACAGAGAGGCCAATAATACAAATGGAGGTGGGGGACACAGGTAGAAATTATCCAGAGGAAGACACAATTTTATTTGTTGGAGGCAATTGCTAAGTAAACTTTCTACTAGAATGATTTTGTGTCTGAGTTGTGTTTGAAGTGTGATTTGGAGTCTTGTGTGGGGCACAATGTCACTTTAGGCTGAGGAAACTACTTGGTTAATGATTTGTAGATGTGACTTGTTGGATTGAATTCAAGTATTTTAGAATGAGGGGAGCAATGGAGAGAAGAGCAAGTCAGGAAATTTAATGCCAGTGGGCTCAGTTAAATATCTAATATGAGTAAACGATGTTTGGCATTAGGACAACACTAAGAGAATTGCTTATTGTTTTTACATAGAACATGCATTCAGAGGAAGTCAGAGTAGGGGTGTTTATGACCCTTTTCCAACTGCATTCAACCCCTCCAACTTCAGGTGGGGCACAGGTGGCCCTACTCCTGGCCAACATACTATCTCCATCTCCTCTTCCGTAATGTAAAAATGCAGGCTGGCCTCACCAAATACATCTGGGCACAGAAGGGAAACTCTGCAGGGACAGCCTTGCATAGGGCAGCCCTAAAGGTTTTCATCTTTAGCTGACAGGAAAACTCAGTGTAGATAATTGTCCATGGAAAGCTGTGATAGACCTGATCCCCCACTTTTCCATGGAGACCTGGATCCTCTTCACAATCAGCCTGGTGTTCCTCTGTCTGTGAGTGGCTGTCCGGGCCCTTCTCCTCTGTAACCCTGGAATTGAGGTGGTTATCAGGGCCTTATTTTTTTAAAGTGTTTGGAAGGTCAAAACAGATAATGCTAGAAATGCATAAGTTTCTATTAATCTTAACTAGATCCTTAATATCTGCTTGAGTTCCTACCCTTTTCCCCAACTTCCTATTCTTGTGTCTACAGGGGTTATTGACAAAATTAGTTCCTGGGATGATCTGATTAACTAAATTTTAGACCCAGAACAATGATCCAGAATACAACAGAGGCAAATTATACAAAATAAAAAATTTAAAAAAAAACTGACCACTGTGTGCAGTAGGAACCTCACCCCTTTCTCTATTCCCTTTGGGAATTCTGGAGGCATCTGGGTTATTTGGAGATTTGTCTTATTAGCTTTGCCTTCTCCATTATGTCTGCTGGAGGAGATGTGTGGCTGTCTTGTGGATATCAGGATGTCCTGTTCTCCTCCCTCCTACTCTCCAGCATCATCTACAAAAATCTCCCCAGTGCACTCCATACCTAGTGGGAGGGTCACACTCCACCTTCCCTCTTTTCTGTGATCTTCCCCTGGAACCTCCATTCCCTCCTAGAACTCAATTTCTACACCATGCAATTTGCAGAACTATTTACTCTAAATGTTCAACTTTTAGGGCAGAGACAGCTGTTGGAAATACAGAGGAGGAATCCCAGAGCCCATCTGGGCCTTGCTGAGGAATGCCTGTGGATCTTTCAAACACAAGTCTTTTCCTGAAATAAATTTTATGATATTTTACAAGAGTTCCTGGATTTTTACAGAATATTTGACACACTGTCTGCTTTAAAGGCTCATCTCTGGAGAAGAAGATGTTAATTCAACCATCTGGAACACATCACAATTTCTTGTTTGATATTGCACAGTGCATCTCTTGCTATGAACAGGAAGAACCCTGAACTTTAAAGGGCACCTCTATTGTAACTGAAAGTTCTCTTGGAGAACATTCCCTTCATACACATAGAACTTTTCATACCTTTCCCATTTGTCACTATGGGACCAACCTTCTGGGAATAACAGCTACAGGCTTCAGTGGTTGCTGGCAGTCTCTTTCCTCTGTCTCTCTTCTTTCTTAAGTTTGCCCCATGTCGGCCACATTGGAGTAAAGAAGTTTGCAGGATCCAGAACCCACAGCTGTGGGTTTCAGGACATAACATATCAAAGATGAGTTGCAGGCAGGCCTTCCCTAGGGAGCATCAGCTCTAATGGGTTTCATACAGAGGTAGTTGATAGACAGAGGCAGCAAATGAATGGCTTTGTAACTGACCCTCATGATAAGTGTGAGCATGGCTAGCACTGTGATGACCATGCAAGCATCACTGGTTGTAGATTTCATGAGGAGAGGAATGGCCTCAACATTGGTTCCTTGGTAACCCATTTTTGTGCCCAGTGCCACTCAGGTGAAATGTGGAAAATCAGCCTTCCCTATAAATCAAATCATATGGACTGTCTGTCTGACAACAGCAATTTGGGTATCTCTGAAGGTGTTCAGATTTCTCTGATGTCATGGGAAGCCTTGGACCCAGTTGTCAGTCTATATAAATAAGAGCACTGTGAGCACTCCCAGATCTTTCTGGGAAGACAGATCTAAATGCCAGGTCCTAAAATAGGAGCAAGATTCAGAGAAAAGGAAAATTATAAAACCCTCAAGAACAAATTATAAGAGGGATGTTACCACAGGTGCTTCATGACTTTGTGATGTTGAGAAGATGCACTTAAGCAAAATCTTATCATTCAAGGAAAAGAAAAAATCTTCCTATTTCTACTTCACTTATTATTCCATGAATAAAAATCATAATTTCATGGAATAATCAATTTCACCAATTGACATAGGCAAATCAAATGCCCTGGCAGAATTTCAGTCTGAAGCTCTCAGGAACACTCCAGTTTGGGGATGCTTATCAACTATTCATTTTAGAATGGGATCATAAAGAATTCAGTTTCTTTTAGTTAAAATCATGAGTTTTAGGAGGTCCCTCACTGGAGGTGGAGGAGGAGAAGGTGAGTGAATGCAATTATTGCTTTGGGGATTTTGCTGTCATTTTATCACCTACATGTCACCTCCCTGGATTGACTGCTCTGGTTCCTGAGTCTGTGACAGGCAAGCCCCACATACATTCACAATACCTGTGACCTGGCTTTCTCTTTTACAGTATAGCTATGGGACCTCTTTATGTGGACTTTTTAAGGAGCTGGGGATTCTGGAACCAAACCTCTGTTGTTTGGGGGAACTATTCTGGCTTGCTGCAATGTAAGTCTTGCTTGAGTTCCCTGTTTTGCTTCTCCTGGTTGCAAAGATCCACTTAATTCCATTTAGGTGCTGCTCCTTGGGAAGAAGTGCTTGGGTTTCAGAAACTGTGTGTGGGCTCCACAGAGCACAGCTAGGATTTCCCTGGGGCTCTAACCTCATTTCTTTGAAGCCTAGTATTTGCCTCAGGTACACAGCCCGAATCTCTGGCACATCAAGAGGATTTTGTTTGTTCCAGTGAAGGACTCCATGCATTTTCTCTCTGAAAAAGCAATAATCTCCTTTCCATATCTCCCAAATGAACTTTTCAGTAGATGTATCCCAAAATCCACATTTCTGTGACCTACTTTTATATAGTTAAAATTCACAATTGCACTTTAACAATGGAAAGATTTATTCTTAACTTTCAGAAGAGAAAACTCAGGGCAAGTGTTGAACTTGTCCTGTCCTTGTGTAGAGGTGACAGTTCCCCATCTCTCCATGCTGAGTGGGAAGTTTTCTGTTATTTGCTCACTTACTCACTTTCTACTCCACACTATGCCTGGGATGTACATAAGTCTGTTGGTCTAAGCTGACCATTGGTGTCTTCAGGTTCCTAACTCTTTGAGAACTGGAGGAGAGAGCTCATGAGGTAAGAGGAAAGCATGCCCATGGAGGAGATGAGCATATTGTTGGGTCTTGCTTTTTAATCCAATCTGCCAGTCTAGGTCTTTTGATTGATAAATTTAGGCCATTAACATTAAAGGTTATTATTGAGTTATAATTTGTATTCCTATCATTTTACTTCTGGTTTTAATTTGACTTAGTTTTTCCTTTGTTTGAATATTACTTTAGTGCAGTTCCTCCCTTTGCTGGTTTCTACTTTTTTTTAACTTCATCCTCATGGAATATTTTGTTGAGAATGCTCTGTAGCTCAGGCTTTCTAGTTGTGAATTCTTTCAATATTTGTTATCATGGAAGGTTTTAATTTCATCTTCAAATCTGAAACTTAATTTTGCTGGGTATAAAATTCTTTGTTGGCATCCATTTTCTTTTACATCTTGAAATATTTTATTCCAGGAACTCCTACCTTTGAGGGTCTGGGTTGAGAACCAGTTGAGATCCAAATTGGTTTCCCCCATATGTAATTTGATTTTTTTCTCTCACAGCCTTTAAGATTTTAACTTTATTCTCGGTGTTAGTCATTCTCATTCTAGTGTATCCTGGTATGGGTCTGCTGTAATTTTCTACATCTGGGGTCCTGTAACCCTCTTATATTTGATTTTCCATTCCATTCTTTAGGTTTGGTAAATTTTTTGACATTGTATCATTAAATTATTGTGCATTCCTTTGGTTTCTATCTCTGCTCCTTCATCTATTCTTATAACTCTTAAATTTGGTCTTTTCATGTTATCTCATAAATCTTGGATGTTCTATTCATGGTTTCTGTCTATCTTCTCTGCAGAGTAAACTCTATCTTCAAGATTATATGTTTCGTCTTCATCACTTGAGGTTCTGTTTTCCAAGTGGTCTAGTCTGTTGGTGCTGCTTTCTATTGAATTTATAATTTGGTTTATTGATTCCTTCATTTTGAGGATTCTGTTTGTTTGGGGATTTTTCCCAGAATCTTTATGTGTTTCTTGAAGTAATCTTTTGCTACCTGTATTTTTTCTCTTATTTCTTTGTTGAAGTGATCTATTGTCTCCTGTATTTGCTGTCTTACATTATTCTGTGCCTTGAAGATCACTTTAATTATGTATGTTTTGACGTCCTTCTCTGACATTTCTTCTACTGTGATGTCAATGTACTCTATTATTGTACCGTCTTGGTTTGTTTGGGGTCACTTTCTTCCCTTGTTTTTTAATGTTGTTTATGGTCTTCCTCTCTAGCAGTACAGATATGAGGTATTACAGTTTCTATTCTATAATCTTGTAATGTCCCTGCATGTTACCAATACCTCAACTTTAAGGACAATATTAATATTTACAGCATCCAAAGCAAACAATATGCAGCCTTAAACTATATAACTCCTATTTAGACAATTACAGTTTTGTCACAATAAACAGAAATAATGTATTCATTTAATATCCATATTAAAAATAGTAGGTTTGCATAAGGATCTACAGTTTTTAATGATGAACAAAGGGGAGGGTATAGGATGTGGAATTTGTGAGGCAGAAGTGAGAATACAGAGGTATTAGGTCATAGGGAGAGTGAAAGAGATATCAAGAGAAGAAAGCTAGCTGGGCTGGGGATGTGGCTCAAGCGGTAGCGTGCTCGCCTGGCATGCGTGCAGCCTGGGTTCGATCCTCAGCACCACATACAAACAAAGATGTTGTGTCCGCCGAAAACTGAAAAATAAATATTGAAATTCTCTCTCTCTCTCTCTCTCTCTCTCTCTCTCTCTCTCTCTCTCTCTCTCTCTCAAAGAGAGAAGAAAGCTAGCAAGGATAACTCTGGGCCAGGCCAGGACTTTGGTGATGGTCTTCCAGGGCCTGGTTGTTGTCTCTAGATGGAAGTGAGCCAGAAGAGCTATGCATTGGTAGATGTGGTTTGGTCTTTTCCTCCACATGTGCATGGTTGATCTCCTCTTCCACACACACGCAGCTGTGGTAGATCTCCTTCTCCTCCTCCATGTGTCTAGCTGAGGTCAGTCTCCTCCTCCTCCTCCTACCCACATTGGACCGGGGTCAGTTTTTTCCTCCTCTGTGTGTCTGGCTAGGGTCAGTCTGCTCTTCCTCTGCTCATGGGGCTGAGATCTGTCTGGTCCACCTCCTTCATGTGTGGGGCCAGGTCAATCTGCTCTACCTCCTTCATATGTTGTCCCAGGAAATTTCTCTTATATCTCTTTACTTTCACCAAGACAGTTTCTGATTATTAACACTGTTTACTAAATGTATAAGAAATTTAAGGATACCCTTTGATTTTTATAAACCCATGCAGATCTATATTTATTGTTACTATACTCTGGATTCTATATTGTACTGTAAAAGTTAAAATTAGTAAAAATTTAAAGCTTAAGAGAGCACTTTGCCATGTTGATGTTCTCCAAACTAAAAGTATCTGTAACAAAAGTCTTAGATATGTATAGAAATAACAAATTGGGTTGATATTTATTCATGTCATTTAATGTTTTATAACTGAATAAAGTAACCAGTTGTCAATAAGTTATATATAAAATTTTGTGTTACTCTTCACATTACAATTGAAATTTAAATGCACTTTTAAAAATAATGAGAGTCTGGTCTGTTTAAAGGTGATACTGTAAAACATAAAAACATTTTGCCACTTTCCCACACAAAAGGAAAGCTAACAGCCCCCTTAGCCTTTCTCTGATCCATGTTTTAAATGTAATGTTATATTGTGTTAACTAATGTTCATATAGACTCAGGAAATAATATATGCAAACTTTATAAAATGACATTTAAGAAAGAGGCAAAATCAGCCTCAGACCTAAAACACTTTACCTAAAATTTGTCAAGTCCCACCTTACCTGAGATAAAACTCTGCCTTCCACCTACTACATGTTAGAATGGCTCCAAAATGTGCTGGACTTCAGCTTATTTAAAATTATGTTTAGAAGAGTGATATTTGTTTCAAAGATTACTATAATCTAAAAGAGGAACATAATGTATAAGACAGCCAAAATTCAAGATAGCTATTACACAAACTAAGCGCGTTTTTAGTCTTGTTAATTTCATTATTAAAGAAAACAAAGACTATGACTTTGTCTATGTCAAATGGTTTTACAAAGGATTAACATCTAGTTGGATGGGACCTTATTCATTTATCATGACTACCCTAATGGCCATGAAGGTAAATGAACTCACAGGGTGGATTTATCTCACCTGAGTCAAGACAACACAAATATCTCCTGCAAAAGAATGGACAGACTAAGAGACCCCAACCTCCCTCTAAAGATTAAAAAAAAAAAGAAAGAAATGAAAAGTTAATTATGTTTTTTTTCTCTTGCTCAGACTGTGTTCTAAGGCCAGAACTACTAAAACAACATTTTTTTGAATCAAGTTTGCATATATATATCCATTACAAACACTTACCTTATTCAAAAGGGGGAAATGTTATGGGCCAAGATATATGTGCCTTAACCAGACAAACTCCATTTTACTCTGAGACTCCATTTTGTATAAGAAATGCTTTTGCCAGGAGAAAACCCTGCCACTGCCATCCTGATCCTGCTTAGCACACCCTGCTTAGAAATGCAAATGTTTCTCTTCTTCTTATACAATGTAAAATTATTCTCTTTTTGGTTCCCATTTTTCTTGGCAATGTACCCTAACCACATAGAATGATTGTCTAGATGTTAGTAACCACTCTTTTAATTGTACTCATTTAGGGTTGTTTTGATCCATTTCCCCCGTCTGCTTATAATTTTAGAGCTTATGGTTTGTGCGTATGTTTTGAATCATAGTAACAGCCACTTATGTTTAATGTAGTGACTTGTGGTTTTAAACTATAAATGGTGTGCTCCAACCCCTGGAGTGGGTCAAGCAGTGCAGACTTCTCTTGGCCTTCTCTTGACCCACTAGCTGGTGAATAAAAGTTCCAATTCCTATATTGAGTTTGACTCAGTGATTTATTGTAATCTCATTATAACAATAAAGCACTAATTTTCAAAAAGTATAAATAAATAGAAGTAAGACTAGTAGAATAGAGAAAGGTAACAGAGGGAGGGAGAATGGGAGGGAGAGAGAAATTACTAGGGTCTGGAGTGGGGCAAATTATATTCCATGTTGTTTGCTTATGGTATCTATTTTTTAAGCCTCCCATGCACATCAATTTTAATGGGAATCCTGTGTTGACAGCCACTGGGTGTTTCTTTGTAGGAATTATGAGAGGGAAGAAGAGGAGCTCTTCACCACCTCTCTGGTGAGTCAGTGGAAGGGGTTAGTTGGGGTAGATGATGCCCTGTGTGACTCCTGAAAGTTGGTTAGGAATTCACTAAATGAAAAACAGGTTGGGTCACTCCAGGAGAAGACTAGCCTGTACAGAGAAAAGAAAACAAGAATATGTCACATTTAGGGAGCTTGGGATGTGATAAATGATAACAATCCCTTAAAACATCTTATGGAGATATAGAGTGAGGCAAGACTGAAGAGGCCAGCATGTCTTAGTGAAGAAGAATCAGCTGTTGCTGAAGGCAATTCGGTTTTATCCTGTGAGTGTTGGTAGCATTTGGAGGGATTTTGGTAAAAGAGAAATGTTAGTTGGGCATTGTGGTACACTCCTGTAATCCAAGTGACTCGGGAGGCTGAGGCAGGAGGATCACAAGTCTAAAGCCAGCCTTAGCAACTTAGTGAGGTCCTAACCAACTTTGCAAGACCGGATTCAAAATAAAAAGTAAAAAGTCTGAGTACCAAAATCAATAAATAAATATTAAAAGACTCATTTACAAGGCTCTGCCTGGTGGTGAGCAGGGCATTCCCTGGATAAGACCAGCCTACAGTCCCATCAAGCAAGTTAGAAGCTCACTGTCACATGTGGAGGGGAGAGCGTGCAGGCTTTGCAGTCCTTTTCAACATGACCCCATGATGCTCATCTTCTCCTTACTCATTTTCTCTTTCATGAATTCTGATTTCTCTTTGATTTATTGGCTTTGTCCTCATTTTCTTCCTGCTTTCCTGCCTATCAAAATGATTCTGATTATAAAATGACTGAACTCTTTCTACCTCTGACTGTCTGCTGACTCCAGTAATAAACTAAAGGCTGTCCGTGAATTTGTATTCACAAGCAGTTCTGCTCCATTTCATAACTATGTTGGGAGAATTCTGGGAGGTGTGGAAAGAAATATTTAACCCATGTGAGGCTGACACATGAACCAGGTTTTTTAGAGGATCCCTTGCACCTTCAGCACAATTTGGAATCACAAGTTCTGGCTCCAGGGCCCCACTTCAGGATTAAATTGCCTCAGCAATTTTCTTAATCAGTGTTGGTTTCACAGCTATAACAGGGGAATTAAAACAACCCAACACTAGTTGTCTCACAGAGTACAAATAGGATCTATCATTAAAAGAGATGTAAATGAGCTTTCTAAACTATCGGGTACTCTGTTCCCTTATTGGTTATTTCCAAAAGAAGAAAGGCTCAGGGATGGAGTAGGAAGTAAGCAGCCATGATGAAGTCTTTTTACTCTTAACCTCAAAATCTTCATAAGGTTTCCTCTTCCAGAGTGAGGAGGGGAGATAGGATGTTTCACACAGAGCTAAAATGGTATCTTCAACTTGTGCCTTTGTAGGAGACAGAGCTCTGGTACAACACTTTCAGAAGATCTGGGCCACATTCCAGTCCCTTAAGTCATCCTGTGTGGCAGTAGGTGAGACTGAGCCCAGGTTGCAAGGTTAAGACCCTGGGCTCTAGAGTTAGATGATTTAAATTAGAACAGTGGCTCTGGTAGTAATTATCTAGGTAACCATGGGGGGGGGTGAGTTAAACTTGTGGGACTTAGTTTACTCATTCGTAAAATAATGACTATAACCACACAAATCTCATAGAGTTGTTGGATGGATTGTGCCAGTTAATGAAGTTCTTAGAACAAAAAAACACACACTAGGAAAGACAGTAGAATTAATTGAATATCACCTTCTATGTTCATATATGAATACAAGACCAATGAAACTCCACATCATGTACAAACACAAGAATGTTATTCTAATTAAAAAGTTACACTCCATGTATGTGTAATGTCAAAACACACTCTACTGTCATGTATATCTAAAAAGACCAAATAAAAAATATAGATAAGTAAATAAATGCTAGCTATTCTTTTCTGAGTTATTGATTCCTGTATGTGGTGCCTTTTTTTTCTTTTTTGCACTCCCAGTTGAGAGACCTCTCTAGATTTTTACAGCTCAGGACATCTGTGGCAGGTATGTCATCTTTCAGTTCCAGTTTATTCCACCTTTTATGCATCCTGACCATAGGATCTCTTAGTTTCTCCTTGAACTGGAGAAATTTGGGGACTATAATATACAAGATAATTAGAATAATGAGGAAGGGGTGTGTTTCATGCCAAGCTTGAGATAGGCAGGCAATGCTGAGTGGGTCTTGTGATTGAGATAACAAGGCTTTTGGACTTCTTAGGTCAATTTCTCCCACATGAGGAAAGAGGTCCAGGCACACCCAATGCCTCACACTTTCCATTCCTCCAGTCCCATTGATTCTGTTGTTTTTATATTTTTCAAAGGAGGAGTGATTTGAGGAAAAGAAAGGATGAATGAATCAAATCCTGCTGCAAGATTCAGTAAAGGATTCTTTTACTTCACAGAATTTATCCCAATTTGTAATTCAAAATCTGTATGAGTGAAATTTTTGTTGTTGCTGTTTAGTGTCTCTTTCCCCCAGGAAAGGTTAAACTTCATGAAGGCCAAGGTTCTGCCTGGCTTATGTGTAATGCATGGCTCAGATCCTAAACACAGCAGGCATGCAGCCCAGTCACCCTGCAGTGATACTGGGGTAAGGTTCATACTTCATTCAGTGCCAAGAGGAAATGTCCCTAGGCCTGACACTCTCCTCACCAACACAAACACAAAGGCCAGGGGGATCCAACATGGCTGCCGGCGAGGAAGCAGCGATTCCAATGTCTCCACATTAACGGGATCAGAAAGACCCATTGGAACAGCGGCAGTCTACCTACTGAGGAACTTCTAGCAAAATTCCGTGAAGAGGGGACCTGCTGGGAATTGGTAGGTTTATTAGAAGTGTCAGTTTGTCCCAGACAACTGGATCTTGGCCTGCCACACGGGTGCGGAGGTCCAGTCCCGCAGCCACCAGCCGCTTCAGAAAGCGGCCGGCAGCCCCAAGCGGCGCAGCCCGCCCGAACCCGCAGACGGCACCCGCCATCTCGCCGTCCCGGGAGGCCCCGCTCTCGCTCAGCAAACGGCCACTCCACCCGCCTGGATCTTAGCCACGCGGCCGCAGCTGCCCGGCTCTACAGGCAGCCCCCGGCGGCCCGGCGCAGCGAGAAGTGTCCCCGCCTGGCCCACCAGATAGCCCGTGCCCTCCCGGCTCTACTAACAGCCCCGCCCACCCGGCGAACGGCTCCCACCCCCCCAGACAGCGTGAAGGGAATCTAACCAACCCTTTACGAAATAGCGAACTGGGAACTAAAACCAGAGATTGTGTCAGACCAGAGACAAGCCAGTTCCACCCCTCCCTTCGGACACTCCGGCAAGGAGCCAGGGGCCCGCCATAGCAGAGAAGGGAAGTCACCAAAGTTCGGCCAAAGAGATTCCTTCCCAGCGGAATCTACTTTAGCAGGTGTGTGACTCCCACCCACACCACATACAAACAACCGGGAAACTTCAAAATCTCTCCGTGGGCGTGACCGTAAGGGCCAAAGGACTCTCGACCCCAAACTCCCCCTACTGCCAGTGACAAGGGCGTGACTGTAGGGGCAGAGGGAAGCAGAGAAGAATCCCCACCCCCAAATCCCCCAACCGGGAACTGAGAGGGTGTGACGGTGGGGGCGGAGGAAAACAGAGGACACTCCAGACCCCCAACTCCTCCTACCGCCAGCAGTGTGGTTGTGACTGTAGGGGCTGAGGGAAGTAGAGGGGATCCTCGACCCCCAACTCCTATTACCACCAGCAGCGACACCAATGGTCTTAACTGCCAGATTCCGAAGGTGTGCCCACCAAAGGGGTCCGGAAAAATTAAACAGTTGACTCCCAGACTACAGCTCCACAGCACTGGGGCTTAGATGAATGACAGCGAGAGTGCTCAGTAGTTAGGGAAATAGAGCACTCGGTGGGGATGAAAGTGTAACCAAATCCTTGGGGAACTGCCTCCAGTGAGCAGGACCTGGCTGGCTGGCAGGAGGAAGGGGAGGAGGGGCCATAGGAGTGAAACGGCTCTGGACCAACAGGATTGAGAGACTCCCAGGAACCGCCTTACAGGGATTGCTGTTGACACATTGAGGGCAAAACTCAGCCCGGAGGGCACAGCTTTGCCTACGGGAAGAGAAGAAAATGGATCTCTAAGACCTAATTTTATTTCCTATTTCATTTTAATTTTTTCTCTCCCTTTTCCCTCTCTCTCTCCCCTTCCAAGTTTTACTGCTCTTTCCATTCTCCTCTATGCTATCTATCCCCCTCTCCTTCTTTCTTTTCAAGAGCACCTACCTTCCCCTTCCCCCAACTTTCATCCCAAGCATTACATTCTCCATTTCGCGTAACTGTCTAAATACAAATAGGTGTGCGCCCTCTCCCCGCGCCTGCAAGGTAGCCGGACCTGCAACCCACCAACAGGTCAGGCCCAGCAACCTGGGAGTGGCAGAGCCGCCCCACGTGCCTGCAAGGTAGGCGCACCTGCTACCAACCAACAGAACAGGCCCAGCGGCCTGCCGATGTGGTAGGCACAGTGCCCCAATTGGAGGAGGAGCAGAGCCCCTGCCCGCGCCTGCACGGGAGACGTTGCAACTATACAAGAGTAATACAAATATATAGGGGGAAAATCCAACAACACAACAGTCTCAGTAAGCAGAAAGAAACGCGAACAGTATGAAGAGACAAGGAAAGAAAGGACCACAAGCAATGCAGGTCAACTCAATGTTAGAAGAGGTAATATCTGCAGCAGATGGAATGTCAGATAAAGAATTCAGGAGATACATGCTTCAGATGATCTGGAGTCTCAAAGAAGACATTAGACAGCAAAATCAGACAATGAAAGATCTCTTCAACAATGAAATACATAAACAAATCCAGGAAGCAAAAGATCAACTATACAGGGAGATGGAGGTTATAAAAAACAAACAAACAGAAATCCTAGAAAGGCAGGAAGCAATAAACCAACTTAAAAACTCAATTGAGAATACTACCAGCAGAGTAGAACACTTAGAAGATAGAACATCAGACAATAAAGACAAAGTATTTCAACTTGAAAAGAACATAGACAGCTCAGCAAGACAGTTAAGAAACCATGAGCAGAACATCCAAGAGATATGGGATAACATAAAGAGACCAAACTTAAGAGTCATTGGGATACAGGAAGGCATGGAGGTCCATACCAAAGGAATAAACAATCTATTCAATGAAATAATATGAGAAAACTTCCCAGACTTGAAGAATGAGACAGAATCCCAAATCCTAGAAGCCTACAGGATGCTGAATGTGCATAATCATAAGAGATCCACACCTAGACACATTATAATGAAGATGCCCAACATACAGAATAAGGAGAGAATTTTAAAAGCTACAAGACAAAGGAAGCAGATTACATTTAGGGGTAAACCAATCAGGATAACAGCTGATCTCTCAACACAGAATTTGAAAGCTAGAAGATCCTGGAATAACATATTTCAAACACTGAAAGAAAATGGGTTCCAACTGAGAATTGTGTATCCAGCAAAATTGAGCTTCAAGATGGAAGATGAAATTAAAACCTTCCACGATAAACAAAAGTTAAAAGAATTTGCAGCTAGAAAACCATCTCTCAAAAAAATCCTCAGCAAAACATTACAGGAAGAGGAAATGGAAAATAACAATGAAAACCAACAGTGGGAGGTAGGACAGTAAAGGGGGGAAAATAATCAAAGAGGAAAACAAACCATATTCAGTAACATAAATAAACAAATATGGCTGGAAGGATAACCCATATCTCAATAATAACCCTAAATATTAATGGCTTAAACTCACCAATTAAGAGACACAGGCTAGTAGAATGGATCACAAAACATGACTCAACAATATGCTGCCTACAGGAGACGCATTTGATAGGAAAAGACATACATAGACTGAAGGTGAAAGGTTGGGAAAAATCATACCACTCATATGGACTGCGGAAACAAGCAGGAGTATCCATACTCATATCAAATAAAATAGATTTCAAGCCAAAGTTAATCAAAAGGGATAAAGAGGGACACTACATACTGCTCAAGGGAACCATACACCAACAAGACATAACAATCATAAATATATATGCCCCAAACAATGGTGCAGCTATGTTCATCAAACAAACTCTTCTCAAGTTCAAGAGTCTAATAGACCACCATACAATAAATCATGGGAGACTTCAACACACCTCTCTCACCACTGGACAGATCTTCCAAACAAAAGTTGAATAAGGAAACTATAGAACTCAATAACACAATTAACAACCTAGACTTAATTGACATATATAGAATATACCACCCAACATCAAGCAGTTACACTTTTTTCTCAGCAGCACATGGATCCTTCTCAAAAATAGATCATATATTATGTCACAGGGCAACTCTTAGACAATATAAAGGAGTAGAGATAATACCATGCATCTTATCTGACCATAATGGAATGAAACTGAAAATCAATGATAAAAGAAGGAAGGAAAAATCATGTATCACTTGGAGAATGAACAACAGGTTACTGAATGATCAATGGGTTATAGCAGACATTAAGGAGTAAATTAAAAAATTCTTAGAGATAAATGAAAACACAGACACAACATATCGGAATCTATGGGACACATTGAAAGCAGTTCTAAGAGGAAAATTCATTGCATGGAGTTCATTCCTTAAAAAAAGAAAAAACCAACAAATAAATGATCTCATACTTCATCTCAAAATCCTAGAAAAAGAAGAGCAAAATAACAGCAAAAGAAGTAGAAGGCAAGAAATAATTAAAATCAGAGCTGAAATTAATGAAATTGAAACAAAAGAAACAATTGAAAAAATTGATAAAACTAAAAGTTTGTTCTTTGAAAAAATAAATAAGATCGACAGACCCTTAGCCATGCTAATGAAGAGAAGAAGAGAGAGAACTCAAATTACTAGCATACAGGATGAATAAGGCAATATCACAACAGACACTTCAGAAATACAGAAGATAATCAGAAATTATTTTGAATCCTTATACTCCAATAAAATAGAAGATAGTGAAGGCATCGATAAATTTCTTAAGTCATATGATCTGCCCAGATTGAGACAGGAGGATATAGACAACCTAAACAGACCAATATCAATTGAGGAAATAGAAGAAACCATCAAAAGATTACCAACTAAGAAAAGCCCAGGACCGGATGGGTATACAGCAGAGTTTTACAAAACCTTTAAAGAGGAACTAATACCAATACTTTTCAAGCTATTTCAGGAAATAGAAAAAGAGGGAGAACTTCCAAATTCATTCTATGAGGCCAACATCACACTGATTCCTAAACCAGACAAAGATACTTCAAAGAAAGAAAACTACAGACCTATATCTCTAATGAACCTAGACGCAAAAATCCTCAATAAAATTCTGGCGAATCGGATACAAAATCATATCAAAAAAATTGTACACCATGATCAAGTAGGATTCATCCCTGGGATGCAAGGCTGGTTCAATATACG
Source organism: Spermophilus citellus (assembly GCF_964194105.1). Taxonomy (NCBI): domain Eukaryota; kingdom Metazoa; phylum Chordata; class Mammalia; order Rodentia; family Sciuridae; genus Spermophilus; species Spermophilus citellus. The sequence goes on along the minus strand of NC_138187.1, from coordinate 30,986,610 downwards.
GAAATCAATAAATGTTATCCACCACATCAATAGACTTAAAAATAAGAACCATATGATCATCTCGATAGATGCGGAAAAAGCATTCGACAAACTACAGCATCCCTTTTTGTTCAAAACTCTCGAAAAAATAGGGATAACAGAAACATACCTCAACATTGTAAAAGCAATCTACGCTAAGCCCCAGGCTAGCATCATTCTGAATGGAGAAAAATTGAAGGCATTCCCTCTAAAATCTGGAACAAGACAGGGATGCCCTCTCTCACCACTTCTGTTCAACATAGTTCTCAAAACACTGGCCAGAGCAATTAGACAGATGAAAGAAATTAAAGGCATAAAAATAGGAAAAGAAGAACTTAAATTATCACTATTTGCAGATGACATGATTCTATACCTAGCAGACCCAAAAGGGTCTACGAAGAAACTATTAGAGCTAATAAATGAATTCAGCAAAGTGGCAGGATATAAAATCAACACGCATAAATCAAAGGCATTCCTGTATATCAGTGACAAACCCTCTGAAATGGAAATGAGGACAACCACTCCATTCACAATATCCTCAAAAACAATAAAATACTTGGGAATCAACCTAACAAAAGAGTAAAAGACTTATACAATGAAAACTACAGAACCCTAAAGAGAGAAATTGAAGAAGATCTTAGAAGATGGAAAAATATACCCTGTTCATGGATAGGCAGAACTAACATCATCAAAATGGCGATATTACCAAAAGTTCTCTATAGGTTTAATGCAATCCCAATCAAAATCCCAATGGCATTTCTTGTAGAAATAGAGAAAGCAATCATGAAATTCATATGGAAAAATAAAAGACCCAGAATAGCAAAAACAATGCTAAGCAGGAAGTGTGAATCAGGCGGTATAGCGATACCAGACTTCAAACTATACTACAGAGCAATAGTGACAAAAACAGCATGGTATTGGTACCAAAACAGGCGGGTGGACCAATGGTACAGAATAGAGGACACAGAAACCAACCCACAAAACTACAACTTTCTTATATTTGATAAAGGGGCTAAAAGCATGCAATCGAGGAAGGATAGCATCTTCAACAAATGGTGCTGGGAAAACTGGAAATCCATATGCAACAAAATGAAACTGAATCCCTTTCTCTTGCCATGCACAAAAGTTAACTCAAAATGGATCAAGGAGCTTGATATCAAACCAGAGACAAGGCATCTGATAGAAGAAAAAGTTGGCTACGACCTACACACTGTGGGGTCGGGCTCCAAATTCCTCAATAGGACACCCATAGCACAAGAATTAATATCTAGAATCAACAAATGGGACTTGCTCAAACTAAAAAGTTTTTTCTCAGCAAAAGAAACAATAAGAGAGGTAAATAGGGAGCCTACATCATGGGTACAAATCTTTACTCCTCACACTTCAGATAGAGCCCTAATATCCAGAGTATATAAAGAACTCAAAAAATTAGACAATAAGATAACAAATAACCCAATCAACAAATGGGCCAAGGACCTAAACAGACACTTCTCAGAGGAGGACATACAATCAATCAACAAGTACATGAAAAAATGCTCACCATCGCTAGCAGTCAGAGAAATGCAAATCAAAACCACCCTAAGATATCATCTCACTCCAGTAAGATTGGCAGCCATTATGAAGTCAAACAACAACAAGTGCTGGTGAGGATGTGGGGAAAAGGGTACACTTGTACATTGTTGGTGGGACTGCAAATTGGTGCAACCAATTTGGAAAGCAGTATGGAGATTTCTTGGAAAGCTGGGAATGGAACCACCATTTGATCCAGCTATTCCCCTTCTGGGTCTATTCCCTAAAGACCTAAAAACAGCATGCTACAGGGACACTGCTACATCGATGTTCATAGCAGCACAATTCACAATAGCAAGACTGTGGAAGCAACCTAGATGCCCTTCAATAGACGAATGGATAAAAAAAAATATGGCATTTATACACAATGGAGTATTACTCTGCATTAAAAAATGACAAAATTAGGGGCTGGGGATGTGGCTCAAGCGGTAGCGCGCTCGCCTGGCATGCGTGCGGCCCGGGTTCGATCCTCAGCACCACATACCAACAAAGATGTTGTGTCCGCCGAGAAGTAAAAAAATAAATAAAAAAAATATTAAAAATTCTCTCTCTCTCTCTTTCTCTCTCTCCTCTCTCTCTCTCTTTAAAAAAAATGACAAAATTATAGAATTTGGAGGGAAATGGATGGCATTAGAGCAGATTATGCTAAGTGAAGCTAGCCAATCTCTAAAAAACAAATGCCAAATGTCTTCTCTGATATAAGGAGAGTAACTAAGAACAGAGTAGGGAAGAAGAGCATGAGAAGATGACTAACATTAAACAGGGATGAGAGGTGGGAGGGACAGGGAGAGAGAAGGGAAATTGCTTGGAAATGGAAGGAGACCCTTAGGGTTATACAAAATTACATACAAGAGGAAGTGAGGGGAAAGGGAAAAATAATGCAAGGGGGAGAAATGAATTACAGTAGAGGGGGTAGAGATAGAAGAGGGGAGGGGAGGGGAGGGGAGGGGGGATAGTAGAGGATAGGAAAGGCAGCAGAATACAACAGACATGAGTATGTCAATATGTAAATCAGTGGAAGTGTAACTGATGTGACTCTGCAATCTGTATACGGGGTAAAAATGGGAGTTCATAACCCACTTGAATCAAAGTGTGAAATATGATATATCAAGAACTATGTAATGTTTTGAACAACCAATAAAAAAATAAAAATAATAAATTAAAAAAAAACACAAAGGCCAGAAGATTTGGCCATTCCCTCTCCCAGCCACAAAGCTTAGATACTGCCTGCCACCAAAACTGGCAAGATGAAGATAATCCCTACTTTGAAGAAAGGGCATTTGAGAGCTGAGTTACACAGATCATCTTTCTCTTTTCTTTCATTTCTTTCTTTTTTCTTTTTGAATATTTAAGATTATGACCTCTCATTTTTCAGTGTAAAACATAAACCAACACCATGAGCAATATACTTGCCAGTGAAAGTCAGAACGGGCTTCTCAAAGAGATGTCATTTGTGCTGACGAAGAACAAGGGGATGGACCATCCCGTGGCAAGAAAGAAGCTCCACCATTCAGGATTGATAGGATGCTGTTTCTCATTCCACTATGATTACTTTATTTGGCATCCTGCAATGGCCTGTTTATGTGTGCCTCTCTCAAATCATCATGATATCTGGGGCTGAGTTTCTACTTAACCAAGTACTTAGAGCAGAGATTTATAGCTAAACAGTGAACCAACTTGGTGCCCTTCAACAGATGAATGGATAAAGAAAATGTGTTATATATACACAATAGAATATTACTCAGCCTAAGGGAATAAAATTATGACATTTTTCAGTAAATGAAGGGAGCTGGAAAATATTGTGCTAAGCCAATCCCAGAAAAACCAAAGGCCAAATGTTTTCTCTGATATGCGAATGCTAATTCACAATAAAGGTCTGAGGTTAGGGAAGAATAGAATTACTTTGGATTAGGCAGAAGGGAGTGAAAGGAGGGGAAGAGATAGGAGGTAAGAAGGATAGTAGAATGAATCTACTGGTTGTACACTATGTAGAGATACACGGACTGTGTAATCATATGCATAGAGTAATAATGTGTGATTCATTCTATTATTCTTCCCTTTTATGATTTATTTTGAGATAGGGTCTAGCTAAGTTGCTTAGGACCTCACTGAGTTTCTGAGACTGGTTTTAAATTTGCAATCCTCCTGCCTCAGCCTCCAGAGTCTTGGGGATTACAGGCAAAATATAAATTGTCCTACTGTTCAAGATAAATAAGGAAAGACTCTACCAAATAGGTGCTATAGGATATGTGTTTTGGAGGCTAAGCAGGAATCTTTTATGAGGCACAAAATTATACTAGGCAGATGAAACTGTGTGGGCAAAGATTTAAGAATGTTTGATGAAACATTTTGTTTTGATGAAAGTCTGTTTTTAACAACAGCTATTTTGCAGAGACACATAAGGAGATTTAATGCTAGTGGCTTCGCTTCAGTTTCTCATTATATCAAATAACCTATGGCATTACCAATTACACAGTGATTTATTGATTTCCCACAATATATGAACTAAAAGTATTACAGGAGTTCCAGGCCAGGTACAAAATCCAGGTCTGGCCACTCACCCCAAAAAACAAAGCCAAGTGGTAATTGTGAAAAGCAAGAAAAGAACTTTAATACCAGCCACAATTGGAATACATGTCTTCAAGGTGCTGACATGACCTGAAGGTTTAAATAAAAGAAGAATTGGGGAGGTGGGGAAGAGGTATGTATTTTTAAGTATTCTTGGCCAAACTGTAGTCTGATGGATCATTATCTCAGTTCTAGCACTCTGAGGTGGCTCCTGAGAAGTCCTTATCACTTGTGGGGAAATTTAACTTATCACCAAGTGGGTAAATTTAACTTACTGCACAGTATGTTCATCTACCAGACCTGAAATGCTAGAAGGGGCAGTGTAGGTCCCATTAAATGATTGCTCCTGTTGAGGGAAGAGTCTCCTCATGGTGATCTGTCTATAATGCTCTGTCATTCCTGGAAGGAATTGAACAATGACTGAAAACTTCTAGATACCACACCAGGTCTCTGAAACAAGGTACTATAAAAGCTGACAATCAAATGTTCCCTCCATCTTGCCTCAGTTTTCAAGGGGGTATCAGATAGATTAGGTAAATTTGGGTTAATAAATGTGGTATTTCCAGTTTTTAGATGAGCACTCCTTAAATGATTAACATGTCTATGTGCAGAGCTGAGCAGTCAAAAATGTCAAGTTAGTAAATGATACCCAATGAAGGCAGAACACCAAGCTTTATCCTGCTTTTAGTTACCCATTGAACAGCTCTGGACTTCAGAGTCACTGCATTTACCAAAGGTAGCTTCTTGAAGTTCCTATTATAAAAGGTCAAAGTACATGATTCTTTGCCAACTGCAAAGAGGGCACCTGACCCTCCAATTTCAGGAAATGGAGAGAGTGGCCTTTTCTCTGGCTGAAACTCTTGCCCCACCTCATTTCCCAGCACATAAACTGGCCTTGCATGGCTTGGCACAGAAGGGATGCTCTGCAGGCACAGTTCTCCAAATGGCAGCCCCCAGAGCTGAAAGGAAAATTCAGAAGACAGACCTGCTGAAGAAAAGTGGTGATGGATCTGATCCCAAATTCTTCCATAGAGAGCTGAGTCCTCCTAGCTATCAGCCTTATGCTCCTCTACCTATGAGGAGCAACATTAGAAGCACCAACCTGATTAGGCCCCCAACTCCAGAGGAGAGGAGGCTAGACAGCAATTAAGAGTGAAATTCAGACAGAAGTCCGATACAACCTGTGTGGACTTCTGTCTGAATTTCACTCTTAATTGCTGTCTAGCCTCCTCTCCTCTGGAACCCTGGAGTTGGGGGCCTAATCAGGTTCCTGTTTCCCTTATGTTTGGAAGATCAAAGAGATGATGTCATTGAAATTGCTATAAACACTTCATCTTAGGCAGACTGCTTGAGCTCCTCCCCACCCCCAAATCCATATTCCTGTGGGTAGAAGGATTGGAGGTGAGGTTTGTTCCTGGGGATGATCTTATTGGCTCTGAGTTTTCACTTAGAGTAATGAACCAGAATTAAACATATACAGTTAATGAATAAGTTATTACCATGTATAGTGGAAACTTCACCCTTTCAAGCTTTGGGGATTTCGGGGATAACCAGTTTGCTTGGGTTTTGCCTTTATCCTCTGGGTTTTCTGTCTTCTGCAAAACAAATGTAAAAGGAATAGCTCCTGTGCATGTAGTGATTCCTGACTCCTCCTGCCCCCAGAACTATTTATACAATGAACCAATTACACCTGAGACTCCCCAGGAGGCTAACTGCACAATTTCCTGTTTTTTGTGAACCACTCCTGGCACTCCCCTCCCTCCTAAAACTCAATTCTTCCACCCTGTAATACACAATACTGTTTCTTTCCAAATGATGAGTATTTAGAGCGGAGGATACCTGACAGAAATTTTAAGAAGTCTTATTCTTTTGCTTTGTATTGATTAGCATCAGTAAAGAGAGGTATTTCCCCCAATATGAAATCTGTAAGCAGCCTGAAAAACACCCCAAAGCCAATTTGACTTTACAATTTTTTTCTCTATACTCCAGTATGAAAACATGAATAAATATCATCTAGTAGGAAATTGCTCTTAATAATGAGATCATAATATTTTGAAGTAGAGGGAGAGAGATTACTTTGATGTGTGTATAGGAGAGATTCCAAGCAGGTTATATTGGACTTCTGTCTGAATTTCAATCTTAAGAGTAGGGAATCACAATAGCATGAAAAAGGAAAATGTAGATTTAGTTTCAATTCTCTGAAAGTAAAGGTATTAATTCAGGGTTTTGTGGCAACATAATCCTCTCTCTAATGACATTTTCTAATAAATTGATGAAGCTTAATTTTCTTGTATTTAGTTGCATGATTTGTACAGAAGTGTATGAAACCTATTGTGGGGAGCCATTCTCACATGTGACTGGGCAACTCCCGGTTTGGGTCTGAGACACTCCGGCTAAACTGTGTCGGAGCTTTCCCAACCCTCTCCTGGTGTGAGAGCCTGTCCGTGTGGGGGTGTGACTGACCACTGACCCCGGGGGCCCAATCACTGACCCTGACCTTGGAGTGTGGTCCCCCCTCAACCTTCATTGGATGGAATTCTCCCCTGAATTTCTTGTTCCCCAATAAAAGGCCACTCCCTGGCGTGCTCTCTCTCTCTCCTGCTAGCCCTGAGTAAACCCTGCTGCCCTACCGGGTGGTTCGAGGTGTGAGTTCAGAGGGAGAGCCGTCTGGGACCTGGTCATAGAAAAAGGTAACTGAGTCTGTGTGTTTATTTGATCTCACTAGTTAACTTTTATGCCAAGAACCTCTTTAATGAAACCAGTGCGCTGGTCGCATGGTGGAAACCTATACTGCCTTCAACATTCTCTTCTAAAGAAGTAGCATCAAGTTTTTATTGCAACTGTTTGGAACTCATCATGGGTTCCTATTTTATGTCGCATATTTTCTGCTGTGTCAACAGGACTGTACCTGAACTTTGGAAGGTACACTTCCATGTAGCTAAATGGAATTGCAGGGATATTGAGCAATTTATACTTGCCACGCTTTCCTTCTCTGCCACTATGGGGCCACCTGTACAGAACTAGATGTTCCATGATTAAAGCAGCTGGCAGAAATCTCTTCTTCACCTTTTCTTCTTTTCCTAGTCTCTCATCTTTGAGTAATGCTGGGGTAGGGCAGGGGTTTTAGGATCCAGAATACCCAGGAATGGGGCTATTCAACTTGACACATCTGAGTTGCTGACTATTCAGCCCAAGGGGGCACTAGCCTTTGTGGATTTTCTTACAAAGAGAGTTAATGTATGGTATCCTCTGCTCTAAATACTCATTATGGAGGCAATAAACAAATTGCTTGGTGATTGACCACTTTGGTGAACATGAGCATGTCTGGCTTTGTGCTGCCATTTGGAGGAACACACAATCAGAGGAATGGTCTGGAGATGATTTTTCAGTCATTCATTCCTCAAAGTAGCACTTAAAGGATGTAAGGGAAATCAGCCTTCCTTACAGCTCAAGTCAACCTGATTGTCTGACAACAGACTTGGGTGTCACTCAAAAGATCACATTTGTGTTGGACCAATGGAAGCCTCATTTTTTAAAATGTGACATTTTTCATTCAATAAAAATAAGAATACTATGACTGCTTCCAAGTGCCCATGTGAAGTCAGATTTAAAGTAGTGCTGGATGCTGAACCACAGAGAGAAGAAAAAGCATAAAACTTTGTGAACAAATTGCAAGGAAAAAAAATGTCACCATATTCTCTCAGTGGACTCTCTGTAATTGAGTGGACTTGGTTACCCAAAATCTCATCATCAAAATAATGTCAAAACATCGGTCCTTCCCCCACACACACACTTTTTTTTTTACCTAGACTAGGAATCTCTACATTAAAGAAGGGTCAACATACCAAAGAGGCATAGCAAATAAAATGCCCTGGCAGAACACCAGCCTGGACGTCTCAGGAGCACTCACTCATGGGAATGTTTATAAAGTATGAACCCAAGAATTTGGGCCATGAAGACTAAACTTCTTTTAGCTAATTATTGTGCTTTGGGGGTCGGGAGGGGGTGTTCTCTAACTGGAGTTGGAAAGGAGAGAATGTGCTGATGGAGTTTTCATTATTATGTGTCACCTACATGTTATCTCCCTCACTGCCTGGTCCAGTTTCTCAGAGACTCGCTAGTCCCTTATCTCTAGAAGGACAGTCATGGTGATCTGGGTTTCTCTTTCACTTTATAGATACAGAACATCTTCACAGGGGCTATTTAAAAAGATGAGAATTCCTGGGCCAACACCTCTGCCTCTCTTTGGAACTTTTTGCACTACTGCAAGGTGATTGTTGTATCTAGGGTATCTAGGGTAATGATGTCGATCTCATTCCACCATCTTTCCTGCCCTCCCACACCCTGCCCACCCTGCCTATCCTTTGCCCAAATTTCCTCCATTGTTGAGCTCCCTCTTTTTTTCTGAGTGCAAATGCCAGTTTAATGCCATTAGTAAAAATGCTCTTTTTCAGGAGGAAATTCCCAGGTTTTTTTTTCTTTCTGAAATAGTGTGCAGGCCCCAACCTGAGTATGGCCAGGTTTTCCCTGGGGCTCTGTTGTCAACTCTTCAAAAGCCTCAGTGGAACTACTCAGACCTCTGGTATATCCACATTTGATGCTCATGGTCTTCTTCAGACTTTGAACATGTCGTAAAGGAGAGGTTTAATTTGTCTGGTGCACAATGGAAGATTATATTGTACTTAGTATTGGAGAACAAAAAAAAAAGTCTGTGAAAGAGTACATGTCAATTACATTAAAACATTCCTGTTCTTACCAAGACCTCATGAGTAGCTTTTTAAAAAAAATCCTCATTGATATCTTTGAAACTTCAGTTTATTAAGCACCCCAGGTATTCATGGTTTGATAATTTGTATATATTTACTTTCTTTTATTTATTTATTTCAATTAGGTATATATGGCCAAAATTGTATTTTGGTTCATTGTATACAATTGTAGCATAACTTTTCATTTCTCTGACTGTACAAAATGTAGCATCACACCCTATGTGCAGTCTTACATGTATCTAGGGTAATGGTGCCAATCTCATTCCACCATCTTTCCTGCCCTCCCACACCCTGCCAACCCTGCCTATCCTTTGCCCAATCAAAGTTTCTCCATTTTTCCCATGCCTCCCCCCTCCCTGTCTTGGATCAGCATCCACTAATCAGAGAGAACATTCAACCTTTGGATTTTGGGCATTGGCTTACTCCACTTAGCATGATATTCTCTAACTCCATCCAATTGCCTGCAAATACCATGATTTTATTCTTTTAATGCTAAGTAATATTCCATTTGTATATATACCACAGTTTCTTTATCAATTCATCTATTGAAAGGCATCTAGGTTGCTTCCAAAATTTAGTTATTGTGAATTGAATTGCTATGAACATTGATGTGGCTGCGTTACTATAGTATGTTGATTTTAAGTCCTTTGGGTAGAGGTCGAGGAGTGGGATATCTGAGTCTAATGGTGGTTCCATTCCAGGTTTTCTAAGGAATCTCCATACTGCTTTCTTGATTGGTTGTACTAGTTTGTACTCCCACCAGCAATGTATGATGTGCATTTTCCCCTATATCCTTGTCAACATTTATTGTTGTCTGTATTCTTGATAACTGCCATATTGACTGTCATGAGATGAAATCTTAGAGTAGTTTTGATTTGGATTTCTCTCATTACTAGAGATGTTAAACATTTTTTCATATATTTGTTGATCTACTATATATTGTCTTCTGAGAAGTGTCTGTTCAGCTCCTTAGCCCATTTATTGATTGGGTTGTTTGTTTGTTTCTTTGTTTGTTTGTTGATGTTAAGTGTTTTGAGTTTTTTATATATCCTAGAGATTAGTGCTCTATCTGATGTGTGTGTGGCAAAAAATTTCCTCACAAAATATAGGCTGTCTGTTCACCTCATTGATTCTTTTGCTGAGAAGAAGCTATTTACTTTGAGACCATCCCATTTATTAATCCTTGATTTTATTTCTTGTGCTTTAGGAGTCTTGTTAAGGAAGTTGGGGCTTAATCCAACATGATGAAGATTTGGACCTACTTTTTCCTCTATTAGGTGCAGGGTCTCTGGACTAATTCCTAGGTTCTTGATCCACTTTGAGTCGAGTTTTGTGCATGGTTGGAGATAGAGATTTAATTTCATTTTGTTACATGTGGATTTCCAGTTCTCCAAGCACCATTTGTTGAAGAGGCTATCTTTCCTCCAATGTATGGTTTGGTGCCTTTTTCTAGTATGAGACAACTGTATTTACATGGGTTTGTCTCTGTGTCTTCTATTTTGTACCATTGGTCCACAAGATGAGTTTTGTTTTTCAACAAAGGCAGAATCACTTATATAAAATCAGCAGAAATTGGATTATTTTTAAAATTATTAAAATATAAGTTCACAGAGTTGAATGTAACATGTTCCATAAGGAATGTGAATTTTAACCAAGCCTTTGTGGTTAACCCAGTTAGGTATTTGACTCAGGGGCTGACTCCTGAAGAGAACTTCATGAGATCTATTTCACAAAATCAGAAGAAAAGCTGCTCTATGCTCAGATTTCCTCTCCCAAAAATCTGAGGCTTTTTTTTAAATCAGATTCTAATTCTATAATTCTGAGACCTAACATCCACCTGAGAGTTCTATACTTCTGTTTCCTCTGTAAGAGCAATCATTTCCTTTTCATATTTTCCCAATCAACTACTTACTAGATAGGAGCTAAGATCCACATTATTGGGGACTCCCTTTTCAGCATGAAAATATCATCCCTGAAACTTAGTAACAGGAAGATTTGTTTTTAAGTGTCATAGCAAAAAACTTAGAGCAAGTATTTAATTTGCTGACTCCTGTGTGTATTGGTGGCATTTCCCCTTCTTTTCTACACTGAGCTAGAAAACTTGAAGGTGATTCCATTTTGTCATTCATCACTCATTTGTTCTCACTCGACAACATGTTTGAGGACCATTGTTATGTTTTAAAGCTCATGTATGAGACAATGCAAGAAAATTCAGAAATGAAGTGATTAGCTTATGAGAGCTTTAACTTGATCAGTGCATTAACTGTTATAACTGTTAGCAGGTAGGGTGTGGTTGGAGGAGGTGGGTCACTGGGTCCTGCCTTTGGAGCTTATATTTTGTCCTTGGTGAGTGGGGTTCTCACTCTGCTTCCTGGTGCTGTGCCCTGAGCTGCTTTCTTCCATCACAGTTTTCTGCCATGTTGTTCTGCCATATTGTAGACCAGAACAAAATAATAAACCATCTTCAAAATGAGACCTCTGAAACAGTGAGCCAAATAAATTTTACCTTCTCTACATTGTTCTTTTCAGGTCTTTTGGTCATAGCAGTGAAAAGATGAACTAAAACAATCACATAAACTTTTTTTTTTGGCTTCATGTAATTTTATTATTTTTTTTATTGGTTGTTCACAACATTACAAAGCTCTTGACATATCATATTTCATACATTAGATTGAAGTGGGTTATGAACCCCCAATTTTACCCCAAATTCAGATTGCAGAATCACGTCGGTTACACATCCACAATTTTACATAATGCCCTATTAGTAATTGTTGTATTCTGCTACCTTTACTATCCCCTACTATCCCCCCCTCCCCTCCCCTCCCATCTTCTCTCTCTACCTCATCTACTGTAATTCATTTCTCTCCTTGTTTATTTTCCCATTCCCCTCACAACCTCTTATATGTAATTTTGTATAGCAATGAGGGTCTCCCTTCATTTCCATGCAATTTCCCTTTTCTCTCCCTTTCCCTCCCATCTCATGTCTCTGTTTAATGTTACTCTTTTCTTCCTACTCTTCCTCCCTGCTCTGTTCATAGTTGCTCTCATTATATCAAAGAAGACATTTGGTATTTGTTTTTTAGGGATTGGCTAGCTTCACTAAGCATAATCTGCTCTAGTGCCATCCATTTCCCTGCAAATTCTATCAATCACATAAACTTTATAAAATTAAATTCACTGTTGCCTTTAACTTCCTAATTTTACCAGTATTCTAGGAAATTCATAAGATAAATGAAAAATATATGGAAAAAAAGTGAAGTGTCATTGTGAATATCCCTGGGAAACTCACTCACTTTCCCTCAGTTTTAGTTTTCTCACATTCATGTGGAGGAAAGAATTTAAAGGTTGGCAGGATTTCAGAAACAAAAAAACTCACACAATAATGCTACAGAAACCCAGAGTTGCTTCATATTCATATTAAAAGACAACTAGCCAAACAGTGGCAAACACCTGCAGTCCCAACTACTCTGAAGGCTGAGGCAAGAGAATAACAAATTCAAGGACAGCCTGAGCGACATAGAAAATATGGCAAGGCCTTGTCTCTGTCTCTTTCTGTCTCTCTCTCTCTCTCTCTCTCTCTCTCTCTCTCTCTCTCTAAAGATATATATATATATATATATATATATATATATATATATATATATATATATATATATATTCATTCCTTCAATATGTACAATACTTCAAGAAAATTCAAGATACACTATAAACTCCCTTTTCAAATATCCCCTCTATTTTCTCTCCTTTACCTTCAGATGTCTTAGAATAGGAGCTTCTCTCCAGCTGTCAGCATTGGACAATAAGTGATGCCAAGGGATTGGAACCTACTAGAATCAGAACTCAATATGGTCAAAATAACAATATAATTTCTTTTTTTTTTCCTTTTCCCAGGATTTTTGGAAATATGAACCCAATGTCATGAAAATATAGGAAAATGTGGGAGTGAGTATTCTGGAAAGTTTCCTTAGGTAGACTTGTTGGCATAAGGCACCCACTGCATGAGGACAATGCCAGTCCAGATGTACTACTGGCGACTAATTATCATAAAGCTTTTGGAGGCTCCTACTTCTGCCAAGGGTCCCATGTGTCACCTGGTGTCAGGACTCAAAGCCAAAAACGCCACACTCCTGACTTTTCTCAGTCTATGAAGACCCAGAAACTCCTGGTCGCACCTTTTATCCAGTGCCCAGTCAATCCTCCCTTTTCCAATTTTCCTTCCTTACAAAACATTTAATAATGCATAGGAGGCATTACTTCAAACCCTTCTAATTTATGCACCATGCATGGCTTTATCTCCTTTTAAGATAGTCACTTTGATTAAAAGTCAAACACCTTTATGTAAGTTTGGGGTTTATCATGTGCATTTGAAAGAAAAGATGAGAGACAGAGATAAACAGATTGGGAAATGATTTGTCCTCTGTTTTATTTTAACTTTATCTACAAGTGAAATGTCTTGGGATGGTGGTTAATTTGTTTTTAATTGTCAGGTGTTTTCAGCAGAAGTGTATACAGGGATTTATTTGCCAACATCATTCTATTGACTATGAAGAATGGATGTCCAGTACATTTAAACTACTGTGTTCACCATGGGCTTATGTACTTCCGGATCTGGTAGAGTGAATTCTGCTAATTTCAGCAGCTGTTTCCTTAATGCTGTTTGGTGAAAGCAGGTCCAGAGGTATAATTGTAGTTCTTGTATGCTATAAGCAAGTGGGAGAAAGCTTTGCCTCTTCCTACCTCTTCATCTTCTCTCATCAAGTCCTCAAGAACTGCAGGGCTGGCTACAGAATCCTGCCTAACTGGCATGGATCGTAAAGGGCATGTGGTCGAAGGGAAAGAGCACATTGTACAATTAGGCATATGGGTTATGGAACATCAGTCTGGATTCCTAGGGGTCACTCTAACTGCAGAATCTGGATTATTATGTTTAATCAACTCTTCTTTCCCATTACAGGTTGTGTGATGATCCACAGTCTATGTTGGTTATTGCAGATCCAGAGATGATCAAAACAGTGATGGTTTGATTTCACAGACCAGCTGTAAGCTGTCTTAAAATGATTATACCTTCACAGAGAATTGCTCCACAAAATGTACAGGGAGGTTTCATATATCATTTCTCCTGCATTCCAACAGTTATGTTTTACATAGCACATTGCTTATCTATGAATATAGTCTATTCCTCTTACTATAGTAACCAGAAATTGACATTGATACAATTCACAGAACGTATTTAGATTTCACCATTTTTTATGTGCCTCATGCATGTGTGCCTATGTATGTCTACAAATTTGCTACCGTGGATACATTCATGTAACTATCATCTTAGTACAGACAAAGTGTTCCCTGAGGCTCTGTCTTACTAGTCTTTTAGAGTCCTTATGTGTATCTTGTCTTTTCCTCTTAACAGGGTCTTCATAAAAGCAAATATTGTTTTATTTGGAGGAGGCTAATATATTAATATTTCTTTGTGGTTTTGGCATAATATCTAAAAATTCTTCTGACTTCTGTTTTTCTTGTTTCTCTTCTAAAAGTTGTAGACTTTTATGCTTTGCATTTAAATCTATGATCTATGTTATGTTCATTGTTAAACAAGATAAGGTTCAGTTTTGTTGTCTCATTTTGTTGACCTGAGATTGTCCAGTTGTTCCAGCACCAACTTTAGAAAGACTGTCCTTGCAGCACTTCCAAACTCATTCTCTGAAGCCAATATCACCCTGATCCCAAAACTAGGCAAAGATACCAATATTTCTAATGAACATAGATGCAAAAATTCTCAATAAAATTCTGGCAAATCGAATACAAAAACATATCAAAAAGATCATGCACCATGATCAAGTGGGATTCATCCCAGGGAAGAAAGGTTCATTCAACATATGGAAGTCAATAAATATAATCAACACATCAATAGACTCGAGAATTAAAATCACATGATTTTAATATCATCTCAATAGGTGCAGAAAAAGCATTTGACAAAATACAGCACCGTTTCATATTAAAACACTAGAAAAACTAGGGATAACAGGAACATATCTCAACATCTTAAAAGCTATCTATGCTAAGCCTCAAGCTAACATCATCCTAAATGAAGAAAAATTAAATGCATTCCCTCTTAAAACTGGAACAAGACACAGATGTCTTCTTTCACCACTTCTATTCAACATAGTTCTTGAAATACTGGCCAGAGCAATTAGACAAAAGAAATTAAAGGGATATGTATAGAAAAGGAAGAACTTAATTAGCACTATATGCTGAAGATATATACCTAGAAGACCAAAAAAGCTCCACCAGAAATCTTCTAGAACTAGTAAATGAATTCAGCAGAGTAGCAGGATATAAAATCAACACCCATAAATCAGAGGCATTTCGATATATCAGTGACAAATCCTCTGAGAAATAAAACTACCCATTTACAATAACTTCAAAAAAATAAGATACTTGGGAATCAACTTAATGAAAGAGGTAAAAGATCTATACAATAAAAACTACAGAACCCTAAAGAAAGAAATCAAAGAAGACCTTGGAAGATAGAAATATCTACCTTGCTCTTGGATAGGCCGAATTAATATTATCAAAATGACCATACCACCAAAAGTGCTATACATATTTAATGCAATTCCACTCAAAATCACAATGGCATTCTTCATAGAAATAGAAAAAGTAATCATGAAATCAGAATAGCTAAAGCAATCCTTAGCAGGAAGAGTGAAGCAGGTAGCATCACTATTCCAGACCTTAAACTATACTACAGAGTGATAGTAACAAAAACAGCATGGTATTGGCACCAAAACAGACTGGTAGACTAATGGTACAGAATAGACAACACAGAGACTAACCCACAAAATTACAATTATCTTACATTAGACAACAAAGGTGCCAAAAACATGCATTGGAGAAAAGATAACCTCTTCAACAGATGGAGCTGGGAGAACTGGAAATCCATATGCAACAAAATAAAATTAAACCCTTTAAGCTATTTCATCTTCCTAATTGCTCTGGCAAGTATTTCAAGAACTATGTTAAATAGAAGTGGTGAAAGAGGGCATCCCTGTCTTGTTCCAGTTTTTAGAGGGAATGCTTCCAATTTTTCTCCATTTAGAATCATGTTGGCCTAGGGCTTAGCATAGATAGCTTTTACAACATTGAGATATGTTCCTGTTATCCCTAGTGTTTCTAGTATTTTGAACATGAAGCAGTGCTGTATTTTGTCAAATGCTTTTTCTTCATCTGTTGAGATGATCATATGGTTCTTATCTTTAAGTCTATTGACGTGATGAAATATATTTATTGATTTCTGTATGTTGAACCAACCTTGCATCCCTGGAATGAACCCTACTTGATCATGGTACAGTATCTTTTTGATATGTTTTTGTATTCAATTTTCCAGAATTTTATTGAAAATTTTTGCATCTATATTCATTAGAGATATTGGTCTGAAGTGGTTTTTTTTATGTGTCTTTGCCTGGTTTTGTTATCAGAGTGATATTGGCCTCATAGAATGAGTTTGTAAGTGCTCTTTTTCTATTTCCTAAATTTTAGAGTATTGGCATTAGTTAAGGTCTTGTAGAACTTGGATGTGTATCCATCCATTCTTGGGCATTTCTTGGTTGGTAGACTTTTGATGGTATCTGCTATTTTATCACTTCAAAATGATCACTTTAAATTCTGTATATCATCCTGATTTAATTTGGGCAAATTATATGACTCTAGAAATTTATTGGTGCCTTTGATATTTTCTATTTTATTAGAGTACATATTTTCAAAATAATTTCTAATTATCTTCTGTATTTCTGTAGTGTCTGTTTGATATTTCCTTTTCATCATGTATGTTAGTGATTTGAGTTTTCTCTCCCCTTCTCTTCATTAGCATGGCTAAGGGTCTGTCAATTTTATTTGTTTTTTCAAAGAACCAACTTTTTGTTCTGTCAATTTTTTCAATTGTTTATTTTGTTTCAATTTCATTTATTTCAGCTCTGATTTTAATTATATCCTGTCTTCTGCTGCTTTTGGTGTTGATTTGTGCTTCTTTTTCTAGGGCTTTGAGATGTTGTATTAAGTCACTTATTTGTTGACTTTTTCTTCTCTTAAGGAATGAACTCCATGCAATGAACTTTCCTCTTAGAACTGCTTTCATAGTGTCCCAGAGATTTTTATATGTTATGTCTGTTTCTCATTCACCTCTAAAAACTTTCTAATCTCCTCCAGATGTCTTCTGTAACACATTGTTCATTTGATAGCATATTGTTTAGTTTCCAGGTGTTGGAGTGGATTTTATTTCTTATTTTATCATTGATTTCTAATTTCATTCCATTATAATCTGATAGAATGCAGGGTAGTATCTCCACTTTTTTATGTTTTCTAAGAGTTGCTTTGTGGCATATTATATGGTCTATTTTAGAGAAGAATCCATGTGCTGTTGAGAAGAAAGTATATTCTCTTGATAAAGATTAAAATGTTCTATATATGTCAGTTAAGTCCAAGTTATTGATTGTATTATTGAGTTCTAGAGTTTCTTTGTTCAGCTTTTGTTTGGAAGATCTATCTAGTGATGAAAGAGGTGTGTTAAAGTCACCCAAAATTATTATGTTGTGGCCTATTTGACTCTTGAACTTGAGAAGAATTTGTTTGATGAACATAGCTGCACCGTTGTTTGGGGCATATATATTTATGATTGTTATGTCTTTTGGTGTATGGTTCCCTTGAGCAGTATGTAATGTCCATCTTTATCCCTTTTGATTAACTTTGGCTTGAAGTCTACTTTATTTGATATGAGGATGGAAACCTCTGCTTGCTCCCACAGTGCATGTGACAGGTATGACTTTTCCCAACTTTTCCCCTTCAGTCTGTGGATGGCTTTTCCAATGAGATGAATCTCTTAGAGGCAGCATATAATTGAGTCTTTTTTAATCCAATCTGCCAGTCTATCTATGTCTTTTGATTAGTGAGTTTAGGCCATTAACATTCAGGGTTATTATTGAGACATAATTTGTGTTTCTAGCCATTTTTGTTTATTTTTGGTATTTAACTTGACTTGGTTTCTCCTTTGATTAGTTTTTCCTTTAGGATACTACCTCCCTTTTCTGATTTTTATTGTTGTTTTTCAATTCCTCTTCATGGAATATTTTGCCAAGGATGTTCTGTAGTAGAGACTTTCAAATTGTAAAATCTTTTAACTTCTATTTATCATGGAAGGTTTTATTTTCATCATCAAATCTAAAGCTTAGTTTTGCTGGATATAAGATTCTTAGTTGGCATCCATTTTCTTTCACAGCTTGATATATGTTGCTCCAGGACCTTCTAACTTTCAGGGTCTGGGTTGAAAACTCTGCACATATTATAATCAGTTTCCACCTATATGTTATCTGATTCCTTTATCTCATGACTTTTAATATTCTCTCCTTATTCTGTATATTAGGCATTTTCATTATAATGTGCCTTGGTGCGGATCTGTTATAATTTTGTACATTTGGAAACTGTAAACCTCTTGAATTTGGTTTTCCAATTCATTCTTCATGTTTGAAAATTTCATTGAACAGATTGCTCATACCTTTGGGTTGGAAATCCATTCCTTCCTCTATCCCAATAACTCTTAAATTTGGTCTTTTTATGCTATCCCATATTTCTTATATGTTCTGCTCATGGTTTCTTATCATTTTCATTGTGTGGTCTTCATTCTTTTCTTTTTTTTTTAAGAGGGAGTGAGAGAGGAGAGAGAGAGAGAATTTTTTTAATATTTATTATTTTTTAGTTCTCAGCGGACACAACATCTTTGTTGGTATGTGATGCTGAGGATCGAACCCGGGCCGCACGCATGCCAGGCGAGCACGCTACCACTTGAGCCACATCCCCAGCCCATTCTTTTCAAGATTATATATTTTGTCTTCATTGTCTGAGGTCCTGTCTTCCAAGTGGTCTAATCTGTTGGTGATGCTTTCAATTGAACTTTTAATTTGGTTTATTGTTTGTTTTCATTGCAAGATTTCTGTCTGGTTTTCTCTATCTCCCTATTGAAGTATCCTTTGCTTCCTCTATTTGTTGATGTAGCTCTTTTTCAAAATGATCTTTTGCTGCCTGTATTTGCTCTTATATCATCTCTTAGTTCACAGAACATTTTAATTATGTACATCCTGAACTCCTTCTCTGTGGTATCTTCTGTTATTATGGATTCTAATAATGCAGTATCTTGATTTGTTTGAGGCACTTTCTTCCTTTGTCTTTCCATATTGCTTGTGTGTCTTTCCTTCTAGCACTGTGTATCTTGAAGGTACCTATTTTACCCTACAGGCTTATTGTGCCCCTGTAGGAACCCAATACCTCTTCTTTGAAGTGAAGGACAATGTTATCAGATCCCAATATAAACAAATATACACTCTAAAAAAACAAATGTTTGCTAATAAGATGTTTACAGTTTGTTCACAATGTACAAAAATGGTGAATTTAATTATTATCTACAATATACTCAGTAAGTTTGTAAAAGGATTTACAGATTCTGATGGTAGACAAGGAACCTGGGGTGAGAAATAGGATGGTATGGTGAGGAGGTAGGAAGTGAGGATATAGAGTTGTTATACCTTAGGAAGTGTGAAAGAGAAATCTAAAGAGGGAAATTAGTAGAAGGAGGAAGGATAGGAAGTACCTTTGGGTAGACAATTAACTGGGAAGACAGTAGAGTACATAAAACAAACACACAGATATATCAAGAAAAGTAAAAAATGTTAAAATAGAAGAACTTGGTTGGAAAAAAGAAAAAATATTTTAAAATTTTAAAAAATAAAGTAGTATTTAAAGAATGTACAACATAATGTAATATACTATTCAGACATCCCAGACCTCAAAATCTTAATTCATGGAAAGTATTTGGTTTCATGTATGTTGGGGATGTGAGGGTGGGGAGAAAGGAGAAGGAGAGGGAAAGAGAGAGAGAGAGAGAGAGAGAGAGAGAGAGAGAGAGAGAGATTGAAGAAAGACATAGGGCTTATTTCGGTTATTTATCAGTATCTTTCCTGCTTCCCTTCTCATCCAATAGGTGGGGTCCTCTGTTGTTAGCTGGTATCTCTGCCCTCAGGATGGTGAAAGTAACCAGGGTGTCATTGTGCAGAGTTAGCAGTGGCTGGGGAGAGTGGGGAGTTAGAAACTGAGTACCAGGAAGATGGTGATAAAGGTGACCCAAGATGGAGGCTCCTGCTTTCAGCGGTGGGGTGTCTGTTCTGGTGGAGGGAGTCTGGCAATCATGTTGGATGATGAGTTCAGCAGCAAGCTCTGTGGCTGGCAATGTCAGCTGACTTCAGAGCCTGTGAAGTTCCTGGGTGCTGGCAGGCACTGTGCATAGGGGATTATGTCATTGCTGCAGGGTCCCAAGATGGCAGTGACCAGGGGATTCCCCACATTGGTAGATGGGGGTCCAAAGAGGGGTGGCAGACTGAATTCTTACTCATGGGACGTCCAGGTGTCCTCCATGGAATCAGCATCTGTGATTTCTGCTCAAGTGGGTGGCCAAAAGTTCTTTGCAGGTGCTGCTGCCACTGCAATTGATGGTCTCACTCAGGTATCCAGTAGTCCTGTGTGGACTGGTAGTTGGGAGACTTATTCTGATTCTGAGGCCTGGAGCCCTGGAGCCCTGGACAGGCAAGGCGCTTCCTGCATGGGGCAGGAATATTGCTGGCAAAGAAGCCATATTCTCACAACTTGAACCCCAGGTCACTAAGCAACGCAGAATTCTGCCTCCCTCTGGCCCACCATCTTTGAACCCCCCCCCCTTAATCATCCACACTTCACTGGCTGCTGTAATTTGTTCACTTATTCTCTCTCTCTCTCTCTCTCTCTCTCTCTCTCTCTCTCTCTCTCCTCTCTCCTCTCTCTCTCTCTCTCTCTCTCTCTCTCCCTCTCTCCTCTTTGAGCTCAGAGATGAGGCTCACTCACCCTAGTATCCCTGACGCCCCTGGCACAAGGACAGCTGCCTCATGGCACGTGATGGGAGAAAGCACTAGCCACTTGATCAACAGATGATTCTGACAGTGCTGGTCCTACTTCTTGCTGCACATGTAGCAGAAGGAGAGTAAAACAGCATGATCATTAGCACATCCTGGTACACAAAGGAAGGATGCCACACTATCTTCATTCACATTGAGTGGAAGAGGGGCTGGCAGGGGCATGACCACAGGGCCAGCTACAGCCAGAGACAAAGTTAATGTTGATTCCCTCAACAATTCACAAGATTCCTTTGTGATAATAAAAGTGAAGAGCATCAGAGATTTAGATGTCCTTCATCCACTTTTTCTTATAATTAGTATGTGGACTAGCATTTCTTTTTCTCTTTTAAATAACAACTTTGTTAAGATATCATTTACTTACTATATAATTCACCCCCTTAAAATCTAAAATTCCATAATTTTCAGTTTGTTAAATGATACATGCAGCCATCACAATTGTCAAAACTCAGAAAGCTAATTATCTTTTAACTTCAGCTTCCAAAATCCTTTACCCTACACAAACACTACTCTATTTTTCTGTCTCTTTAGCTTTGCATATTTGGGACACATTATAAAAATAGAGTCATATAATATGTAGTCTTTTGTGATGTAAATGGCTATCAATTAGCATTTTGTTTTCAAGTGAAATATATATCAGTACCTCAGATTTTATGACCAAATAATATTTCATTTTGATTTTGTGTGTGTGTGTATATATATATATATATATATATATATATATATATATACACACACACACACACACACACACACACACACATAAATATATATAAATACATATACATATATAAAAATACACACACAAAATGAAATATTATTTGGTCATATATATATCATCACAATTTGGTTATACATTCATCAGTTGATGGACATTTGGGTGATTTCCACCTTTTGGCCATTGTGAATAGCGCTATTATGAATAACAGTGTGAAACTTGTTTGTGAACTCTAGTTTTCAATTTCTTCTGGTGTATACTCAGGAGTGAAATTTCTGGCTTATGCAATAATTCTGTGTGTCACTTAATAAAGAATCACCAAAAATTGTTTCTATAATACTTGTACCATTTTGCTTTCTCACCAAAAATGTATGAGCGTTCCAATTACTTCACATCTTTTTTAAGACTTTCTGTTTCCACCTCTAATTTTAGACATTGTTGTGGATTCAAGATCACATCTCATGTGGTTTTGATTTGTATCTTCCTATTGGTTACTAGTACTGAGCAATGTTAGTTACTTTTTTATTTGTTCTTTTTAGGTGTACATGACAGGAGAGTATATTTTGACATATTTATACAAAAATGGAGTACATCTTATTCTGATTAGAATCCCAGTCCTGAGGATGTACATGATGTGGAGATTCATTGTGGTGTATTCATCTGTGTACATAGGAAAGTTAAGACAGATCCACTAATTTGAAGAAACATCTATCCATGGGCTGGGATTGTGGCTCAGTGGTAGAGCACTTGCCTGGCATGTGTGAGGCACTGGGTTCAATTCTCAGCACTACATGTAAGCAAATAAATAAAGGTCCATCCATAACTAATAAAAATATTTTTTAAAAAAAAATCTATCGGTTGTTGGGGAGAAAGCAAACAGAGGCAAGGACGACTTCAGCTTTCCTACTCCCCTCGGTCAAGTGGCTCTGAGAAGCCCAGTTGCCTGGCCTCAAGCAGCCGGGGTTTTCGGTCGGCCGTCGGAGAAACCGATGTGAAGATGGCGGTGGGAAGTGAGTAAGCCGCTCTGTGCCCCACGCCGCCGCGTCTGAAAAGATGAGGTAAAGATCATTAAAGGAGATCTGTCGACAAAAACCCAGCACCGTGTCAAGAAAGGGGCCTAGGTGGAGTGAATCCGCCACTAATCCAGCCAAGGTGAAGGGAGTCCATCACGACTTCAGCGCGAGCAGTAAGGCTGCAGCCCCAGCTGCACGGCTCTATCGGCCCCATCTTCTTCCCCTCTCCACCTCTCCACCTCGCTTCTTTCTCCCCAGCTGTCTCTCCTCCCAAGCTCAGTCTCTAAATTTAGATCTCAATTTCTTTCCCCCACCCCGCCCACTCTCCTGCGTGTCCGGCACCCGGACCGCGCGGCCCTGAGGCGCCGCCTCCCCTCCCCCAGCCCGCACCCCCTCCCCGGGGGTCCCGAAGGCCGCTGCTGCCGCCGCCGCAGCCGCCGCCACCTCCCGCGGAGCACCATAGAGCAGACTCTTCACCGCGCGAATGAGCTACCGAATTATATGAAACAGCTGATAAGATGAGTGACAATTTAAAATCCAAGTGATCCGAGAACACACACTGAGCTCTGACCCACTGAATTCAAACTCCCGGTCACCTGCTTCCCACAGACAAACAGCTATGACTCGGCATTAATTCATCCGGCTGAAACAACTGGTCGGCCCTTCTCATCATACAAAGGTAAATGCCTACCGAGCCTTCATAAGTAGTGGCCACAGGTTTGAAACGGGGCTTGGGAGAGAAGGACCCACCCATTGAATTGGTCGCCCTGCAAAGGGAAACAACATCATCAAACTGCTGCGGAGGAGATAACTTCGTGGAAACAGGTGTGTGATCCCATAGCCTTGCCTCTCCACACATCGGGAAAACCTTAAGGGCCCCTCCCAGCTCTCCCGTAAGGGCCCCTCCCAGCTCTCCCGTGAGTGCTACAGCCAGCCCGAGGGAATCAGTGGTGGTGCGGGACCCGCGGAGCGGAATTACCACTCCCACCAGGGCTGACTGCTGAGGTCTCTTGCACCAGCTACGGGGAAGTGGATAACGGAGGGCAAGTAAAATCCGCTCAGGATTCTCAGCCCCAAACTCTACAAACTTAGGGTCTGAGGGAATGGCAAACTGGAAGAGTGTGCCCAGTCGTTCATGAAAACAGGGCTCCCGGGAGCAGCAGACTTGGCATGTAGCCAGTATTGTGGTGAGAGGGGCCTGGCTAGAGAAAATGTGGGAAGAGAGTAGACACAAGAGGAGCCCCTAGACACTCAGGATTGGAGACTCGCCCAGTCTGGGAGGAGCTGATGCACAGTGATTGGTTCCCGCGTATTGACAGGAAAACTTGACCTGGTGGGCACAGCGCCATCTACTGGAAGAGAAGTTAATCAAACTCTAAGACGGCATTTATTAGGTTTTTTTTTTTTAATTTTTTTTCTTTCTCTTTTTCTTTTCTTTTTCTTTTCTCTTTTTTTTTGATTTGGGTTTTTCTTTCATTTTCATTTTTTTCTCTCTTGCTTTATTAATTTTTAAATTTTTTTTTACAAAATATTTTTTTTAATTTTTTTTCCTACTAATTTTAATTTAAATTTTTTTTAATTATTATTATTATTTTATTTTTTAATTTTTTTTCTTTTTTAGTTCCTATTCTTTTTCTTCTTTAGTCTTTTCATTTTTCTTATCCCCCCTTTTTTCCTTGAATTCTACCTGCCTACTCTCATTCTCTTTAGAGACTTCTTCCCTTCCCTTCAAATACCTTTCCTCCCAAGCATCAAATTAATCCATAGGAGTAAACAGTAACTCAGCAGTCAAACAGAACAAGAAGCAACATGATCAGCTTCAAAAAACAAGGAAGAAAAGGAGTACAAACAATGCAGGACAGCCTAAATATTCAGGAGGACCTAGAGTCATCAGAAAAAATGGTCATATAAAGAACTCAAGGAACACCTAAGACAGATGGAATGGAACCTTAAAGAGGATACAAGACAGCAAATTCAAGCAGCGAAAGAACACATTGAGAATGCATTTCATAAACAGATAAAAGAAGAAGTAAAGCATCTTTATCAGGAGATAGAGATTATAAAAAATAATCAAACAATAATTCTAGAAATGAAGGAAATGATAAACCAAATTAAAAACTCAATTGAGAGTATCACTAACAGAGTGGAGCAAGTAGAAACCAGAACGTCAGATAATGAAGACAAAATATACCATCTTGAAAAGAGTCTAGCCAACTCAGAAAGGCTGGTAAAAAATCACGAGAAAAACATCCAAGAGTTATGGGATAACATGAAGAAACCAAACTTACGAGTCATCGGGATAGAAGAAGGTACAGAGATTCAAACCAAGGGAATGAGAAGCCTGCTGAATGAAATAATTACAGAAAACTTTCCAGAAATAAAAAAGGAAACAGATATACAAATTGAAGATGCATACAGGACACCGAGCACACAAAATCACAGTAGACCAACGCCAAGACACATTGTTATGAAGATATCCAATATACAGAACAAAGAGAAAATATTAAAAGCTACAAGAGAAAGGAGACAGATTACATTTAGGGGTAAACCAATACGGTTAACCACGGATTTTTCATCACAGACACTGAAAGCAAGAAGGTCATGGAACAATGTATTTCAAACACTGAAAGACAATGGATGCCAACCAAGAATTCTGTATCCAGCAAAATTAAGCTTCAGGTATGACAACGAAATAAAAATCTTTCATGATAAACAAAAGTTAAAAGAATTTGCAGCCAGAAAACCTGCATTGCAAAGCATTTTGAGCAAAACACTACACGAGGAAGAAATGAAAAACAATAACCAAAACCATCAGTGGGAAGTGCCTCAGTAAAGACAGAGGGCGAGGGGAAAGACAATCATGGAGAAACAAACAAAATTTTTTTAAAAAAAGGATAAACAATCAGACATGGATGGAAGTTCAAACCACATATCAATAGTAACTCTGAATGTTAATGGCTTAAACTCTCCAATAAAGCGACATAGGCTGGTATCATGGATTAAAAAAACAAATCCAACAATATGCTGCCTCCAGGAGACACATCTGATTGGAAAAGACATACACAGGCTGAAGGTGAAAGGATGGGAAAAAATATACCACGCACACGGTCCTCGCAAGCAAGCAGGAGTGGCCATCCTCATCGAATAAAATCGACTTCAAGACTAAGTTAATCAAAAGGGATAAAGAAGGTCATTATATACTGTTAAAAGGAACAATTCACCAACAAGACATAACAATTATCAATATTTACGCACCAAATAATGGTGCTGCGACATTCATAAAACAAATTCTCCTCAAATTCAAGAATCAAATAGACCACAACACAATAATTATGGGAGACTTCAACACACCTCTCTCACCATTGGACAGATCCTCCAAACAAAAGTTAAATAAAGAAACTATAGAACTCAATACCACAATCAACAACCTAGACTTAACTGACTTATATAGAATATATATACCATCATCAAATGGATATACTTTTTTCTCAGCAGCACATGGATCCTTCTCAAAAATAGACCATATATTATGCCATAGGGCAACCCTCAGTAAATATAAAGGGGTGGAGATAATACCATGCATTTAATCTGATCATAATGGAATGAAACTGGAAATCAATGATAAAAGAAGGAAGGAAAAATCCTACATCACATGGAAAATGAACAATATGCTACTGAATAATCAATGGGTTACAGAAGACATAAAGGAGGAAATCAAAAAATTATTAGAGATAAACGAAAATACAGACACAACATATCGGAATCTATGGGACACAATGAAAGCAGTTTTAAGAGGAAAGTTCATCGCCTGGTGGTCATTCCTCAAAAAAAGAAGAAACCAACAAATAAATGAGCTCACACTCCAACTCAAAGCCCTAGAAAAGGAAGAGCAAAACAACAGCAAATGTAGCAGAAGGCAAGAAATAATTAAAATCAGAGCAGAAATTAATGAAATTGAAACAAAAGAAACTATTGAAAAAATTAACAAAACTAAAAGTTGGTTCTTCGAAAAAATAAATAAGATCGACAGACCTTTAGCCATGCTAACGAAGAGAAGAAGAGAGAGAACTCAAATTACTAACATACGGGATGAAAAAGGCAATATCACAACAGATGCTACAGAAATACAGAAGACAATTAGAAATTATTTTGAAAACCTATATTCCAATAAAATAGAGAATAGTGAAGACATCGATAAATTTCTTAAGTCATATGATTTGCCCAGACTGAGTCAGGAGGATACACACAATCTGAACAGACCAATATCAATGGATGAAATTGAAGAAGCCATCAAAAGACTACCAACCAAGAAAAGCCCAGGACCGGATGGGTATACAGCAGAGTTTTACAAAACCTTTAAAGAAGAATTAATACCAATACTTTTCAAGTTATTTCAGGAAATAGAAAAAGAGGGAGCTCTTCCAAATTCATTCTATGAGGCCAACATCACCCTGATTCCGAGACAAAGACACCTCAAAGAAAGAAAACTACAGACCAATATCTCTAATGAACCTAGATGCAAAAATCCTCAATAAAATTCTGGCGAATCGAATACAAAAACACATCAAAAAAATTGTGCACCATGATCAAGTAGGATTCATCCCTGGGATGCAAGGATGGTTCAACATAGGGAAATCAATAAATGTTATTCACCACATCAATAGACTTAAAGACAAGAACCATATGATCATCTCGATAGATGCAGAGAAAGCATTCGACAAAGTACAGCATGCCTTTATGTTCAAAACATTAGAAAAACTAGGGATAACAGGAACTTACCTTGACATTGTAAAAGCTATCTATGCTAAGCCTCAGGCTAGCATCATTCTGAATGGACAAAAGTTGAAGGCATTCCCTCTAAAATCCGAAACAAGACAGGGATGCCCTCTATCTCCACTTCTATTCAATATAGTTCTCGAAACACTGGCCAGAGCAATTAGGCAGACGAAAGAAATTAAAGGCATAAAAATTGGAAAAGAAGAACTTAAATTATCACTATTTGCAGATGACATGATTCTATACCTAGAAGACCCAAAAGGGTCTACAAAGAAACTACTAGAACTAATAAATGAATTCAGCAAAGTGGCAGGATATAAAATCAACACGCATAAATCAAAGGCATTTCTGTATATCAGCAACAAAACTTCTGAAATGGAAATGAGGGAAAACACTCCATTCACAATATCCTCAAAAAAAATAAAATACTTGGAAATCAACCTAACAAAAGAGGTGAAAGATTTATACAATGAAAACTACAGAACCCTAAAGAGAGAAGTAGAAGAAGATCTTAGAAGATGGAAAAATATACCCTGTACATGGATAGGCAGAACTAACATCATCAAAATGGCGATATTACCAAAAGATCTCTATAGATTTAATGCAATGCCAATCAAAATCCCAAAGGCATTTCTTGTAGAAATAGATAAAGCAATCATGAAATTCATATGGAAAAATTAAAAACCCAGAATAGCAAAAGCAATTCTAAGCAGAAAGTGTGAATCAGGCGGTATAGCGATACCAGATTTCAAACTATATTACAGAGCAATAGTGACAAAAACAGCATGGTACTGGTACCAAAACAGGCGGGTGGACCAATGGTATAAAATAGAGGATACAGAGACTAATCCACAAAGTTACAACTATCTTATATTTGAAAAAGGGGCTATAAGCATGCAATGGAGGAAGGATAGCATCTTCAACAAATGGTGTTGGGAAAACTGGAAATCCATATGCAACAAAATGAAACTGAATCCCTTTCTCTCACCATGCACAAAAGTGAACTCAAAATGGATCAAGGAGCTTAATATCAAATCAGAAACTCTGCATCTGATAGAAGATAAAGTTGGCTCCGATCTACAGATTGTGGGGTCGGGCTCCAAATTCCTTAATAGGACACCCATAGCACAAGAGTTAACAACTAGAATCAACAAATGGGACTTAATTAAACTTAAAAGTTTTTTCTCAGCAAAAGAAACAATAAGAGAGGTAAATAGAGAGCCTACATCCTGGGAACAAATTTTTACTCCTCACACTTCAGATAGAGCCCTAATATCCAGAGTATACAAAGAACTCAAAAAATTAGACAATAAGATAACAAATAACCCAATCAACAAATGGGCCAAGGACCTGAACAGACACTTCTCAGAGGAGGATATACAATCAATCAACAAGTACATGAAAAAATGCTCTCCATCTCTGGCAGTCAGAGAAATGCAAATCAAAACCACCCTAAGATACCATCTCACTCCAGTAAGATTGGCAGCCACTATGAAGTCAAACAACAACAAGTGCTGGCGAGGATGTGGAGAAAAGGGTACACTTGTACATTGCTGGTGGGACTGCAAATTGGTGCGGCCAATTTGGAAAGCAGTTTGGAGATTCCTGGGAAAGCTGGGAATGGAACCACCATTTGACCCTGCTATTGCCCTTCTCGGACTATTCCCTGAAGACCTTAAAAGAGCATGCTACAGGGATACTGCCACATCGATGTTCATAGCAGCACAATTCACAATTGCTAGACTGTGGAACCAACCCAGATGCCCCTCAGTAGATGAATGGATAAAAAAAACGTGGCATCTATACACAATGGAGTACCATGCAGCAATAAAAAATGACAAAATCATAGAATTTGCAGGGAAATGGATGGCACTAGAGCAGATTATGCTCAGTGAAGCTAGCCAATCCCTAAAAAACAAATGCCAAATGTCTTCTTTGATATAATGAGAGCAAATATGAACAGAGCAGGGAGGAAGAGTAGGAAGAAAAGAGTAACATTAATCAGTGACATGAGATGGGAGGGAAAGGGAGAGATGAGGAAAATTGCATGGAAATGAAGGGAGACCCTCATTGCTATACAAAATTACATATAAGAGGTTGGGAAGGGAATGGGAAAATAAACAAGGAGAGAAATGAATTACAGTAGATGGGGTAGAGAGAGAAAAAGGGAGGGGAGGGGAGGGGGGATAGTAGGGGATAGGAAAGGTAGCAGAATACAACAATTACTAAAAGGGCAGTATGTAAAATTATGGATGTGTAACCGACGTGATTCTGCAATCTGCATTTGGGGTAAAATTGGGGGTTCATAACCCACTTCAATCTAATGTATGAAATATGATATGTCAAGAGCTTTGTAATGTTGTGAACAACCAATAAAAAAAAATAAAAAAAAAGAGAATGCCACCGACTGGATAAATTTATAATAATATGGGAATCTATTGTGCTCATAGTGCTGGATGTTGAGAAGTCTAAGACAGAGGGACCAGAATCTGATGAGGGTCTTCTGGCTGCAAACACCCCATGGTGGAATGAAGAAGAGAGACAAAGAGAGTGAGAGTAAGAGAGAAAAGTGGAAAAAAGGAAAGCCAAACTAAATCTTTTTGTAATCAACTCAATCCTGTGATGATGACATTAATCCAATCACTCCACCCACATGGCATTAGTCTTATCATTATGTCAGCTTTCTGTTCCTGTGATAAACTTTAAGGGGAAAAGATGTGGGGGAGGATCACAGTTTCAGAGGTTTCAGTTCAGAGTTGCTTAATCCCACTGCTTTGGGCCTGTATCAAGGCAGAACACAATGGCAGGGAGCACTTGACAGAGGCAAACTGCTCACCTCATAGCAGTCAGGAAACAGAAAGAGAGAGAATAGACACAGCCAGGGTCCAAATGTATCCTTCAAGGTCACATCTTCAATGACCTATTAACTCCAACTAGGCCATACCTCCTAAAATTTCCACCATATCCCAAGAGTACCACCAGCTAGTGACTAAACCTTCAACATATATGCCTTTGTGAGACATTCCATATCCAAACTACAACATTCTACTTCTGGGGCCCAAAGGCTCACATGCATCTTATGATGCAAAATAAATTTAGTCCATTTCCAAGAGTCCCAAGAGATTCAATAGTTTCAACATTGCTCAAATATCTATGCAAATTCTCCTCTGAGATTCAAGACAAATTTTTACCGGGCCATAGCCCACTTGCCTGTACTGGATTCGATTCTCACCACTGCATATAAATAAACAAAATAAAGGTCCATTAAAATATATATATATATATAATTTTTAAAATATTATATGGGGGCTGCAGTTGTTGCTCAGTGGTGGAGTGCTTGCCTAGCATGCGGTCCATCTATATCTAAAAAATATTTTTTTATTTTATTTATTTATTTATTTATTTATTTTTATTGTTGGTCGTTCAAAACATTACATAGTTCTTAATATACCATATTTAACAGTTTGATTCAAGTGGGTTATGAACTCCCATTTTTACCCCATATACAGATTGCAGAATCACATCAGTTACACGTCCATTGATTTACATATTGCCATTCTAGTGTCTGATGTATTCTGCTGTCTATCCTATTCTCTACTATCCCCCTTCCCCTCCCCTCCCCTCCCCTTTTCTCTCTCTACCCCCTCTACTGTAAATCATTTCTTCCACTTGTATTATTCTTCTCTTACCCCTCCTTTCCTCTTATATGTAATTTTGTATAACCCTGAGGAACACCTTCCATTTCCATGCGATTTCCCTTCTCACTCCCTTTCCCTCCCACCTCTCATCCCTGTTTAATGTTAATCTTCTGCTCAAGCTCTTTGTCCCTACCCTGTCCTTGGTTACTCCCCTTATATCAAAGAAGTTATTTGGCATTTGTTTTTTAAGGATTGGCTAGCTTCACTTAGCATAATCTGCTCTAATGCCATCCATTTCCCTCCAAATTCTATGATTTTGTCATTTTTTAATGCAGAGTAATACTCCATTGTGTATAAATGCCACATTTTTTTAATCCATTCATCTATTGAAGGGCATCTAGGTTGGTTCCACAATCTTGCTATCGTGAATTGTGCTGCTATGAACATAGATGTAGCAGTGTCCCTGTAGCATGCTTTTATTAAGTCTTTAGGGAATAGACCAAGAAGGGGAATACCTGGGTCAAATGGTGGTTCCATTCCCAGCTTTCCAAGAAATCTCCATACTGCTTTCCAAATTGGCTGCACCAATTTGCAGTCCCACCAACAATGAACAAGTGTACCCTTTTCCCCGCATCCTCTCCAACACTTGTTGTTGTTGAACTTCATAATAGCTGCCAATCTTACTGGAGTGAGATGGTATCTTAGGGTGGTTTTGATTTGCATTTCTCTGACTGCTAGCGATGGTGAGCATTTTTTCATGTACTTGTTGATTGATTGTATGTCCTCCTCTGAGAAGTGTCTGTTCAGGTCCTTGGCCCATTTGTTGATTGGGTTATTTGTTATCTTATTGTCTAATTTTTTGAGTTCTTTGTATACTCTGGATATTAGGGCTCTATCTGAAGTGTGTGGAGTAAAGATTTGTTCCCAGGATGTAGGCTCCCTGTTTATCTCTCTTATTGTTTCTTTTGCTGAGAAAAAACTTTTTAGTTTGAGTAAGTCCCATTTGTTGATTCTAGTTATTAACTCTTGCGCTATGGGTGTCCTATTGAGGAATTTGGAGCCCAACCCCACAGTATGTAGATCATAGCCAACTTTTTCTTCTATCAGACGCCATGTCTCTGATTTAATATCAAGCTCCTTGATCCATTTTGAGTTAACTTTTGTGCATGGCGAGAGAAAGGGATTCAGTTTCATTTTGATGCAAATGGATTTCCAGTTTTCCCAGCACCATTTGTTGAAGATGCTATCCTTCCTCCATTGCATGCTTTTAGCCCCTTTATCAAATAAAAGATAGTTGTAGTTTTGTGGATTGGTTACTGTGTCCTCTATTCTGTACCATTGGTCCACCCGCCTGTTTTGGTACCAGTACCATGCTGTTTTTGTTACTATTGCTCTGTAGTATAGTTTGAAGTCTGGTATCGCTATACCGCCTGATTCACAGTTCCTGCTTAGCATTGTTTTTGCTATTCTGGGTCTTTTATTATTACATATGAATTTCATGATTGTTTTATTTATTTCTACAAGAAATGCTGTTGGGATTTTGATTGGCATTGCATTGAACTTATAGAAAACTTTTGGTAATATCGTCATTTTGATGATGTTAGTTCTGCCTATCCATGAACAGGGTATATTTTTCCATCTTCTGAGGTCTTCTTCTATATCTCTCTTTAGGGTTCTGTAGTTTTCATTGTATAAGTCTTTCACCTTTTTGTTAGGTTGATTCCCAAGTATTTTATTTTTGGGGGGGATATTGTGAATGGAGTAGTTGTCCTCATTTCCATTTCAGAGGATTTGTCGCTGATATACAGGAATGCATTTGATTTATGCGTGTTGATTTTATATCCTGCCACTTTGCTGAATTCATTTATTAGCTCTAATAGTTTCTTTGTAGACCCTTTTTGGTCTGCTAGGTATAGAATCATGTCATCTGCAAATAGTGATAATTTAAGTTCTTCTTTTCCAATTTTTATGCCTTTAATTTCTTTCGTCTGCCTAATTGCTCTGGCCAGTGTTTCGAGGACTATGTTGAACAGAAGTGGTGAGAGAGGGCATCCCTGTCTTGTACCAGATCTTAGAGGGAATGCCTTCAATTTTTCTCCATTCAGAATGATGCTGGCCTGTGGCTTATCATAGATTGCTTTTACAATGTTGAGGTATGATCCTGTTATCCCTAATTTTTCTAGAGTTTTGAACATAAAGGGATGCTGTACTTTGTCGAATGCTTTTTGTGCATCTATCGAGATGATCATATGGTTCTTATCTTTAAGTCTATTGATGTGGTGAATAACATTTATTGATTTCCGTATATTGAACCAGCCTTGCATCCCAGGGATGAATCCTACTTGATCATGGTGTATAATTTTTTTGATATTTTTTTAATCCGATTCGCCAGAATTTTATTGAGGATTTTTGCATCTAGGTTCATCAGAGATATTGGTCTGTAGTTTTCTTTCTTTGAAGTGTCTTTGTCTGGTTTAGGAATCAGGGTGATGTTGGCCTCGTAGAATGTATTTGGAAGTTCTCCCTCTTTTTCTATTTCCTGAAATAGCTTGAAAAGTATTGGTGTTAGTTCCTCTTTAAAGGTTTTGTAAAACTCTGCTATATACCCATCCGGTCCTGGGCTTTTCTTAGTTGGTAGTCTATTGATGGTTTCTTCTATTTCCTCTATTGTTATTGGTTGTTTAGGCTGTCTATATCCTCCTGACTCAATCTGGGCAGATCATATGACTTAAGAAATTTATCGATGCCTTCACTATCTTCTATTTTATTGGAGTATAAGGATTCAAAATAATTTCTGATTATCTTCTGTATTTCTGAAGTGTCTGTTTTGATATTGCCTTTTTCATCCTGTATGCTAGTAATTTGGGTTCTCTCTCTTCTTCTCTTCATTAGCATGGCTAAGGGTCTGTCGATTTTATTTATTTTTTCAAAGAACCAACTTTTAGTTTTGTCAATTTTTTCAATTGTTTCTTTTGTTTTGATTTCATTAATTTCAGCTCTGATTTTAATTGTTTCTTGCCTTCTACTTCTTTTGCTGTTGTTTTGCTCTTCTTTTTCTAGGATTTTGAGATGAAGTATGAGATCATTTATTTGTTGGTTTTTTCTTTTTTTAAGGAATGAACTCCAAGCAATGAATTTTCCTCTTAGAACTGCTTTCAATGTGTCCCATAGATTCCGATATGTTGTGTCTGTGTTTTCATTTAACTCTAAGAAGTTTTTAATTTCCTCCTTGATGTCTTCTAAAACCCATTTATCATTCAGTAACCTATTGTTCATTCTCCAAGTGATGCATGATTTTTCCTTCCTTCTTTTATCGTTGATTTTCAGTTTCATTCCATTATGATCAGATAAGATGCATGGTATTATCTCTACTCCTTTATATTGTCTAAGTGACATAATATATGATCTATTTTTGAGAAGGATCCATGTGCTGCTGAGAAAAAAGTGTAACTGCTTGATGTTGGGTGGTATATTCTAAATATGTCAATTAAGTCTAGGTTGTTAATTGTATTATTGAGTTCTATAGTTTCCTTATTTAACTTTTGTTTGGAAGATCTGTCCAGTGGTGAGAGAGGTGTGTTGAAGTCTCCCATGATTATTGTATGGTGGTCTATTAGACTCTTGAACTTGAGAAGAGTTTGCTTGACGAACATAGCTGCACCATTGTTTGGGGCATATATATTTATGATTGTTATGTCTTGTTGGTGTATGGTTCCCTTGAGCAGTATGTAGTGTCCCTCTTTATTCCTTTTGATTAACTTTGGCTTGAAATCTATTTTATTTGATATGAGTATGGACACTCCTGCTTGTTTCCGCAGTCCATATGAGTGGTATGATTTTTCCCAACCTTTCACCTTCAGTCTATGTATATCTTTTCCTATCAAATGCGTCTCCTGTAGGCAGCATATTGTTGGGTCTTGTTTTGTGATCCATTCAACTAGCCTGTGTCTCTTAATTGGTGAGTTTAAGCCATTAACATTTAGGGTTATTATTGAGATGTGGTTTGTTCTTCTAGCCATATTTGTTTATTAATGTTACTAAACCTGATTTGTTTTCCTCTTTGATTACTTTCCCCCCTTTACTGTCCTACCTCCCACTGTTGGTTTTCAATGTTATTTTCCATTTCCTCTTCCTGTAATGTTTTGCTGAGGATTTTTTGAAGAGATGGTTTTCTAGCTGCGAATTCTTTTAACTTTTGTTTATCATGGAAGGTTTTAATTTCATCTTCCATCCTGAAGCTTAATTTCGCTGGATACACGATTCTTGGTTGGAACCCATTTTCTTTCAGTGTTTGAAATATGTTATTCCAGGATCTTCTAGCTTTCAGAGTCTGTGTTGAGAGATCAGCTGTTATCCTGATTGGTTTACCCCTAAATGTAATCTGCTTCCTTTCTCTTGTAGCTTTTAAAATTCTCTCCTTATTCTGTATGTTGGACATCTTCATTATAATGTGTCTAGGTGTGGATCTCTTATGATTTTGCACATTCGGCATCCTGTAGGCTTCTAGGATTTGGGATTCTGTTTCATTCTTCAAGTCTGGGAAGTTTTCTCATATTATTTCATTGAATAGATTGTTTATTCCTTTGGTTTGGAGCTCTGTGCCTTCCTGTATCCCAATGACTCTTAAGTTTGGTCTTTTAATGTTATCCCATATCTCTTGGATGTTCTGCTCATGGTTTCTTAGCAGACTTGCTGAGCTGTCTATGTTCTTTTCAAGTTGAAATACTTTGTCTTCATTGTCTGATGTTCTATCTTCTAAGTGATCTACTCTGCTGGTAGTATTCTCAATTGAGTTTTTAAGTTGGTTTATTGCTTCCTGCATTTCTAGGATTTCTATTTGTTTGTTTTTTATTACCTCTATCTCCCTGTGAAATTGATCTTTTACTTCCTGGATTTGTTTATGTAGTTCCTTGTCAATGTGATCTTTCATTGTCTGATTTTGCTGTCTCATGTCTTCCTTGAGACTCCAGATCATCTGAAGCATGTATATCCTGAACTGTTTATCTGACATTCCATCTGTTGCAGCTATTACCTCTTCTAATGTTGAGTTGACCTGCATTGCTTGTGGTCCTTTCTTTCCTTGTCTTTTCATACTGCTCACGTTTCTTTCTGCTTGATGAAACTGTTGTGTTTTTGAAATTTTCCCCCTATTTATTTATATTGCTCTTGTATAGTTGGGAAATCTCCCTTGCAGGGCAGGTAGTGGCTGTGCTCCTCCTCTAATTAGGGTGATCTGTCTACCACGATGGTCGGTCGCAGGTCGGTCGCAGGTCTGCCCACCCTGCGGGCGCGGGTGACAGCTCTGCTCTGCCCGCACTCCAATTGTGGTGACGTAACTACCATGCCCTCGGGTCGTTGGTCCTGATCCGGATGTGGGCGGCGGCTCTGCTCAGCCCCTACTCCAATTGGTGTGACATGTCTACCACGCTGGCAGGCCTCTAGGCCTGTTCCGCCGGTGGGTCGCAGGTCTGCCTACCTTGCGGGCTCGGGCAGCAGTTCTGCTCAGCCCCCACTCCCAGTGGGGGTACCTGACTGCCTCTCCAACGGGTCGCTGGGCCTTTTCCGGACACGGGCATCGGCTCTGCTCCACCCCCACTCCAACCAGTGTGACGTGACTGCCTAGGTGCTACTTGTCCACCACGCTGGCAGGCTACTGGGCCTATCCTGCCAGTGGGTCACAGGTCTCCCTACCTTGCAGGCTCAGACGGTGGCTCTGCACAGCCCCTACTCCAAATGGGGTGACTTGGCTACCGCGCCGTCGGGTCGCTGGTCCTGTTCTAGGCGTGGGCGGCTACTCTCTTCGGCCCCAGCTGCAGTTGGGGTGACGTGATACCACGCCGGCGGGTCACTTGGCCTGCTCTGGGCGCAGGCGGCAGCTCCACTCTGCCCCCCTGGCCCCCACAGCACCCAGCAGGACCCAAACCGAGAAACAGTCACCGCAGGTTCCCCAGCCCTGGGCCAAAGCAGCTTTGGGAGCCAGAACCCAGCCTCTCTGATCCCAGCCACGCTCCGCTAGGAGCAGGCTCCAAGGAGCGACCCCCGCGGGTTCCCCAGCCCCGGGCCAAAACTGTTCCAGGAGTCAGGGCCCAGCCGCCCCGAGCTCAGCGCACGCTCCACTTGGAGCTGGCCTCAACACGCAGTCTCCGCAGGTTCCCCAGCCCTGGGCCAAAGCAGCCCGGGGAACCAGAATCCAGCCACTCAGAGCCCGGCGCACGCCTTGCCAGGAGCAAGCCCCAAGGAGTATTCTCCACAGGTTCTCCAGCCCCGAGCCTGAGCAATCTGTCTGCGAGATGCAGGCAAATACCAGCCTGAAATCACCTGTTCCGTAGCTGAATGAGCTGAGATCAGTAGAAAACAGGGATGATTACATCAGCTCTCCAAGATGGCGGCTGCTGTCCTCCTCCGTGGTCTGACCGGTGTCGAGAACCGAACTGGACCGCTTCTCTCCTCTGTCTCAAAGCCGGAACTCAGCACTAAGCACGGCCATTGCACCACTGGCAGGATCCCCCAGAATCCGCATCGCTGCACTCCCGCTCTGGCACCTCGCCGCTTCCCAGCGCGCGCCGCAGACTCCAGCTGCGGGGCGGTCCGCAGATCAGGCAATGCGACCCTCCGTTTGGAGAAATCGCCCGCGACCGAGCCCCCACAACCGAACCTCACACAATGGAAATCCGTCCACTAGATTCTGGAGCACCTCAATTTCACTGGAAATTCCCAACAATATAGCCTTCAGCTGTTTCACCTCGTCTTTCTCCCGCACAGTGACGCGGCACACTGGGGTGATGCACTCCCTTCACCGCCATCTTCCTTCCTCCGCTCCTTATATATTTTTTTAAATGTTTCATAATTCCAAGGCATAATGACACAGGAGAAATATTCCAATTTCTAAAGTGAGGAATGGGGATATACAAAGGAAGGGTTTGACCAAAACCCAATAGGACAAAATATAAAACCTATAGCTCCATTTCCAACAGCTGGGACACACAGTGGTGTGATGTGAGCTCCAACAGACTTGACAGGCCTGCCCCTGCAGCCTTGCTTGCTGCAGCCCACACTGCCACTCTCTGTTCATTACCTGTGGCTTTCCTTGGCAGACATTCCATATTTCTTGCATCCCTGATTTCCTGAAGTCTCCACTGCCACTCTGGATTCATTCTCACAACTTCACACATTGCTCACTCACAGGCTGCTTAAAGGAACTCCAATTCTGTCACACACGTTGGTTGTTCTTCAAGGAACTCCAATTCTGTCACACACGTTGGTTGTTCTTGAGATCTTGGTGGAAGAATCCCCAACCCCAGAACACTTTCATTCTTCATGACTGTCCCAAAAAAAATGGCACCTCATGAACAATGCCAAAGTCTGCTGGCAGCTTGAACTTTATCACTGTGGCCTGTTCTAACCTTGACTGAAAAAGCCTCTTCAGGGAAGAGGGGGCCTGTGTCCCCATGTACCTCTATATCCCCAATGATCTACTTCCTCCAGTCAGGCTCCACCTCCTAAGTACCCATCACCTGAACATGGGAAAGGAAATCTTTTGGGAAAAAAATTCTTAGGGGGCCCTGCAAGAGCAGGGTGTCCCAAGGTTTTCTTCTCAAACAAAAGTCTTTGATCTGAGTTTACACTTGTATACCCTTTCAGTCTGCTATGGAGAGCGGGTTCTTTCTGACTTCTGAGATCCCTCAAGCTGTCTTTCTTATTGTCCTGATACACTGTACTTGGCTTCATTCAAATGGTATTAATCTCTTCAGCAACCACACCCTCGTTGACCACAACTTTTCATACCATTTTCTGGCCAAATGAAAAACTTTCAAATCTTTCCACTCTGCATTTTGTGCTCAATATAAATCTGGCTAAAAGGAGTAATACCCATGCAAAAGACTAAATGCTGTGTTGCCTTGAAATTTCCTCCACCAGATTAACTAATCCTTT
The DNA here is from genome assembly GCF_964194105.1 of Spermophilus citellus. NCBI lineage: Eukaryota > Metazoa > Chordata > Mammalia > Rodentia > Sciuridae > Spermophilus > Spermophilus citellus. The sequence goes on along the minus strand of NC_138187.1, from coordinate 30,947,628 downwards.
AAACTTTAAACTCAGCCTCACACAAAGTCTCAGGGTATGGACAAAACGTAGACAAGTTCTTTTTCTAGGATATAGCATAAATGGCCTAAAGTTCAGTTCCTAGTCAAGTCCTCATTTCTATCTGCAACCTCATTAGCAAATTCTTTACTCTCTGCATTTCTATAGAAGTCTGATCTTCTGAGTCCTCACCAGAACTGCCCATTAAGCTTCACTTCCAGCATTCTAGAGCTTCACTACTCTACAATTCCAGAACTTTTGAAAAGTCTTCCAAAATTAATTCCAGAGGCTTCTGAACCACAGTATCAGGTATAATCACAACTATTACCCCACTATTGAAAACCAATTTCCTGTGTTATCCAGCTTCATTGCTGTGACAAAACACCCAAAATAAACAACTTAAGATGAATACATTTATTTTGGCTCACATTTTAAGAGGTCACTATCCATGGTCCCATTGCTTTGGGTATGTGCAAAGAATGAACATCATGGTGGTGAGTAAATGACACAGGAAATATGCTCACCTCATGGAAGACAGGAAGCAGAAAGAGAGGGAAGAAAGGGCCTGTGTCCCCATGTACCTCTATACCCCCAATGATCTACTTCCTCCAGCCAGGCTCCACCTCCTAAGTACCCATCACCTCCTAATAGCACCATCAGCTTGGGACCAAGCCTTCAATACATGAGTCTTTGGGGTCATTGCAGATATAAACCATACAAATAAATACAAAAAAAATGAAGAGAAAACAATCAAAATATGTCACTACAAAAGAGAAGTCATCAAAACTTTGTAGAAAACATCTACAAAGAGAGAAATAAAAGAACTAAAAATAATGACATAAGACAATTTTAAAATGGTAATAGTAATCCTTTACTTATCACCAATCACTTTACATGCAATGAAATTAATGATCAAAAGACCTAGAGTGGCTGAATTGATTTAAGAGAACAAAATACAACTATATGCTGTCTTCATGAGATTCTCTTCAGGTTTCAGGTCACACATAGGCTGAAAGTAAAGGAAAAGAAAAAGATATTCCATGCAAACAGTAACTGAAAGAAAACATGGTGAGGTTATACTTATGTAAGACAAATAGGTAAGTCAAAACTGGCATTAGAGACAAAAAATGTCATTATATAATGATTAAAGGGTCAATTCAATAGGAAAATGTAATGATTAAAAATAGGTATGCAAACTGGTTGCAGTGGGACACACCTGTAATCCCAACCACTAGGGAGGCTGATACAGGAGAATCACCAGTTTATAGCCAGCCTCAGCAATGGAAAGGCAATAAGCTACTCAGTGAGACCCTGTCTCTAAATAAAATACAAAATAGGGCTTGGGATGTGGCTCAGTGGTCAAGTGTCCCTGAGTTCAATCCCCAGAACCCCAAGAAAAAAAAGGTATGCAACCAACATCACTCTACCTAATTTAAGGCAAACACTGACAGATCTGAAGGAAGATATCATCAGCAACACAATAACAGTAGGAGCCATTAATTCATAACAGATTAATCATGTAGATAGAAAATCCATATGGAAACAGAATACTTGAACACAATACACCAAATGGACCTAACACAATGGAAATACAATTGGAAGGACACAGGAGCTAATATGAAGGATTCCTAATGAACAAAGCTGGAATAATTTGACCAAAAGATAAGTAATGTGATGCTGGATTGCAACCCAAAAGATAAAATAAATCTCCATGAGCTTATTTGTGCATAAGTAATTAAACAAATGGAGGAGAAAGGAAGTCTTCCGCTCAGAAGCATTACAAATAATTCAAGTGGACACACATCTCACACACAAACACACTTTTGCCACCAGGCGTCGCTTGGCTCCGGCCCCTGCCCCCAAATGCATTCTCCTAGCTGCTTTCTCAACCCCTTAGGCGTGTGCTAAACTTTGTGACTTTTTTTTTTTAATGTGGTGCTGAGAATCCAACCCAGGGCCTCACCTGCTCTCCCTGAGCTACAACCCCAGCCCAGTAACTGGTTTTTAAAGCACAAATAAATAATGGGAAAATGTGCATTTTAAAAATAAAAAAATAAAAACCTAGCTAACACAGCCTTAACCTCGGGCTGAAGATTAACAACGCCAGGGAAAAGCCTCACCCTCCAGAAGAGACACTTGGGCGCTCCCAGCCGCCCAGACTGCACATCCGTTCCTTCACCAGATCCATCGGGATGGCTCTTCCGGTCTCCCCTTCTAGGAACCACCAGGTCTCCAGAGTGCACTGAGTTTAGTTCCGACCCACCCGTCAAAAGACTGTCTAAGGGATGGGCCTGTCTGTCTTCCTCACCTCAAGATGCCCCTCTACCCTCTTTGGCACCTGGCAGAGAGCACCTTCCGGTGGAGGAGGATACCCATGACCTGAGAGGGCCAGGGTGATGCAGTCTGGCTCTCACTGTGGATCTGAGGAGTTGAGATCCTAGAAGGTCCACGTGGGGCTCAGAAAGTGGAGGATAAGTAGGGATGGCCAAATTTCCTTCTAGGAAGTCCTAATCACTGTGCCAAGAACAATGGCTTCTGTGGTGAAAGATGCTGAATTGCTGCCAACACTCCTAATGAGTCATATCACACATTAACATAGAAAAATCTCGCAGAAGTCCCTAAGTAAAATTGAAAATCTACCATGAAAGTTTCTTCTCAATTATGTTTTGTATGTCAAAAGCATCAAAGGGGTTCAGTGTTTCAGTCTGTTGTTTCATTATTATTCGTTATTATTATTAATTACGGACATTTGAATCCCATCCATACCTAATGAGCAGAGGAGGGTCAACATCAAGACCCACAAAAAAAAAGAGGAAAAGGACTGAATAATATGAGGTGAGGATATGAATGTGGTTTTTTCCCCCCTCAAGTGAAAGTTTAACTTCTTCCCAATTGTAGAGGAAAGATTTGGAACTGTTGCCACCAGTGATTTAAAAGGAAGCCAAGGGATGAAAAAATAAAATTTGTTTTTCGGCTCCACTTGATATCAGACTAAGGATTTGTAGAAGAATCAATCAACCTTGCAACAGCCCACAGGAAGAATGGGAAAAAGTATTGATGAGTTTCCCAATGATAAGAAATTAACAATGTGGGTACTGGAAGAAGTCCTGATAGGAAAGTGTAATCATTTCTTAGAACTGCCAAAACAAAGCTTAGGGAAATCTTTAACCAAGTCCACTGTCCCTGTGTTCTCAGTTCCAATATAGCTGCTAACATCAGAAATGGTAAAAATGTTTTTAAAAGCTCTTTTTAATATTCAAAATATTCATATTTAAATATAATTAATATAAAATATTTTTAATATTTGAATATGACTTAGATGCACCTTGGAAAATTTTCTGTCCTAGCTCCACTGGCCGTAAATTCCTTAAATGAGACTGCATCTTCTGAAGCACAGTGAGGGTGAATATTAAATAGTTCAATTAGGAGGATCCAGAGGAGAAAGAAGTGTTTGAGTGGCCACTAGAAAAGTGACCAATGAGGGCTACCATATTTGTTTGTGTGCATCTTATACAGGAGCTAAACGGAACATGAAATTGGAATCTGAATGGACAGTACTGATGGACTACCCAGGACACAAATGAAGGGGGAAAGGGAGCCAAGGAATGTGTGTCTCTAAGCCAGAGTTCAAGGAGAGAATTTTCATTCAAAAGAAGAATAGCTTTATTTCCCATGAGTCATTAATGGCGTAACTAAAGATGTTAGAGGACTCAGACAAAGAATACAGCCAGAGGTGTGAGACAAAAGGAGAAGAAAAAAATGTCAGGTGTACTCTGTCCACAGTGCTATTGTACAATACCTCATGAGCTAGGTAAATCCCACCCAGTGAAGAGTTGTATCTCCCTCTGGAGGGATGACAGGGAGACTTGCTAGAGACTGAGGGCCAACTGAATTCCAATGATTATCCCAGATTTCCACATGAGGAGGTAGATATTTTTTAACCTCCAAGATGTCCTCCTAACATACTCCCACAGAAATCTTCAAGCTTTCTCTGCTCTCCAATTACCAGTAATGTTACCCTGAAGTGAAAATGTCTTTTTTTTCCCCCCAGAACAGGTGGTTAGTGTTGAAATCTTTATGGTATTCTGAGGATTCCTTTATCCAGACAATAGCATGAAGATTGAGATGGGGGGGAAAATAGCAATATACTATTACATATTTCTTAGTTGTGAAGTTGTATAATATCACTTGATGGTAGACTGATAAAGGTATTGTTAGACCTGGATGCAAAGAAAAGACCACCCACTCCAATTAAAATCAAATTAAAGCAAACTTATTATTTCGACTGGCTGTGCTGCCTCTCCCAACAAAAACTATGGGAACAAAAGACAGCCCCGCAACTTTCTAGAAGCGCAGTTTTATAGCCCAGAAAGTTACACAAAGGGGGGGTTTGAGAACTTACAGATAACAAAACTCTGAAGAGCATAACACAAAGGCTAGTTTATAATTTTGTTGGCCCCGACATCAGAATTTATGAAGGTCATTAGAGCCTCAGAGAGGGTTGTTATCTAGTTAGGGAAAGCCAGGCATGGGTGAGTTCAAGGCACGGGCAGGCATTCCAAGCAAGTTTAGAATTCTCAGTAATTTATAGTAAAGCCGAAATTAGCTTTTCATGCCTTTGTGGCAAGTGGCTCCCAATTTTAAGAGGGAATCAGGCTGGGTTTATCAGTATATGCTGTGACCCTTAAAGCAACACTAAAATAAAACCATTGTAAATAATAAATTAACAAGGAAATAAAGTGGAATGATTTTAAAATCTTGATTTATCAAAAAGAAGGTGGGAAAAGAAAGAAATACAACAAAATGCAAATAGCAAGATAATAGACACCAATCTCACTGTATTAATGATCACATTAAACATAAATGATCTGAGTTACCCTAAACCAAAGGCAGAGAGTTTGGTTATATCATCTTAAAAAGAAAGTCCCAACTATGATCATTTTATATGAAGACCCATATATGTTTAAAGTAAAAGAATTAAAATGATATAAGATGTCAATACTAAAGAAATCTAGAATGACTATATTATATCAACAGATTTCAGAGCAAAGTATAGTACCAGAGATAAAGTTCATTTCCTAGTGATAAAGGTGTCAATTTTTGTCATGTATTTCACCTTTAAATACATTACAAACTCCACAATATGCTGGTTTTGTTTTGTAAAATAGTCAATTACTTTCCTGTTGTGGTTCTCCAAAGAAACAGAACCAATAGGACGTCTGTGTATATACACATATGCATAAATGTGTGGGTGTGTGAGATTTATTATAAGTAATTAACTCACATGATTATGATAGCTGCCAATTCAAATCCGCCATGTGGGATGGCAGCCTCAAGACCCAGAAAAAGCTGATGTTCAAGTTCAAACGCCATCAGGCAGGAAGAGCCAAGATGGCTGATGAAGTTCAATGCTATAGAATTCCCTCCTGCTCCAGGGAAAGGTTATTTGTTTTCTATTCAGATTGTCAACTGATTGCATGAGGCCCACCCTCATTAGAAAGGGCAATTGGCTTTACTAAAGGCTACCAATTTAAATTTAATCTCATCCAAAAGCATCCTCACTGAAACAACTAGAATAATTTTTGGCCAAATATCTGTACACCCTGTGAATCAGAAATATAATACATACATCTATCATCAAAATTACTTTTTAGAGAGATTTAAATAACAGCAGATATATTCATTCATTACCATTTCTGGTGCTTTTATATTCCTTTGTGCAGAAAGAGATCTTCATCTGGTGTCATGTTCTTCTGCCTAAGGAACTTTCATTAACACTTCTTGAAGAGTTGACCTACTATAGATAAAATTTTTCAGCTTTCCTATACCTGAAAACTTCTTTATTTAACCTTTTTTTTTTTTTGAAAGGTTTTTCTGAAAGTTATAGAACTCTAGGTTAAAAGTGCTTTCTTTCAGTATTTTAAAGAATTTTCTCTCTTACATTGTTTCCAATAAGAAATGCAAGGTCATCTTTGTCTTTGTTCTGCTATAAAAATCAAGTCAAAATCAGAGACATAAATGTAAAAGTTAAAACTGTAAAACCCTTAGATGGTAGCACAGATGTGAATTTTCACAGCTTTGGATTAAATAATGTCTACTTAAATATGCAGCAAAAATCACAAAGAACAAAAGAAAAAAATGAATAAGTGGATTTCATCAAAATTTAAAACTTTATTTTTTGTGGTGCTGGGGATTGAGCCCAGGGCCTTGTGCATGCAAGGCAAGCACGCTACCAACTAAGCTATATCCCCAGCCCCCAAATTAAAACTTTTGTGCATTAATGAACACTATCAAGAAAGTAAAATACAACCCATAGAGTGGGAGAAAATGCTTGGAAATAATGTTTCTAATAAATATCTAATATCCATAATATGTAAAGAGCTCTTAGATTATAACAACAAAACCACAAATAATTCAAATTTAACATTTGCAAAGGATTTGAGCCAATATTTCTCTAAAGAAAATATACAAGTGGTCAATAGCAAGTGTAAAAATGTTTAACATCATTAGCCATTAGGGAAGTGCAAATCAAAACAATGAGATGACACTTTATATCCATTTGGATGGCTAGAATTTTGCTTTAAAACACAGACACATAAAAAAATGACAAGTGTTGGGGCAGGGATTGTGGCTCAGTGCTGGATCGCTCACCTAGCATGTGTGAGGCCCTGGGTTCAATCCTCAGTACCACATAAAAATAAAATAAAAATATTGTGTCCATCTACAACTAAAAAATAAAAATATTTTTAAAAATTACAAGTGTTGGTGAGAATGTGGCTAGGATGAGACCTTTACACAGGGCTGGTAGATATGTAAAAATAATGCAGCTGTTCTGGAAGTAAGTTTGACAGTTTCTCTAAAAGTCACACAGAGTCATCATATACCCCAGCAATTCTACTCCTAAGTATTTACTCAAGAGAATCAAAAGCATGTTTACCAAAAAAAAAAAGGTGATATGCAAACATTTATAGAAATAGCATTCATAATACCCCCCAAAATGGAAACAACAGAAATATTCAGATAAACAAAATATTTGGTATGGTAATAATGGAATAATCAACCATACAGAGAAATAAAGTGCTGAAACATGCTACAACATGAATGAACCCTGAAAACATATGCTGCCAGGCACAGTGGCACACACCTGTAATCCCAGCAGCTTGGGAGGCTGAGGCAGGAGGATCACGAATTTAAGGCCAGCCTCAGCAACTTAGGGAGGCCCTAATCAACTCAGTGAGACCCTGTCTCAAAGTAAAAAACAAAAGGGCTGGGGATGTGGCTTAATGGTAAAGTGTCCCTGGGTTCAATTCCCAGTACCAAAAGAAAGAAGAAGAAAAGAAAGAAAACATTGTGCTAAGTGAAAGAAGTCAAGATGCAAAAGACCACATTTTGCTTGATTTCATTTATATGAAAAGCCCAGGGTAGAAAAATCCACAGAAGCCATAGCTGAGTGGTTATTTACATTTAGAGGTTGGGGGATAAGCATCTTTCAATTGAAAAAATATTCTAAAATTGTGTTTATGAATATACAACTCTGTGTCTATACTGAAATCCATTTAATTGTATACTTTAAATGGATAAATTACATGGTTTGTGGATTGTATCTCAATAAAGCTATTTTTAAAGGAGTAGGATAAGGAAGAATAATGATGGCATTTGGGTTTTGTTCCTTGGTCCCCATGTCCGAGCTCTGGCTATAGCAGATAAAGGATTCTCATGAAACACTTTTGTAACAGGAAGAAAAGTTTTTTTCTAGTTGTTACCAGATGATCTATTGATCATCTGACATACTTGGGGATAACTTAAGAAACAGTAACTATATATAATGGGACTTTTATGGGTGAGAAGGAACTACAGAGAAAGAGAACTCTGCAAAAAGATGGTGGAGGGAAGCATTCTCCAACAGAAATAAGGAAAGAGTCAAGAAACCTGATACTTAGATTTAAAGGATCTACTGAATCGCCCTGTTTTGTAAACCTCCCTGGTTGGTAGTTCCCAATCCAGCAGTAAATCTCTATCACCTTCGCTCAGTGATATTGAGGGTTATGGTCCTGCATTTGAGTTGTTGCTGCCCTGGAAACTGTGATCCCATGCAGTGCACCAAGTGAAGAACAAGAATTGAGCAGAAATCAGGGCCATCTACTGTCTTTCCTATTCCTATACCCCTCCCTTCCCTTTGTTCACCTTTGTCTGATTTACTGAACTTCTCTTCTTCCCCTCCCCATTCCTTTATTGTGACTTAGCTTCCACATATCCACAAAAAATATTCAACCTTTGATTTGGGGGGATTGGCGTATTTCAGTTAGCATGATAGTCTCCAGATCCATCCATTTACTTGCAAATGTCAGAAAGTTGTTCTTCTTTAATGGCTGAGTAATATTCCATGATGTATATATACCAAAATTTCTTCATCTGTTATGAATTGTGCTGCTATAAACATTAATGTAGCTGTGTCACTTGTAGTATGCTGATTTTAAGTCTTTTGCCAGAAAGAATGGGGTCCTAATTAGAAAAATATATATTCCATGCTTGTATAATTTTATGAAAGTGGATTCTACTAGCATGTATAATTAAGAAGAATCCATTTAAAAATGAAGAAAATAGACTCCGGCTCCAGGCGGCCAGCGCGAGCCGACCCAGGCCTCCCTGCTGCAGCCGAGCATCGTGGCGGCGCAGCAGTAGCAACAGCAGCAGCTCGCGCTAGGCCCCGCGCCCCGCGCAGCCCCTCCCGGCTCCATGCACGCAGACACGGCCCGCCGTCCGCCGCTGAGACCCGGCCGGCCGGGACCCGCCGGGGCTGCGGTGGCCTCGGGCTCCCGCGCGGCCCGCGGGTCTGGTCGCCCCCGCGGATCACCAAGGTCCGGCTGTCCAGTGCCAGGAAGTGGCCGTCCTGAGCGCCATGGCCCACTCCCCGGTGCAGTCGGGCCTGCCGGCCATGCAGAACCTAAAAGCAGACCCAGAAAAGCTTTTTACAAAATTGGAGAAAATTGGAAAGGGCTGTTTTGGTGCGGTGTTCAAAGGCATTGACAATCGGACTCAGAAAGTGGTTGCCATAAAAATCATTGATCTGGAAGAAGCCGAAGATGAGATAGAGGACATTCAACAAGAAATCAGTGCTGAGTCAGTGTCAGTCCCTATATAACCAAATATTATGGATCCTACTTGAAGGATACTAAATTGTGGATAATAATGGAATACCTTGGCGGAGGCTCTGCCCTGGATCTATTAGAACCTGGCCCTTTAGATGAAACTCAGATTGCCACCATATTAAGAGAAATTCTGAAAGGACTTGATGATCTTCATTCAGAGAAGAAAATCCACAGAGACATCAAAGCCGCCAGTGTTCTGCTGTGGAGCATAGATAGGTGAAGCTGGCCGACTTCAGAGTGGCGGGCCAGCTGACAGATACCCAGATAAAGCGGAACACCTTCGTGGGCACCCCCTTCTGGATGGCGCCCGAGGTCATTAAACAGTCAGTCAGCTTACGACTGGAAGGCAGACATCTGGTCACTGGGTATAACAGCTATAGAACTGGCAAAAGGGGAGCCCCCCCATTCCGAGCTGCATCCCATGAAGGTTTTATTCCTGATTCCAAAGAACAACACCCCCGACACTGGAAGGGAACTACAGCAAACCCCTCAAGGAGTTCGTGGAGGCCTGTCTGAACAAGGAGCCGAGCTTTAGACCCACTGCTAAGGAGCTGCTGAAGCACAAATTCATAATGCGCAATGCAAAGAAGACATCCTACTGATGGAGCTCATCGACAGGTACAAGCGGTGGAAGGCCGAGCAGAGCCAGGACGATTCCAGCTCTGAGGACTCCGACTCGGAAACAGATGGCCAGGCATCTGGAGGTAGTGACTCCAGGGACTGGATCTTCACAATCCGAGAGAAAGATCCCAAGAATCTTGAGAACGGAGCTCTTCAGCCGTCGGATTTGGAGAGAAACAAGATGAAAGACATCCCCAAGAGGCCTTTCTCTCAGTGTTTATCAACAATTATTTCTCCTCTGCTTGCGGAGCTGAAGGAGAAGAGCCAAGCATGTGGAGGGAACCTGGGGTCCATAGAGGAGCTGCGAGGGGCCATCTACCTGGCAGAAGAGGCCTGCTCCAGGATCTGCGACACCATGGTGGCCCAGCTGGTGCAGTGGCTGCAGAGATATTCTCTAAGTGGTGGAGGAACTTTGTCCCACTGAAACCCTTTGGCCTCTGGGGTTTTGTTTTTCCTCCTTTCTTTTGCATCCTCCTTTTGAAAGGAGAACCTTTGCCGGCTCTGCTGGAGGCGCCACAGAGGGCCACCCCCAAGGCCCAGCCGTCCAGGGACACACTCAGCCCTCCCTGTGCCACAGCCTGATGAAGTCTCTTGCATGGGGTGGGGAGGGCCAGCTCCTTCAAGCAATTATTTTATTTTTTTATTGTTTTTAATTTTAACCATAGTGCACATATTCAAGGAAAATGTCTTTGAAAACAAAACCCCTGAAGTGTATATTTGGGATTGTGATAAGGCAACTAAAGACATGAAACCTCAGGTATCCTGCTTTATTTAAGTCGATAACTCCCCCCAGAGATGGAGAATCGCTGGTGGATCTGTGTACAGACTGTATATAGCGTCATTTTTACAGAAACCCCTTTGGCGTGCATAAGGAATCACTGTGTACAAATTGGCCAAGTGCTTCTGTAGATAAGGTCCGTGGAGTAAATATTTGACAGGCCATACTTGAGTCTATTGCCTTGCCTTTATTACATGTAAATTTTGAATCATGTGACCAGTGATTTGGGTTTTATTTTGTATTTGCAGGGTTTGCCATTAATAATAATTAACGCCAATCGATGGAACACTCCCATTTGTACCTCGACAGATGCAAATGTCCCTCTTGTTTGTCCTTCACCCCTTTTGGTACACTTAGAAATTGATTTCCTTTTTCATCGATGGTACTATTTCTTAGTGTTTTAAATCGAGACATATCTTGCCTCATGAAGCTTTAAATTATTATTCTGAGTTTCCCAGAGGAAGTGCTCTTGTCTAACCTTTGTTTGGAGTCCTGCACCAGGCCTACTGTCCTGCCCACACGATTTTCTGTTGCACCTCATAGCGGAATCTGCATATCATCATCTTTCCCATCTGGAAGTGTCTGGATGCTTACACCAATAAATTTTGTAACACACTTAAAAAATATAAAATAAATTTTAAAAATAAAATAAAAATGAAGAAAATAGAAGCTTGTTATGGCTCAGTGGTAGAGCACTTGCCTAGCATGTGTGAGGCACTGGGTTTGATCCTTAGCACCAGATAAAAACAAATTAAAAAATAAAGGTATTGTGTCCATCTACAACTAATATATATAATAGTATATAAATATATATATATTCACTAAAGAAAATTAAAAATAATTTTAAAAAACAAAAAAACTATAAAGAATACACACACACACACACACACACACACACACACGAAATCAGAGCCATCAATGGTCAGTGGTCAACGAGCCATAAACACCTGAATTCTCAGTAGTCTTCCCAAGTATGTGTCTGTGTGTTGAATAATCTTGATATTAAGGGAGTTTGGGTTATGTATATACTTGGAAGGCCAAAGTTTCTAACTATGACATATGCTGCAGGGCTGGGTGGCATTCACAGATGATAGGTCTTTGAAGCTAGGAAGGAGCACAGAATATGGAACAGAAAAAAAATAAGTGGAGTAACTGACACAGGAAAGAGCAGCAACAGGAATGCCAATAATAGTCATCAGTATTTATTGAGGATGGCAAGAGAAGTCTGTGGTTTAAGGAAGCTTTTTCTGGCTGATGTTTGAACCAAACCCCGGAAAATTGTGATGCTGACACCAGGTAATTGTGGGAAGAAGACAGAGTCAGGAATTCTTTAAAGTAATGTTTTCAATAGCCTGGGCCAATGTGGTCCTTTGATATCCTTCGAGAGCCTCTAACTTGTCATGGATGTGAATCCCCACTAACTGAATGCTTCAAAGAAGATCCAATCATAGGGTTTCCTTCAGGCAAGCCAAGTGCCTTTATAACTGTAGAGATCCAGCAGAAGCTGAGACATTTCCTAAGTAGGAAAATTGAAGGGCAGGCAGTAGAAGGGACTGGTACTCGCATCCTGGTCCATGGGCGCAATTGTCCAATTGATGGGGATGGGCACTGGGGGATAGGCTTGGGGGCAGTGGTCATAACTCATCTGCCTGAAAACTGGTTATCTACTTGGAACATATGGAAGTTGTACTTCCCAGAAGGGTGAAGGATTTGCCCCCAGGTAGACGGAGACATCAGGGACAGGAAGTGAGAGGGTCTTTAGGGTCCTTCTCACCTGCTTCTAGAAACTGCTCTTTTGTTTCCACCACTGGGAAGTTGCCAGTTGGTTCCTTGTATCTTGTAGTACTCTCTGAAGTTGAGGAGGAAGATTTGTGCTTCAGGATCATCCACCATCTCCCCAAACCCAGAAGCACCAGCTCCAAAAGAGTAACCAAGAGACAGAGGCCAGTGAACCCAAACATGGTCTTTAGGAAGATGGTCTTCTCAGAGGGGCGGGACAGATTACAGGTTACACTGCCAATGCAAGGCTCTTGGCGACATGAAATGGAGCTGGGAATGTTGAACCCATACAAAAGGTACTGTCCCCCCAGGGATGCCGCTTCAAGAACCAGCCGAGCACCCAGCTGTGCCACATAGACCCAGAGAAGCTTGAGGTTTCTAGCCGCAGAGACCCTTCTGCTGCTGTCCCCTTTGTGGGTCAGGATCTCTTCCTTCTTCATCACCTTTTCTGATTCTTCCCAGTGCTCAATCACATGATAAAGGGTGAAGCCCATATAGAGGACACTGGGCACAGCCAACAAGATGACTTGGAAGGCCCAGAAGCGCAGCGGAGAGAGTGGGTGGAAGGCATCGTAGCAGGCCACCTTGCAGCCTGGTTGCTGAGTGTGACACACAAATTCTCTCTGATCATCACCATAGATCCCAGGCCCACTGGCAGCCAGCAGCACAAGACGGACTCCCAGGAGAACAGGAAGCAGGAGGCGTCCCACAGGGGTGGAATGCTGGCTCTCCTCAGCCAACAGCTGCCTCAGGAACCTGCCACACATCCTGTAATGGAACAGAGGAGGATGATCAGTGAAGGTGTTGCTCATTGCCCTTTAGAGGGAGCTTGTCACTCTTGACCTTGTCACTGCTAACTAGAGGATCTGAAAAGCCTTTCTGATCCTCTCCAAAGTCTGGTCAATCAAATATAGCATTAGTCAGCTTTGCATACCTACAACACAGCACCTGAGGTAATTAACTCTATAAAGAGAAAGGGCTCATTTAGCTTACAGTTTTGGAGCTTCAAAGTGCAAACAGAATAGCACAGGTTTGTTGAAAGTCATCCATTGAATACCTCACTTCATGTATTGGGTGGAAATGGCAGAGACTACATGTTGGAGCAAAATGCTCACATATGCAATCCAAGGAGAGGGTGGGAATGGATGGGGTCCCACAACCCCTTTCATGAGCATCTCTTCAATGACCTAAAAAATTCCCATAGGCCCCACCTCTCAAAGCACCACCCAATACAGTCACCCAGAGAGCCAAGTCTTTATATATGGACTTTTGGGAGAATATTCATGCAAACTATAGCAAATATCAAGATTCTGCCCTTATTTAACTAACGGAATCATCCATGTAAGATAATGATACAGTAAAGAATGTGTGTAGGGGAGCTGGGGTTGTGGCTCAGCGGTAGAGCATTCGCCCAGCATGTGCGAGGCCCTGAGTTCATCCTCAGCACCACATAAAAATAAATAAAATAAAGGTATAGCATCCAACTACAACTAAAAAATAAATATTAAAAAAGGAAAGTGTTTAGGTGTGTATGTGTGTGTGTGTGCATCTGTCTCTCCCTCTCCCTCTCCTTTTCCCTCTTCCTCTCCCTCTCCCTCTCCATCTCCTTCTCTTGACAGTCAATAGTCAACGAGGCATAAACACCTGAATTCTCCGTAATCTTCCCAAGTATGTGTCTGTGTGTTGAATAATCTTGATATTAAGGGAGTTTGGGTTATGTGTATACAAGAATTGATCAGAAATCAGAGCCGTCTACTGTCTTTCCTATTTCTATACCCCTCCCTTCCCTTTGTTCACCTTTGTCTGATTTACTGAACTTCTCCCTCTCCCTCTCCCTCTCCTTCTCCATCTCCCTCTCCCTCTCCATCTTCCTCTCCCTCTCCCTCTCCCTTTCCCTCTCTCCCTCTCCTGATTCCCATTTCTGTATTCCTGGAATGGAGAACTGGCAGTTTGAGAATATCCATGTCCTTCTTTTCCTCCTTCCCTCTCTCCATTTCCCAAAGACTAATAGTAAGAAACCTGGGTGCACTTTTATTTCTCACTTTTGGGAGCTTTTCTACCAGGTCTGGTGCCACTAACAACATCATCTTAACCATATCAGTGCTGACACTGGGAGGGTACGTGCATTCTCTTGCCGTCTGCTTTTCTCTGGTGCTGTGCCCCTGGGTGCTCACAGGTGTACTGGAATGATCTCTACTCCCATCCTGGTAGCAAGACTAGAGGGGGACTATTTAAGGAGATTGATAGAGATGGGATTAAATAAACAGATTGAATTTCAAGGCTTAGTTTAGTCTGATGCTCTTTGAACCTTCCAAAATAGAAACAAGAGAATGATTTGAAGGTAACCCAGGAGAATCTGCCATGATTAAAGGCCACGGGGATTTGGGGCCAACACCAGAAATGAGAACACAGAAATTCAATTTTTTTTACTCTCCTTTGCCATTGGTCTTTGGGTATGTATCTCCCTCATGTTGATGGACAAGTTTCAGAAATGCATTAAGTTCCATGACCAAAATACCATCATGCTTCAAACCCAAGTTTGCCATATTGATCTCTGCCCTAACCAGTAGATTTTCTCAATGCCCAGAAGCTGTTTACAACAATTTCCATTTAACCCAAATCTTTACAAACCTGGTTCTTCTCACTGCCAGAAGACAATGTGCTATGATCTGAATAGTGGTATCCTCCCCAAATTCGTATGTTGGATCCCAGTACCAAATGTGACAGCAATCAGAAATGGAACCTTTAGGTCATAAAGGCTTTGTTCTTGTGGGATTAGTGCGTTTATAAAAGAAGCTTGAGAGAGCTTTTCTTTCCACCCTTCCATCATGGAGGACACAAAGAAGGCACCCTCTGTGAAGATCAGGCCCTCACCAGATGCTATATCTGCTAAGACCCTGACCTTCGACTTCCCAACCTCTAGAACTTGGAGAAGTACATTTCTGATGTTTATACATTATATAAAGCCATTTTGATATAGCAGCCTGAACAGACTAAGACATCATACAAACTTTCTATTCCACAGAGGAAATAGAAACTCTCAAGTGAAATTCCACAGTTACTACAGCTTACTACTAAGATAAATGACATCTTAGACAGAGATGGCCCTACACTTGCCCAATGTTATTCTCCCAAATCTATTTACTAGGTCTCTACTTTCCTGATTCTTTAAAGATTTGATCCCCAAATTATCTTCCCTGTAATTCAGATCTCTTACTTCCTGTTCCCTCTCTGGCTTTGAATATGCTTAGCTATCTCCCTTTAACTCTAATATCAATTACCTGGATTTCTAAGTTAACATGGCAGTAAATGAGACATATCTAATTTGTTTCATACCAGTTTCCAGATTATAATACCCAGTAATAATCACAAAACAACTTTAAATGAGCATGAGTATTATAAACTGTATATAAGGACAAAGCACATGCCAAAGCTTAGGCAGAAGGGATGGACTGAGATGCTCCCAAGGGATCATTCCAAGGGTCTTAGATTGACCAGATAAATATGTCTACCAGATGGGACACAAATGTGTTTTCAGCCACAGGGAGTCAGAGTTTGAATCTCTGCCTTCCTTCAGGCTCTATACTTCTACCTCCATCATAGACTATTAAACTTATGATGGCTATATTAGAAGTATATTGGGTTACTGAGATTTTTCTCTTAAAATGGGTAAGATTTTTAGAAGGCTTCATTTTTAATCTCTAAGAAGATATAAAGTTGGTCTCATAATTAAAGATGTAATATTAAAAATATTTCTTTCCAAAACTCCTCAAAAAATGAGAATAGAATCAGGTGAAGTGGCACACACCTGAAATCCCAGCATCTCGGGAGGCAGAGGCAAGAGGATTGCAAGTTTGAGGCCAGCCTCAGCAACTTAGGCCCTAAGCAACTTAGCAATACCCTGTCTTAAAATAAAAAATAAAAAGGGCTGGAAATGTAGCTCATAAAAAGGGCTGGGAATGTAGCTCAGTGGTAAAATGTTCCTGGATGCAATCCCTGGTTAAGAGAGAGAGAGAGAGAGAATAAATGGATTTTTTAAATGCATATACTCATGAGAAATAAATAAATGAGAAAAATTAATCAAAAATACTGCAAATAGAATAGGACAAGAATCATAGCGCAATTAAAACTTGAAGGCAATATACGATATTTGCAGGAAAATCAAATTGGGACACTGGAAAACAGACTTGGGAAACTCTTTTAGAATTGAGTAGAAGAAAATGAATAATGAATGTAACAAAAAGTAAGTAAATATAGGAACAATATCTTTTTTAATTCTGAAAATCAAGATAATAATAAAATCACTACAAGTCTAACCTAAAACTCTAAAATGCTCCAAAATCCAAAACATTTCGAGCACCATCATAATGTCACAAGAAGAAAATTTCATACCTGACTTTATCGGACACGTGCATCACAGACAAAAGGCAAGTGCTCTAAAAATATTATATAAAATTATCTTCAGGGCTGTGTGAGTATGTATAAAACAAATGAATTTTGTGTTTAGACTTGATTCTCAGGCTCATGATACTTCACTATGTCTATGCAAATATTCTAAAATGTTTTTTTTAATCCAGAATTCAAAACACTTCTGATCCCATGCATTTCAGATAAGGGATACTCAACTTGCAGCTGACTTACTGCAAGAGAAGCACTTAGTAAAGTACCTGAAAAAAAGTCATTCCTCCATAAATGTTTGACTGTTTTGTTTGAGTTGAACTTGAGCTCCACAGAAGACCAAAAGGAACATCTAGTTCCAAAGCTGGTGCTAGGTCACTCAACCTTGGCACTAGTTGGAACCCAATAATTCTATTTGCCTCTCTGCACAGTGGAAGATGTTTAGCAGCGTGCTTGGTGTCCACCCACTAAACACCAGCAGCATACTCTTTCCAACCAAAAAGGTCCCCAGACACCACTAAATGTCCTGGGGGCAATTTCATGCCCCTGGTTAAGAAGTGCTGTTACAGGGTAGCACTGGCCTATCATTTCTCCACTCTTGGCCTCTGTGAACAACTCTGTAAAGTAGTATGTCTGTAGACATTTCAAAGACCTTCTCAAAGAGCTTTTCTGGCCTTCCATTTGGGGGACCAGGATACTCAGTCCACCTTCCAGGTTGGATACAAATCTCCCCCCAATCAGTCCCTTTTGTGAGGATGCCCCCATCCCACCTCATAAGCTACAGGGTCCCTGGAGTTGAGGAGACAGCTCCAGGGATCTGAGATTATCTGCCCTGGCTCTCTTGGAGAGTTATCAGACTGAATAGTAACTCAGAAAATTCTCAAATTTTGGTCTCAGCCTCATCTTATTTCAAAATGCAAGCCCAATATATCAGGGATACCAGACCTGATTATAAGATGAATACTATTTTGGTGTCAACATACCTTATGTATAAACAGAGATATGATAAATTGTGGTATATATGTGTATTAAGAATTGTAATGCAGCTGGAGTTGTGGCTTAGTGGTAGAGCACTTGCCTAACGTATGTGAGGCACTGGGTTCAATTCTCAGCACGTATGTAAATGAATAAATCAATAAACATCTAAGGAATGAATCTTTAAAAAAAAAGAATTGTAATGCAAAAAGAAAAAAAAAGAGTACATGTATAATGGCATAATTTGGCGTGAACATACTTTATATACAGAGTTACAAAAAAATTGTGCTGTAAATGGGTAATAATGAGTGTAATGCATTCCACTATTGTCATGTATGTAAAAAATGAATAAATAAATGTTTAAAAGAAAGATGAATATTATGATGAAGAAGCAATGCTTGGGTAAAAAGTTAATTTCCCCCTCCTCCCCTCTGTCAACCTGTCTTCAGGGAACCTAGTCAACCCTGGGTCCCTCTCTATTGGATTGTAAATAACTGTCTCCAGGAGTCTGAGGATTCCCTCTTGAAATATAAACACTCCTGCTTTCCACGGGCCAGAAATTCAACAGGTGCCTGTGAAAAGAGTCCTTTATTCTTATACTTTGTAACTTTCTGAATTCTGTAGGAATGTAGCTACAATACTTAATTGCTAGTATAAAGTGTAGGTTTCTATGCCAATTAACTGCTGTTTAAACTAGAACCTCAGAGGCTTAGTTCTTGGAAATATAGCTCTTGGGGAGATGAAGTCAAGTCATCTTGAGTTACTGCTGCCCGTGGTAAAGGCCACTTGGTGATAACACAGGCATGTGTTTTACTGTCTTTCTTCTACACCTTTGAACTACTTATTATAAATTCCCTGTGCCTGGTCTTCCATCACACAGACCAAGAATTCAAACCCACTAAGTTGTAATGGTTAAGAAATGATGTCAAATTTCCTATAAAAGCTCCATGTAACTGCAGCTCAGGGCCCAGAACTTTAAAAGCACTCATCTAGATCCTCTGCATAAATAAATCCAAGTTCTGCAGCCCTCCCGTGTTTGGTCTCTTGCTGAGCATGATTTCCAAAACACCAGCACCCATTTAAATGCACTCCCAGCAGACCTGAAATGTAATAAGGGGCATGCCTAACAGGGTCCAAGGTCAGGAATTCAAGCACTTCCCACAGTCTGTATCTCTGATTTCCTTCCCCATGACCTCTCTCTTTCTTGTACCCACCCTAGGACCATGCCAGACAACCAAATATAGAGGAATCGTTTGCAAATAAGTTTGGGAATTGGCAGAATCTGAGCCCTGTCCAGATTTTAGTGAAGCATCACCTTGAGTTCAAGAGTTGGGAAAGCAAAGAAAGCCCAGACTTTGAGCAGATTTTCAAATAGCTAAAACAAATTCTTCAAATTCCATCATGATTTTGGAAATAATTTTTCTAAGCATCTTGTGTCCTTCCTTCCTTCCTTCCTTCCTTCCTTCCTTCCTTCCTTCCTTCCTTCCTTCCTTCCTTCCTTCCTTTCTTTTTTCTTTTGGTGGTGGTAGGGGGGATTCCACTGGTGGCAGAACCATCCCAGGGAGTTTAGGAGTAAGGGAGGGAATGTCCACCAACAAGGGAAGAACCTGTCAATGCTCACCCAGGCTCATTGCTCCCATCTCACAGCTTTCCGGAAAAACACACCAGATGCCTCTAGTCATCTATTCTATTCATATTCTAGTATGGCCATGAAGCATCAACACCAGCATCAGGAAGAATGCATCATTTCCTAGCACATATCCAACTTCTAGATCATATCTGGATCAATAATATCCCCTGGTGATTTGTGTGGTCAGAGCTAGAGAAACGTGTCTAGAGACCAGCAGCCTCCCGCCACCACTACTACTGGCAGGCCCTGTGCCAGCCTGGCAGCTCTTCACCCATGCACTCACCTGCACTCACTAGGCAGCTCTGAGCAGAAGCACCAGTCTCTGGGGAAAGAAGCAGAGAGAAGAATCCTCAGGCTGAAGCTCTGCAGGGTCCTGGCTCTCCCCTTGGCCCTGCCTCCTGGCACCACCCACTTCTCCCCCCTCCCCTTGTCATTCCTGGCATCTTCAATGCAAAGTGAAAGAATTGCAGCTGAAGGAGCAGGCACAGCCCTGCTGTTAAAGCATGAGCTCCCGAGAATGACTGTCTGTTGTTGAAGGCGAGGGGTGTGCTCTCTAAGAGAACAGAAACAGGGATTCTCAGACCCTGAAAGGGAAGCCTCCACATATTTCTGTGGTGGGGCCTTGCAGACAGCAAAAGAGAGCATTACCAAGGGTTTGAATATCTACTAAACCCCCTGCTCTCCTGCCCCAAGTATTGAAGCATAAGTTCACCCACAGAAGAGTGTGTGTGAGTGCATGTGTGTGTGTGTGTGTGTGTGTGTGTGTGTGTGTGTGTGTGTCTGTGTGTGGTTTGCTGCATTTCTTCCTCCTAGAATTCATGGTGACTTCCAGATGTCCTCTCCTCTTGACTGAGAGAAATAACACAGACTCCCCTCTTAGTATGATAGGCATCTGCTCCATGTTCCCCCCAGCAACCTAGAAAGCCCAGCCCTTCTCCACCATGTCCGAAGAGAATTGTGACATGGCCATTCCTGCCTCCATTGCTAGCCAGAATTCCCTCCATGGGAAGGGGCAAAGCTGGGCAAGCGGATGGCCAGTTAGGAAAGTAACTCTGGAGGCTGCCCAACGGGGAGTGAGGGACTGTTTCTAGGCTGCTTCTTTGTTGTTGGAAACAGACCCATCGAGAGGAACAGGCAGCACTCAGACAGAAGAACTCCAAACTTTATTTTATGCCAGCAGGCCCAGAGGAAAACAAACTCCAAATTCCGGGCTGTGATCCAGTTTCTCACAACATTTATAGGTTATTTGGCCTCATCTTGGACCCATCCTATCATTGAGGGTGGATTTTTCTTTTTAAAAAATTCCTAATCTACATGACTGAAGATGAAATGGCCCTTTTCACAGGCACCTGTTAAATCTCTAGCCTTGAAAGCCTCACACAGGGGTGTTTACATTTCAAAAGGTTGAAGTCAGAGACAGTTGCTTACAGCCCAAAAGGTAGGGACCCATGGTTAATTAGGTTTCCTGAAGAAAGCCTCTCAGAAGGAAAGGAGAACTGAGTTTAAAATTTTACTTTACAACCAGGTCTGGTTTTGCCATCTCATTCCTCAATTTGATGGCCTCTTAACCTTTTTAAGGGACATCATCTTTGTCCGTATCCTCTAGACTAAGCTGCTGGTAACTCTGGAGGACCATTTGGAAGTTCATGGCCTACAGGTGGGGGGAGACAAGTTGAGTCAGTGAAGCCAGATTTAAAGTTAGGTAGTCAGTGTAGTTAGGTAAATCGGGTCTAATACCGAGTGAAATCTAAAATGGAGGCCATGCTGGGAATGACTCAGGGAAAACACAGGACAATGGAATGTTAATGAAGTCCTGAAAAAAACCTAGGCCAAAGTCCACCTCAAAGAAGTGTTAATGAACAGCCCCCAACAAACTTAAAGATACCGCATCCCAAAGAAATGATAATGAAGTCCTTCCTGCCCAGATGACTTCTTTGGCCCACCTGTGTCCCAACCCCTCCCACCTACATTCCATCACCAAACCTATAAAAAGGGGAACACATTTGCCCGCCAACTGGATTCCACCTCTTGGGTCCCCTTCTTCCTCCGGGAGAAGTCTTTTCCTCTGTCCTCTAATAAACTTCTAATTTCTACTCTGACCTTGCCTCGGCGTGCTTCTTTGGTGTTATTCTTCAACATCGGGGAAGCAAGGACTCGTCACCGGTCAACAGCGGTAACATATATTGGAGGTCCCATTACCGAGATTCTACACCGAGGTAAGCACCTCTCTACGCACCCCATATCTGTTTGAGGTGCATCTTTCTCTTTCTTTCTGGAGGGTAAGGTGGGCACCCAACGGCTACTTAAACGCAATTAGTGCAGCCGCCACTCTACAAGACTCAGATGAGAGGTTTCCCGGCCTAGGCAGCTCTCAATCACCTGTTCAATACAGAGCAGGCATGTTGGGTTCTGCCGAAGCCACTTCCAACTTTTCTGTCTGGGCCCGGAGAGCAATTGGCGTGAGTACACAGTGTCCCGAATCCCGATCTGCCTCGGATGCATGGAGGTGGAGGAAAGAGTTTGGAACAACTGCGGAATTCCGGTCTGGGCTACCCTCAGACATTTCCAAAGGTTCCTTTCTCTTGAGCCCCCTCCCGACAACCCTCAGGGGTATCTAGGATGATCGGTAGATGAATGGCACTGAGGGAAAGCCCCAATCACATTTGTCTCCGTATGGGCCATGCAACACTCCCAACCCCACATCCAATCCCTCCTGGATGTTCCCCTTCCTTCGCAGGTCAGAAACGTTAGCAATTCGGGCTGTAGGACTGAGAAAAAGGCATGGGATAATTAGTAAGATCTGCCCAGGTTCCCTAAGGTGCATAGGTAACTTTCAATAGTCTGTTTTACCGCCCAATGTTTAAAATGTGCTGTGTTCCTTAAGCTGCTAAGAGAAGCGTTTTTAGAATCAACTCCTCCGGTAACCTGCTAGTCTACAGAGCAAAGGCAACAAAAAGTGCACGATTTTCTTTTTCAATGGGTTTTAGTGGCCGGGAGGATAAGCAGTAAGGCCCTTAAGTCTGAATCCTCCCCGGGTCTCTGGCACAGGGCAAACTGAGACCCTAACACTTTGCTAAAGGGGACCAGAAACCCCTTAGCAAAGCAAGATGAGAGACGAGTTTTCTGGACCGTTTAGGAGGCTCAAGCTTAGGGAGATCAACAGTTTTCTCCGGCGCGGGCGCCTGAGTTCTGTTTTTTTCTCTCTCCACTCAGATGGGAACCTCACTCTCTAATACGTCAGGTACGCCACTTACCTGCGTATTAAAAAATTGGGATAAATTTGACCCTCAAACGCTCAAGAAAAAGCGCCTCATTTTCTTCTGCCGCCAGGCCTGGCCTCAATACAAACTCCCTGACGGAGAAACCTGGCCGCCAGAGGGAAGTATCAATTTTAATACTATTTTACAACTTGATAAATTTTGCAAAAAGGAAGGGAAATGATGTGAGGTGCCATATGTTCAGGCTTTCTTTGCTCTAAGGGAAAATCCTAAATTATGCAAATTATGTCCACAATGTAAAGTAGACTTAGCCATGGTATCTGCCATGAAGAGAGAAAGTCTTGGGGACTCACCTACTGAGGAAAAAGAATCAGGAGAACCCACCAAATCCCCATCAGCTGTTGATGCGCAACAACAGCCTTCCTGTCCTCCATATCCTGGCCCCCCTGCATCTGCCCCAACAGACAAACCAAATGTATTACCTCTCCAGGAGATGCCAGGAGGAGAATTTGGGCCAATCAAAGTACATACCCCCTTCTCCCTTCAAGACTTAAGGCAGATAAAAGCTGATTTGGGGAGATTTTCAGAGGACCCAGATAGATATATTGAGGTATTTCGAAACCTATGCCAGGTATTTGACCTTGCCTGGAAAGATATTATGCTATTACTCAACCAGACCTTAACTTTCAATGAGAAAGAAGCAACTCTAAGAGCAGCTGAGAAATTTGGGGATGAACTACACCTTGCTCCTTCCCCAGCAGAACAGACTAAAAGCAAGCCTAATTACCCAACTGGAGCACAGTCAGTTCCCAGAAATGATCCTGAGTGGGACCCAAATGATGAGCAAGTTGCTTGGAAAATTAGCCATTTTCAAGTATTGATCCTTGAAGCCCTTAGGAGAATCAAGCAAAAGCCCATTAACTATTCTAAAATTTCAGAAATTATTCAGGGCCCCCAGGAAAGCCCTGCTGTTTTCATGGAGAAACTCAGAGAGGCAATGAGAAAACACACCACCGTGGATCCTGAATCCACAGAGGGCCAACTACTTTTAAAAGACAAATTTATCACCCAGTCAGCCCCAGACATCCGGAGGAAATTACAAAAATTGGCATATGGCCCTGATCAATCTTTAGATAACATCCTCCGAATTGCTACTTCGGTTTTCTATAATAGAGATATAGAGGAAAAAAAGGAGAAAGAACTTAGAGACAGAAAAAGAACTGAAACGCTGGTATTTGCTCTCAGAGGAGTAAGCTCCCAGGGTGCAGGAGGACGAAATGCTCCTCAATCCACGAAAGGGACTTGTTTCCAATGTGGAGAAGAAGGACATTTCAAACGGGATTGCCCAAAAGCCAAGCGACCGCCTCCACAGCCCTGCCCTAAATGTCAAGGCAATCACTGGAAGAGTGACTGTCCTCAGGGGCGTAAGTCCTTGAAGTCAGACCCCTCTACACAGGCCTGACGGGGCCCAAGCTCAACCTTGGCTCCCGTGACTCCTATCACCGCATGTGAGCCCCGGGTACGCTTCTTCGTAGGGAACCAAAAGGTCAACTTCCTTTTAGATACTGGCGCCAGTTATTCTGTACTCACCTCCTATCCTGGACCTCTTTCCTCTAATACTGTAACCATACAAGGGGTGTCTGGACGGCCTATTACCAGAAGGCTTACTCCCCCACTGAGTTGTGAATGGGACGGGGTGATGTTTTCTCATGCATTTCTGATAGTCCCAGAATGTCCTACCCCTTTATTGGGGAGAGACATACTTTCAAATCTTCAAGCATCAGTTACAATGAATTTAAGACCAAGAGGACCATTATGTCTGCCTTTATTAGAATGTGATATAAACCCTGAAGTGTGGGCTACTGAAGGCAAAATTGGAAGGGCGAAAAGTGCAGTTCCAATCAAAATAGTCTTAAAGGACCCTTCTGTCTTTCCACATCAGAGACAATATCCCCTACGCCCAGAGGCAAAAAAGGGTTTATTGAAGATCATTCAGAACCTCAAAAGACAGGAACTTTTAGTGCCCTGCAATAGCCCATGTAACACACCCATTTTAGGAATTCAAAAACCCAATGGGGAATGGAGACTAGTTCAGGACCTGAGAATAATTAATGAAGCAGTTGTTCCTCTCCACCCTATGGTTCCTAATCCATACACTCTGTTATCCGAGATTCCAGCAACTGCTGCCTGGTTCACAGTGTTAGATTTAAAAGATGCCTTTTTTTGTATACCCTTAGACTCCCAATCACAATATCTGTTTGCCTTTGAAGAGCCAGATAGTGGATCTCAACTAACTTGGACTGTATTACCCCAAGGGTTTAGAGACAGTCCCCATCTGTTTGGCCAAACCCTAGCTAAGGATTTAACAGAGTTTAGAGATAAGACATCTCTGACTGTCCTGCAATATGTAGATGATATACTTTTGTGTGCCTCCACTAAAAGGGAATGTCAAGAGGCTACTAAAGAACTTTTAAACTTCTTAGCTGATAAAGGTTATAAAGTCTCAAAGAAAAAAGCTCAATTGTGCCAAAAACAAGTTCAATATTTAGGATTACAGCTGTCTCAAGGAACTCGCAAGCTAGGACCAGAAAGAATAACCCCCATAGGACAATATCCTCTACCTCAGACCATAAGACAACTTAGAGGCTTTCTAGGGATAACTGGATACTGTAGGCTTTGGATCCCTAGATATGGGGAAATAGCAAAACCTCTCTATAGCCTCCTCAAAGAAACACTACATCAAGGAACAACTTCCCTCATATGGGAACCAGAACAGATTAAAGCCTTCAAGGCATTAAAAAGGGCCTTACTCCAAGCCCCTGCCCTCAGCTTACCCACTGAACAAAAATTCAACCTATTTGTTACTGAGAGAGGAGGAATAACCCTAGGAGTGGTTACACAGAAGAAGGGACCAACTCAACAGCCAGTAGCTTATCTCAGTAAGGAGCTTGATCTTGTGTCCCGAGGATGGCCTCATTGTTTGAGGGTAATAGCAGCTGTGGCCTTGCTAGTTCCTGAGACAATTAAAATCACCCTGGGAAGAGACCTTGTTGTTTACACCTCCCATGATCTCTCAGGAATTTTAAATACAAAAGGTGAACTATGGCTCTCAGACAATCGCCTTCTAAAATATCAAACCTTACTTTTAGAAGGACCTGTAACTCAAATAAGGACTTGTTCTAGTTTAAACCCAGCTACCTTCCTCCCAGAGAAATTAGAGGGAAATCCTGAACATGACTGCCAACAAGTCCTGTCTATAAACTACTCAGCTAGAAAGGACCTTCAAAACCTTCCCCTATCCAATCCTGACCTCACCATGTTCACAGATGGGAGTTCCTTCATGGAACAAGGAGAACGCAAAGCTGGATATGCTGTGATAACTTTACATGACACCATAGAGGCACAATCTTTGCCCCCAGGCACAAGCTCTCAACTAGCCGAATTGATAGCCCTAACAAGAGCATTAGAAATAGGGAAACAACAGAGAATTAATATTTATACTGACTCCAAATACGCCTACCTAATCTTGCATGCACATGCAGCAATTTGGAAGGAAAGAGGATTTCAAACTACTGGGGGAACATCTATAAGGAACTATGAGCAAATCTTAAGACTGCTAGAGGCTGTCCATTTACCCAAAGAGGTAGCAGTAATTCATTGCCAAGGACATCAAAAAGGAATAGATGAAATAGCAGAAGGGAACAGACTAGCAGACCAACAAGCCAAGGAGGCTACTAAGGGTAATTCACAGATAACTACCTTAGCCCCTTTGATATGGACAGGTCCTCCCCCAGAGATAAGACCTCAATACACCCAGGAGGAAACTAACAAGGCACTATCTAAGGGAGGTATTCTTTTACCCTCTGGGTGGATTCAAATGGAAGATGACAAACTTTATTTACCTGCTAATTCCCAGGGGAAGATTTTACATACCTTACATCAATCTTTCCACTTAGGAAAAGAAAATACTCTCAAATTAACCCGAGAGATATTTGAAGGAAAGGATCTTTCAAAAACTATTCACCAAATAGTCAAAGCCTGTGGCACATGCCAAAGAAATAATCCACATAATTCTACTCAAAAGCCCCCAGGATTACAAAGAACGGGACAATTCCCTGGGGAAGACTGGCAACTTGATTTTACTCATATGCCTAAGAGTAATGGATTCCAATATTTATTAGTTATGGTAGATACTTTTACTGGGTGGACTGAAGCCTACCCCTCCCGAACTGAACAAGCAAGAGAGGTAATCAAGGCATTATTACAGGAAATAATCCCACGATTTGGGTTGCCTCGAAGTCTACAGAGCGACAATGGAGCAGCATTTAAGGCAGCTGTCACTCAGGGAATATCAAAAGCCTTAGGCATTAAATACCATCTCCATTGTGCTTGGAGACCTCAATCCTTAGGAAAGGTAGAAAAAACTAATGATATTTTAAAAAGACATCTAAGAAAACTCACTCAAGAAACCCACTACCCATGGCCTAAGGTGCTTCCTTTAGCACTGCTCAGAATTAGGAACACCCCAAAGACATTAGGGCTCAGCCCATTTGAGCTCCTATACGGGAGGCCATTCCTAAGAAATGATATTCTTAAAGACCAAGAAACTGCAGATCTAGTAACTCATATCACAAAATTGGCCAAATTTCAAGCTGAAATTCACAAATATCCTATGTCTGAGCCAGGTACTTCTCCACCTCTATATGAGCCTGGAGATCTAGTCATGATTAAGACCATCCCTTCAAACTCTCCAAACTTAGGCCCTATTTGGAAAGGACCTTTTTCTGTAATCTTATCCACCCCTTCTGCAGTAAAGGTGCTGAGACAAGAGAATTAGATCCACCACTCTCGGATTAAGGCCTGCCATCCTGAGCCGATACCCAAAGAGACTTCTTCTTCCCAAGAAACTGAGGAACGATACTCCTGCACTCCAGTAGAGGACCTAAAATATCTCTTCCGCAGAGAAAATGGTGATATGTAAACTTTTCCTTCTCTTTCTCCTTGTTACCATAAACAGACCAACTAAAGCTAACTCTTTTCTAATGTGGGCTCAACAGTATGCTATTAGGTTACAGAAAGATAATTACTGGATATGTGGACTATTACCCCTTTCCAGCACTTCTGGACTACCTTGGTGGGTATCCCCATTACAAGGAAAGGACTGGATAAATTTACAATCCTTAATGTTACAACAAAAGAAAGAAAGACCCTATTTACAAAACGCCTCTCGTGCAGATGTTAATTTATGGCCTATAAATGAAACTTTATCACAACCTGGTCATGGAAAGATTTTCACTTTAAACCAGACCAACCTTCAGACGTCCACTACTGTTAAATCCCATATAGGCCCATCTAATTCTCTCCTCCCACTACCTGCACCATCAATATGTCACAGGTACAAAGATGGTTATTATCAAATTCGGGACGGAGATTTATGGCTCACTCCCACTATTGGGCATTTAAACCAAAAGGCCCCACTCTGTTGGGAACAGCGAAACCATACTTATGACACATGGCCTAATGCTACTCGAGAATTAGGATGAACCCCAGAGTCACAATGTCAAAAAATTATAGTTTTACAAGCCAATGATTGGTTTGGAACAAATTGGCTTTCTAGACCCAAAACTATTTGGCCAGCACCCAATGGGACTCAATGGATATGTGGAACTAACCTATGGCCCTGGCTTCCCCCAGGCTGGATAGGAAGGTGTACAATTGGGTACCCCTGGATGCAGGGGAGATGGACCCCAAATATAACACAGCCAGCAAACCTCCTCAATCTCAAACACAGATAGGGACGATCTGTGTTTTGTTGGTATGATCATCTAGCTTCTTTGTTTATCCCACAAATTGGTTTAGAAGATGTAATGTGGCATGTGGAGACTTTAAACAATTATACTCAAACTGCCCTCCATGATGTTGAGGAAAGTATCTCTCTCCTTAATACTGAAATAACACTTATGAGGAAGGCCATCTTACAAAATCGAATGGCTTTAAATGTCCTCACTGCAGCCCAAGGTGGTACTTGTGCTATTATTAAAACTGAATGTTGTGTTTACATCCCTGACAATTCTGGCAATGTGACAAATATCCTTAAAAATTTACATACACAGATAAAAGCCATGTCCTCACCAACTTTGTCATGGGAACCATATCTTAGCTCCTGGTTCTCCGGTACTTCCTGGTGGAAAACATTGTTAGTCTCTGTCTTTGGTATCATACTTATTGGCATATTCCTGTGCTGTGGTATTTATTGCTGCATCAATATGGTTCCAATATTAATGAATTCTTGTTTCTCTTATAGACTGCCCATCGCTCAAATGGCCCTCCAGCCTATTACTTCTCAATCGGACTTCTATCATGGACCACTCGATAGACCCGATTTTTAAAAGGGGACTCCAAACTGCTTGCCCCAACATCGCCCCTTTTATCAGCCTGAAGAAGCCAGAACGGTCTTCGCCCCCTTTCCTTACAGCAGTAAGGAGTTCCCCAAATTAGAGGGGAAAATGAAGCCAGATTTAAAGTTAGGTAGTCAGTGTAGTTAGGTAAATCGGGTCTAATACCGAGTGAAATCTAAAATGGAGGCCATGCTGGGAATGACTCAGGGAAAACACAGGACAATGGAATGTTAATGAAGTCCTGAAAAAAACCTAGGCCAAAGTCCACCTCAAAGAAGTGTTAATGAACAGCCCCCAACAAACTTAAAGATACCGCATCCCAAAGAAATGATAATGAAGTCCTTCCTGCCCAGATGACTTCTTTGGCCCACCTGTGTCCCAACCCCTCCCACCTACATTCCATCACCAAACCTATAAAAAGGGGAACACATTTGCCCGCCAACTGGATTCCACCTCTTGGGTCCCCTTCTTCCTCCGGGAGAAGTCTTTTCCTCTGTCCTCTAATAAACTTCTAATTTCTACTCTGACCTTGCCTCGGCGTGCTTCTTTGGTGTTATTCTTCAACATCGGGGAAGCAAGGACTCGTCACCGGTCAACAGCGGTAACATCAGTATGTTAAGGATGCAGGGACAGAACGGAAGTGCCAAAAGGAGCATCACAGTAAATAGACCAATACAGAAAATAAGAGCAGTCCATTTATCTCAGTTAGCAGTTGGTTCCTCAAGCTTCTGCCATGCATAGTCGACTCCCAGAGTGACCAAAGTAGGGCTATTGTCCTCGGGGCCTCTGGGCTGCCCTTGTTTATTTTGGATGTTCAACTTTCATGGTGCAGCTGAATCAGGAATGTACTCCCAATCATATGAGGCTGGTTTTACCCTGCTGTGATGAATCTAAGAAGCCACTTGGCCATGTTCACTGGAGTAGGGATAGATAAAATGACAGTGAATCGACCCCTCCAAAGAGGCTTTAGGGGTTGGACATTTCATTCTTTTACCTAAATAGCATCTCCTAGTTTAAAGTGGTAGGCGTAACATTGTTTAATTTTTAGGTCTCAATACCTCTTATAATGGGAAGAGGACACCCATGAGGAATCTCATGATAGGAGAATTCTGTCTGTCTAATAGGGCTAGACCTAGTAATTAACAAAGCATTTGGCAATATTTGATCCAGTGTAGGTGGGTGTTGAGAGCCACAGCCAAAGGGGCCCCAGCAAACTTCCAGAGGCCAGCAAACTTCCAGCTGCTGGCTGATGATTGGGTCACAGCGGCCCCAGCAACATCTAGCTGATTGGCTCCTCTGCGGTGATGTTCATTGGGCTGTTTCCCCACCCTTCAGACTGCCAGCTGATGATTGGTTCACAGCGGCCCCAGCAACATCTAGCTGATTGGCTCCTCCACGGAGCTGCTCATTAGGGGACTTCTTTGGCTCCGCCCACACGACCCAGACAATCAGCCTCAAGATCAGGAGGATTGTGGGAGGTGGTGAGGTTTGTGTGGGGGTGAGAGGCTTGGGGAAGCAGGTGGTGGCAGTTGGGCTCTGAGGGTTTTTTCCTGAGGAGCTGTTTTGTTTGGCATTTGTAGTTCTAAAAATAAAGTTAGTTTCTTTTGACAAGTGGCTCCTGAATTGTGCCCAGCCAGACTGCGGCATTTGGTGGCTCCCATGGGGAGCGACTGAGGGTAAGTAAACTGCTCGCCCCTGAGGGCAGGGTGAGAGGATGGATAGCCATTCTAAGTTTCCTCTTTTGTTTTGCTTCATTTTTGTTTTAACTTGCCTGTCCCTGGAGATGAATGAGACGGAAGAAAAACCGCTCACATCTGAGGAAAAACTATTTGCGTCTGAGGAACAGATAGGGAGAAAGGACGGATACACATTTCAGGAGGATAGAAAGGCTGATATAATGATTTTGTGTGGTTCCATTTTTATTGCATTCTGTCTCGGTTTTGTTTGGCATCATCTTGTTGGGTTGTATTATAGTAGAAATACGGGATCAGAAATTAGTAAAAAAACAAACCGAAAGACTGTTAAGTAAATTATTAGAGGAAGGAGGCTTCCCAGTAAAATCAAGAGCAGTCAGGGCATACGTTGATATAATACAAAAATGTAGCCCATGGCTTTTTAAGGAGGAGTTGTTAGATATATCACAATGGGACCATCATGGTGAAGATTTAAAAAGAATAGAAAAGAACAACCCAGGGACTCTGCCAGTTGGCATATTGCCATTGTGGACGTTCGTATCTGGTTTGCTTAGTCCAAAGCCTTCAGTTCAGACAAAGGTAGAGGAAGGAGAAGACATATTGATTCAAGTAAAAGAGAAGGTCTCTCAAGTTAGTCAGAAAGAGGAAAAGATTCAAGTAAAAGAGAAGGTCTTTCGAGCTAGTGAGACAGAGGAAGGAAGTTTAGAGCAGAAAAAGTCATCAGGGGAAAAGTTACAACAGGAGACTGCTAATTACACCTTTCTATCAGAGAGCGTAAGTGTCCAACCAACAGCACCACCTCTACAGGAGACTGCTACTAACAGCATTCTATCACCAGAGGGCATAAGTGTCCAATCAACAGCACCACCTCCATATGCTAGGAGGCTCCCAACCCCCACAGTTGATAGTTGGGATCCTGAGACAGGATCTCAAGTATGCCCTGTATTTGGGGTAGGAGGGCAGCGAATTTACCAGGGTTTAAATTTCAAAACAGTGAAGGAGCTAAAAGAGGCTGTAACAACCTATGGTCCTCAAGCACCCTTCACTGTAAGCTTGGTCAAATCCATTACCAACTTAAACATGACACCAGCAGATTGGGCTAATATTTGTAAAGCTGTGCTAAATGGAGGACAATACCTGTTATGGAAGGTTGCCAATGAGGAATTTTGCAAGGAGACGGCTAGGCGAAATGCAGCAGCTGGTTATCCTCAGAGAAATCTAGATATGTTGTTAGGAAAGTGACCTTATGAGGATTGGCAGCAACAAATTGCATATGATCCTGGTGTACATTTACAAATTGCTGTAGATGCAGTTAAGGCATGGAAGACTTTACAAGGACATGGAGGTTTACAAGGTCAATTATCTAAGATAATACAAGGAGCTAATGAACCTTATGCTGAATTTGTAGATAGGCTTATTCAAACAGCTACCAGAGTTTTTGGGAATACAGAACAAGCAATGCCATTAATAAAACAACTGGCTTATGACCAAGCGAATCGTTGGTGCAGAGATATCATTAGACCATGGAAACAGGAAGATTTAAACACATATATTAAATTATATAGAGACATTAATGAACAAGAGCAAGTCATGGCAGCTGCAGTAAAACAGGATTTAGATGCCAGAGACAATAATGAACAAGGGCAAATTGTGGCAGCTGCAGTAAAACAGGCTTTATATGCCAGGCCAAGAACATGCTACAATTGTCAACAAACAGGACATTTTTAAAAGGAATTGCCCCATAGGAGGAGGGTTTAACAAAACTAGGTATCAAAGGAGTAGAATACCGGGTATTTGCCCACGATGCGGTAGAGGGAGACATTGGGCTAATGAATGCCATTCTCAAACCACCATAGAGGGTACTCCATTACATTGGGCTAATGAATGCCATTCTCAAACCACTATAGAGGGTACTCCATTATCAAAAAACGAACAAGGACCAAGTGTTTATCCACAATATCGTGGAGAAAGGCATCGGGCTCCGTTGCCAAAAAATGGACAGGGGGCCCCAATGCTCCGGGGCCTCAAACCACAAATATACAGAGCACTGGAGGAATCCAGCAACCCCATTAGGGTAGTGACCAGGACACATTGTCCATCAGATCCCTCATCAGACAAACCAGAGGGAGCGCAGGGTTGGACATCTGCGCCTCCGCCAGATCAGTACTAACTCCAGAGATGGGAGTTCAAATCATTCCCACAGGGGTAAAAGGACCTCTTCCCAAAGGAACAGTAGGCTTATTATTGGGACGCAGCACTTCTACTCTAAAAGGACTTTTGATAAGTCCTGGGGCAATTGATCCCGATTATGAAGGTGAAATAAAAATTATAGCCAGTTCTCCAAAGGGTATATCAGTAATTTCACCAGGAGATAGAATAGCACAGTTACTAATAATACCAAGCCTACATGATAAATTTTCCAGTCATGCTGTAGAAAGAGGTTCCAAGGGATTAGGCTCCACAGGTGTAGATTGGGCTATGCTTTCTTTAAATTTAGATTCTCGCCCCATGCTAAAACTAAATATTCAAGGACATGAATTTAATGGGCTACTGGATACAGGTGCAGACCTTAGCATCATCTCTCGTCAAGAATGGCCAAAACATTGGCCATTACAACAAGCCACTCAAACACTTCGAGGCCTAGGAGTGGCAACTAATCCCGATAGAAGCGCAATGGTATTAGATTGGAAGGATCTTGAAGGATGTGAAGGAACTATATAGCCATATGTATTGGATCATCTTCCTGTAAATTTATGGGGACAAGATGTCTTAGATCAATTAGGTTTGACATTAACAAATAATATCAATCAAAATGCACCCACTATTATGGCTAGACAAGGTTTTAGGAAAGGAAAAAGATTAGAAAAACAAAAACAAGGTATAGCAGCACCAATACAAATAGATCAAGGAACAGACAGACATGGGTTGGATTTTCACAAAGGGCCACTGAGACAATAAAAATTACATGGAAATCAGAAAGACCAGTATGGGTTCCTCAGTGGCCCTTGACTAAAGAAAAGATACAAGTATCGCATGATCTGGTCAAACAACAATTAGCGGAAGGACATATACAACCTTCTGTATCTCCCCATAATACTCCCATTTTTGTCATCAAAAAGAAATCTGGTAAATGGAGATTATTGCAAGATTTAAGAGCCATTAATAATGAAATGGTCATTATGGGACCTGCTCAATCGGGGATTCCTCAATTGTCTGCTTTGCCAAAAACTTGGTATGTTTTAGTTATAGATATTAAAGATTGTTTTTTTTTTCAATTCCAATTCATCCTGAGGATAGTCCACGTTTTGCATTTACTATCCCTGCACTGAATCATGAAGGTCCTGATCAGAGATATGAATGGAAAGTACTCCCTCAAGGGATGGCTAACAGCCCAACTATGTGTCAAATTTATGTTAACAAAGCAATCCAGCCACTTAGAAATCAAAATCCTGAACTACAAATATTTCACTATATGGATGATGTATTATTAGCACACAAACTAAAAACACATTGCTAGAATGTTATGCCACACTTACAAATTTATTAAAAAATTATAATCTAGAGATAGCAATAGATAAAGTACAATTAAATTTTCCAATTAATTATTTAGGAGTTCTATTATCCTCAACCATGGTCCGTCCACCAAAAATTCAAATATGAGTAGATCAACTCAAATCACTTAATGACTTTCAAAAGTTATTAGGAGACATAAATTGGATAAGGCCTTATCTAGGTATTCCAACAGGAGAATTGGGACCTTTATTTGATATCCTAAAAGGTCGATCAGATCCAAATTCACCCCAAATGTTAACGCCTGAAACAAGAAAGGCATTAAAAATCATTGAAACATATATGGAAAATATGCATTTGGATAGAATTGATATAAGTTTGCCTTTATTATTTATTGTACTACTAACAAAAAATATTCCTACAGGAGTATTTTGGGAAGAAGGTCCATTATTATGGATACATTTATCTTATTCTCCTAACACTATTCTTACTAGGTATCCTGAGGCTGTAGGACAGTTCATACTCAAAGGAATAAAAACAGCAAAGGGAGTATTTGGAATTTCTCCCAATAAAATTATTACTCCATATACTATGAATCAAATTGATGAATTAGCTAATGAGTTAAATACTTGGGCAATAATCATGTGCAAATCTAATGTTTCATTTGATAACCACTTACCATCTAATCCTTTATTGTCTTTTTGGTCATTGCATCCTGTAATTTTTCCAAAAATGACAAGAAAAACCCCTATCATGAATGCTCCAAATATATTCACTGATGGGTCAAATAATGGTACAGCAGCAATAGTTACACCTGATCAAACTTTTACATTTTTAGTACCCAAACAATCAGCTCAAAACGTAGAGCTTAATGCAGTATTACAAGCTTTTGTGATGTTTAAAGATTCTGTATTTAATTTATTTTCTGATAGTCAGTATATAGTTAATGCTATAGTATCCCTTGAAGATGCTGGTAGGATTTCCCCTTCTTCTACTGTTTTCTCTTTGTTTTCCACTATACAAAGTTTAATCTGGGACAGAAAAGATCCATTCTTTATAGGACATATCAGGGCACATACAGGATTGCCTGGAGCCCTTAGTTTGGGCAATGATTTAGCAGATAAAACTACACATGACATACATATTTTCTCTACACTAGAAGAAGCTATAAATTTTCATAAAAGGTTCTATGTCAATGCTAATACTTTACAAAAGCATTTTAAAATAACTAAGGAACAAGCTAGACAAATAATAAAACAATGTCAAAATTGTGTGACCTTTTTACCACAAGTTAATCTTGGAGTCAATCCTAGAGGATTGATACCTAACCATATTTGGCAGATGGATGTCACACACTTGCCAGAATTTAGAAAATTAAAATATTTGCATGTTACAGTTGATACTTCTTCTGGATTTTTGATGGGCTCCCTTCATGCCGGAGAAAAAAATAAAGATGTTATAGCTCATTGCTTACAAAATTTTGCCACTGTGGGCATTCCAAAACAGTTAAAAACAGATAATGCCCCTGGTTATACTTCTACCTCTTTTAAACAATTTTGCTCATCATTTGGCATTACTCATATAACAGGAATCCCATACAATTCACAGGGACAAGGCATAGTTGAAAGAGCTCATCAAACTATTAAAATGTACTTATTAAAGCAAAAAGACGGAATTGGGAAGGGGTATATATTCCCCAAAGATAAACTTAAAATAACCCTTTTACTCTAAACTTTTTAAATTTGGATTCATCAGGACTTAGTGCTGCAGAAAGGCATATGTGTCCAAAAAATGTACATAAGCCCAAGATACTTTGGAAAGATATTCTAACAGGACAATGGAAAGGTCCTGACCCAGTAATTGTCTGGAGTCGGGGGTCTGTTTGTGTGTTTCCACAGGAAGAACAGCAGCCGATTTGGATTCCGGAGAGATTAACTAAAGTCCTGACCCAGTGATTGTCTGGAGTCGGGGGCCTGTTTGTGTATTTCCACAGGGAGAACAGCAGCTGATTTGGATTCCAGAGAGATTAACTAAAGCGATTTCTACAGACCAAAAAGAAGATGATTTGGCTCAAATCCATAACAGCTGATATCCAAAACTCCAATTTGGCTATCCTTACATCTGCGACAGAACCAGGATGCTTTTTTCAATATCTATTTTATTATTGCCCTTTCCCATATCATGAAGTTCTATTTTGTTTTTTGAGCTCATACAGACCTAGGTTAATGTTTTGCTGATCAGTTCTATTTTTTTTTTTGACTATAGAGTTTTTAAACATTGCAATGGAGATTTCACCTGTAAAAAGTTATAAGGCCTTTACTATTATGTTATGTGTTGTATGTATTATATTATGTGTGCACACTTGTGTTTTGTGTTATATGTTTGAATGTACGTATGTCCATATATCATATATGATGAGCGCTCATGAAAAAATGGATCCAAATATTTTTTTTTTTATTCACGTGATTTAAATGGTTTAATTTAAATTGGGTAAATAACTGTTAAGAATTGTTTTAATATGTAAACAAAAAAGAGGGTTAACAGATCTGTTTGTTTACTTTCACCTTTCCTTTTCATTATATTTAATAATTTTCTTCAAGATAATGTAAATTGTTAAGAAAATTGTTTTCTTTTCTCTTCAAGATAATGTAAATTGTTAAGAAAATTGTTTTCTTTTAGTGCCTTCTGGAATGTTACATAATTTTTTCTTTAGCCATTATTGCTAGAATTCTATCTTCATCCCAGTGCCAGTGAAGACAAAGATAAAACTAATCTACAGTTTCTACAATAGCCATCACTGAACTGCTTGCAGAACTTGCCTAAACTATGTGTCACTTGTATGCATTGTGAACTCACTTCTATGCATTGTGAACTATCTGTTGGTGCAGCGACTTGTGGTAGTGTTGGAGTATTTTTACTGATGATGTCATCGGTTGTACAATTTTTCCAACAAGAGCCGTCAATTGGCTTGGTGTATCTTCCTCCCTTCTGCTTGTCATGACAAAGACCTCTCCACAGGTGTGGCTGTATACTGGACCGGTAGTCAATGGCGGGAAAGATCCAATTACAATGGTACCAACCTAAGACAGGAGGCTGATGCCCTGAGGTCAGCTCATCCGAAGACGGGTAAGGACCATATGTAGTATTGGACAACCTAAGGCAGGCACGGTCCCTAAGCCACATGCTTGTTGTTTAAACAGAGAGGGGGAGATGTTGAGAGCCACAGCCAAATGGGCCCCAGCAAACTTCCAGCTGCCAGCAAACTTCCAGCTGCCGGCTGATGATTGGGTCACAGCGGCCCCAGCAACATCTAGCTGATTGGCTCCTCTGCAGTGATGTTCATTGGGCTGTTTCCCCACCCTTCAGACTGCCAGCTGATGATTGGCTCACAGTGGCCCCAGCAACATCTAGCTGATTGGCTCCTCCACGGAGCTGCTCATTAGGGGACTTCTTTGGCTCCGCCCACACGACCCAGCCAATCAGCCTCAAGATCAGGAGGATTGTGGGAGGTGGTGAGGTTTGTGTGGGGGTGAGAGGCTTGGGGAAGCCGGTGGTGGCAGTTGGGCTCTGAGGGTTTTTTCCTGAGGAGCTGTTTTGTTTGGCGTTTGTAGTTCTAAAAATAAAGTTAGTTTCTTTTGACAAGTGGCTCCTGAATTGTGCCCAGCCAGACTGCCGCAAGTGGGCTTCCAGATATGCTTTGCTTAGTTGTAGCTTCCAGATGATCTTTAACTCCTTTGCCACAAGTTGTACCACCTTAGCCACAAACACTGGCCCATGCACAGCTGGGCTTTGGTTATAACTCTCCTGACAGATGTTCAAAACAAAGGTTGGTCAATATTGGCCTTGTCCCTATCTACTGTTAAGAATAAGCTGAGAATCCTCAGGGGATCACTTTTGGGAACTTGTGAGAAGCCTCTTAGCTTGTCTAGTGCCATCTTCTAGAATATGGTCTTGCTGACCCTATGTGGCTTCCCTCAGAAGCATCAGGGATATTCCCTTCTCAAATGGCCCTTCTCTGTGCAGAATGTGCACTGATTGGCTTCCTGTCCTCTAGGATCCTGTTGATTCCCCTGATTTGGAGGTCATGTGGCCCAGAGTTATAAAGCTCTTAGGGAAGTCCCTATCATTCCCTGGGCCCAAGTTGATCTCAGAGGGCAGGAGCCAAATATTGGTTATTTTCCTTGGCTCTTTCATTTTCTTATTGTTAGTCTCCATATTTGGGGTTTAATCATCTAGCAGGCCAGTTGCACCAGTCTTAAAGTAGGAGTACTGTGTTCTGAATTTAATGTCTATAATTTTTTAAATATTTATTTTTTAGTTATAGGTTGACACAATATTTTTATTGTATATTTATGTGGTGCTGAGGATTGAACGCAGTGCCCTATTCATGCTAGGCGAGCACTCTACCTCTGAGCCACAACCCCAGCCCCTAATGTCTATATTTACAGTTGTTTACCCCTTCCATTTAATTGGGGTCCCTATTATGCTGGAAGTCAGCCTTATATTTTGTCTAGCCTATAGGTGATGGCTCATTATTTCAAACTAATTCAGGTTATTGTATTAGAAGTTGTACTTCTGTAAAGCCCTGACAGACAAGAGTCATAAAGTTTACATGAAAAATACAAAATGAAATTAACAAGAGTTAAAAACATATTTAGGGACTCAGCTCATCCAAGTCCCACCACAACCACCATGCCACGCGGGAGCCGAAGCGTGGCCGCCCGGCCAGCCAGTCACCCAGCGGCACCTTCTGCCCATCCACCTGCACACCCACCGCCCTCAGCAGCTGCCCTGATTCCTGCCCCCTAGGGCCAGGTGGGTCTCATGGCACAGATGGCATCCACTGCCACTGGGGTAGCCATGGGCTCTGCCATGGGACATGTCATGGGCAGTGCCCTGACTGGAGCCTTCAGTGGAGGAAGCTCAGAGCCTTCCCAGCCTGCTGCCCAGCAGGCCCCTACCAGTGCTGCTCCACTACAGATGGGGTCCTGCTCCTATGAGATCAAGCAATTTCTGGACTGCTCAACCACTCGGAGCGACCTGTCCCTGTGTGAGGGCTTCAATGAGGCCCTGAAACAGTGCAAATACAACCATGGTCTGAGCTCTCTCCCCTGAACATGTTGGTGCAGACTCATTGGCCAGCTCTGAGATGGCTCCTGGGTCCTAACCCTGCACCCACCCCATCCCCTTACAGACAGCTGGACCATGATGACAGATTGTAACTGGGATTGGGAGTAAGAAGGAGGTTTCCTACCTCATAGATGAACTCAAGTCACAAATGTGCAATTAAATATTTTATTTTAAATCACAAAAAAATTTAGTTTTTATAATAGCTATGAACCAAGAAACATATTTTTTAATCCCCAACATTTACTTAAATATTATATTCCTTGTTTATTTTAAGATCACATTAATCCTTATATCAAAAATAAAATCTGTCTTTTTTTCTTTTTTTTTATTGTTGGTTGTTCAAAACATTACATAGTTCTTGATATATCATATTTCACACTTTGATTCAAGTGGGTTATGAACTCCCATTTTTACCCCGTATACAGATTGCAGAATCACATCAGTTAAAATCTGTCTTTTAAACATAACTTCAAATGAACTTGAGTGGTTATCCTAACATAGAATAGGGTGAGAGGCAGAGTCTTAACTCAAGTGAGGTGGCCTCTTGATAAATCTTAGGTAAGATGTTTTATTTCTGAAACTGACCATTACCTCTTTCTCAAATATTATTTGTATAAAGTTTTCATATACCATTTCCTGAGTCTATATAAATATCAGTTAACATAATTAAAATTACATCTGAAACTGAATTAAACAAGCTAAGACAGCTTTGAATCTCTTTTGTGGAAAAGTGGCAAAATGTTTTCATATCCCATATTGTCAACCTTTAAATAAATCATACTCACCTTGTTACCTGCCAAAACTGCATTCAAGTTCCCACCCCAGTGTAAAGAGCAACACAAAATATTGTATATAAGTTACTGATAGCAGGTTATTTTTATCCAATTTCAAAATATTAAATCACATAAATTTCCAACTAAATTTGGTATTTTTATATAAGTCTGAAAGAGACTACTGCTATGAAAAACTTTAGTTTGGAAAACATCAGCTTGGTAAAGTGTTCTCCTAAACCTTATATTTTAAAGATTTGTATCCTTGAAGGACATGAATACATATAATATACAAAAGCTAGTAACAGCATTCCAATTACATGAATGTCCTTGTATTAATCAAGTTTAACTTATAAGAATTTTTTAGAATCCGTAGAGTAGTGTAATAATCTAAAATGACAGTTGTTTGTTTAACCAGAGTTGTATAAACCTTAATCCCTTTAAGATTAGTTCCCCTAAATAGTGAAGCCTAACAGATACAAGAAATTATCCTGATAGATAAAAGCAGATAAATGTTTTGAGGAACCCTTGTTACTTGAACATATTTAGAATTAAATTCTGGTTTATATCAATACATTAATATTTGACCTCAGGAAAAAAACCTTAAATAACTTCAACTGATTGTGCTAATTATAGCCAATTTAATCACACACAAACCTCTTGAGATTTACCCTTCACAAACCTTGTGTAACTTACTTAGACATGCTACAATTTGTTCACTTTACCATACAAAAGACTTCCTTATCCAGAAACATTTCCTTTCCCTTCTAACTTTTTTATATTTCCATACTGAGAACTTTCTTATATCTCTTTCCTAATGCTGACCCTTTCTTAAAATTTACATTCATAAACAATCTTCAAGAAATTTCTGAATTTTTCTAATTACTCCATTATATTTTTAATTAAATTACTTATTTATTCTAATTTGTTATATATGATGGCAGAATGCAATTCATTTCCTGTTACATATAAATAGAGTACAATTTTTTCAAGTCACTGGTTTACACAAAGTATTTTCACACCATTCATGTCTTCAAACATGTACTTAGGGTAATGATGTCTAATTTATTCCACCATCTTTTCTACCCCCATCCTCCCTCCTTACCCCTCCCTCCCCTTTGCCCTATCTAAAGTGCCTCCATTCCTCCCATGCTCCACCCCCCCCATTGCCATTATGAATCAGCATCCTCATATCAAAGAAAACATTCAACCTTTGGTTTTGGGGGATTGGCTTACTTCATTTAGCATTATATTCTCTAAACCCATACATTTATCTGCAAATGCCATGATTTCATTATCTTTTAATGCTGAGTAATATTCCACTGTGTATATATACCAAAGTTTCCCTATCTATACTGAAGGGCATCTGGGTTGGTTCCACAATTCAGCTGTTGTAAATTGTGCTGCTATAAACATTGGTGTGGCTGTGTCCCTGGGTATAGACCAAGGAGTGGGATAGCTGGGTCAAATGGTGGTTCCATTCCAAGTTTTCAAGGACTCTCCATACTGCTTTCTATATTGGCCGCACAATTTTTCAGTACCCATTTATTAATTGGGTTATTTGTGGGTTTTTGGGTTTTGTTTTTTGTTTTTTTGGTGTTTAGCTTTTGAGTGCTTTATATATCCTAGATAATGGTGCTCTGATGTGCTCATTCTAAAGATTTGCTCCCATTCTGTAGGTTCTCTATTCACCTTACTGATTATTTCTTTTGCCTAGAAGAAGCTTTTTAGTTTGAATCCATCCTACATATTGATTCTTGGTTTAATTCTTGCATTATAGGAGTCTTGTTAAGAAAGTTGGGGCCTAATCCAAAATGATGAAGATTTGGGCCTACTTTTTCTTCCATTAGGCACAAAGTCTCTGGTTTAATTCCTAAGTCCTTGATCCACATTGAGTTGAGTTTTGTGCATGGTGGGAGATAGAGGTTTAATTTCATTTTGTTACATGTAGATTTCCAGTTTTCCCAGCACCATTTGTTGAAGACACAATCTTTTCTCCAATATACGTTTTTGGTGCCTTTGTCTAATACAAGATAACTGTGATTATGTTGGTTTGTCTCTGTGTCCTCTATTCTGTACCATTGGCCTACTGGTCTATTTTGGTGCCAATACCATGCTGGTTTTGTTACTATTGTTCTGTAGTATAGTTTAAGGTCTGGTATAGTGATGCCTCCTGCTTCATTCTTCTTGATAAGGATTGCTTTAGCTATTCTGGGTCTCTTATTTTTCCAGATGAATTTCATGATTGCTTTTTCTATATTTATGAGGAATGTCATTGAGATTTTTATTGGGATTGCATTGAATCTGTAAAATGCTTTTGGTAGTATGGTCATTTTGACAATATTAATTCTGCCTATTCAATAACAAAATAGATCTTTCCATCTTCCAAGATCTTCTTTCTTTCTTTAGCATTCTGTACTTTTCATTGTAGAGGTCTTTCACCTCTTTCATTAAGTTTATTCCCAAGTATTTTTTTAGGCTATTGTAAATGGGGTGGGTTTTCCTTGATTCTCTTTCTGAGGATTTGTCAATGATGTACAGAAATACCTTTGATTTGTGGATGTTGATTTTATATCCTGCTAATTTGCTGAATTCATTTATTAGTTCTAGAAGATTTCTGATGGAATTTTGGGGGGTTTTCTAGGTATAGAATCATATCATCGGCAAATAGTGATGATTTGAGTTCTTCTTTTCCTATCTGTATCCCTTTAATTCTTTCATCTGTCTAATTGCTCTGGCCAGTGTTTCAAGAACTAGGTTAAATAGAAGTGGTGAAAAGGGGCATCCCTGTCTTGTTCTAGTTTTTAGAGGGAACACTTTCAATTTTTCTTCATTTAGAATGATATTGGTCTAATTATTCCATCTTAATAAGATGAAATACTTTATGTTATTTACACAACTGAAACTTTTTTTGCACTTTTTGCACATAGAATTATATGTTAGAATTTTAACTTTTAGTAACTTTGTTTTTAGTTAAGACACAGAAACAAAGCAATCTCAAACTCTTATCTGTTTAAGTAACTTTTTTTATTTTTTTTAGTTGTAGATGGACAGAATGCCTTTATTTGTTTATTTTTGTGTGGTGCTAAGGATCAAATTCAGTGCCTCACAAATGCTAGGCAAGTGCTCTGCCACTGAGCTACAGCCTCAGCCCCCATGTTTAACCAATTTAAATTGAACCTTTTTTAAAATGTTTAAGTCGTGTAAACTAAAAATTATTTGATATTTTTATTAAATTTATGAGTACTCATTTATCTATAAACAGATTTTGATACCATGTACCTAATATATGTAGATACAACATATAATACACAGATGTACACAAGTATACATAAAATCAACAGGGAATACATAAAACCAACAGGAAACAAATATTTTATAGCTTTTCCTTCAATAATTGACCTCTGAACAAAAACAGTAGGAAAAACAGAAGACTAAAAATTCCAGTTGGACAAAACAAGACTAAATTACTAGTCTTCTTTTATTAATATACTCCTATCTCTCTATCTATCTCCTGCATATATATTATATACATATAATATATATTGTTACTTTTTGCATCATTACAATAAATCTATTCATTGTAAGTTGCATACTTTATAAAGTGTCTTGTTGTAAAAAAAAATAATAATAATGAGACAGATACAAGGTACAAAGGCAGGGAAGGTGGCAGAGGGGCTCCTTGTCCTAACAGTTATGTTTACGTTAGGTCATTAGTATCATAACCACATTATTGTCTAGAGTATCAGTA
Organism: Spermophilus citellus; assembly: GCF_964194105.1. Taxonomy (NCBI): domain Eukaryota; kingdom Metazoa; phylum Chordata; class Mammalia; order Rodentia; family Sciuridae; genus Spermophilus; species Spermophilus citellus. The sequence continues at coordinate 30,903,830 of NC_138187.1, read as the reverse complement.
AGGTTGCTTATTTTGCAGTTACATTTCAGAGTTACAATATGCAATGTTAGGAGCTTTGCGCAGTTCTCAAGAAAGTCCATGGTCTGAAGTTACTGTTAGGTGGGCAGCTCCAGGAGCACTGGAGCTTGGTGAAACATTGTAGTTATCAAGCAAGAAAGTCCCTTTATTCCCAGGAGCCATACGCCAGCAATCAAGGTCGAGGCTTGATGAGGCTCTTACATAGAGGCTTCTCAGGGCATTGCCATACCAGCTAGGCATTGTACATATACTCGCTATGTTACTAGATCCTAAGAGAGATTGCAAGGCATTCTAAGGGTGGGAAACAGGGTGCCTGTTACCCCCCAGGGAGTTTGCTCACCAGGGGAATGCTTCCCTGAACATTTCCACTGTCAGACTCCCTACAATTACAATAAATCTATTCAATATAAATTGAACACTTTATAGAGTTGTTCTTCTTTACCTTATTAAGTACAATTTAGTTTGATATTATGAGCCTAACACCCACTTAATTGTGATTTTTCTTTTGCTTGATAAAACTTTTGTGTATCGCGTGAGGGTGTGCACATGCACGTGCTTCCAGTGCTGCAAATTAAACCTAGGGTCTCATACCCACCAGGCAAGTGCTCTAATGCTGAGCTACATCCCTGGCCCTAATTTTCAACCTTTTTGAGACACTTTTTATGTTGAACACAAGGCTGAGTTTTGCTTTGTATATCTAATATGAATACATTTTTCTTTTATTTGACAAGGCTTTTCATTATTTTATTGTATTTGTCCCATTTCTATAGTTTTTGAAACTCCTTTACCATGTGGTCTATGTGTTCATTGTTTCAGGTATGTCTTTTCTGAAAATTTAAAAGGTCTGTATTTTTTCTTGCTTTTGTTTTCTTACAGAAAATTGAACCCAGAGGCATTTAACCACTGATACATATCCCCAGCCCTTTTTATTATTATTATTTTGAAACAGGGTGTCCCTAAGTTGCTTAAGGCCTCACTAAATTGCTGAGGCTGCCTTGAACTTGCGATCCCAAGTCACTGGGAATACAGGCATGCAGCACCATGCCAGGCATTTTAGGAGGTCTGTATTTCATCTAGTAGTTATCTTCTAACCTGAACTTCACACAGAATACCTTCTCTTTCTGTAAACAGTCTCTCTAAGTAATGATCTCATCTTCTTTACTCCCGATTCAACTGTAGTATCTGCTTACAGTTCACTCCTTGATTTGCAAGTGTTACCTCACCCATCATCTCCCCTCTCCTTCTCCCATGCAGTTGTTATAGTTGTAACAAATTTTTGACAAAATGTATACTACATTCTCTACTGCAACCATTATCTTCCCATTTTCTCTGGTTTCTACTGTATTATTTGACAACCAGTTCCTTGTGTTATGATTAGCTGAATTTTATGCTCTAACTTTTTTTTTAAGAAGGGCCATGGGAATAAAATTTTCTGAGTTCACATATTCAAATTATTTTTCTATTAATTTTATGCCTTACTTTCAGTTTGTTTGGGATAAATTATTAGCAAAATTACTGGTATCACACTCTTTTACCTGGGCAGAAGGTCAATTCCAATGGGGCCATATCACCTTCCATTCACCTGCTTGTTCTCCTATCTTTTAGTGTCTTAGCTTTTTGTCACTGTGACAAAAAAACACCTGAAGAGAGCAACTTTGAGGAAGAAAAGTTTATTTTGGTTCATGGTTTCAGAGATTCAGTCCATGGTCAGCTGACTCCATAGCTTTGAGTCAAAGATGAAGCAGAACATCATAACACAAGAACATGGCAGAGGAAAGCAGCTCAGGACAGAAAAACCAGGAAGCAGACAGAGCTCTACTCACCAGGGTCAAAATATAAACGCCAAAAGCATGCCCCCGGTGACCACTTCCTCTAGCTACAGCCTACCTGCCTGAAGTCACTGCCCAGTTAATCCATATCAATGGATTAATCCACCAACTAGGTTACACCTCTCATAACCTAATCATTTCAACTCTTAAAATTCTTGCATTGTCTCACACATTAACTTTTGGGGACATCCCATATATAAACTGTAACACTCTTCTTTTTTATTTATCTGGCAGGAATCAGTAGACAAATTAGACCTGAGATTTGAAGTGTAGCTTTTTCACCCCTTCATCTTTGGAGAACTCACAACACACCTTTCCAAAAAATATTCACTCTCCAAAGTCAATTCCCTCTCCCTATAATTTAAGACAACCATATAATTTTATGCAACTTTGACATGGGTATAGGGCTTAAGAATGGCATAACATTAATATTTGTTGTTGTTTTTTGTTTTTGTTTTTGAAACATTGCATCTCAGACCAGCAAGTCACTTTGCAATATATGATGTTGAACTTCCTAAGCATTGCATCTTGAAATCCCAAGTGTTTCTATGTAATACCCAGTTTCACTAATGTAATTTGGAGCTTTAAAATAATGGATATTCATCAAGCCACTTGGAAAGTGGAGGCAGGAGGTTAACATGTTCAAGGGCAGCCAGTCAACTGAGTGAGACTCTGTCTCAAATAAATAAAAAGGTCTGGAAATGGAGCTCAGGAGTGGAATGCTATATCCCTAGTACTACAAAAGAAAATAATGGATCTTCTAAGTTCTGTGTGGGTGTTCAATCACCCCTCATAGCACCCCTATGATGTAAGGTTATCTCCTTTTACAGAGAAGAGAAATGAAGAATATAGAGTGACTTATTCAAGAGTTGAAAAGTTGGGATTTGAGCAAGTAATCTGGTACAGATGACAAATCTCTAAATACCACTATATTGTTAGCTTCCACATTATTCAGATCACCAGCCTTACAAAAGCTTTTAAAGATAAGCCTATTGTAATTTCACACTCTTAAGAAAATTAAAGCCCTCTGTTTACATATTCCATATTATTTTTAAGCTTTATTTTATTTATGTTTATGTGGTGCTGAGGATCAAACCCAGTATTTCACACGTGCTAAGCAAGCACTCTACCACTGAGCTACAGCCCCAGCCCCTACATATTCCATCTCCTAATTACTAAGTCCACAATTCACCCTGTCTCCTGTGAGAAATAGAAAGTCTAAGGTCCATTTTCAGAATACAGTATATAGCTTTAAATGTGAAATGATTTGAGATGTTATAAAGGCAGCTGGAAAGCAGAGTGAAAAGTGACAGTTAATATCAGAGTGTGAAGATTCACAGCCCCTTGACAAACAGGTGAGAAGAAAGCCCCACCTGACCAACAAAGAGACACTGTGTACCACAAAAGGCACTCAATTCAAGGGACTTTCCCTCCACAAAAGAACAGCCAATAAGGGTCAATAAAACCTAGGTGAAGACTATGTACCCCATAGTCCTCAGCCAGTCAGAAACCAGGGAAGGGAATCTTGTCCTCTAAGGAATAAAACACTGATTATACCCAAATGGGAATCCCTGACCATTAGGCAACTGATCTTGCAAAGCTATCATTAAAGTAAATCTGGCTTTTTGCTCTGCCTTGTATGCTCAGTCCTTTCTTTGGCCTTGGACAGGTGAGAATGCTTCTCACAATCCCAACCCCAAACCGGGCTGACAACCTTGACAACCTCCCCATCCTGACTAATATTATCCATCTACCTACTGTGCCAATTCTATGCCTTGAATTCAGCACTTGACTTAGTTTCAGGCAGAATTACTGGATCATCATCCTAGTGTCCCTGTCTCTGGATTTGCTTGCCTCTAGTCCACTCTCTGCATTGCGGATGGAATAGTTAACTCCATTCTTATTTAGACTTACTGAAATATTTACTGGCTTATTTCCTCAATGTTGCTTCTTAAATTTCACACCTTTCTCCTGGGTTATGTTTTCTTCCCCACAAAGGTGCTACACCCCAAATAAAGCAAGAATTGTCATACCATAAAACACCAGGAGTGGCTACGTCTACAGAAAGGGAGAGGAGGCAATGAAGAGAGGACTCAAGACTTTTGTAAAACTGGAAATATTTGACAAAGATCTTCACTTATACAAACTTTTTTTATTTTGTTTGGTTTTTTGGGCACAAGGGATTGTACTCAGGGGCACTTAGCCACTGAGCCGCAATCCCCAGCCCTTTTTTGTACTTTATTTAGAGATAGGATCTCATTGAGTTTCTTAGGGCTTCACTACATAGCTAAGGCTGGCCTTGAGCTCACAATCCTCCTGCCTCAGCCTCCCCAGCTGCTGGGATTACAGGCAAGCACCACAGCACCTGGTTTATCCAAACTTTTTGTTAGGCTCCTGAACCTTCTCCTAGGTTCTTATGTACACTTTCTTATAAAATAGAGTTTAGGAGCCTGGATAAATGAGTTTAGCAAGAATTCTCAACTCTTCCTATCTGATCGGGCTCCATCCTCCAACCCCAGGATGATGCCTAATCTCCAAGGCCTTCAGCGAGACTCCTTTAGGTGGGTTTAGGAAATACTTGCTATCTCCTCTTAGTCATTTTCCATCCATTGACCCCCACCTTGCCTCTTAGCTATGAATAATCATTGGCCTATACTGCATTTGAAGTTCTCAATCTCTCCTCCCCACAGCAAAATTCTATCATATGGACCTATTGCAATAGTGCCCCTTCTTGAATGAAATCTTCTTTACAATGCTTTAACAAGTGTCATTGATTTTTTTTTCCTTTAACATGTTCTGTTCCTCAATCTGAGCCCTGTTTACACAAGTGTTTGCATTACACTTACTTGCTAAGTGATAGGTTTAAATTTTATATCGCTTCCTCTATGTGTGTTCTTTTGCACTATAAAAGGCAAAGAAGGAAAGAGAGGGGGAGAGAAATATAAGACCCAGAGGAGTGAAGTGTCCTTCCCAAAGTTGCACAGCAAATCTCCTGACTTAACCCTGGGGTCTTTCCTCCTCCCCTATAGCTGACTCAGGACTGGGCGTCTTCTGGACTCCTAGAGCACATATAGCACTAGATCATTGTCCTCATTCTTCTATAAAGTTATGCAAGGGCAAAGAGTGGGTACAGACTGGAGGAGGGCAGAGAGCATTTAAAACTCCTCTCTCTCATTAAAATCAGGGCATAGAGGCAAGCTCAACACACTATGAGTCTTCCCACATGGCTCAGCCGGCAGCAGGGGACCCTCAATTCCTAGTCCCTGTTTCCAAATACCTCTCCGACCGTCTGTCAGAGATCTGAATCCAAACATTTGGTCCCACTCAGAGAATGAACACTGCCTACTGAAGCGGTCTATTATAATAAAACTCCTCCAGGAAAGAGCAAAAAAGAAGACTCGATAAAATGTGCCAGATACTTTTCTAAGCATTTGTCCAATTCTAACTCATTTTGTTACCAGAATCCTAGGCCAGAGACCTGAGGCCAGGTCCAGACACTCACTACAAAAAAAAAAAGTAGAAAAAAATCAGTGAAAAACAGGAAAGAAAACTTTAATCTATATGGCCATATTGGGAAGGCAAAGGGAGACCTAGCATCCCAGCTCTGTCTTTGGGGTGCCAACAGGAGCTTTAGGTTTAAGTAGAGGATGAATTAAGGTGCGGGGGGGGGAGAGGTCTGCATAATTAGGTAGTCTTGGTCAAACTGTGGTCTGGTTGATGATTCTCTCAGTTCTCTTTCTGCCAGTGGCTGCAGAGAACTCCTTAACATCTGAGGGGGCGATATCCACTTGTTGCTCAGGATGTTTACCTGTGATCCTGGAAGGGGCAATTCAGTTCCCGTGAGAAGTTTGCTCCTGGAGGTGAAGGACAAGGACCCAAGACTTTCAGGTACCATTCCAGGAACCTAAAACAGGATGCTACAAATTTCCCTGAAAATTTGACTTCACACATCAAGAGACCTGAGGTAGTGTGGGTAAATCCAAGTATAATAAACCTGTATTATAGCCGGGCATGGTGGCACACACCTGTGATCCCAGCAACTGAGGAGGCTGAGACAGGAGGATCACGAGTTCAAAGACAGGCTCAGCAACTTATCGAGGCCCTAAGCAGCTCAGTGAGACCCTGTCTCTAAATAAAATACAAAAACAGAGATGTATCTCAATGGTTAAGTACCCCCTGAATACAATCCCTAGTACCAAAAAAATAAAAATAAAAATCTGTATTATTTGGGGATTTGGTGGGGAGGGGGTACTGAAGATTGAATTCAGGGGCTCTCAACCACTGAGCCACATCCCCACCCTATTTTGTATTTTATTTAGAGACAGGATCTCACTGAGTTGCTTAGCACTTTGCTAAATTGCTGAGGTTGGCTTTGAACTTATGAACCTCCTGCTTCAGCCTCCAAAGCCACTGGGATTACAGATGTGTGACACCATGCCCAGCATTGTATTATTAATTTCCACATAAACACTCCTTAAATGATTACCATACTTATGTGCAGAACTGAGTGGGAACCTGGCCCAAAGTTTAAGGTGATCAAGGAGACAGATACAAAATGAAGTCAGAGATACCAAGCGTTATCCTACACTTTGGATACCCACAGGGTACCTTCAGGCCTAAGAGTCACTGCTTTGAGCAAAGCCATTCTAAGTTCCTGTTACAATTCGACCCTCATTATGATCCTAGAAAGTAGGTATTAGTGGCATCATTATGTTATAGGTGAATGAGGAAACAAAGGTATGGAGAGGTTGAGCTCACCTGCAAAGGCCAGTAAGATGGTAAGTGGAAGAGGCAGGGTCAGAACCAATGATGGTTCTGGAGTCTGGAGCCGTAATTCTCTCCCTCTGCTAAACAGCTTCTCAGGGAGGAGTCACTGAGTCAGGTGTGGTCAGCACATTTCTGCTCAAGGCTTGGAATCATATTCTTGAGAGCTATGACCCCCACCGTTCAGTGCTATACAGATGGTCCAGCCAGAGTGACCAAAGTCCTTATCTAAATGTCTGCAATGGGGGCAGAAAGTGGGGAGATGGACAGGGCCCAGTGCACAGGGACATTTTTCAAAGTTGCATGAAATTCTCCTGATTCCTCAATGGCTCCATTTATAAATGTCCATAGTCTGGGTCAGTGTGGGTATCAGGGGAGGAGGCCAAGGTTGGTCCTGGGATTGGGGGCAGGAGGTTCTGCCTAATGATTTCTAAGCTGCTGTCAGGACCCTAAAGCACCAAGACAAACTTCTCTTTCACAATAACTTTCTGAGGATTGGTGCCAAGAAAGAAGCCCCCACGGTTAGAAGGAGTTCTCATTCCACTTCTTCATTCCACCAACAATGCTCTCCTTGTCCCTTCTCTTCCCACCAGATGAGACGGGCCTCCTCCCACGGCCATATGTTGATGATGTGTGCCAGGATCTGGAGCCGCTGGGTACCCAGAGAGCAAGCACACCCAAAGGAAGGGAGTAGAAAGAAGGACAGCAGTTCAGTATCTCTGCACCCCAAGAACAAAGGGAGGAGGGATCTTTCTTCTTCCTTCCCTCCCTCTTTCCCATTGGAAGAAGGCTCTAGGAGGGGTCAGCAGAAGAAAATCATCAGAAACAGCAAGAAAACAGCTCCCCATAGAACTAAATACCTGGGACACGGCGGGACATAAAGAGAAGAGATCCAATCTAGTCCAGGGCCAACCATCACAAGGAAATCTGGAGGGAAACAAAACTATATTCAAACGATGGCTTAAGAATGTGCGGGTTTTAAATGTGCAATATTTACAAAGAGTCAGCATTTGTCACCACTGTAGCAAAGATTCAATTTAGCAACAAGTTCAACTCAAAAAACCAGAGTGCAGAGGGAGTATTTTGGTTTTATTTCATGCTGATCCCTTCTGGCTCATTACCCAAATTTTCTAGTAAGTTCTCCTTCCCACATTTTCTGGCCTAAAGGCAATCCTCTGTCTGCCTCCTTCAGTGCTGGGAGGTCAACAGGAGGAAAAAGCTGAATGCCGGAAAGGAATAGGCAGCTGTTGACCTCAATGACCAGACCGTTCCCTTCTGCCCAGTAGTGGGACTCCCCAGCTGACCCCACACCTCAAAGTTCTCTCCACTTTCACAGATCCTTAATCTGTGACCACAATAGACAGTCCTGGCTCTGTGAAAGCCTCCCTAAGTTTTAGACCACTGCCCACCCACAACAGCCAGGCCTTCTTTCTGTTTGGTGATAAAGGCAGAATGCTGAGCCCCTGGGACCCCAAACCCAGCTGGTGAGGATGGAGGATAGGAAGACAGCTAAGTCCAGAAAACCATGAAGGAATTTTTCACAGTGAATTTGAAAAACATCAAAAAACTCTTCCAAAGGCAGAGAAGGTCAGTGGACTGAGGTTTGTAGATTTTGCAAGCTCTTGGGGCAGCTCCCAAGTGGGGGTGAAAAAGAGTGTTGGCAGGAAGAAAATATCAGAGCCTCAAACAGATGTAGAGATCCCACTTGACATGACAATAGTCTTTTTTATTGTAACCACCATCTTGCCCACCAGGTGACTCTGGCACACACCCTAACCTTATAGAACAAACAAAGTCATCAAACATTGTGTTCTGGCCCCTTGTTCTGGCCTCTTGTTCTAAACTTACCTTGGACATATTAATAACTTTTTTTAAAAAAAATGCTTTTAGTTGTAGATGGACATAACAATGTTATTTTATTTATTTTTGTCTGTGGTGCTGAGGATCAAACCCAGTGCCTCACATGTGCTAGGCAAGCGCTGTACCACTGAGCCCCAACCCCAGCCTATGTTAAGAGCTTTTGAGAAAGGCCAGGTACATTCTGATTGCCCATCTTTGACTAGCTTAGCATATAAACCCCTTCTCCTGCCTTTGGGTACAGGAGTCTACCTGTCTCACACTGCCCAAGACAAGTTCTGCTCAGAAGTCCCCAATAAATTGCACTTTGTGCAATCCACTGTCTACCTCCTTCTTCAGTCTCACATCTTTTGCATTTGACAGCTGGTTCTTATACCCTGGGACTGGAATTTTTCTGAAACAAAAAGAATCAAAGGTGCCAGGCGCCGTGGCCCATGCCTATAATCCCAGTGGCTTGGGAGGTTGAGACAGGAGAATCGCAAGTTCAAAGCCAGCCTCAGCAACTGCCAGGCGCTAAGCAACTCAGTGAGACCCTGTCTCTAAATAAAATACAAAATAGGGCTGGGGATGTGGCTCAGTGGTCGAGTGTCCCTGAGTTCAATCCCCAGTACCAGAAGAAGAAGGAGGAGGAGGAGGAGGAGGAGAAGAACCACCAAAGGCAACAGTAGACATGCACAGAATTTAGAGACTCTGACTTCAGAAAGAAAACTTAGGGGAAAAAAAAAAAGCCTGGACTATTTTCTAAATAGAGGTTACTAAGACAGAGAGGATCCTAGGAGACATTGGAACAGAAAACTTGTGGGCAGAAGTCATGAGTAACAGAAGAGATGCACACTAGGTATTTCTAGTAGATGGTATTTATTGAGTAAGTATTATGGACCACTGAATTCTCATTCCCCTCCCCCCCAAAAAAACCTCCAGGATAACACTATTATTATAATGTCCATTTTTAGTGATGAGGAAATTGAAACATAGAAATTAAGTCATTTTCTTAAGGTCACAAACTTAGCAGATAGTGGTAGAGGTGAGAGTCAAGGCCAAGCACTGCTTCCCTGTGAAATGTGAATTTGCTAATAATTCTCACTCTACCAGGTAAAATCCTAGTTAAGAGGATTTCAAATAACCAGAAGGAGATTGAAGTCCTAATAAGGGTTGCACTGATCCCAGAAAGTGGGAGTTCAGGAAGGGGAAAGGGATGATAAATTGTTGAAAAAGGATGGAGAAGATAGAGACATCAAGAATCAGGACACCGCTGGGCGAGGTGGTGCATGCCTGTAATCCCAGTGGCTCAGGAGGCTGAGGCAGGAGGATTTCAAGTTCAAAGCCAGCCTCAGCAAGGGCTAGGCGCTGAGCAACTCAGTGAGACTCTGTCTCTAAATAAAATACAAAAAGAAAAAAAGGTCTAGCTAGGGATGTGGCTCAGTGATTGAGTGCCCCGAGTTCAATTCCCAGTACCAAAAGAAAAGAATCAGGACATGGATGATAAAAGCAGGATAGAGGAGAAGTCCTTTGCAATCATTAGGGAGAAAACCTTTGCAATCACTATACTAGGCGATGAACCCTTAGATGAAGCCCAGTTCCCTGGAAGTTAAACTGTAGGCTTGAAGATCAATCCCACAGAGATTCTGAAAGACCCATTTTCTAACAAGAACCACTTCAGGGATCCAAGGGGTAAGCGAGGTGCAGGATTAGGGAGCCGCTCCTTCTTCCTGAGGCACCGGGGAGCCCAGCTGCGCTCTCAGACTCTGCGCACTGGGGACCTCGGACCTCTGAGACCCCGCTGGGGGAGCAGGGGACACCGCGATGATGCTCTGTAGACACACAGGCTGTGAACAGGTATGATCCAGATCCGGAAAGCAAAAACTGAGCTTGAGCACCGTTGGGCACAGCTGAAGATACCGGGCTGGGAAAGGTTCTGCAACTTGCCCAAGGTTTATCTAAGGCGTGAAATCAGAATGCGTAAATCCTGCACACCATCACCCCCGGAGGCTTCTGAGGTCACCCAGTGTGGATGCCGCCAATCTCCCACCTCCAGAATCGAAATCCCGTAGGAGAGGGCGGGAGTCCAGGCACCGCGGCGAGCGTCCAGCAGGACTGGAAATCCAAGACCCGAGCCACTAGAGACCGGTCCATCCCGGTCCCGCGGTGATCGGCCGCCACCTAGCGACCACTTTTATATCGTTGTTCCTTGGCTCTGGCCCAATCATCAAGGGATTAAATTTGGCTCTGGTGTCCCCAGCAAAGTTTCAGGAGTCCAAAAACGAAGGCCTGATGGTTCTGACCTTTAGCCCCGCAAGTGGTGAACCGGGTTTCTGGAAACAGTGCAAGTACGCTCAAGCTAGAGGCTGTTGTTGCTCCAACCTAATTCTAACCCTATCTTCTAACCCCATCCCACATCTCCGGTGGGTTGGTTGAATCAGCATACAGAGCTGGAACCCCAATGCAGCCAGGAGAGGAGATGAGATCCTCCCCTGGGACAGGTGCTTGCCCAGGTCTAGAATTTAACCCTATTTGCAAACCAGTGGATTAGTCCGTTGCCGTTTTCTGGATGCTGGCGGAAGACAGGAGAGCCTGCGTGGGAGACAGCAGATCATGGAGCAGCCAGAGTATAAGCATCTGCTGGTGAGAGTCCTCTGTGCTCCTAAGTAACAGATGGTGACTCTGAGCAGCCCAGGTGGACTTGGTTGTGGGCAAGAAACACTGACCCTGAGGAACGCATGTCATTGTAGTGAACTAAAAGCAAGCCTGCTCTTTTTCCAAAGTGAAACAGTACCTCACTGCAAACACCCTGAGAAATGGCCTAGAGGAAGATTAAACAGGGCTTTGCATTCTTTTTTTAATTTGTTCTTATTCGTTATACAGGTCAGTAGAATGTATTTTGATATATTATACATATATGAACTATAACTTCTCATACTGGTTGTACATGATGTAGAATTACATTGGTTGTGTAATCGTATTTGCACATAGGAGAGGTGTGTCTGATCCATTCTACTCTCTTTCTTATTCCCATTCCCCCTCCCTTACCTTCATTCCCCTTTGTCTAATCCAAAATTCTATTTTTCCCTACCACCCCCTTATTGTGAGTTAGCATCCTCATATCAGAGAGAACATTCAGCCTTTGGTTTGGGGGGATTGGCTTATTTTACTTAGCATGATAGTCTTCAGTTCCATCCATTTGCCTGCAAAGCCATAATTTCATTTCTCTTTATTGCTGAGTAGTATTCCATTGTGTATATATACACATTTTCATTATCCGTTCATCTGTTGAAGGGCATGTAAGCTGGTTCCATAGTTTAGCTATTGTAAATCGAGCTACTATAAACATTGATGTGGCCGTGTCACTGTAGTATGTTGATTTTAAGTTCTTTGAGTATAAACCAGGGAGTGAGATAACTGGGTCAAATGGTGGTTCCATTCCAAGTTTTCAGAAGAATATCCATACTGCTTTCCACAGAGGTTTCACCAATTCACAGTCCCATCAGCAATGTATGAGTAGACCTTTTTCCCCACATCCTTGCCAACATTTATCGTTATTTGTATTCTTGATAATTGCCATTCAGACTGGAGTAAGATGAAATCTCAGTGTAGTTTTATTTTGCATTTCTCTAATTACTAGAGATGTTGAACATGTATTCATATATTTGTTGACCGATCATATTTCTTCTTCTGTGAAATTCCTGTTTAGTTCCTTTGCCCATTTAATAACTGGGTTATTTGTTTTGTTGGTGTCAACTTTTTCGAGTTTTTATATATCCTAGAGATTAATGCTCTGAGGTGCAGGTGGCAAAGATTTTCTCCCATTCTGTAGGCTCTCTCTTCACATTCTTGATTGTTTCCTTTACTATGAAGAAGCTTTTTAGTTTGATTCCATCCCCTTTGTTGATTCTTGATTTTACTTCTCTTGCTTTAGGAGATTTGTTAAGAAAGTCAGGTCCTGGGCTGGGGTTGTGGCTCAGTGGTAGAGTGCTTGCCTAGCATGTGTAAGGCACTGGGTTTGATTCTCAGCACCACATATAAATAAATAAAATAAAGGTCCATTGGCAACTAAAAAATATTAAAAAGAAAGAAAGAAAGAGAGAAAAAGAAAGTCAGGTCCTAAGCGGACATGATGCGGATTTGGGCCTATTTTTTCTTTTTTTTTCTGGGTTTTTTTTTTTTTTAGATTTTCTTTTTTTTTTTTTTAATTTGTTTTAATTAGTTACACATGACAGTACAATGATCTTAGGTGCAGGGTCTCTGGTCTAATAGGGCCCTGCATTCTTGACAGACCCAACAAGAACACAGATCCCAAGGTCCATGGCAGATGCCTCTCCCTGCATCAGCATCCTCCCTGGTCCCTCCCACATCTATTTTTGTGCTGAGTGATCAGTTGTCCAGAGGGATGAAGTGCAGTTTATGAATTGACTGTTCTTGTTGATTGGAGCAGGATTGCATCCAAGTGATCCACACTGATCTTTGATAACTCTGATAGACATGGAACACAGGACAAGTTCAGGGTTATAGGCTATTTTGTGTATTGGGGGCAGGGGGCAGAACTTCAAGTGCTGCTTTGGACCTAAAGCATGAGGGTGGGAGGGACAGTGGCAGTGACCACCATCCACACCAACCCCAGCTCTGCCAACCCCAGCTCTGTGACAGGAGGGAAAGAAGCACACTGAAGTCCCTAGCTGGGCTTTTGAGATGAATGAAGCCATAGACAATAGGAAGGTTAAGGAACAGGAGGATCTTCCCTCCTTGCTGGCCCTGGAAAGCCCCAGATGGTCCATCAAGGGCTGGAGCCAGGGCCTGGGGTGTAGCTCAGTTGGTAGAGTGCTTGCCTTGCATGCCTAAGGCCCTGGGTTCAATCCCCAGCACCAAAAAAAAAAAAAAAAAAACAAGGGCTGGAGCCAGAGTTAAGCCAGCAGTGGGTTATTCTATGTCCTAATATGTCCTGTTTTTCTCTGGGGAATTTTATCAACCCCAATGGAGAGGACCTAAAGATAAAGACACTGAAGATCCCCTCCTAAATGAGCAAGCAGCTAAACGTGTTTATTAACTCAAGTTCCTGCATACACTTAAATCCCCAAAGCAGCTCTTTTCTGCCTCCCCCTCCTCACTCTAAACATGAGCAGACACCTGAGGATTAACAGACATCAGAAATAGGCCTCGGACAAGAAAGTATAGACCTAAGAGTGGAGGGGGAAAAAAATTAGCTAAGTAGCCAGAAACAAAGCTCAGTCAGGGAGAACACAATTTTAAAAGACTAAGAGCTGGGGATGTAACTCAGTGGTGGAATTCTTGCCTAGCATGCATGAGGTCCTAGATTCAATCCTCAGTACTGCCAAAAGAGGAAAAAAAAAAAAAAAGACCAACTAAAATTTAGAGAATGCTCTTAGAAATTAAACATATGACAGCAGAGTTTTTAAAACTCTATAGTAAAAGGGTTAAAAATATATAGTTTAGGAAATGTAACAGAGACTACAATAAAAAAAAAAAAAGCAAGAGAAATAGAAAGTAGGAGAAAACAGAAAATTCAACAACAACAAAAAATCCCAGCCTGAGTCCTCTTGGACCCAGAAGCCTTGGACCCCAAGCAGAAGCCGGAGGGAGAGAGCATCTAAGGGAAGCAAGCTGAGGCCTGCCTGGAGCAGGAGCGTCCTGAGGAGCTGCTCAGGGATCTCCTGCCACTGGACTAAGGGCTCACTGTTTGTTCGTTTGTTTGTGTGTGTGTGTGTGTGTGTGTATGTGTGTTCTACTCATCAGCATGGAGGAAGACATGGACCAAGGAACCTTGAAGGAGGGAACCTACGAGGGTAGATGACCCTGTGGAAAGAGGAAGGCGTAGAGGCTTAGAATGGTGTCTTTCAGAATCCTACTGAACCCACTGAGAGCATTCACAAAAGCCCAACTTTAGCATAAGCGTGGGGATTGAGAAAGACATTGTCAGCTGACTCCTGAGACCAAGAGAAGGGGCTTAGTTCTGATTCTGTCCTTATTCCAAGTTGTTTCAGTGAGAAGTTGGCCCAGATAAGCCCCGTGATCTTTTTGCTTCTTGTTCATATTAGTACTTTTTTCTTACACAGTATCAGATGGGCAATGTGTATAAATGCTGCCTTTGGCAGGGCTATTCAATTGACTTAGGAAAGAAAAACCAAGAACTCAGAAGGAAATAACCCAACCAGTGATATTTCAAAGCAACTCCTGATACTTTGAACAAATAAAGGATAGCACATAACAGAATGAAAAATTCAGATCATTGAGGGAACCAAACAGGCCAGGTCTAAGGAGAAGGGAATGTGAAATCCAGCCCCACCTCTAACAGGAGAGAGGGACAAAGTGGCAAAAGATGAGGAAACCTCAGAAGACCAAGTGTCTGGGAGTGGGGGGCGGGCTCACAGAACCACTCAGAAACCCAGAGAAAACTTCCTGGAGGGAATCGGATTACAAAGGAGGTGTGACAGTTTAGACAGCTTGCCAAGTCCTCAAGGACACAAATAATAATAAATGCCAGAGAGGACAAGGAGAAGCAGCACTTTTACGCTGTGGTGACATTGGGGTGGAAATTGGTGTGGAAGTTCCTTAAAAGACTAGGCATGGAAACACCATATGACCCAGCTATACCACTCCTTATGATACATGCACACCCATGTTTACAGTAACACAATTCACAATAGCCAAACTATGGAATCAGCCTAAATGTCCATCAATGGATAAACGGACAAAGAAAATGTGGCATATATACACAATGAAGTTTTTTTTATTAATTTATTTTTAGTTGTAGATGGGAGGAGGAGGGGGGACACTTTATTTTATTTTTATGTGGTGCTAAGAATGGAACCCAGTGCCTCACACATGCTAGGCAAGCGCTTTACCTCTGAACCACAACCCCCAGCCACACAATAGAGTTTTATTCAGCCATAAAGAAGAATAAAATTCTATCATTTGCAGGAAAATGGATGGAACTTGAGAACATTATGTTAAGTAAAATAAGCCAAACTAGGGAGGTCAAGGGTTGTATGTTTTCTCTCCTAGTGGAAGCTACAGAGGAGAAAGAAAAGAAAGGTGGTAGGAGTTGTGGGAGGGGTGAAGATCTCATGAAAATCAAAGGGAGATCAGTAGAGTAGAGGAAAGAAAAGGGACAGGGGAGGGAAGAGAAAGGTTAGGGAAATGCTGAGGAGTGATATTGGCCAAATTATGGCTTTGTATTGTGAACGTACAAATAAGTAACAAATCCCACCATTATATACAACTATGATGTACCAATTAAAAAGGGACAAAATAATAATAAAATAAAATGGGGGTGGGACAGCTTTCCAAGAAGAGGTCAAAAGATTGCTCCTGCAGGCATAGTGCCGCACACCTGTAATCCCAGCGGCTCTGGAGGCTGATACAGGAGGATCGCGAGTTCAAAGCCAGTCTCAGCAATGGTGAGGCACTAAGCAACTCAGTGAGACCCCGTCTCTAATAAAACACAAAATAGGGCTGGTGTGGGGAGCCATCCTGACACGTGACTGGGCGACTCCTGGTCTGGGTCTGAGGCACTCTGGCTGTGTCGGAGCTTTCCCGGCCCTCTCCTGATGAGAGAACCCGTCCGTGTGGGGGTGTGACTGACCACTGACCCCGGGGGCCCAATCACTGACCCTGACCTTAGAGTGCGGCCCCCCCTCAACCTTCATTGGATGGAATTCTCCCCTGAATCTCTTGTTCTCCAATAAAAGGCTACTCCCTGGCGTGCCCTCTCTCTCTCTCTCCTGCTAGCCCTGAGTAATCCTTGCTGCCCTGCCGGGCGGTTAGAGGTGGGAACCAGAGAGGGGAGCAGTCTGGGACCTGGCAATAGAAATAAGGTAACTGAGTCTGTGTGTTTTATTTCGATCTCTGCTAGCTAACTTTTATGCCAAGAACCTCATTAATGAAACCATTGCACTGGCCGCATGGTGGAGGCTGGGACTGTGGCTCAGTGGTACAGCACTTGCCTAGCATGCGTGAGGCATGAGGTTCGATCCTCAGCACCACATAAAAATAAACAAATAAAATAAAGGCATCCTGTCCATCTACAACTACAGAAAAAAATTTAAATACAAAATAGGGCTGGGGATGTGGCTCAGTGGCCGAGTGCCCTGGGTTCAATCCCTGGTACCCCCCCCCCCCAGAAAAAAAGAATGCTCCTAACCAGTTGGGTGTGAGATTGCTGACGGGGGGAGGGTCATAAGGGTCTGATGAGGCAAGTAAAATGAAAGTAGACCGTGGGCTTGACTGGGCACACCAAGAGGATAGAGGGGTCCAGAAAACCAAATGTGGGTCACTCCCTACCCACCCAACAAAGTGCCACCAACAAAGATTCTCCTGCGGGTGGAATCAACTTCAAGTGCAATCAGAGGATGCCCCAAGCCAAGAGAGTTTCGTTGCCACAAATTATCTCCTTATTCAATAATTCCTTGGTCATTTTAGAATAATATGTCATTTTGTATTTGGGGACCCCTCTGCAAAGAGCCCATCAGTCCAGAGTTTCATGGAAAGACCTGGTTACCGTTTAATTGGCTTCCTCTGTATCGAGTATATTTTGTTTTATACATAAAAATTATCTTGAGAACGACTGGCAAGGAGATTAAGAGCTACTGACCTATAGAAATGGGGCAGCCGGAGAACAAAGGCCGTGAGGGAAAAGACGTCATGGAATATTCCTCATTCACTGGGTGGTGGGGACATTCACTGCCCTGAGGAAATCTTAGGAATCTGATTGCAATTTCCCCATCTACCCAACCCCTCAATCATCTTCATAAGCTTGTTTTTTTCCCACCAGCATGGTCTCAGTGACCCTCAAATATGTCTGTTGCCGCTCTTTAAGTCTTTGCCCATTTACCCATTGATCTACTGGTGTGTATATTGATTACCTTCTTTCTACCAAGCTCGAGGGACAGAGAAAAGAATTTGACAGACACTGTACCTGTCCTAATGACGTGTGCCCCCTCTCTGCCAACAGAAACTCTACCTCTGTCCAATGTCCTGCTCACCCAGGACACCCCCCAGGAGGTCTTTCCCAGAGCCACTCCAGATCACATGTCTAGATCACATTTTGTTATTAGATTTATTAGATTTGGGTACTTAGGTTACAAAACCTATTTTTTGTTATTATACTTTAATAAGTAGGAATTTGTAGAGTTTTTCATCTGTTTTGTATGTGCAACTGCAAAAGACATATTATCTCTGCACTGTCATAGAAAAGGCCTGATTTTCAGACTGTAGTTTGAATAGATAATTATAGAAAGAAAGAAAGAAAGAAAGAAAGAAAGAAAGAAAGAAAGAAAGAAAGAAAGAAAGAAAGAAGGAAGGAAGCTGGGGCAATCTACCACTAAGCCACAATCCCAGATCTTTTTAATTTTTATTTTGAGATAGGTTCTTGCTAAATTGCTTACAGTCTTGCTAAGTTGCTGAGGCTGCCCTCAAACTTGTAATCCTCCTGCCTCAGCCTCCCAAATTGCTGGATTAAAGGCATGTGCTAACGCACGCGGCTAATAATTTCAGCTTTGGGGTTTATTCTTTTACTCTGTTTCCTGCCACTTTATGGCTCAAACTCCCATCCTTCACTCCTTGGATTCCTCATGTCCTTCATACTGTCCTGTAGTATCACCCCCCAGGGAGTTCAAATGTTGCCTTCAATGACAGTTGCTCCTGTCCACCACAAGAGAGAACTCAGTCCACAGTTTTAGCCACCACTGCATACTAGGCCAGCAAAACTTCCCCAAGTCTTTCGTTTTTTTCACTTCCTTCAGCCCCAGTATGGCCCCTATAACCAATCTCAGATTCCCAGTCCTCCAGCTGCCTGAGAGACTGTGGCCTGAAAATAATCCTGGTACAAATTTCTGTATCTGTCAGGATCAACCGTTGCTAGAAACAGAACTGAGTTCTGACTTTAAGCAGAATATTTGTAGGTTGATTAGCGTTCAGAGTCCACAGAAGTGCTGGAGAACCCAGGCTCAGAATTAAGCAGAAGCAACACACTCAAAATCACTTCACGAATGCACGGCAGCTGCCAGCAGGGGGCGGCAGATGCCACAGTTTTGACCGCCGGTACCGTCAAGCACTGGACGTCGGCTCCACCTCAGCCACCACTGCTGGGGAGCTCACAGGAGCAGGGTCACTGTCGAGACCCATTAGGAAGGGATGTCCACTGTGCCCGCTTCGGTTCCCTGACTCCTGACTCAACGGGCAGGACAGAAGCAAGTGCTTGCTGAGCCTAAGCCACGTGCACGCCTATTTCTGGCTGTTTCTGCTTCCATGATGGAAGGTCGGGATGTCCCAGGCATGGAAAGGGAAAGAGGTGGATACGTCCTCAAGATGACGCTCTGGTTGGGAGCAGTGTGCGAGAGAATAATGGTTGTCCCCTTGTGGTGCCAAATCAGGCCAAGTTTGCATCACCCCCGCCACCACCCAGTCCCCACACAGCATGCCATCAATGCGAACGAGTTTTGCAAACAGAGTTTATTCACAAGCAAAATGAGTGCGGAGGGCGAACCCCACATATCAAATCTGCCTCCTGTCAGGTAGGATTTGGGGATATCTATGGAGTAAGAAAGTAGGATGTTTTAGGTGCAAAGAAAGGTTTTTGGAGGTGAAGCAATCAGGGTCTGCACATGCGCAGTCAAATGTTTATCGCTCTTCACGGGACTAGTGTTACCAAAATGACAACACATGATTCCAAGGCGGAGTTTTCAGCCTTCTGCCATCAAAAGGTCACGCATCAAACACTTGTGCAAACCCAACTGAAAAGTCAGTGGTTTTCCAAGTCCCTGTAAAATAACCTAATCTATGTTACCATCATGACCCACATGTCAGAGGTGTCAACTATAGCAAACCTGGTGAGAGATGAATAATATATTGCTCAGCTAGTGACTTCCAAAATTAGTGGTTTTTTAAAGTCAACTAAAAGCAGGTGACACTAGAGGGTCAGTTTAGGTGTCCCCTTGGTTTCACTAGTTGGGATTTACCCAGGCTCTGACATATAAAGAATTTTTCCAGAGGAGAGGGGTGAAGTATGGTCCCACAACACCCCAATCCCCCCCAATGACCCCAGGGCAGTTGTGTCACCATAGACACACATCCCAGACGTCTGCCACTCTTCACCCACACCTCTAGCCCACCCATTCTTTCACCCAAGGAATTCAGAGTCCTGAGATCAGCTCTCTCCACTCTGTTTGCAGAGTCTGTCTATAGACCTCCTGACCACACTGCCAAGCCGGTTCATGAATCCTTTTTTCACATTGTTTGGGGAGGAACCCATCCTGGCTCCCTCATTGGCCTGTGAATTCACCTCCCCTGGGCATGGTGCCAGGACCCAAGGAAAGAGCTGTCTCCTGTCCAGAACCTTCCAGCCAGACACAATGGTAACAATGGTACCTGTTCTGCTGTCTCTGCCGCTCCTTCTGGGTCATGCAGTCCCCCAGGAGACCCAAGCTGGTGAGTGGGGAAAGCAAGGGATAGGTGCTGGAGAAGAATGGTGGGAAGGCAAAGAACAAGACAGAATGGCAGGGAGAAGGATCCCCTGTGGCTGGGATTCCCAGGCATGTCATAGTCATGGGTGTTCAAGACCATCAACTAACTCAGCTCACACTTCTAGAAACATTCAAGGGGCCTCTGGACTCCTGCTCATTAAGACTGTAAAGATTTTGAATCTAAAACCTAAGTAAAAAAACTAAGACATAGAAAAGGCAAAGTGACTTTCCTGGGATTAAATGGCAGAATGAGGCAGAAACCCACACAGAGAGAGCTGCTTCTAATCTTGTTCCTTCCTTCCTTCCAGTGAATAGGCACACCTGCCTGACTCAAAGAGAGAGGAGAGAGAGAGAGAGACGGGGTTGGGGCGGGGGGCTCCCCAGGGGCAAGCAAGAAGGCAGTTAGCTAAAGGAAACCCAGGTCCTCACCCAACCATGAGCCTAGAAGGCAAGGGGCTGGGATGGAGGACAGGTGGGGACACTCAGGGAAATCCAGAGTCAATGCTACAACAGGGAATGAGGCTATTCATGGCATCAAGGGTCCAGGATGAAGAGAGATGAGCTATGGGCTTTTAACCTGTGCAAGTTTAAAATTCCTTGCAGTCACAAATTGTCAAATAAGGTTTTTTTTATGTTTGTTTTATAACAATCATGTTTAGAATGTTAAGCACATTCTATACCAAAATCCAGATTAATCAGAGAGACACAATAGGATGGAGGGATGGATGGGTAATAGATAAATGACAGATACATAGATAGATAGATAAATAGATTTTTTAATGGGGAAAAGAATTTTATGTTAAAGAATGGGGTACACAGTTGTAGGGTCTGGCTTATCCTAAAATCTGCAGAACAAGCCAGCAGGTTGGGGACTCAGGAAAGAGTTAACATTGTAGTCTTGAATCCAAACATAGTCCAGAGACTAGATTCTTTGTTCTTTGGTGGAGAGGGAGGAGTCAGTCTTTTCTCTTGAGGCCTTCAACCAGTTGGATGAGACCTTCCCACATTATGGAGAATAATCTGCTTTACTCAGGGTCTACTGATGTACTTAGTCATCTTTTTCATTACTGTAATGAAACAGCAGAGGTGGTTAACTTTATAAAGAAAAAGGATTTATTTTGGCTCATGGTTCTGGAGGTAGATGGTTCTAAGGGGCCTAATCTGAGAGTGACCTTCTTGTTGGCGGAGTCTGAGGCAACACAAAGCATCACAAAGCAAAAGAAAAGGGAATACAGATTATGTCTAGTTTTTCTCTCTCTTCTTAACTTTCCATCCCTAACTCCCAAGAGTTCATGTCTTTCTCATATTGTAAAATATGTAACCATTCATCCCTAGAAGTCCCAAAGTCTTAACTCATCCAGCATTAATTCAAAATTCAAAGTCTCAACTGAGACTCAAGGCAAACTCCTTGAAGCTTTGAACCCATAAAATCAAAACAAGTTACTACTTATGATATACAATTATGGGGCAGACAGGGTATATATTCCCACTCCAAATGGGAGGGATAGGAGAGTAGAAAGGAGCTATTGGCCCAAAAGAAGACCAAACCCAGAAGGGCAGACATTAAATCCCAAGGTTCCAAGTCTAGCATCTTGTGCACACTGCTATGACAGGTGAGTCCCCAAATCCTGGGCTGCCCTACCCCTCTCTGTTATATTCAACACCGTAGTGGTGCTTTCTACACCTGCAAGCTGATGTTGGTGGCTTTCCTGGGTAGACATGGCAGTCACTCTACTTTTCTGGGGTCTCCACTGAGGTTTAACCTCCACAACTGATTTAAATGTTAACCATGTTTATTATAAACTAATTAGGAATCTGCCATATGCCCCCAACATTATTAAAATCCACGTGAACTATCTCATGAACCAATTATGGAATTCATTATGGAAATGTCCCCCTCTTTGAGTTGCTGCCTGGTATCAAAATGCAGGTACATCCCTCAGAATTCTGAGACTGATTGAAGTCTTGCCCTGTACTGACCCATCCTGGGTCATTTCTTGGATTTTCTAGTAAATTCTCCTTCCCATATTTTCTAACTATATGTATTTGTCAGGTTACCATCAAGTTCAGTGCATATCAGGCCACTTTCCTCTCCTCCATAAGGTGACTCAGGGGTCCAGGCTGGTTGGTCTCCATAGTCATTGCCTAAAGGAAAGAGAGAAAGTGCAAGCCAGCTCATAGGACCAAAAGAATGAGGTTACCTCATTTTTCTCTTTTGCCAGAACTCAGCCACATGGTCCCAATATACCCACAAGAAGGTTGAGAAATATCTCACATGCCAAGCAGAGGAACAATGTAGCGAAGACATATGAAAAGTCAGTCCCAGAATGAGAGCTGAGCTTGCTCAA
The DNA here is from genome assembly GCF_964194105.1 of Spermophilus citellus. Classification (NCBI taxonomy): domain Eukaryota; kingdom Metazoa; phylum Chordata; class Mammalia; order Rodentia; family Sciuridae; genus Spermophilus; species Spermophilus citellus. The sequence continues at coordinate 30,881,543 of NC_138187.1, read as the reverse complement.
ACTTCCAGTAGTGTGAGGCTGACAGCAGGGCCGAGAGAGCTGGGAAGAGGCCTCAGGGACAGAGGCCTCAGGGACAGGTCTTCTCTTCTGGTGCACAGTAGGTCTCCCCATGCATGGACCCCACCCCTCTGAGTCTTCTCATCTTTTTCAGGTCCTTATTCTCTGACCTTTCTCTACACTGGGGTGTCCAGGCCTAGTAAAGGCCTCCCAAGGTTTCAGGCCACTGCCTTCCTCAATGACCAGGCCTTCTTCCACTACGATAGTGAGGGCAGGAAAGCAGAGCCCCTGGGACCATGGAGCCAAGTAGAAGGAATGGAGGACTGGGAGAAGGAGAGCCAACTTCAGAAGGCCCGGGAGGAAATCTTCCTGGTGACCCTGAAAGACATCATGGACTACCACAAGGACAGCAGAGGTCAGTGAAATGCAGACCACGGGGAGGGTCTTAGCTCAAGAGGCAGCCCTATAAGTGTGAGTGGAAAGGGGCCAACAGGTTGAAGATAGTCCCTCCCCCAAAGGTGGAGCAGGAGGCACAAATTGAAATACATAGACACATCTGGACCTAATGCCCCCTCCCATAGTGTCCTCCTTCCATATGGCCTCCCATCCTTACTCCAGGCCTCAGCTCACACAGGAAGTGAGGTTCACCCCTGTTCAGGGATGTTGAGTGGATGGTGAGTAACCTTGGAGTCAGTCTGAGCTGAGTTCACGTGGTACATTCTTCCATCAGTCACTGCTTGACAGTGAGCAAGCTTTTTAATTATCTGGAGAATTGAGACCTGCCTCCATGAGGTTCTGGAAAACTTACCTACATCAATTCCATGAAGGAGGCAGCATGTGTTTTGCTCTCCCCTGCAGCCCCAGGGCCTAGGACGAGGTGTAGCCAATACTATTTGCTCAACTGAAGTATGTTAAATGAAAAGAGAGAAAATACCGAGCACAACAAACTCATCATCCATACTGAAAGCTCAGAAAGTGCTGGGTTCAAAACCACAGACTGTTAGAGTTTCATGAATGTTGAGTTTCATGAGTTACGTGATAGGGTCAGGATAAAAACCACACAGTCTACCCACCAAGGCAATCAATCAGACTTGATAAACTGCAGATGTCAGATAATTATATAAGACAGGATATCAAGACTGGGCTTCTGAGTTTAAAAAAAAATCTCCAAGAAGCCACCTGAAATCTGAAGGTTTTCAAAAGGAGGCAAGAGTTAAGTATAAATCTGAAGGATTTAGCATGGAAAGTCTTGGTAAGGAAAATGACCTGGGCTGGTGTGTCCCAAATAGGAGCAGGAAGGACACCGGAAGACTGTAATAGAAATGTTGAAGTAAGTAATTATAAGAAAAGAGAAAAATATGAGCACAATATTAGAAGGTGATGGTGGCTAACTTTTTATTGGGCACTTATTATGTGCCAGGCCCAGATATCAATACATCTCACTTTCAATAACCTCCTAAAATAGCACTGCTGTCATTGCCATTTCAGAGATATGAAAAGCATAGAGAGATAAGGCTCAATCTCATGAACAGGCCAGTGTGGTGAGGAGAGATCTGGGATTTGCACTCTCAGAGCTATTCAGACTGAACGTTCCCTAAGAAGGTCAGTTTCTGAGAGTCATTGTGCACAAAGGGGTTGAGGCTTTAAAAACTCAGAAAAAGAGATGCCAACCACTGGAAAAGAGGGGAAAAGGGATCAAATTATGTTTTCTTATTTGGGCAGATGAACTCCACCTAGAACTGAGAGGAAAGGAGAGATCCAAAAGTTTTCTTCCTATTTGGTTGCAAAGTGTGCAGGAATGAGAGTCATTCAGCTGGATTTCATACCAGGCTGATTGGCTCCCTGTGGGTTTGGGGGAGGCTTCAGGGTCTCACACCTTTCAGGGAATGTTCGGCTGTGAGATCCAGAATAATAGAAGCAGTGGGGCGTTCTGGAGGTATGCCTATGATGGACAGGACTTCATTGAATTCAACAAAGAAATCCCAGCCTGGGTCCCCTTGGACCCAGCAGCCCTGAACACCAAGAAGAAGTGGGAAGCAGAAAAGGTCTATGTGCAGCGGGCCAAGGCATACCTGGAGCAGGAGTGCCCTGAGATACTGCAGAGGTACCTGAACCACAGCAGGACTCACCTGGACCAACAAGGTACTCGGAACTTCCTGGGACGTACTCCCAGTAATGAGCTGAGAAAGACCAAGATGATCTCAGGCTGTGAGCTCAGGGGTCATCTCAGGCTGCTTCCATCCACCCCTGGGAATCCTTTGGTCCCCCACTTTTCACTTCCTAGAATTCATTCCTTCCCTGGGAAGAGAAGAGGTGAGATCCAAAACCAACATTTATCCAAATTTCAAGTTGGAGGAGCCAGGAAAACCACTGTCTTGATGGTAACCTTCTCTAAATAACCCCCTATTTCACAGATGAAGAAATTGGGGTTCAAAGAGGCTAAGTTAATACTAGCCATAACAGACAGAATCAGGTTTCAAATTCCATATTTCAGAGTTCAAATCCCATAAACATTTTTTTTCTACTCCTGATGCCTCTTGTTTGTGGAGAGATGTCCAGCTTGGAAGGACAAGCAAGTGTGAACAGAACTAAGTGCCACAAACTGAGGCTTTGATTGGAGAGGTAGGGAGAGAGAAGAGCGCAACAGAGCAGAGAGGAGTCTGATAGACAGAGACACAGGAAGAGCCAAGGAGCTAGGTCGAGACTAGAGAAGAAAGGAGCTACAAACCCCACTGAGATTTGGGCACACCAGGGAAACATATAGGGAATTCACAAATTGCTGCTATCATAAGTCAATACACAGTCGGGTGGGAAGAAGGGTAACAGAGTAGACATTCCATGACCCAAAAGAGAGCCTCAATCTTCCCTGATCTTCTTAAAGATTTCTTAGGGGAGGTGGGCGCACAGCTTAAAGATCTGCTGATAGCGACATCTGAGGGTTTGGGGATGGAAGGGACATGACAAGGGAAAAGTCTACCTCAAGCCCTCAGTGTCCATCTCCTGTCCCTCCACAGATCCTCCCTCTGTGTCAGTCACCAGCCATGTGGCCCCGGGAAGAAACAGAACACTCAAGTGCCTGGCTTATGACTTCTACCCACAAAGAATCGGTTTGCGCTGGACTCGGGCCGGCAAGGTGCAGGAAACTAAAGCAGGGGGAGAGATTCTTCCCAGTGGAAATGGTACTTACCAGTCCTGGGTGGTGGTGGGAGTCCCCCCTGAGGACAGAGCCCCTTACCTCTGCCTTGTGGAGCACAGTGGGCTGGCTCAGCCCCTCACAGTGCCATGGAATGGAAGGCAGAAAGCCAGGGCTGAAGGTAAATTGGGGACTCCTCAGTAGTCACATAAGAGAGTTGAACTTTAGAAATCATCGTCAATGTCACCAACAAGGTCCCAGGAAAACAGTGCAAAAGGCAGTGCAAATCCAGATAGTGGATTTGGAGACAGGAGACTTGCCACTGAGCTCACTCTGACTGTCACCTCCTAAACAATCCATGGTCCAGTCTTTAAAACCTCACCCACAATACTCGCCTTGCCTGGCCCAGCAGAGAAAGATGTTTTCAAACTGTAAACTGGCTATAAAAATGTGAGTTGACTGAATCATTCATTCTTCCCTTTCCCCAAGCATTTGATTCATCTGAAATTCTTGGTACCCAACTGAAATAATGGTTCACCCTTGGGCATATGGATCTTGGGATGTCTCCAGCATGGCTTAGACCACCCAGTCCTGTGGACCTTGTTCTAGCATCCACTGCTGACATCCACAGATGAGGCCATGACCTCATTGGCTGTCAAGCCTTGAAATCTGTAAAACCCAACACTTCTGTACCTGTTTTCCTTGCTCCCTGTGAGACATGGTCCTCCACTTCAGCAACAAAACCTTTCCCATATACGTTGGCCCTGAACCACACGCAGCCAGAGCTTATTTAAGAGGCTTCCCCTCTCCAGGCGCACTCCCAAGGAAGCAGGAATCAGCCTTGATGTTCTTGGACTCCCTCCAAGTCCATCTGAGTGTGTTTTTTCAATTGAGTCACCTCTGCCATCCGCAGGATTAATGCCCAAGGGTAGAGCAGAACCCTCACAGCTGACCTTTCTACTAAGCCTTACCTACCATGGTTGTGTTCTTCTTTCCTACATGGAAAGAACTAACTCTCTTTATAACATGCCCTCAGCCTCCCACTCTGGATTACTCCAAATTCAGTCCTCCCAGCTATAAAGTAGTCAGAAGCGGCCTTCCAAATTCTGAGTCAAGAGGCTTCTCTTTCTTGAAAATCTGAATTTAAAGATTACATTTCCGGTTTTGTTTTTGTTTTTGTTTTAATACTTTGGGTTCAATTTGAATATCAAAAACTGAGAAATTGGGCTGGGGACATAGCTCAGCTGGTAGAGTGCTTGCCTCCCACGCACAGGCCCTGGGTTCAATCCCCAGCATAGCCAAAAAAAAAAAAAAAAAACCCTGAGAAATTATTTCCTTAGTCTACAAGAAACCAGAGGAAAGAAAGAGCCCCATTTGAACAGTAGAGAGTTGCATGGAAGAAAATCAAAATAGAGAGAAAAATACAGCCATTGATCCTTCAAAATATGATAAGACTTTGTACAAATAAAAAGTAATAGGATAAACATTGTGAATCAAAGAGGAAACCAAAATCAACATAAGTAGGAGGGGCTAAGGAAGACTGGAATGTAGGATCTGATCCAACCTATGACAGGAAGAGATGAAGGGGTGGACAAGGAGAAGGAAGCCTCAATAAACAAGTCTTGGCCAAGCATCCAGGTGGAGGGGGAGAGGGACACAGAGACATTCAGAAACTCAGGGAAAACTTCCTGGAGGGAGTCAGATTTCATAGGTATCAAAAGAATGCTCCTAACCAGTTGGATGTGAGACTGCTGAGAGGGGAGGGTCACAGGGCCTGCCAAGGAAAATGACCTGGGAGCAGTCCATGGGCATGGACTGGGCACACCAAGAGGAGAGAGGAGTCCTGGAAACCAAACACGGGTCACTGTGTGCCCACTTGTCATGATGGGCAACGGGTGTGACTTATGCAGTCCAGGGGGAGAAATAATTTCTACATGCTTCTCCTCTAGTCAATGTTTTATTCACTGAAATCGCTCAATACAATTTCACTCTATAGGTTCTTAATCAAGAAACTGACAACCCTTAATGCTAGGCACTGTGATAGAATCAATTCACAGCAAACAATTCTAGATTAATTCTAAGCACTGCCAACACACTTAAGCATGACAGGCTCATGATAGACATTCCCCCTGCATGTTAAGCTCAAGTGTCAAATCAAGGGGCTGGGATTGTGGCTCAGTGGTAGAGCGCTTGCCTAGCATGCACGAGGCACTGGGTTCGATCCTCAGCACCACATAAACGTAAAATAAAGATATTGTGTTCACCTAAAAAACTAAAAAATAAGTATTTTTTAAAAAGTGTCAAATCAAACATCTCAAGCCTTAGGCTCTGAGTCCAGCAGATGCACACTCAGACCACAGTGATCAGATTAGAAACCCAGGCAGGCTTCTCCTGGGGTGGAGCTGATGTTAAGGAGAGGGTGGTAGGGAGAAGTTGCAGCTCTCACCAGGGTCAAGATGTGGCTGTAGAGTTTGAGAGAGGTGAGGAAGATGCAGAGGATCAGGCAAACGATGAGAAGAGTTGGGATGTCAGTCCAGGTCCTCATCAGGCTCTCCAGCGTGAGAGCATCAGTGTGGGCTGGCTAATGTCAATTCATTTGCTCTATTACTTATACCAAATTCGGGGGGGGGGGGGGGTTCACACACACACACACACACACACACACACACACACACACACACACCCCGCACCTTTCAATCCTTATCAGCTGCCACCAGATTTCTCAGTGACATCATTTACTCTGGGGTTAAAGCATCTGGTCTGATGGTCCCCACCCTGATCTTTTCACCTCTCTCTCTCTTATCAGGTACTTTTCCCTCTTATCTTGGAGGACAGCCTGCCAGAGGCTTCACTATGAGTTTATCAGAGTGGGGAGAAGTGACTTGTTTGTGCCCGAGGGCCACATTGGAGGGCTCCGTTAGGCACGCCTGGTGAGACTGCAGGTTTCAAACTGGAGTTTTTAAAATGGAGTTGCTTAGGTTCAGGCCTAAGGCCATCCTCACACCACTCAACAAACATCTCATTGTTTCCACCAACCTTTTTAAGGAGATGTGTGGCCCAATTTTCTTTCTAAAGGAAGATGATTTAAAATTAATTTATTTTGAAAATTCAGCAATTGCCCTTGATGTAACTGATTTCATCCTGAACATAAAACTAGCCATAAAATAAGAGCTCAGAATCACTGGTCTTTGGACAGAGTGGGTAAAAGGACTAGAATTCCCACTGGGTACACCCGAAGCCACCCCCAAGTGTAAAACCGCTCGCAAAGCTCACTGTGCCAGTAGAATTTTCTCATAAATGATTTGGTGTTTATTAATAAGATTACACATTCACACAGAGGGAATAAACTGTTCCCACAAGAATATGTTCTAGGAAAAGCACTGGTTCAGGGCAAATCTGTGTCGACAAGCCCCTTATAGTAGAGCAAAGTTTTGAACCCAAATACAGAAGAAAGAAGAGACTCTAGCACTTCATTGAGAAAAAAATGGACATCAAACTAAACACCCCCATTCCCATCACTGAAACCAAGATCCCAATGGTATAGGTACCCATCTTCTCTTCCCTGCACTTATTTCACCAGGGGAAATGTCTTTCCTCCTATAGAAGAACTATCCTTCCCCATGTGCTCTGGACCTCATCCTCTTTCTCCTACTCAAAGACCTTATTGACCTGGTTCTCCTGTCTCTCTCCAACATTGCTAGAATATAACCATGTTATAGTCTCTCCCATTTTAAATAAAGCAAAACTTCCCATAGCAGCACCTTCCCTCCAGTTTTCCCTCCATTTCTTTTTTTGCTTCACAGAAAAATTCATCAAAAGAGCTGACCATGCCCACTGCCTCCATGTCATCACTTCCCATCCATTCTCCAACCACACCAGTAAAGCAATCATTATTTCCACTAAAATTGCTCTTTCAGCATGTCTGTAATCTCAGCTATTCAAGAGTGTGAGGCAGGAGGATCCCTTGAGCCCAGGAATTTGGGATCAGCCTGTACAACATAAAGAGACTCCATGTCCTTTTCCCCCCATTATTTTAATTGGTGCATGACAGTTTTCCAAGATGGTGGAATTTGTTGTTACATATTCATACATACATACTATATTAAAATCTAATTTAGCCAATATGATTCCCGAGTATTTCCCTTTTCTCTCCCAGAGAGACTCCATGTCTTAAAAATATAAGAGAGAAATTGTCCTTTCCAAGGTCACCTAGGCACTCCATACTCTCACTGCCAAAGTCATTTACCCATTTCTACTCTAATCTTGTTCAAGCTCTTTGCAGCATCTCACAGTTGGACCCCTCCGTTCTTCTTCTTTTCATAGATTCAATAAGTATTTAGTGAGTATTTATCATGTGCCTCATCTCTGTTCTAGTAATATGACTAGCGAATGAGACTTAACATGTGCCTGATTTCATGGAATTTATATTCAAGAGGAGAGGTCCTGGCCATCAGTATGCAAGCCAATAAATAAAATGCTATGGAAACATAAAACTAGGTGGCAAGGCAAAAGGTGATTGGGAATGGAGGGAGGAAGTGGCCTTTCTAAGGAGATGATATTGAATTCACATCTAAGAGATGAACAGGAAGAAGTCATGGGAAGATCTGGGGTGAGCATCCTGGGCAGAGAGCACAGCAAATGTCAAGGCCCTAGGATATAAAAAATCTTGGAGTGTTTGAGAAACACTGTAGAGACCAGTCAGGCTGGAACATCATGAACAAGAGGAGAGCAAACAGAGATGGTTCTGAAAGGGCCAGCAGAAGCCAGATCATGCAGGGCCTTGTAGGTCTTGGTAAGGAATTCAAATTATTAAGCCTCTGAAATAGGGAGTGTTGGTTTTGGTAACAGGTTGGCCTTTCCTGGGTAATGCATGGACCTTCTCCCTGCTTCTGTATATACCCTCTCCTAGGATTTTCATCCATTCTCATGAATTTAAAACCCATCAATCTGCTGAAGAGTCCCAAAGTTAGATCTTCAGTCCACACTTCTCCTGGGAACCAGAACTAATTTCTCAGCTCTCTTTTTCCTTACCCACCATGCCCACTCCATCAGGAGTCCCATCCAATCTACTTCCACCATCATCCCTGTCCTCGCTGGGGAGAGTGGTGACAGAGGATGGGAGAGCAGTGTCTGAGACTGGGGTCTCGGATGACCTCATGGCTGTGGCAAGCCTAGCGCCTGGGAATGTTCCTATGCAAGGATGCAGGATGCCTAGCTGCTATGGCAATGCCCTTCATGAGGAGGCTCTGAGGCAGAGTCTTATCAACCTGGACCTTGATCTCAGGCACATAGTTCCTGGGAATAGAGGAACTCTCCTGTTAGGCAACCACAAAGTTTCACCAGCTCCACTATTTCCAAAGCTGCTGCTTAACGGTAACTTTAAACAATGGACTTTCTCGAGAGCTACACAAAGCTCCTAACATTACACATTGCTACTGTAAAATACAACTGTGGAAAAGCTACATAAATGTTTCTAGCCCTCTAACTTTCTGAGTATGAAAAATAATGCCTGCATAGTCTTTAACCTGATAATGAGACACATATAAATAAAGATTGCTGGAGTAACTCTTTAGATCTGCTTCTCCATCAGCACTCCACCTGATCCCAGCTATTTTATCTTCAAAACCTGCATCGGTGAGTCTTTATTTTTCTAATCCCCCATAGCCCTTCTTGGAACCTGCTTGATTGGCCTCGCTGGTCGCAGCACTCGCCTTCTACAGCCATCACCCAGTCAATGGGGACCCAAGGTCCAAGTGGCTTCAGATAGACTGGAACATTCTGAATCCTCAGTCTGCTATAAGAAAAAGCAACTCCCTGTGTCTCACCTGAGGAAGAGTTACAAATGCTATCAAAGTAATTGTTATACTACATTGTTTGGGGGATAAGGATAAGGGGGAAAGATCTGTATGTGTTCAGTAAAGACAGTTTTGGTTCCAAGTATTTCCGATCCACAATAGGTTGAATTGACAGATGCATAACTGCAAATACAAAGGTCAGAGGGTACTTTCAGTGCTGTCAATCACTGCCTGGATTCCCAGAGTAGCCAGGCCCAGGACCAGCCTGCAATCCAATCAGTGATATTCCTTTCTCCATACCCTTCTTTGCTCTCTTACAGCTCAGATCTACTTCTTGCCCTGTATCCACGGTCGTATGCTAAATTTCCAGTTAGGCCCCATGTTTCACTTCCTCTACTTAGTCCGCCTGACCCACCTACAGATCCTCTGTTCATACCCATCTCATTAGCCAGGCCTGGGTGGGGGTGGGGGAGCCCTCTAGACACGGTGTGGCAGCTCCCAAGGCGCCCTCTTGTGGCCGGAAAGCAAAAAATGCAGGCTGACTCCTCTCACCTGGGTTGGGACTTTTCCAGGTAAGGCGTCTGACTCCTGGTGAAATCACGATGGCTTCTCCCTTTCCTTGAATCATTTCTCAGACCTCAGCACCCTTGCAGCTGGTGTTTCACTGAAATATTCAGAGACCATACTGGACCAGATTACATACTGGATTACTAGGCCCCTCAGCAGGAGAGCTCTATAGATAGCGGTTCCTCCTCCCATTCTGAGCCCTGGGCCCCACTGGCAAGCAGGACAACTCAAAAACCCTCTGGTTTTCCTTTTTACAATTATTCTCCCACGTCATTCATATCTTCATGTTGCACTCCTGGCTGTTTATAGGAGAAGATCAGGCTCTGCTCCATATATCACCTTCTAGTAGATGCTCTTCCTGCTGGGTGAGTGGATCTGGGTGAGCAGCCTCAGAGACTGTGATGATGAAGGTGCCTATCACTACCCTTCTCTCTGGCTTCACTATGAGTTATAAAACCTCCAAACTGTGACTCTCAGGCTTTGGAGGATCAGTGATCTTCGGAGGTTTTGATAACTTGTTCATATCCTTTTGAATAAGATGGTATAGTTAATGGGTCCCAATTAAGGCTTTTTTAATGTAATGGATCCCTAGTTAAGGTTTTTTCAAAATTTAAAGATCATGAGGTTAACCTGTAGAAACATTCCAACATACCAGCCAACTCCTTTGTCCTGGTGTGGGGAGATGGAAGTGAGTGTAGACTCAAATGAAAATTATGGGAAAGTTCAAACTCAAGGGCAAAGTGACACAGCCAGTTAGAAGTTCACAGGTGGGCCAAGCCAAGACGCTTGGTACATTTCAATACCTGTTTAACATGGATTTTAACCAGTAGTCTTAAAACTTTTCCAGTACCTATTTAGCATGGATTTTGATCAGTGCCCCTACCTAGAAGCTATATAAGCCCTTAGACTAGTACATTTAGGTGCAAAACTTGCTATCACTCCCCCTCTCACCTTGCAGGAGTTCTTGCTTTTCTTCTGGCTTAAATCAATCCTACTCCATTGCTCCTCCCTTCCACTATTGTCCATGGATTTTATTCTTCAAATTTGCAGAACCCAGAAAGAAGTTGGTGAAGTAGAGAATCTAGCTTCATCTCAAACTCTGGTTTAACTTTCAGCTCCTGTTGTTCTCTTACATCCTATAGTAGATTGCTCAGGCTGCCATAAGAAAATAAGAAACTTGATGTGACTCCATTTTTGAGAAACCAGCCTCTACCTCAGAGCAAAGCCTGTCCAAGGAAGGGGGTGTGACCCTTGTCCTTGGAAAAACCCACAGAGCACTCCTAGGCACATACCCACTCTGCTGAGTTGTTTATCTACAAATAACAGGAGAGATCTGTGGAGCCAGGTGTCCCTGACTCAGTTAGGCTAGGTGAGGACCCATAGCAACCCCCTAGCAACCACCAATCACCATGAGACAGGGAAAATACCTGGGATGCCAGATGACCCTCCCAGTAGTTTATGGTGGCTGAAAACATGTCGGGAAACCATGTAGTTTTGCCCGTACACTCCTCGTGGCTTAAACCAATCAGTCCAAATGAATCCCCCTCTTATACTAACCAATCACCCCTACCCAACTTGTTCCCGCCAGTGAATGTGCTAATCATATTTTAGAGTTGTTTTATGATTTTCCCATGGTGTGTGATGATTTGCTAAGAGATGCTATGATGTATGTGAAGTCCCTGCCTTCCCCAATGAGTGTATAAAACTTCTGCAAACCATGGGCTCGGGGCCTCTCAGCATCACCAGTTGCTCTGTGAGTGGAGGACAGAGCTAGCTCTCAATAAACGTCTCTTTGCTGCTTACATCGATCTCTGGTGGTCTTTTGGAGGTCCCGAACTTAACATTAAGATTTTCAGGATGAAAGTGTGTTTTCTTAAGGATCCTGAGGAATGGAGAATTAAGTTCTGAATATCTGTATTTTGATATTGCAGATCAGCCTATATAAACGCATTGTGATCATAATTGCTCACTTTCATTTCTTTTTTTATTTCTTCCTGAATAAGACTTTCATGGTACTTCAAACTTACCTGGTATGAGGCCCAGGCTAAGAAGACAATGGTCAGTGAGAAGGACACAGTCCTGTGTATGCAACACTTGTGATCTTGCAGAGCTATGTCCAGTGACATTCTTTAGTAGCAAGAAGCAGACCGTCACTGGCTAACTTAATCCCAGCTCCCCACTCCTTGACCCCCGAAAAGAACGCATCTTGGAAGGGGCGACAGTGAGTATCCAGCCACCAGGAATCATGAAGTAGCCTCATCACCAAGGAGGACATTCAGATAAATCAGCTCCAACCATGTTTGTTTGCTGTTCCTAACAGTCACTGAACTCAGGATTCAAAGTCCTGGAAGAGAGACTGATCAATCAGCCTTATTTGCATCATTCTCTCTGTGGCTGCCAAAGGGGCTGATGGTCCAACTAAAACCTCTCACAAAGAGAGTAATTCTCCAGAAAATAAACAAGAAAAGAATAAGGGTCCAGGTAACCAAAAAAAGTACTAAGAGGGGACACAATGAAAGAAAGAATCTATTGCTGTAAAAGGCTGCAAGATGAGATAATTCACTTGATAAGGGGAATACAGGTGGCTGGGATATACAGCAAGGTCAGCTCACATCAGCTAGGATCAGAGAAAGAATAGAGGGAGATGTTAGCTGAAAGAAGAGAGCTTGGGGCCAGGCTCCAGGATCAGGGTGAAGTGATGGGAAAGGGTAAGACATAAGTTAAAGAGACCAGGTTAAGACTGCAGAGGTGTCAGGAGGCTGAGTAGTGGAACACCAGCAGCCCTGGAGGGTAGAGATCCAAGAAGAATTTGGAAATTTTGTGATACATACAACTAATAAAAGATTTGCTACCCATATGTATTTCAAAATTCCTACAAGTTAATAAGAAAAGCAAAGGGAAACAGGCATGTATTATGAACAGGCAATTCACAGAAGAGTGAATTACAGTAGCAACAAAGGTCGGGGAAGCTCCCCAGCCAGATCAGGATAACATGACCTCGGCCATACGCTGAGGGCCAAGTGTACTGTGACTGAGGAATTGAGTGCACTTTGCATTGAACTTCTCATTCTTATAATGCACTCATCCCCTGGCCCTCTCCTTCAGTTGCATGATAGCCCTGATGTCCTGTGGTGCCTGCTGAGCTCTGCTGCAGAGAAATCACACAACTGTTAAAAAGGGACTCTGGAAGCCTCTGATAGCTAATTTAGGCTGAGGGTTCTCAAGTGGGATGGGCTGGATTTGAACCATAGTTTCAGGGCTTCCAGTTTTGATCTTAACAAGTGAGTTAAGATCCCTTTTCCTCAGTTTCCTCATCTGTGAAACTTCCTCCTTCATAGAATTATCATGTGATTCAATGAGTTAATATTCCGTAGGTGACCAGGAATGAAACTGACGAAATTATACAGTTAGATTGTGTGCATGTATGAATATGTAGCAATGAATCCCACTTTTATGTTTACTTCATGCACTAATAAAAAGGAAAAAAATAATAACAAAGTGCATTTCAGAGAGCTAAGGTAGCTCAATGGTATTATCTGGCATTCACAAGGCCCTGGGTTCAATCCCCAACACTGATATCAAATAAACTACACAGATAGATATAGATATATCTTAGAACAGTGCCTGGCATATAGTAAGTGCCCAAAGTTTGCTCATCTTTTTGCTACTCTGCCACACTTGTTCTCATCTCAGTTTCTTCAGCCCTGGTCCCCTCATGTCAATGTGCTTGTTCCTCCCATCCTAAGAGAGGTGTCCTATCTCACACCTCTTCCATTAACAGCCTGCAAATAAGCCTCTTTTTTTTTTTTTGTATTGGGAATTACATGTAGGGACACTTAACAACTGATCTACATCCTCACTTCTTTTAAAAAAATATTTTAAATATTTTTTTAGTTGTTGATAGACCTTTATTGTATCCATTTATATGCAGTGCTGAGAATCAAACCCAGTGCCTCAGACATGCCAGGCAAATGCGCTACCACTGAGTCACAGCTACAGCCCCCTCAGCCCTTGTTTTTTCATATTTTATATTGAGACAGGGTTTCATTGAGTTGCGTAGGTCCTCACTAAGTGGCTGAGGCTGGCTTTGAACTCACAATCCTCCTGAGCCACTGGGATTACAGGCATGCACCACCATGCCGGCTTCAAGCACCATCCTCACTCATTTATTTGATCTCCTTTCTTTCCCCTACCCACTTCTCAGCTCCCTAAGCCCACTACCCAAATTGCTCTACCAAAGGCACGCTGGCATTTGACAGATCCCTGATCACTCCACTGATGAAACCCTCCTCTCTTGGGTTTCAGGATATTTATTGCTCTTCCCCCAGGTCTGCACCTTAATCAGCATCCCATTATTTTCCTGTTCCCACTCCCTAAATGCTGGTGTTCCTCCAACTGTTTCACACTCTCTTCTCCCCCTCTTCCCCTCCTTCCCCCTTTCTCTCCCTGAGCTTCTATCTCCACATTCCTGCAGATGACTCCTCAGTATAGATCCCAATCTGAGCTGCCTCTTAAGCTAAGGCTTTAAAATCCATCTGTCCACAAGCTATTTCTCCCAAGCTGTCTGTAAGGTACCCCCTAGACTCACAGCACCTGCTCTGGGAGCAGTCGATTTCTCTGAGTCCTTTAGCATCCAACCTTTCTGAGCAGATCTTAAACCACTCAGTGCAGGTCAATGTCAGATTTCCTTCTCAGACTCTTTCAGGATTCAGATAACAGATTTCTACCTTGAGGGTAGGCTCGGGTGCACTTGCATATCATTGCCACAAGATGGAACTATGTATCCTGCCAGAGGATTCCTGGAGCTTCTAGATGCTTTAATAACCTGTGAGGAGAACATGTAAAATCTACTCTCTTAGCAATTTTCAAGTATACAATTTATTAACTATAGCTACCATGCTGTGCAATGAATCTCCAGAATTTATTTATCCCATCTAAATAAAACTTCATACCCTTTGACTAACATCTTCTCAGATTAAAGAACTAATGATGAATGAATGAGATCTGGGAGAGGCCAGGCCAGGCCGATAGATGGCTTGTCTATTATATGGAGGGAAAAGTCAAAATTACTGCACATGCCTCAAGTGCCACCTATTTGGGTTGGTGATGTTGATATATTCTTCCAGAAAATGTACAGTGTTGCTACTGCCAGACAAGGAACTCTTGTCTACTTGCCCCCAAAAAAAAGTCTTTGGAAACTCTTCTAGTATTTGTTAAATTCCACTACATCAGGAACCAGGTCCTCACCACAGACTCATATTTTGAGGGGAAGAATGCCACTACATTAGGAACCTCTTATAAAGGAGGCTTCTGGGTTCCAGAGGTCCCTTCCACAACCTCCTCCCCCCAACCCAGGGCCAGAGGATACAGGTGTCAGCTGGAGCCTCCTTCTCAATTTCTGTTCTTTAGGGTAGCTAAAGGAATAAAAGAAGATGTTCTGCACATTTGTACTAGTTTTCTAGGGCTGCCAAAGCAAAGCACTGCCACATTAAACAGACTTAAAAGCTCTAACATCAGAAATTTACTTTCTCACAATTTTGGAGACTCCAAGTCTAAGATGAAGGTATTTACAAGGTTGGTTCCATCAGAGACCTCTCTCCTTGGTTTGTGGTAAGGACCTGGTGAGAGAAAGCCTCCCCTGCAGCATCTGGGGGACCTACACCTCCCTGTCTCAGTTGCCCCCAGCATGACTGAGCATGGTGGGGACCAGGGCCCCTTCCTTTCTACAGGACCCTGCATGGGCAGTCTTGGCCTGGGTCCCACATTGACTGCCCCTAACTGAATCCTCAGGCTCTTGCTCTCTTCTGCACCCAGAAGAGCTGCAAGTCAGCCTCTGGCTCCTACTATACTTACCCTGGCTCCCTTCACAGACATTTCCCCCAATACATCTCTTGCACTGCTCTCTCCTTCTCATAGGACTCAAAGTAATACAGTGCCTTTATTGGGATGAGGAAAAATGTTAACAGCCAAATCTATATGACAACAGCACATGGATTAGTCCAGAGTTGGCTACAAGACCCAAATACTTTTACAAACTAACGCAGCTTTACAAAGTCCCAACATGTGGGAACATGAGGGATCAACTTCTAAAGTACTCTGGTATAAAATAAACCTTTAAGTCAGCTACTTCCTCAGTCTCAAAAGTCCATTTCTAACTAAGCAAAATTTCCAGCTTGAATTTAGTTTTCTGACTAGAACTCCCAATTTAACAAAGGACCTTCATTTGCTAGGAAACATTCTCTAGGGAATATCTAATAAAACCAGGGACTGGGGTTTTAGCTCAGTGGTAGATCCATTGTCTAACAGACACAAGCCCCTGGGTTTAAGCCCCAGAACTGCAAAAGTAATGAAACTGGTGTTCTAGTTTCCAAACAAGGCTCTGTGGCTTTGATTCCTGAAAACCTGTCTGAAAGTTTTGATGTAGTGACTAAAAGCCCAAACTAGTCTATAATTAGTCAACTCCAGAGCTGCACCTGGCTTTTCCTGTCCCTGTGTGAACATAGGCAAGTTATTTATCAAGCTCATGTGCCTCGGTTTCCTCACATGTAAAACTGGGTAGTCATATTACTATTTACCTTCTAAGGATTTTTTTAATATTTTGTAGTTGTTGATGGACCTTTATTTTTTTTAATTTATTTGTATGTGGTGCTGAGAATCAAACCCAGTGCGTCACGCATGCTAGGCAAGTGCGCTACCACTAAGCCACAACCCCAGCCCTAAGGATGTTTTATAAGTCAAAAATGATACTGTACATATACTGTCTGGCATCAATAAGTGTGCAGGGTTCCTTGTGTCTGCTGATTGTCAGTCTGATTAGCCCATGATAAGAACCAAAACAACTAAGATGATGTGATCTCAAAGAAATAGAATGCAAATACATGATTTTTTAAATTTTCTAGTAGCCATATTTTAAAGAGTAGAAACAAGTGAAATTAACTTTCATGTTTTATTTAACTTCAAGAGCAATTTGCCTGAGGCCACTCTGGTTCTGCCTGACTTAAGTCAGTAGGATATGCTACATTCCTCAGCAAACAACCTGTTATCTGCAGGAATGCAAGCCCCAAAAGACTCTGCCCTACACACTAAAAGAACACGCATTACCCTGAAGAGAGGGGACTTTTGTGACCTTTACACAGACTAGATTCCAGGACTCAAGGAGACAGGATAATCAGAAGCAAAACCCCTCAACTATAAAATCTGTAAGAACAAGTTCCAATTAGAACTGGTCAGATTGGGACAAGCTGACTCAGAGTTGCCTTAGATCTTTAGCATGTCATTACAGAGGCAAAATCTTCCCCCATAGGGAGTTGGAAGTTTGATGCAATCCTGCTAGCAGTCAAAAATCAAGAGGTGGACCTGGGCAGAGCTCTAGAAAATTCACTGGGACTCCCAATAAAACAGGAGGGCAGAAGGGATGTGCCATCCCTCTCTTCACTGAGAGGACCCACTTTCTCCCTTGAGAGTGTTCCCTTTTTCCATTTTTCCCCTTTCCTATCTCTTCTAATAAACTCATGTCTGCTATTATAATTTGTGACTCAAGGACACCCACAGTTGCTTTGGTCCACAAATGGCCTTGCTCTGCAACCATAATCAATATTTTTAAATTATTAATGATATATTATACTTTTTAAGCACTAAGTCTTCAAAATACAGGGTATGTTTTACATTAAGACACATCTCCACTTGAATTGCATACTTCAGGTGCCATCAACTGGCTAACACCCTGTTGGAAAGAGCAGGATTAAAATTTTAAACTAAATATGACTCTTAGAGTAAAACCAAATTCTGGACCTCAGAATTATTGCTGCATCTCCATAGATGTACATTGTGAGCATTACCTAAGTGTTCACCACTGCTTTTCCATAATGAAGGCTGTGTTCACCAAGTCAGGGAGTCATATCTAATCCTTCTTCCCCTAGCAATTATATTCCCTCCTAGAAAGAGCCATTGCCCTGATTGTGACATTAACTCTCCACTCCTTACTCTCCCCAGCCTCCGGTAACCACCATTTTACTTTGTCCAGAGAATTTGTCTATTCTAGGTACACATGTAAGTGAAATCATTCAGTCTGTCTTTTTACAAGTGGCTTGTTTCAGTCAGCATAAGGTCCTCCAAGTTCATCCATGTTGCAGCTCGGGGCAGGTGACCTTCCTTTTAAGGCTAAATATATAGACCACATTTTGTTTATCCATTCTCAGTTGGTGAACACTTGGTTTGCTTCCATCTTTGACTATTGTGAAGAGTGCTGCTATAAATAAGGGTATATAAATATCTGTTCAAGTCCTCATTTTCAATTCTTTGATGCTTATGCCCAGAAGTGGAACTAGAGAATCACGAGGTAACTCTATTTTCAACTTTTTTTTTTTTTTGAAGCACCATACTGATTTACACAGGGATTTCATAGCAATATACGAGGGTTCCAAATAGTCCATATCTGCCGCGTCCGGAAAAAATGGACCGAGTCCGGCGGGAGTCGTCGGGGTTAAAAGAATTCACAGGCACCAAGGTTCTTCATCCAGGGGGAATCTCTGACTTTATTATCTCAGCTCATACTTATATATTTCTTTCAGACAGAATGGAAAGTTACTGGTAGGCAGAAGCAAGGACGGAGGGGGGCAGGTGGTCCTTGTCGACTCATACTAAGCCTTCAACCAGGAACCTTATCAGACCCAAGCAGGTCAGGACGTTCCCACATGACTGTTATAGGCTGAATATGAAAACAGACACCACAAATCTTTCAAGGCCTTGGGAGCTGGCCTCTTTGACGTGCACAACAAGAAACCAGGGCCGGCACCAAGCCCCGGGGGCCAGGGGGGATCCGAGCCAGCAGTTCCCCCTCTTTTGTTTGTTGCACGCCAAAGGGAATCAAGTAGCCCCTGTCTTAGGTCGTTCACTGCCCTTACAGTGCTTACCCGTCTCTGGGGAGGCCCCATTCCCCTGTCTTAGGTTGCAGTGCAAGCGTGAAAGTTGCCCGTCTCTGGGTACTACAAGATCAGCTCGTTATTACCAAGGCATTTAGTGGTAGCGATCCAGCCAGTCATTATTGGGTCTCTAATTGGTTCCGGTTCGACAAGGCATAGAGTCAGAGGAGAGGAATAACAAAAATAAAGAAGGAAAAGGGGGTAAAAGGAGGAAGGCATGAAGCAGGATCATTGTAGAAAAATCATCTTCGAATCGGTCGGAGACAAACTTCAGCAAGATCATCCTTGGTTTGTAGGCGTTGATAATGAACCTGTATTGGCTTAGAAGTCAGAATGTTAATTTGATCTTTAATAAATTGTGTCATTCTCTTGACAAGGCAGGGGCCTACAGCAACTATAAGGAGGAGACCGAAAAGCGGTCCCATATTGTGAGTGGCGGCATCTGCTTTAGCATTGCCTTCCGCCAGAGGCCCAGGAAGCTCTGAATGTCCTCGGATATGTCCAATGAATAAAGGATCTCGTCTAGCCCAAACAAGAAGCTGAACCGTTTGTAATTGTTCCATGATAGTAGATTGCCTGCCAATATAAGGGGCTGTTTCAATAACTAAGGCTAAATTGGCAACATAGAGACTATCAGTATACATATTAAGTGGGGTGGAATTGTAAAGTTTAAGGGCCATAATTAGAGCCTCAACTTTTGATCTTTGGGCAGACAGTTTAGGAACAGGGTGTCGAATTACTTGAGATCCATCAAAAACAACAGCAAATCCCCCTTTTGCTCCGTCTGTATAAACAGTTTGAGCTCCCGGGATAGGCTCTCCTTTAATAATTCTAGGAAAAATAATAGGACATTTTTTAAGGCCTTCTAGAAGTTTATGTCGGGGAAAGTGATTATCAATTTGACCTTTGAAATTACAGAGAAAAAGACACCAAAGATCATGTTCTTGTTGTAATTTTAAAGTCATATCCTGGGTATAAGGCTGAATGAGAATGTCAGAAGTTTTTCCAAACAGTGCATCACCCAAATATTTGGCTTTCCAGATCAGATTTATCACTAGTTCATAAAAGGGAGTTGTCACCCGAGAGTTAGAAGTGGGTAGATGGACCCAATAGATGGGACCTGTTTGCCAAAACACTCCAGTAGGAGTTAATTTTGATGGCAGGATTATAAATGATAGGGGTATAGAATAATCTATCTGGGTAACCTGTATCTTTTGTGGGGCTGTTTTTATTAACCTGAGTGCCTTCAAGGCTTTTGGAGTAGGTTTTTACAGGGAGGTGGGTGAGGGGTCTCCTCTCAAAAGGTCATACAGGGGTTTAAGTTAGTAGTTCAATATACTTAATATTTAATCAACAATGTGAATTTATTTACCAAAATTAATCTTTATCTTAAACAGTAAGAATTATTAGGCAATAAGGATCTTTCTTTAAAGAAATAAACTTACATTTTAATAGGTGTTTGTCATGTCAAAATATGGACAAAATTTTTGTTCACATTAGTATAGTTAAATTAGGAAAATAACCTGAAATACCCTTAAATTAATTATAGTCAGTTTAGTATATATAAATCTCTTTTTTAATTGTTCTAACTTTTTACATCATCTGTTTAGATAACAATATAAAAATCTCTCTCTCTCTTTTTTTTTTTTTTTTTTTTTTTTTTTTTTTTTTTTCCCTTAGGAAAATGAATATAAAGACCTTGTTTTACCCAAAGATGATTTCTTTCTTCTTTTTAGGATCCATGTGTGCTTTTTCTTTGTTGAAGCACCTTTTTCTTAAAAAAAAATATACTTAGGAACAATTTCTGAAAACCTTAGAATCTATAAACAAATTATTATACTTTGATAAGGAATATCAATGAAAGTATGGTTAAAACCCTTAGATATTTTGTAGAAATAATTATAATAATTTATCATCTTATAAGTTTAAACAGTAACCTTGAGAATTAGAAACTACTTGATTGTATTTTCACTTAAAAGCAAATTTATAGTAAACACATTTATCTCAAATATCTGTAACTGAAAAGGCAGAGTATCTGATAAATGTAGATATAAAACATAAATTATGGGTTTCCTGTTGAAGAAAAACAATTAGGCAAATATATATTAACTAATCAATTAGGCATGTGTTAATTAATTTATGGATTAACAAATATAGGTTATTTAAATATCTAAAAAATATATATTAAGAATAAGAACTTAACTTATAATTGTATTAACTTTATGTAACCACGTGGTCTTAAAATATTTGGATCCATTTTAATTTATTTTTAACTAGGAGTGCACTCTTTTATGTGACGTCACTTGATGTAACTGAAATAAGATCCTTGAGTATACATTTTTATTTTTATAGTTAGCAATGAAAATAAGGATTTTTTGGTCATCACAGGAACTTTGCCGGCTTGTTCCTGTGGCAAGCAAATGCATCCTCATAACCTCCAAAATTAAAGGTAAAATATAAAGAAGCATATTTGATATCTCTCATCAATAGAACATTATTTAGTAACACAACTATAAAGAAAAAGTCAGGTTATTTAACTTAGAACTAGCTTAAATTTAGGACTGTAACATAGAAACCTGTAGAATTAAATTTTGTCTGAAAAAGATATCTTTCGTTAGCATTTACAGGTAGGCATCTTTTAAAAATACAGGCTCTGAGCAGCTCCGGTAGAAATCTGAAACACAGCAGTACAGGTTAGTGGCTGGAAGGTGGGACTAGAAGTCCTGTCTGAGTGACTGTGGAAGAACCAATCGGTAGCCCCAAAAGTGTGGGAGGTGGGACCAGGAAGCCGCTCTTCCAGCCAGGCAGCCCATGGTTACCATGGTGATGCAAACAACATGGAGTCCGCTGTTCATTTTGGAGGCAAAAGTTCCCCAAGTTTTCCTAGCCGATTACATTTTGTTTGATTTTGTCTGCATTTTTCCCTGCCTGGCCAAGATCTTACTGCGGTAGCAGCTTGTTTTGTCTCTGTATCGCCCCGTACACTCTGGCTTTCGGGGCCCGGGGTGGGCCCCTGTTCCCGTTTCCCGGCTGCAATGGGCGTCCCTGAGCAACAAACTTGGAAGGACACTCGCTGCTCCAATGATTTCCCTTGTCACATTGGGGACAGGGGCCAGGCATGCCTTCCCGACCCCGCCTATCCCCCTCGGGACAATTTCATTTCTTTCTATCTGCATCAATCGGGCTATGAAGTCAGAATAAGGCTCAGAGGGTCTTTGAACAATTTTTGAAATTTTTGTGTCAGCATTTGAAATAGGTAGAGCCTTCCAAGCCCGAACGGCTGCTGTAGCTATCTGAGCATAGACCCCAGGATCATAATTAATTTGTTGATTTATGATAGCATATTGTCCCGAGCCTGTTAACATTTCAAGGTTACGCCGTGGGAAGCCGGCGTCCTGATTGACTCGGGCTAGCTCGCGACACCTCTCTTGATTTTCACTTTCCCACAACAAAAAAAATCCCCTCCGAACAATACAGCCCTACAAAGCTGTTGCCAGTCACTAGGTGTCAGCTGATTGGCAGAGAAAGACTTGAAGAGAGTCAATGTGAAGGGGGCATGGAGTCTGTAATTAGTAACTGCCTCCTTTAGTTGTTTAATATCCTTAAAGGCTAAAGAAACATACACTCTGGCCGGCTGTCCATAGGCATCCAGGTTTTCAATTACTGGAAAAGTTTGGGCCGTCTTAGGCTGCCACTGAATACCCTTGCCCCCCGCCTTCTGGGGTTGTCCTTGTCTCAATTGGGGTTGTAAGGAGGGAGCGCAACAGGGATTGGGGCCATAGGTGCTTTAAATCTTGGCTTCTTCATTCGACCCTCCAGTTCCTCTATCTCCCTTTCTAGTTTCTCCTCCTGCCAGCTGTTACCATGGAGCCCAGTTAGTAACTCCCTTATCTTAGAAATGTACTCAGCACTGTGAAGCCCAGCTCAAGGCCAGAGGCCTTGTTTACATATTTTTGTGAAAAACTAGTAAGGGAGTGTCCAGCGCCTGGAGTGCTAATTTTTCAGACAGTAGCCAAATAAAACAGGGCAATATGAAAATAGGAAATTTATCCACATTGAACTTTTTTGTAGAGATTCTTTTGTTGAAAATCCTAAAATAAGCCATGGTGAATATTCTGGAGAAGGTCAGTTAAGACTTTTCTGTGGGCCTATTAGGGAGGGGGAAGATGAGAAGGCAGGGTTGAGAGCAGCTAGGGTGGATCTAAGAATGAAGAAGGAGATATGAAAGAATAATGGGAAAGGGGTAAGGACTCTGCCATTTGCTCTTCCTGGACCTGGTCAAGGACCTGTTCACATTCTGCAAGCTGTTCCTTAATCTTTATTTTATCTATTAACAAAGCATCTTTAACCAGTCTCCATAAAGAGAAAGTGGCGATTGGAATACTTTCCGGACCTTGATCCCTCAACAATCTTTGTAAATCACATCTGACCTGATCCCAATCATTGTTATTAAGAAATCCCCCTGTCAGAAACCAAGGACATGCCTGGGCAATAACTTCAACAAATTTGGTTACAGTTTTTGTTTTTATTTTGGTTCCCTGTGTGTTCAACAGCTCTCTGAGTTCGTTGGCCAGACGAACTTTGGCTGCTGAGTTACCCATGGTAGCTACCTGTTCCTAGTTTAAGTTTCAATTTTTCCCCCTTCTCTTTACGAAGGCTTCTTTTCCCCTTCTCTTTACGAAGGCTATTTTCCCCTTCTCTTTACGAAGGCTATTTTTCCCCTTCTCTTTACGAAGGCTATTTTTCCCCTTCTCTTTACGAAGGCTATTTTTCCCCTTCTCTTTACGAAGGCTATTTTTCCCCTTCTCTTTACGAAGGCTATTTTTCCCCTTCTCTTTACGAAGGCTATTTTTCCCCTTCTCTTTACGAAGGCTATTTTTCCCCTTCTCTTTACGAAGGCTATTAATCCTCCCTCTTCGTGGAGGGAGCCCCGACCACTTACCTCCGCTTTCTCGGTAGGAACCTCCAATATGCCGCGTCCGGAAAAAATGGACCGAGTCCGGCGGGAGTCGTCGGGGTTAAAAGAATTCACAGGCACCAAGGTTCTTCATCCAGGGGGAATCTCTGACTTTATTATCTCAGCTCATACTTATATATTTCTTTCAGACAGAATGGAAAGTTACTGGTAGGCAGAAGCAAGGACGGAGGGGGGCAGGTGGTCCTTGTCGACTCATACTAAGCCTTCAACCAGGAACCTTATCAGACCCAAGCAGGTCAGGACGTTCCCACATGACTGTTATAGGCTGAATATGAAAACAGACACCACAAATCTTTCAAGGCCTTGGGAGCTGGCCTCTTTGACGTGCACAACAAGAAACCAGGGCCGGCACCAAGCCCCGGGGGCCAGGGGGGATCCGAGCCAGCACATATCCTCACCAACACCTGTCATTTTTGTTGCTTCGTTTTGCTTTGTTATACTAACCACCCTACTGGACCTGTGTTCGAGGTCTCTGAATTCTTTCACAATCCATTTTGTCAGCTTTGAACATTTTGAAAGCATTAGCTTAGATTTTTATTAGTGTTCATTTCTGATGACAGACAGCCTGGGCAATGGAAAGGTACAGGCCATGTGGCACAGTCCTAGATTCTGGCCCAGCTGTGTCACTGAGAGACCCTGAGCAAGGGAGAAATTGCTCCAAGCCTGTTTCCTTGTCTTCTTCCAGGAGCAGCATGATAATCACTCGTGCTCCAACCAGTTAACTGAAACTTAGACCTAGATACATTTTAAGTGGCGTTCTTTATACACACGTGAGCTGTTTAATTCCGTTTTCTTTTGATCCATTTTTCTGCTCCTGGGGTGGGACACACACACCTGGGGAGTTGGAGTCCTTGAACCTAGGGAACCATCGAGATGCAGAACCTCCGAGGTCCTAGAAAAGACTCCTCAGCTGAGGCCGCCGACCCTACTTCCGGTCTTTGTTTGTCAGCGGCTACGGCGGCCTGAGGGGGTCAGACAGGTTCTCGATCCCGCTGCGCGGCTCCCAACTTTGGGAGTCCACCCGCAAACACCCAGCGCACTTCTCCCTGTGGGGCCCGGGCGCCATATTTCCTTCAGCCCCATATTTCTTGCCTCGCCCTTCCTTTGTTTCCCCAGCCGGCGGGGAAGATTAAAGGCATGGAGGGTCAACTGTTCAACCCCTCCTTTCCAACGTCCTTGGAGCCAGCGTGGCTGCGGAATTCAGGCCATCCCCGCTGCTGTCCGTGGAAGCTCCGTTTGAAAACGACCTTGCAAAACGTCTGGGTTGTGGAAGTGGAAACCGCACCCTGGATCCTCGGCTTTGTGTGCTTTTCATTCTTCAGTGTGCACCTTATAACCCCAGCATCGAGCTAGGCAGAGAGGAAATGAAGTGCCAGGGTTCCTCCCTTTCCCAGGAGACACTCCAGTGAAAGTTCTGAGGCGTGTTCTTAATACGCTCGGAGATAGATTTCAAGGAGCGGCAAGAGTGGATCTGCAGAAATGCTCTGCCGTCCAAGAACAGTAAAGATTAAAGCATGTGTGACCGCAAATCCCTGCGCTAGAGACTATTAAATCCCTTCTGCAAAAAATAACCAAGCCGCTAAATAAAAATATCTCTGGGTTTTGTAGAGATAGAAAACAAGCAGAATGAGAACTAAGTGCCATTTGTTGGCCGATTTATTTAACTTTCTGGCCCTCAAATTCCTTGTTTCTAAAGGGAAAAGGATAATAGTTCCTTTAATAGGAATGAATGAAGTTAATACTTGAAAGCGGCC
This sequence comes from Spermophilus citellus, assembly GCF_964194105.1. Classification (NCBI taxonomy): domain Eukaryota; kingdom Metazoa; phylum Chordata; class Mammalia; order Rodentia; family Sciuridae; genus Spermophilus; species Spermophilus citellus. The sequence continues at coordinate 30,856,398 of NC_138187.1, read as the reverse complement.
GCCACAGTGCATGACAAGTACTACTAGTGATAACTATCATGGCTTTGACTATTAATAACATTGAGGCAGACTCCCCTCCTACCATAAAGCCTCTTTTTTGTGTCCAGTGGGCAATGTGGGAAGAGGAAGAGAAGAATTCTAGGTTATAGGAAAGATGTGTATGGAAACATTAACCCATTCAGTCTACCCAAAATTTGAATGGGGTATCTATGTACCTTCTCTTACTATATTTGTAGCATGTAGCATTTTTAGTGGGGTGCAATCAAGCATGATAATTATGTACTTGTTAAAGAAAAATATGCTTTTGTAATCCTCTATGCAAAGTTGCTGTTGGTGACATATTTTTCTGTGATTTTGGAATTTATGCCCACCCACAGACCCAAGACTCATATTATGAGCTCAAGGCCTAAAGAAAATGTTCTGAGAATCACTGAGACAACCAAAATCATCTCCATTTATAGAACCTCTACCATGTTTTCCCCTTCTTCGAAAGAAATTATTTTCTCTTTCTTCCTTTCTTTTGTGTCATTGGATTCTTCTGGAGGAAGAGATGCAAGAGAGGATCCCATAGGTCTTTTCTTTTTTTTTTCTTCCCCCTTATAAACAAGTATTTAACTCATCTTCCCTGGGTAGTGCTTTTCTCTGCCCCAGCACTCAAAATAATACTAAGACTGATAGGGTTGGCACCAACTACTCAAAATTTTTGTAACCAGAACTTCAAGAAAAACAACAATAATTATGATTAAAATGTTAGCAGTTACAAAGACACTGAATTCCTAATAAATAAAGGAATACTCAATATAATGAAATCTACCATAAAGAGAAAAATAGGAGGAAGGAGCTTGGTGGTAGGACTGTGTGGAAAGGTTGCATCTACTCAGGAGACATGAGCAAATACACAAAATTGTTTATTGCAATTTTGGGTAGTTGTGCAATAAACCTTTCCAAGGTAATGCACATGGCCATCTGAATTAACATGAGGAAAGGTAAAACTGTACAGTGCTGAATTGCCCCAAAGCTTGCTGGATTCTTCTTCGCCCATGACCTTTGTTTTCAAGGTGCTGTTAGTGGCACAAAACATGAACATGTTGAGAAAACCTCTCCATGAAACAACAGGACTTTACCTGTTGACCAGGTGTACACAAGCTCATTCACACTCCACAAACAGATATTCTGGCTAAATAAATCATATCTAGGATTGTTTTCTTTGGGTCCTTTTATCACCCCTCAAGCTACCTTTTGTTTTCTTAATTTCTCAAGAGAGGATATGTCCATAAAAAATCTTGTTCCTGTAGCAGAAACGCAGTTATCAAAAACTGAAGGGAACTGGGTAGTGTGGTGCACACCTGTGACTCAAGGGGCTAAGGCAAGAGGATCACAAGTTTGAATTCAGCATTGGTAACCTAGTGAGACTCTATGTCAAAATAAAATATTAAAAGGCTGGGGATGTAGCCCAATGGTAGAACACTTGCCTGGCATGTGCAAGGCCTGGGTTTGATCCCTGGTACAAAAAAAAAAAAAAAAGAAAAGAAAAAAGAAAAAAGAAAAGGCCCAGGGGATGGGGATGGGATAGTGTGAGTGAGATTTAATTATATGCACTGCAGTGGTCCTCAAGTTACTGGTACCAATTTACAAACATTCTGTAAGTATAATGGCCAGCTGCTCCCTGCCACCTTCTCTCTCCATTTTCCCTGACCACCTCACAATTTACCACTCCTGAAGGTTCTGACTGGCAACCAGAAGTTGAGACCTGTAGGAATGCCTGGCCTGGCATCTCTTCATTACCATTTTTTTCCTACATCCATCAAAGAAATCGTGTACTTGTTTCCCATACTGCTCACTATTCTGTTAATCCATCCCAGGTTCCCTTCCACACAGGTATGTATAACCCGCTTTATATCCCTGCCACAAGTCTCTTTCATCACTTGTCTTAGGAATCTGACTCTCCCTTTCCCTCTCATCCCCCGTATTTATGAATTTTAAAATGACAATAATCTGGAAATCAGTAGGAAGTATCCTCAAAAGACTAGAAATGGAATCATCATGTGACCCAGCTATACCATTCCTCAGTATTTTTCAAAAAGAACTAAAGCCAGCATACGATAGTGATGCATGCATACCCCTACTATTTCTTGCATCACAATTCACAATAGACAAGTTATAGAACCAGCCTAGGTGTTCATCAACTTATCAATGGATAAAGAAATTGTAATATGTGCGTGTGTGTGTGTGTGTGTGTGTGTGTATAACAAGTGAATATATATCACAAAATGGATAAACAAATGGAGAATATATATTTATAATATATATATATATATATATATTATATATATATATATATCACAAAATGATGGAGAACATCATTTTAAGCATAATAAACCAGATTCAGAGAGTCAAGTGTGATTCATACACACTTGTTTTCCAGTGTTCTCTTTCATATGTGAGAGCTAGGGAGGAAAAGTTTAAGAAAAAAAAAAATGGATCTCCTGAAAGAGAGGGAAAACCAGTATAGTTGAAGGAGGTAATCAGAGAGAGGGAGGATTGGAGGGCAAGGGGAGGCACTGGGAAATGGAATTGATTAAATTATGTGCATGTATGAATCTGTCACAATGAACCCAACTATTATGTATGATTACGATGCACCCATAAAAATAAATAAGTAAGTAAATAAAAAGGAGGAGGAAAATCACAATAGTCATGTGGTAGATTGGAGCAACAATAATCCAGGAATATAAATGCATCAATAAAAGAGAAAGGGGCTGGGGATGTGGCTCAAGTGGTAGCGCACTCGCCTAGCATGCGTAGGCACTGGGTTCGATTCTTAGCACCACATAAAAATAAAATAAAGATGTTGTGCCCACCGAAAACTAAAAAATAAATATTTTTTACAAAAAAAGAAAAGAAAAGAGGAAATTACATGGGTGCTACCCATTGTTTCAAGTGATCAAGTGATCTTGATCACTTGAAACAATGCCTCACATGGAATCCCCACTGCACAGTCTCCTCAGTGATCTTCTGCTCTTCAAATCCTAGATCCAAAATTAAAAAAAAAAAATAAAAAATAAAAAAAGTGTTTCCAGACTTTGGTTTTACTCTTTTCTTCTGTGCTTAATACTATTGTAAATCAGAGATAACCATACATGTTTGCATTTTAGTCTCCTTGTGTTCTATGGTTGTAAAACAATTTTTCTTCCATCCTGTATTTATCGGCCATTGCTAATGTTTTGAAACATAATGCTTTTCTCCATTTTGCATAGAAATTTTTCTAAAATGTATGCCATCTTCCTGCAGGTGTATGGTTAACGCCTTTTTACTGACCCCATCAACAATACAGACATCCTACATACAATGTGCCCCCGCAACCTCATAACACAAATGTTCTCACCATACATTTCTTTTTTGTTTAATATTTTTTTTTAGTTGTAGATGGACACAATACCTTTATTTTATTTTTTTTATGGGGTGCTGAGGATCAAACCCACTGAGCCACAATCCCAGCCCTGTACATTACTTTCTAAAGAAAAAGTAAACAGAATCCTCATATACTCAGATAATTTGCCCAAATAAAAGTGAATCCTGGGGCTGGGGATGTGGCTCAAGCGGTAACGCGCTCACCTGGCATGCGCGGGGCGCTGGGTTCAATCCTCAACACCACATAAAATAAAAATAAAGTTGTTGTGTCTACTGAAAAACTGAAAAATAAATAAATATTAAAAAATTCTCTCTCTCTCTCTCTCTCTCTCTCAAAAAAAAAAAAAAAAAAGTGAATCCTGGGGCTAGGGATGTAGCTTAGTGATAGAGTGAGTGTTGAGCATGCACAAGGCCCTGGGTTCCTTCTCTAGTGCCTCAGGGGGAAAAAAATCCTTCTTTCATGTCACTCATTGTAATAATCTGTGAATTTTAAAATTTATAGTAATTTCCAACTCAAGAAGTCTGAACTTGATAAAATGCTATCCTTGGAAAACACTAAGTCATTTTTTTAAAAAACAACTTTTTTTAATATTTTATTTTTTTAGTTGTAGTTGGACACAACACCTTTATTTCACTTATTTATTTTTATGTGGCGCTGAGGATCAAACCCAGGGTCTCACATGTGTGAGGCAAGCGCTCTACCGCTGAGCCACAACCCCGTTTTTTAAAAAACATGGTTTAAAACAAATGTTTACTTTGAAATGTTCAAAGCCTGTTTAAAAATAAAAACAAACTCTATCCTGTCCTTGGGGCTTAGCCTTTATTTCTCAAACCTTATTTCAGACTACCCTGATAGTTTTTACTCCATTTACGTGGCAAATTAATTTACAAGAATGAAGTGATTCATACACACTTGTTTTCCAATTTCCTTTTGGCCAAAAGTTATAAAACATTCAGTTTATGAATATGCTCTGTCCACAGTCATCACTTTTACCTCCATCTCACTCACATCAGTAAAAGGTCCTTTTCATGGGAGCAAACCTATAATTACAGTCTGGTCCTAACTACATGGTTCTGCAGCTGAAATGTGGGGAACTGTCTTACATTTTCTGCTGCTATAACAAAATACCTGAGACTGAGTAATATATTTAAAAAGGAGAGATTTATTTGGTTCTGGAGGCTTGGAAGTCCATGAGCATGATGCTTCCATCTGACTAGGGCCTTTGTGCTGCATCATTACGTGGCAGAAGGCAGAAGGGCAAGAGAGAGTGAGAACAAGACAAAGCCACTGTGGTGATAACTATCCTACTCCCACAGTAACAATGCTAATTTGTTCACCTCTTATTAGGCCCCACCTCTCAACCCTACTGCATCTGGAGATTAAGTTTCCAATACATGATCCGTCAGTAACACACTCAAATAATATTCTAGCAGTATCATACAACATCCAGGGAAGTTTCTTGATCCTGCCCACTGTTGACCTTTTGCTTCTGAATCTCATCTCTGTGCTTGCCTTGAGTACACCTCTTTTGGTGGAACATAATTTTCGATAAGCTTCCTGAAACAGTGCCTGTGGAGCCAATATTTTGAAACTGAGCATATCTGAAAATATCTTCTTTGCTTCCCTCACAACTGTGTTTTTCATTTGGTATAAAATTGGAGTTTGGAAATTATCGTCATGTGGAATTTTGCCTCCAGACTTCCAATATTGCTATTAAGAAGTCCAACAGCTCTCTGATGCTTAGCCTTTTATGTGAGACCTCTTTGTTATTCCTGGAAATCTTTGCGTTCTAAACTTTCATATTGACTGAGTTCTTTTTTTGTTGTTTATTTGTTGTTTCTTTCCCATTTATTTTAGGAGGGCATTCAGTGGACTTTAGGTATCTTTTATTTTTGAGAAATTTTCAGTTTGGGGTGTTGGAGATTGAACCCCTAATTTCACACATATCAGTTATCACTGTGGTGATAACTATCCTACTCCCACAGTAACAATGCTAATCAGGCAAACACCAAACACTACCACTGAGCTACACTTCCAGCCCCACCCCTACTACTACATCATTTTCTGAGTTTTCTCTGAAATTCCTTCAGTTCTAATGTCCTCTCCTGAGTTGATGCTCTCATTTCCTTATGGTTTTCATTCACAATGTTAATCTCTTTACCTTTTTCTTCTATTTGCTATGATGTTTCCTTAACCCTTTCCTCTATTTTTTTTTTTTTTACTTTTGCTCTCGTATTTTTCTATTTCCAATACATTCATTTTGTTTTCTAAATGTTCCTTCTATGGATAATTCTGCAGTTTCTTCTCCGATCTCAAAGGACATTCACTAACTGCAATGGGTTTTGCTAAGTGTTTTCTTCTGCTCCTTGCACAGTCCTGGTTTCCCTGCCTTCCTCCCCTTGTGGCCAGTGTTATGTAAACCACCCAACTATGCCCCCCCCCCCCAGTTGTTGTGGTTTTTTTTTCACAGTGTGTTGCAAACTTAGCCCAAAGCCCACCACCCGGTGCTGAGCTCAACTTCTTACACATTCAGTTGCCTTAAATATATCCTGAATAAGCATATGTTTAGACATTTAGAGCCTGCCAGCTTTGCATACCCTGCAAAAATACATCCAACATCTGCCAGCCATAGATAAGATAAACCCCCAGGGCTATAAAACCCCCACCTATTGTGCTGCAGAACTGTCTGACCCAGAGCCTCCCCTCCCTGCCTTGCTGCTGAGTGATGTCCCCTACACCTAAGCACCCTCTCTGATCCCTTCTACCCTGAGTATTTCCGTGTCCTCCTCCCCTTCAGGGTCCCTGTAAGGTCTCCTGCTGAGATGATGTCTTCTTCTTTGTGCTCCTGTCAGAACCTTGCCCCATAAAGTTTGTGTGCCAGGATGGTGGCAAACACCTGTAATCCCAGGGGCTCCGGAGGCTGAGGCAGGAGGCTCAAAGCCAGCCTCAGCAACTTAGCAAGGCCCTAAGCAACTAAGCAAAAACTTGTCTAAAAATAAAAAGGGCTGAGGATGTGGCTCCCCTGAGTTCAATCCTTAGCACCCAAAACAAAAAATCTCATTGTGTGATACTGCCACATTGTGACCATGACCCTGTCATTTTCCCTGGTGAGCCCCAAATCCTCGAACTCACCACATCCACCCAAGAAATGTGGGTTTTCCTCAAATGTCTGGGCTATCCTGAAAGACCCTCAGACCCTCAAATCCCCCGTCCAAAAGAGAACTACGGGTCACACTGGCTGCAAAAGCAAGAGGCAAGTTTATTAATACACAGGCGCCTGCAGGTGCACAGCAAAACCTCAGCCGAAGCTTTGGTGTACTGGCACACCGGGCTTTGGGGTACAGTTCTTTTATAGGGTGAGGGGAGCTGTTTCCCGCCTAGCACACTAACAGGTATCTCATTGGTTCTTTTGAATCCAGCATTAGGGTAAACTTGCTTTTCACTATATGTTCTCGGAAAACCTACAGGGCTACATTCCATTCTTTCTGTTCCTGCTTATCTGTTCCTGTTAGCTCAAGCATGTCCTGAGATACGGGTGCAGTGCTCTCTCTCAACCGGTTATATGGTAAGCTCATCCGGTACTTGTGCCTGTTTATTGCATACTTTTACTTTTGCAACAAGGCCTCAGGTTATGGGGCTGGGGTCTTTCAATCCATTCACAGGTCAATGTGGGGCTCTTGGAAGCTGTCTAGAATGCTCTAGGTGTGGGCAGGCTTTGTCCACAATGAGCTTCCCGGAGATGATCTAGTGGCTGACGGTATCTGTAGATCTTATATTTTGGTCATTTTCTCCTGAGAAAGTTTTGGTCTCCTTCCTGAGGGTTCTGGATGCCAATGGAACTTGACCCTTAAAGGTGGGAGGGGTATAACAAGGCTGCCAGTCTATGGTGGGACTGAGATTCCACAGCCTGCAGGTCAATACCCAAACCCCAGCTGGACTGGGAAAGCACCAAGCACAGGCGTGGAGTGTCACTGGCCATCCATGGGTTGCGTGTGGGTCACCGCACATCGAAGCCTAGTGGATAGAAACATCTGGTGTCTGGGAATGACCAGTGGACATTTTCCCTGGTCAATTGACCACAGACATTATGAATTTCCATCCTGCTCTGCCATGGCCCACACAGCCCCTGAGATGGGTGTGACCTGCCAAGATGTCAATCAACCTGCTGACTCCAAAACATCACCAAGCAAGACTTGGTCCTTGAAACCTTATCCCTGCCTTTGGTGTAATGTTCCCCCTTAAATGAACCACCAGAGCCATCTTTCATTTGTCCAGTCCCAACTCCTGTGTGAACTGGATGTATCAGGGGCTCACTTTTGTAAATATACTTCTGACTCTTTTGTCTTTTGTTCTTCACTAATTATTTTAGACATTTAGGTGGCTTACACCTTCCTGAACAGGAAGAAGAACCCCCCAATGAGATGCTGGCCATTGCCCCCATTAGTGGAGGGTGTGGATGCTGTACAGAAAACACGGGGATTAAGTAAATATTCACCTTCCAGATGTTAAAAACCTCCTCTACTCCTGCCCAGATGTCTGCTTGTTCATAAAACAGGAGACTGCAAACCTTTTCTATAGAGAGCCAGGTGGTGACCACTGTAGGTTTTGCAGGCCACAAGTCTCCCATTATAGCACAGAACAACCTTTGATAATATGTAAATGAAGGGGCATGCTGTATTATAAAAATAAGTGCATTTAAGAATGCTAAATTTTAAATACCATTTTATTTTCACAGGCCATGATTTTTTTCAACTACTATAGAAAAAGTAAAATTCTTAGATCCCTGGCTGAACGAACAGGTAGCAAACTGCAACTGTCCCAGCAATCCCTGTCCTACACCTTCAGGGAGAGTTCATTGTCAAAGGCCTCTGAGCCTTTCTGAAGCTTCCCAGCATCAATTTTTGTCTGTAGGTACAAGGGTTAATTTTTCTTTCTTCCTCATGCAGCCTCTGCTACGTGCCATGGAAATTGCCTTGGAATGGAAAAGGTAGTAACAGCAATTCTAAGAGTTTCTGCCAAGTTCTACCCTTGGTAGAACAAGTTGTTGATTGTTTCATTTCCCTGAGTTTTAACCAAAGTGATAAATAAGTCCCAGTGGGAGGACACATCTGGAAAAGTGGAGGCCCTGAGACAGAGGGTTGACTCCTGGCTGAGTTTACCCAAATCAGAGCAATAAAAACTCTTGTCAGGGGTCAGGGTTGTGGCTCAGTGTGGTAAATCACTTGCCTAGTACGTGTGTGGCACTGGGTTCAAACCTTAGCATCATATAAAAATAAAGGTATCGTATCTATCTACAACTAAAATATATATTTTTAAAAAAATTTTTTTAAACACCTCTTGTCAGTAGAGTAGTCCTCAGCTAGTCATAGCTTCAACTGATCAAAGAAAAAATGTCACCTCTCTTAGTTGCAGGGGCAGAATTGGGGTATCCAATAAAAAAGAGCTGCTTCTGGCCATTTGCAAATGTATAGTTGGGAGCAGGTCAGTGATCTAGCTAAAGCTCAATGTCTTAATCTTTTTTTTTTCTTTTGATACCAGGAATTGAACTCAGGGGCACTCAGCCACTGGGTCACATCTCCGGCCCTATTTTATATTTTATTTAGAGACAGGGTCTCACTGAGTTGCTTAGGGCCTCTCTAAATTGCTGAGCCTGGCTTTGAACTTGAGATACTCTTGTCTCAGCCTCCTAAACTGCTGGGATTACAGGTGTGCACCACCACGCCAAGCTCAATGTCTTAATCTCTTAATCACTAATAGTCATTACCAAATTAGGTACTTGTGTGGATTAATACAATAACATAAAAAGTCCCAGGATGGGCATGTAGTTCAGTGATAGAACAGGTGTCCAGCATGTACAAAGTCCTGGGTTTGATTCTAGCATCACAACATAAATAAACAGATAATTATAAAAGTTCCTGTCCTGTAAAGGGTGCTCAGCGAGTGGCAGATATCATTCCAATTTATCTAGACAAGGAAATTCAGAGAAGTTAAGGCAGCAGGCAAAGGGCACATGTCATGTGGAAGCAGAAATACAATGTGTTTTCTTGTCTTTCTATCTAATATTCTTTCTTCTACCTACACTGCTGGAAGAAGTCTTTGTTCTTTTTTACTGCATTTGACACACTAAAGTAGGGATGGTGTCAGGGCTGTGATATATTAGGAAATAAAGATTCCCTTTCTGATAATCCCCATCCCTGGCCTGGTGACAGACCCTCTTCTTTCAAGGGCAGACTCAGGGCTCAGTTAACCTCTCTGTATAAGAAGAATTGTTAGGGCCGGGTGCAGTGGCACACGCCTGTAATCCCAGCAGCTCAGGAGAATGAGACAGGAAAATTGCAAGTTCAAAGCCAGCCTCAGCAATAGCGAGGCACTAAGCAACCCTGTCTCTAAATAAAATACAAAATGTGGCTTAGTGATCGAGTGCCCCTGGATTCAATCCCTGGTATCCAGAAAAAAAGAAGAAGAAGAAGAGGAGGAGGAGGAGGAGAAGGAGTAGGCTTCCCCCCTCATTTCCACTTCTCCTCCCTGGTCACCCTGCCCAACCCCTGCCATCTCCTGATGCAGGCTCTCTTGCCTGGGCAGGGCTTCTATGCCTGGACAGTTACAAAGATTCTTTGTAATATGTTTACAGGAGGAAGGGTGAGAGCCTGGGTCTGGATGTACTCCAGCCACATGGACCCACCAGCCCTGTTTACAGAAAGAGAGAGGGAGCCAGAACACATGACCCTGTTGCTGAGGGACCAGGATCAAACACATCCCTGAAGTCCAGAGCCCTGGTGCCTCAGCCTTCTTGTTTCTGGGCTGCAGCACCAGAAACAGTGCAGAGGAGTTTGTTTACTCGCTGGGTGAGAGACGTTTGCACAGGGAGGGTGTCAGCAGCTGCCATCTGGCTGTTCTGGCTGAGAGCACAGCATTTGCAGGTCAGGCCTCCTCTGACCTCCTGTCCCAGCCAGCACTGCGACTGAGATCCTCATCTCTTCTTTGAGAGCGAATGTTGACAATACAGAAGAAATTGGGTGTTTTTTTTTTTAAGAAAAGCCTATTTTTACATTTTCCTCCATGTAATACATACCAAAACCAAAAGAACAACTGTGTAGGATGTTTCCCTGTTTTAATATGCAAGGTGGTAACAAAGGCAGTTTTCTGTGCTTACAGAATGGTGAGGTGGGCTGGGGTGTAGCCCAGTGGTGTGCACAAGGCCCTGGGCTTGATCCCCAGCACCAAGTGGGTACCTATAAAGTACCTTGCAGTTTACAAAGCATTGCCATTTGCACAATTTCATATAAGCCTCAAAAGGGCTAGGTAGGTAGCTATCGCCAAAATCATTCCTAATTTACAGATAAGGAGCAGCAACATAGAGAAGTCAAGTCAATCCCCAAAACCACACACCCAACAAGAAGCTAAGGCAGAAAATGACTCCAGATCTTATGCTCTTTCCATTCTGTCATCTTTGCTCCCCATTTGGCTGAAAGTAAGGCAAGCAGAGAGCCTGTTCCCATACGTAACCACCTTGCAGAAGTCTCCTGGGAGAAGAACCTCACATCTCAGGGATGTGGTGGAAGCCAAGATGGTGAGCCAGAAGGGCAACCTCCAGGATCCTGGGGTCCATCCTTGGATACCACCAAGAGGGCATTCCCTACAAGCCAGATGAATCCTTCCGTGGAAAGACTGAGACCCAACCTTGTGAAATTGCAGGTAACATTGAGTGTCCTGCCAACCAACTGAAATCACAGAGGTAAGGGAGTCAGCGAGTGACAGAATTATGGAAATTTCCTTCCAATGCTTGCCCCTGTCTCTCTGCATCGAACCTGCACACATCCACCTATGGGCAGCTGCCCTGACTACTTCTTCCTTTTATAACCCCAAACACCAAACCCACCCAATAGGCATCTTTCCATCTTCCTCCCCTTTCTCACTCTACCTCTGTCCCCAGAATCCAGCTCCACAACCCAGTCCAAATTGTTTGGATCAGTGTAGCCAGTTAGAACTTCTCTGACCACTCAAAGGCCTGGGCTCTGCCTCAGCACCCATAGTCAAGCCACCAGACTCCTTCCTGGTTCTCCTCTCTTTCCCCAATTTCTCCCTCAGTGATCACCTTCCTAAAATAACAAACATGTTGTTTTGTTTTTCAGTTTTCAAAGTACCTTTGCGTATGTGCATCTATTCATACATTCCCACACATCTTTTTCAAGGTGCAAGATCTCTATGCATCTCCCCCATAAACTATTTTTTTCTGTCTTCCCTTTCAGCATGCCTGAATTCTGATGGTCACCATTCTTGCAATCAACCCACGTTCAGCTGTTTCATCACCTTCCTGATAAAATGCTATTTATAATCTTTCAAGTTCCCTTCCCACTGCAAGGCCTCCCTCCCTTCAAAATTCAGACTTGACCTTCTCCTTTATCTTTTTTTTTTTCCTCTATATTCAGGGACTGTCATAGATTGGTAAAATCATACCATAACCCCTGGAACCAGAAACTCTTGGGATCTTGTGGCAGTTAAATGACAGCTCAGCCCATAGCCAGTCCACCCTGTGCTGCCTGGATGTGTTTGTGTGTCTGTTGTGTGCTGTCTTGTGCTTTAAGCTCCTTGGAGCTGTGATGCATGATGTTCCTCTTTCTTTTTTTTTTTTTTTTTTTTTTTTTTTGGTACTGGGATTTGAACCCAGGGGCACTTAACCACTGATCCACATCCCCAGCCCTTTTTGTATTTTATTGAGAGACAGGGTCTCACTGGGTTGCTTAGGGCCTTGCTAAATTGCTAAGCCTGGCTTTGAACTTGCGATCCTCCTGCTTCAGCCTCCAGAGCCGCTGGGATTACAGGCGTGAGCCCCCACACCCAGCTCCTTTTTCTTTATAAATTACTCAAATGTTCAGAATATGTAATGGATTGGTTCATCGGCTCTCTAGATTCCAGGCCAATTCTGACATGTGCTCCCTGTCCTCTGGGATATGCTAGAGGCAAAATCGAAGAGGTGTTGATATAAGTGACTCCCAGTTTTTCTATGATTGAAACCCTAGGGCTGGAGTTGAGGCTCAGTGATAGTGTGCTTGCCTAGGACATGTGAGGCACTGGGTTTGATCCTCAGCACCATATAAAAAATAAATAAATAAAATAAAGTTATAAAAAGTGTTTAAAAAAAGAAAGAGAGAAAGAAACCCCAATGATCAGAAAAGACTTTGTAGATTGCTATCAGGAGCAGGGGGAGGGGCCCAGCTCCTAAAGAAGAGCAGGATCAAAGCCTACGTCAGTCCTAAATAGACTCGTGTCCTAGGCAAATGCTTAAATCGAAACATCAGGCACAGGAAAAAGGTAGGAGTCCAGAAACAAGGACTAAGAAACAAGGTAAAAGGAGACCTGGTTTCTCAAACCAAATAGAAGTCTAAATATGAACCTGGTGCTACAGGTGAGGGGCAGCTCACCTGTGATTGGACCAATGGTCCCAGCTGACAGGACTCAAGTAGAACTTGACTTTCTCCTCCTTCTGGATCACCTTTCTGTTGCTTTCTTGTACTTACAACTTAAGGACAGAAGAAATGGAACCCTGGTCCAAAACCACGATTTGCCAGATCTAATGTTCTGTCATTATGAGGGATATTTTTCTAAATGTGCACATATATCCTGAAAAAAAAAATAAACCCAAATGTATTCTTAGCTGGGCATGGTGGCAAGGAGCTGCAATCCCAGAAGTTTGGGAAGCTGGGGCAAGGAGTATTGCAAGTTCAAAGCCAGCAATTTATCGAGGCCATAAGCAACTAAAGAAGACCCTATCTCAAAATTTTTAAAAAATAAAAAAGGGGGGCTAGAGAGATGGCTCAGTGGTCCTGGGTTCAATCTCTTGTACTTTAAAAAAAAAAAAAGTATCCTCAAAACAGCTAGATTGATTGATTGGTTGATTTTTCTTTTTTTTTTTTTTTTTTTTTTTGTACTAGGAACCAAACCCAGGGACGCTCAACCACTGGGAATGTGTTCCCAGCCCTTTCATTTTTTATTTTGAGACAGGGTCTCCCTAAGTTGCTGAGGGACTCGCTAAGTTGCTAAGGCTGGCCTTGAACTTGCAATCCTCCTGACTCAGCCTCTCAAGCCATTGAGATGACAGGACTTGGTAACAACTAGATTTTTTTTATATACAATTAATTAGAGATTTATGAGTTACGCTCCTCATCCTGTCCAGGCACTGGTCAGCATCAAAGAACCTCAGGCTTGCATCTTCCACGAGCTACCACAACCCTGATAAATGCACTTTAAGGGATCATCTAGTGTCCCTTTTTTCTGATACGACATTCCCAACAAGAAAGGACCCCTCTCGGGCTGTAGCTCAGTGGCAGAGCGCTCACCTAGCAAGTGTGAGGCACTGGGTTCGATTCTTAGCACCACATAAAAAATAAATAAAGATATTGTGTCCATTTACAACTAAAAAATTATTTTAAAAAAAGAAAAAAGAGAGGACCCCTCTCTTTGACCATCTTTGAAACTATCCTTCCCAAAGGCAAAGCTTTTTCTTATATTTCATAAAGCTTTTGCTTACCTGGAGCCAGAAGCGACATTCCAGAGGCTAGAGATTTACACATGTCTTTGCCCTACCTCCTGCAGTCACAAAGAAGAAATCTTTTTTCTTTTCTACATGTAGAAGCAAGAGTCACACTCTGTTCTGAGTCAAATTGTGCCTTCCTCTCAAATTCACGTGTTGAAGTCCTAACCCCCACTACCTCAAAATGCATCTATATTTGGAGATGGGGCCTTTAAAGAAGTCATGAAGTTAAAAGGGTGGGCCCTAATCCCACATAAAAGGTATCCTCACAAGAAGAGGAGATCAGGACACACACACACACACACACACACACACACACACACACACACACACAAGACCACATGAAGGCCCAGGTTGAAGATGGCCATTAGAAGCCAAGCAGAGAAGCCTTAGTTTGGACCCAAACCCACCTTGATCTTGGACTTCTGGCTCTGGAATTATGAGAAAGTAAATTTCTGTTGTTTAAGTCCCCACAGTTCATGGCACTTTGTTATAGTAGTTCTAGCAAATTCCATGGGCGCTCTCCCAAAGTCCTCAGCCTAAGCACACCCCACTCCTCTCACTGAGGCCAAGAAGAAGGTTTCTCTGTCCTTCCTCACATTGGCAACTCTCAAGCGGCTACACTCCAATTTGTTCCAGGGCCTGGAAGGTTAAGCCTGGCAGCCAAGTGACATGGCTATTATGAAGAAAGTCACAAATCTCTGTTGGACTCTGTGCTGCTGTCCAAGGACTCCAAGAATTTTTTTTTAACCTTTATTGAATCACACTCTTGAAACTTTAAGCTTAGAGTCTCTCTCTTTTTTTAATTTGGTATTGAGGATTGAACCCCTTTTACCACTGAGATCCACCCCTTGGGCGTTTTATTTTACTTTTCTATCTTAAGTCAGAGTTTTGCTAAGTTGCTGATGAACTCCCTAAATTGCTGACACTGGCCTAGAACTTGTGAACCTCCTGCCTCATCTCCTTAAGTGATGGATTTATAGGTGAGCACCATAGTACCTGGCAAGCTGAGAGTCTTAATTTGCTTTCTGTTGCTATAACAGAACACCTGACACCAGGTAATTTATAAAGGATAGAAGTTTATTTGTTCTACATTTCTAGAAGCCTGGAAGTCTAAGAGCATGGTGTTGGGCCTTCTTGCTACATGATCATGTGGCAGATAGCATCACATGAGCAGAGCAAATGTATCAGCTTGGGTCCTCCTTTTCTCATAAAGCCACTAATGCCCTGAGGGGACCCTAACTGCATGACCTCTTCTAATCCTAATTACCTCCCCCAAACTCTTCTTCCAATGACGATTAACAAGCAGATTTGGAAAATAAGTCTCTAACACATGAATGTTGGGGGGATACCTTCAAACTAAAGCAGAGCTCATGAAGAATTCCAGGCCTTGTTCACTCATATTGCTGTCAAAAAAAATCATCTTCTACCTATAGTTATTTCATACTCAATTTTTCTAGAGTGATGCCTGTCTCGAGCTTTCTAGCATAGGCCACCCTCACAAAGATTTGAGACCCAAAATCACATGATCTGAGTAGACCAAAGGCTCTCCAGCTAAATTTAGTTCTTAGTACATAACAGAATCAAATAGAGATTTTATCTGTGGGCTTTACCATAAATCCAGGGCTCCATGAGCTCCCACAGAGAGAACCCCAGGGAGCTTAAAAAAAATAAAAGCCTCACTAGATTCAAGAGGAAACACACCCTCAGGGTCCCTAGTATGTTAGCAACAAAGTCAGTCTGTTTTTATTAACCAGCTTTTGCAATACAAAGTAAAAGTTGAGAGCTTGTGATTTCTAGTTGGGCCTTCAGGAACTTTTGTTTATTCAGGGCAAACTGCCAGTCTTCAAGCAGTGTATCTCTTTGTAATTATAAATCATTATGTTTCATAATTCTTTCAACACTTTTACTTTTGAGTTCTTTCAAAACTCTTGGACAGATGCCACCCAAGCTCATTAGGTGAGCTTGTTTGCAAACAGGTCTAGAATATCAAGGGTTACCAAAGAGTATTTCCTATACTACCTAGGACTATTCGTGGAACAGCAACCTCATTTCTTGGAATCTATCCTTAGGAAACAACCAGAGATGTCTATAAAAACATCTTGTTATTGGGCACACTGGTGCACGCCTGTAATCCCAGCGACCCAAGAGGCTGAGGCAGGAGGATCACAAGTTAGAGACCAGTCTCAGCAACTTAGCAAGACCCTAAGCAACCTACCAAGACTGTTAGATAGTAGCTAGCAGTGAGCAGTGAAATGCAGGCCAGGTCATAGTGTTCTTTAAATTACTTTAGGGTCTGCTTTAAACTACTTCCAAAGTAGAAGAGAAAGCAAAGAGTGATAGTTAATTTGTTGAAAATAAACAGAAGCAAGGGAGCTAGTTGAAAATCACATCAAGAGAAAAGGATTAATGGGACTAACTTTTTTTTATATACCTTTATTTTATTTATTTACTTTTATGTGGTGCTGAGGATCGAACCCAGCGCCTCACACATGCTAAGCAAGCGCTCTAACGCTGAGCCACAACCCCAGCCCCTGGGACTAGCTCTTGATAGAGTCCACTGAGTTAGGAATTAAGGCTCCTGGGAAGGAAGATTCCTTTAGTAGGACAGGTGCACTAAGGTAACTTCTAACCAGCTACTGACCCCAGTGCCCACATTAACATGGGATTGACTTGTAGATGAAGCCGCCCCTAAACAGGATGGCCACTAAGAAAGTTCCGGAGAGAACCAATTAAGGTCAAAAACTCCACCGCCCAACGTGAAGGAGGAGTTGAACACCTGATTGGCAAAGAGTACAGAAGGTGGTCCCCAACTCTCCTGGTCAACATCAAAGAGTCATAAAATTTGGGGACAGCATTGTCTCTTTTGTCCACCTCTGCACAGAGATGGCCCTCTCTCTCTTTCCCCTCCCTCTCCCTCCCTCCCTCTCTCCTTAAGCCTCACTCTTCTTTTCCTTTTTTTCACCTCACTTTCACTTAACAAGAAAGTTCTCTTGCATGGCTTATGGTGTCTGACTTTAAAGGACTGGAGATGTGGCTCAGTGGTTAGCCCCTGGGTTCAATCCCAGTATCAAAAAAAAAAAAAAAAAAAAAGAAGAAGAAGAAGAAGAAGAAGTCTTGTAATGCACAAATATGTGTTGCTTTTCCCATAGCTTCACTGTGAAATTGTCTCACTCAGTACTTCACAGTATTATTCTCTCCCCCACCACCCCACCATGGATCTAAGCTCCATCATTTGCAGATTAAGATTATGACAAAAATAAAAATAATGATCAAGTGATAAGTCACTTCAGTGTTTACTGAATGCCAAGCATTTTGCTAGGCACTTTATACACAGTATGTCATTTAACTCTAAGACCTTCTGATGTTAGTATCCTGATGGCCATAATCAATGATCAGCAATTATTAATGATCACAATGGGGTGTCCCCCAAAAGCTCAAGTGTGAGACAATGCAAGAAAGTTTAAAGGTGAAATGTTGGATTATGAGACCTTAACCTAATGGGTGCATTGCTCCACCTGGATGGAGTAACTGGATGGTAATAGCACACAGGTAGGGTGTGGCTGGAGGAGTAGGTCTCTGAGGAGGTGCCTTTAGGGCAGTTTATTTGGTCTCCTATGAGTACAGCCCTCTCTGTGCTTCCTTGTTGCCATTTCCTGAGCTGCTTTCCTCCTCTACACTCTTCCGCCATGATGTTCACCCCAGACCCAGGGCACCAGAATCAACCATCTATGGTCTGAGACCTCTGAAACCAGGAGCCCCAAATAAACTTTTCCTCCTTTGTGTCATTCTTTTGGGTCTTTTGGTCACAGCAATGGAAAAGCTGACTAAAATCCACCATTTTACAGATGAAGAAACTGAAGTCTCTTCAGTCATTCCAAAGAACAGGCAGATTCTCTGAAGAAAAGATTCTAGACACTTGTCCAGTATGGCAGACATGTTGGTTAATCTATTTATATCAGTGCCCCTTACATATGTATAAGCCAGAGGTTGGACGCACTTTATGTGCAAAGAAGTAACTTTTTTTTTTTCTTTCTGTGGTGATAGTAGAGATGAAATCCTTGTGCATGCTAGGCAAGTGCTTTTCCACTGAGCCTCAAAGAAGTGACCTGTTTAGCTGTTTTCGATGGAAAGGAGCCAACACTTCAAACAAAGGATCACGTCATATTTTTGACAATATGCTGTCAGTTTCCCATGATATGGTTTATTTTAACATCATTTACTGTATATCACTCTACAGTATACTCTGTGCCAGTGTCCTCACAAAGGACAGCTATTTTGCCCCATTGATAATTTGAAACAGAGGACATTCCCTCAAAATAAATTAACCTCTTAGTTCTATAAAATACTTTGACAAATGCATTTCTTATATTACATATCATCTAAGTGTGTAATATTTTGCTCAGTTGAACATTTAATAGAAGTAACTTTTGCAGCAGCAGTTTATTATGCCATTTTCACAATAAATTCAAAAATATTTTCAAATGTTCTAATCATTTACCTATTACTTTTCTAAAAAAAAAAAAAAAAAAAAAAAAAAAAAAAAGGTCCCCTGGGGCTGGGGTTATGGTTCAGTTGGTAGAGTGCTTGTCTCGCATGCACATGGCCCTGGGTTCAATCCCCAGCAACACCTCCCCTCCCCACCCCCACCAAAAAAAGCCCTCTAAGGGCTGGGGATGGGGATGTAGCTCAGTGGTAGATTATTTATCTGGCATGCCTGAGCCCCTGGGCAGGATCCTCTGCATGGCAACACAATACCAAAACACACATACACACAATAATTATTTCAAAGTTACTGTAGGTGGTATATTTGTTGCTCAGATTAGGTTTTTATTATTTTATCCCACATCTGAAGCAATGGAATGAAAATGGTTAAACTGAGACTGGTATTTCTAATTTAATATTTCCTTTCCTTATAGAGAGATTTATGGTTTGGTTTTGTTTTCTTCTAAGCTGGAAATTCCAATTCTTCTGTGTTTCTTATGGTTTCTGTAGAACGTGTTCCCTATCTTTGGGAAAAAGGAAAGAATAACAGAAATGTGATCTACCAACTTGTACCCTCCACCCCGTCCCTCATCACACACACCTGACAGGTGTTCCAGGAAGGCTCTTTTCAGTCAAAGCCACATTACCCACAGTGCAAATCAATATTTGAATAGCACTTATCAGCAGCTTTCACAGGCTCATCTTGTCCTGGGTGATAGAGAGGGAACTGCAACATTGTTTGGTTCATTGTTTTAGTAACTGGGCAAAAGGAAAAGAAGGATTACACAGTCAGGCAGTGTTGACTCAGACCTATCTGAGGTGTCCTTGCCCTGGACTTTTTCCTCTGTCCAGATGGCCCATCGCTGGAATATTCTATGCCTGCTTTTTCCTGTTCCAGCTATCCACCTTTCCTGTGAAGTATCAGGCCTCCTGCAAGCAGGGCCAGTGGACACTCACAGATGCCATATGAGTTACTACCAATCCTGAGGTGCTGAGGGCCACAAAAAAAGTGTTGGGAAGTTTGATTCTGGTCTAAGATCATGAGGCCAAGAACCGAGAACAACCAGCTGCATCTGTCAACATTCAGGGCCAATTTCCTCCCCTGAGAATCTCTTGAGCTCACTTCCAGGATGCACAGAGAATTTCCTCTTGCAACTTGAAGAAAAAGACTCAATTCCTTCCCTTTCCAAGAAGAAAGGAAGGGGAAGGTCAGCATCACCTCATGAGCAGGTGGCTCTTTATTTACAGAAATCCCTTAAGGGACTTTGTTTAATAGAAACAAATTTTTACCTCCTCATGGACCTCCTTAAAAAGGAGGTAAAAATTGGGCCACTCATTTTCATATTGTCTGCACACAACAAAACTCCTTTTCCTGGAGCAGAAAAAGGCACAGGTTACAGAAGGCCCCAGGGGTGGGCAATCTAAATAGATTAAAAAGTCCAGAGTGAGGAAACTTCAGCCTGGTCTCAGTCAACAATGTCTGAATGTTTAATCTTTCCATCACTTCATCTTGCCCAACTAAAAAAAATACAGAGGGAGGGTACATGTGTATGTGTTTTTATGTCCTATGAAAGTAAGCCCCTGGTTTATTTGCTGAGTACTATTATTTATTTACTCATTTATTTTTTTGTGCATGTGTAATGCTGGGAATCTACACTAGGTCCTTCCTCACAATAGGCAAGCACTCTACCACTAAACCACACACCCCCAATCCTGCTGAGTACTATTTAAAATATGATAAATTTTTCTCCATTTTGAAAATTTCTTTTAATGACTCTGTATTATCTAAAAATCTGAGGGGTTTTTTTTCTTCCTCTTCGAAAAATATGACTATGGTTATTTCAAGATCTTACACTGCTTAGCCACACTAGTTTGAAGAGCACAGGCCTCCCACAGCCAGGTCATATGCTGGACAGACAAGCAGCTCCTCACGGTTCCACCTCGCCCCAGGGAACAAATTAATTTATCCCAGCCATTGACAGCCTGCTCTCTGTGGGCTTTCAGGGAGGAGAGTGGGGAAGACTGACAAAAAAGAATTCAGCCCTCAGTAGAATAAAACTCCAAGAGATTGTTAGGATCCTAGAGGAAAGGAGATGTGAGGAAGAATTTGGAGGAAGCAGAGGGCAAGCATTAGAGAGCTGACCAGGGACAGAATCTTTATGACTCAGAAACTTAAAGATGTTGAATGTTTACCTTAAGATTGATTCCAGTTCTGTGCTGTTATAATCTTCTCTGTATATTCAGAAACCAACGATAAAATTTATTGTGCATGATAACCTAATGTTAGTGGATCTTTCAGGAAACAAACAAAACCAAAAAAAAAAAAAAAAAAAGGGAGGGGGGGCTATTCCAACAAAGAAGACAAAAAAGTAACAGCAGGACAAGCAGCTTCAACCCAGTCAACCTCTTGGGTTTTGGACAATGGGTAAAATAATATGAATATGTATTTACATTTGAGAACGCATAGGAAAAAGATAAATTAAACCATTGTAGTTGGGTTAAGGCAGAGGGATTATAGGTGATTGTTTTTCTCCATTTTGCAAATTTCTTTTAATGACTCTGTAATTGATTTTGGAGCAATTTTTACAGCTAGCAGGTCATGCAAAAGCTATTCAGTTCACTATCTCCCACCAGCCTGTCTTGGAACGCAGAAGACAGTCACAACCACTGAAGCCTGTGGTCACTTTTAGACAAGGCAGAGCCTGATTCCTGATTCACACCCCCCTACACACACATACCTCAACGCCACCCCCCAAAGGTGAGGGTGCTAATTATTGTAAGCTGGGAAAGCACCTTGAAGGCAAAAGTGTCTGTGATCACTCTGAACACGCCTTTCAAACTGCTGTAATGGCATATGCCACATAAGCAAAGCACAGAACCTTATAACTAGCTTGTTTGTGAAAAGATGTCCTTTGTCCACAGGCCAAGTTTTTTTGTTTTTTTTTTTAATTTTTAATATTTATTTTTTGGTTTTCGGCAGATACATCTTTATTTGTATGTGGTGCTGAGGATCGAACCCAGGCCGCATGCATGCAAGGCGAGCGCGCTACCGCTTGAGCCACATCCCCAGCCCCACAGGCCAAGTTTTTAAAAACACCACCCACTCTATTGGCATACCTCTCCAGGGCCCTGAGAGAAGTTACCAGGGCAGCTTCTTGAAACCAGCCACCCCTGGCTTCACTTTGATCTTTCTCTGTCTACACCCTTGCTTCAGTTCCTCTACTACACACACACAAAATTACTAAGTATTATTATTGCTTGGTAATAACTATAATTACTACAACGACTACCAGAAATGGAAAAGACAGGAGAAATGGAATTCTCATGTTTGAGCTGGAGAATCTTTGCAGCAGGAAAAGTCTGTATGCCCCTCCCATTCGTCCTCCTAATTACTGGAAGCAGACAGGCCAAGGGGAGTCCCCTCAACGCAGACAGCTTGACCACTCAGGGACAGGGGCCAGGTTTAGAGCTCCAGGAACCGAGATGTAAAGTCCTCCCAGGCTCCTAGAGCGGACCCGGAAGCGCAGCGCGGTCCCGGAAGGCGAGGTGCTGACATACTTCCGGCCTTTGTGACTCATTGTGTCTGTGTGGAGGCGTCGGGAGGGCCTAGGTCCGTGTGCGGTGCCCTTCGGCCGGCCTGAGCCCCAGAGTCAGCTCCCCTTTCTCGCCCAGCGCCCCCAGGCCGCTCCCGGGGCACACGGTGAGACTTGGGGCCGGCCTCTGGGGAGGGCGGGCGGGCCGCAGGGGGGTGTGCGTGGGGTGGGCGCTCCAGCTGCGGCCTGGGGATCCCCTCCGGCGGCCCCGGCGGAACGCGAAGCGAGTCCCTGCCCCTGCCTCCTCCCCAGGCCCAGCCGTAGGAAGCGCTGTCTCCCGGGGAGACGCCCCCGCCCCACCCCCGGCACCGGGCGAGAAGGGGTCAGGGTTTCAGTGGCCGGGTCGCTCGGAGACCTGGGGAGAAGCCGTGTGAGGGCCCCTTCCGGGCCCCTAGCCCGCTGTGTCATCATCCTCACTTGACGTTTCTGAGGACGGGGTCGCTATCGAACTGACCCTTGTCTGATTTTTTTGCTCTCCGGTTGTCGCCATTTGCTTTGATTCCGGTGAAGGGTTTGGGGGTTGGCTCTCCCCCTCCCTCTGGGTCCTTGAGGACCTTGAGGTGAAAATGCGGAAGGCCGAGAGCTGGACACGTTTCGAGATGCCGCAGACGTTTACAGATCACCTGCTTTTTACCCTTTCCCCTCCGCACCCCCAACACTGAGCTGTGATTAAAAAGTATTTGAAGCCTGGTGAATAACGACCTAGTAGCGAATCATAGACAAACTGCTCTCTTTTAGGCTTATGGAATGCTTGAAAAGCTCTTAAAAATGAGTCGTCAGGTTAGGTGGATTTTTCAGTTCATCCTGCTTGACTTGGAGTGGGTGAGGAGTGAAGAGAATTTGTGGAAATCACACTGAGTGATTAGGAGACTGATTCGCTGAGTGACCTTGGATAAGACAAAACATCGTGTCTTAATTTTGTCATCCATAAAATTAGATTTTCTTAAAAGGTCCTTCCAACTTTGAAATGATTTGGTCAATGGAATTGAAAAAATTCAGCTACAGTTTAGCCTGACACTCCCCCCACCTTCCCCTCCCTTTCCTGCAGTGCCTTCAGTACACAAAAAGATACTTTCATTATAGAGAGTGGCTGTTACATGGACTGGAACCAAAGAAAGCATTTATTGTACCGGCCAGTGCTAGGCGGATTGGAGGCGGTCAATAAATACTTGTTGAATTGTGGAGAATTCATTGTAACCACATCAACAAAGCACTGTTAATGTATATTCTGGCTAAGTATAGAGAAATAGCTTTATTAGGTAGGGAACCACAATGGAGATTTGCCCCAGAATGTTTTTCCCAGGTTTATATCCATTCTGCATCACTACTCCAAGTTCTTGTTCATTATTTCAGATAGTTTTTCACCAACCTCAAAATGCAAACAGGGAAGCCACCTACTTAATACAGTCATCTCTTGCTGTTTCTCTGGTGAATAACCTAATGCTTGACTTAAGCATTTAAAGATTTTGCCAATATTTTATACTACATCTGACTACAAGTAGGCTAATATTATGTTCAATGTTACATTTTCATTCTGTAGTAGAATCAATTTTTTTGATACCAAGTTGTCTTTTAAGGGTAGCTTTTTCATATTTTAAACAATTTGATATCTCTGTTAAAAAGTGGGGTGAAGGAGCAGATTATTGAAACTGACTATGCCCTGGAAAAGATACTGGGAGATTGAGAAAACAGCCTTTGAAATAAACTGAGCTTATAAATAACCCAAGATGTTTGATAAATTGTTCCTTTTTATCCTTGGTGAAAATTGGTTGCTGGAGGTAATCGTATCAAGTGAATGGTGTGTGGAATCTTCTTCATCTCAGAGGAACTCCAAATGTAGTTTTCTACTCCTACCCCTCTCACCATTTGACTGATAAGAATACTGAATGTCACACAAGGTAAATAACTCACTTAGGAGTGGGTAACTTATGTGTGGGAGACCACATTCACTTTTTTTGGACTGTGCTGCTTTAGGATTTCTCCCATTGCTAATCTTTTAAGCAGGCTGAAAATTAGAATATACAGTTATAACTCTTAACTTTATTTTTTAAAAATTAAAACGTCTCTAGGGCCTACTAGATGCCAGACACTGTTAAAAGTCCTCTATATATGTTAACTCACTTAATCCTAACGGCTCTATGAGACAAATGTCATTTTTTATTCCCATTGAGGAAACTGATGCATAACAAGGTTAACATGCCTAAGATCAACTAGTAAATGGGGAAAAGCTAACAAAGTCTTCCAAATTCTTCCAAGTACCCTATAGAACAAATTTGAGGGCAAGATTGAATGCACAAGGGGCAAAGGAATAGTAATATTTAAATTGAAATATTTAAGAAAAGAAAAGGAACTAATGCTTTGCAAGGAATCTTGCTGAGTGGCACAAGTAGGAAAAAAAAAACATTCTTAACAATAGTCTGGTTGAGGGGAACTCAAGAAAAATCCTATTACAAAGAAAGAAGCAGCATAAGAAATTATGATCATGACTTGGGGCCTTTAGAGGCTGACGGGAAGTGGTGTGTGCTCAGGTTATCTGGGGAACCTTTGAGAAAAAACTCACCCTTTCCACAGCTGTCAGAACTCTTCTCTGGCACAGAGCAGGAGAAGAGAAATATTGAAGGTAGAGAAGAAGACCTGTCCCAGTTGGGAACAGAGGGATTGGGATTGTGCCCATCGTCCTTGTCTCCGTCCCTGTGGTCTCACGACCTCCTCAGAGTCTCTTCTTATTGATTGCCAATGACTCAAGCAGTGCCCTGCTCCATAGCTGAAACAAGGATAAAATTTTCACAGTAGAGCTTTCTGATAATTGGTCTAGCTAGCTACCACACTACTTCCACTACTTGGTTATCCCCCACTTCCATCACTGCTTTGTCCCCTCTTAGGGCCTCAGTCACACAGTAACTCAGGTGAAAATAGTGGATGGTAGATGAGGCCTATTCCTGAGCAGTCACTCTTTATAATCACCTTCATAGTGTTTTCTTTTAGAAAGGATCTATGTACCCAGAAGCCCTTCCTTATCCAACATGTAAAAATGGTTTAATAGCTTACACTTAGAGTCTCAGAGTTAATTTCAAATCCTATCTCTGCCATTTACTTGCTGTGCAACCCCAGGTGAGTTATTTAATGTCAGTAAAACCTCAGTTGTATCAAGTGAGGTGATAACTGTGGCCACTGCTTAAGATTGTTGGGTGGTCAAGTAAAGTGCTTAATGTAATGGTATTTGGAAAGCACTCAGTAATGCTGGCTGTTACTAGAAGGTTCTTAAGCAGTCATGAGGGGCAAGTGGCATTTCAGCTTGGCTTTGAACAATAAGTAGAATTAGAAAAGGCAGAAATGGGGGCTGGGCATATGGCTCAGTTGGTAGAGCACTTGCCTTGTATGAACAGGGCCCTGGGTTCAATCCCAGCACCACAAAAAGAAAAAAGGCAGAGAGGACTGGGAGGAAATTCCAGCCTTTGAGTATGATTCAAAGAAACAGTGGCTGCCAGAACACAGGGCATCAGCAAGACCTGCTGATTAGACTCATTTTGCTGGATGGGAAGGGTTTTTGCACACAGACTGCAAGGCTAGAATTGGGATGAATAATCTGAGAATAAGGTAGCCAATGAATTATGGGAGAGTAGGGAGCAAATGAAGACAAGGAATCAAAGAAGAGGCAGGTCGTGAGACTAGATCAAATAGTATAACAGACTTCTCTCTGGTGCTAGGAGAATGGATGCCTAGAATGAGGGAAGCAATCAAAGGTGATCCTGAGTGATTGAGATATTAGCCAAACATCTCTAATATCTACTAATTGCTATTAATATCACTCATTGCCACACTCTAGGTAGTAAGAGGGCAGAAGGGAAACTGGAATAGTTCCTCTTGTCCATCTGTGCAGTTTAATTCTATAACATCTGTATAGAATTAAATCACCAGGTTCCCTAGGTAATAAATACAAAAGAAGACTGGAGTCACTGACCTTGTCGTGGAGGGTTTCATTGGGAGGTGACAGACAGGAACTGCAACTCAAATAATGAGAATATAATTGCCTTAAAACAGAAACTGCTAAGGATGTTCAAAGGAAGAAGGTACCTTATTTAATTTGGGGTATCAGGAAAGATTTGTGCATCTTGAGCAATGAATTCGACCAATAGAGTTGGTACAATGGGAGAATGTTTACAACAGAGGAGTGAAGGTGAAGGATGTGGCCCATGCTTGGGAGCATTGATGGACCGCAGAGGCTGAAACACAAGGCGGGTAAACTTGGAAGAGAAAAGTGGATTGTGTTGTGAAAGTGGAAGCTCTTGAACACTGAATTGGTAGCAGTACTACACAAATCTTGGTATGTATGTTGTGTGTATTGGGACAGTGGAGAATGGGAGGTAGAGAAGCTATATGGAGCCCAGGTCCTAATCTAGGTGAGATAGGGATCCTGAATTAAGGTGGTAGAAAGAAATTCTGGGAGTCACAGCAAGAGAGTCTTTCTGCTGTTCATAATGAATTGAAGAAGAAACTATGGCTTCTGGGAAACATTTTGCCTCCAGCTGGGAAAAAGCCAGCCAAAGGAATGATCTTGGGCAACTCCAGTCACTCACTGCCTCTTACAGAAGCATCCTGTCTATTCTCCATGTTCTAGGGGACCTCCTCCTGGAAGTGCCTTTCTTGTATACCTGTCAGTTCTCAGGGCTCCCCTAGCACTTGTATTGAAACCTTGGAACATTCTTTTTTTATTATTTGCATAAAAGAATCATGTTTCTCATCTTTTTATTTCCTTTGGATTTACAGGACACTTTGAAGATTATTTAGGAAGTGAAATAATTACAGCTGAAAGGCCTTTTGAGGGAAAGCTGATCTGGAGTTGGAAAACCAACTATCCCAGCAGGGAGGGTGGGGTGCACAACAGGTCTGAAGGCACCAGTGGGAAAGACTATAAGATGGTTTGTAATAAGATATTTACGAATTCAAAAATCATTGAAATTAATTAAGGACATAAAGATGAGGTAGAAAAACTAGTCTTGAGATAATTCTCAAGATTGAAATAATAATCTTTGTGATAAAACAGTCATCTCAGCCAGGTGCAGTGGCACACGCCTATAATCCTAGTGGCTTGGGAGGCTGAGGCAGGAGGATCGTGAGTTCAAAGCTAGTGTCAGCAATGGTAAGGCACTAAGAAACTCATTGAGACCCTATTTCTAAATAAAATACAAAATAGGGCTAGGGATGTGGCTCTTGGTGGTCTAATGCCCCTGAATTCAATCCCCAGTTCCGGGGGCGGGGGGGGGGGGAGGTCATCTCCAAACTTTGCTTTCCATACAGCAGTCCCTCCTTATCTTTGGAGAAGATGTACCAAAGATGCTTCAACCATGTATAGTACTAAACCCTATATATGTTGTTATTTAGGTGTTGCGGTTTAATTTATGTTGGGTGCAGTGAGATTAACATTAATAACAAATGGAGTAATTAATACGTTGCAATAAAGTTTGTTTTAAACTTAACGAATTGTTTATTTCTGTTAATTTTCCATCTTAAGTTTTCAGACCACAGTTGATTGCAGGTGACTGAAACCACAGAAAACAAAATA
The DNA here is from genome assembly GCF_964194105.1 of Spermophilus citellus. Classification (NCBI taxonomy): domain Eukaryota; kingdom Metazoa; phylum Chordata; class Mammalia; order Rodentia; family Sciuridae; genus Spermophilus; species Spermophilus citellus. Next base: position 30,828,814 of record NC_138187.1, on the reverse strand, counting down.
GCAGATAAGGGGGACCACTGTACATTCCTATCAGTAGAAACTATAAAAATTACGTACATGCACTGTTCTATCATTGTTTTGTATAATAAAAAAAAATGTATGAAATTGTGCTATTAAATTACCCTAAAACAATTTTTGTGTTCTTAATTGTATATGACCCCTTTTCCACCAGAATTGTTAATTATGTTTTAGGCAAGTTGTGTAGTTAAAAATGCTTTTCTAAAAGCTAGGGATGTAGCTTCGTGGCAGAGTGCTCCCTAGCATGCTCAAGACCCTGGGTTTAATGCTTTGCTAGTTTAAAACTTTGTTTAATTTGCTGGGATACAGCAGTTAGATGTTCTGTTTCTAAAACTTCAATTTGGTGCTTAGTTTTTTGTTGTTGTTGTTGTTGTTTTAATGTATTTTTTAGACCTTTATTTTAGTTATTTATATGTGTCGCTGAGGATCCAACCCTATGCTTCATACATACTAGCTAGGCAAGTGCTCTATCACTGAGCTACAGCTCCAGTCCTGGTGCTTAGTTTTGATAGCTATGGAGGTGAAAGAGATGCTTCACAAAGGTTTATAGAGGTGGAAGAATCGCACACATTTGTTCAGGTCAGTAAATCATGAACCACCATCCATACTAAATATTTGTTATTGAAATTCAGAGAGTGCATTTTCATCTTCCATGACCTTTACTCAGTAGTCTGCAAATTAATCAGAAGGTTGGGCTTTATTCATTTTTTCTTTTTTCAAGTCTATAAGATTTTAAACAGGTTAGAAAGTAGTTCCAAGTTTTTAAAGAATGTATATACAAAGATATTTTCAGTATACTTTTGGTATCATTTTTGGCACTTAGAATTACATAATAATAGGAACACTTGTGTATCTATTCCCTTAATTGTTCTTACTGCACTTTTTTTTTAAGCCAGCTGCTTTTTCACTCACTGGTGAGTTTTTGTTTAGATTGATTTTAGTTTTTACAATCTAATCTGACTAACACCTCGCTCTCCATAGAAGCTTCAAGTGTCATTTTTTTTGTGTTTGCATCATGAGTATTTCCTCTTAATTGTAGTCTCTGCAAGAATCTTTAAAGTTGCTGGTCTTTTTTATGAAAGTGAGGTTAAAGGTAGACAGGAGAGGGGCTGGGATTGTGGCTCAGTGGTTGAGTGCTTGTTTCATACATGTAAGGCCCTGTGTTCAATCCTCAGCACCACATTAAAAAATAAATAAAGGTGTCTATCTACATCTTAAAAAAAAAGAGAGAGGATGATTGATGGTTTCGCATAAAAGTAATAGAAATCACTAGATGATATATTAGCAAGTCCTGGGACTTCAATTTTGATTTCCTGTTGACTACACTGGGTATTCACCTGCTACCAAAAAAAATAATTTAAACTGTCTTTAAGACTCGGTTATATCATCTGTCAAATGGTACTAATAATGCTGCTGGGGTTGGTGTGGGGACAAAAGAAGATTGTGCATGTACTGTGCTTAACCTGATACTTGGCACTCTGCTAACTCAGCCCTCTCCAGGGTAAGCACTGTAAATGCAGCATTTCATAACCTGCTGGCCACCTGGAGGGAAGTTGCTCTGATTCCAGGCAAACACCCTAGGGGTGAAGGTTGCCTGTTTTGAGTTTTCTATTCGCAAACCTTTATATCTGGAGTGACAGTGAAGACAGCGTGGCTTTGTGGGGTTGTTGGTTGGTTTTTTCCTTTCCTTTTTTCTTTTTTTTAACTAGGAGTTGAACCCAGGGACACTTTTTACCTCTGAGTTACATTCCAGACCTAATTTTTTTTTTTTTTTTTTTTGAAGCAGAATCTTTTTAAGTTGCTGAGCCTGGCCCTGAACTCAGAATCCTCCTGCCTCAGTCTCCCAAATCCCTGGGATTACAGGCATGTGCCACAGTGTCCAGCCTCAGAGGCATTTTAAGTACCTTCTTGATGTGTAGCCTGGTGTGAAGATTAGTACAGGTCATTTTTATAAAAGTGCTAATAACTTTTTTCAATACTTCAGGAATAGTACAGAAACAAATATAAAGCATCTTCTAGGACAGAAAAGCCAGCACAGACCCGGTTTTCATCACGCCAGTTCCCTGCGCCTGAATGATGACTGCTGAATCAAGGGAAGCGACAGGTCTGTCCCCGCAGGCTGCACAGGAGAAGGATGGGATTGTTATAGTGAAGGTAGAAGAGGAAGATGAAGACGATCACATGTGGGGGCAAGATTCCAATCTGCAGGAGACACCTCCTCCTGACCCAGAGATATTCCGCCAGCGATTCAGGCGGTTTTGTTATCAGAACACTTTTGGGCCTCGAGAAGCTCTAAGTCGACTAAAAGAACTTTGTCATCAGTGGCTGCGACCAGAAATTAACACCAAGGAGCAGATCCTGGAGCTGCTGGTGCTGGAGCAGTTCCTTTCCATTCTGCCTAAGGAGCTTCAAGTATGGCTGCAGGAGTACAGGCCCGATAGTGGAGAGGAGGCTGTAACCCTTCTGGAAGACTTGGAGCTTGATCTGTCAGGACAGCAGGTAAGGTTGGTGTGAGAAGAGCATGGACTTTGGAGCTAGGAGAAAATCACTGATTTAATACTCATATTAAGAGTCTTTGTGGTGATTATTCTTCCTGTTTTCCTGGGCTCTTACAAAGTATTTGGGGACTGGGGGTGTAGGTTTACACCCCCTAGAATACACATGTGTTTGTCATTCATGAGGCTCCAGTTTCAGTCTGTGGCAATCCCCAAAAATATGTGTACTGACCTTCTCTTGCAGCTGCTCACATATTTATGGTCTTTGTTTTAACATTTTAAAAATGATTTACCCACAAGTTCAACCTGATTATCTACAGGTCCCAGGTCAAGTTCATGGGCCTGAGATGCTTGCCAGAGGGATGGTGCCTCTGGATCCAGTTCAGGAGTCCTCAAGCTTTGACCTTCATCATGAGGCTTCCCAGTCCCATTTCAAGCATTCATCTCGGAAGCCCCGACTCTTGCAGTCCCGAGGTAAGAAGCAAGGTTTCATGCAGTGAGAAGCAACTGTTCCAACATGGAATTGCCCTACCCACGTTGTCAAGTGCCTGGGTAAAGAAGCATCCTTTTTATTGTTATGCATAATTGTCGTTGTCACTAAATATTAGGAAAGTATAACTCAGATCAGTGTCAGGAGTTAAATATGGTAAGAGGTAAGTAAACTGCATAATGAACTGGGCGGACATAATATTATTTATTGATTTGTTAGCTTTCCAGATGTCTGGCAGATTTCTATTTTTTTTCATGCAGATTTCTAGTCAAATATTGGGAACAGATGATACACTTCCAGCTAGGTTTTGAAACATTCTTATGTCTTAAATTATCTTTAAAAGGAACATAAATCTTTTTAAAGACTCATTTAAAATGTATAAAGATACCATATGGCATGACTCTTTTGTTATTTCTGAAAATTTCAAACAGAGGAAAACATTTTTTTAGTTGTGCAAATGATAAAAAAAATCAGTTTATTTTAAAAATCTGTTTCATTTTTTTCCTTTGAGGGAAATATATCTTTATCCAAATTTAGAATCAAGCAGGTACGTATGTCAGTAAAATCAATGAAATGCTAAAAGTACATAATTCAAGAAGTTGATCAAGACACATTACTTAACCAGTATGTGTGTTCGTGATGACATCTAGGGTGGAAATATTAGATCATGGAGCTTAAAGGGATGTTCTCTCTCCCATGCATCCTAGAGCACAATCAGCAGACATTCTGGAGAAATCCACACAGACCCATGCACTGATGTTGAAATATACCCTTCCAGGACTTGTGGGGTATCTTTACACTCCATAAGTAGAAGTCATAGAGAGTGACATTAGGAAACTAGAGAAGATATTAGTGGTCAGCCCACTAAATTAGCACTTCAGGTTGCCAGAGAAGCAATTTTAGAGACCCAATGCATAGAGTTGTCACTTAGTAAATCGTTCTTGAAAGACTTGAGACATACATTTATTCTCGGTTTTTCCTTTGTCTGTTCATCTTCCAGTGTTTCCTTACTCTCCAAAGATTTCAGTTCAAGATTCTTGATATTTTTGTGTACTTTGCGTTAGCTCTTGTTATTTTACAATTGGAAATAATTACAGGGTTTAGTAATTCAATTTCAAAATCATTTCTGTAATTAATACCTTTGTGGCTCAGTACCATCATCTGTCTACCAGTAACATTTCAGTAGTACTTGGCAAGGGGAGGAAAGAGGAAGCTTAATATTACTTTTATCATTTAAATTTTTTTCTGATTTTTATACATTGCAGCCATTGTGATCATATGATGTGTTATGGATGTCTTTTATTATGTATGTCATCTCATACCTCATACATTCATAAATGTCTCATCAACATTTGAACCATGTATATATTTTATTTAAAAACTTTATTATAACCAAGTGTGAGAAAAGTAGAGGGACAAACATAGCAAAACTTACCTAGAGGTAAGAAGACTCCTGTCTTACCTTTTTTTCTAGATATTAGTATGTCAGATTTTTAAAGCTAGGTTGCATTTTTTTACAAACGTAAGCACAAATGGGATTCTAATATCCTGGTACTATTCCTTAGGCTAGAGGAAAGTGTAAGTCAGATTTGAAACATGATTTGAATGTTACCCATTCTGTAGCTGAGACTAGAGTCCTCCCTAGGTTCCAGACCTGGTTCCCCCATTCCTGAGTGACATTAGAAAAGTTATTCACCTTCTCCGGGCCTCAGTTCCCCCCTTTTTAAAGTGGAAGGTTTGGACCAGGTGATTTTAAGACACTTTTATGACTCCTGTGACTTGCTTAAGAGTAGAGGTCTCAGGAAAACTCAGGTCCTGCTTTCTTTCATTTATGTTCTCTGGAGCTCTCTACTCAGTAGTTAAACACGGAACAGTGAACTTGCTGGTGCAGAAGTGAGAGCGCCTCAGGCCATCAAGGGAGGCTCTGAGCAGAGCTGATTCACTCACAGCTCCTTTCTCCTCCCTCAGCTCTCCCTGCCACTCACGTTCCTGCCCCTCATCACGAGGGGAGTCCCAGAGACCAGGCGATGGCATCTGCACTATTGACAGCAGATTCCCAGGTGAGCTATGGGCCCCTCTGCCCTATTGAGTCCCTATAACTGCCTTCTCCTCCTGGAGCTCCTCTTACAGTCTCCGCCAGGCAGTCATTCTTGATGCCCTACCACAGAGAAGCCCCACTATCCCTCTTTGTTAGTTCTTGCTGCTGCAAACCCCCCTCAAGCCCACAAAGTTCTGGTCACATGTTCTTCACCAGTGTCCTGTAGAGATGCCATCAACTCTGTCCCTGACTCTAGGTGTGGGCAATGGGACTGTCCCTGAGATTTGGGAGAACTGAGTGTGGGGAATCTCCTGTTATTTCAGGCAATGGTGAAGATCGAGGACATGGCCGTGTCCCTCATCCTGGAGGAATGGGGATGTCAGAACCTGGCTCGGAGGAATCTCAATAGGGACAGCAGGCAGGAGAATTATGGGAACGTGTTTTCCCAGGGTAAGACTGATGCAGGATTGTTATCTGATAAGATTGTTTTGCTTCTCTGTTAGTTGTGGGAACTCTCTGATATATTCAGTTGAGTGTTGATAAGGATTTTTAAGGCTACTGACAATCTTTCTTCAGAACAGGCAGGGAGAACCTTTGTGCTTAGTGAACTCCAAAAGCATAGTACTGTGACTCCCTGATTCCCAGTGTATTTTTGCTCTTTGAAATCAGAAATCAACTCTTGTGCTCTGAGCCTCATCTCTTCAACCACTCATTTACTTGAGAGAATTTCGGTTCCCTTCCCCAAGGGCCACACTTTAGGTTTCTCTGTCAAGGGAATATCTTTTTCCTGGTGGAGATGGCCAAGTAACTGATTATCAGTCTAATCCCAGCCCCTTGTCCTGGCACGCTGTACCTGAACCTTCCAGGCACCCTTCTATGGGCTTCTGTCTTCTTCCATTCTGTGAGAGCATTGCTTGGAGACAACTTTACATTATCCCACTAACTTGCACCTGAAGCTCTCTCAGGATCAGGTTCCCAGTTTTCCAAAACAAATTGTGGTCTTCCACAAAGAGCTCTTGAGTAATAGTGTGTAGTGAATAAAGAAGTGCAACGGGCATCAGACAGATAAGACAAGGTGATCCAGCTGCCAATCATTCATGTGGTCTCTGCTAGATCTTAACCCCTAGGAGTTAGTGCCACCAAGGAACCCTTAGATATGTACAGTAATAGGGAAGTTCACAGCAAGACTTTATCTTGGGAGGACAGGAATATTGAGCAAAGGGCGAACATAGAGTATCACTAAAAAAACTCAGGTTTTATTTAAAACCATAGATATAGCTGGGCTTTGTAGTTTCTCGGTACTTGCTCTTTGTTCTAGATGAAAATTAAGCCAAAGACTTGATCTGTTTTATTAGCTGTTACTTGCTCTGATAACTTGAAAAAAAAAACTTGTAGTAACATTCTGGGAACTGGCCAGACAGTGAATGATGTTGATTTGGAAGTCAAAATGTATACCAATTTCCTCTTCATTGTAATTAGTTCTGTATTTATGGTAGTTTCATCACTAAAGTCAGAAGCTGAATATTATTTAGCTCCCCCATCATTGCCTTCATGGGCCTGTTGTGATACATAGACCCTTAAAGCCAAATAAATAAAGAATAGAGATATTTGGGTTTTCCCAGACAAATGTAAACATAAAATTGTGTATGTCTGTTATATAATTTGTAGTCTTCACTTTTTAAAAGCAACATGACAAGGCCGGGGTTGTAGAGTACTTTGCCTAGCATATGTGAGACACTGAGTTTGATCCTCAGCACCACATAAAAATAAATGAAGAAAGCAAAGGATCTATAGCTTAAAAATATATTTAGAGCAAACTAAAAGCAACATGACACAAACAGTATAGCAATGTACAATAAAAATTAAACTTTAGTGTTTTAATACACTTAATTACTAAAATGAAGGGGTTAGCTCTACATTTGAAAATTATTGTATCTTTGTGGGCTGTGCAGAATTATTTTCAGTTTCTTTTCAATTATTCTCAGTTGTCAGTTGGTGAAGGTTTTTAATTCTGTTACTAGCAAGTGCCCCCACCACTCTTCATTCCATCTCCATCACTTGAGCACAGCTAGTTCTGTGCTGCTCCCCTGGTGGAAGGAGACTGTTCACTGTGTGTGAAGAGCCCTGCGACCTGCCAGCTTCTGAGTTGTGCCTGTTAACCACCACCTTTTTGAGAAAATGCCAACAGAACTGGAGGAGTATTTGCTTTTCCTTCTTTCACTATATTCCTTTCTGCTAATATTTTCTAGAAAGACCTGTATATTCTCATTTTTAAAAAACTTACAAATATTTGCTGTAAATGGAACATGAGTTTTTCAATATGTATTCCTTTAAATTAATTATCCAGGAATCAAATAGTAGAATTATGACCTCCAAATTCCTTTAATTCCTTACCTCACCCTTAACTGGTTGCTCTTCCCTCTGCCCCTTCCCCACTGTGCCTGTTTATTTCATGTTCTCTCTGCATGTACCCTTTTATTTTCTCTTCTTTCCACTCTGCTTGCCCTCTCATTTTCTAACTCTACTCCACATTGTCCCGATTTTTTCCTTATTTTTTTTCTTTTTATCCTTGATTAATACTGTGAAGTCGTTTTGCAGGCATAGAAGCTTCTTGGAAAATAATGTCACTTGATTTATCTTTGTAGTCAAAAGGAAAAGGTGCTATTTGTATTTTCTATTTATTGTGCCAGGTTGTGAAACCAGAAATGAGAACGAGGAGTCGACCTCAAAAGCTGAAGTCACAGAAGACTCAGCATCACATGGGGAGAAAGCAGGAAGATTTCAGAAAGAGTTTGGAGAGAAACGTGAACATCAGGGCAGAGTAGTAGAAAGGCAGCAGAGAAACCCTGAGGAGAAAACTGGAAAAGAGAAGAGAGAGTCAGGTCCAACTACAGCCAGGGAAAAAAAACCTACCACAGGGGAGAGAGGTCCGAGGGAGAAGGGAAAAGGGCTGGGAAGAAGCTTCAGTCTGAGTTCAAACTTTAATACCCCTGAAGAGGTTCCAACAGGAGCAAAGTCTCACAGATGTGATGAATGTGGTAAATGCTTCACAAGAAGTTCAAGCCTTATCCGCCATAAAATCATCCACACTGGAGAGAAGCCTTATGAATGTAGTGAGTGTGGGAAAGCTTTCAGTCTCAACTCAAACCTTGTCCTGCATCAGCGAATCCACACAGGAGAGAAGCCTCATGAATGTAACGAGTGCGGCAAGGCCTTCAGTCACAGCTCGAATCTCATTCTGCACCAGCGCATCCACTCTGGAGAGAAGCCCTATGAATGTAACGAGTGTGGGAAGGCCTTCAGCCAGAGCTCAGACCTCACCAAGCACCAGAGGATCCACACAGGGGAGAAACCCTATGAATGTAGTGAGTGTGGGAAAGCTTTCAACCGAAACTCGTACCTTATTTTGCATCGGAGAATCCACACCCGAGAAAAGCCCTACAAGTGTACCAAGTGTGGCAAGGCCTTCACCCGGAGCTCAACCCTCACTCTGCATCACAGAATCCATGCCAGAGAGCGAGCCTTGGAGTATAGCCCAGCCTCCCTGGATGCATTTGGAGCATTTCTCAAAAGTTGTGTTTAAAGCAAGAATTTGTCATCAAGCCATTTCCCCCTTTTGTTTCTAAAATTATTTCAGAAATGTGTGCCCATTGAGGGGGAAAAAAAACAGCCTCAACAGATTTTTTTTTTTTTTTTTTAATTATGATTAAGGATCCTTAGAGGTACATCAGCAGTGTTCTGCCTTTGTGTTGTCTGTGGGCAGGTAATTCTTCCACACAGCCCTGCAGGGAAAACTGGTCAGATGGGTAATCCATACAATATTTCCACATAAGATAAAAGCACACACGCAGGAAAATGTCAAGCTTTTCAGTAATGAGGATACCTTTAAGGAGCTCTTTGAATCGCAGCAACCACAGCATAAATTGAAAGAACAAGATTGGCTCTGTGAATGTGCTTCTGAAGTTAGGAAGCCACTTGCTGCAAACAAGCCCTACCTGGCCAATATCTTGCTTATTTCTCAAAAAAGAGAGAGTTAAAACAAAAACTATATGGGGACATGCTGCTGCTCAAGCTAGTTATATATCCCATAAGTTATATAGCTGATCACTGGTAGCCTACCAAAGCTATAGAAATCTAGGACTGTGCTGATCAGTATCAAACCAAAGATTTCTATCTCTTCCTGAAAGAGAGGGTACGTGCACCAGTCTACAGTTCCAAAGGACTGCAACAAATGTAGATGGTTCTATCCTCATCACTGAGATCAGTTCTCCTGAAACAGCAACAACAATTCAAAACACTTCTCTCCCTTCTTGAAGTCCCTAAAGCACTCTAGCACTCCTAAATGCATTTCTCCACAAGTTAGCACTTGATCATATACTGACTTTTAATCCTTCATTGTTTCATATATGGAAGTTTTTATTCATCCCCCAAAAGAGATGCTTTGGTTGTCAAGGGATATAGTTATGTTCCTGACAGCCCGGCACTGTACCTAGTGCTGAACCCATAAAGAGGCACTCCTTATATCCTATATCTGACTTCTAACAGGACTTTCATATTTATGATAAAGCCCTGTGAATCATGAGTACCTGAAATACGGTAGCCTGGCCCAACTTTGAAAGAGGACCTTCACAGCCACACGACATGCTAAGCCCTGTAGGGCCAATGCTATTTTTGTCCTAAACATAAACGAAGGCACTGATTAGCTGCCTGCATAGACTCTTTCTAAACATGGATTGGTGAATAAATACTACGGAATGTCAGAAATTTACTACATTGATACCATCTTAAGGAAAATGTGAACACTGACTAAGGTCATTTTTTGACATCTTTCCATGGCAAAGATCTTAGCCAGAATTCTCTTCAGTCGGCTGCTGAACAATATGATGATTTGGGCACTTTCTGAATTGTTTGTAACTTAAGATATTATAGTTCAGAAGATGTGTTTTGTTGCTTTTCAGAAAAAAAAAAAGGGAGCATTTTTTCCACACTTTTCCAGAAACTTTCAAAAAGAACTTACCATCATCAGCAGGCAATTATGAAAGGTAGTTCGTTGCTCTGAGCAGTTCACTGATAGTATATCAGAAATGGTTGATTGTGTCATAGTCATAGTGCACGGTATCTTTTTTTGTTATTCATCACTAAAGACTGAAGTGAGGTTATGGAATTATTATCTCCATTTGTGCAGCTCAAGTCAGGTGGCTCTCTAGAAGCTGCTGATGGAGACTGTTTCACATACACAAGGGACCCAAGTATCAAGGGTTTGGTTAGAGAGGCCTCTGTTCATGAGATGAGAGCTTTCAGATGGCCATGGATAGCCCTGCAGAAAGCTAGAAACCGGCTAAAAACAAATCTGAAGACCATCAGCATGAACACCCTGTAACAGGAAAACCCCACTTCAATTTGAGATGTTCCCTCAAGAAACAATAAAACTAGCATTTATCAGTCATTTGCTGACCAGCAGCAAAAATCCACGAGATAGCATGGTGGAACCAATGAGATGGAGGCATGTATGGGCTCAGCTCCAGACCTCACTAGAATTCTGCACAGCATTCATTCTTGGTCTCTCTTTGGCTTTCTTACTTGGACTAACCGCAGCTTCTCTGTAGCTTCTAAGCAGTTTCTTCAGTGTTGACTGGGGAGACCACGTAAAATAAGTCAACCAGTTACCAGAATATTTCTATCCATCCAGCTAAAAAAAATGATATATTCTAGAAGAGTATATCTAATTCACTTTCTGTAGAGAAATGAAAGTAGAAATTCATCAAGAATTTTCTTCAAAGAATGAGCCACAGTGGTGGTTGCCTAGAAAATTGCTGGTGCTTTTGAGAGGACTTTTGTCCCCTGAAAGCAACAAAATGAAGTGCACAATTCCAGGCATCCATTCCAAACTCTCTGCCTTTGTTCTTAAGAGGGAAAGGACTTTGGTCAGTTTCACTTTGGCTTCGCCCCCATTTCCCCCACTACATGCTGACAAAATTCAGCTGTCATTTTGGGATTTTGTTTATAAGTGAAATTTAAATATGACCTGTGCCCCTTCATTTGGCTCCCATTTTATTGGGATGTTCTGCTGGCTGTTGGATAGCTACTGGGGTTGCTTCAGATCTTTGGCAGATGCACTCTTAGAGGCAGCAAATTGAATGTTTGTTTCCTGAGAACAGGCTACAACTAGTTATTAAAACCATTTGCATTGCATTCATTTATCAGATGCTCAGTGCAGAGGTGTCATTGGGCCATGGTCAAAAACTCTGGCAACATCTAATTAGTGCTCAGGATAGACATTCAAAAGTTCTTTACTGGGTGAAGTCTGTTAACAGTTGGTACACTATAGCTGACCATCAATCAGCATGCTAGTTGACCTAATGGGACTTTTTTGAAGTTTTTAAAGATACACCTTAACCTTGCCAGGAAGAGAAGTAAAATTATTCAGGTTGTGGGTATTTGTTTCTACTCCAGCCTGACAAGCAAGGCTAAACTTGAGAATATAGATATGTGAGACCTTTTGGTATTTAAGGCACTTAATTAAAATTAAAGTCATAAAGGTAAAACTATTAAATGTGTGGAGAGAGTGACATGTTTGATATGTAGGACGATTCACATATATGTCAGAGAATTTATTCCAGAGAGGAACCTCTTGAATGTGATAAGTATGGCAAAGCCTTTAATCACATCTCAGCCCTTAGCTCAGAAAGCTTACACTGTAAATAAACTTAATAACATTATATGTGAGGAAAATGTTCATGTATAGCACTCATTGCTTTGGACAGAAAATGAATTCCCTCGGTATGTTCTAGTCATGCGATAAATTACAAAACACGGCAGAAGGAGCTCGGTCTTAACTCCACAGGATCCACAGAAGAAAACAATGTGGGGAAATGCTAAAGAAATAGCAAAATGTACAACTTTAAAATTTGTTAATGTTGGGTACTTCTATACATTTAGTATGGCCATAATGTCACTGTGTTTTGTACCTGGACCCCTATTATTTTGTACATTCCCTTGTAAACAGATAATGTATTTTAATTTGACAGAGCACATCACTTCAAAAGAGAGGTTTTGAAGTGAGTAGTGAAGAGATTGATGTGGTAATGGACAAAAAGTCAGTTCACAGAACTGAGAAGTGGGAGGATGAAGGGGAAAAGACCTTCATTGTTTGGTGCTTATTGAATCGAGAGAAGAGATCAGTAAATTCATGAGGAGAGACAGGCTAATAGGGCACTAAAATGAAATGACTCCTCTAAACATCTGCAACTTCTCAAAAGAGTTTTCAAAACTGGGAAGTTGACCTCTGAGCTGCTAGGTCACTACTGCAAGCAGAGGGAGTAGACGGATTTGAGCTTGTTGGGGGAGGAATTGAATCAATGAGTTGAGAGTAAGACATAACTGCAGTGGCCAGTGGGACTGATAATCTGACCAGATTCTGTAAAACCACAATCTTGCCTCCCCGCTAACTTTTAAATCTTTATGCTTAGAAAATTGGGGATGTGAAAACACCAAGATGGGCAGTTTCCTGGGAAATAAGTTGGCACTGCAGGAGGGTTGTCTGATGAGTCTCAAGAAGCATTTTGCAAGATTCCCTTGGGCTGTGCTCCTGTGCACCTTCCTTGTCCCCACGCTTCCCTGGTTTGACTGTTAGGAGAGAGGGTTTGTGAAGATTCATAGTTGTAAACATTGTTCTGTTTTGTTTTTTGATCTAGAGTTAGTCACCTTCCAGGTAGGCATGCTGGTCCATTTATCCAAAGCCAACTAAACCAGTCCATCCTGACATCCTCATGAAATACTGTGTGAATTAGAGTAAAAGTATTGAAATACAGCCCAACAGTGACAGCAATACCTGCCCCAGGAGCCCTATTTTTGTGCATCCCACTCTGAGTAACTTCTCAGAAATATTTGAGGGTGCTGGGGTTTCCCATTGGGGAAACTAAATCACTGCAGATTAAGTGAAACAGACTCAGAAAAGCAAATTAATTGGTATAAATAAGTTGTTCTATCATAGAAATTAGGGTAGATGTTCATTTCAACTACTTCTGGAGAATTTAATATAAAGCATTATTGTTTGAAAAGTTTTCCTAACGTAGATTTAGTTTTCATTTTTAAAATGGACACTCTACCTTTAAAAGCTGTTACTTATTTTGCTATTCAGATTAATTTTTTATTATATCCAAAAATGAATTTGTTTTACTTTTCAAAGCTTTGTAAAACAAACTTGAAATTAAAGGGAGGTAAGCCATCTCCTGTTCTGCAGGTCAAAAGTTTGGGAAATAGTTTGGCATCCCATAATATAAGATGTATTAACATGAGAACTTGGCTTCATACTGTCTGGTTCTCTTTACTAGAGGACACCACCAACCCCCTGCTTTTCTTTGTTATCCTAAACGGTAGAAGAAAGTAGTCATTAGGTAATCTCTAAACCATGGTTTGCTGTGATTTTAATAGTTCTTAATCGTGGAGATGCTCACACCTCCCATTTACTAAAAGAATCATGATTCACTTCAGCTTACATAGTAATCGGCAAAGTTAATTGGTTTTTGAATTAAATTTTCTCCCCTCAACAAGCATTCAGTAAGCAGTGAGGCCATTTGCTTGGTGATGCAATGAGGTCTGTGTGGTTGAAAGAGGCAGCGCTGGGCTGGGGCTGGGGCTCAGTGGTAGAGCGCTTGCCTAGCATGTGTGAGGCACTCAGCACCGCATATAAATAAATGAATAAAATGTCTATCAACAACTAAATATATATATGAAAAAAAAAAAAGCGGTGCTGACACTTGGATTTCATTCCAGTTTCAGATTTGGCTTTTAAGTTCCTTTGGTCCAGGGAAGGAACCAGGCATCTGTAGTCACTCTCAATATTGTGCAGTCTCCTGACAAGGTTGGGTATGTTAGCAAAGAGAATTATACCAGCTGGAAAAGGGAGAGAAAAACCTGGGAATGTGCTGGGCTTCCTGCTCCCTTACCTTTCTCCTTGCCTCACCTGGGTAACAGCATTCAGCTGCTGCTTGAAGTTTCTAGTCTGCCCTAGCAAGGATAAAGCATGTTAGATGTAGAGGTGCTTCTGCTGGTAGCAGGGGTATTATTTGAAAAGATATATGGGGGTGGGGGGGGGCGGGAGGAAGCAGGTTGTGATTATGCAGGAAAATCCTAAAAAGTGTATGAGTGTAGGGGTAAGGGGTGGGTTGTGCAAGCAAGATCGTAATTATTTTAAAATAAGCATATGTATTTTTATTAACTTTTGGTTAAATATAGATTATTACAACCAGGTCAACATAAGGCTAAATCTATATATAGAGCTAACTCAGGCATTGTCTTATTTGTAGACTAGATAAAACAACCTGTCCTGTCCTGTCCTGTCAGTTCCCAGCTTCTTTTAGAATAAATTTAGACCAAAAGAAGAAACTTGTCTTTGTATACCCACAGAATTAAGTTATTGCTGTTCAAAACTGGGTTTTTCATTTTAACAGTCTCTGAAGAGTCCAGGTGCTTAGTAGATGTCCAATAAATGATTTTAAAATTGAATTTGTTTGCTTACAATCCTCATTAACATTTCCAGAAAGGCTTCTTTCACTAAATAATGACATCTTAGAGGAAAGTGGTTTGTTTAAGAACTAGGGAATTCCTTCACTAAAATAGTTTGAAACCTTGATTGAGGTATAAAATTTCAATCATAAGAGAAATGGCAGCAAAAATTCATAGTGGTCCATTTTAGGAGGCCAGTGGTATCTGATAAATGTTAGAGTAGTGAAGTTGGGAAAGGAAATTGTGGGGATTTGTAATATTCTCTTTGTTGTTTCTCTTCTGGGTCATGGTAAAAACAATAAATTATCATCTCTAGGTGGCAATACTTGTGTTTGGTTTTTCAGATCCACTTAGTCATAACTGCACAAATTTGCCAGGTGTAGTGGCACACACCTGTAATCCCAAGGGTAAGGGAGGCTGAGGCAGGATCAGGAGTTCAAAGCCTGCCTCAGCATCTTAGCAAGGCCCTAGGCAACTCTGCAAGAACCCATCTCTAAATAAAATACAAAAAGGGCCAGGATGTGGTTAAGTGCCCCTGGATTCAATCCCTGGTACCAATAATAATAATTGTACAAATTTGGAATAAAGAAAAAAGTAAAACTTGAAAGTTAAACACTGGAACTGCAACCCACAAAACTCAATTTTAGTTTTTTACATTGTCTATTTAAACAATTCACCAGATTTAGTGATTTACTTCACCTGAGTAGAGGTGAAGCCACTCTGGTTCTGTCTGTCTCAGGCTCCTTAAGATTAGAGTGCTCAGTCCTCCCCTGCTTGCTTCAGAACAATGGTGGAATAAATGGGTCAAGGGAACTTCACCCTGTCTTGTCCCATCCTTGAGCAGAGGGCTCCAGAAAACAGAGTCCGAGATAAGGGCTGGTATGCGGATGACTTAATTTAAGAAATAATTCCAGAGAACAAGAAGGTACTGGGAAGAAATCCAATACATATTGAGTTTGGTCATGGGGATAAGTGAGGCCCAATATCCCCATGACAAGATTGCCTACTCTGGGAACTGCAAGAGGGAGCATTTATTCAAAAGTTGCTCCATGGAGTGACAACTTCCTACTCCAGGTTTGCACACCACAGAGGCCAGGGAGCAAGTGCTGCTGGGTGCACCTGCAAAAACTGTTCACTCCAATGGCCTGGGTGAAAAGTGAGCTGGGGAGATGCAGGGCAGGATCCACAGTGTCCAAAGCATAATCTGTGAACTGCTTCTCCTCACAAGACTGCTGACACCAAATTGAGGGTTTCCCCACACCACTTATCTCAGCAACACCAAATGTCCTATAAGCAAGCAAATGAACAGCCAGAAGGCCTGGTCTAAGGTGGGCTTGGGGAGGTGCATGAAGCTTCCATACCTTCTCTGGGCAGGTCACCCTCCCAGCACTTCACTATTACCCAAGAAGCTTCACAAGCCTGGGGATTGGGAAGTTTATGGAGTTTTCATTATGTAGGCATGAATGGTTACATCTTTAATCATTGGTGATAACACACTCTAGCCCCTCTGTTCCCAGCAATCAGGGAGTCTGATCAGGGGCTTCAACCCTCTAACCATTCTCTGGTCTCTCCAGCAATCAACACCTATGCTGAAGCTATCTAGAGGACCCCAGTCACCAGTCATCTCATCAACATATAAGTAACACATCTCGGGGCAGGGCATGGTGACACACACCTGTAATCCCAACAACTCAACTCAGGAGGCTGAGGCAAAGAGGATTGCAAATTCAAAGCCAGCTTCAGCAATTTAGCAAGGCCCTAAGCAACTTAGTGAGACCCTGTCTCAAAAAATAAAATGGACTGGGATGTGGCTCAGTGGTTAAGTGCCTCTGGGTTCAATCCTCAGTATAAAAAACAATAACCACCACCACTCTGGAGAGGCCAAAGGTTTTAGGAGCTGTGTGCCAGGAACTAGGAACAAAGACCAAGTTGTGGTTTTTTTGTTTTTGTTTTTATCATAATATCATACCTTCAAAAACTCTGAAAACTGCCTGCCCTTGAGGTAGCAAGATCGTATTGTATTTGTCTTGGCTGGTCCATCTGTGATTCTGTAGGACAGAACCTTCCAAATCTGTTGATGAGGGGCCCCTGTGTGAGAGTCTAGGTTGGGCATGGAAAGGACCAGAGGCTCACACTGTCCCCACGGCACCCAAGAGCCACTGAATCATAAGGCTCAGGGTTTACCTCCCGAGACCTCTCTTCCTTCACTCCTGTCCTGTGGAGTGCAAAGCCTGGTAGCTTCTTCTGCTTCCTCCATTCCTGGGCCTGGCCCTGAGAACTGCAAGAGGAAAATATGCAGACATGACCTCGTACAATTTTAGGCCACCTTCATTCTTAACCCCTGCCCTTGGTCAATCCTAGTCTCTTGTCAGATTCCCATGTTCCGTGCCCCTCAACAATCTGAGTTTCTCCTGCTCCCTAACCTCACATGCCTCCCACAGCCTTGCCTCACCCCTTTTCAGTGGATGTCCCTCAATATTTTTTCCAAGGACCTCACCTATCCAAATGTGCTTCCTATTTGGTTGGTCTGAACCAGCCAGCCTGCCCTGCTGACTTCGAGGCACATGACCTCCCTCTTCAGTGCCTCCAGGCTCCTCCTCACCTCTGGACACTTACCCTATGTCTGAATAAGCATAAACCTTTGGTTTTAAGGGACAAAAGCAAATTTTTAAAAATTATGGCACATGCCTATAATCCCAGCTGCTTGGGAGGCTGAGGCAGGAGAATCACAAGTTCAAAGTTATCCTAAACAATTTAGACCATCTCAGAACAAAATGAAAAGAGCTGTAAATGTACTCAGTGCTTGCTTAGCAGTTGTGAGGCCCTGGGTTCGATCCCCAGCACCACACAGACACACACATACACACACATTAAAAAATATCTTTGGTCTTTGCTTAATCTTTGTCAAGAGCTGTGCCCTTAACATAGACCACATGTGTTTGTATCTTTCCACAATGTCACAATTTATTGAATCATAATAAATTCACAAGCTATATCACTTTCATTGTCGTTAATTCACCAAATACTCATGGTTCACTTGGTAGCAATGATCAGTTTCTTTTATTCCATTACAATCTTAATAATATCTGTAATACTCAAGTCATACATCACACAATGATAGATGGGTTATAGAAAGTCTAAGATAAGGCCAGACATGGTGGCACACACCTGTAACCCCAGCACCAAAGCAACACAAAACAACAGAAGATTAGAAATAATATCATAGCAAAGTGTTTTGAGGATTTAAAATCCCTTACTATTTGTGAGTGTTGTTTCTTTACCAAGCCACTCTCACACGCATGCTATAATTAATCTTTCTCCAAATATTTTAAAGTTGTAGGAGCAGGCAATAATATGTGCCCATTTTTCAGATCATTAGATTGCATACCCAGATCTTCCAAGTTTCATTGGCAACAGAATTCTGGTTCTAAAGTAGAGGGTTCTGACAGATTCTTTACTTGACCAAACTTTAGTCAGTTTACTAAATCTTTTAGACCCACCTGTGTACTTCTTGTAAAATTCTGTTTCAGCAATAAACCCTGCTAAGTCAGTTTAGCTGTAATCCATCCCCCCATTCTCCATATCTTATCTCCTAGATACCTGATTGAGTTCCTCATCCTCTGCCATGCCCTAGGTGATGTCTGATATCCTGGCATTTGTCCATAATTCTGTTAGGTTGCTTTAGCCAGAATCCTTATTTTTTTTCCTATATTTTATCTTTTTTAGCTACACATGACATTTACAATGATCTTGGCAATTCATACATTTGAATCATTGGGGTATAATTTCTCATTTTTCTAATTGTACAGATTGCAGAATCACAATGGTCATAGAGTCACCTATATACAAACATCTTTCTTACACCTGATGTTTATTCTTAGTAATTTTCCATCCAATTATCCCCGTCCTCTGATCCTATAAATTCCCACTTGCCAATGCTGTATTTGGAGTAAGGCCCAATCTCTGCCTTTTACTGCAAAAATCCCATTTCAGTGGTCCCTATTGGTATCAGTCCCCAAATTAGGTGTTCCTTGCTGTACTCTAACAAGGACTCAATAATTTTTTCTTTTAATATTTTATTTTTTAGTTGTAGCTGGACACAATACCTTTATTTCACTTTTTTTTTTTTTTTTTTAATGTGGTGCTGAGGATGGAACCCAGGGTCTTGCATGTGTGAGGCGAGTGCTCTACGACTGAGCCACAACCCCAGCCCAATTTTTTTAATAGTTGTCTAACTCTAGTTTTATTCTCTTTTCATTTTCTTTGGCAAATGTCTTTGCAGCATTCCAGCATACTGTATCTGTGAACTCTTTCTAGGAAGAAGATAGGGAAGTGTTCAGAGTTGCAATAGAAGGGAAGCTTGCCTGGCTGTGTTCTAAGAAAAATCAAGTTTTGATCACCCCCTACTGGGCAAGCCTGCTGATGGCAGCAAAAATAAATGTGGAAGAAATGAGCGAGGAAAACTGAGAAAAGAACCATTTTAGAGGAAAAACATGACCATGCTGGAAAAGGAGGAAGGGAGTCAGGGACAGCATTGAACACGGGTAGTTTTTCCCCCTTTTGGATTTCTGCTACAAAGGACACAGGAATCTGACTTCTTTTGTCAAGCTACAATAATCTCCCAAGACAACAGAGAATGGAGCAATGTTCAGCAAGTAAAGTGGGACTGTCCAGATGTCATTTAAGGGAGTTCAGGTCCCCAGGCACCACATTTTATGCTCCAGGATTCAGAAGCAGCTTCTAGGCTTAATCATAAAACTCCTACCTCTAGGCGAGTTTTAGGACAAACACATGTGATTATTTTTCAAATATTTTAAAGGGCTAACAAGAACAACTAGAGGTTTTTTTGTTTTGTTTTGTTTTGGGAGGGATACCAGGGATTGAGCCCAGGGGCACTCAGCCACTGAGCCACATCCCCAGACCTATTTTGTATTTTATTTAGGGACAGGGTCTACACTGAGTTGCTTAGCACCTCATTGTTGCTGAGGCTGGCTTTGAACTCGAGACTCTCCTGTCTCAGCCTCCCAAGCCACTGGGACCACCACACCCTGCACAACTAGAGGTATTTTGTGAGATAAAAGGACTAGGATCAGTGAGTTGCAATTATATGGAAGCATATTTATTCTTTCATTTAAAGAACTTTAAGCAATTATACATCTCCAAAAGAAGGAAATTATCTTCTAGAATTGTACCTGGCCACAGAAACAGAAGTCCAGGCCAGCATAGAAGGGATGGGGCAAAAAGAGCTTGGACTGTGGGTACTCACAATGACATTCAGTCTGCATTTATTAGGGCCTTCTCAATCATCATTGCCCGTATCAGTAATTATTTGTTTAGATATCTGCCAAGAATTGTATATTTTTCATTTTAAGTTTTTCATGTCCTATCACAATGCCTGGCATATTATAGGTTCTTAATAATTGTTGAAGGGGACAAATGAGGCAGGACACTGAAGACAGCAGGAAGCAGTTTTATTTGGGTGCAGCCAGGTTCAGAGGGTAAAGCTTTCACTGTAATCAATTAATCCCCCTGAACCCAGAGTTCAGGCAGTTTCAGAACTTTATACCCAGTGTGTAAGGGGTAGGGCTCAGAAGTTCACAGTCTGTAGAAGTTCACACAAAAGCAGCTTTTTCTTTCACTGCTCTGGGCAAGTTTACCCTTCAAGGACAACACCTCAGAAGGGGAGAACTGTTTCTCCCCTTTCTTCCCTCCACCTGCCAGCTGTTTCCATGAAGTCCAATTAGCAACATCTTCTCTTATCTTTGGAATGTAAACATCTCTGTGAAGCTCCAGCTCAAGGCCAGAGGCCTCCTTAAAAGAATGTTTTGTTTTTTTTATCATACTCTGTATTTGCAGACACACTTCCCTTGAAAACCTTTACAAATAATAACAATATATATAATTAAATATTGTAATATATAGTTATATATATTGTAACTATATATATAGTTACAATATATAACTATGTATAGAGCTGTACATGTACAGAATATATGTGTATGTGTGTATATATGTATGTGTGTGTGTGTATATATATATATATACACACACATATTCTATGGAATATATATATATATATATATATATATATATAATATATATATATATATATATTCCACAAATGTTTGTGAAAAATTAGTAAAAGATGTTCAGCACCTAGAGTGCTGATCTCTTTGAGGCCCCTGGCCAAATTTAATTGTAAGATAGAGCAACAGGAAATAGGAAGCTTAAGTACACTGAACTCTTTTGTAGAGATTCTTTTGTTGATAGTCCTAAGATCAATTATGGTGAAGATTTCTGGAGAAGCTTAATTAAGATTTTCTGTGGAGGAGGGGGTGCCACTACATAAACTGATTGGGAATCAAAACCATTCTGAAGAGGAAGTGCATATGACACATCACAGTGAGCCATAAGTCACATCTACTAACTTTTCCTTTGTCTACTCTTTTGGGGTTTTATCTTGTGGTTGTGGTTATATTAATGGAAGGAAACAATGGATCATCCTAAGTTAACTTTTTGTTTTTGGTACTGGAGGTTGAACACAGGGATGCTTTACCACTGAGGTACATCCTCAGTGCTTTTTATTTTTTAGTTTGAGACAGGATCTCACTAAGTTATGGAGGGTCTTGCTGAGTTGCTGAGGCTGGCCTTGAACTTGCAATCTTCCTGCCTCAGCCTCCTAAATGCTGGGATTACAAGAGTGCACCACCACACCTGCTTATATTAACTCATTTTAATACAGTACGATTTAGATGGATAACATTGAAATAATTTTTAATGACTTTTTTAAAAATCTCTTGAGGGCTGGGGAGGTAGTTCAGTAGTAGAGCACTTGCCTAACACACATGATGCCCTGGATTTGATCCCCAGCTCAAAAAAGTTTGAATCTTGCCTAATGTCTTCTCTGATAAGGGGGAAGACTCAAAATGGTGTTGGGAGAGAGAGCAAGGGAAGAAGATTACCTCTAGATAGGGAATAGGGGTGGGAGGGAAGGGAGGGAGAAGGAGAATAGCATGGATGGTGAAAGGAGACCCTCATCATTATACAAAATACATGTATAAAGATGTGAATTTGGTGTCAACATACCTTATATATAATCACAGATATGATAAATTATTGTATAATTAAGAATTGTAATGCAAAAATAAATAAATGTTTGAATCTTGACTCTCCCACCAATTAGTTGTATGATATTGGAAAAGGTACTTTTCTGGGTCCAAGTTTTCTGATCTTTAAAATGGAAAATTTTAATATTTCACAGGGGTAAGTGTTCTCAAGATTATAATATTTCATGGTATTAATATTTCATAAAGTAATGGAGATAAATGTGTGTGTAGTCCATTGTTTCCAAAGATGCTTACATTATCACTCTTGCAGCATGACCAAGAGATAATCCACTTTTCTTCCCCTTGATTCTGGGCAAGTAACTGTTATAAAAACAAAAAAAAAAAAAATGGTAGAAATCATGCTATATAACTCCCACTGAAATTAAGGCATCTACAAGTCCTACCCTCTTAAAATGCTCCTTTTGGGGAATCTAGTCATCAAGCCACAAAAAGACCCAAGCAGTGAAGTGGAGGGACCAAGCCCCCAGGCCAATATCCCCAGCTGAGTTTCCAGTCTCTGGCCCAGCACCAATTGGCAGCCATCGCTGCTCAAGTGATACCATGGAAAGCAGAACAGGCCAGCCAATCTGTATCTTTGTGAGGTGATGTGGAAAAAAATTAAAACAATCATTGTGTTAAGGTATTAAATTTTAGGGTAATCTTTTATGCAGCAAGAAAGAATTAACAAAATGCCTAACAGTACCTGGCCCATGGTAAGGACTCAAAGGGGGTGTATGGAGGGAATGGCAGTGGTAAATAAGTATTATGAAAAAGTTGGAGAAGGGAAAAAGTTAATATGATCTGGGCAAACGATAGAAAAAAGATGTTGAAGTTTATCTAGCCCAACAATTCACTGTGTAAAACCTCCATACCCATCACCTAAGTGCTCTCCCATTCTTCAGAATGGCACAGGATGTTGGAGGACACGTCTTCACTTTCCAACAACCCTAAAAGAATGTTTTTCCTTTTATTGAATACTTCCATTATTTCTATTCATTGGTCTCATCCTACCTTCTGGGATCTCATAAAACAAACTGTATTTCCAAATGACAGCACTTCACCAGTACTTGAAAACTAATATTGCTTTATAACTATGCTATATAACTCCCACAGCTGAAACTAAGGCAACCTGAAGGCATTCCCCACTTTGTTTTCTATGACAAGGAATAAAGACAAATTCTTCAAGTTCTCTTAGGATGAATGCATGGTGTTCAGGCCTCACATCTTTAGATTTGCTAATGTAATCTTTGGATGACCACTAGCTTGTAAACACTCCCCTTAGGATATGGCACCTAAGACAGGCCAGTCTCAGACATCTGACCAATGCTGAAAGATTGGCTTTATTTCAAAAATTCTAAGGAAATGATAATTATGTCAGAGGTTTACTGCAAAATAATTTGGTAAGGAGTGGGAAGTCCATGACGGAATGAAGAAAATGAGACTAATTTTGACTATTATGTCATTTTTTAAAATATTTTTATGCTTTTGAAAATAATTTTTTTAAAATGATACTAGAAAACATCGAGGGGAAATATCTAAATTTATGATATATATGGACAGGGAATTTCGTGCTCAGGCATGCATTCATGTTCCTGTCCCTCAACATATGTGACTTTTGCAACACCAGACAAAAGCAATCTCTCTAAGGGATGCTGGGTGGGGGGGACTGAGGTCGAAAACAGCATCTTCAGTCTGGGAACCTGCAGCTGCACAAGATCATAGGGGAAAAGACAAGCAAAGACCTCCTTATCAAGTCCTGCAACACCCAGAGAAGCGCAGCCCCTATGATTTATTTCTGCAGGGGAAGGTTAGGACCCGCAAATGCACACGGCCACTTCGGACTGACACCATGACCCGCATCTGCAAGTGATATCTGTACCTCCCGCTTCACGGGCCCAGGTACCTAAACGTGGTGATGGGCCTGAGGCAACACAAGAGAACCCGGCGCTGCAGTCCGCGAGGGGCCCTAGGTCACCGCGCTCAGCTGGTATTGCCCCCCAACCCTCGTCCCAGGGCGTCGGGAGCTATGCTGGAAACCCGACGAAGCGATCGCCTAGTCGGTCCGTCCGGGTAGAAACGGGCAGAAAGCTGTCTGACTCCTGAAGGCCTTAATCTCCTTTAAGGGCGATTCCGCTTCTCCAAACGTTCCTGAACCAGGGCATCAAGAAGTTTCCCGAATTCCTAGAGGGGCCACGCGGCCCCGCAACAACTCCCGCGGGGGCGGGGCTCTGACGCACTTCCGGCTGCGCCGTCCCGCGGCCCGCCGAGCTGTCTCCCCGCGACCTGAGCGGCTGAGACTCACGGTGAGCCTGTTGGTCCCCGGTTATCGCGGCGGGTGGGGAGGGGTCGGTGGCCAGGTTTAGGGAGGGACAGGGGGACTGACTTAGCGGCTATGGTCTCCGGGAATCTCCGACTGGCCCTAGCGGGGCTGTGGGGAGGGGCCCCGGTCCCTGCCCAGCCCGTGCTGGTGGAGGCGCCTGCTCTCTGGAATGGCTTTTCCACCCCCTGGGGCTTTAACAAATGAAACCTTGTCTCCTCTGCGCCCCAGAGGAGCTTTCTTTTGTGCTCTCTCGAGCCGAGCCGTTCGTTAGTCGGCCTGGGGCTGCCCGCCCTTCCTTCCGTGGCTCTCAATTAGGTCTGAACTCGGGGCTCATTGTTATAAGTAACGTCCGATGGGTGGGAACCTCCTGTGGGAAGCGGCATCTTGGCAGCCGCGGGCCGTGCCCAGCTCCTTCGGGCTGCGCTCAGGTTGGAAAGCTTACGCACAACGGAGATCTGGTCCGGTTTGGAAACGTTTTTTAGAGGACCGATTATAAGTAGGGTGTAAAGAGAGGTGATTTGGCTGGGGAGAGAGATTTGGAAAGCCATGCTATATAAGGAAAAGTTTAAGTACTGTGGACCGGGGGATAAAAACCACGGTGGAGAGGAAACAATCTAGGTAGCTCCAAACAAAATTTCACTGTAGTTGAAGACCATGTGAGTTGTGTGAGCCTTTGTTTTCTCTTCACTTGCTTTTTGAGTTTATATACACTTTAAGAAAAACTCGAATGCCAAGACCAGGAGAGCATCCCAAAATGAATCTTTACACAAACTCCGCGTGACCAAATGTTAAATTACTGGTTTGCTTCAGGGAGGGAAAAAATAATAATGTCAAGACAGTTTATTATCCAAATTTTAAATGTTTAAAATTCTTGCCATTGAAGATTCCAACGTCCGTGGAACCATTTCGTTGAGGCTTTAATTTGCCTTTCTCTTTTCCCCTCTCCCCACTTTTTTTTAAGAGTTCCTGCTTACTTTGTTTTTTTTTTTTTTTTAAGAGAGAGAGAATTTTTTAATATTTATTTTTTAGTTCTCGGCCCTGCTTACTTTGAATTTGTAATTCTCCTGCCTTAGCCTCAGTGAGCTCCTATTACAGGCATGCATCACCACATCTGGGACAGTTCTTTTCTTATTACTAAGATTGTGCACGTTTTTCTGAATTAATTAGTAAGCTGAGACAGGAATGAAACAGAATCCTACATGATTATTAGATCTTAGTGGAACATAGAGAATAAGGAGAGGAGTGATGAGACCTAGTGGAGAGATAGAGGGCCAATTGTGATTCTGTCTGTCGAGCACAATCATGACGCTTTATTCCAGGAGATTAGATGGCACTTCTCCCCCCGCCTCAGTTTTTCTAGTAGTCCTGCACTTGGGTGATTCGGTGGCTATACTAGGTGCAGACAGAGACCAGTGTGAAGGTGCTGAAGCTGGTCCACTCTGTCAGAACATCTAATGGCATCTCTTAGGATGCTTCAGGATTTGTGTTTTTAATTAAAAAACCTAAGTGTATGAGGCTGGGCATGGTGGCAGGTGTCGTAATCCCAGCAGCTTGAGAGGCTGAGGCTAGAGAATGCTGAGTTCAAAGCCAGCCTCAGCAACAGTGAGGTGATAAGCAACTCAATGAGACCCTGTCTCTAAATAAAATATAAAATAGGGCTGGGGATATGGCTTAGGGGTTGAGTGCCTCTGAGTTCAATCCCTGGGTTGGGGATGTGGCTCAATGGTTAAGCGCCCCTGGGTTCAATTCCCAGTACCAAAAAGAGAGAGAGAGAGAAAGAGTTACAATCTTAAAAGTCTGCAAGCTAAATTGACCAGGGCAAGTTGTCTAGCATGAGGGGAAACAACTGTCCTTGGGGACAAATGAGTCAGGGGGGCTGGGGCTCAGTGGCAGAGTGCTTTCCTAGCAAGCATGAGGCACTGGGTTCAATCCCCAGCACCACATAAAATTAAAAAAAAAAAAACTAAATAAACAAAATAAGAGTATTGTGTTCATCTACAACTCTGTGTGTGTGTGTGTGTGTGTGTGTGTGTATTTATTTATTTATTAAAAAAAAGAATCAGAGCCAGGCTGCCTTGTTCAGTGCTAGATTGCTTCATCCAGGGTTCATGAGGAAAGAATCTGGGTAGGACATGATCTTTTCTCTAGGCACAGTATGTTCTTGGTCTGTACTGGTTTCAAACCTAGAGCTGTTTTTACCTCACTAAGGGAGCATTGTAGTTAATTTTAAGTCCAGTTCATTCATTCATACACTCCACAAAATCTTTTGTTTTAAGAGACAGGGTCTTCTTCTATTTCCCAGGCTAGCCCCAAACTCTGGCTCAAGCAATCCTCGTGCCTCAGTCTCCACTCCACTTTATTGAGCATCTGTTATATACCAGACGTGTGCTAGACTCCCATTCTATTCACTCCTCAGTGAATAGTTTACATAGTAAACTAAAGCTCCTGTTCTCTTTCCACTTTATATTGTCTTACCTTCAGCTACAACTTATCACTTGAGCTTTCTGCTGCTCAGTGACTTATTCAGAGATTCTTCAGTCTTACCCTCAACTGTAGGGTACTTCCCAAGCTAGTTCACACCCCAGATTCAAGTAGTTCTTTTTTAGTATTAAAAATACTTTGATTATTTAAAAATAACATTCCTCAGCTGGGATATAGCAGCCACGCCCATTACCCTAGTGACTTGGAAGACAGTAGAATAGCAAGTTCAAGGCCAGACTGAGCAACAAAAAGGCCCTATCTCAAAATTTTAAAATAAATAAAAAGGGCTGAGGATATAGCTTAGTGGTAGAGAATCCTTGGTTTGATTTCTCGTGCCATAGAAATAAATAAATAAGTTTCTTGGCTGGTTAAATTTTTCTTACTACATCAAAGGATACCACAAACTCTCCATATTCATCTTTTCTACAAATTTTTAAAGACTGTTGGCTTTCATTTCCCAAACTGATTATTCATTGGTAGTTCCTGAAGATGGAGAATGGCATTTTCCTATTTTGGAGTATTTGGTGAAAGTGGTAGCATTGAAAATATCCTAAGACGGACGTTCCATAATTTAAACAACAAAAGCTAAAAGTCTTGTTTGGTGTTGGCTAACCCCTTATTTCCTAGCCTCAAATTTAGCCAGAGAATCCTTTATTTGGATGATTGGCTTTAGTTCTGAAATAGTGCTGTATGTTTTTCTTGCTATGCCGTAGTTTCCCTTCTCATGTTTTGAGCTTCCTGCTGATGTTTGTGATTCTATTGCTAAGCATTCCACCAACATTAATTTCATAAATACAAACCTTCTCCATACAGCACCAGCAATAAAAACTATTTAGTTTGTCAAAGGACTATTTGTAATACCTTTAAAGATTTTTTGATTACGAAAGAAGTAATATATATTCTTTTTTAAAAATTTGGAAATCCAAACAAGAAAAGAATGTGGAAATTCTCTATCATTACATAACCCAGCAATGTCACTGTTAATTAAGTTTTGGTCTTTTTCCCTCGTTATGTTTGTACTATGCACATATTTATCACTTTTTATACCTCGAGGTGCTGGCAAGCCAGATCCAGGGAGATTGATGCATGTACAAAACTAGCTTATTTGGTGTTTTAATGTGCTAGGTCGAGATGTACTACAAGTCCTCCTTCAGGTTTTATAAAGTATTTATAGATCCTCTTTACAGTCTTTACAGTTATTATCAGTGTAATTTCATGTAGGTGTTTTAAGTATTTCTCTTTTTTAGGACTGGCAGAATTTTGCTCTTCTAGATAGCCATATTCAACATAGGATGCCTAGATGTCTTGAAAGATGCTGCTTAAGATTTGAAAACAGGAAGATCAGTCACAAACATAAGACTTTGATTAATTTATGTATTTTTTTCTAAAATATGCTTAATAAGTGCCAGTAATTATAGACTGATTCTTTTGTCTATTTATTTACCATCTCCCCTATTATAAAAGTTTGAAAGCTCCCAGAGGGTGGGGTGTGTGTTGTACTTGCCTACTGCAGCCCTAGCACCATCCGCATGACAGGTATTCTAACATTGAATGAATAGACTTCATGGCAAATGAAGAGAATCGAAGTGATTATGTTATTACTTGTGTGTTGCTATTCTCATGTGTCAATAGCCTTAAAGATTTAGAGTATTTAAAATTTAAAAGAAAAGATACTTTAAACATTTAAAAAAATATTTTAGTTACAGATGCACACAGTACTTTATTTTATTTTTAAGCGATGCTGACGATCGATCCCAGTGCTTCATAGATACTAGGCAAATGCTCTACCACTGAGCTACAACTCCAGCCTTACTTTGAGCATTTTTTTTGTATCCTCTATTTTGAGTGTCATTTTGTCAAAATAAATATCACAATAAGAATACATGTCACTTTTAGTCTATTCTCTGTCATTCCACCTGCCTTTCTGTTAAAAAGCTAAAGACATTTAAAAACTTGTATATGCCCTACTTAAAATGGGTCAAGTGAAGCTCAAAATTATGTCTTTAATTACACTTCATTATTGTATGTTAATTAATTCCAACCTCATACCTGGTTATGCCAACAAACCCAGTTATTTGACTACTAAATTTTTAAAA
Organism: Spermophilus citellus; assembly: GCF_964194105.1. Taxonomy (NCBI): domain Eukaryota; kingdom Metazoa; phylum Chordata; class Mammalia; order Rodentia; family Sciuridae; genus Spermophilus; species Spermophilus citellus. Next base: position 30,800,263 of record NC_138187.1, on the reverse strand, counting down.
AATATATTTCAATATAGATAGAAACAATAACTTTTTTATTTTATGTGGTGTGAGGATTGAACCCAGTGCCTCATACTAAGCAGGTGTTCTACCATTGAGCCACAAACCCAGCCCTTGACTAGTAAATTTTTAATGTTCAAGTGAAATAAATGTCTTAGGTTCAAACAGACAGTATTTGACCACTAGATAGCTTGTTGAATGTTCAGAAACTAAGGTATCTCTAGTTGTAAGATTGTGAAACAGTTTTTGGAGTAAATTAATCTGATTTTAAAATTATGCCACACAGCACTTTTTAGGAAGGTAGAGACACAACACAGTAAAATCAAAGTAGGCTATCAAAGCTGACTCCAGAATAATTTTGAATAATAATTTTGGTCATAATTTCTGCAATATCCTGTACTAAAAGTATGTCGATAAAAACAAACAAAAAAAGTCACTTTTTCATTTGGTGATTTTATGGTGACCGTATTTTCATAGGTTTAACGTGTGGCCCTAAGGAACCAGAAACCCAAAAGAACCAAAATTCCTGCTCCACAAAGCCTGCCCTAGAGAAGCCATTTCTGGAGTCTGTATGATGACCAAGGTGGTGGGCATGGCCACAGTTCTGGGCCCCAGGCCCCCTCAGGATCAGGTGGGGCCTGTGACTGTGAAAGTCGAGGATGAAGAAGAGAAAGGGAAGTGCCTTCCCAGCCTGGAGATGTTCCGTCAACGCTTTAGGCAGTTTGGGTACCATGACACCCCTGGGCCCCGGGAGGCCCTGAGCCAGCTCCGGGTGCTCTGCTGTGAGTGGCTGAGGCCGGAGATCCATACCAAGGAGCAGATCCTGGAGTTGCTGGTGCTGGAGCAGTTCCTGACCATCCTGCCCCAGGAACTTCAGGCCTGGGTGCAGGACCATTGCCCAGAGAGTGCCGAAGAGGCCGTCACTCTCCTGGAAGATCTGGAGCGAGAACTGGATGAACCAGCACTGCAGGTAGGGAAGGGGGGCTTTTTAAATTTCAGATATTAAAAGCATAGCATTCCCTGCAGGAACACGGATTTGTCCATTCAACCAAATTAGCTGGGTAGAATTACTGTGAGTTGGACCATTTTCCTTGTAAGTTTTCTTCTCCTGTCCTAAACTACCTTTAATCTTGAGGATCCAGTAGGATGGATGTTTTTCTTTTCTTTCCCTAGTTTTTCCCTGAGATATTTCATTCTAATATGAGCTGTGCACAAACCCAGCCATTTCTTACTGTTTCTAGGTTTCAACTCCAAATGAACAGAAACAAGTGTGGGAGAAGACATCATCTTCAGGAAGTGCCAAGGCATCCCTGAGCAGCATGCAGACACAGTCTGTGGAGACCAGTCCCAAGTATGAATCCTGGGGGCCTCTGTATATCCAAGAGACTGGTGAGGAGCAGGATTACACTCAGGATCCAAGAAAAAGTCAAGGTGAGCACCATCTCACAGGGCCCTGGCCTTCATAGTTGAAGAAGGAGAAGGATCCATAGTTTCTGGTGTGTAGTGACTCCTGGTGTGTAGTGACTCCTGGATTGACTTGACTAGCAGGCTAACTAAGCAAAGTAGTTTCCTTTCTTTCCCACATTTAACTGTATCACCAGGGTCCTGGTGTGGCAACAGATGGCACACTCTTAGAGGGCCAAGTGAAATGAGTTAGGTAAAGGACTTTACAGAGTTGTGTACAGCCAATGACGGGTAGAGCACCCTAGACAGCAATGTAAAGGTATTATTATCACCAGATGTGGTGGTGCATGCCTGTAATAACCCAACTATCAAGAGGTCGAGGCAGGAAGATTATAAGTTCAGAGCCAGTCTGGGCAACTAAGCAAACCCTGTCAAAAAAAAAAAAAAAAAAAGTAAAAAGGACCAGGGATAGAAATATAGCTCAGTGGTTAAGCTCCCCAGGGTTCAGTTCCCAGTACCATTTAAGGGAGGAGGGCATTACTCTCTATAAGCCTAAAGGGTCGAGAAAGAGGACTTGTCACCAGAGTCTGATGAGAGCTGTAGCCTTGGTTGAGGGAGGAGGGAGGCACTTGATAGGAGCTGTGGCTGTAGACCCTGTCATCAGATAGAGAGCAAAGGGAATAAATACCCCAGTTTGACGCTGCTCTTGCCCACACATCTTCTGCTAGTGTTCCCTAGACACCCCTGGCAGCCAGATCAGGACAAACAAGACAGTTGTACAGTCCTCTAGCGGGTACAGAGCAAGAAACAATGGATCGGGAAAGAATGAATGGAAGATAACTGGCATCCTCCTTTCTGAAGCTAGCAGGTCACAGCTGAATTGGGATAGCTGTACTTCCCTGCTCAAATCCACAGATCATAGTTTACAGAACAGTCTTAGACACTATAGATGGTTTTCCCCTTTGTTATTTCATACTAATGGTTTCTATGCTCATACTATCATTTCCTAAAAGAATTACAACTAAATCTTAAAATATTTAATGTTTAGTTATGTTTATGAAAACATGGGACATTATTCCAGATATTATAGTCCACCAGGGCTTTGCTCAAGTGTAGGTGGTGTAATCGCTAATCATGTGTATGTTGTGCTTTCATGAGCAGAGTCCATAGCCCTCAGAAATCTCCATGAGATGTTACCATGTCCCACACACATGGAATTCCATCTTAGAAACAGGGGTGGGGTTTTTGTTTGTTTGTTTGTTTGTTTCTATATTGGGGATTGAACTCAGGGGTGCTTAACCACTAGCAAATCCCTAGTCCTTTTTTTATATTTTATTTTGAGACAGGGCCTCACTAAGTTGCTGAGGCTGGCCTTGAACTTGTGATCCTCCTGCCTCAGCCTCCCAAGCCACTGGGGTTATGGGTGTGTACCACCATGCCTGGCTGGAAACAGAGTTTTGATCTCTGTTAATCATATTCTCTGGGAAAAGTTAAAAAAAAAAAAAAAAAGGGAACTGTCTGGCTAAATTTAAATAGTTAATGCCAATTCTTCTCTCTAGTCATTTGGAGCCTTCTGGGAGTTTCTAGACTACTTAAAGTTATAGATAGCCATAATGGTTAGTTTTATTTTCTGTTTCTCTTGGCATAGTCACTTGGCAGTGCTGCCCAGAGGAGAGGTTGAGAGGAAGGATTATCAGAGCCAGTAGCAGGCTCAGGTTTTAGTGTCCAAATGGGGAGAAAAGACAGGTTCTTGAGCCCTCCTGAGGGAAAGGAAATTTCTGAAAGCCTTGCATGAAGACCCAAAAGGTTATACACTAACTGTGAAAAGTCTTGTTAGGCCCAAAGAACGATCCTACTAGCATGGGATCTAGAACCGAAGTTTGCCAATCTAAGTGGAGATAGAAGCATACCCAGAGACATTGAAACCCTAGACAGCTACCTTAGTAGGAGATCTGACTTTATTTTACCTGAATGGTACAGAAACCTCCAAGCCAAGAATTTAACATAAGCCTTGGTTCTCAGTACGTGACAGAGCAAATGTGAAGCTACAGACCGTGTATTCCAGCAAATTCTAGACTATTCCAGGCTGTACAGTTATTTAGAGTGAGAGTTGGGGGGGATAAAGCCTTTCTAAGAAATAAAAGTTATAAAATTATGAAATACCCAAGGGAGAATAAGAGTCAGTAGACACAAACAGAAGGAAAATTAAAGCTCAATTATCTGTGATAATGGAACATCGATGTAAATCACTTTAAGTTGGTTTCAAATAAATTAATACAAATCATTGCAATCTCAAGATAGTAAGAAGCTGTTGGGGGAGGGATAAACAGGCAGCTTTGATTAAAAACAAAATAGAGTTTCTGAACATGAAAACTGTGGTCAATAAAATGAACACAGTGGCTGTTTTAAACAGTTAAAGAGATGATTAGTGGACTGAGGGGTAAACTGAGAAAGTTACCTGAAATGCTGCATGGAAAGAAGAGATGGAAGGCGCTGAGAGTAGTGGGGAGTGGGCAGGCCATACAGCTCTGTTTAACATCAGTTCCAGGGGAGAATAGAGTTGGGAGAGACTGAGATTATCCAGAAGTGATGAAAGACACAAAGACTCAAATTCAGGAAATAAACCAAGTGAGCTGAATGTCCCTGAGCTAAATGTCCCTAAAAAACTGTTTTTCTTTTCTTTTTTTTTTTAATCTTTATTTTATTTATTTATGTTTATGTGGTGCTGAGGATCGAACCCAGGGCCTTGCTTGTGCTAGGCGAGTGCTCTACCACTCACAATCCCAGCCTCAGAAAACTGTTTTTCAAAGCCTGCTTCATTAGACTACTTTCGAAATCTTAACTTGTATTAAGTTACTTTTATTTATGTTAAGTAAGATGTACGTGCTACACATAGCTCATGGCTCATGCAGTAACTCAAAATGTCGCCAAGGGATTGCTTCTTATGAAAAGTGAATAGGAGGATGAAGAGAGAGAGGGAGAGAGAGAGAAAAACGGGTTTCATGGAGGGATAACAGTTCTCCACAAGAGCCTGTTTTTCAGAGTGCATTTCTCATAGTCCCCTTTTCCACAAATGGTTAAAATGACTTTGATAAAGTGTTAACTACCTAGCAAAATGCTTTAAACTGGTTCAGTCTGATATTGTCACTAATGATAAGACATAGCCAGCATTAGTTAAATGGTGAGTTAACCCCCATTCATATTAGTCCTGATCTGGAATCAGAATGAATGTAAATGGGACTGAATGCCCTGAAAGTTCTTCATCACTTTCATATTCGGTTCTGTGGGAATGCAGGTTCTGTGAGTTTGCTGCTTAGCCTCATCTCCCTTAAGTTATTTTTGTTCCTTAATCAGCTTTGGTCATTGTTCCTGCCTGAGCATCATTCGTCTCCTTTGCTCCTATTCAGATGTGCTTATTTTCCTGTTTATACCTTGTGCCATATATATGAAGCTTTCATGGCAGAAATGTTCATGTACTCATCAGACCATTGTAGCTTGTGGTAGGGAGCTTATGTGTGACGATCCTATTTCTCTTTTAACTGTTTCTTCCTCTTAATAGGAAACAACAAGCATATCCTTTCTCCATTTCTTGTTTCAGACTATAAACTGGATCCCCATAATGAGGAATCAGCAGATGAGCAGAAAAGTTCTGAAGAAGAGTCTCATGCAGATGGACTCAAAGGGGATATCATTCCTGTGATTGTTGCCAATAAGTGTGGGGCCAGGTCAGAAAGGCAGTGGGGGAACCTTGGAAAGGAAAGAGGAACAAAAACCCCTCTTCAAGACACAGGTTCCAAGAAAGGGGCAGAATCAGTACACACTAAACCCACCCCAGGAGAGAGACGTTACATATGTGCCGAGTGTGGGAAAGCCTTTAGTAATAGCTCGAATCTTACCAAACACCGGAGAACGCACACTGGGGAGAAACCTTATGTGTGCACCAAGTGTGGGAAGGCTTTCAGCCATAGCTCAAACCTTACCCTCCATTACAGAACACACCTGGTGGAGCGGCCCTATGACTGTAAGTGTGGAAAAGCCTTTGGGCAGAGCTCAGACCTCCTTAAGCATCAGAGAATGCACACGGAAGAGGCGCCCTATCAGTGTAAAGATTGTGGAAAGGCTTTCAGTGGTAAAGGCAGCCTCATTCGACACTATCGCATCCACACTGGGGAGAAGCCCTATCAGTGTAATGAGTGTGGAAAGAGCTTTAGCCAGCATGCAGGTCTCAGTTCACATCAGCGCCTCCACACTGGAGAGAAGCCCTATAAATGTAAGGAGTGTGGGAAAGCCTTCAACCACAGCTCAAATTTTAATAAACATCATAGAATCCACACTGGGGAAAAGCCCTATTGGTGTAATCATTGTGGAAAAACCTTCTGTAGCAAGTCAAATCTTTCTAAACATCAAAGAGTCCACACTGGAGAGGGAGAAGTACTATAATTGTCAAGTATCCCTCTTTCATTATTGTTTTCGTAAACTTTAGAACGTAAATGGTAGGGAGAAGCCCGTGATGCAGTAAACTCTGTTGATAGATTTTGTTCCACCCACCATCAGGGATGCCTGTGGAGTGACAGCTCCACAGCACTCAAAGGCAGGAGGTCCCCTCCCCATACTTCAGGACCCAGCAAACCATGCCAGCATTGCCTTCTGCATAAACTGATGTATATCCAGTATAATTAAGAAATATTAAAACTGTTTAACCTTTCAATGTATATTCCAGAGTTATAACTTGTGAAGAATTGATAACACTGAACACAGTTTAATTGAATTCAGAATAAACATGTAACATCATATCATGCCTCAGGACTATTATTGTGATACATGACGTACTATCAAAACTGACTATAAAACTATTACTACTGGTTTAGCTCTTAGAAATTTTGAGTTGGGGGTAAGTAAAGCTTTTGTTACTTGTGAATGTATATATGAGAGGTTGTGGTAGAGTGTGTATAGAAGCTACATTTTGGTCTACATTGTGCTTTTTCCCCTACGTATTAAGTACATTTTTTTTTATTGTTGGGATCATTTTGTCAACTTTATTTGCATTTTGGTTGTACTTATCCTGTCCATTCCAGAGTCTATTAAAATTGACTCTCCCTGGGCAGCTTCCTTCTTCCAAAACATAATTTGATTATCTTAAATCCATCCTGTCAAAAAAAAAAAAAAAAAACAAAGCCATCCGGTCTGTCCTGTCTGCAATCTCTGTGGCCTTTTCCTTATGGTGTTTCTGGTCCAGAAATCTAGAAACCCAACTGCTTTATCTTCATATTATGATAGGTTTGTTTTATTTTGTTTTGTTTTGTTAAGTAGTCACTGAAATATCTTTTTGCCTTCTTCCAAGCAGGGTAACAAGAAAGGTTCATGCTAGTACCAGTCTGGTCTCTGGAAGCTGCCCTGTATGCCATCCCAGGATCCAATTAGGCCACAGTTCTAAATGATAGTCTTCATGTATCAGCCATATATTTGGGGTGGTGTAAGGTGTAATTACTGGAAAAACAAATTTTTTCTGTTTCAAGTAGTTTGTTACAGATCTGGGTGTCCTGCCAGCACCTTAAACTCTACATGCAATGCCAACCTGTCTGTATATTCATGATAAAGGCCCACAGAGCATTTAGGCAGCAGCTGAGCCCACCATTAGGAGGTCCACTTTACCTTTGATGGTTAAATGCCACCGCCTCTTCTAATCCAGAATTCAGTCATCCCCACTAACATTAGGGAACTCAGTTGCATGGTAGAATCTGCTGTTAATTCTAGCCTCGGGGACAGCCACCACTGAACTCAGTACCAGGCGCCTGTCATGGTGCATCCTGTTATCCTAGTGAACCAGGAGTTCTTTGGTTCCTCTGGGATAACAGTCCAGCGTGGGGTTCTCAGGTCTCAAGCAATAAGTTAGTTTTAACATGCACTGGGCCTGCTGACCCTTTTCTCAGAACTCTGCTAATTCTAATCTAAATCTACCTCACTTACCGTAAGCTATCATTCATGGCCAAGTCTGGAAGAACCATCTAAAGTCCATCAGGGCTGTTATTTGTTTTCTAACAAATTCCTTCAAACTCAGTGGTACATTCACCTGGCAAATGGGACCCTGTCCAATCCCCAGCACCACAAAAAGATAAAAGATTACCACAGACTTAATGGCCTGAAACGACATAACTTTGTTACCTTGCAGATCTGTAGATTAGGATTCTGAGATGAGTCTCAATCAAGCTGGTAGCAGGGGTGTGGTCCCCTAGGGGGGTCCTGGCAGGTCCTGGAGAGAATCAGTTTCCCTGCCTTTACCAGCTCCTAGGGGCCACCCAGGTGGCAGCCCACTTTGTCTCATTGTTCCTTTCTCCACCTTCAAAGCCAGCAATGTTGCATCTCTTTGGCCATTCTTCCATATGCACATTTAATCTGACTCTTTGCCTTCCTCTTCCGTATTTAAAGACCCTCTTGATGGCACTGGGGCTCCCTAGGTAATCTCCCTATCTTTGAGGTCAGCAGGATTGCAGCCATTCTCTCCCCATCCTGGCTTTATATTTCACACCCCAACACCACGGCCTCCACTCCCAGCCCAATACCTCAGGAGCCATTCCCACGTGTGTTCCTCTGGTTCCTGTCAGTAATCTTAGCCAGGTTCAGCAATGCTTCCATGAGAAAGATTTTCTCTTGCAGCACTCACTGTTTTCCCAGTGGGACTATGCTGAGGTCTGACCCCAGTTATTGTTATATATTCAGAAAGATGGGGACAGATGATTTTTGAGGAAGAGAAACGTTATCTACTGAAGCATCTCTCCAGGAGAAATCTTGGTATGGTCACCGAAAAAAGGAAGAAGGGGAAAGACTTAAGCAAGAGAGGAGGAAGGCTTTTGCTAAGCCAGAAGGTGAAGGGGAAGTGGGATATTAAATTACTTATTTTTCTAAAATTTAAATATAACTGGATGTCCTGTATTTTTACTTGTTAAATCTGGCAACCTTTAGGGACTGGGGTTGTGGCTCAGTGGTAGCATGTGTGAGGCACTGGGTTTGATCCTCAGCACCATATAAAAATATAATAAAGGAATTGTGTCCATCTACAACTAAAAAAAAATTACAAAAAAAAAAAAAGGTCTGGTAGCCCTAAATAAAGAAGGTGGGGCAGAAGCAGATGGTTTGAGTAGAAGTGAAGAAATAAATATTAACAATAAAGGCATTCAATTATAACATGTCTATAATTCCAGCAACTCAGGAGAGAGGAGGATCACAAGTTCAACCAGCGCCAGCAACTTAGTGAGCCCCTGTCTCAAAAAATAGAAAGGACTGCCAGGTGCTTCGGTGCATGCCTGTAATCCCAGGAGCTTGGGAGACTGAGGCAGGAGGACAGAGAGTTCAAAGCCAGCCTCAGCAATGGTGAGGTGCTGAGCAACTCAGTGAGATCCTGTCTCTAAATAAAATACAAAACAGGGCTGGGGACATGGCTCAGTGGTTGAGTGCCCCTGAGTTCAATCCCCAGTACCAAAATTAATTAATTAATTAAAATAAAAAATAAAGGACTATGGATGTAGCTCAGAAGTAATGCACCCCTGGGTTCAATCCCCACTACCCCCCCACACACCAATAAAGATATAATATTAGAAATATGTGACCCAAGGTGTTTGTGTGTTATGTGTATGTGGTGTTTGAAGACATCAAAAAAAAAAAAAAGAACTACTTAGGAAACAATATAAAAATGAGCTGATGTGTAGTCTTTTCAACAAATAGTGCTAGAACAACTAGACATTCAAAAAAACAAAAGACTTCACACCCTTCACAGAAATTCAGACTAGGTCACAAATCTAACCAAACACTAAACTATAAAAATACTAGAAGATAACAGGAAGAAATCTAAATGACCCTAGGTTCGGCAATGACTTTTTAGACACAATCTGTGAAAGAAAGAAAAACAGATAAACTAAAATTACTAGGTGTGGGGGCTGGGGATGTGGCTCAAGTGGTAGCGCGCTCGCCTGGCATGCGTGCGGCCCAGGTTCGATCCTCAGCACCACATACCAACAAAGATGTTGTGTCTGCCGAGAACTAAAAAATAAATATTAAAAATTCTCTCTCTCTCCCTCTCTCTCTCCTCTCTCACTCTCTCTAAAAGAAAAAAAACAAATTACTAGGTGTGGTGTCATGCACCTGTAATTTCAGCTATTCAGGAAGCTGAGGCAGAAAGATGAGTGCAAGGCCAGCCTGGGAAACATAGGAAGACACTGTCTCTTATTTTTAAAATTAAACATATTTGCTCTGTGAAATTAAAATAAAAATAAAGGACTATAATAATTTTTTATTAAGAATAATAATTTTTTAAAAGCCACAAATGGCAGAAAGTATTTTCAAAAGAAATATCTAATAAATCACTGTCATCCACAAGTGGGGGAGTAAATCAGTGGTAGAGTACTTGCCCAGCATGCACAGGTCCTAGGTTCAATCCCCAGTACCACCAAAAGAAAAGAAAGACTTGTCACCCAAAAATTCATAAAGAAAAAACTCAAGAAGAAAACAAATAGCTTGATTTTAAAAAGGGTCAAAGACCTTAACAGATACCTCACTAAAGAAGATATGAAGAAGGCAAATAAGCATATTCACAAATATATCCCACATCATGTCAGAAATTTTGGAGTTTTAACAATATTATGCCACCACACACTTATTAGTGAAATCCAGAACACAGACAATATTACAAACTGGTGAGGATGTGGAGCAACTCAAAAATCTCATTTATTTCTGGCAGGAATACAAAATGGTGTAGCCACTTTGGAAAACAGTTTAGTGGTTTCTTACAAAACAAAACTCCACCTTACAATCTATCAGTCACATTGCATGGTGATACATACCTGTAATCCCAGCAATTTGGGAGGCTGAGGCAGGAGGATCACAAGTTCAAAGCCGGCCTCAGCAACCTAGTGAGTCCCTAAGCAACTTAGTGAGAGACCATGTTTCAAGATAAAAAAAAAAAATTTAAAAGGGGGAGTAGGGGACAGGGGTGCTCAGTGGTTAAGTGCCCCTGGTTTCAATCCCCAGCACCAAATTAATTAATTAATTAAAAAATAATGAATTGGGCTGGGAATGTGGCTCAAGCGGTAGCGCTCTCGCCTGGCATGCGTGCGGCCCTGGTTTGATCCTCAGCACCACATACCAACAAAGATGTTGACTCTGCCAACAAATCCCAAATAAAGAAAAGCTTGCTGATCTGAAGTTTGCTCCCCTGCCACTTCCCGCCTTCGTTCTGTGTCCCTCATTTACCCTAACACTCTGTGAGAATTTTAAATGTGGAATTTGATGAATCAAAAAATACAAAACAAAAAGAAATCATATGATTGGGGCTGGGCTGTGGCTCAGTGGTAGAGCACTTGCCTAGGACAGGTGAGGCCCTGGGTTCGATCCTCAGCACCACATAAAAATAAGTAAATAATATAAAGGCATTGTGTCCATCTACACCTAAAAAATAAATATTTTTTAAAAAAGAAATCACATAAATGTAACGAATATAGAAAATTATGCTGACAGGGCTGGGGATGTGGCTCAAGCGGTAGCGCGCTCGCCTGGCATGCGTGCGGCCCGGGTTCGATCCTCAGCACCACATACAAACAAAGATGTTGTGTCCGCCGAGAACTAAAAAATAAATATTAAAATTCTCTCTCTCTCTCTCTTTAAAAAAAATTTAAAAAAAAAGAAAATTATGCTGACAGACATTACATCTTATAATGGATGAGAATTCATACTAAAGAGAAATCCTTTGTGTGTTATGAACGTGGGCAAGCTTTTGGTCAGAATTTAGTTTCTGACACAACAAAAACAGGAAAGGAGCTATTTAAATGTAGTCACTGTGGAAAGTTATGTAGCAGACTTCTCAATTAGACATCAGAAAGTTCATACCACAGAAAAGGCATATAAACATGGAGTGTGGGAAAGCATTCAATTGTAAGTCACACTTATGGGTGGCCCATGCTTGTAATCCCAGTGGCTTGGGAGGCTGAGACAGGAGTATTTCAAGTTCAAAGCCAGCTTCAGCAACTGCAAGGCACTAAGCAACTCAATGATACCCTGTCTCTAAATAAACTACAAAATAGGACTGGGGGATGTGGCTCAGTGGTCGAGTGCCCTTGTGTTCAATCCCTGGGTCACTGAGTTCAATCAAAAAATAAAATAAAATAAAAAATTTTAAGTCACACTTTACTCATCATGAGACAAGACACCATGGAAAGAGACCCTATGAGTGCAATGGGCATTTGACAAAACCATTTTTCTTAGCACAGCTTGTATAAAACATTGTCATGGGGAGCTGCCTCAGAAAACACTCTGAGTTCAAACAAAAGAGAGCTTTATTTACCTAGCCAGGGACTGTCACCCACCTGTAGAGACTGATGCTCTGTGGGAGAACAGCTGCTTCCTGGCCTGTGTCTTGGGAATATAAGCACAAAAACCACAAGTCAGTGGCTTGTTTAGCCTCATGTAAGCAAGCCAATCACAGAAGTTAAAACAGTGACCAGTGGGACCTAAACATGACTGGAATTTTCCAGTTAGCAAGCAAGCAAGTTACAGAAGCTAAAAAAAAGCAGTTAGCTGAACTCCATCTCAGTGTTAGACAACTGTATCCTGAGTTTCAGCTGAGTTGGGGTGACAATCTATTTCAAAGCCACAACCACCACCATATCCTGAGTTGGGTACATTTGGTGGGGTACAAAGTAAAAAAAAATTTTTTTAAAAGAAGACAGCTTTCATTTTTGTTTCTCAGAAATGAGTCCTGCAGTTCACAGAAGCAGTAACAGAAAAACTAAGAAGGAGTCTAGAACAGCTAAGATGGAGTCCCTATGGCCACACTTTTTTGTTTGTATAGCCACATTGACTTCATTCCCTCTATCCCAGTACTAATAACTTATCTGATGCTTGCAGTTATCTCATTTACTCATCATTTTACTACTGAAATCTACAAGCCTTATGTCTACATGATCCAGCTAATACAATTGTTCACAACCATATTGATTTAACCTTGTCTATATCTATATTAACCTGTCAGCCTATATTTACCTATAACTATACTGGCATACTGACTTATCACCTTTCACTGTTCCATATCTTTTTCCTGTGCTTTAAACCCTATGACTTACTGTTACGTGATTTTATTACTATTACTTAGGCTTATTCCTGATGAACCTACCTATGAACTTATGTCTTGCTGTTGCTTATCTATGTTATCTTACTTTATTTCTATAATCTATAATCTATGTCTATGACTTATTAATTATATTGATCAGTTCACACCACAATAACATCAGAGACTCCTCACTGGAGAGAAAATTTGTAAGCTCTGGTCTCAACTTCGTCAAGGAGAATCTATATGTGATCACAAGAAGAAGCTAGATTGCATTGCAGCCCATGTCAGGGAATCCCCAATATGGAAAGAAATAAAGTGACTGTGGAACAATTTTCAGCATCCACATTTTGTTATATATCAGATTATCCTTACTATATTGGTATTAACATGTGGCCAGTGTGAGAAAACTCTCAGCCAGGGTTTTTTTTTTTTTTAACAATCATCAGATAACCAGATGGTGTACTCAGGCAATAAATGTTATGAATAATATAAATATGAAATGTTCATTGTTCACACTGTGATTGTGAACAGTATGAATGAAGTGGCACCCCTTTTCTCCACAGAAAAGCCCTCTTCACCATGGCTGATTTTAGGACTGTCAGCCAAAGAGTCTCTGCAAAAGAGTCCAATGTAGATAAACTTCCTGTTTTCATGTTGCCCTGTTTTACTTGGCCACTGGCCGAGAAGATACCAGCACTCCAGGTGCTGAACACCCCCTGTCTAGTTTTTCACAAACATATCCAGTATAGTACTTTGTAGAAATGTGCAAACAAGGCCTCTGGCCTTGAGCTGGGGCTTCACAGAGATGTCTACGTTTTTAAGATAAGTTACAACTGGGCTCCATGGTAACAGCTGGCAGGGGGAAAATAGAAAGGGGAGAAGAAGCTCTCCCCTTCTCAGGTGTTGTCCTTGAAGAGTTAACTTGCCCAGAACAGTGAAAGAAAAAGCTGCTTTTATGTGAACTTCTGCAGACTGTGAACTTCTGAGCCCCTCCCCTTACATGCTGGGTATAAAATTCTGAAACTCCTTGAACTCAGGGTTCAGGGAATTAATTGATTACAGCAAAAGCTGTGCCCTCTAAACCTGGCTGCAGCCAAATTAAAACTGTTTCCTGCTATCTTCGGTGCCTTGCCTCGTTTGTCCCTACAACATGAGGACTATGCCACAAAGGGGACACCAAACTTGCCAGATATTGTGTAATGCCAGATTTGTAGGACCCCAATAGACCTCCAGGAGCCAAATCTATGCAATCACACAAGATTCTTTATTGCAAACTGGAGCTTGGACTCACAACCATTCCTGACACAGCAGTCCCAGGGAGTGAGTCCCAGTGCTTTGTTCAGTGAGATTTTATAGGTTTTGGGGGGATACTCTATGCGTCACAACATCACACAGCAAATCATTCCATACCACGGGAAAATCAAACAACAACTCTTAACATTGATTAGCATATTCACTGGCAGGAACAAGTTGGGTAGGGGCGATTGGTTAGTACAAGAGGGTGATTCCTTTGAACTGATTGGTTTAGTCCATGAGGGGTGTTCGTGCTGAACTACATGGTTTCCCAACATGTTACCAACCACCATAAACTACTGGGGGGGTCATCTAGCATCCCAGGTATTTTCCCTGTCTCATGCTGATTGCTGGTTGCTAGGGGGTTGCTATGGGTCCTCACCTAGCCTGAGTCAGGGACACCTGGTGCCACAGACCTCTCCTGTTATTTGCAGACAAAAAACTCAGCAGGGTGGTTATCTGCCTAGAAAGGCTCTGTGGATTTTTCCAAGGACTAGGGTCACACCCCCTTCCTTAGGACAGGCCTTGAGGTAGAAGCTGCTGTTATTTATTTTCAAAAATGGAGTCACATCAGTTTTTCAATTGAAACACACACAATCCTTGGTCATCCCCTCGTATCTATCTACTTTAGGTGTTGCTGCAATGTGTATTTTGTCAATATGATTCAAGTTCTTAATCAGTTGATTTTAAGGGAAGATGGTCCTCAGTACTCTGAGTGGGACTGATCAGTTGCAAGGATTTAAGAAAAAAGCCGAAGCTTCCATGAAAAAAATCTGCCTGTGGGCACCTTTTCAGCCTAAGACCTGGGAGTTCTGGCCCGCCCTCCCTGGTGGCCTGACATAAGGATTCCCTACATACCTCCTAGCCCCCACACTGGACTGAGCCACTTTGTGGCATGAACCTCTGAACTTAGATCTCCTACTACTTCTGTTCCTCAGACTTAGGTAAGGGGCCTGTCATGTAAGGCATTGGCAGCCATAGTTAAGATCTTGGCCTGTACCCTAGGTGAGCTGAGAGTCATTGGAGGGCTCAAGCAAAGCGACAATTATTTGACTTCCATGGATGAGAGCTCACTCTAGCACCACAAAGTTATGTTGGAAAGCAAAAGAGAAAAATTTGACTAGGAATAGGGTTGAAATATCCTAAAGATGACTTTTACTTAACTGTGGTTGAAAGGCAATGGGAACTCAGTGTTTTCAAATTTTTACTTACTTATTAGAGTCAATGAGTAGCAGGATGAACTCACAATGAGATGAAGTCTTGGTGGAATTGAGAATGATTTTAATTTGACCTCATGAGCATGAACAATTGAGTTATTTCCTATTTCTCTTGACTATACAATCTGCTTTCAATGTGCTATTTTACCACAAACCACAACAGATTATTTGATGGTCAACTTAACTGCTTTTGAAACACTCTTTTAAAGAGATGGTCCATATCCTTATGGAACTAACATGGAGACCTCATCTGAAGTCAGATGGTATTAGCTTTTCTCCTTGTAAGGAACATCTGCCATAGACATGCTGGGACATGCTGGGACTCACTAAGTTGCTGGCCATAAGGAACAGCAGCCATTGACATGCTTAGTCATGTCTGCTTGCAATTGATAAAGAGCTGTAAGGGGTTCTAGCCATAGACATGCTTAGCACCAATTGGACATGCACAAAGAACATTCCCAGCTTCAATTACATCACCTCACTGGACATAACCAGTGGACATTGATTTTCACTGAGTGTAACCAATCACCAACATACATCACCAACTTGGAACTGTATTTAAATTGCTGGTCCTGCCACATTGAAGAGTTTTGCTCCAAGGACATCAGTGAGACTGGCTAACTTGCTGTCGGTCCCTGGACTGACTCCACCATTCCTTGATGTCCAGCCATTGGCTGGAGAAAATCACCAGACACAGACAATGTCTCTTCTTTGGCTAAGAAAAGTCACGTGGCATCGAATGTATCTTGGGGCTCGAAGTTTCCCTAGGATTGTATAATTTGCTTATAGTGTTTAATTAGTGGGCATTGAATGCTAGTTGGAGTGCTCCAGTGTGCCCAACACTTTTTGCATTAATTCTTTATATTTGATAATTGATGTGATTGAATACATGCTTGCATTTAAAGACAATTTGCCTCTGAGTAATTATTAGTAGCACCACTTTCGACAGTCCTTAACTTCCGATGGCAGGCTTTTCCACAATCAATACATACACAGGATTTCTTTTTTCTTTCCTTCTTTTTAAAAAATATTTATTAGATACAATACCTTCACTTATTTATTTTTATGTGGTACTGAGAATTGAACCCAGGGACTCGCATGTGCTAGGCGAACGCTCTATTGCTGAGCCACAACCCCAGCTCTGAATTTCTGTACTCTGGGGATTTCCTGATGATTTCCAATGACTGAATGACCTAACTCATATATAAATATAATATAAATTTTATATATCGTGTGTGTGTGTGTGTGTGTATGTGTGTGTGGTGCTAAGGATTGAATCTAGGGCCTTGAGGCAAGCACTTTACCAACTGAGCTCTATCCCAACCCCCCATATGGGATTTTTTAAAGAGTGAAAACAGTAGAATTTATTCAAGTGTGAAGAATAGAAACAATTCTTACAGAGGCAAGAAGGGACCTACTTGCTCTGTTAGAATGTAACCAGGAGGAAGTGAGTACTTTTTCCCTCTCTCATGGAATTTTGATGCTGTTTCAGAACAACTCAGAGATTTGCAGGACTCTTCAAACTTTCCATTAATATTTGTTGGTTCACAAATATTCCACCTTGGAATACTTAGCTCATTCTTTTTGTAGGGGAGTACCATGGATTGAATGGGGCCCTCAACCACTGAGCCACATTCCCAGCCCTATTTTGTAGTTTATTTAGAGACAGGGTCTCACTGAGTTGCTTAGCGCTTCACTGTTGTTGAGGCTGGCTTTGAACTCACAATCCTCCTGTTTTAGCCTCCTGAGACACCGGGATTATAGGTATGCACCACCACACCCAGCTACTTAGCTCATTGTGGACTTAGTTGTGAACTTTTGGTCTAAGATAACATAGAGGAAAAAGCAAATATCATGTATCTCTGTTGTCATGAAAAGAAACATTTTACAGAAAAGACTAGAATCTTTACAAAACTTCAATAAAACTGACAAGCAGCCTGTGTACTGGGGGCAGACAGACCTCTGAGGGGATTCTAGCTCCACCACTTCACTGCTTCAAGTCTCTGGGCAACTCTTTTGAATTTGGAGCCTATTTCCTCCTGGAGAAAATCAGGATGCAACTCCCTCCTGGTTCAGATTCTTTTGGTTATGGAATGTACAGGAGGTCACTAAGTGCTGTGCATGACACATTAAGCTGCTGTTTTGTTGTTGTTGTTTTTGGTACTGGGGATTGAACCCACAGGTGCTCAACCACTAAGCCACATCCTCAGCTCTTTTTTATTTTGTATTTTGAGACAGGGTCTCACTAAATTGCTAGGGCTTTTCTAAGCTGCTGTGTCTGGCTTTGAAAAATCATGATCCTCCTGCCTCTGTGCCCCAAGCCACTGGGATTACAGGTATGTGCCACCATATCCACATTTATTCAGAAATAGAAGCTAGTTTTAACACCAATAACGAACTGGTAACTCCATCCTCTTGGTGTGCAACATGAGACTCTGCAAGCCTACTCATCTTTGTACTACAATATTTCTTTCTGGATTAAAAAAAACACATAGTAATTGAGTAGATCTTATACTTAGTAACAGTTTTAAATGCTTATTTAGATAACTCAGTTGAGCCATTAACTTTCACAGATAATATGGGTACTTTCTAGTGAATTACAGATCATGACTAATGCCCTTTTAGGACCAATTCTTAAATAAAGACTCTTTTTCTTTTCTTTTTTTTTTTTTTTTTTTGTACTGGGGATTGAACTATAGTGGTAGTATCCCCTTCTCCACAGAAAATCTTAATTAAGCTTCTTTAAAAATTTTCACCATAATTTATTTTAGGACTACCAGCAAAAAGAGTCTCTACAAAAGAGTTCAATGTAAAACTTTAACTTTAGTTAAACTTCATGTTTTCCTGTTGCTCTATTTTACTTGGCAGAGGCCTGGAAGAGATCAGCACTCCAGGTGCTAAACACCCCTTTACCAGTTTTTCATGAACATTTATTCAGTATAGTAGTTGGTAGAAGTGTTTGCAAATGCAAGTGTGATTTTAAAAAATAGATCCTTTAATAAGGCCTCTGACCTTGAGCTGGGCTTCACAGAGATGTCTACATTTCTAAGATAAGTCACCAATTGGGCTCCATGGTAACAGCTGGCAGGTGGAGGAAAGAAAGGGGAGAAGAAGCTCTCTCCTTCTCAGGTGTTGCCCTTGAAGGGTTAACTTGTCCAGAACAGTGAAAGAAAAGCTGTTTTTGTGTGAACCTCTGCAGACTGTGAACTTCTGAGCCCCTCCCCTTACACACTGGGTATTAAGTTCTGAAACTGCCTGAATTCAGAGTTCAGGGGGATTGATTGATTACAGTGAAAGCTTTGCTCTCTGAACCTGGCTATAGCTAAATAAACCTGCTTCCTCTTCCTGTTTGGTATCTTGCCTCATCTTTCCCCTGCAACAGAACCCAGGGGTGTTCTACCACTGAGCTATATGCACAAGCATCTCAGATAGGAATAAATAAGGTAGCAGGCAGGAGACAGGGAAGGAGTACACAGGAAATCATTCTGGCTGGAGTCCAGGAGCCACCTTGGGAAGCAGAAGGCGACAAGCCTGGATGTTGAATGATGTGGATGTGGCATTGGATAAGCCCCTGTCTAGAATAGAATAATGAAAGTGATATTTGAACAATCTTGACAGAAACAAACTGAGTGGGTTATGAAGAAAAGAGAGGAGTTGAATTCAATCCTTGCTCACAGCACTTAACCATCTAGCTCCTTCTGGTCCAATCTCTTCTCATAGTGTGTGCTTCCCATTCTGTGCCAGCCTGGCAGAAAGCAAACTATTTTCATGGAGCACTCACCTGCCCATTGAAATAGAATCAAAATAAAAGATGGAATCTGCTTTTTGGTTCAGGCCATGTGATATATAACCATGCAAAATTAATGTTCCTTGAATAATCTAAGAAGAAATATTATTGTTTAACTTGATTCTCATATTTTAAAACTAGGAACACTTATTATTTGATCTAAAAATAATAAGTGTTTTGGTTTCTGAAGTTTCCCCAACTTTATTATACTCAGTATACATACACCAAATTGCAAAAAAAAAAAGAGACACTGAACCCATTTAAACTTCCATTCAAATGTTATATATGGTATAACTGTGATTTTTCATAGGTGTCAATATGTGTTTCAATGTCTGGCAAGTTTGGTGTCCCCGTTGTGGCATAGTCCTCTTACCGTTCATAATCACAGTGTGAACAAAGAATATTTCATACTCACACTATTGATAAGATTTATTGCCTGAGTACACCATCTGGTTATCTGATGATTGGTAAAGCCTTGCTCAGGATTTTCTCACACTGGCCACATATTAACACCAATACAGTAAGGATAACCTGATATATAAGAAATATAAATGCTGACAGAAATAGTTCTGAAAGTGAAAGAAAAGTGACCACAACACTCAGAGCAACCAAGAGATCTTTATTGCAGCAGTGCAACAGAGGAGAAAAGAAAGAAAGAGAGAGAGAGAGAGAGAGAGAGAGAGAGAGAGAGAGAGAGAGAGAGAACACGCAAGAGAGAGACTGAGAAAGCAAGAGAGAGAGCAAGAGAGAGAGGCCCGGCAGGAGGGAGTTTTTATAGCCCAAATCTAATGGGGTCTCTGGGTCTGCAAGCTGCCTTGTTGGCACACAAGGGGGTTAAGTGCTTGGACTTGAGAGGCGGGCTGAGTGTTCAGCCTTGAGCAGGTGGGGTGAAGCACTCAGCCTTGAGTGGGGGCTTGGGCATTTGGGCTTGAAGCAAACAGGTAATAAAGAACCAGACAGAGGGTTTGAGTGGCCAGGTCATCCTGCAGCTAACTTTGTTTGGCAAGTCCTGCAGACAACTTACTCAGCCTGTCCTGCACCTAACATTCCTCCCTTTTTGTTTTTCTAAGTGACATGGGTGACGACGTAAAGTCCTCTGGCTACTTCCTGCTTAATGGTGGGTGGCGTTGGGCCTAGAAGGGGAAGTGGAGGAATGTTCGGGGGACAGGTCTGAGAACACCAGGGCAGTCAAAAATAACACTCAGTGGCTACAGACAACTACTGTGGTAGGGGTAAAGTCCATAAAAGTTCCTTGAAGCCACAAGTTGTCGATGGCATCAAACCAGTCCTGGATGGAGGAGATTCTTGGTATTAGCCACTGGTCCTGTAGCAGGGACTCTAGGAAGTATTGGAGGTGGCTTGGTTCAATCCAGTGATGTTAAGGGTGACAGCCTGATTGCAGCCAGTGGAAGAGCAATTGCCTTGACCCATAAACTGAGAGTGGGTGGTGTCATCCTGGTGCCATGTCACTTGGATGTAGAAGCGCCATCTGTGGTTGGGATAGAAACTTGAGAGAGAATAATGATTAGTAAAAGAAGATGAGGGTTGGTGAGAAATTTTGAGTTTGGTGGGTGTGGTGGAAGTCCAGGACTGGACATTTGGAACAAGTGCCTTTTTAAGGTGGGAGACATGGTACCAGGGGGAGTGGCCCAAAATTTGGTCACCATTGGGGTAGTAAGTATGACTATATGGGGTTCCATCCAGCGAGGTTCCAACTATTGAGAATGCAGTTCCTGAAGTAAGACTGAGTCACCCAGTTGAAGAGGGTCCAATTCAGTTTGTGGTTGTGCTGGGATTGAGACAATGAATGGTGCAGGAAGGCACTGGTCTGCATGTTCCCTTGGGAGTTTGCATAGAAGTGTGAAATAGGACAGGTAGGACACAAGGGGAGGAGGAGTGATTGGAAAGTTTTGGGTGGTTCAGAAAGGGCACCCATAGAATTGCTCAAAGGGGCTAAGGCCTGAGGGGGCCCTTGGGGCTGCCTGAATTCAAGTGAGGGCCAACGGCAGGAGATTGGGCCAGCAGAGCCTGAGTTCAATAGCAAGTTTAGTGAGATGATCCTTGAGAATGCCGTTAGGCCTCTCAACCTTACCCAAGGATTGGGGTTGGTGGGGGATGTGGAGCCTCCAAGTGATGTTGAGGCCTTTGGAAACTTGAACAACCTGAGAAGTGAAGTGAATTGAACAACTGTTGTCTGACTGGATGGAGGCAGGAAGTCTGAACCAGGGAATAATCTCCTCAAAGAGGATGGAGGCGATGGTGTCAGTAATTTCCCTGGATGTAGGGAAGGCATCTATCCAACCTGAAAAAAGTATCAACCAAAGAAAGTAGGTAGCGAAGCTTTTTGTGCCTAGGCATGTGGGTGGAGTTGATCTATCAGTCTTTGTCTGGCTGGTGGCTCCTCATCTGATGTGTGGGGAGTTTAGGTTTGATGCTTCCTTGTTGGGGATACTGTAGAGCAGACAGAACAAGCAGAGTGGACCTGCTAGAGAGTAGATATCATTCATAGGAAGTGAAAGAGAGGTTGTAAAATCTGTAAAAGGGGTTAGAGAGGGTTTTAGGTGGGGGCAGAGTCTCTGCAGCTAGAGGAGTTGGTCATGAGTTGTAGGTCTCTGTCTTGGGCATCAGGGGCCTAGTTTTAAAGAAGTAGTTGATTGACCAACTGGTTGGTGAATTTGTGTATCTGATCTTGCAGGAACTTCTGTAGGCAATTTAATAGACATGGTCCTATTAGGAGAAACATAAAGAAGACTAATAGAGGTCCTGTGAGGGGGAGAAACCAAGGCCATATTTGACTGAACATTCCTCATGGAGCCTGTTGACATAGTTGCTGTCTCCTCTTTTCTAGCTGTTCTTGTCTTTCGTTACTCCTAGGAATGACTGTGTTTTGGCTTAACTGTTTTTGGTAGGTGTTTAGAATCAAGCTGGTCAAAATTGACTTTGTTTTTATCTATTGTTAAGAGTCAGCTGAGTTCCCATAGGGGTCACTCGTGGGGGAACTTGAGAACAGCTTCTTAGTTCTGCTAGTGCCATTTGTGCTAGGATGGGTCCAGGTCTTGCTTGACCATGTGGCTTCCCTTGGAAGCATCAGGGATGTCTCCTGTCTCCAATGACCCTCCTATTCACAGCAAATGCACTGATTGGCTTTTCATTCTCCAGTGGTCTCAATAATCTCCCTGATCAGGAGGTTATGTGGCCCAGAGTTGCAGAGCTCTTTAGAGAAGTTCCCTGTTCCCTAGATTCAGACTGACTCAGAGGACCAGAGCCAAATATTGGTTTTCTTGGCCCTTTTAATTTAACTTTAAGACTTGATCTTAAACATCCAGCAAAGTCAGTTTCACTTAAATTAAGAGTACTGGGCTTTAGCTGAAGTCTGGCCTACTTTGGAGTCATTCTGACATGTAGTAATATGGGAGGCACAGCCTTATCTCAGGTAAGCCAGGGCTCTTTATAAATCTTAGGTAAAGTGTTCTAGTATTGAAGCTGATCTTGTTTTTAAATATCATTTTATAAAATTTACATATATTGTTGCTTGATGTCACATGAATACTAGCTAACACAATATGATATTACATTTAAATTGTACCCAGTTTATAGAACTTTATATTAATCTTATTGATAACAGGTCCAGTTATAGAAAATTAAATGACATAAATAAATTTCCAATATGTTATCTTTATAAGCATAAAATTACCATGCAACCTTTTGGAGAATACCAGCTTGATATATAGTCTTTTTTAAAGCTTCTTACCTTAGTGACTTATATACCTGGAAAATATGAACACATTTAATATACAAAGAAGAGTAATAGTACCACAATTACATTGATGTTTTTATATTAATCAAGTTTAGCTTTTAAAGAAATAACATATTACAATATTGCAAAATAACAGTTGTTGTTTAACCATAGTTGTATACACAGACCTTCTTTAGCACTTACTTAAACCTATATAGTCAGTGTACACAGACCTTCTTTATCACTTGCTTAAACCCTCTTATTTACTTAATCATATAGACTCTCTTATCCAGAAACACCTTTTCCTTCTATTAAATCCATACTTAGAACCTTCTAATTTCTCTTTCCCATCTGTTAACTCCTTCTTTATTCACACTTTGAACAAATCCTTGTAAATTTATGAATTTAGGCAAGTTATTCCATTTCAACAAGAGATATTTTGTTATTTGCAGTACACAATTAATCACATCTGTTTACCATTTCATGAAAACATGAACAATGTTTAAGTATATAGAATTATACCGTTGTAGGGACGGACAAGGCAAGGCACTTAAGATAGCAGTGAAGATAGGGAAACAGTTGCAGCCAGATTCAGAGGACACAGCTTCTGCCATAATCAATTAATCCCCTGATCCCCAAGTTTAGGTAGTTTCAGAATTTTGCACCTAGCATGTAAAGGGTGGGGCTCAGAAGTTTACAGTCTGCAGAAGTTCACAAAAAGCAGTTTGTTTGTTTGTTTGGTTGGTTGGTTGTTGTTTTTTTTCTGTTCTGGGAAAGTTAACCCTTCAAGGACACCTGGGAAGGGGAGAGCTTTTTCTCCCTTTTCTTTCCTCCCCCTGCCAGTTGTTACCATGGAGCCCAGTTAGTAACTCCCTTATCTTAGAAATGTAGTCAGCACTATGAAGCCCAGCTCAAGGCTAGAGGCCTTGTTTACATATTTTGTGAAAAACTAGTAAGGGGGTGTCCAGCACCTGAAGTGCTGATTTTTTCAGACAGTGGCCAAGTAAAACAGGGCAACACGAAAATAGGAAGTTTATCTACATTAAACTCTTTTGTACAGATTCTTTTGCTGAAAGTCCTAAAATCAGCCATGGTGAATATTGCTGGAGAAGGTCAGTTAAGACTTTTCTGTGGGCCTGGGTATGGAAGGGGAAGACAGGAAAGCGGGGCTGAGAGCAGCTCCGGTGGATCTAAGAATGAGGAAGGAGATGTAAAAGAATAGTGGGAAAGGGGTTTGGGATTTTCCCTAGCAAGGAAAACTTGAGCAGCAGAACAGTAGAGGAGAGAGGAAGATGGGAGTGAATATCCCAAAAAGCCTGTAAGGGACTTTAATTCTTAGTAACCTGTTTTCAGTGATGACAAAGCAACTTTAAAGGCTATTTTTATTAGATCTTGGATAGGGGTCTGAGGGCTCTCCTCAGCTCGTTTGAGCTTTGGGTTAGCTGGTAAAAGGACCTGGTGGGACCCGGTGTGGGTGCTGACAGCAGAAGAAAGGAGTGAGTGGGTGGAGGGGAACCACAGTACCTGCTAGCTCAGCAAGGGGGCAACAGTCTGAGGAAGGGTGGTGGCTTGGGTTTTTGATCTAGTAATTGGAGGGGAGAAAGCAGGTTATTGAGGCAGGGGAGACGGTGGAGGGGCTGGGGCAGAAGGCTGAGGGGGAGGACCTATTTGAGCCAGGCGATAGGGTGGAGGTTCATCAGCAGGGTTAAAGTAGTGGATGATTCCAGAGGAGGAGAAAGTTGGGGGATTGGTGGTTAGGGGAGTTGGTTTGCAAGCTGGAAGAATTTGTAGAGGTTTGCAAGAAGTGCAGAGAGCAGGATTGGATCGGAGCAAGAAGAAAGTGATCTTTACCCATTTTTTCGAATGCTCACAGTAATTGTAGAGATCCCTTAGAATGGAGGGATCCAGGGACCCAAAAGGGGGGCCATCTGCTTTGGTTGTCTAAGGGATAAGTGGGCCAGGCCTGGGTGCTATATTTGATCAATTTTTGGATTTGATGTCTGGTGTCAAGGAGAGGGTTTTGAGGTTATCCAAGAGGCATTGTAGAGGAGAGTCGACTGGCAGAGAAGACACATTACCCATGTCGCAAAATAGTATAAGGAGGAGGGAAGGGGACACAAACATAGTATAGGAGAGAAGGAAGGAGATGCAAATGTAGTATAAGGGAGAGGGAAGGAGACGCAAAGAAAGTATAAGAGAGAAGGAGGAAACTGATTTATTGGCAAAAGGGGCGTCCCCGCTAGAGCCAAAAATCAGGAGTGCCTTAGTGGCAGGTTCGAGCTGCAGAGATTGGTTGTCACCGAATCCTGACAGTCGAAGCTCTTGTCCTGGACAGAGCCAGAGCCGTGGGAGACCTTGGCCAAGGCTTTTCGGGACCCCTCCTGGAGAGGCCAGATACTCCCAGGGCCAGAAAGAGGGGAAAGAGGGAGACAGGGGAAGAGAGAGGAAGGGAAGGGTAAGCGTATCTCTAGCGGCCGCGTCTTGGAGGTGAGAGGACTAGGATTTTAGGAGAGCCACCGAGACCATGAAGGTCTGGGTGGGGTGTGATGTTCGGTTCTCTGTTATGTGTCCCTGGAGGCTACACAGTCCTTCAAGGGAGACCTACAAAGCCTATGCTGGGAAACTACCAGCTGGGAAGGGAAGAGAATAATTTTGAACCCAGGAGTTTAATCTGCCCAAGGAAGGAGTCCCTGAGGGCCACCATGGCCTTGAAGGCTGTGGTGGGGTGTTTTCCTTCCCGCAGGTGGGCAAAGAGGTTTGCCGGACAATCAACGGTCAAATCCTCCTGACACCACCATTGGGTTTAGGACTCCAGGAAGGGGAAACTCACCAATCGAAGGCTAGTGGTGGATGGAGTTCTGGCGGTCGAGAAAAATGGGTTCAGGTCGTCCGATGAGTGGCACTTCCGAAGGAAGAGGGACCCAAAAGTGGGTTTTAACCTTCTTCCCGGGTTTCGGCACCAATGAAAGAAAAGTAACCACAACACTGAGAGCAACCAAGAGATCTTTATTGCAGCAGTGTAACAGAGGAGAAAAGAAAGAGAAAGAGAGAGAGAGAGAGAGAGAGAGAGAGAGAGAAAGCACACGCAAGAGAGAGACAGAGAAAGCAAGAGAGAGAGGCCTGGCAGGAGGGAGTTTTTATAGCCCAAATCTAATGGGGTCTCTGGGTCTGCAAGCTGCCTTCTTGGCACACAAGGGGGTTAAGTGTTCTGCCTTGAGTGGGGGCTGAGTGTTCAGCCTTGAGCAGGGGGGCGAAGCACTCAGCCTTGAGTGGGGGCTTGGGCGTTTGGGCTTGAAGCAAACAGGTAATAAAGAACCAGACAGAGGGTTTGAGTGGCCAGGTCACCCTGCAGCTAGCTTTGTTTGGCATGCCCTGCAGACAGATTACTCAGCCTGTCCTGCACCTAACAGAAAGGACACCTGCAAAGTCCATGCAAAGTCCAAGGACCACAACACACACCAGAATCCCATGTAAGAGATTTATGTCAGTAGCATGGAGCAAACTGATAAAGCTGTCCCTTTCAGGAGAGCAGCAGCCTGTTGGCACTCACAGAGCAGCTTTTTAGCCCACAAGAATAATTTCACACATGCGCTTAGGGGTTGTGTCATGGGCTGGGGTGGGGTTGGCCTTTTAGCAGGCACATCCAGAAGCCTGGGAGTCCCTAGACAAAATGGCTCCTGAATGGAAACTTGGGAGTCCCTGAATAAAATGGCTCCTAAATCGGAACTTAGCAGTCCCTAGATAAAAATGGCTCCAACCTAAAATGGTGGATCTGATGCTAATATTGATCTGATGCCAATAAGTTCCACGATCACTTCATTTCTTACCATGTTCGGGATTCCCTGACATGGGTTAGTAATGCAATCTTCTTTCTGTGATCACATATAGATTCTCCAGCATGAAGTTGATTTCAGAGCTTACAAGTTTCCTCTCCAGTGTGCAGTTTTATACAATCTGTGCTAAGAAAAATGATTTTGTCATATGCCCATTGCACACATAGGCTCTGCTTCCATAGTGTCTTATCTCATGATAAGTAAAGTGTGACTTATAACTGAATGCTTTCCCACACTCAAAGTTTATGTGCCTTTCTTTGGTATGAATTTTCTGATGTCTAATTGAGAAATCTGCTACATATCTTTCCACAGTGACTACATTTAAATGGCTCCTCTCCTGTTTTTGTTGTGTCAGAAACTAAATTCTGACCAAAATCTCGCCCACATTCATAACACACAAAGGGTTTCTCTCCAGTATGAATTCTCATCCATTATAAGATGTAACTTTTGTTGTGTTTTTTGATTCATTAAGTTCCACATTTAAAATTCTCATAGAGTGTTAGGATAAATGATGGACATGTGAGGAAGGTGGGAAGGGGGAAGCAAACCTCAGATCAGCAGGCTTTTTTTTTTATTCAGTATTTGGCAGGGGAGACAATTGGTGGAACTCAGGCAGGGCTCATTTTGGGGGCAGAAAATGGCACAGGCTGCAGCAAAGGCCTGGGTTTTATAGGCTTCCTTTAGGTTGGGACAGGAGGGCAATTCCTGGGGTTCGTTATATTGGGGTCCAGTGACCCATTAGGGTGGGACAGGTATGTGAATAGGAAATTTTATGAGGCTTATTGTATTGGCATCAGGTGACTCATTAGGTTGGGGTCAGGTGCCAGTCAGGTGGAGTTCCTTTTGTGTCACTTGCTCTGGCTGAGGCCTGGGATTTTAAATGACAAAAGCTTGGGGGAAATGTCCTTGGACTTATTTTCCATATACTTCAAGCTCAATAAAGCTATTACAAATATATTTTGTATAGGTGTACATATACTATATATATATATATATATATATATATATATATATATATATATAAAATATATAACACATATGTATATATATAATATACATGTATATATACGTATACATAATGTATAATACCATATATAGGTGGGGGGAAAGAGAGAGAGGTCATCTAATAACTGAAGCAAGCTCATGCTTGGGAAATGTTTTGTTTTGTTTGGTACCTGGGACTGAATTCAGGGGCACTCAATCACTGAACCACATCCCCCAGTCCTATTTTGTATTTTATTGGAGACAGGGTCTCACTGAGTTTCTTAGTGCTTCATTTTTGCTGAGACTGGCCTTGAACTTGAGATCCTCCTGTCTCAGCCTCCTGAGCTGCTGGGATTACAAGCATGCCTGGCTTGGAAAATACTTTGGGTTAATAAAATGTGCTGCTTTTAGGAATTAATTCCCATTGTATCAACAGTGGGCTGTACATTACTTCTAATATGCTTGGAAAGGCCCCAAATACCAAATGGTAAATGGGGTAGCTTAGGGTGTGATAGTGACCAGAACCTTATATACAACTTCTCGACAGTCTGTTTACCCAGAAATGAGGTATACTCCTCTGAAAGGAAATTGCTTTAGTAGATAAATCCATTGCTGAAGCCATCTGAATTTATCCTATTAAGTCAGTTATCAAGTTAACAAACTTATGAAACAGTTGCATTAAAACAATGTACTTGGGGGAAAGGAAGGACAGCAAAATAAAATAGACATTATTATTGCTGTATGTATATATGTGACTGCATGACCAATGTGATTCTGCAACCTGTACACTCAGAAAAATGAGAAATTATACCCCATCTGATTCAAATGTATGATATGTCAAGATCATTGTACTGTCATGTGTATCTAATTAAAACAAATAAAAATTAAAATTAAAAATAAACAAACAAACAAACAAAAAACAATGCACTTTCAGATATATGGGCCATGTGGTGATCAACAGAGATCTCACAAACACCCCAGATCTTTACTTATCTTGGGGTCTTTTCCAAACAAACTAAATTGGCACCAGACAAACCAAACCTGCGAAGGACAAGGCCAGAATTTCTGGACTACCAAATAGTTCAAGAACCCCACATTAGTTTAAAAGAAATCCCAAATTTATGAAATAACCCCAGAAAACAGAAAAGGAAGGACAAGGGTCTATGCACACTGCCAGTGAGACTAAGGAACAACCAGACTTTGGGCCCACAGATTTCTAAAATTCATTTTTCCATTTTATCAAAAAAAAAAAAAAAAAAAGCAGCAAAGGTGGCAGAGTGCTTGCTTGGCGTGTGCAAGGCCCTGTGTTCAATTCCCAACACTCTAAGGACAAAAAATAAATAAATAAGCAGCAAAGGGCAGTCAATTCTGGTTCAAGGGAAAGGAGAGAGCTGGAACAATATTAATTTCACAGCTGCAGGGACATTCCCTACCTGTTCCCCTCCTCCAGGGTCAGTATCCATGAATGGCATTATAATCCCACCAGAGACACCATTCTGTAATCGGCAGCCCAGCCAGGGAGACTGCTTAGATCCCAACTGTCCAGTTTCAGCCACCCTCCAGGGTAAGATATAGACAAAAGGAATTTTATGCAGTTTGATCAAACTGGGGAAAAGCAGCTAGATTACTTCCCTGCCTGAATCCACAGAAGGGGTTACAATTTACAGAAACAGAAGCTGAGTGATATACACGTGGAGATTTAGCTAGGCTATGTGCAGCTGGAGAACATGCCAGTCTTAATTTCCTTGGCATCTGTCCTCAGCATGAGGAAGTTTGTTATTCTCAGCATGAGGAAATCCGGGAGCTCTGCTTCATTAACAGCCTCAGATCCCAGCAGCTTTGTTGTCAGGTACCTTTTATCTTGGGATCCAACTAAAACCAGGCAGTCTCCTGTTTTTCATTGAACTTTCTTGTTTATCAACTTCCTTGGACTGCCTGCTATAGAAAGGAAAGAGGCCAGGTCCTTAACGTGGACTGACCCTTACCAAGCACTCCCCCCTCATTTCCTATGGGAATCGTCTCCCACACATGACCTCCCTCACCCCAGATACACATCTGTTCCAGCCAAATGGGACTAGTGCACTTGATGTTATCGACCACAAAATAGCTGTTTCTCTCTTTACCCTTTCATATCCTCTCTTCTGACAGGTCATTCATCCCAGGGAGCAATTCCTGCTGCTCTGGTAAGTTTATCCCCATGGCTAGAGGCCCTAGAACTCCCTGCTGTCCTACACTGACCTGTCTTTGCTGCAGCTGTCCCCCACACCAGCCCCAGTGCCAAGCCCTTAAGCCATTTTGTCTAGAGATGAGGTGATAGTTTAGAGAGAGAGCCTTGGGTCACTGGTGGGTTCCTGGTGTACAGGGGGTCAAGGAATGTTTGAAAGAGGACTGAATGGCTCAGCAGATATCCAAGCTTTATAGGAAAAAGTGGATAAAGGAAACAAAGTGAGGAGATTGTTGGGTTTCCCTTTTTTTTTAATTAATTTATTTTTTTTAGTGTTCAATTCCTTTATTTTTGTGTGTGTGTGTGTGTTCTTTCTTATCTGAAGGTCTTAAGGTTAATTTCTAGCTTACCATTTTCTTTTTTTTTATTGATTGTTCAAAACATTACAAAGCTCTTGACATCTTTTGTATTGCCAATGGACCCAAAGAGGACTTACATTGGTGGTTCCTAAACTTGATTGTGCATCAAAGTCAAACTAGAGGCCAGGTACGGCGGCACATACCTATAATGCCAGAGGCTTGAGAGGTTGAGACAGAAGGATCACAAGTTCAAAACCAGCCTCAGCAATGGCAAGGCACTAAGCAACTCAGTAAGACCCTGTCTCTAAATAAAATACAAAAAAAGGATGGGGATGTGGTTCAGTGCTCAAGAGCCCCTGAGTTCAATCCTTGGTACCCAATAATAAATAAATAAAGATAAAAAGAAAAGAAAAAAGAAGAAGACTTTAAACTAGTTGGAACATTCTATGCTCCACTCTCTAAAATGCCCAGTTGTGCTCCTGGTCAGGATAGGAGGTCCTGTGATCCTGGTCAGTCTATAGCAGTGAGCTTTGAGGTCACTAGGGGTGACAGCATCCTGTTTTCCTAGAGTATACTTGATCTCTGCAAAGCACCCAAGACACAGGATCTGGCTCTGAGGGGGCCCATCATGGGAAGGGGAGGCCAGTCCAGTTGGAGAGCGTATCATGGTAGCCCTAGGGTTACCATGCTACAGGCAGAGTGTGGGGAGTCCTTCCCTTGAGTTCCCACCATCTCTCTCCAGATGTGTCTGGGACACTGGCCCGAAACCCAGCCTCTCTAAGAAACCTCCAAACCATCTTCTCTGTGAGTTTCACTCATGGTGCTGGAGGGCCAGATCCATCTTAACATACGGTGTTCTCAGAGAGATGTCTGCATTGTGTCTATCTCCATTAGCTATTCATGGATAAAAAGCTTTCACTCCAGTCCCTTATGTCCAGGGGACCGACACAGGCATTCACTGCCCTCCAAGATCTTTCCCTCTTTCCCATGCCTACTGCTAACTATCATCTGCCTTTCCCTGACACAAAGCCTGAAGCATAGGATGCTTTAATAGGTGTTTATTTACCTGAGCAACACGGAATAGTTATTTCTATACCTCTCTTTTGTCAGGCACACATTCTGCCTGTCTGGGTACCCAGCTGAGCATCTGTGCCATTCCTTGAGAAGTCTCGGGACTGCTATGTGCCTTGCTCCTCCCCAAGCAGCACATAAGCTTGCTTTCTTCTGAAACCCCCATGGTATTTACAGAGAGACAGTACAGTGGTGTGATGAAGGCCCAAGCTCTGTAGACAGACTGGTTTTGGTCCCTGCCATGGCTTCCTGGCTCTGGAGCGATGGGCAAGTGGTTCAACCACTGTGTCTCAGTTTTCCCATCTGTAAACAGGGTTATTCACAGGACTAAAACCACACCAGATTGTTGTGAAGACAAGCTACAACAATGGCTGGCACTTGGGAAAGCAGTTATTAAGGATCAGCTCTTCTTACCATTACTGTTCCT
The DNA here is from genome assembly GCF_964194105.1 of Spermophilus citellus. Taxonomy (NCBI): domain Eukaryota; kingdom Metazoa; phylum Chordata; class Mammalia; order Rodentia; family Sciuridae; genus Spermophilus; species Spermophilus citellus. The sequence goes on along the minus strand of NC_138187.1, from coordinate 30,768,893 downwards.
CTCTTGGCATCTCGTTCTACCTTGTGTTATCAATATGGGCCTTATGTCCTGCTGGACTGGTGCCCTTCAACACAGGAACTATGTATGGTTCATTTATCATTGTGTTCCTGTACAGTGAAAGTGCTTTCTTATTGAACTGCTGTTGAAGAGCTTCAAGCATGGGTGAGAGAAAGGGGGTGTTTGAGGAGGGTTGGGTATCCCTCTGGCAGTCTGGGGATAAGAGATGTAGCCTGCACTTTAGGCACCAACTGTATCTGAATCTCACTGCACCATTTTTTGTGTATCTGGTGAACTCCTTTCTCTTTCCAGCCTTCCTGTGTCTCTAGGATTACTGGTGTGTGCCACCATACCCTGCTAGTTGCATTATTTTAAATGTAGTCATGAAGAGATGAATAAAAAATTACATATGCAAAGATATTTTGTATCTTCCTGAAGAGGGAAAAGGAAGGCAGTAAAGGTACCACAGAATTTATATAAAAATTAGTTAACTTGTGACACACTTGGAAGAATGCTTGACACATCATAAATGCTCAATGGATGCTACTTATTACTTTTACTTTGTGTGTGTGCACATGCACACATGCACATGCTTGAAATCAAACCCAGGGCCTAAGAACACAATCTACTGCTATTTTTTCTATTATGAAAGTAATATATATTTGTGGTAGAAAAGTGTGAAAACGTAGGGGAATAAACCACCACAGTGAGGGAGTCCAATGTTTTAACAAGTAATAAATGACAGGGTTGGGGGGCCAACCACAATAATGAATGTACTAGATGCCGAGACAGCTCCAAGGAAATGATTAACTTGGTCAGGGTGGAAGGTGGTATGCGCAGTGGACCAGAAAGGCCCCACAGCACAGGCAAAGCTTATAATAAGGTTCTCAAAGACAGTTTGTCAGGACAGGAATGGAGGGCATTCAGGAAGAAGGAGTAGCAGGTGCAGTGGGACAGAGGCGCTGCACCGTATTTATGTACCTGTGACTGTAGTTTTGCAAAACTGCCAGGGGAAGGTGGTAGGAAGGAGTGGGTGAGAGCAATGTCAAGAGGTTAGAACAAGGAAGGGGGCTGGGCTAGGACTTCCTGTGGCATGATGAAGAATCTGAACTTTGACCTAGGATGAGAGGGACCAAGGAAAATTCTGAGATGGTGGCTTCCAAATTGCATTTTAGAAAGAGAACTCATGCATGGGAATGAAGAACGGACTGAGGGAGAATGAAGGAAGCAGATAGACTTAAGGCTGGTGTCAAAATCCTGGACAGAGTCAAGGATGGCCTATGGCAACAAGGGAGTCACAGGAATGGGGAACAAAGGATGGGTCAGATATTGATTGACAGCGGCAGGGTGAGGAGATGGAAAGAAACAATGCCTCTGGAATTCCTGTGTTTCTAGCTAAGGCTGAATGGGAAGTTGGTGATGTCAGCAACCCAACAGGGAGTACAAAAGAAAAACCACTTGTGGAGGAAGCTCAGAAGAAACCTGTGTTATTTCTGGAAAACTACTCTGGTGACCATATTTATCTTTGCATATGAAAATACTTATGTAATTTTTTTTTATTCATCTCAGAACCTTTCTCTTCATGACTACATTTAAAGTAATGCAACTAGCAGGGTATGGTGGCGCACACCAGTAATCCTATCGACACAAGAAGCTGAGACAGGAGGACCACAAGTTCAAGGTCAGCTCAGGCAATTTAGCAAGACCCTGTGTCAAAATAAAAAGGACTAGGGGATATAGTTCAGTGGTAAAGAATCCCTGGGTTCAATCCCCAGTACCACACACACACAAACACAAAGCAGCTAACTGGGCTTTATTTTTCAAGTGGAAGAAAATTATTAAACTCTAGAAAACAATGTATAAATAAAAATATCTCTGGGGAGATTTAAAAAACAATCTTTTACTAAAAAGGAACAGTTCATTAAGATGCTCTTCTCCACCACTCCATGGTTCATACTTCTGTTACCTGAAATGTTCAGATTAAACTGGACTTTTCTCTTAGTTGAAAACATATCCTTTGTCAAAATCCTTTGGGTTGTATTTCAAATAACAGGGATGATTTGGAATGGGAGGAACTATCAATAATGAAATTATTTTTGCTATGACTGAATATGTCCTTGCAAATCTTGTCTGTCCCTCTTATTTTTTTTAATATGTCTTTAGTTGTTGATGGACCTTTATTTTATTCATTTATTTATATTCGGTGCTGAGAGTTGAAAGCAGTGCCACACACATGCTAGGCAAGCCCTCTACCACTGAGCCACAACCCAGCCCCTCTTTTATTTTTACAAATGACTACATTGTGTAGGTTGAGAAGAAAACATCAGAAGCTACCAGGGGAATTTAAAAGGAGGTAGAATTCAGCCCAACTTAATTTCCAGTAATTAGAAGGATGAACACTGGAGTGGTAGGTATGCTTTTGCCCTGTGCAACAGAGAGCCTCCCATCCCAGCAGCTTTAACAGAGAAAGGCCAGCCTCAGCAACTTATGGAGGCCATAATCAACTTGGTGAGAATCTGTCTATAAATTTTAAAAAAAAAAATCAAAATAAATAAATAAATAAATGGGTTAGGGATGTAGCTCAGCGCCCCTGAGCTAAATCCCTAGCAACCCCTGCCCCCCCAAAAATGGTTTCTTTGACTCTGGTTTTTATTGATTGCATGTGAAGAGCTGAACATCAGAATGCCTGTGGGCAAACTCACGGGCATGAGTGTTGGATGTTTCTGAGGCTTTGTTATTTTGCTGTTTCATGTGTCAAGAGGAGCAACAAGAAGACATAAGGTTACTCTGATGTGTAGAGATGGGCTCAAGGACAGCCTGGACTCTAAGGCTGAGCTAGAATTTTTATTCTATAAATTTATTCTATCATTTTATTCTTCTATAAGGGAGAAGCCACTGAAAGGTTTCCAACGATAAGACTGGCGTAGTGCCAACCTTCCCATGTTTCCCCACCTCACAGCCATCATTTGGGCCATGTGGCCCAGATACCCACCAAGCAGAGCAGCCCAGGGGAGATCTATTCTCTAATCTCACCATCTTATCTCACTGGGTAACTGCTTTTGTCTATAAATTGGAAATAATACCAACACCTGCTTCACACAGATTGTTGTGAGGATCCAATGACTGAATATATGAAAAACACTTGGAAAGGGGCCAAGTAAGGCTAGCACAGAGAAAGGCCAAGTGTCAGCTTCTGTTACCATCACCTGGAAAGCCACTCTCTTCCTCAACCCAGGAAACTTCCCTGAAAATAATCTCTTTCCACTCATTCCAAGCTTACCTAACCTGCCTCAAGACTCAACGCTACTTAGATGTGGGAGGTTACAGAGTATGAAGAAAACTACAGGTTTTGACTCAAGAGCTTACAGATATTTTGAGGGGAACACTAAGTGGGAAAGGCATATCTAGTTTGAAATGAACAAGTCCAGTGTGAATGCTATGCTGGAGACCCAACACTGAACTTGTGAGATCAGTACCACACATGCAGTCTAATGACTCATTTGCACAGAGGTGATAGCTGAAGCCTGGGGAATAAATAGATTCCAACGATAATAGTATAGAAAAAAATCATGGAAAATAGGGATGATATGTAGGAAAATAAAGTAAAATGTAGTTTCAAAATTATTTTTAAAATCTTGACTTTTCACATAACAACCATGATCAGCAATAGGCCCTACTAGGACCTTCTGAAGAATTCAGTCATGAGATCCTTTTGGGGCGATTTCAGTCTGTTTCCACATCTGAGCAGAGGAGCTAAGCCTTCATGTTTAGTGACTACCCATCACCCAGCTATCTTACCTGCTAAGAGGTCTTTTCCAGAGACGCACAAAATGAATTCCTCCTCACTCTGTCTTCTAAGATTTAGCTCAGCTTTAACTTCTACCCAGCAAGAAAAATTTTAACTATTCCATGACTATTTCTTCCTTCTCAGTGTAAATTTTAACTCTATTCCCAGAATCATATAGGTCTGACTTCGAGCTCAAAAATCTATAATTCCAATATCGGTAATTCAAGCCCACACTTTGAATAATAAAGTGAATCTGCAAATATGTGGCAAATATTAAAAGTCAAAACGACTGGGTAAGAAAAAGGGAATCTAACTGAAATTGATTTCCAGGCATGTACGAGTTTGTCAGGATGAACCCAGCTGCTATGTGTAACCATTAATCTCTAATAAAAAATAAATTTTAAAATCAAAATGATCAGTTTCATTAGTTTTGTGAAATTAAAAACAGATGATCAATCACAATATACAATCCAAAACTTTCCAAATAGGCCAGAGCTCCATACATTTTCTGAATTTCTTCAGATTTTCAACCTACCCTTATAGAGCAAATAGGCAAAACAAGAAATCTAAATTTGCCCACGACTACCCAACAACCAAGTACTCTCTTCTCAGGGACCCCATACCCCAGTACCACCATTCTATTTTCGGTTGCTGGTCTTATATATTGTACCACAGCCAGGCATGGTAGCACACCCACGTAATTCCAGTAAGTCAGGAGGCTGAGGCAGGAGGATCACAAGTTTGAAGCCAGCCTCAGCAATTTAACAAGGCCCTAAGCAACTTAGTGAGAACTTGTCTCAAAAAATAAAAAGGGGTGGGGATGTGGTTCAGTGGTTAAGTGTCCCTGGGTTTAATCCCTGGTACAAAAAAAAAAAAAAAAAGTATTGTGCCACACAGAATATCTGTAACTCATAAAATTCTAAATGGGATATGAGGGTGGGAGTGATTCTGAGATAGTCTTAGAAGAATGAGCCTGAGAGAAAGGGAAATCTCATGTTTGCAATTTAAAGAGAAACTGCTGTCCGTATCAAGTTTAATGTTCAAATTCCACTTATAGTCACCGTGTCCTGTTTTAGTTGAATGAATATGGTCCCTGTACAAAAAAAAAAAAAAAAAAAAAAACCACTAAATCTCCTTCTGAAAAAACTATTCTGTTTAATAGTGCACTTCATTAATGCTACAGGATGAGCAGGTGAGCAGGATCAGGGAAACACAATGGAAGATCATCCCTTGGCCCAGGAAAATTCAGGGAGCACCATCCTAACCCAGCAGGAGCCCTCCACCAGGCTCAAGCCACAGCCTGCCTCCTCTGGGCTTTCTCTTTATTTGCATTAATCCTCCGCGGCTGAAGTCAAATGTGGAGTCAGGAGAGTTCAGACTGCTGAGGCCAGATATTAGAGATGACAGAAGACAGAACAGGTTGGCAGAGTGAGCTCCTCAAAAGCATCCTTAATAACTAGAGGGTGGGATTAAATTACTTGTCCTCCCAGGGGTAGGAAGAGGGAGAGGGGACAGGAATCAGAGGCCAATGCTGTACGCTTCTTATCTGTTCCCTCAGGTTATTCACTGCTTACATGGCTTTCCCATTCAGTCCCACTACAACCAAGAGGACCATGAGGGGTCTGCCCATCTCACTAAGCAACTTAGTGAGATGCTGAGGCAAAATAAAAAAATTTTAAAAAGGGCTGGGGATGTTGCTCTTGGATTTGTGATCTTGCTGTGCCAAGAGCCCTACAGGATACAGTCATCACAGAAATTCTCTCTGGGGTCTTTTCCCCCTCCTCAATAAAATAGCAAACCCCTCAACACCTAGTTTCTCCAAGTTATGAAATCACGAAACAACACAAATCTTAAAGCTGAATTGGGAAGAGTGGCTTTGAAATACAGCCTCCATTTCCCTTCCCAGCAAATAGGAGGACCCAGAACATTCTTTCTGCTGCCTTCTGTGCTACTGTACATGACTCCAACTAGTGGAATCCTTGGAATTTTGTTCCTACTAAGCTTCCACTCCCCACCTTGGAAAGAAAGGCTCCTCTGGTGTAAGAAGAATGAATGGTTAGTGCAATCTCCCACCCAAATAAGTTTGACTGGACTCCAGGCTTCCTTCTGTTCCCTGCACTTTATCCACTGCTTGCCTTACAGATTTTCAAGGCTGGTGTCACTGCTGAGAAATCTAGTAGGTTGCTGATCACCCAATCTGTCCCTTTTCTAAAGTGAAAGGTCTGAGGTGGAAGGGACACATCCTAACTTGTTCACACTTATGCAGTAAGGCAAGAGCTCTTTCAACTCAGGGGAAGTGAGGAAAATAGTATGTGGCTCTCTTTCATGTAGACTCTCTGATACTTAATTCAGCAGTAACTCTGAGGGAACTTTTGCTCATACCCGTTACATTCAAAGGCTTCTCTCCAGTGTGAATCCTCTGGTGGCGAACAAGAGCAGAGCTATACCTGAAGGCTTTCCCACACTCACTACATTCATAGGGATTCTCCCCTGTGTGGATTCTTTGATGCTGAATAAGGCCTGAACTGTAAGTAAACTTTCCTCCGCATTCCATACATTCGTAGGGCTTCTCTCCAGTGTGAATTCTCTGATGCTGATAGAGGTGTGAGCTCTGGCTGAAGGCCTTCCCACACTCATTACATTCATAGGGTTTTTCTCCAGTGTGGATTCTCTGATGATGAATAAGGGTAGAGCTCCTACTGAAGGCCTTCCCACATTCATTACAGGCATAGGGCTTTTCACCAGTGTGGATTCTCTGATGGTGAGTCAGGGTGGAGCTCCAGCTAAAAGTTTTTCCACACTCATTACATTCATAAGGTTTCTCCCCGGTGTGGATCCTCCGATGGAGAATGAGAGCAGAGCTACAACTGAAGGTCTTTCCACAATCATTACATTCATAAGGCTTCTCCCCAGTGTGGATTCTCTGGTGCTGAATAAGATGAGAACTCTGGCTGAAAGCCTTCCCACATTCAGTACATTCATAGGGCTTTTCCCCAGTGTGGATTCTCTGATGTTGAATAAGGTCTGAAGTTCGATTAAAGCTCTTGTTACATTCATCACACTTATGGGGTCTGTCTCCCATAAGAAGTCTCTGATGGGAAATAAGGTTGGAATTCACAGTGTAGCTATTCCTAAACTCATTATGTTTCTCCTTTCTCTCTCCCACAGTGGTAAGCTTTTCCTTAACTGTCACATGACCAAAATCTTGTATTTTCCTATTCAATCTTTCTCCAGAGGAGTTCCCTAGTTGCCTCTTTAGACTAACTTCTTGTTCATAGGTTTCTTCAAACTTAAGACCCTGAGAAATATCCTTCTGGAATCGTCTCAACAGCACCCCATGTGATCCTGTATCTTCAGAAATGTCTTGATCATTTTTAGTTCTGGATTCACCATCTAGCACAATTAAAAAAAAAAAAAGCAAATGTCACTTGTTCCTTGCGCAAAAAAGAATAAAATACAGAGGACAAGATAATTGTGTGACTTGTATTTGTAGTGCTAAAAGTACATACCTAAAAGAGGCCTACTTAAGTGTAGCTAAGGTACAACAAGATAAACAGGCTAAGGAAACAGGGAAAGAGCAAGGCAAAAAGCAAAATCAAGGAGAAAAGAGTTAAAAGTACACAGAAAGCTGAGGATGTAAAGAGGATTTATGGAGTCAGTGGAGAGTTGGGAACCAAAATTATTAACAGGAAAGCCATATTGCTTAATGAAATCTCCAAGGAGAAGTCAAAGTCTGTATATATAATTCAGGAGATAGATGGTTACTGCAAAGACAATTTTAAAAATGACAGAGAAGCTGGGCATGCCCAGTGACTTAGAAGGCTGAGGCAGGAGTATCACAAATTCAAGGTCCACCTCGGTAATCTAGTGAGGCCCTAAGCAACTTAGTGAGATGCTGAGGCAAAATTAAAAAAAAAAAAAAAATTTAAAAAGGGCTGGGGATGTTGCTCAGCGATAAAGCACACCTGGGTTCAATTCCTGGGCTCAATCCCAGTAACAAAATTGAAAAAGAAAAAACAAAAAACAAAAACAGGAGAGTCAGGGTTCATGCCTATAATCCCAGGGACTTGGAAAGCTGAGGTAGGAGGATCTCAAATTTGAGGCCAGACTAAGCAACTCAGTGAGACCCTGTCTCACATAAGAAGTAAAAAAGGCTGGAAATGTAGCTCAATGGTAGAACATCCCTGGGTTCAATTCCCTGTACCACTGAAACAAAAATGATGGGGATACAGGACATGGTGGCCCCGACTATAATTCGAGCTACTTGGGAAACTGAGACAGGAAAGAAGATCATAAGTTTGAGGCCAGCCTGGCAACTTAGCAATATCCTGTTTCAAACTAAAAAGGACTAGGGATGTAGCTCAGTAGCACAGCACTTGCCTAACATGTGCAAGGCTCTGAGATCCTTCCCCTTACTTACTGCTCAGTACTGCGGAAAAAAGAAAAAAAAGAAAAGAAGGGGGCTGCGGTTGTGGCTCAGTGGTAGAGTGCTCGCCTAGCACTTGCAAGGTGCTGGGTTAGATCCTCAGCACCACATAAAAATAAATAAATAAAATATTAAAAAAAGAAAAAAGAAAAAACGAGAGGAAAGCAAATATGAAAAACTAACATAGATACTTGATGAGAAAGTTGATGAGAGTGCTAAGAAACATGTGGGAGAGTGGAAAGGAGAAGAAGGGTGAAGATACTGAGGATTTCAATGGCCCCATGTGAGCAGAACAATCCCATCTGTAGTCACATCACATAAGCAACACCCACAGAAATAGGCAAAACAGCTTAGTCCACCTCTGGGCTCCAGGCCTAGAAAGCTGTGCTGGTGTGGGAGGCTATGTAAACCATATGTGACCTCTGTTTTCACTACTTCTGTTGGAGTTTCCAAACTTCAGGCACAGAGAATAACTGTAAAGGGTTCAGATAGTTAGCTTTTTTAGTTTATATATTTTTTAAAGCAGACAGGGCACTGAGGGTCAGAAATAGACACAGCTGTTTCTCCTGGCCTGAACAGGTATCTCTTTGGACTTCTCTGTTCTCAGTTCCTTTCCAACTCAGGACCCTGAACTCTTCCACTCATTCCAGCCAAGAGATGGTATCAGGATTCACAAATGGGAATCCTACTCATGGAGAGAGTCTTGGGACAAGGAAGTTTATCCTGCTCATACTAAGCTGTCCCAGAGTGCAATCTGAGATCTCAGATTTCCTATGAACAGAAAGGAATTATACAGGCAGGTCTCGGTTGGGAGTAAGGAAGACCCCTGGCTCTGCTCAGGAAAATAGTGTCACTAAAAGTGGGGCAAGAGATGAGGAATTAATCTTTTGTTGTTGTGGTGCTGGTGGTACTGGGGATTGAACCTAGGGTCTCATACATGCAAGGCAAGCACTCTACTAACTGAGCTGTATCCCTAGCCCTGAAGAATTAATCCTGAAGGTAATTTCTACTTACAAGTTTATATTTCTACAAAAGCAGCAGGTGCATGAGAACCTAAACAAAGCAAGCGGTCCCTAGGGCAATTCAACAGGGAAGGAAAGGCGAGTCCTAGAATTTTCACTTGGACACAAGGATCCCAACATACTTATTTTTCAGAAAAATCTCTGGATTGTATGTTCAGAGACCATGTGGAAAAAAGTTCAGATTTGGAGTTAAAAGATCCTTGGGGATCAATTTTTGCCACTTACCAGCTCTATGACAAAGCACAAGGCACTTGAGATCTCTGATCTTACTTTCCTCACCTATAAAATGAGGACAATAGGGCTGGGATGTACCTCAGTGGTAGAGTGTTTGCCTAGCATGTGCAAGGCCCTGGGTTCCATCCCCAGTACAAGGAAAAAAAAAAAAAAAAAAAAGAGGATAATACTAGCAACCTCAATTACAGCATTACTATGAGAATTAAATGAGAGAATATACATGAAAACTGCAAATTATTGTACAATAATAATTATTATTAGAATTTTTTGAGGCTGAGTCAATCACTACTTGTTTTCAGTCACTGGACTGTTTCTAGCAAACAAGGAAGCCACCAGACAGCCAGGAGCTCTGTTGAGAGCATGCAGCTCCTTACCCAGTGAGAATACATTCCCATAATTCTCTAGCATCACTTCCCTATAGAGATCCCTCTGAGCAGGTTCCAAACGCTTCCACTCCTTCCGGATAAAGTACACAGCTACATCTTCAAATGTCACCAACTCCTGAAACAACACAGCAATGCACACAATTTTAGGGTGAGGGCTGGGACCAGTAGCACCAAGAACACAAGTCAGGATAGGGTTGACTAATGCCTCTTTGGGAAGTGGGGAAAGGAGGTCTGAATAGAGAATGAGAGGTAAGAGTCTATGACAGAAGGTGAAGGACCATGGCTCAGTAGGAAGGACTATAGTCCTAATGGTCAGAATCCAGATTTAGGACACTGAATGGGATGTCACTGCACAAAAGCTGCCCACAAATTGGGAAGAAAATGGGTGAAGGGAACCAGAGCTCACCTGGGACTTGGCCTTTAGGAGTGCCGCTGCCAACATCTCATCCCCCAGGCTGTCCTTGTCAGAAAAGGCAGGAACTTTCGAAGAAGGAAGAGCTGAAAGATAATAAAAGGGCCCAGAAGTGAGTCAGTCTGTCTCTGACCTCTGGTCACTCTTCTTAATGAAAATGCCTAGTTTCATCTTTCCTGTGTTCTTGTCCACTCTCCCAAGCTGAGTCAGGAACAGGCTACACTCTTATGTCTTTTCTATCATTCTTCCACATCTCTAAGCACAAACTCCCACATGAAGTTCTCAGGCAGAGGAAAACGAGCAGTTTCTCCCCAGCCCTGACTGAAAATAAAGCTCATCTACTTTTTCTTTATTCCCAGATAAAATCTATATACTATAAATATTTCCTGTTCCTGTGCTTGATCACATAACTTTTCATATTTGTCTCTTAGACACTCTAAACCACTAGATATACTAGTCCTGACAAAAAGGGTCCTAAATGCTTTTTCCTGATAAGCATGAAAATAATTCCCATTCAGGCTGAAACTAGTTCAAAAGTCAGAGATAGTCTATAAAAGCAAGATATATTTTAGTGAATATCCACTTTATTCTTTTGCCCATGACCTACAAAATGATTCCCCAGAGTCTATTCTAAGAATTTGCTCCTGAAGAGCCCAAATTGTGACCATGAAGTTGTCTGTTACAGATGCCTGAAAAATGGAATTAAGGGATTGTGAGTTTTCTTAATCCTGCACGAGGTGCCTACAATCCTTCAAAATGCCTCACTTATAACACCTATCAAGCTGTGTATTAATTAAAGATTAAATTAATTATTAATTAAATTAATAAATTTCTGTTAAACTTCCCCCATTAGATGGTAAATTACCGAATAGCAAGAAGTATGTCTTATCACATCTGATTCTAGCAGTTATTCTAGTATCTGGTGAATGAGAGATTTCTATAAATGATTTCTGAATGATGGAATAGAAATAAGTGAATCCCTATTCCTTACCACTCTCAAGCAGGGCCTGAGGTTCCTGAGATACATGATTGGCTTGAGTTTCCATGGGTAGGGCTAGATGCCCTAGTTTCTGGTCTCCTATCTGAAGACTCAGCAGGAAGCAGATGTTGAATGAGAATGAGGAAGCACTGCAGAAGTAAAAGTTCAAAGATAATTTTAAAAACATCTCTTGAATACACAAAGAGGGGAATAAGCATCTCAGTTAATATCCACAATAGTAAGCATCCCAGCAACTGGGACTGGTCTTTTGATACTGGTGACACCCACTCCCTATAATGAAATTACACAAAGATCACAAAAAGGGCTTATCCCAACTCTCCTGACAACTCTCTGAGACTGGGCTCGAACTTAAGATCCTCCTGTCTCAATCTCTTGAGTTTACGCGATTACAGATGTGCACCACCACACCTGGCTTCTCAGTGATATTTATAAAAACAAAAAGTGAGTATATATATTCACAAGGATGAAAATAATAATCCCAGTTTCTGTGCTTCCTCTCACTGAGAAGGCAGCAGCTTTGTTTTATCTTCCTCTTCTAATAAGACATTTCTTTGGATCAGAATATAAGTCTCTCCAGCAGGGACCAAATTTTTTTTTTTTTAAACATAAGGTTCTTCATTATTCTGCTTTTATCCCCCACAAATGTCTTCACTCCTCAGTTGATATCATCAAAAAGTCTATTCTCTGTTTCTCTAGTAAGGTTTGAACCTCAAGTAGGAGTTTCTACTTCAGACAATGGCTGCGACATGATCAGTACATCCAGAATATTCAGCAGCCACCAGAGCATACAAACACAAAAACAAAACAAAAAATTACTCAAGGTTTTATCCACTACCTTTTATCTATTTAGTCATTTGCTCACATATTTGTTGAAAGCCAGCTATACTGCAAGGCACTATAGCAAGGAGTTTAAAAAAAAAAAATCAGAAATGCAAAAAAGTATCTGCTTCATCATTATAGGCTGCTTTATTTACCTAAGGCATAACAGCGCAAAGAGCCTTGTCCGAGAGTCACGAGAAAGCACACAAGTCTAGTTTGGGGATAGCAAGGATACAGTATGCTCAATGCCAATGTCAATGGCATTTCACAGTGGAAAACACTGAATCAGGCATGAGGCAGGCCCACTGGCAATCAAGGTGAGTCAGTCTCTTGCCACCATCACCCTCCTGGCTGTTTCAGAGCCAAGCATCTTTTTTTCCTATCAACCACCTTTACAGTTTCCAAGACTGTAAGCTGACACCCACAACAAGTCAACTCTTAGAACAAACTCTTAAGAAGCTGGAAACAGTGGTAGTTTCAGACATTCAGAAACTGAGGTGGAAGGTTAGCTTGAACCCATGAGCTCAAGACCATCCAGGGCAACACAGCAAGACCCCATCTTCAAAAACAAAACAAAACAACAAGCTTCCCTTAGAAAGGCAAGTCAAAGCTCTGAATCCAGAGAAAAAGGCAATACTCTCTCTTTACAACTGTGTTAAACAAAGCTGGAACTCAAAGGCATATTGTTGAAAACAAGTTCCCTGTGTCTGTATCAGTAAACAACGTTTCTCACAGAAAGAAACTCTCCATTGTGCCCCCAAAGCTTTGAGCCCAGACAGGGCCCTTCCCCTGCCCATCCCTTTCACTGGCGCTGCTCCTGGGGGCTAAGAAAGATCACTTGGCAGTGAGAATGGGTTATGAAAAACTTTACCTGTCTGGTCCTTTCCTTCTTTGAAGTTATTCCCTAGAATTCAAAGTCACAATGACTGAGAATCTAGCAGCCTCTATTCAAGTTCCTGGGAATTCTGATTTTAGTTGATGCCAATGCTACATGATTAAAGGGAAAAAGGAATATTCATGTAAACTTTATTTCTAATACAAATATTTAGATTAAAAAGAGGACATAACAATAATAAATACTGATTAATATTTTTAAAAAACTGATAATTCTGTTGCACCTGGAAAAATCTGAAATGCAGCTGAAGGTTCTCCAGGTGAACCTTCACCCAGGTTAAGAAGTTCCCATCATTCTGTCAGCTAACTTGCTGGACACACAGCTACTTCAACAGTGAGTCTGCTCCACCTGTGCACAGCATAGCATAGCTATGAGAGTACTTCAGGGATGCTAAAACCCATTCCAGGGGACCCTCACCTCCCCCCAGATCTAGTGCCCTAACTTCAACAGCTATTCAACAAACACTTGAAACCAAACAATGTCCACTCTCCACAGACGTCTCCTCTGGAGGGAAAATACCTTAACTTCCTCTAACTATTCCATGAATTTCAAGTTCATCATCCTGCTGTCCTCTTGTGGAGTTTACACATGCCCTTCAGAGCATAAACACCACTCTGTGTTCCATCCCACTTCCAAAGCAGATCAAATTAGGGATCAATATGATTGAAAACGAGAACCAGAGCCTATTGGATCACTCCCATAAAAGACACCACTTATGGGCGGCTCCCAGCGGGACAGTGCCCAGAATCTGAGTCTGCACCCGGCTCCCAGCCTTAGTTCTAATTGTTCACTCTCTGATCCATGAAGTCAGCTAAGTCAACTTCCTCTTCTGCCCAATAGCCGAAAACTATTACCATCAAACAACAGCGTCTGGGAGAAGCAGCAAGTTGAGGTCGCTGTCATCCACTGTCTTAGAGAGGGACTTTTAAACACTCGACCTGGGAGCTGTTTAAGCCACAAAATCAGAACTGGAGCCCCTTTCCTCCCTGCGCCACGCAAGGTCCGTGGTGTTTGTGTGTGTGTGCGTGTCTGTGTGTGTGTGTATGTGTGCATGTGCGCGTGTGTTGGGGTCCCCGGGGACCAGCTGTAGGGGAGGGAGGGGTGCCTCCCCGCACCCTGCTCCGGCGGGCCTGGGGATCCCCGCAGGCGGCAAGCCGCACGGACGTCACCCCCTTCCCCGGCGACCACAGCCTCCGCCTCACCGCGAGCCTCGGGGACAGACGGACTTACCCTAGAGACGGGGACAGGAGGTGGGGGAGGGGCGGACACGGACCAGGCCCGGTTGGACCCTGTCACAGACCCACACACCGGGGACAGAACAAAGAACGGAAGTTTCTTCGCGTTTCGCTTCCGGGTCATTCTTTTCACCAGCCACCCCCACGCCTCCGGCCCCCAACGCCCATTTGTTCTCTCTAGGAAAATGGGAGGGCCTCAACTCTCGATGGTTTGCTGACTCTGGGCAGAAGACCGACGGCTAGGGGCGAAGGCCCGAGCGCTAACACGGCATTCGGGGGCCTGTCGCCCCACGCAGGCGGCCGGCTGCGCCGCCTGCTGGCCGCGTCGAGGAAAAAGAGGCCGACAGAGGCCCTGGGCCTCAGGCATGTGCACCACGGTCTTGGGGGCAGTACCCTAGTGAGAATCTGAGCAAAAGATCAGATACCCCCTCAGATCTAGGCATCCCTTGTTTTTTTCAAGTCCTTATTATTCTGCTTATTCCGCTAGAGCAAGAAGAACAGGTCAGAGTAGGCAGTGTCAAGGAAAGAAAGATGGAAGTAGAGTGAAGTTCCTCGAACTGGGGTGGCTTGATTTGTAAAAAATTCTGCCAAGGACAGTCGTGGGGACAGGTCGTGGGCTCCCAGAACCTTCCATACGATCAATTCTATTGCTCTGGGGCTCAGTCCAGTTGTAGTTCACTCACGGTGTTTGTCCCAGAACCTGGCCTGATAACTCCCAGCAAGTTTTCAGAAGTCGTGCTACTGATTACTCCTGAACTGCTGTGCCAGGAACCAAGGGATGCTGAAGGTAGTCCATCAAGGTGGAGAAGATATTTAAACTTCTGTATGGGTTTTAAATAAAAGAAATTTTTTAAAATAAAGTTAAAAAGTAAGCCTCACCAAAATTCAGTGGAAGAATGGACACTGGTAGTCTTGCTTGGCCCTCATGTCGGAAGGCAGCAGTCTTCAGACAGGAGGCTAGAAGTGTGCGATGGCGGATCGGCACATTTTTCCAAAGTATGTGTGGAGACAGTTGTGAAAGCATCAACTTCCAGGTCCTCATTTTCTATAATACACCTTTAAAACTGATACCCTGCAAAACACTCTCATGGTTACTTAACCCCTTTCAAAGTGGCTTTCTCACTTGACAAAAAATAGACTCTTTATCCCCAAATCTTACAGTGGGGCTTTGCCCTGAGGGATCAGAACCTCTGAGCTATCCATCAAAAGGAATACGGAAATAGTTCAAAGAGACATCACCTCTTTCTTATCAAAAAGAAAAAGGCAGGAATGTTAGGGAGAACTTGACACAGGAATGCCATTCTGAAGCATAGCCTCCATCTTAGAACAAGAGTCACCTCATAGTCACTCTGACTCAGCTTGACCTTAAACCCCAGATAATATTCCATCATCATGAAAAGAAAGGAAATCATTATCTGGGACTAGAATCCTGAAAACACCTGATTCAATATAGAACAGTGACCACCTCAAAGAATGGATGTGACTCCACAAGAATCCTTCTCTGACAACCTTCTAGCAATGGGCTAACCTCAAAAATTCCCCTACTCCCTCATACTCCTATAACTTTCTGAGGCTGTAAGCAGAAGAGGGGTCTCGGTCTCCACTGTGCTCCCCTCCACAGATTTGTTCCTGAATAAACCAGTGTAACTGCTGAGCCACCTCTCCTCTCTCTTTATTTCCTTCATTCAGTTCTTTCCTTACAAAAAAGACTCACATCTTCCCTTGGACAAAGAGCAGGCTTGCTACTGCCTGCTGTAAAAGCTGTTCATTTCCCCATCTCAGCTGCAAAGCAACCTACTGCATGTGTAGGGCTCCATCTGGGCCCATACATCTCCCATGGGAAGCAAAGGGAACCAAACAAATTTGCTGGTGCTTATGTTGCTTGTTGTTCTATAAAGTCCTTTGTCTCTGAATCAGGATTTTTGTGTTTTCTGCCAATAACCATGAATCATTAACAGGCTAACTTATTAAAGCATGTAAGCCAAATCCCAAACTCAATAGCTTTGGCAACAAGAATTGGATACCAATAGACACGGTTCTCTGGAACAGGAAGTAAAACATGGGTCAGGATTAGAGATAAAAGAAGTCTCTCTGGGATCCAACAGCAAAAGCCTTCGCTCAAGTGAAGGGTGGGGAGAGAGTCAGGATCTCCTACCATTGTACTTGATAACAAACAAAAGTGGGGTCATGGTTTAGAGGCTGAGCAGTGTGAAAGGTTGCCCAAATGGTACCACAAGTTTGTCTGATTATGAGATAGGGGGCTAGTAGAGAAGCTGGGGCCTTCATCAGGGAGCAAAATATAAATAGAATAAATAAGCCCTGCTGCCCTGGAAGACCTACCCTTATGCTAAAACCAGGCAAGCTTTCAGGGATGATATGACAATGGGGGCAGCAACACAACACCCAGCATCCCCCCTAAAAAAATTAAGGTGGACTGCTTTTAAAAAGTTACTTCTGGGGGATAGGAAAGGTAGCAGAATACAACAATTACTAATAGGGCATTATGTAAAATTGTGGATGTGTAACCGACGTGATTCTGCAATCTGCATTTGGGGTAAAATTGGGGGTTCATAACCCACTTCAATCTAATGTATGAAATATGATGTCAAGAGCTTTGTAATGTTGTGAACAACCAATAAAAAAATAAATAAAAAAAAGAAAAAAAAAGAAAGATAAAAAAAAAAGTTACTTCTGTGTAGGTCATGCACTACCAGATCAAAAAGCATAACTCCTATAGCCCCTCTGCAGTCTCCACATGCCCAGCAGGCAGGCTGGCTGGCTTCCCCCCTGATCTTTCAGCCCAGGGTGATGAGGCGAAGGAGTAAGATTAGCAGAGTTTCCTGATGGCTGTCATATGCTCCAGTTCTTGACATGCCTGTGTTAGATTTCTCTGGTTCCTGTAGGGGAAAGCTACCCAGATTCAACAGTAGGGCTCCATGTTTTATAGTAGGAAGCAGTGGGACAAGAGCTTGCACTCAGACCCAAGTGTTAGAGAAAACTCTCCCATTCAGGGGTGATAGTGGGACTTGAGGATCACTCCTCAAGCCACTTCCATTTTCCCCTCCCAAGTGGTCTGGCAAGAACAGTAAGGAATCCAGAGAAGGAAATCCCAGCTTTATTTTCAAATGATTGCAGCCCAGGTACTCAGGTCATTTTCACCATCACAGTGCCACCTGCTGGAAATGGCCACCACACACACCCCTTTTGAAAAACCAATTACTCTGTTATCCAAGGCTTGGCACTCTTCAGACTGAAATTCTCATTTGTATGGAGACAAGTAGAACCAGATGATTTTTAAAAACAGGAAGAGTCTAAAAGGCATTGCTAGCCAAATGGAAATTGTGTACTTAAGAGAGCAGTCATCCCCTGGTCCTAAGCAGCAGCATCTGAGTTTTATATGAAAAACTGACAGTTATGGGATTGGGAGAAACCCACTAAGGCAGAGATGTGGATCAATGGGTACTACCAGTCTCAGAGATTCCCCTAAATGCCTGGGCCTCGTTCACTAATTGCTTAGCTAAGTTTTACCTGATAGGGTTCATTGGGCTGCTGTGGCTGTGTAACCACAGGAACAGCATGTAAACGGAAAGTGGACACCACTGCTCTGCTCTATAGGCAAAGAGCTCAAAGCTGTCCCTTTCCTAGTCTGGTTAACATGGCCCTGGATGAGCCTTCCCACATTTTACTGAATTGAGCTGTTGTGAATGGCCTTGTTGCTTGGTTTATCACTTAGAAAAGTACACAGAAAATTAAAGACACATTCTTTGGGGCCATAAGCTAAGGAAGCAAATCTTACCTGCTATCTGACAGTTGGGTAAATTCATGTGATTATTGAAGGTGGGGACCTGTTCTCTGATCAGAATGGTTGGCACCAAGATGCTGGCCAAACATACACCATTCAGAAGCCCCTTCCTGCTCTGGGTCAACAGATAGCATGGGACCTTTGACACCTATTATAGAAGCTACTCTTGGTGCCTGTTTAGGTTTGGATTTGAAATGTCCCCTGAAGACTCATGTGATGAAGGATTGATCCCCAGGTGCATCAATGTTCAGAGGTAAGAATTTAGAGGAATGATTGGATCACGAAGGCTCTGACTTCATCAGATTAATCCATTGAGGGATTCATAACTGAGTAGACTACTGGGAGATAGTGGAAACTGCAGGTGGGACTTGTTGAAAGGAGTGGATTCTTGGGAGCATGCCCTTAACTCCTTTATCCCTTTGTCTGCTTTCTGGTCACCACCAGGTGACTAGCTTTGCTCCTTGACTTCTTTCTACTATGATGTTTGGTCTCACCATAGGCCCAGAAATAAAGGAACCAGCTGACTATGGACTGAAACCTCTGACACCATGAGCCAAAATAAATTTTTACTCCTTCAAGTTGTTTTTTGTTAGATATTTTGTTAACAGCAGCGAAACACTAACACGGGGCCTCACTTCTGTCCACACTTTTGTTACTGGGGATTGAGCCCAGGGGCATTTTACCACTGAGCTACATCCCCAGTTCTGTTTATTTTTTTTTATTTTGCTACCAGGTCTCACTGTTTCTGAGGCTGGCCTTGAACTTGTGATCCTCCTGCCTTAGACTCCCAACTTGCTGGGATTATAGGTGTGCACCACTGCCCCTGGCCTCTGTCCACACTTTTTCAGTTTACTGTGTGCCTGATCCAGTCCAACCCATAGACTCAGGCCACATCCTCTGGCCCTCTGGTCCTAGAAACTACACTGTCTCATATTTTAGGGTTTCCAGGCCCTCTGCAGTCTACCATCATTGTGCCTTTTGTTGCAAAGACCACTCAACATTGGGTCTGTAATCAAGGTGTTCAGTGGACACTCCACACTACCCATTATTGTGATATCTGATTGTCAAGCACTGGAGCAGCCTCATCCAACATCAGTTCTACCTCCTTACCTCCTCTTGGAGGTCAGGAAGACAGTCTAGTCACTGAACATGACCTTCTTCCAAAAAGTTCTTTTCTTCTTGTCCATCTCTTGGGTAATGAGCAGTATGAAAGGGGTGGGTGCTTTACAGACTTATTTTGAAATTTTGAATTTTTTATTTTTTTGGTACTGGGTATTGAATCCAAGAACATTTTACCACTGAGATACATCCCCAGGCCTTTCTTTTTCTTTTTTTCTTTCTTTCTTTTTTTTCTTTTTTTTTTTTTTTTGAGAGAGAGAGAGAGAGAGAGAGAGAGAATTTTTTAATATTTATTTTTCGGTGGACACAACATCTTTATTTTATTTTTATGTGGTGCTGAGGATTGAACCCAGTGCCGTGCACATGCCAGGTGAGCACACTACTGCTTGAGCCACATCCTCACCCCTTGAGCCATATCCCCAGCCCCCCAGGCCTTTTTATTTTTTATTTTGATACAGGATCTAAGTTGCTGAGGCTGACCTTGAACTTGTGATTCTCCTGCCTCAGTCTTCCAGAGTTGTGAGGATCACAGGCATGCATAAACACACCCAGGGAAAAATTAGGATATTTGCCTGACACTTCTTGGCACAATTCTTTTTTCTCTCAATGGCTACTCCAGGCCTGCATGAGTAGCAGACCCTTTTGGTGCAACCCAGCCAAAAGTCTGGCCTAGGAGATTCAAACTTAAATTTTGGTCCAGCCACCAGGATTCTCTTGTTGAATTGACATGGTCATGGAGCACAAAGATAACAACCACTTGATTGAGGACTCTGCTCTCTGGCTCCCCCAAAACATGCCATGGCCAGTTGAACAATGGATATCCACACCCTAAAAACTAAATAAACACACACAAATAAGAAAAAAGGATATCCACATCCTAATCCCCCAAACCCATGAGTATCGGTCTATTATAGCAAAAGGGATTTTACAAATGTGATTAAGTTAAGAATCTTGAGATGGGGAGATGATCCTGGATTATCCCAGTGAATCCAATGTAATCACAAGTGTCCTTATAAGAAGGAGTCCAAGAGTGATTTCATTATAGAAGAAGGTGATATGATGATGGGGAGCAGAGGGACAGAGAAAATGCCAAGAGCTATTTTACTATAGAAGAAGGTGATGAAGCTAACCTTCAACCCTAATTGCAGATGCCAACTTACTTAATGCTTTAAAGATGGAAGAAGGGGGCTGGGGCTGCAGTTCAGTGGTAAAGTGCTTGCCTCGCATGTGTGAGGCACTGGGTTCGATCTTCAATACCACATAAAAATAAAGATACTCTGTGCTCATCTACAAATAAATAAATGTTTAAAAAAAAAAAGGTGGAAGAAGGGGCCGTAAACCAAGGAATACAGCACTAGAAGCTGGAAAAGGCCAGGGAATAGGTTTTCTTTTAGTAAGGGCATGGCCCTGCAGACACCCTAGTTTCAGGCCAGGGACACCTATTTCAGATTTCTGACATCTAGAACTACAAGAGGGTACACTGGTGTGATATTAAGTAATTAATGTATGGTGATTTGCTATGCAGCAGCAGCTGCATAAAAGTGGGGGTGTAACAGGTCTTTGTAGATATATTCCCTTATCTCACTCTTACCTGACCAGTCTGGATAAAAGGTTCAGATGCAGATAGGGAGCGACAGGAGACAAGGCTGTTGGGATTTGAGGCACTAAGTTTCAGGCCATGGAAGGAAAGCAACTACTCCAGCCCCTTAGGGAACCACAGTTCCTACTACTCCCCTAAACTTTGCTCAGGTAGCTATAACAAAATACCACAGACTAGGGCTAGGGTTGTGGCTCAGTGGTAGAGCACTTGCCGAGCATTTGATTCCTGACACCACAGAAAAATAAAGAAATAAAATAAAGGTAGTGTGTCCATTTGGAGGCTGGAAGTTCAAGGTCAAGATACTGGCTGATTTGATAGTGAGGGGTGCTTCTTGGCTTGCAGTTTTCAAACAGCAGAGAAAGAGAGAGAAGAGAGCTCTTTCTTGTCTTTTCTTACAAGGCCACTAATCTCATCACGACCTAACAACCTTCTGAAGGCCCCACCTCTAAGTACCATCACACTGGGGGCTATGAATGGAGCTGGACATGAACATTTAACTCATAACAGACCCTGGGAAATGTGGGGAGGAGAATCACTTCATAATCTCTTTGTTGGGATCCAGCTCCTCAACCTGGTAAATACCATCACAATGCTCTGAGTCAATCTACAGTCTTGACTCTGTGGGTTTGCCACCCCCCAGCCCGCGTGCAATGGAAAAAAAAAATGTGGATGAAGTATGTCACCATCAAATCCTCTCAACCTCCCACCCCCTACCCAATAGGAACACAAATACCTTGTTTTGGATTCACTGATATAATTTCATGTGTTTCTCCTGATACCCAAGCATCCCTGAGTCAGCAAATCCTGTTGCCTCTACCTTCCAAGTGTATCCTGAATTCAATCAGGATTCCCTGAGCTGCGGAGAGGGTCATGCAGTCAAAGTAGCAACAGCACTGGAAGCTCTGTGAGGGCAGCTAAGTGAAGGGGGCAAGTGGGCACTAAAACCCAACCTCAGCTGCTGAAGCAATGTGTTTCAATGTGCTCAAAGGCAGGTAGGTAGCTCCGGGCCTGAGTCATCTCCCACCTCCACCCCTACTGCCCTGGTCCAAGCCGCATTCATATTTCATTTGGATTACAAAAATAGCTCCAGCATCCCATGCTTCATCTTCTGCTCCCCAACTGCCAATTTCCATACATCAACCTGAATGACTCTTTACTTCTTAGTTTATGCCTTGTTTTTTTTTTTAATGATCCTTTCAAAGTATGAGTCAAAATCATGTCACTCTATTTGCATTTCACTCAGACTGAAAGCCAAAGACCTTCTCATGGCCTATGTGGCTTCCAGTGCTGTTGCTACTTTGACTTCATGGCTTATTACTCTCCCTTTAATTCATTCCTTCCTGCCACTTTATTGTTATTCCTGGAATATATCTGCTTCAAGACCTTCACCCTTGTCCTCTCTGCTTGGAATACTCTTCACCAGATATCCTCATGCCTTTCTCCTTCACTCCATTCAGATCTCTACCCTTCCATGTTAAACAGCACTTGCCAATCCCTCTTAATATCTTCATGTATTGTTACTGTCTGCTTTCTACAATCAGAGTATAAGCTCCATGAGGTCAAAACTTTGTTTTGTTCAATGTTATCTCCCCAGCACCTGGAACTGTGCCTGCCACGTAGTAGACACTCCTAAATATTTGTTAAATGAATGTTGGATGAATGGATGGATAACCACTAACACACCTCAAGAGGAACAATTGCTTGACAACACCACAGATAGAACCAAGTGGTGACCCAGGTTGGACTCTCTCCTGCAGGTCTCACTGCATTCTTACCTTTTCTTCTCAGACCCTCTGATCTATTCCCCACCAGCCTAGTTACCTCCACCCAATGGAAGGAAAAGTTAAAACAACAGACTGATGCACTATGTGTAATTTTGTTGGAAGCTAAAAAGAGAATGGAGAGCTAACTTGAGTGGTTTTTTGTTGGTTGGTTGGTTAGTTTGATTTGGTTTGGTACTGGGGAATGAATCCAGGGGTGCTTCGTGGTGGTGGGGGGTATGTATATGTGTGCACGTGCCCTTAGCACCACAGAGATGGAATTCAGGGGCACTCTACCACTGAGCCACATCCCCAGCCCTATTTTATATTTTATTTAGAGACAGGGTCTCACTGAATTCCTTAGCACCTTGCTTTTGCTGAGGCTGGCTTTGAAGTCATGATCCTCTTGTCTCAGCCTCCCAAGTCACTGGAATTTCAAGTGAGTGCTACCATGCCCAGCTGTAGTCTTTCTTTCTTTAATACATGTATTTTTAAGAAGTGTTTAGTAAGTTTACTTCTGAAGCATGTACAATCAACTGATTCAATTTCATAAGTTTCACAATGATCACTGCTTAGGAGTTATATAATTATTTGACCAATGTTGCAAAAGCATTTGGAATAACAAAAAGGCAAAGGAGCACTTTTATGTGAGATAGCAATGCAAACTATCAAAGGTTAACATTAAACTGTTTCTTATCTTTTTATTGTAGCCTTCAAATTCAATGCTGTACTCCTTAGAAGCTGCCTACATTTTTCCTGACCTTATTTTTTCTAAAGAGAAGTTAGGCATATTTACTTTTCTATGAAAACTCAGTTGGTCCAGATCTCCTAAGTTTTTCACTGGAGAGTAGAATGAGATTAACTCTCTTTTAACTTCTCCTTGCCTAGAAGATCCCTCTCCCTAGGGATTTTTTCTGATGGCTTCCTTTGAAGGTAGTTGGTCCTTCATTCAGACTCCTAAGTGGGGAAATTGCCTAACTCCCTTGTAAGTCATCTTCATCATCAGAAAGTATCTCCTGGTACCAGACTAGGCTTTACCAGATACAAGTCTCTACCTGCCTTCTAGGGGCTTAAACTTCAGATGAAGGTACGGAGATATACTAAAAGAGCCAGATCAGTAAACTAGAGAGGCAGCAGAAGGGACAGCATATGTAACTTGCTGGGGTATTCACTCAAAAAATTATTTAGGTGCTAATGTGTTAGGCACCATGTTGAGTCACAGGGGATAAAGTTATAAACAAATGTAAGGTATTAGTCCTTTAAAGCGTGAGAAAGTGAGGCGTGTGAAAACACAAAAGGGCCAGTGCAGCTGAAGCATGAGAACCAAAGCCTGGAAAAGCTGAGGCACGGCAGGGTTGACAAGCAGGGGCCAGATCACGCAGTGCCTTGCAGGGTGTGGTCCGAAATCTGGATTTCGTTCTACAACAGCCTTCAGAACGGGGCATCCTTACCCCAATTTTACTCATGAGGAAGATCAGGTTGGGGGCGCAGACGAGAGGCACAGCGGCGTCACCGAAAATCGGCTCGAAAACCAGTCGAGCTCCGGGACCTAGAAGCCGCTCGCGGCGGGCGCGGGCAGGGACTGGCCCCGCGCGCCACGCGGACACTGGGCATGCGCGGCTCGCCGACGGAAGCCGGGAAGGAAGGGGGCGGGGCCGACTCTGGCGGGCGCGGGGAAAATGGCGGCGGCGAACGGGACCGGAGGAAGCAGCGGGATGGAGGTGGATGCAGCAGGTAACGGGCGGTGCGGGCGGCTTCTGGAGACACCTTTCCGGGGTGCGTTAAGGCCGTCCTCGACTCCTGGGAGAAGCGACATCTCTCCCCGGGTAACTTGCGGGAAGGATGTACGGCCCGGGCTCTGCCGTTCCCCACTCCCATCTCCAGGGAAGAACGTGGGGCGCGGACTCTCACCCTTTTTCCTTTTCCTCCGCCTTTAGTAGTCCCCAGTGTGACGGCCTCCGGAGTGACTGGGAGTGTTTCAGTCGCTCTTCATCCCCTTGTCATTCTCAACATCTCAGACCACTGGATCCGCATGCGCTCCCAGGAGGGGCGACCTGTGCAGGGTGAGTGTTCTGCATAACACCCAATGCAGCTCCTTGGTCTCCTCCTTCACTCTTTCCCCCTTCCTTTACTGAAGCTAATCCCCCCCCACCCCTAAATCACTGTTTCTCCAATATTTGGTTCACACTGGACCTCAGACCCTCAGGTGATTAGGGAAAATTTTAAGATTCCTTACCCTCATCTCCTACATGTTGTTCTCTCCCTAGTGATTGGGGCTCTGATCGGGAAGCAGGAGGGCCGAAATATTGAAGTGATGAACTCCTTTGAGCTGCTGTCCCACACCGTGGAAGAGAAGATTATCATTGACAAGGAATATTATTACACCAAGGAGGAGCAGTGTGAGAGGGGAACAGAAGTGGGGAAGAGGGTGGGAGTTTAAAAAAGAAAAGTTCAAGGTGGACAATATCAAGAGGGCTGGGAAGGAATAAACAGGAGAGAAGATTTAGAACAGGAGGGAAGATTAAGGGAGAGTAGCTCTCAGAAAAAGAACACATTCAGGTATCCCCCACAAGAAAAGTGAAAAATGAAAGAAGCCTGGGTAGAAAAGAGTAATTGTTCTAAACCTAGCCACGAATTGAGGAGGGAGGGAGAAATTGTGGAAATAAATCAGGAGCTTCAAACTAAGGAAGGATGGTTTAAGGGAATACTGTGTGCTCTGGCCCCTTCCTCTCCAGTTAAACAGGTATTCAAGGAGCTGGAGTTTCTGGGTTGGTATACCACAGGGGGGCCGCCTGACCCCTCCGACATCCACGTCCATAAGCAGGTATACACACTCACATGTGCATGCTTGGGCAGAGAATAGAGGATGAGGGGAAGAAGAAAGATGAGGTGTTGACTTCCCTGTGCATGACTCTCTTCTAGGTGTGCGAGATAATTGAGAGCCCCCTCTTTCTTAAGTTGAACCCTATGACCAAGCACACAGATGTGAGTATTAATGACCCCAGGCTTGCTTGTCATTCTTGTCTATCATTGTTCTTATTTTGTATCCTCATCCCATGTTATGTTTTACTGTGACATCTCTTCTCTATTGGGGAATGTCAGAGTTGAATCTCCATGCTGTCACCTATAAGCTGTGACTTTGGGCTAGTCACTTAAGCTCTGAGAGGCATTTTCATGTCAGATTGGGATTATCCCTATCTCACCAAGTTATTGGGGAAATTTGATAAGAAAATGTGTGAAAGAACCCAGTTCAACTTTTGGCACATAGTGAGGTTCAGGAGCTAATAGCTGTTCTTCATTTGTCATTTACAGCTTCCCGTCAGTGTTTTTGAGTCTGTCATTGATATAATCAATGGAGAGGTAATACCTGACCCTTCAACCTTCAAATCCTGCTTTTGTCCTATTTCCTGCTTTTGACTCTCTCTCTGTGGGATGTTCTGCCCTGTAGGCCACAATGCTGTTTGCTGAGCTGACCTATACTTTGGCCACAGAGGAAGCTGAACGCATTGGTGTAGACCATGTTGCCCGAATGACAGCAACAGGCAGCGGAGAGAACTCCACTGGTAAGGGAGGTGATTTCTTTGAAGCAGGGATGCAAGGTGTGACCATATGCCTTCTTACCCTTCATCTGTCCCCCTGTAGTGGCTGAACACCTGATAGCACAGCATAGTGCCATTAAGATGCTGCACAGCCGTGTCAAGCTCATCTTGGAGTATGTCAAGGCCTCTGAAGCAGGTAGGGCAGGTGCCTTCCTGGCACTCATCCTTTCTTTCCCTCCTGAGGAATGGACAGCGTCCATATCAGTGCAGCCTCTTTGTGCCCTTAGGAGAGGTCCCCTTTAACCATGAGATCCTGCGGGAGGCCTATGCTCTCTGTCACTGCCTCCCAGTGCTCAGCACAGACAAGTTCAAGACAGACTTTTATGATGTGAGTGTAAAATCCCATGTGGGGAGGTGGGGTTTACACCTTTTTGCAGGCACATGTGAGGGACCCCCTGGGGAACTGGTTCTTTTATTCCCTCCCAGCAATGCAACGATGTGGGACTCATGGCTTACCTCGGCACGATCACCAAAACTTGCAACACCATGAACCAGTTTGTGAACAAGTTCAACGTTCTCTACGACCGACAAGGCATCGGCAGGCGAATGAGGGGGCTCTTCTTCTGAGGGTACTTGAAGGGATCATACACAGGGGTCAGACAACTGCCCCAAAGGGGCCGGGCACTACACTCCCTTCAGAAACTGCTGTCATTAATAAAAGGAGCAGCCCCTACGTACCCCTTCCAGTGGCTTTGTCCTCTATTAGGCACCACACTGGTTTCTACCTTGGGTCCTGCTTAGAGGCAATGCATTTTATTATCAGCTCTTCTTGACTCCCTTCAGTGACTGGGTTCACTGCTACTTAAGATTCTCCTTAGTTCTGTTAGGTGGACTAGATTTATATTAAGGCTGCCGCCTTCCACCTGAGTGGTCTCCTAGGACATCAACTTATATAGGCCAACCCTATAAACATGACAAGTGACTCCTTTCCCAAGCTAACTTTTACTGAAAGTACTTTTCACAAAAAGGGAGGGAAGGCCATTAAAAACATTTATTATGGACAACTCAAAAGCTTGAATCCTCTGTGAATGATACCAGGAAGGAGTGCTTTTTCAATTTGTGTTTCATCCACATGGTGCCTCAACCCCATGAGGCAGAGGGACTAGTTAGTATCCACATTGAGAAGATGAGATTCAGGAAGGGGTCTAAAGACTGGAATCAACATTATGTAATTACTTGTGCCAAGTGTTAAGTTTGTAAATGTTACCCTTAAATAGTTTTAGGTAGAGTTGAGGACTAAGGATGAATGGTAGCAGACACTCTTGCTGGATTCTTGTGCCTGGCAGATAGAACAGGTACCTTACATGATTTATCAGATGAATAGAATAGAACAAGCACAAATGTGAATGGGATATAAATGTGAAAACCCCACAATGTTGTGTTTTAACTGAAGTCAGGCCTAAACTAAAAGGTGACAACACTTTATTAGCAAAAGGAATAAAACAAGTGCATCAATGGGAAGAAGGGGTCTCCTTCCCCTCCAGGGAGTCATTACATTTTCAGAAGAGCAAGCAGGTCAGCATAATCCTGGGTGGGGCCCAATGTCTCAGGCAGATAGCAGTTAAACAAAGGTGATCTTTGTCCGGGAGGTATTGACCTGCCAGACATTCAATTCCTCATACTCATCCAGAGCTGCCTGGAATTGGGCAGGTGTGAAACCACGTGATATGCAGCGCTGCTCTGCCTCGGAAAACCGGACACTTCGGCCCCCTGAGACCAATTCACGGATAGTGGCAAATATCACATCTGCTGGCCTCTGGGTCCTGAAGGAAATGTGCGTGTGAAGAATTAGAGTACAAACCATCTGGATAGCAACAGAGATGGTGGCCAGTGAATTCTGAGGCCAATTTTGTGCACTTGTGGATACAGAAACCACAAAGATAAAGTGACCTGCTCAAGAAAGCCACAGTAACCCAATTCTATCCTTCATGAAGCCACTCACCTAGTTGTTTGCCCCTTGTCGCCTAGAAGTGAGTCCTTTGACATCTCCATTAGCCGTATGGCTTCATTCACATCTTCCTTCTCCACTGTGTCCACCATTCTCAGGCGTGCCTAAGGGGAAGGCAGGGGAGAGAGATGGGGACAGGAGGAGGGGAATGAAACAAAATTAGGGACAGCCTCCTTGTTCCATCTTTAAGGCAGGGCAAGCCATGCATTGCCTACTCAATAGAACAAGGATGGGGACCCCTGCCTGCCCTCCACATCCGCAGTGTTGGGCCGGCACTGTCAGACCGAGACAAGTGCAATGCCCAGGGCAGCGTCCAGCAATTGCCCAAGTCTCCGCCTCTCAACACTGGCCAGTCCCGGTGTTCAGCTGTCCTGTGAGGGAGACCAGACCCTTCTGAACTCCACTGGGCTCCCCACCATGACAGATGGAGCCTTGGGAGCTCAGCCAAGGAGGCGATTGGCAGAGGGGTGTGTCCTGGGGGCTCGGGAAGTGCTAGCTCAGCAGTAGGTCAGGTAATCACACTACCTGCACGAACAGCACTTTGGAGCCCCCAGGACCAAGGTCCAAGATGTGAGGACAGAAACGAAGGTTTTATAGCACAGGATGTAGGACACAGGGAATGAACTGAACCCACCCATCCATCAGTGAGGCTGAAGCAAGAAGAGAAGGCCTTTCCCTCCATGGGCGCTGTGCATGCCCTGCTGGAGCAGCAAGTACCCACAGTGCGGTAGCACGGAGAGGACCACTATCTGCACTGTCAGCACTTTAGCCCCAGCAGGGCCGGTGGGAGGGAGGAGGCAGCAAGAGGATTGTGTTAAGGCAAACTGCCAAGTAGGGATCAAAAACTGACTGCCATCCAGTATGATAGGGACTGGGCACTCACCAGAGCAGTAGAAAGTCGGAGAATAGCCAGCAGAGTCCGAGCAGATGTATAGGTGGCATCCTTACTGGCCCAAGCCTCTCGCCTCATCTCCACATATGCTGCTGTGATATAGTCAGCCAGAGACTCAGGCACTGTAGGCTGCTTCTCTCTGCACATAGCTATGTACCGTCTGTGGGAGAAAAGGTTCATGGGGAAGCAGAAAAAGGAGATGGAAATGGAGTAGAGGGGGCATGTGTTCTATCTGGGACAAGGGTCCCCCATTTAAGAAAATTCTTGTAAAGGACTTTATTAAACAGAAAAAAAGAAATCAATGGATGATTATTTGCTTGGCTTGAGTATCACTGAAAAATTTCTCCCAAAGTAGAGCTGTCAGTGCATTTCAAGTTATTTCCGACTTTTCAGGAAAAAAGGCCTTTTAAAAAATAAGACAAATCCACCTGTCATAAGAAAGGATCCAACGAATATCTAAAACAAACAAAAATCCAGTCCCCTGAGAGTTTTATGACATAGCTAAAAAGAACAAAAACAATCTTTGTTTAAAGAAAATCATTTAATAGGTCAAAAGGAATAAAAACCTGAGGATAGGTGGGGGGGTGGCTCTAGAAAAGAGTTATACAGTGTCTGGGGAGTAGGATCCAGCAGAGGTGGTAAAGTAAGGCAGGATCTGAAGATGCATACACTATTCTCATGAAGTCAGGCTGGAGGAGGTAAACAGGGACCTAAGACTCACTGTTATTATTATTAGGTTACGTTAGATTACATCAAAAGAGTAGCAAAAAACACCCAAGACTAAAAGCTTTTCAGGGAACATATGGCCCAAGACACAGTCATGTACTAGGGACTTGCCGAGGAACACCCACCCCTACCTAGCCCTCCTACCTCATAAGCTTCATGTCCAAAGGTTCGAACTGGGAAGGGGGCTGCCGGCTGTGCTGGTGCACATAGGTGATGTGCTGGGCCAACCTGGGAAGAATGGAGGCAAGGAGTAATGCATTTTAGGGGTATATGCCAAAGTCCTGACTTCAAAAATCCCTCAGTTGATTCCTTCTGCTTCTCCCTCAAAGGCAAGGTCAGACTTTCCAGGAAACCCTCATCAGCATCTTAGGCCTCACACTAAGAACTACAGACCAGCCTTGCTATAAGAGGGGAAGGCTCTGGAGTTACTACAACTAGAAGTTGGGGGATTTTCTGATTTCACCTCCCTCACTCCCTCTAGACTTAAAAAGAGGGGTCTCTCTGGATGTGAAACTTCATTCACCGAAGGTCATTGTCTCTGTCAGGCCGGTCCTGGATCAGCCAGAGGAGGTCAAATCGGGATAGCAGTGCAGCAGGAAGCTGTATGTTCTGCTCCAGGCTTCGGCGGGGATTATAGCGCCCATAGGCAGGGTTGGCGGCAGCCAGGATAGAGCAGCGGGCATTGAGTGTAGTAAGAATGCCCGCCTTGGCAATGGAGATGGTCTGCTGCTCCATGACCTCATGGATGGCTGTGCGATCAGCCTCAGCCATCTTGTCAAATTCGTCAATGCAGCACACGCCCTGGTCAGCCAGCACAAGGGCTCCACCCTCTAAGGTGAATTCTCCGCTCACACTGTCTCTCAGCACAGCTGCTGTTAGCCCCACTCCAGAGGAGCCCCGGCCTGTTGTGTACTGGCCTGGAAAAAAAGCAGCAAATATGTTTTAGAGGAAGGACAAGGAAGGGAGCAAGCATAGAGCAAGGACAGGGGATGGGCCAGTGAAGCAAGGCCTGCACTGGAATTGCTCCTTCAGCTGAGGCCTTTTGGAGGTGGCTAAAGAGCTATGCAATGCTGTGGGGTTACGTCCCTTTTCCATCAACCCTCACAGGGAGACCTGTTCTCCCAGCCAAACTCCACCTTTTGAATGGGATTGCACTCTATCCCTACTCACTGCGGGGTGCCAGACGATCAATGTAAGATAAGAGCTGAGACTTGGCCACACCAGGATCCCCCATCAGGCAGATGTTGATGTTACCTGGAAGAAAAGAAAGAAGTCAAATGACCATTCTCCTAAGTATGCTGTCCAACAAAGACCACTTCTCAGGTCTGCCTCCTTTCCTGTTATTCCTTCTAAGCTTCCCTGTACCCATAAGGCCAAGACACCAACTCTTATTTTGTGATATTAAGAGACAATGAACCTTACCACCCTTTTTTTCCTCCCACATAATTTTATCCACCTGAGCTGCTGCGTCCTCTTCCTGCTTACCCCTGATTTTCATGCCTCGAGGAGACTGGTCAACACCACCAACAAGAAGCAACAACAGTGCTTTCTTCACATCCTCGTGCCCATATATCTCTGGGGCAATTGAAGCAGCCAGCTTTTCATAGAAATCCTCCTCTGCAAGGAAATTAGAATATATTCTGGGCCTAGAAAGACACTCAAATCCCCACTCCTTTCCCTGACCCCTTACCTGCAATCTGCTTTAGCTCCTCCCTGCTCAGCTCTCCAGCCCCAGCCTCATCATCCTCACTCTTATTCATCTTCACAATTCGATGGGCTTCCAAGTAAGTTTCCGAGAGTAAACCCTTAGACAGGAAAACGCTAGGATGTGAATGAAATCTGTTTAACTTGCCCCCACCCAATTCCCTAAATTTCTTGACAAAACCCTCTGGGGGGTGGGGGAAGGGATAAAAAAAATGGGTGAAGAGGAAAAGGACTGTTTTCTCTTCATTTGAAACTTCTCTTCTCACCTGTACCACCTGTCGGAACCCGGAGCGCAAGACTGGTAAGAAAATACCAGTGACACTGACGTGATCTCCAGGCTGGGCAATCCTTGTATTCTCTCCTTCCACTAGCACTGTGATGCCACGAGGGATGTTTCCCACAGGCACTTGGTCACTCTAGAAGTGGAAGAGTACATGAAACAAAAGGGGAAAAAAATTTACAAAGAAAATCCACAGTGACCTGACTTTCCCTAGGCACTCTAAGGCTTTTCTCAGCCTGCCCACCTTTAACTACACTACAAAAGAGAAGAATCCTTTACCTTTCCAACTCAATCAGAAAATTCCAGGTAAACCTCCCTCCTGCTCTAGGTGATCTCTCTGTCTTATCTTTTTTGGCTTTTCTTTCTTCCTGCCTTTCAGGAGTTGACTGTAGGATGCAAGTGGACCCTGTGTTCCACCTATCTTGAGCCACATACCCCAAACTCACATGTTCTTGCATCTTCATCTCCTGGAATTTGATAAATTTGGAGCCACGGGTCTGCAGATACAGCCGCCCTCCTGAGCGGTTGGTCTGGCACTCCTGGCTTGGGCACATGATCAAAGGCATGAAAGTTGGGGACTGGATCTAGGATGTAAGAAAGCACCAATGGAAATCAGAAGAGCCACTTATCACCATCACTTGAATCATTTCTTCCCTACAGAAAGTATACTAGAAGTATCAAGTATTCCTTAAAGCTACTCTTTAAAAAAAAAAAAAAAAAAAAAAAAAGAGAAAGAGAAAGAGAGAATTTTTAATATTTATTTCCTAGTTTTCGGCAGACACAACATCTTTGTTTGTATGTGGTGCTGAGGATCGAACCTGGGCCGCACGCATGTCAGGAGGGCGCGCTACCGCTTGAGCCACATCCCCAGCCCCTTAAAGCTACTCTTGGTCAATAATCACAACCACCAAGAAAGGAAAACAGGAAGAAAACTATATACTTAAAAAAAAAAAAAAAATAGAGTAAATACATTAGCATCTTTCAACAATAACCAGAGAACAACAGATCAATACCAACCAACAAAAATACCATTCAGAAAAACAAGGAATGTTAAATGCTTTCCTAATCCATGTTGCAGACATACCGGCTGATAGGTCTCTGCCCCACACTGATCACAAGTGTAAGTGGCGACCACCATCCTGGGTTTGACTTCAGAAACACGAGTGACAATTCCACGAACAGTTACCAATTTCCCCACAGAGTCCGCCCGTACTTCTCGGATCACACGAGGTTTATTGCTGCTTGGACCTTGAAAATACAGCTCACTAAGGAAGGAAAAATCACCATCAGCAAGGCCCTAAGGAACAAGTCCCTGACCTTTTCCCATAGAAACACTCACAATCTACGCATGAGCTCAGGAGGGTATTGGTTCTGGGGGTTTCGGATAGCCCCAGGATCCCGGCTACGCTGCTCCATCATCAGTCTGTGCTCAATGTAAACATCCAAAACATCTTTATTTACCACCTAGGAGAGAAGGAAGACAGCAAATATGAGCAGCAGGATGGGGAGAGAACACAGAGGGCCCCAGGCAGAGCTAATACTTCTCCTTTCTAACACTTCAAAACCATCAGGATCCTCTCAGAGGCTTCAATTCCTTGGTCTGCTGTTCCTCCAGGCACTCACCTCCCTTTCCTTGTACTGGGGTAGCAGCTCTTGTACAGCATCGGCAAATAGCCTCGCATAGCGCTTGGCATTCTCACAAATTGAGTCCACAAGCTCAGGGTCATCCTCAGCTACGTCATCCAGGTCCACATACATTGCCACTTGTTCCCGATGAGCCAGTTGAACCTGGTGTGGGAAAGGGATAGCAACACCTCAGGGCCAAGTTTATCTTGTTCTTATGCAAAAACCATTGCAGTGGGCTCAGCGCAGTCTCTGGGCCTCCACAAGCTAGAAAGCAGCACAACAGCAATAGTCACTTCTCAGCCCCCAAATAATAATCTCCCAACTTCTGAAAACTTCCTAGTCATTATCAGTGTAGTATGATATTCACTTATCAAATATCAAGTGCTAGACTGAATAGGTCACTTACACACTTGCCAAAACAAGCCACAAAACCACTAAGCATCTTAAGCTCTACCCCATTCCCCACTCCCTTCTCCTAATTTTTGACTTACCAACTGGTTCCCATACTTGAACTGCTTCTTCCCAAATTCCTCATCCTGGTAAAACTCTTGTAGGAACTTCTTAACCTTTTCTACAACGTAAACGTGAAATCAAGAGGAGCAATCTTTCACCCCAAATTCCTACCAGAAACCTAAGAAACCCACTTCCATATTTAACAGGACCCACGAACTAATTAATTACGTGAACATTTAAGTAAGCCTATACAGTTCTTCCCAAAGAGAGCAGGACTCCTTTTCACATGTATGCTTTTACCTGGGGAAGAATATGGGGCCCCGGGCAGTTAAGAACTACAGCATTCTTCCCGAATGGCCTCCCACACCTTCACAACACCCTCGGGTATCAAAGTTCTCAGCTCTCCTTCCACTCACAAGACTCCCCTTTACCCTCGGCTTCCCTAGACCTCAGCTCTCGCCTGCACCTCCGCCACCAGAGTGGCCCTCCACCCCACCCCCGCTCCCGCCACTGCTTCCGCTCTTAGTAAACAAAGAAGCACATGGGCCCGGATTCCAACCGCTTCACCGCTCGGGATTCCTCCGCCCGAAGCCGGAGCCCGTCCAGCGATTGGCCAGCACGCCAAGGGCCACTCAGTCCCACCCCACTGCCGCCTCTCGCGGTCTCGCGCTAAATCCCCGAGTCCAGGCACGCCCCCACCCTCAGCCGCTCGCTCCGAGGCCACCGCGCGGAAGAACACTGTTTACACACTACACTCCCTCCAACTGCAACGCGCAACTTCCGCCCGCCTCCACTTCCGCTTTGGAGGGCGGCAGAAACCAGCCAATCGCAGGTCGCAGCGGCCCCTGCCTGCCCGCCCCCGGGACTTCGGCGCGTCTCCGAAGGACGCGCGAACTCGCGAATGCCCCAAGGCGCCAAGGGAGGTGGGCCCTGGGTCCCCGTCCCTGAGCCGAGGACCCTTTGATACGGTTCCCAGCGGCCCGGGTCTCTTCTGGGCGCGAGAGACCCTCCCCTCTGCTGCCTCCCATCCTGCTCTCGCCCCCCCCCACGACCCCAGCACCAGTCTTGGGCGGTACTACCCGCTCTTTTTCGATCCCGATGCTTCCCACGCGCCTCCCCGACACTGTTTGCCTCAATCCCGCTGCCACCTGGCTCTGTCTCCGGCCTCGCGCGTCCCAAGGTCCGAAGACCCTGGTCCCCAAAGATTCCAGCTCACGCCAACAGGTGTTTGCCGAGTCGTCCCACGCAGGATCCCTTCCCAGAGTTGCAGCACACTACCTTTTTCGAGCGCGTAGTCCTTAAGTGCCATTGCTGCTAGGGGCCGTGCAGCAGCAGTTGGCAGGTTCAGGAGTTTCACTCCTGGGAGCAAAGAACGGCGGTGAGGCGGAGTGTGGCCGACCAACCGAAATTGGCGCGAAACGTCTCTCCCCACGTGACCGGCGCCGCCGCGGGCGGGCCAATCGAAGTGTAGGGTCCTCCAGTACTCCCGTCCGTCGCAGGCCACCACCTCAGCCAATCACCAGGCGACCCTGGTCTGAGTGACGGGGAGGTGGTGGGCGGTTGTGGGGACTCGCCCAGCCGGGAGGGACTGGCGCCGGGTTTCCCGCGGCCCGAGCTGGTGAGGGAGGTGGGGAGTCCTTCTTAAAGGGCCAGCCCGTGCGCGTTCTTTTGTTCCGGGGCAGCAGGGCGGGGCAGGCCCAACTTTCTTCGTCTTCTGGTTTTCTTTCCCGAACGGCCATGATTTCCCAGTTCTTCATCCTGTCTTCCAAGGGGGACCCTCTCATCTACAAAGACTGTATCCTTGACCCGCTGGGCGGGATGGAACGGCTGGGTGGAAGTCTAGCCCAGAGCCAGTCTGTGGCCCACTCCTTAACTATCCTTCTACCCGGCCAGTCCGCGGGGACAGTGGTGGCCGAGATGTGGCTGAGCTCTTCTACCGGAAGCTGACGGGACTGCCTGGAGACGAGTCCCCGGTTGTCATGGTAACCACTGGCGGCGCTTGGGCCGGGGCCTGGGGAACGGGGTGGGCGCTGCCTCCCTCGCTTTCAGGGGCTGTTTCCCTGGAGGCTTCCGCTCGGGGGTTACTTTCCTCCAAATACAACTCACGAAAGTTTATTGAGCGTCAACAACATACCAGGCGCAGCGGTGTTTGCGTGTCTCAGTCTTTGACCAGGCGAGGGTAGCACCTGTCATTAACCCCGTATCTATTAGGAAGCAGGCCTTAGGGAGGGTTCAGGGACCCCCTGAAGGCACACTGTTACTGTGACTGGAAGGGACATCCGGGTTCGAGCTGCGATCTCGTGGGTCCTCCTTCACTACAACCCTCTTTTTTCCCCTCCCGCCTCTGCTTCAGCACCACGATGACCGACATTTCATTCACATCAGACACAGCAGCCTCTATTTGGTGGCCACCACTTCCGAAAACATTTCTCCCTTCAGCCTCCTAGAGCTGCTGTCCCGGTGAGAAGGGCTAGGCCAGGCACCTGGGGGTGGGGGCCTGCAGGAGGAAGATTTATTTATGAACAGTATGCCCTGATTCTTCAGGTTAGCCACTCTCTTGGGGGACTACTGTGGCTCCCTCAGCGAGGGGACCATCTCTCGCAATGTGGCTCTTGTCTATGAACTCCTGGATGAAGTGCTGGTAAGGCCCAAGGACTTTCCTTTTATCCCCCATTTCCCTGAAGGTGTTTCTCTTTTTTACTGTGGGATCCTGTGGTTAGGAAGCTAAACCCACTCTCTTTTTTTTTTTTTCACTCCCTCCCTCTACTGACTAGCCCAAAATCTCCTGTCTGTCCTCTTTCACCACTAGGACTATGGTTATGTTCAGACAACGTCCACAGAGAT
The DNA here is from genome assembly GCF_964194105.1 of Spermophilus citellus. Classification (NCBI taxonomy): domain Eukaryota; kingdom Metazoa; phylum Chordata; class Mammalia; order Rodentia; family Sciuridae; genus Spermophilus; species Spermophilus citellus. Next base: position 30,732,327 of record NC_138187.1, on the reverse strand, counting down.
GCTGAGGAACTTCATCCAGACAGAAGCCGTAGTCAGCAAGCCCTTCAGTCTGTTTGACCTCAGCAGTGTTGGCTTGGTCAGTAGCTGGGAAAGAGGAGGATCAGGAAGGGGGGGGGGGATTGGCTTGGAACACCAAAGCTGAAGATTAGATGCTTTGGGTGTTTTACAGTTTGGGGCTGAGACACAACAGAGCAAAGTGGCCCCTAGCAGTGCAGCCAGTCGCCCTGTCTTGTCCAGTCGCTCTGATCAGGTAAGGTAAAGACGGATGGATACGGTCATACTTTATTTTTCCTCCCCTGTGGCACCAGAATCCCAAGATCCTGCTATATTTTTCCATTTCCCTAGACATGGATATTATTTCTTCACCTACAGGTCCTACCCCAGGGCCTACCTTTTCTTTCTATCTGTTATTTTGGAAACAGGCCTTTAGCCTGTACCATCTAAACCCCCTTTCTTCCTCAGAGCCAGAAGAATGAAGTTTTTTTAGATGTGGTCGAGAGATTGTCTGTACTGATAGCATCTAATGTAAGTTTGGGCTCCCGATCCTGGAGTGGAGAACAAATGGTACTTGGGAAACAGGTTTGGAAGGTCAGGACTCTGGTTGTTAACCTCCCCGCCACTCTCAGGGCTCACTGTTGAAGGTGGATGTGCAGGGAGAGATCCGGTTGAAGAGCTTCCTTCCCAGCGGCTCTGGTGAGGGCCCAGGGTTGGGTTTCACATGGGCTTCTTGATGGCATGTTTGGCAGTGTTTTATCTTTCCTGATGTTCTTTCCTTCAACAGAGATGCGCATTGGCTTGACAGAAGAATTTTGTGTGGGGAAGTCAGAACTCAGAGGTGAGGAGAATAGGGGTGTTTTTTCTAGAGGAGGTAGGTCACTGCCAAAGATTTCATGGAGGTAAGTTTGAGAAGGAGCTCCTTCTCTCCTACCTCCTCTTCTCTCTCTAAGCATGGGTCAGAAGAAGGGTTTTTTTCTTTTTCCAGGGTACGGGCCAGGAATTCGGGTTGATGAGGTTTCATTTCACAGCTCAGTAAACCTGGATGAGTTTGAGTCTCATCGGATCCTTCGCTTGCAGCCACCCCAGGGTGAGGTGAGGATCATGGTGACCTATTGTGCTCCTTGAACAAAGGGGAGGGAAGGAGTGCCAGCCTAAGACCATGCTGACCTCATTCCTCTCTGGTCTCAGCTGACTGTGATGAGGTACCAACTCTCCGATGACCTCCCCTCCCCGCTTCCCTTTCGGCTCTTTCCCTCTGTGCAGTGGGACCGAGGCTCAGGCCGGTGAGACCATTTCCTGTGTTCTACAACTACTCTGGAAGCCAAGCCAAGACATATATGTTTCCAAAACTTACTGTGGATGGGTGGTGGCAGAGATGACAGAACACAAATTGGAAAAAGGCTTGACTAGTGATACTGGGCTGGATCTTGGTTCTCCTTCTTAGGGTACAACCTTACATGAAGCCCTGTATAAGCAATAGTGATGTGCCAATAGGATATGGGGTATGTGATAGCATTTCCCTCTTTCATCCAGGCTCCAGGTTTACCTGAAGTTACGGTGTGATCTGCCCCCAAAGAGGTAAGAGTAGGGCTGATTAGGCTTGGTTCAGCTCTCTCGACATGAGATAAGGCCAAGAGTCTGCTGCTTCCTTTAGGTGTATCCATCAGGCTAAGAATCCAGTGTAGAGGCTATAGTATATGGGAAGGGGCCAGGATAGGGATGAACTCCCATTGTGACATTCAAGGAACAGGGACAAGGCACTCTGCCTTCCTGGGGCTGATCCAACATTTTTCTTCTTTGCAGCCAAGCTCTTAATGTCCGACTGCACCTTCCTCTGCCACGAGGGGTGGTCAGGTTAGTGTCTGCTCCCTAGGGAACTTTCCTGGGGTGGAGAGTGGCACTGTGCTAAGGAGGGCATGGCTGAACCCATCACCTTCTACCTCCATACTGCAGCCTGTCTCAGGAGCTGAGCAGTCCAGAGCAGAAGGCAGAGCTGGGGGAAGGAGCCCTTCACTGGGACCTGCCCCGGGTACAGGGAGGCTCTCAACTCTCAGGCCTTTTCCAGGTATCTGCTGTTGACCCTCTTGCACTCTTTTTCCACCAGCACAGGCAGCTGCCTTGTCTCATGGCTTCCCTGCCCTTTTCCCTCACAGATGGACGTTCCAGGCCTGCCAGGGCCTCCCAGCCATGGGCCCTCCACCTCAGCTCCTCCGCTGGGGCTGGGCCCCGCAAGCCTCTCCTTTGAACTCCCCCGGCATACGTGCTCTGGCCTCCAGGTTCGCTTCCTCAGGCTGTCCTTCAGGCCCTGCAGCAGTGCCAACCCCCACAAGTGGGTACGCCACCTAAGCCACAGTGATGCCTATGTCATTCGGATCTGAGGCTCCCCAAGTACAGACACAGGCGGCAAAGGCAACAAGTGGTCAAGAAAAGGACGATATTTTCTTTCTTGGCATCTTGGCCTATGGCCCTAAATTTGAGCAGGAAGAGTCTTGAGGCCAGGAGGCCTCCATGGATTCACCCTTCCATGGTATCTGGCAGAAGAAGGCTCAGGACTTACAAATCAAACTTTTATTCTGAGGAACTGACTGTACAGTATCTAAAAAGAAAGTCATGTGGGAGAAGCAGCCTACTACTTCTTCCAGCCAGCGTGCGTGTGTGCATGTGTAGGAATCTGTGGAGGAGGCAGCCAACAGATGGATGACATCGTCAGGGAACAGGCTGAGGGGAGCCTGATCCAGGGGGTTGAGAGCCATTAGCCTTTGGAGTCCCTGGAGCTGGAGGGGGGCTGTCCCCAGCCTCCTGTTTCCCTCCACAGAGGGCACTGCCCCCAAGTGGTGAGGGGGAAGATGATGAGGGAGGAACTGGAGAGGGATGGGATTGGGGGCCTCCCTTACCCTCCCCTGCTGGGGGGAGCGAGACGACAATGTACTTCTGGACACTGCCAGGGCCAGTGGGGGTGGTACTGGGTGGGGCAGTGGTGGCAGTGGAGACCAGCTTGACAATGGGCTGCACACTGGGGACTGTGGTGGTGACTGGAGAGGTAGTGGTGGAGCCTGAGCCAGGGGCTGAGGTGCTGAGGGACAGGACCTGGGGGAGAAAAGAAGGCAGTGCCAATCACCTTGCACCTTCCCACTTCCCCAAAGGCCTAAGGGGGATAGGGCACGAGCTTCCCTGTGAACAGTGTCCATCCTCAAGAAACTCTAGACTACTGCCAGCTTGAGGCCTTCAAGACCCTGGCAAGTAGTCCTTCCATGGACACAGAAGGGACTGAGCTCTACTCTGGGGCCTCCCCAAGGGGCTCTGAAGGGACATATCCCTGTCCCAGTCTCCACATACCTGCTGGGTGGATGAGGCACTGGAGGAAGAAGACATTACGATAAACTTGGTTGGAGGAGGAGAAGGCTGAGGTGGGGCAGCAGCTCGAGCAGACACCAGTGTCTGGACGGGCAGTGCAATGGAGCCAGGGACCTTCAGTAAGCCTGGGGTCCGAGGGCCAGGCTGAGGGGCCTGTGAGAGGGTCAGCGTGGGCCGGGGCTGCAAGACGGAGAGGCAAGAAGAAAATGTCAACACCCAAGTAAAAGAATGGCCTAAGGGAGATTTGTGTTGCTCCTGATCTTTCTCTAGTTCTCACGGGTTGGGGCATCCTTCACTGGGGGCCCAGACTCCCCAAGACTTTTGTTGACTTGACCTGCATGTGTAATAGTCTGTGAATCCCATCCCCAGATCCTCCTTAATTTCCTCTCACCCTCCTCCCCTTAGCAACTGACCTGTGTGATGGTCAGTGTGGTCCTGTTGACCTGCTGTGCCTGCAGAGCAGCTTGAGCCCGGGCCTTGACCACATGGGAGCAGAGAAGGGGCCCAAGGGACCCAAATTCTGCCCGATAGGCATCCTGATTGTCAGGTGGGGGGTGCAGCTTAGCCAGTACAGGGGCACAGTGTTTCTGCAAAGAGAAGGCAAAAGAGGGAAGGCTAGTAATCTCAGAAGAGCAAGGGGGAAGGGGCGAGAATCACCCATACATTTCAGGGTGCCCCTATTGGAGGCAAAACTAAGGAATTCCATCTGTAAGGAATACTGTGGTTCTCCCTCATAAGGAAACAGCACCAACTAGTATGAATGAAGGACTTGCTGTGTTTGCTTTGTATATATGACATCTAAGGGGTACTTGACCGATAAGTGTGCATTTGCCTTGTAGATGGGCCCTACAGTGATATAGAAAGAAGCTTGGAAAAGCCACAGGATATGTTAAGAGCCCCTAAATCTTAGCCTATCTGCACCTTTCTGTCTCCAAAACAGCATTCGAGTCTGAAGAGTGTTCTCTTAACAAATATAATGGCAAAGATGGGATTAAGCAAATGTACTGGATGCTTCCTTGCTAAGCCACCATCTCTGTGGGTAAAGGGGGATTAGTGGGAAGAAGTCAGGGAGGGCAGTCTGTTCACCAGGAGAAGGCTCTGCACGTGGTCAGCTCCGATGCGGTCAATGTTGCTCAGCACAGGGCCATCCAAGACACTGCGGATTCGCTCCCCTTCCTGCTGCAGTCGTGGCAGAATCAGAGTCTTAATCACCTGTCAAAAAGGAAAGGGAGAAGCCAGAGCCACAGGGTCACCAGAAGTCTCTCAGGTATAGAGGGGTGGTGCCCTCTAAGACCTCAAGACTGCTTCCCTTCCCCTAGTTCTTCCCCTGGGGTGAGGGGCTAACATCATGTCCCAGCTCTGCCAGGCCTGCAATGGAGCCATAACGAGTTGTCCAGGGAGTCTTCTCATCCACCCAGCTCTGTAGAGAAGGAAAATAAACCTAAATGAAGGAGTATGAAAAGACTGCTAAGGATTCAGGTCTTCCATAAACACTTTCCTTACAAATCATTTAAGATGTTGCACATGAGGTTCAAGTTCCTCAGACCAAACCCCCACGAGTTCCTGTCCCCCTGCCCCTTGTCCCAGGTGTTATTTCCCCCTGCCAAAACTGCCACATTGGTTTAGTTGAAGCTCTCATTGTACTGGTGACAACCCTGGGGTGGTGATATGAAATAGTTGTCATGTTCTTTAGGCTTACCTTGGTGAAGGTCTTGGTGATCCGGGACTGAATGTTGTTAGTAGTTGTGCTGAAATGCTTGCATATCTGGGCCACCAGGCGGGCAGCAAAGTCCCGTAGTGCCCAGTGATTGTCCACATCAGGTCGCAGGCACAGCTGTCTGCTCACGATGCAGGTCATCACAGCTGGAATAAGCTCATGCACCTAAGGAAGAAGTGGCAGGTCAGCTGGTTCTGACAAGTGGTGGTAACAAGAGTCCCCTAACCCCAGGAAGAGGAGGGTGGGCAAGGGGACAACTCACATATTTTTCTAGATAGAGTGTAGGGTTGTCCATCAGCGCCTTCACCATGCGCATTAGGTAGATGAGCAGGGCAAGGTTATTCTGAACCACATTCACACGGACCTATGAGACGGAGGGATGTGGGGCAGAGAGACCCCTCAGGTGAGCTTCCCCTGCTATCCCTGCCCCCCAAGCCTCATCCTTGGCCTGGCCTTCCAAGTCCTCTCACCCCCTCAGAGATGAAGGTACTGAACCGTGGCAGCATCTGATAGAGCCCTGGGTCCGTGGCAATGCTCTGCAGAGCTTCCTGTGGGAGGAGGGAAGCAAATGGGGTGGCGGCAGATCTCTTGGGGAGGAATCTGCAAGGGCTCCAAGAGGAGTCTTAGGTTGAGGGCAGGTGGGTGGGGCCCTCACCGCTCTCTTAGCCTCACACGACCCCACGCAGGCTTCAGTGATCTCCTTATAGTACAGCTGCTGCTCCACAGACAGCTCATGGATGCTGCGGGGCTTCAAGCGCAAAGGGGCCCCCTCTAGCAAGGGAGGTGCCTTCTTCTCTTTCCCTGTGTGAATTGGGAAAACAGGTTTGGGGAAAAAAGAGGACTCAGTACCCTCTACATACTACCCCAGGATACCTGGCTTCCTCTAGGCTTCTTGGTCCTTCCTGGGACTTTCTGGCCCTAACTTCATCCACTTCACATGTGGCTTTGGGATAAGAGCCAGGAGAGGCCTGACCTAGAATACTGACCTTTGCCATCAGCTGGGGCAGCCCCTTGGCCTTTGCCCTTCAGGGGTCCATCTTCCTCCTGGCCTGGCTTTGCTGACTTCAGGGGTTCTGTGGCCTCAGCCTTTTGCTGCTCTTTGGGAGCTGATGGGAAAGCAATCGCAGCAGGAATGATGGTGGAGTGGTTTGAAAGGAGGCAGCAGAGAGAGAGGGGTGGGCTCTGGGTGTAGAGGTTACCTGGGGGTGGATTCTCTGGTATAGCTGGCTGGCAGCCTTCAATGCTCAGCCAATGAGCTGCGAGGAAAGAAGGTGTCAAGTTGAATTGCTGGACATGGAAACTGGGAAGTCACTCCATGGCAGGTGTGTTTTCCTTCCTGCTATTCAGCAGAGCTCTCACACTGAGGGTTTCTTCACTTGTGAGGTTCCTCACACCATACATCTTCTCCTTCTCTCCCTCCTCCCTGCCACCCCGCTTTCCCTTTCCCCAACCTTTCAGGCAGACATCCAGGGGCACTCGAGGCAGAGGGGTATTGATGATGTCACTCAGATCAACCTCTTTCTCCTCATAGAAGTAAAGCTCCCGACCCCCACCAGAGGCAAAACGGAAAGGAATGAATTCCTGAGCATGGAAACCATAGAGTGGCTGTTTTGAGAGAGAGAGAGAGAGGGGGACATTGGTGTAAGAACAGTCCAGGAGAGGCCAGGCTGAAGACAAATGCAGCATCCAAGGAGATAGTGTCTCACCACCCATCCCAGTCCTCAGCCCCCTTCCTGTCTCTCACACGCACCTCAACGTTCTTTAGCTTCAGCGCATAGTCAATATCACTGGTGGTGAGCTTCTGCCGCTTCCCCATGTGCATGAACTTCAAGGCATCCTGAGGGATAGAAAAACAGATGTCAATCCAAGACCCTGAGGAAAAAGGAGGCCATGTCAAGGTAACAACCTTGACACAATGCAGAGCTGGGCAGATGGACTAGCTTACCTGTGCAATCTCCTTGATACGGTAGCTGACCTCATCCGTTAGCAGCTGGCAGGTCTCCTCCTGAATCTGGGCAATGCCCATTGATTCAGCCACAACCTTCATTGACTCTGAGGGCAGCACGGTATTACTGAGCTTCAACTTCTTCTCCTCAGCCATGCTGGAGCACCTCCTTCCCTCACCAGAAGGATATAGCCCCAGGGTGGAGAGATGGATACTCTGGCAGGGGAATGAGGCAGATAGAAGAGATCAAAAGAAATATGATTCAAAATCCTTGCTAAAAGTGAATTCCTGATCTCCTTTGCCACCTGATCAAGCCTTAGCATTCCTCATCCTCCATTTGCCACCCATTCAGCAACTCATTCTTTTTTTTTTTTTTTAATATTTATTTTTTAGTTCTCGGCAGACACAACATCTTTGTTGGTATGTGGTGCTGAGGAATGAACCCGGGCCGCACGCATGCCAGGCGAGCGCGCTACCGCTTGAGCCACATCCCCAGCCCCAGCAACTCATTCTTTATCTATGCCCTCATATCAAATCTGCCGGATAATCCAATCTGATTTCTCAACTCCCACTCTGTGGCTCAAGACTATCTCCTGCAGAGCTCCAATATCCTCTGAATGAGGTCTTCTGCCATCCACCTTAAGTTTCCCTACATCTATTCCTTATAAGAGTCAAAGTGATTCTGTTAAAATATAAATCAGGTTGTCAATTCTCTGCTGGAATGGTTCCCCATTACTCATAACATTCTTACATTGGCCTATAAGGCCCCTCATGATTTGTCTTCTTCCCATTACCTCTCTGATCCCCTCTCCTTCCTTTTTCTATTTTGATCCAGTCATATCAGCCTCCGTGACCTTGCCATTCAGCTTTTTCTGTTCTTTTCAGATGCTGTTTGCCTGTCTGCCCTTACCATTGCTATTTTAATTCGGCATTCTGCCTTCATTCTGCTTTACATTTTCTTTTCTATAAGATTTAACAACCCCTAATACATTGTATCGTTAGAGGATACAATGTTTATCGTCTCTATCCCATCATCCCCTTGTGGACAGGAATCTTTGTGATGTTCACTGGTGTATCCCTGGTTCCCAGACGGTGCCTGGGACACTGTAAATAATAAATACCTTTTGAATAAATGAATGAATTGTAAGGCCTTAGAGATACAGATGCTCAATAAATACTATCACAATTATTGAGACCAATAAAAAGACATAGGCTGAAGGTTGGAGTTTACACTGTGGTCAAAAGGCACCATTGGATCTGGGCATTAGGAAGAGTAACTTCAAACTGTGTTCAGAACTGAGGGGACAGGAGGATGAAGGCTGAGGGAGAATGTGTTTTTTTCAAATTATCCCAGGTCTCCTCTCCGACTTTTACAAGTCTTATCTACAGGGAACAAAATTATTCCACACATTATGCCTGATGCAGGGTATACAAGAAGCGGTCATGTCCCAATTCCCTAGTGAACTTCTACTAATCCTTCAAAACCCTGCGGTACCCACTGTCAGTAAGGGCTCATAAAACACGCTGTAATCTCGGGAGCGTCTCAGATCAGGGGAGACGGCAGGAGGGCTTCTCAGAGGAGGATTAACTTGAGCTATATTTGTGCAGTCTTTTCCCCAGCAGAGAACCAGGCAGCACGAAAGGAGGCTCAGAGAAACCACCCATCTCCCCCAACATTCCTCCAATGCATACACACACGGAGTATCCACGAGAGCACCGACACACCACCAATCGTCCTCTTCCTAGTCCCCACACGGGCCTTTCACGGGGTCTCCTCCCGGATACCCCTCAGACCCGCCCCCGCCAACCAAATGCCGAGGGCAGTAAAAGCCTCTCACCGCTGCCAAAGCGCCGCTCACCCGGCGCTCGGCGCCATCTTGGCCCCGCCCCCTCCCAGCACTAGGTCCTGGCAGAAACCGAAAGTCATCATCACTTCCCCAAGCCATAACAAACCATTCAAGCTCACAACTGAAATGACATTTAAAAATTGTTACTACGTGTATATGCGAGAAGCACACTCTCCTAGTCTGTTATTTGAATTTATTTTTTCACTACCCGGCAGCCAGGACCTTCAGGAGGCGCCACAAAACAGGCGGGGAAACCCAGCCCTGAGGCCCCACCCCTTTACGGGTTGGACCTACGCATGCGCTGATGATGCCAGGCAGGGAGGCAGGGTTTAAGGCTACTGCTTACCGCCTCTGAATTTAAAGGGTCCGCCGCCTTCCCGAAGTTGGTTTGAAGGCAAAAGGTGGTTGAGCACCGCTCATTGTCATGGGACCTGTGCGGTTAGGAATATTGCTTTTCTTTTTGACAGTGACTGGTGCTTGGGCTGGGACGCCGAAAGAAGAGGACGATGACACAGAACGCTTGCCCAGCAAATGCGAAGGTATCTTGGGAGTAGCCTCTATTAGCATCTCCCTGTCCCTCCTCCTTCGTTTAGGCCGGGGCACACGTACCGTGATGGATGGGTCACTCGACCTCCTTGAACCCCCGAGTGAGGTTCTGTTGGAATTTGGCGGAGTTGGAATAGGATCCAGGGAGGGAACGCCTACGTCCAACGCGAATTTGTGGCACTACATTTTCCATTAAACTCCCAGAGAGAACCACTTTTCCTTGCAGGCGTGGGCCCCAGTGAGTTGTGGAAATTGTAGTTCAGGGATTGTCTGCCTAGGACCGCCCACTCAACCGATCATCTTCAATGTGCGTGTGTTCCCCCCATGTCACCCACCAGACCTAAATCTGGAGAGCCTTCAGGGGCGGGGTGTGATTCTTATACTTTGTGAACTTCCTCTGTCCCTGCGGCAGAGACGCTTCCAAATTACAGGTCCCATCCTCCCCCAGAAGGTTTGAGGATGAGTAACTCAGCCTTTAAAGCTCATAACAAAATATGAGGAGGCCAAACAACTCTTAAGTTCCCAGTCAATGGGAAGCTTTGCAGCCAGTGTGTACTGTATAGATTTTGCAGCAAGCAGCATCTTCCCTGGCTGCATTAATGAGAGGGACACTTCAGAGCCTTGTCATTGAGTGCCCTGCTTCCCTGGTTTGTTGCCTCGTTGGCTTGTCCCCCACCCCACCCCCATTCTTTTTCTCTTCACCTCACACACACAGTCTCTGCATTTCCACATCAGTGTCCCTCATGACTTGGTTCTAATCTTTTTCCTGTTTTTACTTATGTCCCCACTCTTCTCCTGCCACCTGTCTTTCTAAGCACAGACTTAATCTTGGAAGTTTTTGCTTTAACAACCCTGCAGGCCTTCTACTATGATCAGCATCCAGGCAGCATTTTTTTGGCAGAGCATGTAATTGTTGTATGATGTGACTTTCATAGTTCCTATACCTCATCCTCATCCCTAAAGTGCCCATGCTTCAGACACTGAATTTCCTCCCGCCCCAGTCCCCCATTTTTATTGATGCATTATAATTATACATCATGGTGGGATTTGTAGTTACATATTCACACATGCACACAATGTAACAATATATTTGGCTAGTATTTCCACTTCAGACATTGAACTTCTCATGATCAGAGTACTGCACATCCTCTAACACCTCTGGGACTTTGCTGTTTTTCATTGCCCAAAATGGCCCTCTTTCTGTATTTGATAAGTTCCTATTCATTCTTCAAGGTTCAGTTTAAATATCACCTCCTTTGGAAGCCTTCTTCCTCAGTTGTCACCTCCTGCAGTCATAAACCCTTGGAGGAAAGGGGGAGTGCCTATGTGTCTCAGGTTCTAGCAGAGTGCTGGGTACATTTAAAGAAATGTTATTATTTTTGCCTGTTTAGGTTACTTGTCATCTATGTATGGTTTTTGTGTTTTGTTTTGTTTTAGTTCTGGGTATTGAACTTAGGGCCCTCTACCACTGAACTATGCCCCCATCTCTCTCTCTCTCTCTTTTTTTTCAAGAAAGTGTCTTGCTAAGTTGCGTAGGGCCTTACCAAGTTGCTGAGGCTGGCCTCACACTTGTGATCCTTCTGCCTTAGCCTCCTGAGACATCAAGATCACAGGCATGCACAACCATGCCCAGCTGGGCCCCCTTTTTTCCTTTGGAACTATCATGAGCCAAGTATATGCTAGTAGTGGAATAGACATGTTGCTCACTCTTATGAGAATCAAAGATTTGTAGGAAGTCATTAAGTAACCTTTGAATGGATTTTGCATTTCCTAGTGAGATTAAATCTCTTGGTCTTAACCCTGGCGTAGGGTTCATCGCGCCATATTGTCATCATCCATTTATCCATCTCCAGCTACATTGACAGTGTCTCAGAGACAAAGATCATGAATCTTATTGATCTGTCATGAGCGTGGATACAGAAGGAGCACAATAAATAACTGCAGAGTAACAGTAAACACTGTGAGCCAGAGCTATTCCAGAGATTTTGCATAGGTTTATGTATTTAGTTCTCACCACACTCCTGTTATGGACATAGTATTATCCCCATTATAGAGGTGAAGAAACTGAGACACAGCAAGATTGTCACACAGATATTGAGAAGCTGAGTCAGAATTCCAACCCAGTCAGTCTGGCTCCAGAGTCTGCACTTCGTCCTCTGCTGCCTTTGGTCATCTGCAGAATGAACTGCTGGCATGTTCACTCTTCTTTTGTATCCCCTTGGACATCTCTCCTCACTACCAGTGTGTAAGCTACTAAGCATGGAGCTACAGGAGGAACTGAGTCGCACTGGCCGATCTCGAGAGGTCCTGGAGCTGGGGCAGGTCCTGGACACAGGCAAGAGGAGGAGACATGTGCCTTACAGCATTTCGTGAGTCCTTCTTGGTACTCCTTCACCTTCCAGTCCACCAAAGAGCTCTGGAAGCCCCTGCAGCATCCAGGGAGTCTTTGTTTCCCTTCTCCCCACAGAGAGACAAGGCTGGAAGAGGCCTTGGAGAATTTATGTGAGCGGATCCTAGATTACAGTGTTCATGCTGAGCGCAAGGGATCACTGAGATATGCCAAGGTGAGATTCTTAATTAGGGAAAGACTCTAATTCTCAGAAACAAAGACCTGTGTCCCCTGAGATCCTCAAGAATTATCTGCCCGTTTCCCTCCACCTCTAGAGTCCCCTCTTGTTCAGGCTCTCTCACCCTCCTCATGGAACTCATCCCTGAGCCTCTTGTGTTGACAAAGCTATTATGGTGAAAAAGGGAAGGAAAAGGTGGGATGGTTGCTCTGATCCCAAATCTCCATCTTTCAGGGTCAGAGTCAGACCATGGCAACATTGAAAGGCCTAGTGCAGAAGGGAGTGAAGGTGGATCTGGGGATCCCATTGGAACTGTGGGATGAGCCCAGCGTGGAGGTTACATTCCTAAAGAAGCAGGTAAGACAAATTACCACACTGTCCAGGGAGGTGAGAGGAGAGCTTGGTCCCAGGATTTGATTGTAGGGGATGTCCAGCTCTCAGCAGGAAGAAGGGGGCAGAATGAGGACTTTGCCATCAATTAAAGTGGGTCCAATAGAATATCAAATAATATTGGAGACTATTACTATCCGCCACTGCTTATTGAGCACCTACTATGTTCCAGATTCTGGACCACATACTTTCTAGCTGCTGCCTCATTTACTCTCACAACCTGATGTGGTAGGTATGATCACCTTACCCATCTCACAGCTTACCAACCTACTTAGCAGAATAGGTGCTAGTTAAATTTATGAAATAGATCATAAATAGATGTAAGCCAAGCTTAACCTCCTGGCTACCTGTCTCTCAGTGGAGAGGCCAATCAGTGGAGTAGGGAGTAGGGAGTGGAGAGCCAAGAGGAAAGTGTCCAAAGCCCAGCAGAGCAGATGTTCTTTCCGCCATTCCACTTGACCAGTGTGAGACGATGCTGGAAGAGTTTGAAGATGTTGTAGGAGACTGGTACTTCCACCATCAGGAGCAGCCCCTACAGCAGTTTCTCTGTGAAGGTCATGTGCTCCCAGCTGCTGAAACAGGTAAATATAGGGGTTGGGCTCCTCTCCTGCCAGGCAACAACCTCCTTATTCCCAGAACCAATATTTGAATTATTTTCTCTTAACCCCACCTAGCATGTCTTCAGGAAACTTGGACTGGAAAGGAGAAGATCACAGATGGACAAGAGAATGCAGAAGAAAAGAAGGAGGAGGAAGAAGAAGAGGAGGAGGAGGAGGAGGGGGAGAAGGAGGAGGAGAGAATCAAGACTTCAGGCCACCCTAAGCATGACCCAGAGGATCTCTGACCCTTGCCTTTGAGCCCCCAGGAGGGGTCATGGAGAAGAACCCTCTTAAGTCTCAGCTTTCCCTACCCCACAGCTTGAAGGGTGTGTGTGTGTGTGTGTATGAGTGATCCCACCCCAAGGTTTCTAACTCTTTTTTCCCAAATGACCTCAGGGAGGATCTTGGGGATGCAGGATGACATGACCATGGGGAAAATGGGGGAGCAGCAGGAGGAAGTCCTGAGCCTTCTGCCTGCCATCCAACCACTTAAATGGCAGGTGTGTGTGGTGACAGCATTGAGCTTTCCTCTTTAAAGACAGTCAGCGATGGCATGGAGTTACGGGCCTTGAGAAAGTCACTATGCCCCTCGAGATCTGTTTTTGGACCCTTATAAGAAAGAGGCCAGAACAGACATTCTCTATGACCTCACCCAGGAGGCTACATACTAGCAAGCAGTGAACTAGACTATGACAGTAGGTGGCAGTGAGGCAATGATAAGTCAGGTGGGGGTAATTACTTGATCTATTCCGTAACTTCACGGGTGCCAAATTTTCTATATCGCAATTAAACTTACTTATTTTATTATTTTTTTTTTACTATCGTCTGGGCCCAGTTTCAAACGACTCTGCACACATTGTAGCTTGTCAATGAGGCAGCGTACAGACAATGGGGCCATTGGCCTCCGCCATTAGCAGCTAATGGCGCTTGGTAATTCTGCAGCCCAAGGAAGCTGGCAGGGGTCGCAAGATAGAGAACTGTAGGGAGGCTGAAATCCAAGCAGCCTCTGCAGGTTGCGGGAAGCACTAGAACTAAAAGTTACGTGTGTGGTGCCGATTCGGCCACCGTAGTTGGGCTACGGACGCCCGCAGAGGACAAAATACCACGCGTTTTTCCGATTTCTGTGCTTCGTTCAGGAAGTTCTGTGCTAGGCGCTACGATTAGGTTCAAGGTAGAGAAAGGGTAGGGTTAGAGGGAAGGATAAAACGATGTCCTCTGAAAGGTGACAGTTGAGGACTTACCTGGAGACTATTGGGGCGGGGTCGCGTAGAAAGAAGGCCGAGCAGTACCACGGTCGGCCGGGAGTGGAGGGCGATGCCACCTTAAGAGGGGGAGAGGGGAGGGGGAATAGGAAGGGCAGGCAGCAGAATACAACAGACACTTGTTTGGCAGTAGGTATAAACGTGGCTGTATAATCAAAGTGATTCTGCAATCTGTTCACGGGGGAATAATAAGAAAAAAAAAAGAGGGAGGGGTGTCAAAGAGCCAAGGTGCCGCTTGGCTAGTGGCAGAGCTGAGAACCTGGAGGCGTTCGCCCACAGCCACATTTCATTTCTCGCCAGCCCGTGGTTCCCCTGCCATGAGCAACCTAGTGCGGACCGAGCCGCTGCGCGGGGCGCCTCCTCTGCTGGTGCCTGGCGACCTCTACTCCGTGGTGGTTCTGCTGCGAGGCTACGCGGAGCCAGAGGAGGTGGGCGATGCCGTGCGCGCGGACGGCTCAGTGACCCTCGTGCTGCCTCAGGCCTGGGGCCGGGGCTCTAGTCACCAAGAGTCCCCGCCCGCGGCCGGCAGCGCGGAGACCGCCCTGGAGGAGGCGGCCCGTGGCCCCATCCTCGTGGATACTGGGGGCCCCTGGGCTCGGGAGGCGCTGCTGGGCGTCCTGGCGGGGCAGGGGGTGGACCCCGGAGACGTGACTTTGGTGGTGGGGACCCACGGGCACTCGGATCATATCGGAAATCTGGGGCTGTTTCCGGGGGCTGCTCTGCTGGTCTCGCACGACTTCTGCCTGCCAGGGGGCCGCTACCTGCCCCACGGACTGACTGAGGGGCGGCCCCTGCGCCTAGGACCTGGGCTCGAGGTGTGGGCCACGCCGGGCCACGGGGGCCAGCGGGACGTGAGCGTAGTGGTGAAGGGCACGGCCCTGGGCACCGTTGTGGTGGCTGGAGATGTGTTTGAGCGTGACGGGGATGAGGACTCGTGGCAGGCGCTGAGTGAAGACCCAGTGGCCCAGGAGCGGAGTCGGAAGAGAGTCCTGGGCACCGCCGACGTGGTGGTGCCTGGTCACGGAGCCCCCTTTCGAGTGGTCAGGGAAGCCTCTCAACCAGCAAGAAAGAGTTGCGGAAACAGCAGCCAGGAACCGGAGGGCGGAGAGGACGAGTCTACACTTCATGGATGAGACCCAGAGACCTGATCAGCCAGAATCGGAGCAGGCAAGGCCAGTCACTTCCAGTCTTCCAGGAGACAGATTTTCCATTCAGGACACTGGAATATCACTGTGGATATAACTCTCTGCCTATCTCTGCAACCAAACTACATGTGTGAATCCTCGGCAGGCCTCGGGAAAATGCAAGAATGTTCTTGTGAGGGTCCTCCAAAATAAAAGTAGAAGCTCCCTGAATGTAAAAAGAAACATTAATAATGATAACCATACAACAAGGGATCACTTTGACCAATTGCCTGTTTCTCCTGGGGTACAGATTGCTGAGAAAAGGTGCAGGACATAGAGAAGCTCGCCTTAGTCACCTGACTTTAACTCATTAACTGATTCATTCGTTCAAGGGATGTTTATTGAACATTGCATCATTAAACACTGCTGTAAATCACAGGATACAACAGTGAGCAACCTAGACACCCTCTGACCTTCATGGAAACCACATTTTATTGAGGAGACAACCACAATAGTAGTAGCAACCAAATAATTATAGGTTGTAGTTAGTGATATGGAAAAAATGAGGAAGGGATAGCAGAGAGAAGAGAGGGTGCTACTTAAGTTTGGGTGGTCAGGAAAAAACCTCTATGAGATTTTGATCAGAGAATTGAATGTCAAAAAAGCTGCCCATATGAAGATCTGGGGGAAGTCGATTCCAAGCACAGGAACAGCAGGTATAAGCCCCTGAGGCAGGACAGTTTAACCTGCTTGAGCGTCATTAAGTCCCTGGGGTCAGACTGTGAAGGGCCAGGGATGGATAATGCAGAGTTAGGTACAGCCATCTTGCAGGGCCTTGGTGATCATTGTAAAGGGCTTAGTATACTAAGTAAAATGGAGATCCTTGGCTTTTGAGCAGGCTATTGTTTTAATGTCTCATTAAAAAAAAAAAAAAAAAAATATATATATATATATATATAAAATCACTTGCCAGGTGCAGTGGCACACACTTGTAATCCCAGCATCTCAGGAAGCCAAGGTAGAGGATGGCAAGGTCAAGGCCAGCCTCAGCAACTTAATGAGACCCTAAATTACTTAGTGAGAGCCTGCCAGAAAAGAAAAATAAATAACCAAAAATGGCTAGGTATGTAGCTCAATGGTAAGGTGCCCCTGGGCTCAATTCCTGGTATCAAATAAACAAGAATTTAATAAAAAAAAAATCACTCTTAGATCTGAGTGGAGGAGAGGTTGTTGTGGGGCAAGAATAGAATCTGCTGAATCAGTTAGGGAGCTATCACGTTTTGCTATGAGAGAAGTTGATGGCATCTGCCCTTATTCCAAAAGCTTTATTATGGCTGTGTTTTTCTTCATAACTGTGGCCCAGGCCCTTTGTCAACCTAGGCCAACAACCCTCAGAAGCTCTCAGGTGGGACAGATGAAGGAGAGGAGCAAGTTCACTTCATTGCTCACAATGAGCTTCCCTGGGTGGATGTTGTCGGGCAGGGCCAGGCTGGAGGTCATTTCCCAAGCGTCCACAAAGGCCACACGGAGACCAGCAAAGGCAGATCGCAGGAGCCGGTTCATGTGCAGGGTGAACCAGTCACTGCCATACACAGACTTATAGCCAGTGTTGGCCAGTTTGATGACCACAAGGGTTCTGGGTTCCCGCTCCAGCAGGGCCATCACAGCTGCCCGAATCCCTGCCAGTCGTCTTGCAAAGATGGATGGAGGGAAGGTGGTGAAGTGGGCTCCCAGGCCCAGCACCACCACGGTGTGGGGACCCCCGGCCAGGCCCCCCAGCTCTCTGACCACGGAGTGCAGGGAGGCCACTGGTGTGCGTTGGGAGCGCAGGGGCCAGCTGTGGGCTCGCCAGTGCAGCACTATGCCCCGAGTGGTCTCCACGGCCATCAGGGGCCCCACCTGATATATGGAATGTAGATCCACTGGTTTCAGGGCTGTTAGGAGGATGAAAGAGTAGAGATCAGAGGTTAATATAGGGCTTCCTTACTTAGAAAAAATACAAAGGATTTTGTGCTGGGGATCTAGTTCAATTGGTAGAGTGCTTGCCTTGCATGCACAAGCCCCTGGGTTCAATCCCCAGCACCACAAAAAAAAAAAAAAAATCTAACATCTCTTAGCACCCAGGTATTCTAGGACTGGCTGGTTTTGTTTTCTGTGGTTTATGATATTGCCAGTTTCCCACATCTGAAAGCTTATTCTCAGTCCTCAGCCTCTCCAACTTCCTATAGCATCCTGTTTCATTGATTTTCCTACAGAAACTCTCTCCTTTCTCAGTGGTATTTTGTCACGCTTTGCAGTCTCCTGACTGAGCTCTCCAACTTGGATTTGCCCGTTGGGTTCCATCATTTACCACTGGATGAAGATTTGCTCAAGGTAGAGACTCCGGGTTGTCCAGTGTCTGTCCAACAAACTGAAAACTCCTCTTAAAAACATCTGATATCTCCCAAACTCCTCTTGATTAAACCCCCAATATTGATGTCTCCAGGTATTTTTCCCCCTTTAAATTCCAACTCTATCCCTCCAGTATCCCCCAGCAGATCCTTAGTTCTAGCCATGGTCATCTATACATCTTAATCATGAGCACCCTAATCATCTACTTCATGGTTGAAATTATACATAATTTGAGCACCCTCTTTTCCATCTCTTCCTCTGCCCTAAACCCTGTTCTTTCACATCACTCTCCTGAAATCTAGGCCTTTGGGCCCTGTTGACATGATGGATGTCTGCCTCTGGCAGCCCTGGACCTCCTCTTGTTCTCTCAGGTGTCTCTCACCACTCCCCTACTCACAGGGCACTGTGTCACGCAGATATTCCCACCACTGCCGAAGCGTGGAGTCCCCCATCATGTGGATGATGTGGCCAGCCAGACAGCCCAGGATGCTGCTGACAGTGGGGAAGGGTCGGTTGGAGCAGGCCAGGGAGTGCCACACATCTTGGTGGTAGAAGCCAGAGGGCTTTGGAGTAGAGATCCCAGGGTGGCATGGTAGTGCAGGGGACAGAACTGTAATTAGGACAGTCAATCAGTGGGTATAGAAGAAGCTAACACCACAGGCATGGAATGAGAGCTGTCCTATCTGCAAGTCCCAAAGCCACTTACCCAGACTCCTGCTGGTATTCCTGGCCACATGGACTGGACCAATACCCTGAGGGAGGACCTTGTCTGTCAGATTCCTGAAGAGAAACCAATTATGAAGACAAAATCCCTTAATAGAAGCATGTGAGAGGAAGGAATCCCTAGCTAAGTTAAAATAGGGGTTTGCAAAGGGAAGGAAGTTCTAAGGGCTCCTGTTCCCGTGTCCAGAATCCTGGAAGACAGTGAGTGTTTGGGAGGAGTTGGAAACTAGTGTTCGAGGACCCAGATTCTTCGAATTTCCCTGCCTGAGGGATTTTGTCAGTGCAGAAAATAGAATTGTTTTAAAATGTACCCAGGATTTGGATTTCATCTAGGTATGGTAAAGCCAACAGATCAGGATATATTTCCCATTGAAAAGAGTTTGTAACTCACAGTTCCCAGTGAGAAGGGAGCATGGCATGCTACACAGGGCCACAAGGGAAAATGCCAAGGACAGTCAGGAGGCAAAAGGAGCAGAAAAACATGGGTAATAGCCTTTACTGCAATCTTCTCTGGAAAGAATGGACAAGACAAGATGAGGATTTAAAATAGGCTAGTTTGAATAATTTCAGTGGACTCTGGGCTATAAGAGGTGGTCTTTATTTGTCAGATACCTGGCCATGGGGCGATTGAAAGCAGGAAGATGGTGTCCAGGGCTGCGGGAGCCTGATAAAACCATGGGGTGGACTCAGGATTGTTGGTTTGCTTATCAAAGGAATGCTCAAAGGCAGGTCATTTTCTATCTCTAGGAGTTAGCTAACCCTTGGAAAGGCAGTCCCTCCCAGGTCTGCAAGGTCACATAATATCAAAGCATCAGGAAACACACACACACACACACACACACACACACACACACACACACATGTTGAGAGCCACAGCCAAAGGGGCCCCAGCAAACTTCCAGCTGCCAGCAAACTTCCAGCTGCCAGCTGATGATTGGCTCACAGCAGCCCCAGCAACATCTAGCTGATTGGCTCCTCTGCGGTGATGTTCATTGGGCTGTTTCCCTGCCCTTCAGACTGCCAGCTGATGATTGGCTCACAGCGGCCCCAGCAACATCTAGCTGATTGGCTCCTCCACAGAGCTGCTCATTGGGGGACTTCTTTGGCTCCGCCCACGCGACCCAGCCAATTGGCCTCAAGAACAGGAGGATTGTGGGAGGTGGAGGGTTGTGTGGGGGTGAGAGGCTTGTGGGAAGCCGGTGGTGGCAGTTGGGCTCTGAGGGGTTTTCCCTGAGGAGCTGTTTTGTTTGGCATTTGTAGTTCTAAAAATAAAGTTAGTTTCTTTTGACAAGTGGCTCCTGAATTGTGCCCAGCCAGACTGCGGCATTTGGTGGCTCGCACGGGGAGCGACTGAGGGTAAGTAAACTGCTCGCCCCTGAGGGCAGGGCGAGAGGATGGATAGCCATTCTAAGTTTCCTCTTTTGTTTTGCTTCATTTTTGTTTTAAGTTGCCTGTCCCTGGAGATGAGTGAGACGGAAGAAAAACCGCTCACATCTAAGGAAAAACTATTTGCGTCTGAGGAACAGATAGGGAGAAAGGACGGATGCACATGTCAGGAGGATAGAAAGGCTGATATAATGATTTTGTGTGGTTCCATTTTTATTGCATTCTGTCTTGGTTTTGTTTGGCGTCATCTTGTTGGGTTGTATTATAGCAGAAATACGGAATCAGCAATTAGTAAAGAACAAACCGAAAGACTGTTAAGTAAATTGTTAGAGGAAGGAGGCATCTCAGTAAAATCAAGAACAGTCAGGGCATACGTTGATACAATACAACAATGTAGCCCATGGCTTTTTAAGGAGGAGTTGTTAGATATATCACAATGGGACCATCATGGTGAAGATTTAAAAAGAATAGAAAAGAACAACCCAGGGACTCTGCCAACTGGCACATTGCCATTGTGGACACTCGTATCTGGTTTGCTTAGTCCAAAGCCTTCAATTCAGACAAAGGTAGAGGAAGGAGAAGACATATTGATTCAAGTAAAAGAGAGGGTCTCTCAAGTTAGTCAGAAAGAGGAAAAGATTCAAGTAAAAGAGAAGGTCTTTCAAGCTAGTGAGACAGAGGAAGGAAGTTTAGAGCAGAAAAAGCCACCAGGGGAAAAGTTACAACAGGAGACTGCTAATAACACCTTTCTATCAGAGAACGTAAGTGTCCAACCATCAGCACCACCTCTACAGGAGACTGCTACTAACAGCATTCTATCACCAGAGGACATAAGTGTCCAATCAACAGCACCACCTCCATATGCTAGGAGACTCCCAACCCCCGCAGTTGATAGTTGGGATCCTGAGACAGGATCTCAAATATGCCCTGTATTTGAGGTAGGAGGGCAGCGAATTTACCAGGGTTTAAATTTCAAAACAGTGAAGGAGCTAAAAGAGGCTGTAACAACCTATGGTCCCCAAGCACCCTTCACTGTAAGCTTGGTCTAATCCATTACCAACTTAAACATGACACCAGCAGATTGGGCTAATATTTGTAAAGCTGTGCTAAATGGAGGACAATACCTGTTATGGAAGGTTGCCAATGAGGAATTTTGCAAGGAGACGGCTAGGCGAAATGCAGCAGCTGGTTATTCTCAGAGAAATCTAGATATGTTGTTAGGAAAGGGACCTTATGAGGATCGGCAGCAACAAATTGCATATGATCCTGGCGTATACTCACAAATTGCTGTAGATGCAGTTAAGGCATGGAAGACTTTACAAGGACATGGAGGTTTACAAGGTCAATTATCTAAGATAATACAAGGAGCTAATGAACCTTACGCTGAATTTGTAGATAGGCTTATTCAAACAGCTACCAGAGTTTTTGGGAATACAGAACAAGCAATGCCATTAATAAAACAACTGGCTTATGACCAAGCGAATCGTTGGTGCAGAGATATCATTAGACCATGGAAACAGGAAGATTTAAACACATATATTAAATTATGTAGAGACATTAATGAACAAGAGCAAGTCATGGCAGCTGCAGTAAAACAGGCTTTAGATGCCAGAGACATTAATGAACAAGGGCAAATTGTGGCAGCTGCAGTAAAACAGGCTTTATATACCAGGCCAAGAACATGCTACAATTGTCAACAAACAGGACATTTTAAAAGGAATTGCCCCATAGGAGGAGGGTTTAACAAAACTAGGTATCAAAGGAGTAGAATACCGGGTATTTGCCCACGATGCCGTAGAGGGAGACATTGGGCTAATGAATGCTGTTCTCAAACCACCATAGAGGGTACTCCATTATCAAAAAACGAACAAGGACAAGGTGTTTATCCACAATATCGTGGACAAAGGCATCGGGTTCCGTTGCCAAAAAATGGACAGGGGGCCCCAATGCTCCGGGGCCCCAAACCACAAATATACGGAGCACTGGAGGAACCCAGCAACCCCATCAGGGTAGTGACCAGGACACATTGTCCATCAGATCCCTCTTCAGACAAACCAGAGGGAGCGCAGGGTTGGACATCTGCGCCTCCGCCAGATCAGTACTAACTCCAGAGATGGGAGTTCAAATCATTCCCACAGGGGTAAAAGGACCTCTTCCCAAAGGAACAGTAGGCTTATTATTGGGACACAGCTCTTCTACTCTAAAAGGACTTTTGATAAGTCCTGGGGTAATTGATCCCGATTATGAAGGTGAAATAAAAATTATAGCCAGTTCTCCAAAGGGTATATCAGTAATTTCACCAGGAGATAGAATAGCACAGTTACTAATAATACCAAGCCTACATGATAAATTTTCCAGTCATGCTGTAGAAAGAGGTTCCAAGGGATTAGGCTCCACAGGTGTAGATTGGGCTATGCTTTCTTTAAATTTAGATTCTCGCCCCATGCTAAAACTAAATATTCAAGGACATGAAGTTAATGGGCTACTGGATACAGGTGCAGACCTTAGCATCATCTCTCGTCAAGAATGGCCAAAACATTGGCCATTACAACAAGCCACTCAAACGCTTCGAGGCCTAGGAGTGGCGACTAATCCTGATAGAAGCGCAATGGTATTAGATTGGAAGGATCCTGAAGGATGTGAAGGAACTATACAGCCATATGTATTGGATCATCTTCCCGTAAATTTATGGGGACGAGATGTCTTAGATCAATTAGGTTTGACATTAACAAATAACATCAATCAAAATGCACCCACTATTATGGCTAGACAAGGTTTTAGGAAAGGAAAAAGATTAGAAAAACAAGAACAAGGTATAGCAGCACCAATACAAATAGATCAAGGAACAGACAGACATGGGTTGGATTTTCACAAAGGGCCACTGAGACAATAAAAATTACATGGAAATCAGAAAGACCAGTATGGGTTCCTCAGTGGCCCTTGACTAAAGAAAAGATACAAGTAGCCCATGATCTGGTCAAACAACAATTAGCAGAAGGACATATACAACCTTCTGTATCTCCCCATAATACTCCCATTTTTGTCATCAAAGAGAAATCTGGTAAATGGAGATTATTGCAAGACTTAAGAGCCATTAATAATGAAATGGTCATTATGGGACCTGCTCAATCGGGGATTCCTCAATTGTCTGCTTTGCCAAAAACTTGGTATGTTTTAGTTATAGATATTAAAGATTGTTTTTTTTCAATTCCAATTCATCCTGAGGATAGTCCACGTTTTGCATTTACTATCCCTGCACTAAATCATGAAGGTCCTGATCAGAGATATGAATGGAAAGTACTCCCTCAAGGGATGGCTAACAGCCCAACTATGTGTCAAATTTATGTTAACAAAGTAATCCAGCCACTTAGAAATCAAAATCCTGAACTACAAATATTTCACTATATGGATGATGTATTATTAGCACACAAAGCTAAAAACACATTGCTATAATGTTATGCCACACTTACAAATTTATTTAAAAAATTATAATCTAGAGATAGCAATAGATAAAGTACAATTAAATTTTCCAATTAATTATTTAGGAGTTCTATTATCCTCAACCATGGTCCGTCCACCAAAAATTCAAATACGAGTAGATCAACTCAAATCACTTAATGACTTTCAAAAGTTATTAGGAGACATAAACTGGATAAGGCCTTATTTAGGTATTCCAACAGGAGAATTAGGACCTTTATCTGATATCTTAAAAGGTCCATCAGATCCAAATTCACCCCGAATGTTAACGCCTGAAGCAAGAAAGGCATTAAAAATCATTGAAACATATATGGAAAATATGCATTTGGATAGAATTGATATAAGTTTGCCTTTATTATTTATTGTACTACCAACAAAAAATATTCCTACAGGAGTATTTTGGCAAGAAGGTCCATTATTATGGATACATTTATCTTATTCTCCTAACACTATTCTTACTAGGTATCCTGAGGCTGTAGGACAGTTAATACTCAAAGGAATAAAAACAGCAAAGGGAGTATTTGGAATTTCTCCCAATAAAATTATTACTCCATATACTATGAATCAAATTGATGAATTAGCTAATGAGTTAAATACTTGGGCAATAATCATGTGCAAATCTAATGTTTCATTTGATAACCACTTACCATCTAATCCTTTATTGTCTTTTTGGTCATTGTATCCTGTAATTTTTCCAAAAATGACAAAAAAAAAAACACCTATCATGAATGCTCCAAATATATTCACTGATGTGTCAAATAATGGTACAGCAGCAATAGTTACACCTGATCAAACTTTTACATTTTTAGTACCCAAACAATCAGCTCAAAAGGTAGAGCTTAATGCAGTATTACAAGCTTTTGTGATGTTTAAAGATTCTGTATTTAATTTATTTTCTGATAGTCAGTATATAGTTAATGCTATAGTATCCCTTGAAGATGCTGGTAGGATTTCCCCTTCTTCTACTGTTTTCTCTTTGTTTTCCACTATACAAAGTTTAATCTGGGACAGAAAAGATCCATTCTTTATAGGACATATCAGGGCACATACAGGATTGCCTGGAGCCCTTAGTTTGGGCAATGATATAGCAGATAAAACTACACATGACGTACATATTTTCTCTACACTAGAAGAAGCTATAAATTTTCATAAAAGGTTCCATGTCAATGCTAATACTTTACAAAAGCATTTTAAAATAACTAAGGAACAAGCTAGACAAATAATAAAACAATGTCAAAATTGTGTGACCTTTTTACCACAAGTTAATCTTGGAGTCAATCCTAGAGGATTGATACCTAACCATATTTGGCAGATGGACGTCACACACTTGCCAGAATTTGGAAAATTAAAATATTTGCATGTTACAGTTGATACTTCTTCTGGATTTTTGATGGGCTCCCTTCATGCTGGAGAAAAAACTAAAGATGTTATAGCTCATTGCTTACAAAATTTTGCCACTGTGGGCATTCCAAAACAGTTAAAAACAGATAATGCCCCTGGTTATACTTCTACCTCTTTTAAACAATTTTGCTCATCATTTGGCATTACTCATATAACAGGAATCCCATACAATCCACAGGGACAAGGCATAGTTGAAAGAGCTCATCAAACTATTAAAATGTACTTATTAAAGCAAAAAGACGGAATTGGGAAGGGGTATATATTCCCCAAAGATAAACTTAAAATAACCCTTTTTACTCTAAACTTTTTAAATTTGGATTCATCAGGACTTAGTGCTGCAGAAAGGCATATGTGTCCAAAAAATGTACATAAGTCCAAGGTACTTTGGAAAGATATTCTAACAGGACAATGGAAAGGTCCTGACCCAGTAATTGTCTGGAGTCGGGGGTCTGTTTGTGTGTTTCCACAGGAAGAACAGCAGCCGATTTGGATTCCAGAGAGATTACCTAAAGCGATTTCTACAGACCAAAAAGAAGATGATTTGGCTCAAATCCATAACAGCTGATATCCAAAACTCCAATTTGGCTATCCTTACATCTGCGACAGAACCAGGATGCTTTTTTCAATATCTATTTTATTATTGCCCTTTCTCATATCATGAAGTTCTATTTTGTTTTTTGAGCTCATTCAGACCTAGGTTAATGTTTTGCTGATCAGTTCTATTTTTTTTTTTTTTGACTATAGAGTTTTAAACATTGCAATGGAGATTTCACCTGTAAAAAGTTATAAGGCCTTTACTATTATGTTATGTGTTATATGTATTATATTATGTGTGCACACTTGTGTTTTGTGTTATATGTTTGAATGTACGTATGTCCATATATCATATATGATGAGCGCTCATGAAAAAATGGATCCAAATATTTTTTTTTATTCACGTGATTTAAATGGTTTAATTTAAATTGGGTAAATAACTATTAAGAATTGTTTTAATATGTAAACAAAAAAGAAGGTTAACAGATCTGTTTGTTTACTTTCACCTTTCCTCTTCATTATATTTAATAATTCTCTTCAAGATAATGTAAATTGTTAAGAAAATTGTTTTCTTTTCTCTTCAAGATAATGTAAATTGTTAAGAAAATTGTTTTCTTTTAGTGCCTTCTGGAATGTTACATAATTTTTTCTTTAGCCATTATTGCCAGAATTCCTATCTTCATCCCAGTGCCGGTGAAGACAAAGATAAAACTAATCTACAGCTTCTGCAATCGCCATCACTGAACTGCTTGCAGAACTTGCCTAAACTATGTGCAGAACTTGCAGAACTTGCCTAGACTTGCCTAGACTATGCATTGTGAACTATCTGTTGGTGCAGCGACTTGTGGTAGTGTTGGGGTATTTTTGCTGATGATGTCATCGGTGGTACAATTTTTCCAACAAGAGCCATCAATTGGCTTGGTGTATCTTCCTCCCTTCTGCTTGTCATGACAAAGACCTCTCCACAGGTGTGGCTGTATACTGGACCGGTAGTCAATGACGGGTAAGATCCAATTACAATGGTACCAACCTAAGACAGGAGGCTGATGCCCTGAGGTCAGCTCATCCGAAGACGGGTAAGGACCATATGTAGTATTGGACAACCTAAGGCAGGCACGGTTCCCAAGCCACATGCTTGTTGTTTAAACAGAGAGGGGGAGATGTTGAGAGCCACAGCCAAAGGGGCCCCAACAAACTTCCAGCTGCCAGCAAACTTCCAGCTGCCGGCTGATGATTGGCTCACAGCAGCCCCAGCAACATCTAGCTGATTGGCTCCTCTGCGGTGATGTTCATTGGGCTGTTTCCCTGCCCTTCAGACTGCCAGCTGATGATTGGCTCACAGCGGCCCCAGCAACATCTAGCTGATTGGCTCCTCCACAGAGCTGCTCATTGGGGGACTTCTTTGGCTCCGCCCATGCGACCCAGCCAATTGGCCTCAAGAACAGGAGGATTGTGGGAGGTGGAGGGTTGTGTGGGGGTGAGAGGCTTGTGGGAAGCCGGTGGTGGCAGTTGGGCTCTGAGGGGTTTTCCCTGAGGAGCTGTTTTGTTTGGCGTTTGTAGTTCTAAAAATAAAGTTAGTTTCTTTTGACAAGTGGCTCCTGAATTGTGCCCAGCCAGACTGCGGCACACACACACACATTTTATACCAGATGATGCTTGAAGCCTTTCTTTTCTTTCTTTCTCTGAGGATTGAATGTAGGGGTGCTTTTACCACTGAATTACATTTGCAGCAATCTTCATTTTATCTTTTTAAATTTTGAGATAGGATCTTGCTAAATTGCTCAGGCTGGCCTTGAACTTGAGATCATCCTGCTTCAACCTTCCAAGTCACTGAGATTACAGTCAGGTGCTGCCACATTCAGCACTTGAACCCTTGTATAATACATAATACATAATACATAATACATAATACATAATGCTCCTCTTGGTCTCACTACGCCCACCCCAGTTGGATTCTTCTCCCACCTTTCTACCTCATTAAGCCATATCACCAACCCTCTTAAAATTTTTTATTTTGAGCCAGGCACAGTAATGCACATCTGTAATCCTAGTGACTCAGGAGGCTGAAATAGGAGGATCACAAGTTTGAATCCAGCTCGGGCAATTTAGCAAGACCCTGTCTCGAAATAAAAAATAAAAAGGATGAGGAGGTAGCTTAATGGTAGCACAACCCTAGGTTCAATCCCTAGTACCATCAAAAATGAAAAGAAAAAAAAATAACAGGGTCTTGCTAAGTTGCTGCCCAGGCTGGGCTTAAACTTGCAATTCTCCTGCCTCAGCTTCATGAGTAGCTGGGATTACAGGTATGTATCACTGTGCTCCTCTTGTGAGTTCCTTTTTATGGTACATTCCACATTCTGTCTCTCAGGAAATCAGGTGGTCTCTGCCTTCAGGATAGATCCAGAAATAAACTACTTTAAACACCCCAACTACTACAACTTGAGTTCAAAATACAGCTCATTTCCTGTCCGATTACTGAGAAATATCCTCCCTTAGTCTCCCTGCCACATTCACTCCTAATCTTTCCTCCTCTATATTTTAAGTTCTTATATTTCCTATCTCCTTTTATATAATTTGCTTATTCTTATGTTTATTGTTTATCATGCCTTCCTCCTTTCATAGGGAAGTGTAAGAGAGCAGGGTCTTGGGCTAGAGTGTAGCTCAGTGGCAGAGTGCTTGCATAGCATGCACAAGACTCAGGAATCTGATGCCCAGTACCAAAAAAAAAAAAAAAAGAAAAGAAATAAAGAAAGCGGGGGGGGGGGAGCAGGGTTTTTGTTCACTACTCTATTTCCACTGCCTAAGCAGGGCTATGCATTTCATATGCAATTGCTGCATGAAGGAATGGACAATTGCCATGATTGGGTCCTAGGAAAGGGAGAGGATTTGCTTTCTGGGGAAGGGGCAAGAATATAGACCTGCAATTTCAAAAGTTGCACAAGGATGGCCTTCCGTGTGAATTCAAGACCCCAGTGCCCCCATAGAGCTCCAGGGGAAGATACAATTTGATCCCAGGGACTCTGAACCCAGCTGGGAGGTACCTGTTTACCTAGAGCCACCCAAGGCCACACAGACTTGGAGAGTATTACTTTGGGGTGACTCGTGTTGAAAGAGGACTCAGGAAGGATTCCTGATAGTCAAGATGGGTTGCTCTGCAGGGCCATAGGCAAGGGGAACCCTTCCTTGTGGGGAGCCATTCTCACACGTGACTGGGCGACTCCCGGTTTGGGTCTGAGGCATTCTGGCCGTGTCGGAGCTTTCCCGGCCCTCTCCTTATGAGAGAACCCGTCCGTGTGGGGGTGTGACTGACCACTGACCCCAGGGGCCCAATCACTGACCCTGACCTTGGAGTGCGGCCCCCCTCAACCTTCATTGGATGGAATTCTCCCCTGAATTTCTTGTTCCCCAATAAAAGGCTACTCCCTGGCGTGCTTGCTCGCTCTCTCTCCTGCTAGCCCTGAGTAATCCTCGCTGCCCTACAGGTGGTTCGAGGTGGAAGCCAGAGAGGGGAGCCGTCTCGGACCTGGTCATAGAAAAAGGTAACTGAGTCTGTGTGTTTTATTTCGATCTCGCTAGCTAACTTTTATGCCAAGAACCTCATTAATGAAACCATTGCGCTGGCTGCATGGTGGACTTCCTATCTGCCTAGCTGCAGAGATCTTCAGAATTGACTAAAGTTGAGGTAAAGAAAACACCTGAACTTGAAATTGCAAATGCATGCCTCCTACCCATTCGATTATCTATTTAATGTCTGTTTTCTGTCGGCGTACTGTTAAGCTGCTACAGAAAGTCCTCCGTTCTTGGCTAGCCTCAAAACCTCCAGCACCT
This sequence comes from Spermophilus citellus, assembly GCF_964194105.1. NCBI lineage: Eukaryota > Metazoa > Chordata > Mammalia > Rodentia > Sciuridae > Spermophilus > Spermophilus citellus. The sequence goes on along the minus strand of NC_138187.1, from coordinate 30,703,239 downwards.
TGGACAGCGTCTGGTACTGTGTAGGGAGGGATTCAATAGCAACAGAAGCTAAGGCATCCTCCCTGTGGTGTCCCAGTTCTAGGCACTTTACATGCACTAACTTGTTTTTTCCTGATTACAACTCTGCCATGTTGTTACTACTATTATACCTTTTCAAAAACAAGGAAAGAAATTGAAATGAGGAGAGGTTAAGTAACCTTTTAGTAATAGGAGATGACATAAATAGTAATTGGCACACGATAGTCAGTGGAACTGGTATTCAAACCCAAGCAATCTTGCTCCAGAAATGCTAGGCTTTACCTCCACACGACATGCTATGGTGTCTCTGGCATTGAATCATAGATTTATTTCCTATCAACTAATGCAAAAAGGATATGTGGGTCTCCTTTTCTAAGTAGGCATAAAACTGGCCAGGAAAGACCAGGATTTCCTGTGCTAACTTCTCAGGCTGGGGACTGAATGCTACCATGAATTCCACCAAGAGCTGCTGAGAGTCTCAAGATGGGCATCTGGGGGCGAGGAGTGTCTTCAGCTCAGCTCTCCTGGGTGCTTTGGTCATTTGGCTCTTTCCAATACTCATAGCTGCCAGGGTTAACTTTTATACTGTTAAAAGTATAAAACTTTTATGCTCATCTAGACCCCTCATCTAGGCAATGCCCTCAGAGGCAGATGGACCTCTACCTTTGCTCTGCTTGCACCCAGACATCTTCTGGGGACCTGTTTTTGCCTCCTTGTCATTTGCTTTCAGTAGCCCTCTCTTCTGGAGACCAGCCCCCTGCTCTCCCATCTTAGAAAATGCTTCCCTCATCCCAGGGATCTCAGTTCTGAAGGACAGGGGGGGCTCATTATGAGCCAGTATGTTCTCTGTCAGTGTGTGTGTGTGTGTGTGTGTGTGTGTGTGTGTGTGTGTGCAGCTGCCCAGACACTGTGGATATTTCTCAGCCTTCATCTTGCTTGGCTTCCAGGCTACAGTGTTGTTCCCTTTTCAGTTGGCAGGGTCACCCCTCAACCCCCTACTCCCTGGCCATCTATGTGCAGCTGCTTTTGAAATCAACACCTCTTCTTGCAGAAGAACAGAAAGGACTGGGACTCTTGCCTTTTTCTCCATGTCCATGGGTCACCTTCAAGTTGCTGCTAAATTGTCACCTGTCCTGGCCTATGTGGAATGCCCTTTCTGTGTCCTCAAACCACTCAGGTCACATGACAGTGAAGCTCTCATCACACTTCATGTTATAAAAATTCACGTGCCTCTGGCTGAGGTTGTGGCTCAGCGGTAGAGCACACACCTTGCATGTGCAAGGCCCTGGGTTCGATCCTCATCACCACATAAAAATAAATAAATAAAACAAAGGTATTGTGTCCAACTACAAATAAAAAAATATTTTAAAAAGTCACATGCCTCACTGAAAATGTGGAGAGAGCAGGGATGCTGACTATGCTCTACCATGTGTCAGTACTTAGTGTGAGTCCTGGTGTATAGTATAGTAAGTGCTCAGGAAATGGGTTTCATAGATGTGAAGAGATGAATGATAAGAATAAGAGCCAAGGCAGAATAATTACAGGGGCCAAGATTAAGGGTTGGGCAGGGACCCTTAGTGATATGGGGTTCCTTCCTTCCTTTCTTCTTTCCTATACTTGGGAAATGAATATTCAAGAATCTGAGAGGAAATATCTGACAACCTAATTAACTTGTCCTTTTTCATACCTAAAAACTCTGTCACTCAAATAATTGCCACACAATAAAGTGATGTTTGTACATCTGTGGTGTCATATCTCACCAAACATCAGACTTCCCAATTTTAGGGCACAGAGAAAGAAAGGAGAAGAAGTTCAGTGGACCTGAGAAGCACTGTTCATGAGTGCCAGGGTTTGGAATGAGTGTCTGGGCTGGGTCCTGAGCATGATCCTATGGAATAGAGGTGACTTTGTGCTTTATAAAGGCCTGCTTTTGTGTCTTTGTGACATGTGTGGCCCTCTAATTTGTAAAATTTAAACCTGCTGGGGTTTAAAGGAAAAGCCAAGGAACAACAGTACATATTCTGGGTTTTCTTACCAAGCCAGAAGGGCCTCTTCATGAGATGTGGTCACATTCCAGTAATGTCCAACTGAATGTCCCACCAGCATGCTGCAGGCCAGGGTAGGGGGCTGGTCACAATACCAGAATTCACCTGAATCTTCATCCTTGTAGTAACAGAAGGATTTTTCCTCCCTGATCAACAAGGGATTCACATTGCAAGATACACTTTCTTCATCTCCCCTGGGTCCCCGGAAATAGCCTATGAAATCAATTGTGGCCCAGTGTTCTGTCCAGATTCTGCGCAGAACCCCAACGGCCTCACTGGAGTGGATCAGCCGCACTTGCACCTGGGCCCTCCCAGCCCAGAGCAGAGGGAAGGACAATAGGTATGTGCCATTCTCCAGATCCTGGACATCCCCGGGGACCCCTGCTCTCAATTCTGGACTCAGCAATCGTGCCTGAAACAGATCCCCACCATGGGTCTTGGGCCTGCCCCGGTGGTCCCTGGCCACAAGGACAACCTCCAGGTAGCTTCCCAGGGCATAGGTGTCCTGAGCAGGACCCCTCAGGTGGTAGGTGGAGGTCTTGTGGCTGGTGGAGGCCAAAAGGTCCCCCCCATCTCCTGGGGTCAGAGGCCAGTATAGAAGGTGGATCAAGTTGGAGAGCTCCAGGGGGAGAGACGTGGGATCTTTGTCTGCAGAAGGGGACTTTGGAGGCCAAGGGTCACTGTTGCCAGTCCAGAAAATCCTGAAGTACAGGACCTGTGGGTAGAGAAAGAGGCACTTATCAGTGGTGGGTTTTCCTTATTTTCCTCCTGGGAGGGAGATTTCAATTCACCTGTCTCCAGTGTGTGGTAGGTATCAGGCAGGGCAACCTTACACTGCTTCTGAGCCAAAGTTTAGAATCTAACACAACTGCCACCACACAAAACCACAGACACTAGCTCCTGTAAAAACCATGTGTCAGTGGGTTTTGATAAATCTCACAGAGAATAAACAACTCCTCCTGGTCCTCATTAGTTTTTGCATACACTCCCGCAGACCCCACTTTCCAGCTCTCCCTTTCCCTTATAAGTCATTCTCTCTGTATTCCAAAACCAGGAGGAACCCCTCCTTCCCATCCTGTAGCCTCCCTTGGAGGGGGAATGCATGCAGAATGTACAAAGATGAAAATAATTAGCAGAAAATTCTTTCCTAGAAAACCGTAGAAGAAAACCATGGTTCCTAGAGCCTAAGGGAAGGAGGGATGAAAGTTATTGTAGTTTTGTAGGATGGAAAGAGTTATCGGGATAGAAGGTGCTAATGGTCACACAACAGTTTGGATGTATTTAATACCATTGAAATGTACACTTAAATGATTAAGATGATACATTTTCTATCACTTATATTTTATCACAATAAAATTATAAATAAATAAGGAGAAAAACAAAAAGATTTTGAGTTTCATCAGAACTAGTAGTTACAACATTGATGTTAACTTATCTAAACATTGACAAGATTCTTCTTCTTCTTCTTCTTCTTCTTCTTATTATTATTATTATTTTGATACTGGGAATGGAACCTAGGAGAGCTTTGCCACTGAGCTATATACCCAGCCCTTTCTTCAAGCATACTCTTTTGGGCTGGTTTTGGGCTCCCTTATCTTCTATCCCTACCTGACACAGTTTTCTCATTCTCTTTCTAAGACACCTTCTAAGTGTCCTGTCATGACACTTCTGCTTCTGGATTAAAAGTGGGAAAATGGAGAGTTTCTCTCAGCCTCCTTCTCCCAGATGAAAATAACCAGCTCAAGTTCTGTATAGAGGTAAGTGGAACAAGGAATACTCACCCAAAACACAATGGCTAGCACCACAACCAAAATCTTGTGCCACCTGAAATGTCTGAGGTACGGGCCTGTGGAAACCTGGAGTTCTTTATTAGACATCTGGAATGTGATCAAGACCCTAGATGGAAAATTTTTAAAATTCAAGAACAAATAAGAAATTATCCACAGAGAAGTTATATACCAATAATGGCTGTTTCTGAAAAGTCTGGTTACGTGACTAAATAATTCAAAGCTATAATCAGCAGCATGAACCACATTTTGATGGGCTGAAGAACATCCAGCTCCTACCACATCTCTTAGAGAGCCTGAAAATTGATCCTGCAAGTTTTCTGAACCCCTAAGAATTGCTGTATTTCAAACTCTGGCCTTTAACATCACCAGCCTTCCCCAAGCAGGCGGGTTCTCTTTCAACAAGAAGTAGAGTTGGCTCAAAGTATAACACTTCTGTTCTTCTACCCAACATCAGGCAGCAAGGGCTGCCCGATGTTCTGTCCAGATTCTGTGTAGAACCCCAACGGCCTCACTGGAGTGGATCAGCTGCACTTGCACCTAGGCCTTCCCAGCCCAGAGTAGGGAGAAGGACAATAGGTGTGTGCCTACAGACACTAAAACATCACAGGATGATATTATAAGTCACCTTATTTCAATTAATTTGGAAACTTAGATAAAATGAACAAATCCTCAAAAAAGTCTTATCAAAATGAACACGAGGGCTGGGGTTGTACCTTAGGGGTAGAGCGTGTGTGAGGCAGTGGGTTCGATTCGCAGTACCACATATAAGTAAATAAAATAAAGGTCCCTTGACAACTAAAAAATATTTTTAAAATGAACACAAGAAGAAAGATAAATCCAAATAATGCAGTATTGTTTTCAACTAAACAGAATCCATAATTTAAAACATTCTGCCAAAGACAATACTAGGCACAGATTGCTTCCCTAGCAAACCTTCCCAAACACTTAACAAACAATTTACATGGAGTACTGAAATTCTTCTCCAGCAAACAAAAAGAAGGAACATTCACAACTCATTTGAAAAACCTCATCTTGATTCAAAATCCTACCAAGTATATTACAATAAAGGAAGATTACAGACCGACCTCTCTCACACAGATGCAAAATTACTAAATTAATCAGTGAATAATTTTGAGTGGTATCAAATCAGTGGTGTTGGAAGTCCATGAGAGGAGACTTTTGGTTTCAGCTCTGACAGTGAAAAGCTTGAAAATCATCGTGCCCATCAACAAGAAAAGGCTGGATAAATTGCAAATCAACAGGTCTTCCTAGATTCAGCAGAGAATTGGGGGCAAAGGGCCACTGCCATCCCCCAAAACTGAACAGACAGGCAACTATAGAGAATCACAGTGTAACAGAGGTCCCCCTCATGCTTCAAACATAACTCTCTCTGCTCTGCCACTATGGCTCATGGACAATTTCTCCTTTAAATTTCTCCTCTCCTTTTCCCCATCCCTAACAACTGTGGAAGCAATATTAACCTTCTTCCCATCTGAGGTCAAAATCCTCCAGCCCTCACACCACAGGAACAAAGGTAAGGAGTCCAGGCTTCAGGACAGGCACAAGAGGATCTGAGACATGGCTGGCTCTTTAGAGTACGGGGTGAATATATGACTCCTGACAAGGCACAGCTGGAGTATAGCCTTTGAGCCACCTTTTGTTTTGGGGTACCGAGGATTGAACTCAGGGGCACTTGACCACTGAGCCACATCTCCAGCTCTATTTTGTATTTTATTTAGAAATAGGGTCTCAATGAGTTGCTTAGCCTCGCTTTTGCTGAGGCTGGCTTTGAACTCACGATCCTCCTGCCTCAGCCTCCTGAGCTTCTGGGATTACAGGCCTGCACCACCGTGCCTGGTATTGAACTACCTCTTTCAAAGCCCTCTGTTTCCCCTGACAGAAACAAGCCTCTGGGACAGGAGTACCCTGTTTGTCCTTTGCTAACAGAGCAATAAGACTTCTTTTTCCTTTTTCTCAAAATCTTGTCCTCATTATTAGATTAGCATCAGGGACAAGGACTGAGATTTTGATATCACATTTGGTGACTCATATAGGACCCAATAACCCCCCCCCCCCCCACACACACACACCACTGCCACCACTCTGGTCTTCTGCATCCATGCTGAAGATGCAGGGTGTCTGGTGAGCTTGTTGAGAGCCAACCACTGGAGACTTAGGAGAGATGGTGAGTTTGCCTTGTGTTGACTCAAGGAGCTCTTCCTATAAGTAAGAGGGACTGAGGGACTGTCCCAGTAGCTGCTGAGGCTCCTTTTGCTTTGTGGAACCCCCTCCTCTCTTCCGGAACAGTATGGGTTGCTCCACCAATTGGTCTACTTTGAGAAAAAGGGAACAGAATGCAGTAAAGTTGCAACACCTTGGCCATCTGGTAAGCTTCCCCAGTGGGCCTGCAGAGACCCTTGATGCCACATCTGGTCCCTCTTTGTGGGGACATCAGTGTCACCATTTGTGTAGGGCTCATGGTTAGGTAGGAGTAGGGAAACAGGCCTTTTTTCCCTATCTGCTGACTGTTTTAAAGGCTTCTGTCTGTCAGCCACGGTTTTGGGGCTCCCCTCTGCTCATCCCTTTCTGTGTTTTTGTTTGCATCTCTTTTTTTAAAAATATTTTTTAGTTGTAGTTGGACACAATACCTTTATTTTTATTTGTTTTTATTTTTATGTGGTGCTGAGGATCAAACCCAACGCCTCGCATGTGCTAAGCGAGCCCTCTACCTCTGAGCCACAACCTCAGCCCCTTGTTTGCATCTCTTACTGGCCCTTTAAGATGAGGGCAATGCTGTGTTGATCCTACTGACTGAGAGTCTCTTGAAAAAGGTCTTAGCTAAAAGAGCCACACACAGGTATGAACCGAAGTAAAAGATGATGTTTGACTGTGACAAAATCTGGTCATTGAGTGGTATTCTGAATCCATATCCAATCTTGCCATTGGAGCTGGTCTGTCCAAGTTAGGTAAATGGGAGAAGCGCTATCTGTGCAGGGTGCTGTGCAGCTGTATGAGAAAGACTCTGAACAGTCAGAAACTAAGCTGATGGTCCAAAAAAGGCCCTGCCTCTTATTTGCAAGGAGAGCAGGACACCAGAAGTTTAGAAAGACATAAACCCTTTCAGCCCCATGTGGGCAGGCCTGGCCCTGCCTCTCAGCCTGGCCCCAGGCAGCCGCAGCTCACTCCACTGTGGGTCACACACCCTACCCTACGGGAAACCCCAGGATAGCTTCCTGGGGTGTAGAGAAATAGGCAAAGAGGACTTGGCTTCCATCCTGCCTCCCAGCCCCTTTTAGTCATGGGACAAAGGGATTGGCAGCCAAAAAGGACATGGCAGTGGGTGTTGAGACTGCTAGACCATGACCTGGGGACAGGAATGGTCTACCCTTTTAAGATCTGACAGGACACCTCATTTTGCCAGGGAATACTCATCACTGGGCAGACGTTGGGAGATGGGCCATGACCAGTGGACCATTTGTCAAAACAGCTTGACTATGCAGCAAAAGGATGTCCCCAGCCCACCCCACCTTTGGGCAGTAACTGTCACTTGTGATTTACTACAAGAGGTTGAGAAATTCCCTTGAGGACAACCCATTAATGTGTTTGTTCTCACCAAGTCTTGGTCCTACTTGAACAGGGAAGTGGCTACTGGCTGACTGCTGGGAGGAGGGGAGATACCAGGCAACCCTAAGGTCAATCTTAAAATGGTGTCCACCTCAAATCCAGCAGCACTGTTTCCATTAGATGATAATGAGACCCTACAACCTAACTGCCTGAAATCTTAAGAGAGTGTCTATTGTATCAGGTTAGACTTGTCTGATGAGCCCATCACAGAGCTGAACTGGGACCTCTTCATAGATGGGAGTAGCTTCATGGGAAATGGAGCTGCAGGTAGCTGGACGTGCTGTGGTCACAGAACAGCAGGTATTAGGAGCTGAGGCTTTGCCACCTGGAACATCAGCACAGAAAGCTGAGCTAATTGTCCTGACAAGCACTCTCAGACTGTCCAAAGGAAAGAAGTGACCCAGCAAGTGAGCTGGTTGATTGGATGGGCAACAGAAGGTATGCACAGCCTGGGATTCCAATCTAGAGGGAAAACAGAAAAGATAAATCACACCTTAAAAAACACAGTGGTTGCCAGGCGTGGTGGCACATGCCTGTTATCCCAGAAGCTCAGGAGGCTAGGACAGGAGGATTGTGAGTTCAAAGCCAGCCTCAGCAAGGATGAGGCATTAAGCAACTCAGTAAGACCCTGTCTCTAAATAAAACACAAAATAGAACTGCGGATGGACTTAGTGGTTGAATGCCCCAGAGTTCAATCTCTGGTACTCAAAAAAAAAAAAAAAAAAAAAAAAAAAGACAGTGGTTAAACTATGCTAAGAAACTCACCTGCAATGGGTTAGGGTGTTACCAACTGCTCACTTCAATAAGGGCATTCCCAGAAGCATGCTTAAATTGAGCCCAGGAAGAAACTGTATAGTAGAGATCCTTTCTGGTAACCTGGGGAAGGAGAGGGACAAAATGTGGCTATAGCAAAAGAAACTAGATTAATGTAGTATGCAGGACAATCAGTCAAATATTAATTGCTTTATGTGAGTGTGATTCTTCCAGGTCCCCATCTCTATCCCTTCCAGTAAAAGTCCCACAGAAGCTGTGCATTAATGTGTTTGTTCTCACCAAGTAGGTGAATAGGACGCAATTCAGCGAGACCCTGTCTCTAATAAAATATCTTAAAAGGTCTGGGATGAGGCTCAGTGGTTAAGCACCCCTGGATTCAATCCTCAGTACAAAAAAAAAAAAGTCCAAAAGAAAAAATGACAATAGGAGGTATAAATGTTCCATTCCAGGGCTCCCTTCATTGCCCAGTTTCAGCAGGAAGCAACTTGGAGATGACATTGTCCATTTTTCCATTGTAATGGAAGATAGAAATTGACAGTGAAGAAATAGAACAGGGGACCATTTCATGCTTTGAAGATAACCCTCACTGCTCAGCCACTAAATCTTATTTTAAAACTGGTTTCATTTGGTTGGTTGGTTCACTCCCTTTCTCTTCTCTTTCTCCCCCTTCCCAATCATAGTAGAAGAAATATTGACCTTCTTCCTGCCCTAGGCCAAGTTTTTGATCCTTCAGCCCACACACCACAGGAATGAAGGAGTCTAGGCTTCAGGACTGGCACTAGAGGATCTGAGACATGGCAGTCTCTCAAAGCTACAAGTGAATTAGGACTCCTTACAGGGTCCAGCTGGAGTGTAGCCTTTGAATCGCCTCTTTAAAAGCCCTTTGTTCCCCTTACAGAAGCACAGCCTCTGGGACAGGAGTACCCAGAGTTTCTCCTTTGCTAGCAGAGCAATAGGACTTCTTTATCCTTTTTTCTCAAAACCTTGTCCTCATTATTAGATTGGCTTTGGGACAAGAACAGAACTTTTTTTTCCCCCACAATATCTTTAATTAATTAATTAATTTATTTATTTTTTGTGGTGCTGAGGATCGGACCAGTGCTTCACTCATGCTAGTCAAGTGCTCCAACACTAAGCCACCACCCCAGCCCAAGAACAGAACTTTTAATATCAACAACTTACCTGGTACAGAAGTTGCTAGAGCCAGAGCCAGCCAAACACTTAGTTACTGGGTCAGGGAAGAGGGAGGTTCCATCCTGCTCCTCGGAGGTGCAATCACATTGGCCAGAAAATAGGTTTTATTTAAAGCCAGATTTGAAGGAAGAAGGCTTTTTGTTGGTTGGTTGGTTTCAAATTTCCATCTTCAGAAAACTCAAGGTCCAGGAATCTTTTATAAGAGAAGAGGCAGCACAGCAGGACAAAAGGCAGGGAATATATACACACAGACTTAGTGTGATACCTGAAGAACATGTCAGTGACATCTGGCAACGGGGAGAGGGTAGTTTTTATTCTTATCATGCAGAAGTCCAGAAGTTAAAAAAAAGGGGGGGGAACTTTTGTTATCAGTAGAAGGAACTTCCCTTTATTTCACAGGATTCCTTTAATTTCAGATGGAATCTGTGTCAAATGGCAATTGTCAAATTACTGAAGGGTGAGCAAGGGCTGGTTGAAACTCCAGGGCCCAGTCTCCAGGGAGCTCCTAAACTTTTTAGAGTTTTATTTTCAGAAATGCTACCAAGTTCTTATACCAGAGAGAAAACCCTTCTGCTTTGGGAAGGAAGCGATAAAAAATAATCATTTAAAAAAAGAGCATTTGGGCTGGGCTGGTGGCTCAATGGTAGAACAGACACCTGGCACATGTGAGGCCCTGGGTTCTATTCTCAGCACCACATATACATAAATAAAATAAAAATCAATAAAAAATAGCATTCTTTGCTCAATAAAAAATTCCTGTCTGTAAAAGTCTACTTTAGCAGAGCTTTATCTAACTGGAGGAAGGATGATTAGACATTTTGAGGCCTCTGTAATCTTTGGGTGACATGTAGGAAAAAAGCTGATAAATACTCTAAAAGTGTTAAGCCCAGGGACTCAAGCCCACTTAAAAAAATCATCACATTTCAGACTTTTTTCCCACTCCCACACTTCAACACCACAGTCACAGGACAACAGTATACTAACAACAGATTTGGCTGTAAGAGAACTGGTTTTCTATGTAACAGAAATCAATAATTGGACTTTAAAACTCAAAACAGTAGTATTTATATTAGCACCAATAAAGGGAGGAATATTTAGGTTGAGTCTTTGTTTGTTTGGTACTGGGGAGAGAACCCAGGGACACTCTACCCACTGAGCTACAGCCCCAGCCATTTTCATTTTTTATTTTAAGACTGGGTCTTGCTAAGTTGCTGAGGCTGACCTCAAACTTGGGATCTTCCTGTCTCAGTCTCTGAGTCTCTGGGATTACAGGTATAAGCCACCATGCATGGCCTTAGGTGTAAATCTAACAATATAGACACAGAGTTCATATGAAGCAAATGCCAAATCTCTGATGAAAAAAATCAAAAGACTGTTGGAATGACTTTCAGTCGCAGCTCAAAAGTGCTTGAAATATCCACGTTTCTTCAGGCCTGACAGGAGGGCCTGCAGGGTGGGGTGAAACCACATACTCAGCACTTGTGGTTAGCATTGCCAAACTACCAGCCCAGGAAACTGAGAGTCAGGGGCTTAAGGGCATGAAACCCCAAAGACCCTTCAAGATTGCTTTCCACCACGACAGGAATATTTAGAGTTTCCTCATAGTGCGGTTACATTAGGCAGAAGATGACTGGCTTATTGTCTTCCTTATGTATGATTGACAGGCATGCCCCACTCGAACTCTAATAACAGTTGTGTGCATTCCAAAAATAAACTGAGCTACTGGATGACACCATGAGGTGGGTCTCCAGCCAGTTCTCTCACCAGCTCCCGGAGTCTGTGTGTTGATTCTGTGTCTCTACCCACCTCGACAAGGTAGCCGAGTGAACATCGACCACGAAAGGACTTAGGAACACATACAAAAGACCTAAATAAATGGAGATATTCCATGTTCATAGGTAGCATCACTCAACATTGTTAAGATATCAATTGTTTCCAACTTGATCTATAGATTTGGTGGAATCCCAGTGAAATCCAGGCAAGTTATTTTGTGGATGTCAACAAACAGATTCTTCTTCTTCTTCATCTCAGCCCTTTTTATTTTTTTTATTTTGAGACAGGGTCTTGCTAAGTCCTTAGGGCCTTGCTAAGTTGCTAAGGCTGGCTTTGAATTTGTGATCTTCCCACCTCAGCTTCCCAAACCGCTGGGATTACAGATGTGTGTCACTGTACCCATTTCAACAAACTGATTCTAACATTTTATAAAAAGGCAAAAGGCTCAGAAAAGTCATTTCAGTATTGTAAATAAAAAGCAAAGTCAAAGAACCAACACCACTGCTTGACTTCGAGGCTTACTGTGAGCTACAACAATAAAGACAGTGTGGTTTCAGTGAGAGAATAGACAATAAACCAATTAAACAAAACAGAAAATGGTGCAGCAGAAAAGACAGCTAGGAAAAGACTCACAGAAATAGAATCAACTGATTTTGACAAAGAAATAAAGGCAATTTAATGGAGAAGAGACAATCATTTCAATAGTGCTGAAACAACTGAACAGCTAGACAAATACTCTACACCTTTCTCAATAATTAACTCAAAAGTAGATCATCGACCTTGATTTAAAATGCAAAGCTATAACACTTCTAGAAGACAGCGCAACAGAAAAGCTCTATGATGTTAGACTGGTTTATATATAGCTGGCAAATAAGACTATTAAAAGTTGCTCAATATCAGATGTCATTAGAGAATTGCAAGTGAAAGTAATAGGAAGATAACCTTACACACCTGAGGGAGGGGTTAAATTTTATTTTATTTTTTTAATTTTCTGGTACTGGGGATTGAATCCAGGTTTGCTTTAACATGGAGCCACATCCCAAGCCCTTTTTATTTTTTATTTTGAGACAGGGCCCTGCTAAGTTGCTGAGGCTGGCCTCAAATTTGTGATCTTCCTGCCTCAGCCTCCCAGGTAGCCGGGATTACATGCATGTGCCACTGTGCCCAGAATGGAGTGGTTAAATTTAAAAAATAAAAATAAAAAGGAAGGAGAAGATCTGACAATACTAAATGCTGAGATTGTGGAGCAACAAAAATTCTCATCATTGTTGACTGAAGAAGTTATCAAAAGCTTCCCAACACAGAAAAGCTTAGGATCATATGACTTCACTGGTGAATTCTACCACACACCTAAAAAGAATTAATGCCTATCCTTCCAAACTCTTCAAGAAAATTGAAGAAGAGGGAATCCTTCCACACTAATGGAGCCAGCACTATCTGGATATGAAAACTAGGAAAAGATATCACACAAAAACTATAGGCTGATATCCTGATGAATACAGAAGTAAAAGCCCTCATCAAAACACTAGCAAACTGCATTCAGGAATTTTAAAGATTCAAACACCATGACCAAGCAGGATATTCCTGAGATGCAAAGATGGGTCAACCTATGCTAATGAACTAGTGTGACATACCACATTAACAGAATGAAGAATCAAAACCACATGGTCATCTCAGTAGATGCAGAGAAGACTGCTGACAAATTTCAACACCTTTTCAGGATTTAAAAAGCTCAACCTGCCAGGTGTTGTGGATACCCGCCTGTAATCCCAGTGACTCTGGAGCCTGAGGCAAGGAGGATCGAAAGCAAGACCCTCAGCAACTTAGCAAGACCCTCAGCAATTTAGCAAGACCCTACCTCAAAATAAAACATAAGAAGGGCTGGGAATGTTGCTCAGTGATTATACCCCCCTGGGTTCAATTCCTGGTACCACACCAAACCAAACAAAAACACAACTCAACCAACCAGGAATAGATATAACTTCAACATAATAAAAGCCATATATGGAAAACCCACAGTAGAAACCTGAAACCTGGATGGAGATGTGGCTCTATAGTAGAGTTTGCTTAGCACCACGAGGCCCTGGTTTCCATTTCTTCCACAGAAAGGGAGGAGGTGGGAAGCAACTGAAGGTTATTTCTGTAAGATCAGAAACCAGGATGCTCACTCTCACCACGTCTATTCAACACAATCCTGGAAGAGCTAGTTAATCAAGAAAAACACTAAATAAAAGACATCCAGACAGGCTGTGTGGTGCAAGCCTGTAATCCCAGCAGCTTGGGAGGCTGAGACAGGAGGATTACGAGTTCAAAGCCAGCCTCAGCAGCGGTGAGGAGCTAAGCAATTTACTGAGACCCTGTCTCTAAATAAAATACAAAATAGGGCTGGGGATGTGGCTCAGTGGTCAAGTGCCCCTGAGTTCAATCCCCAGTACCAAAAAAGACATCCAGATTGGAAAAAAAAAAAAAAGTAAAAGTAACATTGTCCTTTTTTCAGATGGCATGATCTTTCATTAGAAAATCCCCAAAGACTACACCAAAACTCCCTTAGCATTAAGAAATAAATTCAGTAAAGTTGAAGGACACAAAGTCAACATACAAAAATCAGTACTCAATTTCTACAAATGTAATTACTAAAACCGGATATCCATATAAAAGAATGAAAATAGATCCTCATTTTTACATCACACACACACACACACACACACCCCTAAAAATATGTTAAAGACTTAAATATAAGACCTGAAAGTGTTGAACACCTAACTTCATGTCATTGGTCTAGGCAATGTTTTCTTGGATACAAAACCAAAAGCAGAAGCAACAAAACTTAAAAAAGCAGAACCACATTCAACTTAAAATCTTACTCACAGCAAAGGAAACTATCAACAGAACAAAAAGACAACCTGTGACTTGGAAGAAAATTTTTGCAAACCATGCATCAAATGAGATCCAAAATCCACAAGGGACTCCCAACAATTCAATAGACAGAAAACACACACACACACACACACACACACACACACAATCCAATTAAAAAATGGGCAAAAGATATAAATAGACATTTCTCCAAAGAAGACACATAAATGATTAACAGGTATGTGAAAATATGCCCAACATCAATAATTGTCACAAAACCATAATGAGCTATTGTTTCAACATCTGTTGTGATGACCAGAAAAAAAGTGTTGGTGCAGATATGGAAAAAATGGAATCTTTACTACAGTATTGATATGAATGTAAAATGGTACAAACAGTGCAGAAGGAGGTTCCTGAAAATGTGATTACCATATCATGCAAATATCCTAGTTCAGGATGTTGTGGGAGGCCATCCTCACATGTGATTTGAATTACCTCCCTGGCTGGGTGAGAGGCGCTGAGACACAGCTGTGTTAGAGCGTTCCCCCCACCCTTTCCCAGGTCCGAGGGCTTGTCCATGCAGAGGCATGTCTGGCTACTGCCCCAAAGACCCAATCGTCCCCCCTGACCTTGGGATGCTGCCCCCCTTAACCTTCATTGGATGGGATTTTCCCTGGGATTTTTTGTTCTCCAATAAAAGCCCACTCCCTGGTGTGTTCTCTCTCTCTTGCTAGTCTCCTCTGTAAACCTCGCTACTGCATTAGGTGGCCGGAGGCGGGTGTTAGGAGAAGCCGTCCGGGAGCTGGTATTAAAAGTAATAAGAGTCTTGTCTCTTTAATTTAAAACTCCCTAGCAATTACTCATGAATCGAACCTTCTTTCGTAAAGCCAGTGCTGGTTGCGTGGCAGAGGATGTATTTTCTAAAAGAATTAAAATTAGGATCTTGAAGAGATATGCCTTCATTGCAGCATGATTCAGAAGAGCCAAGATATGGAAATAAGATAAATGTCTGTCAAGAGATAAGTATAAAGAAAATGTGGGGCTGGGGATGTGGCTCAAGCGGTAGCGCGCTCGCCTGGCATGCGTGAGGCCCGGGTTCGATCCTCAGCACCACATACCAACAAAGATGTTGTGTCAGCTGAGAACTAAAAAATAAATATTAAAAAATTCTCTCTCTCTCTCTCTCCTCTCTCACTCTCTCTAAAAAAAAAAAAAAGAAAATGTGATAAAAGCATACAATGGATATTGGCCATAAAACAGTGGAGATTCTGCCCTGTGTAACAGCATCCATGAACCCTGAGATTATGCTCAATGAAATAAGAAAAATATACAAGGACAAACACTACATGTGTCTATTTATATATGAGACATCTAAAATAGTCCAACCACAGAAGCAGAAGTAGAATGGCAGTTTTCAAGGGCTGGGGTCAGGATCAAGGGAGGCAGGCAGAGACAGGCATAGCTACACTGCTATATGACAATATTGCTATGGTGGCTGGTGACATGATTAAGCAGAAGACTAGAAACTTGAGACAGGAGCTGGAGCCAGAGCCAGGTTGTCTGGGGCCAGAGAGACATGGAGCCACTAGGAGTCTAGTGGTCTGGGAAACTAGAATCAGGCCTTCCACTGATTACCACAAATCCTCTTAGAGGCTAAGAGTTAATGCCACCTGGCCTAGTGACAATCACACTGTTGCTGGAGGACCATCTATCTGAGGATAACCCAAGATTCCTTTTGATCTCCTGCATTATGTATGTTCTTGAGTCTAGAGCAAAAGAACACTGGGCCAGGAGGCAGTACAGCAATTGAACGATGTCACCAATCTCATGTCAATTTTCCATAGTATTGCCTCCAACAGTGTCTATATGGGCATGGAGCAAACATATGATATGCAAATACAGTTAAGATTAGGAGACTCCCTCAAGACCAAACGCAAAACCATGAGGCCCCATAAAAATGTCAATCAAAAACAACAGTGATGATTCAGTAGTAGTACAAATAGCAGACACCTGAACTGACTTTCTTGCCTTCCCTGTGAGGGTGGTTTATCCTGCAGAGGAAAGTTGATGAAAGAGAATCAGGGCCCCAACTTTTATTACCAAATTCTAGATATACTCCCATTTCATCTCTTTTCTTAAAAGACATCAATCTTACCACCCACCCTCAATTCCACCCACCCACATGCCTTCTTTATCTCCTTCAAGGACTAGAAATTCCACCCCTCCTTCCCTGTACCTGCCATGTTGGAAAGATGTCCCCAAAACTGAAAAGTTCCCAACTCTGCTCTTTTACATTATCAGCCTGTGCAGTTAGGCATCTGCTTCCAGTGTTGTTACCACATCATGTTTATTCAGTACCTTATCAAACCGGAGTCAAATAAACTTAGCTTGGGACAGTGCCAGGAAAGGGGACAGACTGATCTCTGGCTTTATAATAGGGCTGCCACCTACTCTCTATAGTTTCATTAGCCCTCCATCCCCTCTTTTAATAGGAAACGGTGTCCTCATCACCACTTGCTTCATGGGGCTAAGGGAAAACCCAGGAATCCAGACCAGGAATTCAGACCATCATCCCTTAGAAATTCTAGATATCCTATCCACCCAGTTGATCCTTTTCACTCCTGGACTAGATTGCAGGTTCCATATTCTCCCCCAACACAGCCCTAGAACCTAGGCAGAGACTTTCAGCTAGAACAGATTGAGAAAACTAATAGGCATAAAAGTAAATGATGTCCAGGGCACAGCCAACTTGACATCATAATTCAAACCCTGAAAGGGTGACAAAAAAGACATCTCAAAGAAGTGTTGGGGCAACAAGTGACAGTCATACATAGATTCTCACTTCTTTCTGGTTTGGGATTGGGAATCAATGTGCATGGTTTCTCAGCCAGCACCGTATTCAAAATCACCATGTTGATTGCCAGGCATCAGGCAACGGTCAATGGTGGCAAAAAGTAAAATGGGAACCATACTGACTGGACTTACTGCCACCTCCTGATGACATTGCCCTCTCCCTTCTGGTCCAATACATTGGCCATAGATAATGCAGAGAAGCTGAGCTGGATATTTTGGTGCATTATCTGTAATCCCAGCTACTCCAGAGGCTGAGGCAGGAAGATCCCAAGTTTCCTTGTCTCAAAATTGAAAGGGCTGTTGAGGTGCCCTTTTAATTTTCTTTTTTAAAAAAATATTTATTTTTTAGTTGTAATTGAACACAATATCTCTATTTTATTTATTTATGTGGTGCCTAGGATTGAACCCAGGGCCTCTCACGTTCGAGGCAAGTGCTCCACCGCTGAGCAACAACCCCAGCCCCGCCCTTTTAATTTTCTATCCCCAGTACCATTAAAAAACAAAATACAGGGAAGGCCACAGAATCATGACATCAGCCGTGGGACTCTTGGTATAGCATCACATTCCTAGATTCTTTAGCCACCATCCTTGGCTCTGTCTTGTTGGACAGTGGTTACTAGCTACTGAGGTGGCCACCTAGAGATATTCAGCTTCCTCTACAGAAGCTAAGGATCCACTCCCCTCCTCCCAGCCATTAATCCTCTTTTCCTCAATTCATCCTCAAGTTCTCAACAGTATTTAAAGTTGTTACTACCGTGTCCTCTTATGCCCTCTGCAATTCCAGTCTCTGTGGTTGCTTGAGTCTCCTGTCTATCTGATCCCTCTAGACTCGGTCACACACCCCCATGGGTCCTATTTGGTAAGCCTGAGACTTGTCACTTCCTTCAAATCACGCCCCATGGCTTGTTTCCTTTTCTGTAACCCACAGAACATTAAGGACAGCAATTTGCCCTGATTGCAATTTTAATCTAGACTGGCTGCTGGACAGGTACTTGGCATCCTATTTACCAAACCAGAATCTACCCACAAGGCAACCTCCCCTGCTCCCATTTCCTTTCTGAGGCCTAAACCTCCTTATCCCACTGCAGGGATACCTCTCCACTCAGGTTCCTTCTCCTCTTCCTCTGTTAGGCCCCCAACTTCTCATTTGCTCTTTCACAGCAACTCACAGGGCGATGTCCTGCTGATGCCTCCACTACTGCCAAAGCATGGCATCTGCCAACCTGTGGCTGATGTCACCAGTCAGGTACTTAGAATGAAGTCGAATGTGGAGAAAGGGCAGCCACAGGAGGAAAGGCAGAACCCTGCCCCTTAGCAGAATAAACTGACAGGAACAAGGCTAGAGGCAAGAGGAGCTTCTAATCGCTATAGAACACTGTGGCCTAGACCTTCATTCAAAGAATAATAGTCTTCTCCTCCCACTCACCAGGAAGTCTTCTCTCCTGAATGCCTGAAGAACCAAGCAATGACCTGGGAGAGGGTCCTGTCTTTCCAGAGAGGAACCAAACAGAAGCATATGAGGTACTGTGCAGGGGATGGTTTACTGTGTTCTTATTTGAAGACAGTGCCTTTCTCAGAGTCTGAACTTTCACGGTCTTCTAAGTATCATCCGCAGTAAGAGGAGAAAAGAAGCTCAGCTTGGGAGGTGGGGAAACTTTGAAATCCAGAGTTTACTTAGGAAAATATTACTATCCTACTTCCAGAACATACAAATAATTGGATTAGACAGGATAAGAAAGATTAATTGACAAAAAGGAAATCTCAGAAAGCAAAGAGAGAGAGAGAGAGAGGTGTATTAATAAATAAGTGTCCAATAAGGGGACAGAAAACACAACAGATTTTAACAGCAGAATTTTAATATGAGAATTGTTAAATGATGAAAGTTTCAGGAGATAGGTTAGCAGATCAGTATGCATGAGATCCTGGGTTCAATTCCTTGCATACAAGATAGAAGGTTGCTGACACTAACAGGACAGGACCCAGGGAGGAATCCCCTAGGAAGCAGGCAAGAGCAAGACCTCCCTTCCCTCTAACCCTCCAAGCTACTGTGGGGAGGACGGGAGCAAATATCCCAACAGCCACTAGTAGGTGGGGCAGAAATGTTTGCAGAATCCCAGCCACAGACTCACAAAGCCTAGAATAGAAAGATAGGTTAGACTAGGCATAGTAATGGTGAGTACATAATACTCCCCGCTACTACAGCAGGTGAGCAGTAAGGTTTCAAGTTCAAGGTCAGCCTAAGCAATTTAGTGAGACCCTTTCTCAAAATAAAAAGTAAAGAGTGTGGAGGATGTGGCTCAGTGGTAGAGCACTTGCCTGGAAGGTGCAAGGCCCTGGGTTTAATCACCATTACCACCAAAAAAAAAAAAAAAAAGAAGAAAGAAAGAAAAAAGTTAGATTGGAGGTTGGGGACTGAGAAATGATTGCTTAATTAACAGCATAGCACATGTCAATTTACCAGTAATTAAACTAATAGCTTAAAAGTTGTTCCATGTTAGGCTAGGAATGTAATATGATAGAGCACTGGCCTAGCACATGTTGAAGATCAGAGTTCAATTCCCAGTACAAAACAAAAAAGAATTGTTTGATGTGAGCAAATACATTTAGTCTTTTTTTATTGGTTGTTCAAAACATTACAAAGCTCTTGACATATCATATTTCATACATTAGATTCAAGTGGGTTATGAACTCCCATTTTTAACCCAAATACAGATTGCAGAATCACATTGGTTACACATCCACATTTTTACATAATGCCATATTAGTAACTGTTGTATTCTGCTACCTTTCCTATCCTCTACTATCCCCCCTCCCCTCCCCTCCCATCTTCTCTCTCTACCCCATCTACTGTAATTCATTTCTCTCCTTGTTTTTTTCCCCATTCCCCTCACAACCTCTTATATGTAATTTTGTATAACAATGAGGGTCTCCTTCCATTTCCATGCAATTTCTCTTTTCTCTCCCTTTCCCTCCCACCTCATGTCTCTGTTTAATGTTAATCTTTTCCTCCTGCTCTTCTTCCCTGCTCTGTTCTTAGTTGCTCTCATTATATCAAAGAAGACATTTGGTATTTGTTTTTTAGGGATTGGCTAGCTTCACTTAGCATAATCTGCTCTAATGCCATCCATTTCCCTGCAAATTCCATGATTTTGTCATTTTTTAGTGCGGCGTAATACTCCATTGTGTATAAATGCCACATTTTTTTTATCCATTCATCTATTGAAAGGCATCTGGGTTGGTTCCACAGTCTAGCTATTGTGAATTGCGCTGCTATGAACATACATTTAGTCTTTTTTTTAACTTGTAGATGGACACAATGCCTTCATTTTATTTGTTTTTATTTTTATGGGGTGCTGATGTTGAACCCAGTACCTCACATGTGCCAGGCAACCATTCTACCATTGAGCTACAACCCTAGCCCCTACATTTAGTCTTAAGCTTTGCAATAGCAAGGCTAACTCTGGAGGATATAGCTTTTTAAATTTTTCCCTGTAAAGTAAGATATAAATTTGTCTGAAGAGAAACTCCCAGGTTACTGTGCTGTAGAAGACACAGGAAGGGAGTCCTTTTGTTTTTTTTGGGGGGATGGTATAAGGGACTGAACCCAGGCACACTTAACCACTGAGCCACATTCCCAGTCCTATTTTAAAATTTTATTTAAAGTCAGGGTCTCTAGGACCTCATTAAGTTGCTGAGGCTGGCTTTAAACTCACAATCCTCCTGCCTCAGCCTCCCGACTGCTGGGATTACAGGTGTGCACCACTATGCCCAGCTAGTACAGTTTTCTTTTTTGAGGGGGGTACCAGGGATTGAACTCAGGGGCACTCAACTACTGAGCCACATCCCCAGACCTATTTTGTATTTTATTAGAGACAGGGTTTCACTGAGTTGCTTAGAGCCTTGCTAAATTGCTGAAGCTGGTTTTGAACTCACAATCCTCTTGCCTCTGCCTCCTGAGCTGCTGGGATTACAGGCATGCACCATTGCACCCAGCCAGTGCAGTTGTTTTAAGGACTCTCAAGATAACAGAGTCTCTGAGAAGTGTCTGTTCAGTTCCTTGGCCCATTTATTGATTTGGTTATTTGTTATTTTGGAGTTAAGTTTTTTGAGTGTTTTATATATCCTAGAGATTAGTGCTCTATCTGATGTGCATATGGTAAAAATTTGCTCCCATTCTGTAGTCTCTCTCTTCACCTCATTGACTGTTTCTTTTGCTGAGAAGAAGCTTTTCAGTTCTCAGAAGGTGATATACAATCAATCAACAAATATGTGAAAAAAATGTTCAACATCTCTAGCAATTTGAGAAATGCAAATCAAAACTACTCTAAGATTTCATCTCACTCTAGTCAGAATGACAGCTATTAAGAACACAAACAAAATAAATGTTGGCAAGGATGTGGGGGAAAAAGGCACACTCACACATTGCTGGTGAAACTGCAAGTTGGTGCAACCAATATGGAAAGCAATATGGAGATTCCTTGGAAAACGTGGAATGGAACCATAATTTGACCCAGTTATCCCACTCCTCCGTTTATACCCAAAGGACTTCAAAACAGCATACTACAGGGACATAGCCACATCAATGTTTATAGCAGCACAATTCACAATGGCTAAATTGTGGAACCAACTAGATGCACTTCAACAGATGAATGGATAAAGAAACTGTGGTACATATACACAATGGATTATTACTCAGCATTAAAAGAGAATAAAATCATGGCATTTACAGGTAAATGGAATGGAGTTGTAGAATATGATGCTAAGTGAAGTAAACCAATCCCAAAAAACCAAAGGCTAATTTTTTTCTCTGATATGTGGATGCTGATACATAATGGGGGCAGGGGGAGCACGGGAGGAATGAAGGAACTTTGGATAGGGCAAAGGGGAGAGAGGAAAAGGGAGGGGGCATGGGAATAGGAAATGGTGGAAAGAGATGGACATCATTACCCTAAGTACATGTATGAACACACGAATGGTGTGACTCTACTTTGTGTACAACCAGAGACATGAAAAATCTTGTTCTATATGTGTACTATGCGTTGAAATGCATTCTGCTATCACGTGCAACAAATTAGAATAAATAAATTTAAAATAAAAAGATAACAGGGTCTCTGAGGGGAATGGAGTTTGGTTGAATAAGGTTATGGGTACAAGGGGTGAGGGAGGGAGTCATGCTCAGTGGTCTACAAGATGGAAGTCCAGCCTTTTCATA
This sequence comes from Spermophilus citellus, assembly GCF_964194105.1. Lineage (NCBI taxonomy): Eukaryota > Metazoa > Chordata > Mammalia > Rodentia > Sciuridae > Spermophilus > Spermophilus citellus. Next base: position 30,681,100 of record NC_138187.1, on the reverse strand, counting down.
TCTTCCCTGGTCAGTAGATTCCATGATGGGCTGTGGTCAGTGAGCTGTTCCTCTGAGTAGTCAAGCAAGTCTGGGAGCTGAGCACAAAGTAAGCTCTCACCAGAAGCCACCCCCAAGTGGTGACAGGCACCTGCCTTTCCCTGGGGCATATATTGCTGTAGCCCTGCTCCTAGACCAGGAAACTAGTCTGGACATACTGGAAAAATCTACAGCTTCCTTAAGTCATCTTTCAGAAAATGTACTTTCCAAATGTACAAATAGTTTGAGAAAATAAAGCCTGAGCTCCAGGTGGAGACTCTTTGGAAGAAATCAATCTTCAGCTGTACCCAGAGTCATTTTTAGCAAATTCGAGTCACAACCCTGAACATGATAGATAAAATTCTAGGAACTGTTGCGTATTTCTGCTGTCTCCTTTTGTCTCACTTAATCTTCAACTAAAAACTAAACAAACAAATTTCCATGTGATTTATGTCATCCCTGGGCATCTCTGTTCCCCAACCTAGAATGTTCTCCTGATGCTCTGTGCCTGACTGATCCAAAATCCTCTTTCAGATCTCAGCTCAGGTGTCTCCTATTTGTGTCTCCTTTGTGCCGGGCTGGGTGGCCCATGCCTATAATTCCCAGTGGTATGTAAGGCTAAGGAAAGAGGTTCTCAAGTTCAAAGCCAGCCTCAGCAAGAGCGAGGTGCAAAGGTACTCAGTGAGACCCTGTCTCTCAATAAAATACAAAATAGGACTGGCAATGTGGCTCAGTGGTTGATTGCCCCTGAGTTCAAACCCCAGTACTCCTCCCAGCAAATGTGTGAACTTTGTGTTTTTCTCACTTTAATAATCTTTGAGAGACTCACTGAGGATTCTACTTAGAAATTAAATGAGGACTCTTGGAATCACCACACACTGTTATTTGAAAGGTTGGTGCTCTCATTTGAGTTCCATGGTAACTAAACCAGGAAGGCAGTCCAGTGATAATTCTGCCCTCCTCATTCACTCGCCTTTCAGGAGCACCCAGCATCCTGCCCACCTCTCCACCAAGCACCACAGTTTCCTTCAAATCCCTCTCTGGTCACCTGTTTCTTCATGAGTCCCCATGTGTCACTCACAGGGCACTGTGTCACGTAGATATTCCCACCACTGCCGAAGCGTGGAGTCCCCCATCATGTGCACAATGTGGCCAGCCAGGCAGCCCAGGATGCTGTCAACAGTGGGGAAGGACTGGCCAGAGCAGGACAGGGAATGCCATACATCTTGGTGGTAGAAGCCAGAGGGCTTTGGGGCCAGAAGGCCAGGGCGGCACTTGGTCTGTGGGGATAGCACTATAGGAAGGAGAAAAGCAGAACAGAATAAAAAACAAAAAGAACCAACATTAACATCTAGAAGATGTCAGGTACTCTTCTGTGTGCTTTACATGTATTTTTTCATTACTCTTTGACAAAACCTATGACATACCATTCTTATATCTGGTGAGAGTAGGGACACTAGGACATGAAACGTTAAGGAATATGTGATCAAGATCAATGATTGGCAGTTCAAAAATTAATGAACAGAACTCCTATGTGATGCAACAATACCACTCCTGGGTATATACTAAAAGGAAGTGAAATCAGGATCTCAAAAAGATTATCCACAGTTTCACATTCATTGGAGCATTATTCACAATATCTAAGATACGGAAATAACTGAGTGTCTAGCTATGGATCAATGGTTAAAGAAAACAGGACACACATACAGAGTAATATTATCCATTCTTAAGAAAGGACATTCTGCTTTTTAGGACAACATGGATGAACTTGAAGGGCATTATACTAAGGGAGATAAGCCAGACAGTTGGGCCTGGTGGTGCACCTCTGTAAACCCAGCAACTTGGGAGGATGAGATAGGTGGCTTGCAAGTTTGAGGCCAGCCTCGGCAATTTAGCAAGACCCTAAGTAGTTTAGTAAGATCCTGTTTCAAAATTTTAAAAAATAATAATAAAAGGGTTGGGGATGTAGTTCAGTGAAAAATGCCCCTTGGCTGAATTCCCTGTGTCCCCCAACACACACAAAAACAAAGAAGCCAGGCAGAGAAAGACAAATACCATATGATCTTACCTATGTAGAACCTAAAAATGAATTTTAAAAATAGGGTTCGATCCTCAGCACCACATACCAACAAAGATGTTGTGTCCGCCGAGAACTAAAAAATAAATATTAAAAAAATTCTCTCTCTCTGTCTCTCTCTCTCTCTCTCTCTCTCTCTCCTCTCTCTCATTCTCTCTTTAAAAAAAAATAGAGTAGAATGAAGGTTGCCAGGGACTTGGAGAAAGGGCAAAATGGAAGATTTGGTTCAAAATGTACAAACTTGCATTTATAAGATCAATACATTCTAATGTATAGCATAGTGACAGTAATTCATAATTATCTGTATTATATACTTGAAATTTGCTAAGAGATTAAGTGTTATGTTGTCCTTATCACACTAAAAAAATACTAAAAATAAAACAACCAGGTAAACTATGAGAGACAATGGATGGGCCAATTGACTCAATTGTGGGTGATTGCTTCTTAACGTGTACCTATACCACATCATCACATTGTATGCTTTAAAAACATGCATTTCATTTGTCAGTTTTTCCTTGGTATAGCTAGGAAAATGAAAAAGCAAAAAGAAAAGGAATGAAACCCTGCCATTTGTGAAAACGTGGTTGATCTCCAGAGATGTTGTGTTAAGTGAAATAGGCCAAAGAAGGTCAAAGACCACTGGCTTCAATGACACAAGGGATCTAAATTATGAGACTCAAGAGGCAGACTGCAAAATGATGGTTGACATGGGCGTAGGTGAAGAGAAAGCAGGAAGATGATGGAGAAAAGAGACAAAGTTTCAGTTTTACAGGATGAATAAGTCCAAGAGATCTACTCTACAACCCCTGAGTCTATAGTGAACAATACAGTATTATAGAATGAAAATTTGCTGGGAGGGAAAAATCTTATGCCAAGTGTTACATACACCATAACAGTAATAATAAACACAAGTGGCAGGAGGAAATTTTGGAAGGTAATGAGTATGTTTTTTAACATGTATAGAGTATTTAATTAAAATATGCCTGGCTTGGTGGCACACGCCTGTAATCCCAGCAGCTCTGGAGGAAGATCCCGAGGGAGGAGGATCTCAAGTTCAAAGCCAGACTTAGCAACAGCAAGGCGCTATGTAACTCAGTGAGACCCTGTCTCTAAATAAAATACAAAATAGGACTGGGGAAGTGGCTCCGTGCTTAAGTGCCCCTGAGTTCAATCCCCAAGACCAAATAAATATATAAATAAATAAAAATTTTAAAAATATATCATATTTTCAGGAGGGTATTAAAGCATATATTTTCCTTTACTATAGAACATCTCTAGATAAACAGGGCATGAAATGGCACTCAATTCCCTGCCCCATTATAGTAATCTATATAGAACAATAGATGGAAAACACATCCTCAGTGTTCTGTATATTCCAAAAATTGCAGAATAAAAATTGAGCTCCTTGGTCACAAAGTAAGATTTTAAAGTCTAATTTACTCTTGATCTTCTCTTCATCAGTCCCATCACAATCTTAAAGTATAATTGCTAGAAGTTGAATATGTTTATGGTACAGATTGTGGTGATGGTTTCATGGGGTGTGTTTGTTTATGGCCAAAGGCATCTAGTTGTACACAGCATTTAGTATGTCAATCCATACTTCAATGAAGTGGTTTGAAATCAGAAAAACAGTGACTGGCAGGGATAGTATGTGAATCCAAGAAGCCTGGTGTCACAGTCCATGCTGCTAACCCCTGTACTCTACCACCCTGGAAGGGAGAGGCTAGCCTCTTGGTCAAGGAACAAAACCCATATAGGTCCATCATCACCCTCCACTCCCAGCATGACTCAGCCTCACTCACCCCGACTGATGTTTTCTGTGGTTGCTGGTCTGATCAGAATTGGAGCAACACCCTGAGGTAGCAGCTTGTCAGTCACTTTGCTGGAGAAACAGAGAGAGAGAGAGAGCTTTGTGGGAAGGTCACCTGGTGAAATCTGGAGTTGCTAAAGGGATTTGATGATTGACTTGTCATTTCCCCTCTAATTCAAAAAAGGAATGAGAACATTCCAGTATAATTAGCACATTTATAATTTGGGACCATTATCAGGAGTCTCGGGAAGGGACTTTCTGCATTTCATCTACTCATTGGACTCTTGGCTTACTAATAGTCAAGGTGAGGAAAGACAACCAAGCCAGATCACAGAGTTTTCTTTTTCTATAAATGGAAATACACAGAATGACAGGGATCACTTCCTGGCACTAAATTCTGGAAGGACAGGGAGCAGAAGAATTTTTCATTGTTCTTACATGAACACTCAGACATTGAAGTCATACCTCTCCACTCTTTGAGTTGGGTTGTGCCTACTGATTCCCAAAGTTCAAAGGAGGTGGGGGGGGGGTTGCTTTACAGTGCAGAAACCTAACAAAAATCCCCTTGGCCAGGCAAACAAGGTTAACACCAATGGGCACAAACCACATTCATACTGTGTACCTGTGATGTCACCTGATGGAAATATAATTTACTTCCGCAATCTTCCTTCCTAAAATACACAATCCCAGTCTGATGATAAGCAAGAGACATCAGATATATTTCCATAGAGGGGAATCCCACAAGATAATTGATCAGTACTTCTCCAAAACTCAAGGTCATCAAAGACAAAGTCAGAAAGACTGTTACAACCAAGATAAGCCTGAATGTAATGTGGGAACTTGAATGGGATCTCCAATAAGAAATAAAAGACATTAGTTAAAAATCTAATGGATTGTAATGTTAATAATGCCTCACCACAAGTTCATGAATTGAAACAGATGTACCACATTCGTGTAAGATGTGAATCAGAAGAGATACTATGCAGGAAATGAAACACTGGAACTTCACGCTATCTTCTCAGTTTCTCTGTTAATCTAAAACTGTTCTAAAAAATAATGTTTGTGAATGTAAAAGCTGGATCTGTAGTTGTTTACCTAGTATGAAAATATTTGTCTACAAAACTCTCATATCTCAGGGCTGGGGAGGTAGCTCAATGGGTAGAGTGCCTGCCTCTCATGCACAAGTCACTGGGTTCAATCCCCAGCACCACAAAAAAAGAAAAAAAAAAAACACCTCATACCTCAATGTTCACAGCAGTCTTTTTATAATGGCCCAAACTGGAAATGACTCAGATGTTGATTGACAGGTGAATGGGCGAACAAATAGTGCTACCTCCATAAGACACAAGACTTTCAGCAATAGGAAGGAAAATATACTGATATACAACCGCAGAGATGAGTCTCAGAAACATTTCACAGACCCAAAGGCAGATACAAGACTGTATACTGTGTGATTCTGGTTTTATGCAATTCTACAAAAGGCAAAACCCATATTTACTGTCAGAAGTCTATTTGGTTGCCTGGGACTGGAGGTTAGTACAGGAAAGAAATTGACAGTGAAGAGGTGCAAGAGAACGTTAGGGGCAAATATTCTCTAGCTTGACTGTCTTGGCAATCACAAAACACATTGACTTGCACATTAGAAACATGGTTATTTCATTGCATGTAAATGAAACTTCACTAAATTTGATTTTTTTAATGTTTAAACGAAAAGTTAAAACAGCTCCAGTCTTCCATTATTTGTTTGTTTTTTTTTTGTTGTTGTTGTTGTTTTCTTTTCTTTTTAGTACCAAGAACTAAACCCAGGGGTGCTTAACCACTGAGCCACATCCCCAGCCCTTTTTTATTTTTATTTTTATTTTTATTTTTTGTTTTGAGACAGAGTCTTGCTGAGTTGCTCAGTGCCTCACTAAGTTGCTGAGGATGGCTTTAAACTTTGGATCTTCCAGCCTCAGCCTCCCAAGATAATGGTATCACAGTTGTGCACCACCACACCCATCCCATTATTACCTCCTTCTGTAGCTATAACTCCGTCTGGCTCCTTTACCCTCTTCTATGCATCATTAAAAAATGTCTTTATTGTGTACGTAATATATAGATCTATTAGATATTAACATTTTGCCAGACATGAATCCAATCTTTCTTTAAAAAGAAATTGATCAATAACTAAAATGTTAAAATACTAATGCTAAATGCAGGAGAGGACACAGAGAGACTGGGTCTCTTAAACATGGCTGGTGGGAATATAAAATGGTATAGCCACTCTGGCAAATAGTTTGGCAGTTTCTTTTTCTTTCTTTCTTTCTTTCTTTATTTTTTATTGGTTGTTCACAACATTACAAAGCTCTTGACATATCATATTTCATACATTAGATTGAAGTGGGTTATGAACTCCCAATTTTACCCCAAATGCAGATTGCAGAATCACGTCGGTTACACATCCACAATTTTACATAATGCCCTATTAGTAATTGTTGTATTATGCTACCTTTCCTATCCCCTACTATCCCCCCTCCCCTCCCCTCCCATCTTCTCTCTCTACCCCATCTACTGTAATTCATTTCTCTCCTTGTTTATTTTCCCATTCCCCTCACAACCTCTTATATGTAATTTTGTATAGCAATGAGGGTCTCCCTTCATTTCCATGCAATTTCCCTTATCTCTCCCTTTCCCTCCCATCTCATGTCTCTGTTTAATGTTAATCTTTTCTTCCTGCTCTTCCTCCCTGCTCTGTTCATAGTTGCTCTCATTATATCAAAGAAGACATTTGGTATTTGTTTTTTAGGGATTGGCTAGCTTCACTAAGCATAATCTGCTCTAGTAGTTTGGCAGTTTCTTGTAAAACTAAACATCTACCAATTGCACAACCAGGAAACTGCACTCAGGCATTTTGTTCCACAGATATGACAAAAGAATCTTTTTTTAAACAAAAGAACCTGTATATAAATATTCATAGAAGCTTTATTATGATAGTTAAAATCTGGAAACACCCCAGTGTCCTTCAATGGGCAAATGGCTCAACAAACGTACACAGTGTCAAGAAAAAGGAGTGAATTATCAATAGATGCAACAGCATGGATGGGTCTAGAGAACTTTGTGTTTGTGGAAAAAAATCTCAAATGACTGCATTACTGTCTGATTCCACTTACAGAACCATCTAGAAATGACAAAACTGTGGAGATAGAGAACAGAAAAGAGTTACCAGGTGATAAGAACAGGCACTGGGGAGTGGGAGAGCCTAGAAGGGAGAGCAGAGGGGTTTCCTTTTGGAGAACATTTCTGAATCTTGATTGTAATGGTGGTTACACCAATCTATACGTAAGGTGAATTTGTAGAGAAACACACACACACACACACACACACACACACACCCCTACATGGACCAGTCAAAGGAAACTGAATGATTTTGTGGTCTGGTTAACAGAATTGTATCAAAGCTTATTTTCTGTTTTGATTTTGTTCTTCATATATTAAATGTTGCCATTGGGGGAAATTGGGCCAGAGGGGCAGATGATTCAATGTATTCTTTTTGCAACTTCTTGTGGGTCTATAGTTATTCACAATCAATGGTTAAAAATGAATAGATTAATCATTACAGGTTCCTCAAGCACACCCTCCATGCTCCTGCCCTCTTTCATACTGTTCCTCAAAAAGATGAAGTCACTATTATGAATTCAGTATTTATATTCTCATCCATATTTGATACAGTTGATACATGTTTATGAATTCAAAATACTAATTGGAATTGTTTGCAAGTTTTAAAACTTTAGCTATAATATGTATATATCATTACTCATTATGTTTTCAAGATTTAGTAACGGTGTAACTAATGGTATTAACACACCTACCAGTGGATATGAGATTTTCTACCACTACCCATCCTCAACACTCTTTGTTTTTTTTTTTTTTACTTTATTTATTTTTTTTATTGGATGTTCACAACATTACAAATCTCTTGACAAATCATATTTCATACATTAGAATCAAGTGGGTTATGAACTCCCATTTTTACCCCAAATACAGATTGCAGAATCACATCGGTTACACATCACATTTTTACATACTGCCATATTAGTGACTGTTGCATTCTGCTACCTTTCCTATCCTCTACTATCCCCCCTCCCCTCCCCTCCCATCTTCTCTCTCTACCCCATCTACTGTAATTCATTTCCCTCCATGTTTGTTATCCCATTCCCCTCATAACCTCTTATATATAATTTTGTAAAACAATGAGGGTCTCCCTCCATTTCCATGTGATTTCCCTTTTTTTTCCCTTTCCCTCCCGCCTCATGTCTCTGTTTAATGTTAAACTTTTCTTCCTGCTCTTCCTCCCTGTTCTGTTCTTAGTTGCTCTCATTATATCAAAGAAGACATTTGGTATTTGTTTTTTAGGGATTGGCTAGCTTCACTAAGAATAATCTGCTCTAGTGCCATCCATTTCCCTGCAAATTCCGTGATTTTGTCATTTTTTAGTGCTGCGTAATACTCCATGGTGTATAAATGCCACATTTTTTTTATCCATTCATCTATTGAAGGGCATCTGGGTTGATTCCACAGTCTGGCAATTGTGAATTGTGCTGCTATGAACATCGATGTGGCAGTATCCCTGTAGTGTGCTCTTTTAAGGTCTTCAGGAAATAGTCCGAGAAGGGCAATAGCTGGGTCAAATGGTGGTTCCATTCCCAGCTTTCCCAGGAATCTCCAAACTGCTTTCCAAATTGGCCGCACCCGTTTGCAGTCCCACCAGCAGTGTACAAGAGTACCCTTTTCCCCACATCCTCGCCAGCACTCGTTGTTGTTTGACTTTGTCATGGCTGCCAATCTTACTGGGGTGAGGTGGTATCTTAGGGTGGTTTTGATTTGCGTTTCCTTGACTGCTAGAGATGGTGAGCATTTTTTCATGTACTTGTTGATTGATTGTATGTCCTCCTCTGTGAAGTGTTTGTTCATGTCCTTGGCCCATTTGTTGATTGGGTTGTTTGTTTTCTTATTGTCTAATTTTTTGAGTTCTTTGTATACTCTGGATATTAGGGCTCTATCTGAAGTGTGAGGAGTAAAAATTTGTTCCCATGATGTGGGCTCCCTATTTACCTCTCTTATTGTTTCTCTTGCTGAGAAAAAACTTTTCAGTTTAAGAAAGTCCCATTTGTTGATTCTTGTTATTAACTCTTGTGCTATGGGTGTCCTGTTAAGGAATTTTGAGCCCGTCCCCACTATCTGCAGATCGGAGCCAACTTTTTCTTCTATCAGACGGAGAGTCTCTAATTTGATATCTAGCTCCTTTATCCACTTTGAGTTGACTTTTGTGCATGGCGAGAGTAGGGGATTCAGTTTCATTTTGTTGGATATGGATTTCCAGTTTTCCCAACACCATTTGTTGAAGATGCTATCCTTTCTCCATTGCATGTTTTTAGCTCCTTTATCAAATATAAGATAGTTGTAGCTTTGTGGATTAGTCTCTGTGTCCTCTATTCTGTACCATTGGTCCACCCGCCTGTTCTGGTACCAGTACCATGCTGTTTTTATTACTATTGCTCTGTAATATAGTTTGAAGTCTGGTATCGCTATACCACCTGATTCATACTTCCTGCTTAGAATTGTTTTTGCTATTCTGGGTCTTTTATTTTTCCATATGAATTTCATGATTGCTTTATCTATTTCTACAAGAAATGCCATTGGGATTTTGATTGGCATTGCATTAAACCTATAGAGAACTTTTGGTAATATCGCCATTTTGATGATGTTAGTTCTGCCTATCCATGAACAAGGTATATTTTTCCATCTTCTAAGATCCTCTTCTATTTCTTTCTTTAGGGTTCTGTAGTTTTCATTGTATAGGTCTTTCACCTCTTTTGTTAGGTTGATTCCCAAGTATTTTATTTTTTTTGAGGATATTGTGAATGGAGTGTTTTTCATCATTTCCATTTCAGAAGTTTTGTCGCTGATATACAGAAATGCCTTTGATTTATGTGTGTTGATTTTATATCCTGCCACTTTGCTGAATTCATTTATTAGTTCTAGTAGTTTTTTTGTAGACCCTTTTGGGTCTTCTAGGTATAGAATCATGTCATCTGCAAATAGTGATAATTTAAGTTCTTCTTTTCCTATTTTTATGCCTTTAATTTCTTTCGTCTGTCTAATTGCTCTGGCCAGTGTTTCGAGAACTATATTGAATAGAAGTGGTGATAGGGGGCATCCCTGTCTTGTTCCAGATTTTAGAGGGAATGCCTTCAATTTTTCTCCATTCAGAATGATGCTAGCCTGAGGCTTAGCATAGATAGCTTTTACAATGTCAAGGTAAGTTCCTGTTATCCCTAGTTTTTCTAATGTTTTGAACATAAAGGGATGCTGTACTTTGTCAAATGCTTTTTCTGCATCTATCGAGATGATCATATGGTTCTTATCTTTAAGTCTATTGATGTGGTGAATAACATTTATTGATTTCCGTATATTGAACCATCCTTGCATCCCAGGGATGAATCCTACTTGATCATGGTGCACAAGTTTTTTGATGTGCCTTTGTATCCGATTCGCCAGAATTTTATTGAGGATTTTTGCATCTAGGTTCATTAGAGATATTGGTCTGTAGTTTTCTTTCTTTGAGGTGTCTTTGTCTGGTTTCGGAATCAGGGTGATGTTGGCCTCATAGAATGAATTTGGAAGAGCTCCCTGTTTTTCTATTTCCTGAAATAATTTGAAAAGTATTGGTATTAATTCTTCTTTAAAGGTTTTGTAGAACTCCGCTGTATACCCATCCGGTCCTGGGCTTTTCTTGGTAGGAAGTCTTTTGATTGCTTCTTCTATTTCGTCTATTGATATTGGTCTGTTTAAGTTGTGAGTTTCCTCCTGACTCAGTCTGGGCAAATCATATGACTTAAGGAATTTATCGATGTCTTCACTATCTTCTATTTTATTGGAATATAGGTTTTCAAAATAATTTCTAATTGTTTTCTGTATTTCTGAAGCGTCTGTTGTAATATTGCCTTTTTCATCCCGTATGTTAGTAATTTGAGTTCTCTCTCTTCTTCTCTTTGTTAGTATGGCTAGGGGTCTGTCGATCTTATTTATTTTTTCAAAGAACCAACTTTTTGTTTTGTTAATTTTTTCAATAGTTTCTTTTGTTTCAATTTCATTGATTTCTGCTCTGATTTTAATTAATTCTTGCCTTCTGCTACATTTGCTCTTGTTTTGCTCTTCCTTTTCTAGGGTTTTGAGATGAAGTGTGAGCTCATTTATTTGTTGGTTTTTCCTTTTTTTGAGGAATGACCTCCAGGCGATGAATTTCCCTCTCAAAACTGCTTTCATTGTGTCCCATAGATTCCGATATGTTGTGTCTGTATTTTCATTTATCTCTAAGAATTTTTTGATTTCCTCCTTTATGTCTTCTGTAACCCATTGATCATTCAGTAACGTATTGTTCATTGTCCATGTGATGTAGGATTTTTCCTTCCTTCTTTTATCATTGATTTCCAGTTTCATTCCATTATGATCTGATAAAGTGCATGGTATTATCTCAACCCCTTTATATTTACTGAGGGTTGCCCTATGGCATAATATATGATCTATTTTTGAGAAGGTTCCATGTGCTGCTGAGAAAAAAGTATATCCACTTGATGATGGTTGATATATTCTATATATGTCAGTTAAGTCTAGGTTATTGATTGTGATATTGAGGTCAATAGTTTCTTTATTCAACTTTTGTTTGGAGGATCTGTCCAATGGTGAGAGAGGTGTGTTGAAGTCACCCATGATTATTGTGTTGTGGTCTATTCGATTCTTGAACTTGAGGAGAGTTTGTTTTATGAACGTCGCAGCGCCATTATTTGGTGCATAAATATTGATAATTGTTATGTCTTGTTGGACAATGGTTCCTTTTAACAGTATATAATGTCCTTCCTTATCCCTTTTGATTAACTTAGTCTTGAAGTCGATTTTATTCGATATGAGAATGGCCACCCCTGCTTGCTTACGAGGAGCGTGTGCATGGTATATTTTTTCCCAACCTTTTACCTTGAGCCTGTGTATGTCTTTTCCAATCAGATGTGTCTCCTGGAGGCAGCATATTGTTGGATTTGTTTTTTTAATCCATGTTACCAGCCTATGTCGCTTTATTGGAGAGTTTAAGCCATTAACGTTTAGAGTTACTATTGATATATGGTTAGTACTTCCTGCCATGTTTGATTATTTATCTCTTTTTTTCCCCTAATTTAGATTGTTTCTCCATGGTTAGCTTTCCCCCCGGTCCTCTGTCTTTACCCAGGCACTTCCCGCTGATGGTTTTGGTTATCGTTTTCCATTTCTTCCTCGTGTAGAGTTTTGCTCAAGACGCCTTGCAATGCTGGTTTTCTGGCTACAAATTCTTTTAGCTTTTGTTTGTCATGAAAGATTTTTATCTCGTTGTCGTATCTGAAGCTTAATTTTGCTGGATACAGAATTCTTGGTTGGCATCCATTGTCTTTCAGTGTTTGAAATACGTTGTTCCAGGATCTTCTCGCTTTCAGCGTCTGTGATGAAAAATCCGTTGTCAACCTTATTGGTTTACCCCTAAATGTAATCTGCCTCTTTTCTCTTGTAGCTTTTAATATTATCTCTTTGTTCTGTATATTGGATAGCTTCATAACAATGTGTCTTGGCGTTGGTCTACTGTGATTTTGTGTGCTTGGTGTCCTGTATGCATCTACAATTTGTATATCTGTTTCCTTTTTTATTTCTGGGAAGTTTTCTGTAATTATTTCCTTCAGCACGTTACTCATTCCCTTGGCATGAATCTCTGTGCCTTCCTCTATCCCGATGACTCGTAAGTTTGATTTTTTTAAATTATCCCAAATCTCTTGGATGTTTTTCTCGTGATTTTTTACCAGTCTATCTGAGTTGGCTAGACTCTTTTCAAGATGATATATTTTGTCTTCATTATCTGACGTTCTGGCTTCTACTTGCTCCACTCTGTTAGTGATACTCTCGATTGAGTTTTTAATTTGGTTTATCGTTTCCTTCATTTCTAGAATTATTGTTTGATTTTTTTTATAATCTCTATCTCCTGATAAAGATGCTTAACTTCTTCTTTTATCTGTTTATGTAATTCCTTTTCAATGTGCTCTTTAAGGTTCCTTTCCATCTGTCTAAGGTGTTCCTTGAGTTCTTTATATGGCCATTTTTCTGATGACTCCAGGTCCTCCTGAATATTTAGGCTGTCTTTCATTGTTTGTACTCCTTTTCTTCCTTGCTTTTTTATGCTCATGATACTTCTTGTTCTGTTTGACTGCTGAATTACTGTTTACTCTTATAAATTTATTTGATGCTTGGGAGGAGAGGTATTAGAAGGGAAGGGAAGAAGTTACTAAATAGAGTGAGTGTAGGCAGGTGGAATTCAAGAGAGGGGGAATAAGAAAATTGAAAAAAATTAAAAGACAAAAGAAAAGAAAGTGAAAAGAAAGAAAGAAAAAACGAAAAAATAAAAATTTTAAAACAAACAAAAAAATTATAATGATAATAGAAAAATGGAAATTGGAGTTTAAAAAATAATAATAATAATAGAATAAAAAGAATTAAAAAAATTGAAACCATTAATAAGAAAGTTAAAGAACAACAACAACATCAACTACAAAAAGTGAGAATAAAAAAAAAATTACTAATAATAATCATTAAAAAAAATAGTAATAATAATAAATGCAGTCATAGAGCTCGATTAACTTCTCTTCCAGTAGGTGGAGCTATGCCCACTGGGCCAGGCTTCTCCTCGTGATAGGTGGGAACCAATCACTGTGCCTCAGCTCTTCTTCCCAGACTGTGCGAGTCTCCAGTCCTGAGTGTCTAGGTCCTTCTCTTGTGGTTCCTCAAGCCAGGCCCCGCTCACCTGTGACGCTCACCACAATACTGGCTACACGCCGGGTCTGCTGCTCCTGGGAGCCCTGTTTTCACTGATGCCTGGGCACACCCTTTCTGTTTGCCTCCCTCAGACCCTAAGTTTGTAGGTCTTGGAGCTGAGGACCCCCAGCAAATTTGTTTGCCCTTAGGTAGCAACTCCCCTGGTAGCTGGTGCAAGGGACCTCTGTTGTCAGCCCTGGTGGGAGCGGTAGCCGGGGATTCTGTGCTGCTAGTCCCACTTCACTCCTGATTCCCTGGGTCTGGCTATGGTGCTCAGTTGGCTTTTACCTCTGTGAGATCAGGTGGGCCGACTAGTTATTTCAGCAGGATCGTTAGTGCTGAGTCACGAGAAGCAGGCGAACCGGGGCTTAAATGCAGCCAATTCGTGCTCAGTGTGTGTTTTCTGAGGGGCCCAAAGTGTGCGCCCTAGCTCCACGTCAGCTCAGCATTGTCTAGTAATCCTGAGCAAATAGGCTTTAGATAATTTACATCTCCCTATGCCCTCGCAGTTGAAGAGGTCAGAGACTTGATCCCTCCGCGTCTGCCGTCATGTTAGACCTCCTCAATGATATTCATGTTACCCTTACAGTTTCCTGGCATAAGCAAGATCTTGGGGTTATACAAACTGCTGCTTCTGTTTGCAGTCCAGTTTTCTAGAACTGAAATCCTGCTGCAGTCGCCTCCACCTCTGGTCCGCGCTCTTTGGCGTCACGCTTGTCTGCGACCTTAGCAGCACCGCCGCGGAGGGCCCAAGCGGCTGCCGCCGCGGAGGGCCCAAACGGCTGCCGCCGCGGAGGGCCCAAGCGGCTGGTGCCGCGGGGGGCCCAAGCGGCTGCCGCCGCGCCTGTCCCCTTGCAGAGGGATGCCGAATGACCCCAGAGCAGGCTATGCCCCAAGGTGCAGCAGGGAACAGGCGACCGAGGCACTTGAGGCCGTGGTCCAGCCTTCGGAGGACAGGGTTCGGCACGCAGCCCAGTTCCAGTCTCTAGCTGCAGCAGCTGGACTATGTAGACAGGGCCATCAAGACAGCGTGCAGAAAGCAAATGGCGGCTCCCGCGGAGTGGATTTTCGGCCCCGAAACTACAGCCCCGCCAACAATTCCAATCCACTAACTCTCCCTGTATAGACAATATTCAAAAAAAAAAAAAAAAAAGGGCGGGGTGTACTGAGCTTTCTTTGCCTCAGGTACTTACAATCCACTGCTGATTGCCCCTTCAGCTTCTCTGCCGGGAGCGAAGTGAAAGAGGAAGCAGATGGGCGCAAAGCGCCCGCGGTTTTGAGCAGGAAAGCGTCCGGGAGCCAAGCGTCTCTTTTTCAATCTCTTTGTTTTTTCTGCTGCTTGGCCGGGTGGTCCACTACAGATTAATGGTGAAAGGCGCTCTAACAAGCTGGGCGAAGTCTCTATTAACGCCGCTGTTCTGAGCACCAGGCTCAGCACTTCAGCTACCCCCTTACGCAGCGGCCATCTTCTCCGGATTTGGCCCCTCAACACTCTTTGTTTTTCCAGATTAAAAGGTTTTGTCCATATAAAAATTAAAGACATTATATTTGGGAGTCAAGTGTGGTGGTGCATGCCTGTAATCCCAGCAACTTGAGAGGCTGGGGCAGGAAGATTGCAAGTTCAACACCAGCATCAGCAATTTAGTGTGGCCCTAAGCAACTTAGCAAGAACCTGACTCAAAATTTAAAAAAATTAAAAGGAACCCCCCCAAAAAAACATATTATATCTTGATTTCATTGTAAATTTCCCTCATTGAGTATGAGGATGAGTATATATTTTTTATTCACTATTCAAATCTTTCTTCTGTGATTTCTTATTTATATTTTTTCCTTATTGCTCTATTGGGCTATATAACATTTCTTATTGCTTTGTAATATTTCTTTACTTACTCCTACTACTAATGTTATTATATCAATTAAATGTGTTATAGATATCATCTCCCAGATTTTAGTTTGACTTAATTAAGTTACTTTTTGTAAGGGAGAAGTATTTGATTTCTATGTAGCCCAATTTAACTATATTTTTCTTTGTGACACCATAATAGTATTTTCCTGATCCCAAATCAATTTACCAATAACATAAAACAAACCCAGAGACAAATATCCAGAATAGCATTGCCTTGAAATTTATGAAGTGAAAACTGTTGTGTTATAAAGACATATCATTGGGGCTGAGGTATAGCTCAGTGATAGAGCACATGCCTAGCATGCAAGAGGCCCTGGGTTCAATCTCCAACACCACAAAGAGAGAGAGGAAGCTGATCATAACCTATAAATCTATAAACACAATATAATACATTTATGTCTGAAGCTATTAGATTAAGCAGACACAAAATATTAGTGAAGATATAAAAGTTGAGAATTTAAAACTTAACAAGTTAGATTAAATAGGGTCAGAATTCTTTCTGGAAAAATACAGAATGTAAATTACTTTCAGTGAAATGTGGCATCCAAAGAAAAAGCAGGAGTCACTGTGATTAAAGACGTGTGCAGATATTTAGTAGATTTTTAATTTTAGGGGGTATTTTTAATTTTAGGGGTATTTCAACCCTAAACTCTCAAAATTCAAAAAATTTAAAAGTTAATAATTCACAAATCATTTACAAATTACCCAAAAACTTTAAAAGTAATTTGTAAATAACTCATGAATTAAAGAGGTAACAACTGTAGAAATTATAAAATATGTAAAACACAATAAAAATGAAGCCTCCATATGTAAAACTTTGGAGAATACAGCTAAAGCTGTACTCAGAGGGAAATTCATATCCCTGATCATTTTTACACAATAAAAGGAAGACTGAAATAGATGGTGTTAAGTGTTCTGAATCATGAAACTACAAAAAAGGAAATAAACTCTATAAGAAATTGAAGAAACCAATGTCAAAGATGCCACCCAAACTCATGAAAAAGAATGGCACACCTAGGTATTCACAACATATTTTGCTGAAAATAATTTAAAAATCTACTAAATATCTGCAGTAATGAACTCTTGGGTTGAAACAGAAATGAAAGCAAGAGCCTAGATAAATAAATGAAGCACTTCAGCTACTTTTGCCCTGAGATAAGTTGTGTTGTATTTAATGCTTTGCCTCTTATCTAGAGAAGTCCTCATAGAACTTCAAATCTAAGATCAATCAAAATCCTCTCTGAAGATACAGCCTGACCATGTACTATATGTCTGTCTAGCAATGTCTGTCACTTGGTAGTTGCCCAAGGAGCTCATGTTGGAATTGAGTAGAAATAATTGCTGAGGGGTGCAAGCGGTAGAAGTGGTGGAGGGCCACTGGATCACAGGAGTGAGTTTGGGAAGGAAAGATGACACTTAGGGTTGGGATCCATATCCCAGATTCTGGGTTTCTTACCCTGCCAGCAGGGCGTCATCACGTGGTGTGGTCACCTTCAGGTAACTCCCGCCTGAGTGAGCAACCAAAGAGTTGCAGGGCAGAGTAGGGGGTTGAGCACAGAACCAGAGCTCACCAGAAACCACATCCCTGTACTGGCAGGTATGCCCTTTGGCTCCAGTTGAGTGAGGGTCAACATTGCAAATCACAGTCTCTTTAACACCAGAACTGCCCTGGAAATACCCCTTAAAATTAACAGTGGCCCTCTTCTCTTCCCAGATTCTGTGCAGAACCCCAACAGCCTCACTGGAGTGGATCAGCCGCACTTGCACCTGGGCCCTCCCAGCCCAGAGCAGAGGGAAGGACAATAGGTATGTGCCATTCTCCAGATCCTGGACATCCCCGGGGACCCCTGCTCTCAATTCTGGACCCAGCAATCTTGCCTGAAACAGATCCCCACCATGGGTCTTGGGCCTGCCTTGGTGGTCCCTGGCCACAAGGACAACCTCCAGGTAGCCTCCCAGGGCATAGGTGTCCTGAGCAGGACCCCTCAGGTGGTAGGTGGAGATCTTGGGGCTGGTGGAGGCTAAAAAGTTCCCCCCATCTCCTGGAGTCAGAGGCCAGTATAGAAGGTGAGTCAGGTTGGAGAGCTCCTGGGGGAGACAGTCCAAGAGGGAGGGTGATTCCACAGAGTTGGAGACATATTTAGAGACAGGCCGGGGTCCTGGAGCCCGATAGATGACGTTGTCAGTCCAGGACATCTTGAAATAGAACACCTGTGGAGAGAGAAAGAGGAATCTGTTGGTGGTTTCTACTTCTCTCATTTTCTTCCTGGAAGGAGATTTCCATTCACCAAAGCTCAGTCCCCTCTGCCAGGTAGGACCCAGGGCGTCTCCCTACCTGTATCATACTGTCTGACTCTCATAAGCCTGGCATCCAAGTCACCAGCATCTTTATTCAAAAGAAGCATCTCATGTTGCAAAGGTGAAGTTAGTTCAACTGCTTCCTTCCCTTAGCCTTCTTATTCCGTCCACTGCCAACTCTCTCCCCATATCCACCCACTCCCTGAGTTATGAGCCAGTCTAGACCCAACCCTCAGATCTCTGATTTCCTCACTCTTCACAAATCCTGCTTCCTCCCCGGAGCCTGGTATTCTCAGTGACCTTCCCCTTCTCCTTGTGTTATGGGCCAGGCTATACGGGCAATGACCAGATTCCATTTTACCCTGATCATGTAAGAAAGTCTCCTCCCATGAGAAAACCCTGACTCTGTACCCAAAATAGTTACCTAGCATAACATACTTGGCAACATAAAATAGTAATTCTTATACAATGTAAAATTGTTCTCTTTGGTGTTCATTTTTCTTGGACAAGAATATCTAACTTGTACTGAACTAGGGTCATTTTGACCCACTTCCCTTCTGCTTGCTTGCTGTGTGCCAACCTGGAAAGTCTCATGGGAAATATCAATGTACCCATTGCATTATCTCGCTAACGGCCCAATTCAGCTTCTGTACCAGCTTACTTGCAGCTATGTCAACCAGATATGATTTTTGCGGATTTTGCCTTTAAATATCTTAAAGAGCTCAGGCTCAGGGCTGTTCCTTGCAGAGACCGTTATGGGTCCTGCAGGGTACAGTCCCTGGATGGCCAGCTAAATAAAGACTCTTCAATTTGGACAAAACTGGGACATGGTGTGTTTTCTGAGTGACATGCCCCACAATTCTGCAACTCCCCCACTGCCACATCCAATATATATATATATATATATATATATATATATATATATATATATAGAGAGAGAGAGAGAGAGAGAGAGAGAGAGAGAGAGGAGGAAGAAGGAGGAGGAGGAGGAGGAAAAAGGAATGGGGGGGAGTCTGAGAAAGACACTTTTAAAGAATAGTAAACTCAAAAAACTTATTCTACCAAATACTAAGACTTGCTATTTATCAGTGAAATTAAAAGTTTCTCAAAATCCCAACGGCATTTCTTGTAGAAATAGAGAAAGCAATCATGAAATTCATATGGAAAAATAAAAGACCCAGAATAGTAAAAACAATTCTAAGCAGGAAGTGTGAATCAGGCGGTATAGCGATACCAGATTTCAAACTATATTACAGAGCAATAGTGACAAAAACAGCATAATACTGGTACCAAAATAGGTGGGTGGACCAATGGTACAGAATAGAGGACACAGAGACTAATCCACAAAGTTACAACTATCTTATATTTGATAAAGGGGCTAAAAGCATGCAATGGAGGAAGGATAGCATCTTCAACAAATGGTGTTGGGAAAACTGGAAATCCATATGCAACAAAATGAAACTGAATCCCTTTCTCTCGCCATGCACAAAAGTTAACTCAAAATGGATCAAGGAGCTTGATATCAAATCAGAGACACGGCATCTGATAGAAGAAAAAGTTGGCTACGATCTACATATTGTGGGGTCAGGCTCCAAATTCCTCAATAGGACACCCATAGCACAAGAGTTAATAACAAGAATCAACAAATGGGACTTACTTAAACTAAAAAGTGTTTTTCTCAGCAAAAGAAACAATAAGAGAGGTAAATAGGGAACCTACATCCTGGGAACAAATCTTTACTCCTCACACTTCAGATAGAGCCCTAATATCCAGAGTATACAAAGAACTCAAAAAATTAGGCAATAAGATAACAAATAACCCAATCAACAAATGGGCCAAGGACCTGAACAGACACTTCTCAGAGGAGGACATACAATCAATCAACAAGTACATGAAAAAATGCTCACCATCGCTAGCAGTCAGAGAAATGCAAATCAAAACCACCCTAAGATACCATCTCACTCCAGTAAGATTGGCAGCCATTATGAAGTCAAACAACAACAAGTGCTGGCGAGGATGTGGAGAAAAGGGTACACTTGTACATTGCTGGTGGGACTGCAAATTGGTGCGGCCAATTTGGAAAGCAGTATGGAGATTCCTGGGAAAGCTGGGAATGGAACCACCATTTGACCCAGCTATTCCCCTTCTTGGTCTATTCCCTAAAGACCTAAAAAGAGCATGCTACAGGGACACTGCCACATCGATGTTCATAGCAGCACAATTCACAATAGCAAGACTGTGGAACCAACCCAGATGCCCTTCAATAGATGAATGGATTAAAGAAATGTGGCATTTATACACCATGGAGTATTGCTGCATTAAAAAATGTCAAAATCATAGAATTTGCAGGGAAATGGATGGCATTAGAGCAGATTATGCTAAGTGAAGCTAGCCAATCCCTAAAAAACAAATGCCAAATGTCTTCTTTGATATAAGGAGAATACCTAAGAACAGAGTAGGGACGAAGAGCATGAGAAGAAGATTAACATTAGACAGGGATGAGAGGTGGGAGGGAAAGGGAGAGAGAAGGGAAATTGCATGGAAATGGAAGGAGACCCTCAGGGTTATACAAAATTACATACAAGAGGAAGTGAGGGGAAAGGGAAAAATAATACAAGGGGGAGAAATGAATTACAGTAGAGGGGGTAGAGAGAGAAGAGGGGAAGGGAGGGGAGGGGAGGGGAGGGGGGATAGTAGAGGATAGGAAAGGCAGCAGAATACAACAGACACTAGAATGGCAATATGTAAATCAATGGAAGTGTAACTGATGTGATTCTGCAATCTGTATATGGGGTAAAAATGGGAGTTCATAACCCACTTGAATCAAAGTGTGAAATATGATATATCAAGAACTATGTAATGTTTTGAACAACCAACAATAAAAAAATTATATCAAGAAAAAAAAAGTTTCATTAAAAAGTCTTACCATAAAGCATTAATAATTAATAAGAGGCACATGAATAGACAAACAGAATAAGAGAATGGAGTATTTACAAATAGTCACTCTAAGTAGATGAAAGAACAAACATGAAAGACAAAAACTATGAAGATTTTTAGGTGACAAATTAGGAGACTGAAGGGTTATGGAAAATAATATGCCTACAAGACAGCTCCTCAGAAAAACCGAAGGGACAGTGTGACTCGGGAGGAGGGAGGGGAAATTAGCCAGACATTAAACCTGTCCCAGAACATCCTTTCTATTAGCAATGGGCCAACAGAAAGGAAAAAAGCAAACTTTTATCCCTTCCCAGATTCACCCCAGCATCTCCACCAAAAGCAAATATTTGCCCCTTCCCAACCCCAATGGGTCCTCAAGGAAGGAGGCAAATACTGAAATTCTGGGCCCTGGACTTTACCCTTCCCCATTGCAGATGAGTCCTGGAGGGAGAAAACCAAATAGTGAAGCTCTAGGTGACAGTGGGTCCCAGAGGAAGGAAGATAAGCAGTGAACACCAACTTGTAAGCTTTTCCAAATGATCCGAGGTTTGCTTCCCATCTCCTGCCTCTGTCCTTTGGTCACATGCACTTACAGAGACTATGTTCACATGTTTTAGATGAAGAAAACTAAACATAACTTTGATAACTGACAAACCCAACTTTGTAAAGTTGAGAAAAGATACCATTTGTTAAATGTCATTGAATGGTTTATTAAAGATCCTATTGCAAATGAAAGAAACTGCGAGGAAGCAGATATTTGCGACATACAACTAACTAAGCACTAAGAACCAGGATATATAAAGAAATCCTATGATTTAGAAAGAATACAGACAACTTGACAGAAAAATAAGCAAAAACTTGAACTGATCCTTTGCAAAAGACAACATCCAGAAATTCTGAATGATTAGGTAATGGTAAATGAAAACCACAATGAGATGCTATCACATACCCACAAAGTTAGCCTAAATGCCACTGTACCTGGTATTAATAGATGGAGGTCCCTGGGAACTCTCAGAGATTGCTTATAGAGTACAAATCAGTTCAAACAACCTGAACTGCAGACCATAAAAAGATAGGAACTCCCTGATTCATTTTATGTTACCACCTGCTCTTGATATCAACAGCAACCCTGTCTCATGTGCATTTACAGATATGAAAATTCTAAATAAAATACAGCAAAAAAACAAATGGATAATAGACTTTATTCCAGTAGCTTTTATTTCAGAAACACAAAGGTGGTTCAATATCAAGAAATCTGTCAATGCTGCGTCTGGAGCTGTAGCACAGTGGTAGAGCACTTGCCTAGCACATGTGAGGCACCAAGTTTGAGCCTCAGCACCACAAAAAAAAATAAACAAATAAAATAAAAGTATTGTGTCCATCTCTAACTAAAAGTATATTTTTAAAAAAGACATCTACCAATGCAATGTACTATTTCAAAGTCTAAAGATGAAAAAGAAATAGCCCATGCGAATTTACTAATAGATGCTGAAATGGCCTCTGATTTGTCAGCATCCATTCCTAGTTAGAAATCCAAGTAACAGAAGAAGAAACGACTTAAATATAATGAAAGGTACTTTCCTCTGCGGCCTATCCCTTCAGAGTCATACCAATTTTCTGGAGTGAATAATCTGGTTGCTGAGAATGGTCTTCATTCTCACAACAGATGTGGCAAAGGAAGATATAATATATGTAAAAAATCCTAAAGACTCCACCAAAAAACTGTGAGAATTGAAACTCATTCAGCAAAGTCACAAGACACACAAAATTAATATACAAAAATCAATACCATTTTTAAACACCAGTAATACACTTGCCGAGAAAGAGATCAAGAAAGTGATCACATTTATAATAGTCACAAAAAATAATAAAATTTCTAGGAATAAATTTAACTAAGAAAGTGAAAGTCCACCACAATTTTATATAAGACACCGATAGAAGAAATTGAAGAGGACACGGCAATAAATAAATAAAAATGAGAAGCTATCCCAAGTTCATTGATTGGAAGAATTTAATGTTGTAAACATGTTTAGACTACTCAGAGCAATTTACACATGCAATGTAATCCCCCAATGGCATTCTTCACAGAAATTGAAAAAAAAAAGTTCTAAAATGAATGTGAAATTGTAAAAGACTCCAAATAGCTAAAGTAATCTTGAGCAAAGAGAATGAAGCCAGAGACCTCACAATATCTGACCTCAAAGCATATTACAATGTTGAAGTAACCAGTGAAGCATGATATGGGCATTAAAGCTGACACATGGAGAACCCAGAAATCCACCCACTCATCACAGCCAACTGATCTTTGGCAAAGGTGCCAGAAACATACATTGAAGAAAGAACAGTCTCTATGAACAGTACTGGGAAAAGTGGATATTCATATGCTGAAGAATGAAACTGGTTCCTCTCTCTCATCATATACAAAAAAAAAAAAAACCCAAAAAACAAAAACAACAACAAAAAAAACCCAAAAAACAAAAACAACAACAACAACATCAACAACAACAAAAAAAAAACACAAAATGGATCAAAGTCCTACATGGAAGACCAGAAAATATAAAACTACCAAAAGAAAACATAGCAGAAATATCTTAATATATTGATATAAGCAGTATTTTTAAAAAATATACCCAAGTAAGGCAACCAAAGCAGAAAATAGACAAATTCCATTTGTCTATTTTATTGAACTAAGACACTATTATGTTGAAATAAGAAAACTCTGCATAGCAGAGGAAACAATCAACAGAGGGAAGAAACAAACTGGAGAATAAGTTAAAATATTACTAACATTCAGAATATACAAGGAACAGCAAGAAAAGATCCAATTAAGAAATAAGCAAATTGCTGGTCATGGTGGCACACACCTGTAATCCCAGCAGCTCAGGAGGCTGAGGCAGAAGGATTGCAAGTTCAAAGTCAACTTTGTGAAGTCCTAAGAAATTTAGTGAGATCCATTCTCAAAATCAAAATAAAAAGGGCTGGGGATGTGACTCAGTGGTTAAGTGCCCCTGATTCAATCCCAGTACCTCACTCCCCAACAAAGAGCAAATGATCTTAATAGACGTTACTCAAAAGAATGTACACATAAACAAGTACACGGTGTGATTACTTTTCTAAGAAATTCAAAGTCAGGCAAAATTAAACTATACTGTCATAAGTCGAGGTATTGGCTACCTTGGAAAGAAGTGAGGGTGGGAGTGACAGGAAGAGGGCATGAGAGGAGGCTTCTGAGGGTGATGGAAATTTCCATCTCTCAACTTGGATCAAGATCACACAGGTGTGGTATCTTTGACTTTTATTGAGAATTTAAGATTTTTATCTGTGTTGTAGCTTAACTACTTTTACAAGGTAGAAAGTTCTGGCTGAGACCCAAAGAAGTCTCACTCACCCTTTCACATGGACAAGGTTACTCTGGAAATGAAGTGGACACCTTCTTTGGATCTATTATTAAGGGTCTAGGATTTTTCTATTTAACTCTTTCATTGGTCTTAGGATGAAGACTGACTTGTCAAGGCATACTGAAGATCATCCACTTTCTAAGAAAAGTCAGAAATCTCTATTTCCATGCAAAATATCCTACTGTTTTTTGAGTGCCACAGCATGAATTTAGAGCTCAAAATTATCTATCATTGAAAGCTCAGTGTTAACTGATGCACAGACAGGGAAATGCGTTCTCTGGAAGGTTTCATGGCTTCTGGCCTTTCCCGGGTTCCTCAGTGAAGCAATAAAATGTCACTCCATTCAATTGCTCACTTGCTCTTTATCTAGTCAGGATTTTTTTTTCTGATATAAAGCAAAACTGAACACCATAGACTTCCATCTCTTTCTTTTACACTGGGGCAGAAAGAAAACAAAAAACTTTGGGAAGATGAGAAAACTATGAACATCATGAATTGCTTTTTTTTCTCTCCATTGGGATTTCCCCATAACAATTTCTTACACCTGAGAGGAAACCCAAATAAACCTCTTGGCATCTCTTGGTTTTAGTTGATTTTTTCCTTTTACTTTTCTTTTTTGATACCAGAGATTGAACCTAGAGGCGCTTCCCATTAAGCAACACCCCCAGCCCTTTTTATTTATTTATTATTTTAATTTTGACACAGGGTTTCGCCAAGTTGCTTAGGGACTTATTAAGTTGCTGAGGCTGGCCTTCAAATTTTGATCCTCCTGCCTCAGTTTAGTTGACTAATTTTGGAGATTACACAGTTGAATGACGTACGATGATTCTTTTCCTATTTGCTGTCAATGCTACCTCAGATTGAATCCACCTAATAAGTTAAAACTGTTCTCTGGCAAAAAAAAAAAAAAAATAATAATAATAATAATAATCGCCTCTTGCTCTTCTCCCCTGTTCTGTATCTTAAGGATTAATTACAAGGTAACTATTCCTGGAAAAAGGGACTTGCTGATAGTATTTTTTCTGGGTCTCTGAAAGACCCAGAGTATTCGGTGACTTCAGATAGCAGTGGCATGTATGTCAGAAAAACAGACGACCTAGAAATTTGTGACCACTTCTGGCGTCCTATCCATCTGTCTGAGACTAAAAGTATACCTCCTCCAAATCCCTATGTAAGCATTGTGCTTGAGTCCCTTGAGCAAGATGGCTCTTAAGGACCAGAGTCCCCATTTTCCAACTTGCTGACTTGTTGCCAGTAAGGCCCTTCCCCATAACTCTGTTTCTTGAGTTATTGCTTTCTTCGGGAGGCAGGGGAACCAGCTTTTTGACATTACATTCTGAATTTGTTTTAGATTCCCTGATGGAGCTCAAGATCCAACCTGGTCACCCTCTTCCTTAAACTGATATTCCACTGTGCAGTTACTCTTTCTTGAATCCAATGAGTTTGAGGTCAAAAATTTGTGCGCTTCCATTCATCCTCTCTCCTACAATCTAAACTGGAGATTGCATAAGGAAAGAAGAAATGAGCCAGCAATGAGAGGAATCAGAGGCGAGGGAAGTACTCACCCAAACCAGAAAGAGCAACCCCGCAATTAGAATCTTGTAGCCCTTGAATTGCTCCATAAATGGATTCGCTCAGCCTACGCTCTTGAGTATGAACGAGGCATTCAGTTGGAGAATAAAGAAGCACAGACTTAGATACTCCTATCACAAGGGAGTGAGTGTACTGTGGCGACTTTCCAATTTCCTTAAACACTGTCACCTGGCATTACCTACGTGTTCTATCGAATATCAGGTATCTATTCTAGCACTTGTGTGTCTCTGAGGTTCTCACAATCCACACCAGAATCCTAGAATCTCACTTTGGACTTTTAAAATGAACACAGTTTCCTGTAAGAAAAGGTTCCATTCCAGGGTATCAAAGACCACTTACCAAGTCTCTAGACTAAGACTCACTTATACATGGAAAAATCGCTGCTTTCACAAGTACTTTAGACTCAAGTATAGGTGATAATTCACTAAGTACAAAAGCCATCAGGGGGAGAATTTACAGTTCATTGTTTGCTTGAAAGTTTTCTTAGAATGTATTTTCTGTTTGTTGTAGTTGCTTTATTGATATATTGTTCCTACAGTGGGAGGACTTTAGCAAGACAGATGTCCAATGTTGGGAGAGGGCATCTATCAGAGAGTCCATTTGGATTATTCCAGTGGACGATGGAGAGATGACAAAATTAGGATGGAACTCAGCACGTGTCACTGCCCTGAAATACACATAAGCTATTGATAAGGTAAAAAAGAGAGTAGGAAAAATCAGATCTAAAGAAAGAGAATAAGAATTATTAATGTCGCTATTGGTTGACCTTTGAGTTTGATTTGAGACCCTGGCTCAGCTGGGATAAAAAGGGACAGTGCAAACCCTACCAGAATTCCCATCCTGCATTCCTGCAGTATGAATATCACATGATTTAGTCATGCCCATATGCTGCCTGCTTTACTTTTCCCTTTATATCTTTCTTTAAATTTACTCACCTTGAAAATGCAAAGATGTTCATAATTCTGAAGAGAATAATATGTATAAAAGTAAAGGTTTGGGCTGGTTTGGGCTGGGGCTATAGCTCAGAGGCAGAGCATTTGCCTAGCATGTGTGAGGCATTGGGTTCGATCCTTAAACATAAAAATAAACAAGTAAAATAAAGGCATTCTGTCCACCTACAACTGCAAAAAAAAATTTAGGTGAAGGTTCCAGAATCATATTTGTGAAAATTTCGAACATACAGAGAAGCATAAGAAAATAACAATTAAATCTTACTGTCACCTCCACCCAACTCCACCAAATCATAGCAGTTTGTCACCCACACCTCAAATTTGTGCAAAGAAATAAAATAGCTCCTCAGTTGCTTTCCCTCCATCCTTTCCCAAGTGGCTATTATGATGTTTCTAATCTCCATAGGGATTTATACTATCCCTAAAATACACCTATAAAAATGTGTATATGTAAGACTGTCATTGTCTGATCCAACCTGTAAATGAGTGGTATCATGTTGTAGCTCTCCTTTGGCAGCTTCCTTTTCTTTTTTTAAAATATTTTTTAGATGCATGGGCCTTTATTTTATTCATTTATTTATATGTGGTGCTGAGAATCCTCACACATGCTAGGCAAGTGCTCTACCACTGAGCCACAGCCTCAGCCCCATGACAGCTTCCTTTTCTTCCCAACTTGTTTTTGAGATTCATTCATATTGATATATGCAGTTCTGGTTTAATTCATGTAACATACTGAACCATTTCCCAGCATATGCATATTCCAAATTTTATTTCTCCTTTCTCTTGTCCATCGGTATTTTGGTTGTTTCCAAATTTTTGATTTTGGAAGCTAAGCTGTGACTCAGGACCTTTTAACCGTGTGAGTTTCTATGGGAAACCGTGAGGATTTCTATGGGAAACGCACTCCCTACAGCTGAAGGATAGGTTGGTTTCCCATAAACTCACAAATTGATGCTTTTGTAAAATGTAATCAAAATAAATTTATGGAAAAGAGAGAAATGAAAAAAGGACATAAAAATAGGTGCCCTAATTTTATTTGTTATTAGAATCAAGTAACATAAAACTTAAGAGTATTTTCCTGTTCTGGTGGCTGGCCTGTCTGAACATATCCTACATAAAGTGACAACTTCAGAACATATCTTACACAAAGTGACAACTCCATATTGTGCTTTTTGACAATATAATTCTACCTAGATTCATGCATTTTACATGTGAGATTTAGTTGTTTTACCAGGAGGAGAGCATCCTTCTATGACACATCTACCAGAAGAACTGCCCTCTGAGCAATATCTGTGTTCATACAATTTCTAAGAAAAATACTTTGAGGGGTGGGCATGTAGCTCAGTGGTACAGCATCAAACTTTGGAAAGTTTATGTATTCTGTGAGTCAGTCGTTTGTTACTAACTAACTTTGAATATGTTAAGCTTATGGCATCTGTCCTGGGCAAATGATGTCATTAACATAGACCAAATATGTTTGTATCTTTCCACAATGTCAGAATTTATTGGATAATGATAAATTCACAAGCTATACCTCTTCCGTCAGTGGAGTTTACTGAATACTGTGGGTCTCCTGGTAGTCATAAACTGGGCAAAAACAAATTCTTTTATTCCAATCTTAATTTTTAATAATAATAACACATCACACTTTACAGAAAAATATATGTTTCAGAATATCTATTTATCTATCAACTATATATAATTATTTAGATAGGGGGGTTCATCAGGCTAAAAGCAGAGAGCAGTTATGTATGAAAGAATAAATGCAAAGGGTCACTCTTGACAATCAGATATAAGTTTAGGAGCCAGACACAGTGGCACACGCCTGTAATCCCAGGGGCTCGGGAACCTGAAGCAGGATTTCAAATTCAAAGCCAGCCTCACCAAAAGTGAAGTGTTAAGCAACTCAGCGAGACCATGTTTCTAAATAAAATACAAAATAGGGCTGGGGATGTGGCTCAGTGGTTGAGTACCCCCGAGTTCAGTCTCTTATATTCCCTCCCAGCCCACTCCCCCCTCACCACCAAAAAAAAGTCTAGGAACCAGCCTAAGAACTTTCTCAGGGTGCAGAGCTGTCAAAGTGCAGGAACTTGTTCATTCTAGACCACGGTCCAGACAGAGGGCAGTGTCAGAGTGTCAGCTTGAGATGTCAGCTTGAGATGTCAGCTTGGAGTGGGCTGTGAGAGTTGAGCAGGAGAAATTGCTAAAGCCTGAGGACAGAGATCTAGAGGTTGGTCACTATGACTATGGAGATTTTTCTGAACAAAGTTCATGAGGAGTAACCAGGTGGGTTGCTTCATTCAGTGATCCGGTGTGTTTAATAAGATCATGGACCTGGTTTTCCTGAGTGGAGTTTGATATGCCCATGCATCCTCGTGTGTCTGATTAGTTTGATCAGTCCATAGGAGCTCATGTTTATTATTGTGATTGACTTATCCGTTTGTGCCTCATGCTTGTGCCAAACAGATGGGGCTGTTTACTGTACAAACAGGGTGTAGGGTCATTCCAACTCTGCACTTCACTCAAAATGGAGAAGGTCAAGGCAAACTCAGTTCAAGCACAGCCTGAAAACTGCATATCATGGGCAGGGCACAGCCTGCTCTCCACAGTGTCATTAAAAAGTGACAACCTTATTTAATACAAATTTAAAATGTTTCCAAGCAAACAACTTTAATATAGCCTTTCCCTAATGTCTCAACAATTACTCATGTTTGTTTTGCTTGTTTTTTTTTCTTTCAGTCTTCATAGTCCAAATTGAGAGGATCACAAAGCACTAATGTTTTTCTGTGAAATATTGAATTCGGATTCTGTTGGCATTTTGTTTCTATACTCTTTTCATTTCAAATAATCACTATAGATTTTAGATTAAAATAATTTATATTTTCAGTTTATTTATTTAAATTATTTTTTCAAATAATTATTTTCTGTTTTAAATTAAGTTAAAATTAATAATTTAGTTAATTTAAGCATTAAAATTATTTATTTAAGTCCAAATAATTTTAAACCTAATATTTAAATTTTAAATCCCAGAAGACTTGAACACTTTTTTAAAAAGCCAATAAATAAATAAATAAACACCCCACAGGCATTGCTAAGACATTAGAGGAAGGCTACATTGAAGATGTTTGTATAAATAAATCCCACTGACTTTTTTTAAAATAAATCTTTATTTTATTTATTTATTTTTTAAATGTGGTGTTGAGGATCGAACTCAGTGCCTTGTGCATACAAAGCAAGCACTCTACCAACTGAGCTATATCCCAAGCCCCCACTGACCTTTTGATAACTTCCTTTCTCCGTGAGCCTGCTCATCTCCAAGAATATACATTGTAATCTCAGTTCTTCATGTCCATTGGCATCATGAAATGACTTTCAATAGATGAGGAATTGTGATTTAAATTTTAATATGAACTTTGGCCCTTATTCCATCAGAACAACTCCATCATCATTCTTTTATCATGAATTGAGTGCTTCAGAAAAATCTGTTTTTTCTTCCTTTTAAGTTTTGATTATGGAAATCTTCAAATATGCAAACATAGAGGCACTGGTATAACAAACCTGTTGTACCCACCACTGAACTTCAACCATCATCAACACGTGGCCAATCTTTTTTCGTTTCTACCCCCTTCTACAATGTGACCCCCAGTTATTCTATAGTAAATCCCAGACATCATATAGTTTTTTAAAAAATGTTTTTAGTTGTAGATGTACACAATAACTTTCTTTTGTTTATTTATTTTTATGTGGTGCTGAATATCAAACCCAGTGCCTCTCATGTGCCAGGCAAGTGCTCTACCACTGAGCTACAACTCCAGCCCTTCATATAATTCTATCTTTAAATACTTTGGTAAATAGTTTTAAAAAAAGTAATTCTTGATTGAATTAGAAATGTCAGTAGAAAAATAATTTTTAAATACTTTTCTATTTTACAAAGATTTGATAACTTTGACTGTAGCAGTTACTACAAAACATGAAGCTGGTTTTGGTCACAACCAGTGTATATCTGCTCAAAAAGACTGCAAGTTCACAAAACTTTCTGCATGTGGGTCCCTGAGAGAACTTTAAGGAGTAGTTGGTAATGACCAGTGGAATGCATGGCAAGGTCACGGGTTTACTTTTTGTTACTCTTAAAGTTTTTTTCTTTTTTCTTTTGGTACTAGGGATTGAACCCAAGATCTTAACCACTGAGCAACATCCCCACCCCTTTTTTATATTTTTATTTAGAGACAGGGTCTCACTGAATTGCTTAGAGCCTTGCTAAGTTGCCGAGCCTAGCTTTGAACCTGAGATCCTCCTGCCTCAGCCTCCCAAGCCACTGTGATTACAGGTGTGCACCACTGCACCCACCTAAAGTTTTCTTTAAATGGCAAATGAATAAGTAACTTGCAGCATATAACCTGTGGAAAAACATTGGTACACAGATCTTGCAAATAAGCAAATAGAAAAGAAAGGAGCTAATGGAGAGTGGGTGGCGGGTAATTGGGGAAATATATTGAGAAAGAAGGATTCTTGGCACTAACTCTCATTAACCTCATAATTCATCATTAACCATCATTAACCTCATAATTCTTCAATTGACCCTGACCTTGGTGAACCTCAGGGTTCACCAAGGTCAGGATCAAGTGAAGATGGGGTTCACCAAGGTCAGGGTCAAGTGAAGAATTAGGGCTATTGGGGCCTCCATATATTCTGTGCCGCAGTCTGGCTGGGCACAGAATCACGAGCCACTCACAGCTTTGTAGATTCAAACAGCAACTCTTTATTCCCGAACTCACACTGGCCCTCTACAAACACCTTCTCGGGAAATCCACGTTCTGCAGCAAAATTCACGCACTCCACCAGGCTTGAATCCCCAAAACTTTCTGAATTCCACAAGAACTCAACGGGAATTCAGGTAGCAGGATACGCCCTATTCCCAGCAGGAATAACCTTAAACCTGGAACTGCCCTAAACCCAGATTGTCCTAAACCGGGAACGCCCTAAACCCAAGGAGCAGGATACTTCCTAAAACCTGCAGGATACACCCTAAACCTGGATCCACCCTGGTCCTTGAGCAGGGTCACCTTTCTCAAACATACATGCAATGTCACAGCGAATGTACAAGGCAAGTCCATTTCCACGAGTCCTTCCTCTAAGCAACATGGGGTACGCTGGCAAGGAAATTTTGATGCGTCATTCCTACTTGGCAATGGCCCTCAGCAATTCTGGAAGGCAGGTTTTTTAGTAACTCAGGTGCACCAAGGTCAATTCTGACCTACACTGACCCCAATACCCACATTAACATGGGTTTGACTTGTAGATCAGCCTCCTCCCCAATAAGATGGCCATTGTGACAGTTTCCGAGAGGAACAATTAGGGACAAAAACTCTACCACCAGAGATGAAGGAGGAATTGAACACCTGCTTGGCAAAAAAAAGTGTGGTTCTCAATATAAACATCGAACAGTAATAAATTTAGAAGTGGCATTGTGTCCTTTGCTTAAAAAGAGTGCAAGTTCAGTGGTGGGTACACAGAGACAACCCACTGTCTCTAGAGTGCTCGCTGCTTGAGCCTCACTTTTCTTGCACTTGTAATAAAGTTCTCTCGCATAGCTTTGGGTGTCTGAAGTTCCATCTTCTTTTGTGGGAACACAAGAACCCAGGTTTGGAGCTTCAGCTGCCCACTCTCCCTGACAACGCCAGGGCTTCACATTTCAGGAAATGGTTGGCCTGCACTGCAGTGTCCCAAGACCTTAGTACAAACCAGAGCTGTCAGAAAGGGCATGGGAATCAAAAGTCAACATACCGTTTAAAAACATAAGAGATGCAAGGAGATAAAGTTAGTCATATGAACTCTTTCTCACTAGTTTAAACATTTTTTTTCTTTTTCAGGTCTTAATACATTTTATTTTTTTTTATTGGTTGTTCACAACATTACAAAGCTCTTGACATATCATATTTCATACATTAGATTGAAGTGGGTTATGAACCCCCAATTTTACCCCAAATGCAGATTGCAGAATCACGTCGGTTACACATCCACAATTTTACATAATGCCCTATTAGTAATTGTTGTATTCTGCTACCTTTCCTATCCCCTACTATCCCCCATCCCCTCCCCTCCCATCTTCTCTCTCTACCCCATCTACTGTAATTCATTTCTCTCCTTATTTATTTTCCTGAAAGGGTAAAGTTTCTAAGCTGGAAAGCTTGAATTAAAATGTAAAAGATTAGGTATTAAGTTCCTCTGTTACACCCAGATTCCTGAGATAGTTAAGACAACGCCTTACTGGCCATTCAGCCTAGGGCCCTGTGCAGTTTGTCACAGAGCCCGAACCAATCAGTTTGAATGTGTACCCAGTTTAGAAGTGACCAATCACCCCTGCCCAGCCTGTTCCCGCCAATGAATGGACTAATCATGTATCAGAGTTGTTGTTCAATTTTCCCGCGCCTCATGATGATTTGTTCTGAGCCCCCTACCCTCTCCAAAAAGTGTACTTAAGCTCTGCTTGACCTCTGCTCTGGGCTCTGGGCTGCTCTCCCTTCTTGAGTGAGCACAGAGCCCCAGTGCGCTGGAACGGATCCCTAATAAATCCCCCTTGCCATTGCATGGAGCTAGTCTCGTGTGGTCTCTCCTTCTCCGACGTTTCGCCGGACCCTTACATTCCCATTCCCCTCACAACCTCTTATATGTAATTTTATATAGCAATGAGGGTCTCCCTTCATTTCCATGCAATTTCCCTTTTCTCTCCCTTTCCCTCCCATCTCATGTCTCTGTTTAATGTTAATCTTTTCTTCCTGCTCTTCCTCCCTGCTCTGTTCATAGTTGCTCTCATTATATCAAAGAAGACATTTGGTATTTGTTTTTTAGGGATTGGCTAGCTTCACTAAGCATAATCTGCTCTAGTGCCATCCATTTCCCTGCAAATTCTATGATTTTGTCATTTTTATTGCTGCATAGTACTCCATTGTGTATAAATGCCACATTTTTTTTATCCATTCATCTATTGAAGGGCATCTGGGTTGGTTCCACAGTCTAGCTATTGTGAATTGTGCTGCTATGAACATCGATGTGGCAGTATCCCTGTAGCATGCTCTTTTAAGGTCTTCAGGGAATAGTCCGAGAAGGGCAATAGCAGGGTCAAATGGTGGTTCCATTCCCATCTTTCCCAGGAATCTCCAAACTGGTTTCCAAATTGGCCGCACCAATTTGCAGTCCCACCAGCAATGTACAAGTGTACCCTTTTCTCCACATCCTCGCCAGCACTTGTTGTTGTTTGACGTCATAGTGGCTGCCTAGTTTAAACATTTCATGAGATTAGTATCTTGATATAAAAATAAGTTAATAACTTATTTTTATTATATGAGAGAGCTTTCTCATATAATAATCATTATGCTTTTCTATATGAACTTAAGTTTCCACAAAGTGCCTTTACTCCAGAATCCTATTAAAGAATCAAGAGATAAGGTTTTAGGGTTTGGGGGCTGCCTCCCCTCATTAAAAGTGTGGTGGAGTGGGAGCACATCTGGGGTAGTGGTGGTTGCATCTGTCTCTAAGAAAATCAGTAGTTAGCAAAAACTCCCCAAAAAATATATGAAGTAAAATGTTCAGCAGAGTTGGGGTATAGTTGTGCATGCCTGTAATACAAGTGGCTTGGGAGGTTAAAGCAGGAGGATCGCAAATTCAAAGCAAGCCTCAGCAATTTAGCAAGCCTCTAAGCAATTTAGCAAATTCCTGTCTTTAAAAAAAAGGTGGGGGGCTATTGATGTAGCTCAGTAGTTAAGCTCCCCTGGGTTTAATCCCTGGTACCAAAACCAAACAAACTATATGAGGTAAAATTTTCAACATAAAATGCCAACATTTTGGCTGGGTGCTGTGGTGCAGTCCTGTAGTCCCAGTGGCGCTGGAGGCTGAGGCAGGAGGATCCTCTTGTATTGAACCACCTCTTTCAAAGCCCTCTGTTTCTCCTGACAGACTCACAGCTTCTGGGACAGGAGTAACCTGTTTCTCCTTTGTTAGCAGAGCATTAGAACTTCTTTTTCCTTTTTCTCAAAATATTGTCTTCATTATTAGGTTAGCATCAGGGACAAGGATTGAGCTTTTGGCATCACATTTGGTGACTCATTTGGGACCCAAGAACACCCCCTCACCCCCCCACCACCACCACTCTAGTCTTCTGCACCCATGCTGAAGATGCAGGGTGTCTGGTGAGCTTG
Organism: Spermophilus citellus; assembly: GCF_964194105.1. Lineage (NCBI taxonomy): Eukaryota > Metazoa > Chordata > Mammalia > Rodentia > Sciuridae > Spermophilus > Spermophilus citellus. The sequence goes on along the minus strand of NC_138187.1, from coordinate 30,646,054 downwards.
TTGAGAGCCAACCACTGGAGACTTAGGAGAGATGGTTAATTTGCCTTGTGTTGACTCAAGGAGCTCTTCCTGTAAGTAAGAGGGACTGAGGGACTGTCCCAGTAGCTGCTGAGGCTCCTTTTGCTTTGTGGAACCCCCTCCTCTCTTCCAGAACAGTATGGGTTGCTCCACCAATTAATTGGTCTACTTTGAGAAAAAGGGAACAGAATGCAGTAAAGTTGCAACACTTTGGCCATCTGGTAAGCTTCCCCAGTGGGCCTGCAGAGACCCTTGATGCCACACATCTGGTCCCTTTTTGTGGGGACATCAGTGTCACCATTTGTGTAGGGGTCATGGTTAGGTAGGAGTAGGGAAACTATGGCCTTTTCCCCCTATCTGTCTGTTTTAAAGGTTTCTGTCTGTCAGCCATGGTCACTGTGCCCCTCCCCTGACTCAAGCAATGGCAAGGCCCTACTGAGGTGGATGGCGCAAGGCGTCCATCCTCTGGAGGAGCGCAGTATGTTTCTGGGAATGGGCTGATTTGTTTTTGTATTCCTTTAATAAGTATAGTTGCAACTTCTCATATGACCATTAAGTATGAAGGAAAAAACATGACTTTCCCAATTAATGCAACTACTTCTAAAGAATAGATCTGTTTGCTCTAAATGCAATGATTCAGCTGTGGAGCGTAAATTGTTAATGTCTAATGAAAAACTCCCTGTATTCCTGTCAAGGAAGTTTTTGAGAAATTAAATTAAAATCTAGAGAAGAAGAATTAATGTTAAGAAGACAGATTAGCGCTTGGTCCTGGGCAACTTGTTCTTGTTCTTGTGCACAATGGTTTGTGCTCCTACTCTTGTTTGATTAAAATTAATAACAAGTTAACCACTTGCCATAATCATGGCACCGGTTCCAGTCAGTAAGTCAAGAAAGAATAGTCAAGGTATAGGCCACTAGTTTGGGACATTTCTAACTATTATTAAAAGTTAACTAAGCAGAAACAGCTCAAAGCAAAACGCGAACTGAAAGTACAAATGCTTGCTTATGCATAAGCCAAGATACATTCTTCTATTCTAATTGTAGCTACATAATATTTTGTTTTGTTTGAATAATGATTCCTGTTTTGTAACCACAAAGTACTGTAAGCCTGCCAAAATGAAAAGTATATATGATTAACTTCACAAATAAAGATTGGGATTCAGCACCTTCACTTTGGTGTCTGTGTTGTTTCTCCACCCCCACTTTCGTCGAATCCTCACCATCCATTCGTCTCCTGAGACCCCCTGTTGGAGCTGGACTCTGACACATGGTTTTGGGGCTCCCCTCTGCTCATCCCTTTCTGTGTTTTTGTTTGCATCTCTTATTGGCCCTTTAAGATGAGGGCAATGTTCTGTTGATCCTACTGATTGAGAGTCTCTTGAAAAAGGTCTTAGCTAAAAAAGCCACACACAGGTATGAACCTGTCTAAGTAAAAGATGATGTTTGACTGTGACAAAATCTGGTCATTGAGTGGTATTCTGAATCCATATCCAATCTTGCCATTGGAGCTGGTCTGTCCAAGGTTAGATAAATGGGAGAAGTGCTATCTGTGCAGGGTGCTGTGCAGCTGTATGAGAAAGACTCTGAACAGTCAGAAACTAAGCTGATGGTCCAAAAAAGGCCCTGCCTCTTATTTGCAAGGAGAGCAGGACACCAGAAGTTTAGAAAGACATAAATCCTTTCAGCCCCATGCAGGCAAGCTTGGGCCTGCCCCAGGCAGCCCCAGCTCACTCCACCCCTGAGATATGGGGAAAACCCCAAGAAAGCTTCCTGGGGTGTAGAGAAATGGGCAAAGAGGACTTGGCCTCCGTCCTGCCTCCCAGCCCCTTGGGTCATGGGATAAGGGGATTGGCTGGCCAAAAAGGACATGGCAGTGAGTGTTGAGACTGCTAGACCATGACCTGGGGACAGGAATGGTCTCCCCTTTTAAGATCTGACAGGACATCTGTCAGATGGTGGCCAGGGGACACCCATCACTGGGAGATGGGCCATGACCAATGGACTATTTGTCAAAACAGCTTGACTCCACAGCAAAAAAGATGTCCCCAGCCCACCCCACCTTTGGGCAGTAACTGTCACTTGTGATTTACTACAAGAGGTTGAGAAATTCCCTTGAGGACAACCCATTAATGTGTTTGTTCTCACCAAGTCTTGGTCCTACTTGAACAGGGAAGTAGCTACTGGCTGACTGCTGGGAGGAGGGGAGATACCAGGCAACCCCAAGGTCAACCTTAAAATGGTGTCCACCTCAAATCCAGCAGCACTGTTTCCATTAGATGATAATGAGACCCTACAACCTAACTGCCTGAAATCTTAAGAGAGTGTCTATTGTATCAGGTTAGACTTGTCTGATGAGCCCATCACAGAGCTGAACTGCGACCTCTTCATGGATGGGAGTAGCTTCATGGGAAATGGAGCTGCAGAGAGATGGACGTGCTGTGGTCACAGAACAGCAGGTATTAGGAGCTGAGGCTTTGCCACCTGGAACATCAGCACAGAAAGCTGAGCTAATTGTCCTGACAAGCACTCTCAGACTGTCCAAAGGAAAGAAGTGGCCCAGCAAGTGAGCTGGTTGATTGGATGGGCAACAGAAGGTATGCACAGCCTGGGATCCCAATCTAGAGGGAAAACAGAAAAGATAAATCACACCTTAAGAAAACACAGTGGTTGCCAGGCGTGGTGGTGCATGCCTATAATCCCAGAAGCTCAGAAGGCTAGCACAGGAGGGTTGTGATTTCAAAGCCAGCCTCAGAAAGTGTGAGGTGCTAAGCAACTCAATGAGACCCTGTCTCTAAATAAAACACAAAATAGGACTTGGGATGTGGCTAAGTGGTTGAGTACCCCTCAGTTCAATCTCCAGTAGTCAAAAAAAAAAAAAAAAACAGTGGTTAAACTATGCTAAGAAACTCACCTGCAATGCCGTTAGGGTGTTGCCAACTGCTCACTTCAATAAGGGCATTCCCAGAAGCATGCTTAAATTGAGCCCAGGAAGAAACTGTATAGTAGAGACCCTTCCTGGTAACCTGGGGAAGGAGAGGGACAAAATGTGGCTATAGCAAAAAAAAACTAGATTAATATAGTATGTAGGACAATCAGTCAAATATTAATTGCTATATGTGAGTGTGCTTCTTCCAGATCCCCATCAAGATTGAATCACATCTCCATCTCTTCTAATAAAAGTCCCAAAGAAGCTGTACATGGTGTAATCCCAGTGACTAAGGAGGTTGAAGCAAAGGATTGCAAGTTCAAAGCCAGTCTCAGCAACTTAGTGAAGCACTTGGCAATTCAGCGAAACTCTGGGTCTAATAAAATATTTTAAAAGGTCTGGGATGTGGCTCAGTGGTTAAGCACCCCTGGGTTCAATCCTCAGGGTGTGTGTGTGTGTGTGTGTGTGTGTGTGTATGTATGTATATATATATATATATATATATATATATATATATATATATATATCCAAAAAAATGACAATAGGAGGTAATAATTTTCCATTCCAGGACCCCCTTCATTGCCCAGTTTCAGAAGGAAGCAGCTTGGAGATGACATTGTCCATAGACATTGACAGTGAGCACATATAACAGGTGTTCATTCCATGCTTTGAAGATAATTCTCACTGCTCAGGCACTGCAGCTTATTTGAAAACTGGTTTTGTTTGTTTGATTGGTTTATTCCCTTCCTTTTCTCCTTCTCTCCCTCCCCAATAATGGTAGAAACAATATTAACCTTCTTCCTGCCCTAGGCCAAGTTATCCTTCAGCCAACACACCACAGGAATGAAGGAGTCCAGGCTTCAGGACTGGCACTCGAGCATCTGAGACATGGCAGTCTCTCAAAGCAACAAGTGAATTAGGACTCCTTACAGGGTCCAGCTGGAGTGTAGCCTTTGAATCGCCTCTTTAAAAGCCTTTTGTTGCGCTGGGGATATGGCTCAAGCGGTAGCGCGCTCGCCTCGCATGCGTGCGGCCCGGGTTCGATCCTCAGCACCACATACCAACAAAGATGTTGTGTCCGCTGAGAACTAAAAATAAATGCTAAAAATTCTCTCTCTCTACTCTCTCACTAAAGAAAAAAAAATAAAAGCCTTTTGTTCCCCTTGCAGAAGCACAGCCTCTGGGACAGGAGTACCCTGAGTTTCTCCTTTGCTAGCAGAGCAATAGAACTTCTTTATCCTTTTTCCTCAAAACCTTGTCCTCATTATTGGATTGGCTTTGTGATAAGAACAGAACTCCCTCCCTCCAGTATCTTTATTTTTAAATTTTTCTGTGGTGCTGAGATATGGACCAGTGCTTCACTCATGCTAGTCAAGTGCTCCACCACTAAGCCACCCCAGCCCAAGAACAGAACTTTTAATATCAACAACTTACCTGGCACAGAAGTTGCTAGAGCCAGAGCCAGCCAAACACTTAATTACTGGGTCAGGGAAGAGGTAGATTTCATCCTGCTCCACGGAGGTGCAATGAAATTGGCCAGAAAATAGGTTTCATTTAAAGCCAGCTATGAAGAAAGAAGACTTTGTTGGTTGGTTGGTTCCTTGCATACAAGAAAGAAGGTTGCTGACACTAACAGGGACAGGACCCAGGGAGGAATCCCCTAGGAAGCAGGCAAGAGCAAGACCCCCCCTTCCCTCTAACCCTCCAAGGTACTGTGGGGAGGACGGGAGCAAATATCCCAACAGCCACTAGTAGGTGGGGCAGAAATGTTTGCAGAATCTCAGCCACAGACTCACAAAGCCTAGAATAGAAAAATAGGTTAGACTAGGCATAGTAATGGTGAGTACATAATACTCCCCGCTACTACAGCAGGTGAGCAGTAAGGTTTCAAGTTCAAGGTCAGCCTAAACAATTTAGTGAGACCCTTTCTCAAAATAAAAAGTAAAGAGTGTGGAGGATGTGGCTCAGTGGTAGAGCACTTGCCTAGCCTGTGCAAGGTCCTTGGTTTAATCCATAGAGAAAGGAAAGTGACCATGACACTTGGAGCAAACAAGAGATCTTTACTGTGGTGGTGTCTGATTAACAGCGAAGGAAGAGAAAAAGAGAGTGGGGGAGAAAGGAGAGAGCATTGAAGAGAGAAGAAAGAGAGAGAGTGGGGAGAGAAGAGAGAGAGAGAGAGAGAGAGAGAGAGAGAGAGAAGAAAGATAGAGTGAAGAGAGGGGAGAGTTTTTATAGCCAAAATCTAATGGGGCCTTTGGGTCTGCAAGCTGCCTTGTTGGCGTACAGTGATTGGATCACACAGTAGTTGTTAAGGGTGTCATCTTCTGCCTTCAGGCAGACTGGGCAGGGGCTAGATGTGGGTTTCCATTGCACCAGAATGGTGGGGGTCGAGTGTTTAGACTTGAAGCAAACAAGCGATAAGGAACCAGACAGGTGAGGGTGAGGGTAGAGTGTTCAGCCCATCCTGTAACTAACATTTGTTTAGCCTGCTCTGTAACTATCATTCCTCCCTTTTTGTTTTTCTAAGTGGTGGGGGGATGGCATAATTCAATCTGGCTACTTCCTGCTGAGAGGGGGAGGCATGGGGCCTACCTGGGAGAGAGAGAGGGAATGTTCAGAGGACAGGCTTGAGAATGCCAGGGTAGCTAGAGATAACATCCAATAACTATAGATACTTATCTTGGAAGGGACAAAGTCCATAAAGGTTCCTTGAAGCCATAGGTCGTCAATGGCATCAAACCATTCCTGAGCGGTTGGAGATCCTTGGTATCAGCCATTGGTCCTATTGTAGGAACTCTAGGAAATACTGGAGGTGGCTTTGTTGAATCCAATAATGTTAAGGATGACTGAAAGGGCAATCGCCTTGACTATAAACTGATAGTGGGTTTTGCCATCTGGTGCCATGTCGCTTGGATGTAGAAGTGCCATCTGTTGGGTTGGGATAGAAGATTGAGAGAGATTAATGATTATTAAAAGAAGAAGAAGGTTGGCAAGAAATCTTGAGTTTGGTGGGCCCCAATGTGGTGGAAGCCCAGAACTGGACATTTGGAACAAGCACCTTTTTAAGGTGGGAAACATGGAACCAGGGGGTGTGGCCCAAAAGCTTAGCCACCTTTGGGGTAGTAAGTATGACTGTATGGGGTCCTGTCTAGCGAGGTTCCAACAATTGAGGATGCAGTTCCCAAAGTAAGACTGTGCCACCCAGTTGAAGAGGGTCCGATTCAGTTTGTGGTTGCGTTGGGATTGAGGCAATGGATGGTGCAGAAGGCACCAATCTGTGTGTTCCCTTAGGAGTTTGTATAGAATTGTGAGATAGGGCAGGTAGGACATAAGGAGAGGAGGAGTGACTGAAAAGTTTTGGTTGATTAAGAAAGGGAATCTATAGAGTAGCTCAAAGGGGCTAAGGCTCTAGGGGGTGCCCAAATTCGGGTGAGGGTCAACAGCAGGAGATTGGGTGAAGAGAGTCTGAGTTCAATAGCAAGTTTAGTGAGATGATCCTTGAGAATGCTGTTATCCCTCTCAACCTTACCCAAGGACAGGGATCAGTAGGGGATGTGGAGCCTCCAAGTGATGTTGAGGCCTTTGGATACTAGTTGAACAACTTGAGAAATGAAGGCCTGACCATTGTCTGACTGGATGGAGGCAGGAAGTCTGAACCTGGGAATGATCTGTTCAATGAGGATGGAGGGAATGGTATTAGCAATTTCCCTAGAAGTAGGGAAGGCTTCTATCCATCCTAAAAAAGTATCAACCAAAGTAAGTAGGTAGTGAAGCTTTTTGTGCCTAGGCATGTGAGTGAAGTCGATCTGCCAGTCTTCGCCTGGCTGGTGGCTCCTTATCTGATGCCTGGAGAGTTTAGGTTTGATGCCCTCTTGTGAGGATACTGTAGAGCAGACAGAAAAAGCAGAGTGGACCTGCTGGAGAGTAGTTCTCATTCCTGGGAAGTGAAAGAAGAGTTGTAAAAACTGGAAAAGGGGTTAGAGAGGGTTTTATATAGGGGCAGAGTCTCTGGAGCAGGAGTTGGTCATGAGTCATAGGTCTCCATCTTGGGCATCAGGGGCTGGTAGTCTTAAAGTTAACAGTTGATTGACCAACTGGTTGGTGAATTTGTGTATCTGATCTTAGAGTAACTTTTGTAGGCAATTTAATAGAGATGGTCCTATTAGGAGAAACATAAAGAGTACTAATAGGGAGTCCTGTGAGGTGGAGGAGCCAAGGCCATACTTGACTGAACATTCCCTATGGAGACTGTTGGCCTAGTTGCTGTCTCCTCTTTTCTAGCTGTTATTGTCCTTCATCACCCCCAGGGATAACTGTGTTTTTGGTTTAACTGTTTTTGGTAGGTATTTAAGATCAAGCTGGTCAAAATTGATTTTGTTTCTATCTATTGTTAAGAGTCAGCTGAGTTCTCATAGGAGTCACTCATGGGGGAACTTGAGAGCAGCTTCTTCGTTCTGCTAGTGCCATTTGCACTAGGATGGGTCCAGGTCTTGCTTGACTATGCGGCTTCCCTTGGAAGCATCGGGGGTGTCTCCTTTTTCCAATGACCCTCCTATTTACAGCAAGTGCACTGATTGGCTTTTCATTCTCCAGTGGTCTCATTAATCTCCCTGATTGGGAGGTTATGTGGCCCAGAGTTCAAAGCTCTTTAGAGAAGTTCCCTGTTCCCTGGATTCAGACTGACTCAGAGGGTAAGAGCCAAGTATTGGGGTTTTCTTGTCCCTTTTAATTTATTTTTAATTTTAAGTCTTGATCTTGAACATCTAGCAAGTCAGTCTCACCAGTCTTAAATTAAGAGTACTGGGCTTCAACTGAATCTGGCCTATTTTGGAGTCATTCTGATATGTAGTAAGATGGGAGGCAGAAACTTATCTCAGGTAAGGCAGGATTCTTTATAAATCTTAGATAAGTGTTCTAGTATTGAAGCTGATCTTTGCTTCTTAAATATTGTTTTATAAGGTTTACATATATTGTTGTTCAAGGTCACATGAATATTAGCTAACACACTATGATATTACATTTAAATTGTATCCCGGTATGTAGTACTTTAATCTTATTGATAACAGGTCCAGTTACAGAACATTAAATGATATAAATAAGTCTCCAATGTTATTCTTATAAGCCTAAAATTACCATGCAACCTTTTGGAGAACATCAGCTTGATATAATTTCCTTTTAAAGCTTCTACCTTAAGACTTGTATACCTGGAAAATATGAACACATTTAATATACAAAGAAGAGTAATAGCTCCGTAATTACACTGATGTTTTTATATTAATCAGGTTTAGCTCTTAAAAAAATAATATATTACAATATTGCAAAATAACAGTTGTTGTTTAACTATAGTTGTATAATCCTTAATTTCTTCAAGAGTACTTGTTCAAAACACTTACATATATAGCCAAATTACACAGACCTTCTTTATCACTTACTTAAACCTTCTTATTTACTTAATCACATAGACTCTCTTATCCAGAAACACCCTTTTTTCCCTTCAATTAAATCCATACCTAGGTCTTCTAATTTCTCTTCCCCATCTGTTAACTCCTTATTTATTCACATTTTCAAACAATCTTTGTAAATTTCTGAATTTAGGCAAATTATTCCATTTTAATAAGAAATATATTCTTATTTATACTATACAGTTAATCACATGAAAACATAAACAATGAAACATAAACAATGTTTATGTTCATGAAAACATAAACAATGAAACATAAACAATGTTTATGTTCATGAAAACATAAACAATGTTTAAGTACATAGAACTAAAATGTTGTAGGGATGGACAAGGCAAGGCACCTAAGATAGCAGGAAACAGTTTTATTTGGCTGTAGCCAGATTCAGAGGGCACGCTTCTGCTGTAATCAATTAATCCCCTGAACCCCGAGTTTAGGCAGTTTCAGAATTTTATACCCAGCATATAAGGAGAGGGATTCAGAAGTTCACAGTCTGCAGAAGTTCACATAAAATCAGCTTTTTCTTTCACTGTTCTGGACATGTTAACCCTTCAAGGACAACACCTGAGAAGGGGAGATCTTTTTCTTCCCTGTCTTTCCTCCCCCTGCCAGCTGTTACCATGGAGCCCAATTGGTAACTTCTCTTATCTTAGAAATGTAGACAACACTGTGAAGCTCCAGCTTCATATTTCTACAAACTACTATTCTGGATGAATGTTTGTGGAAAACTAGTAAGGGGGTATCTAGCATCTGGAGTGCTGATTTTTTCCCAACCAGTGGCCAAGTAAAATAGGGCAACACAAAAAGAGGAAGTTTATCTACATTGAACTCTTTTGTAGAGACTTTTTTGCTGACAGTCCTAAAATCAGCCATGGTGAAGATTTCTGAAGAAGGTCAGACTTTTCTGTGGCCTAGGTAGTGTGGCGGGGGGATGGGAAGATAGGGCTGAGAGCAGCTTGGGTGGATCTGAGAATGAGGAAGGAGATGTAAAAGAATAATGGGAATGGGGTTTGGGGTTTCCCCTAGCAAGGAAAACTTGACCAGTAGAACAGGTAGAGCAGAGGGGAGGATGGGAGTGAATATCCCCAAAAGCCTGTAAGGGATTTTAATTCTTAGTAACCTTGTTTTCAATGATGACAAAGCAACTTTAAAGGTCATTTTCACCAGATCTCGGATAGGGGTCTGAGGACCCTCCTCAGCTTGTTCGAGCTTTGGGTTAGCTGGTGAGAGGGCCTGGTGGGACTGGGTATGGGCACTGAAGGGAGAAGAGAGGAGTGAATCGGGGGAGGGATACCTTCAGTACCTGCTAGCTCATGCAAGGGGGAAATGGTGTGAGGAAGTGTGGTGGAGTAGGTTTTTGATCTAGTAATTGGAGGGGAGAAAGCAGGTTGTTGAGGTGGGGGTGATGGTGGAAGGGCTGGGGTAGAAGGTTGAGGATGAGGACCTATTTGATCCAGGTGATAGGGTGGAGATTCATCAGCAGGGAAAGTAGTGGATGAGTCTGGAGGTGGAGAAAGTTGGGGGTCAGTGGTTGGGGGCGTTGGTTTGCAAGCTAGAAGAATTTGTAGAGGTTTGCAAGAGGTGCAGAGAGCAGAATTGGATCAGAGCAAGGAAAATGTTTGAATATAGGAGATCATTACCCACTTTTTCGAATGCTCATAGCAATTGTAGAGATCCCTTAGAATAGAGGCATCTAAAGACCCAAAAGGGGGCCATTTATTTTGACTGTCTAGGGGGCAATCCTGGGTGCTATATTTGATCAATTTGGGGGGTTTAATATCTGGTGTCAAGGAGAGGGTTTTGAGATTGTCGAAAAGAGAGAGTCGACAGGCAGAGAGGATGCATTACCCATGTTGCAAATGTAGTGTGTGTGTGTGGGGGGGCTAATTTATTGGCAAAAGAGGCGTCCCCACTAGAGCCAAAAATTAGACAGTGCCCAGTGGCAGGATTGAGCTGCAGAGACTGTTCATCACCAATTTCTGACAATCGAGGCTCCTGTCCTGGACGGCGCCAGAGCCGTGAGAGACCTTGGCCAAGGCTTTTTGGGACCCCTCCTGAAAAGGCTGGTGACTCCCAGGGCCAGAGAAGGAGAGGGGAAGGGGAGGGTAAGTGTATTTCTACCGGCCGAGTCTTAAAGGTGAGAGGACATTAGGAGGGCCACCGCGACCATGAAGGTCTGGGTGGGGTGTGATATTCAGTTCTCTGTTGTGTTCCCGGAGGTTACACAGTCCTTTGAGAGTGACATATAAAGTCTACGCTGGGGAAGGGGAAGGGAAATAATTTTGGACCTGAGAGTTGAATCTGAGGGAGGAGAGAGTCCCTGAGGACCACCGTGGCCTTGAAGGCTGTGGTGGGGTGCTTTCCTCCCCGAAGGTGAGTAAAGAGATTTGCTGGACAATCAATGGTCAAATCCTCCCAAAACCACCATTGGGTTTAGGACTCCAGGAAGGGGAAACTCACCAATTGAAGGCGGTGGTGGATGTAGTTCTGGCGGTCGAGAAAATGGGTTCAGGTCGTCTGGTGAGTAGCATTTTTGAAGGAAGAGGGACCCAGAAGTGGTTTCACCCTCTTCCTGGGTTTCAGCACCAAATGAAAGGAAAGTGACCACGACACTCTGAGCAACCAAGAGATCTTTATTGCAGTGGTGTCTGATTAACAGGGAAGGAGGATAGAGAGAGAGAGAGAGAGAGAGAGAGAGAGAGAGAGAGAGAGAGAGAAATAAAATAAAGGTATTGTGTCCAAGTACAACTAAAAATAAATTTTAAAAATGTTTTAAAATTTTTCCCTGTAAAATAAGATATAGGTTTGTCTGAAGAAAAACTCCCTGTTCACTGAGCTGTAGAAGACACAAGGAAGGGAGTCCTGTCGGATTTTTGGGGGGTGGAAGTAATAGTGATTGAACCCAGGGGCACTTAACCACTGAGCTACATTCCCTGACTTATTTTTTTAATATTCATTTTTGGATAGAATATCTTTATTTTTATGTGGTGCTGAGGATTGAACTTAGGACCTCTCACGTGCTAGGTAAGTGCTCTACTGCTGAGCCATAACCCCAGCCCTCCCAGCCCTATTTTTAAATTTCATTTAGAGTCAGGGTCTTAGGGCTTCACTAAGTTGCTGAGGCTGGCTTTGAACTCACAATCCTCCTGCCTTAGCCTCCCAAGCCACTGGGATTACAGGTGTGCACCACCATGACTGGCTAGTGCAGTTGTTTTAAGGACATTCAAAATAACAGGGTCTCTGAGAAGCATCTGTTTGGTTCCTTGGCCCATTTATTGATTGGGTTATTTGTTATTTTGGTGTTAAGTTTTTTGAGTTCTTTATATATCCTAGAGATTAATGCTCTATCTGATGTGCATATGATAAAAATTTTTTCCCATTCTGTGTTCTCTCTCTTCACCTCACTGGTTGTTCCTTTTGCCGAGAAGCAGCTTTTCAGTTCTCAGAAGATGATATACAATCAATCAACAAATATGTGAAAAAAATATTCAACATCTAGCAATTCAAGAAATGCAAATAAGGGCTGGGGATGTGGCTCAAGCGGTAGCGCGCTCGCCTGGCATGCGTGCTGCCCGGGTTCGATCCTCAGCACCACATACCAACAAAGATGTTGTGTCCACCTAGAACTAGAAAATAAATATTAAAAATTCTCTCCCCCCCCCTCTCTCTCTCCTCTCTCACTCTCTCTTTAAAAAAAAAAGAAATGCAAATAAGATTTCATCTCACTCCAGTCAGAATGACAGCTATGAAGAGCACGAACAACAGTAAGTGTTGGCGAGGTTGTGGGGAAAAAGGCACACTCATACATTGATGGTAGGACTGCAAATTGGTATAACCAATATGGAAAGCAATATGGAGATTCCTTGGAAAACTTGGAATGGAACCATAATTTGACCCAGTTATCCCACTCCTCCGTTTATACACAAAGATCTTCAAAGAGCATACTACAAGGACCCAGCCACATCAATGTTTATAGCAGCACAATTCACAATCGCTAAATTGTGGAACCAACTTAAATGCCCTTCAATAGATGAATAGATAAAGAAATTGTGGTACATATACACAATGAATTATTACTGAGCATTAAAATAGAGTAAAATCATGGCATTTGCAGGTAAATGGATGGAGTTGTAGATTATGATGCTACGTGAAGTAAGCCATTACCAAAAAACCAAGGGCCAAATGTTTTCTCTAATATGTCGATGCTGATCCACAATGGGGGTAGGGGGAGCAAGGGAGGAATGGAGGAACTTTAGATAGGGCAAAGGGGAGAGAGAAAAAGGGAGGGGGCATGGGGATAGGAAAGATGGTGGAAAGAGATGGACATCATTACCCTAAGTACATGTATGAACACACGAATGGTGTGACTCTACTTTGTGTACAACCAGAGACATGAAAAATCTTGTTCTATATGTGTACTATGCGTTGAAATGCATTCTGCTATCACGTGCAACAAATTAGAATAAATAAATTTAAAATAAAAAGATAACAGGGTCTCTGAGGGGAATGGAGTTTGGTTGAATAAGGTTATGGGTACAAGGGGTGAGGGAGGGAGTCATGCTCAGTGGTCTACAAGATGGAAGTCCAGCCTTTTCATATCTTTCCTGGTCAGTAGATTCCATGATGGGCTGTGGTCAGTGAGCTGTTCCTCTGAGTAGTCAAGCAAGTCTGGGAGCTGAGCACAAAGTAAGCCCTCACCAGAAGCCACCCCCAAGTGGTGACAGGCACCTGCCTTTCCCTGGGGCATATATTGCTGTAGCCCTGCTCCTAGACCAGGAAACTAGTCTGGACATACTGGAAAAATCTATAGCTTCCTTAAGTCATCTTTCAGAAAATGTACTTTCCAAATGTACAAATAGTTTGAGAAAATAAAGCCTGAGCTCCAGGTGGAGACTCTTTGGAAGAAATCAATCTTCAGCTGTACCCAGAGTCATTTTTAGCAAATGCGAGTCATAACCCTGAACATGATAGATAAAATTCTAGGAACTGTTGCGTATTTCTGCTGTCTCCTTTTGTCTCACTTAATCTTCAACTAAAAACTAAACAAACAAATTTCCATGTGATTTATGTCATCCCTGGGCATCTCTGTTCCCCGACCTAGAATGTTCTCCTGATGCTCTGTGCCTGACTGATCCAAAATCCTCTTCCAGATCTCAGCTCAGGTGTCTCCTATTTGTGGAATTCTTCCCTGGGCACGGAAGGATGACTTTCCTGTGAACTTGCATATTTCACCTCTATTATCACACTTTCCACAGGAAACTGTAATCACCACTAACCCCGGCAGCATAATCCCATAGCCTGATTAACCAGACTTCTTGTTTCAAGAAACAGAGGCCAATCCTGGCTGATTGTGGAAATGGACTATTAATAAAAGGATTCTTGACAGCCCATGTAAGTGTTGGGAGATTAGAAAAATGCTAAGTTGTCAGGAACTAAACCCTTAAACCACACTCAGAACGTGTCCGATGAGGCATTTTGATGCTGCATCAAAAATGTGTTTCTATTCCAAGGGTCAGACTCTATGACCACAGCCACTGAGAGACTAGGTAGTTCTGATGACACCCTCCCCAGCAGAATGGATTCTACATGGACTTCCTTTTTCCAGTTAGTCTCTTGCGAATTGAAGAATATGATAGTATGGAAGCCAAGAGAAGAGAAGAATTCAAGAAGGGAAAAATGATCTGTGATGTTAAAGGTTGCAGAAAGAATGATCAAAAGGTAAGGATTGGAAATTGTCCATTGATTTACCTGAAAGAGGCTTTTAATTTCCTTGGTGAGAATGGGTTTGATTGAAGGGAGTGGTAGTCAATTGAGAAGTGAAAAGGCAGAAAATTATTTTCATAATCTTAACTTGAAGAGATTCTTGTTGATCATATCTGAAGGAAGTTAACAGTCCAAACGATGATAGTAATTTATTGTAGACCATTGAAAAATGAGTCCATATTGACACAGATGAATGAACAAATAAATAAATTAGGATTGCTTTATTACAGTAGAATGACAACTAACACTGACATGTAGAAGGAGTAATGGAATGAGAAGAATCACCATTTGCAACTATCAAAGTAATAATGGTTTTAGGGGGGGAAAAGGTTGCTTAAACTGGTAGATAAAAGCTCAAGAAGGAACATGATGTCTACATACTCTCAAATGTATTCCCATTAATTATTTGCTAATTGCAAAGGGAGATCTAGTGGAACCACTTTAGCCATTAATCAAAGTAACATCATCAAGATTAGAGCAAAATTGGCACCATATAGTTCCTGAGCTGAATTGAAATGCTACATCACTCTTGTGGTGTTCCAAGAGCACGTAACTTGAAATTAATTACTAGAGACTTCAAAAATACTCCCAGTAGGGACTTTCTATGAAATAATGCCATGTATGCTCCAAAAGAAAGACCAAGAAAATAAAAGCAGCAGATTAAAGGAGATGACAGGGAAATGAAAAATTAATGCCCAATGGAATATTACTCAGTCATAAGGAAGAATGAAATTACAGCATTTGCAGGTAAATGGATGGAACTGGAGGCTGGCATGCTAAGTGAAATAAGCCAATCCCCAAAAACCAAAGGCTGAATGTTCTCTCTGGATGCTGACTCCCAAAGGGGGGTGGGGTGGGGGTGTGCAAATTCACCAGTTTGGATGGGGGGAGTAGGAAGAGGAATGGGGGGAAGGGTGGGGTGATAGGAATAGGAAAGACAGTAGAATGAATAGGACATGACTTTCCTACGTTCATATATTAATACATGACCAGTGTAACTCCACATCATGTACAACCACAAGAATGGTAAGTTATAATTGACGAATGTATATGTCAAAATACATTCTACAGTCATGTATAACTAAAAAGAACAAATAAAAATATTTTTAAAAATTAAAAATAAAATTAAAAAGAAAGAACATCTTATTACCATGTGACAAAAAAAAGAAAAGAAAAGAAAAAGAAGAAGAAAACTAAATGCTGTCTGTGTTTGGATCCTGATCCAGGAAAAATAATATCTATGGGGAACATTATTGGGATAACTTACTAAATTTGATATAGACTAGATATGAGATTATCCATATTAAGTTTCCTGAATTTGATCATTATACTCTGGATATTGAAGAAAATATGCTTGGTTTCGGGAGAGTCACTCTGAAGTACTTAGGAGAGAAGAGGAATGATATATGTAACTTTCTCTCAAATGGTTCAAAAAATGAAATGCTGAAAAGAATCCTGAATGTTGAGGGTGTGAGAACAAGCTTTGGGGTGGGTTTCAGAGTAGACTGTAGAATGAATTTAACTTATTTAACTTAGTAGAATTTAACTTATTTTCCCTAGCCTTAGAAATTTTATGATTATTTTATATGGTTCCTTAAAAGTAGTATTATGAATTTCAACCACCAAATTTAAGATTACTGACCCTGAGTTCTCCCTAGAAGAACCACTCCCCTTCCCACAGAAGTCCCTTCTTCAGAATTCTTCTGTAGTGAAGACCCACTGGAAAAGCCTCTCTCAGCTCCTGTTTGTCTGAAATGTTTTCACTTTATCTTTTCTTATGAACTGACTGGTGTCTCCCATATTCCTATGTCACCCCCAATGTGACTGTCTGTAGATAGCATCTTTATGGTAATGAAGGTTAAGTGAGGTGCTAAGCTCAGTCCTTCATGTTGGTCTTGAGGTCCCTCCCTGGACAGTTGCTATAGACTCTAACCCGGCCCTGATGGAGCTCTGGGGTATTTGGTAGTAGTGAGCCTTTATGGTGTTGAATACTTCATCCTAGCCGATGGCCTAATACCCAAGTGTCCAACATGTGAGCAGGTGCCTCTCCCACAGAAAACTTCTTTATCCTGACAGATGTCCATGAGGCTCTTGTCTGACCTGAGTCCAATCTATTCCTGCCAAGACAGCCACTCTCCAAGAGAACCTAGACTGGTGAAGAGGGTGTGTCAGTCAGGTGAGACACAGGAGGCAACTCAACAAAAGAGGTGCTATAACAAGTCCCAGATCCTGGAGACAAGAGGCAAGCACACCTCACAGGCCATTGGGAAAAAGAGGGAGCCATCAGGGATAAGCAGGAGCACCCAGCAGGTAAGAGACAGAAAGCAAGGGACCTGTGG
Source organism: Spermophilus citellus (assembly GCF_964194105.1). Lineage (NCBI taxonomy): Eukaryota > Metazoa > Chordata > Mammalia > Rodentia > Sciuridae > Spermophilus > Spermophilus citellus. The sequence continues at coordinate 30,629,549 of NC_138187.1, read as the reverse complement.
ACTGAAGCCTTCTTTGTGGTCCAGGACATTACCCAGGGAAATTTCCCATGAAGAATTCTAACTAGTGGCTTAAGAGCAAGAAGGCACAAGTTACAGAGTGGGGGGTGACACTGTGACTGGGAGGTAGTCACTGCAGGAAATGGGAGGTATGGGCTCAAACAAGTAGTTTGCATCAAGTAGTTTGCATAGGGAGGTGTCCCCACCAGGAGATTTTTAAAGGCAGATATCTGGATGAACCACAGTGTAGAACTGGGAGGAGGTGGAAAACTGGAAAGTGTGTCAAGGGTAACTAAGCACCGCTTCTGGTATGAGAAAGCTTTACTTATATTCAACATGGATGCCAAGGAAGCATACAGTTCTAAGAATTCACTCCATGAGGTTGTATGGATGGGGCCCTAATCCAGTAGGACTGATGTTGATGTTACAATAAGAAGAATAAATCAATCTCTCTCTCCCTCCCCAACCGCCTTTCTCTTTGTCTCTCTGTGTCTCCCTCTCTCTCTCTCTCTCTCTGTCTGCTCTCAACCCCAATTGATCCCTTTGGATTTCTATCACACCTAACATCTATTTCACATTTTCCATCCATGTTTTTCCTTTCTTGGATGAAACTGAAAATTTTCTTACATTCTTGCTCCCAATTCACTAATTCTTTCTCTGCTTCTGTCCAGCCTGCCTTTAAATATGCTCTTCATTTTTATTATAATTATTCTAGTTTTTATTTTAAGAGTTCTTTTTTACTCATATTGGTAAAAACCTCTTTTTGATTAATTCAATGTGTTTAAAGATACTAATTTCATATTTTTTCCAGTTGATCTAATATCTGGGAGTTTTGTAGATTGGGTTCTTCTGACTTTTTTTCCTGCTGTTTCTCACTCTTGCTGTGTTGTAACTGGTGTGTTTCATGATTGCTGAATGTCTGCAGCTCTTTTTCCTTATTATGTTCTCTGCAGAAAATTTTCTGCAATCTGAAAAAATGTCAGTTTCTCCAGAAATCACAGTTGATGTATTCAGGTGATCTGGAGGTATATGAGGCTAGACACACAACCTGGTCAGTGTGTGTGTGTGTGTGTGTGTGTGTGTGTGTGTGTGTAGCTGGGGATTGAACTCAGGACCTTGTGCATATAAGGCAAGCACTCTACCAACTGAGCTATATCCCCAGCCCTAGAGAATTTTTGAGCCACCCATATAGTGTCAAGTCAGGCTAAAAACCAGAGTGAAGACAGTGTATGGCTATCAATTCTTAGTGGATGCTTCCCCTACCCTTCCATTTACCAAATTTTGCAATGGTTCTCTTCTTTGTGCTCTTTGGTCCTGGGGATTTCTTGTTGGATCACCTCAGTCTGAGGATAAAGTCCTTTGAGACCCCAGTTTTTTGGAGACTCTCCTGATTGCCACTTTGGACAAACCCTGGGCTCTGTCATCTTTCCTTTGTAAAGCTACAAAACAACTGTTAAAGAATTAACCAGAAACCAGTATATGTGATAATGTTGCATAAAATAAATACATACAAATGAATGCAATAGGAGCTAGAGATATAGCCTCAGTGGTGGAGCACGAGGCCCTGAAGTCAATCCCCAGCACTGCAAAAAAAAAAAAAAAAAAAAAAAAAACAAGACACAGACACACAATTGAGGACAATAATACTGAGAAAATCTAAATAAGAATGTTGATTTTAATGTTAATATCCCAATAATGTACCCCATTTTGACAAGATGGTTACATTGGTAGAAACTAAGTACAGGATATAAGGGATCTCTGTATTACCCCTTACAAAACTGCATAATGTACAATTAAATCAATAAAAATTTCCAAAAAAGGGAACTGAAAATAGAGCATGTGAAATATCATCTCATTCATGTAATGCGTATTTATTCGTGCATTGCACAGAGAACTGTACGAGAGGACAGTCACCAAAATGTCACCAGTTTTTAATGCATGTGGCCATTCTTGGGGTAACTAATCTCCTCTGAATCGTTCCTCATTCTGGGTCCCATCACTGCTTCTCACATTTCCTGTGGCTGAGCTGCAGGCTCTCCATCAGCACACTGCCAGGACCCTCAGAACTCTCAGGTGGGACAGATGAAGGAGAGGAGCAAGTTCACTTCATTGCTCACAATGAGCTTCCCTGGGTGGATGTTGTCGGGCAGGGCCAGGCTGGAGGTCATTTCCCAAGCGTCCACAAAGGCCACACGGAGCCCAGCAAAGGCAGCTCTCAGGAGCCGGTTCACTTGCAGAGTGAACCAGTCACTGCCATACACAGACTTATAGCCAGTGTTGGCCAGTTTGATGACCACAAGGGTTCTGGGTTCCCGCTCCAGCAGGGCCATCACAGCTGCCCGAATCCCTGCCAGTCGTCTGGCAAAGATGGATGGAGGGAAGGTGGTGAAGTGGGCTCCCAGACCCAGCACCACCACGGTGTGGGGGCCCCCGGCCAGGCCCTCCAGCTCCTTGGCCACAGAGTGTAGGGAGGCCACTGGTGTGCGTTGGGAGCGCAGGGGCCAGCTGTGGGCTCGCCAGTGCAGCACTATGCCCCGAGTGGTCTCCACGGCCATCAGGGGCCCCACCTGATATATGGAATGTAGATCCACTGGTTTCAGGGCTGTTGGGAGGATGAGAGAGAAGTTTCCATAAGTTAACATATAACCGTGCGCCATATTATTTTACAAATAAAACTTCTAGCTCCCGCCTGCTTGCTTTATCAGACACAAACATTCTGTTCCTCAACTCCAAAAGCTCTCCCTAACAGTACCAACACTCTCTATGGCATTTGACTTTCCTCTGCTGGCCAACCTCTTCCAGAAATGTTCTTCCCTTTTTCCTTCTGTAATAATATACTGTCCCCTTGTTTCTACCTTTCTGGTCAATCCTTGTCCCTAATTATTGGCTTCTTATTTTCCCTGCACTTTATAAATAAAAGAATTCCCCAAATTCTATCCCTAGAATCTACTTTTCTTTTTCTTTTAATCTATAATATGTTTTATTTACTATCTCTACTTTTAACATACTTTGTGCACTTCTAAACATCTAGAAAAACCAGATGTTTCAAATGAGGACTTATATTTATTCACAATGTACACAGTAGTGTTGTTGAATAAATGATAGACAGGTAGCAATATTTATATCTGAAAGCATCTAAATAAGATCATGCTGGCCTAGAATCTTTCTTTCTTTCATTTCTTCTCTCCTATGTCACAAGTGACAGAGGCACAAGTGTCACTCAGATGTAATGTTACAATTTCACTTCCTAAAGTTCTTTTCAGAGGTCTCCCTTTCTATGAATTTTAACACAAAGTATACAAAAATGCGTTAGCTTACTAACTCTACTTTTGTGACACATTAGCAACCTCTGCATATCCAGAGACTAGATATTATAAAACTAGGACTCCTTTGTTCAGTACATATATAATATATTCAGTACAGCAAAGTTAAATGAAATGCACGTTATAGGGCAGTGGTAAACTGGGATTTTCAAGCACAAGCTAACAAAACACCTTTTGTAACTTCTTCCCTCCCACCTCCCTCAACCCAGTGAACAAGTACTGACAAGATACCATTCAGAGGTGGTTTAAGAATTCCAAACACAGTATTTCCTACTAGTTTTTAAAAGCTATTTACCAGGCTGGGATTGTAGTTCAGTGGAAGAGTGCTTGTCTAGCAAGCGTGAGGCCCTGGGTTTGATCCTCAGCACCACATAAAGACAAATAATCAAAATAAAGGTAACATGTCCATCTAAAACTTAAAAAATATATATTTTTTAAACAGCTATTTACAAAAAGTTTTATTTTAACTTCTACTTTAAAACATATCAAGCACTATTAAAGATATAGAAGGATTAAATATTCCACATAAGAATGTGTCCACTATGCACACATCAGTGTAAATAAATTGCACACATAGTAATGGTTATAATTTGATGTATCTTCTAGTATGACCATATCGTTCCTGACCCTTTCCCTCCTCCCTTTTTTCTGTCTACTCCCAGTTCAGTGGACAAGTACATGCATATGTAATGCTTAGAGATGGTTGAACAAATCATACCCAGCAGTCATTTACTGAAGTCAAGTTTTCCCATGAATTTAAACACAAAATGTAACAAACATGCTAATTTTACTACTTCTTCATGCACTGGAGACCTCTTTAATATCTAAAACTAAATGTTGCAAAATTGGGACTCATTTGCCCATTATATACACTACATACACAGCAAAACAAAATGCACCATACATACAGGAAACTGATGCCTGAAAATGTCCAGGTATAAACACACTAACATATTACCGTTTGCACTTGCTTCCCTCTCACCTCCTCCACATCACTGAACAAGGACAGACGGTACTATACTGCTCACAGAGGTGGCTTAACAGCTCCATTCCCAAAAGACTATATTCCATATGAATTTTGGCAAAAAGATATTTACAAAATGATATTTTACTAACTCTACATTTCACATACATTGGGACCTCTAAAATACCTAGACAGACTAGATATTTCAGGTAAGGACTCAACGTGTCCACTATGTACAGGACAGTGTTGCATAAACTACACATACAAAACAATAGTTCTACCTTGAAGATGTCTTCAAAATAGGAGCACCCTTCACTAATCCTATCCAAAGACATTCTTTCCTAAAAATTTTAACATAGAAACATACAACATTTGTTCACTAATTCTACTTTTGTCACACACTGCCAAGCACTTTAACATCTAGATAGACTAGATATTGATTAGGACTTATTTGCCCTTTAAATACAGTATGTACACAGCAAAGTAAAACAAAACGCACAGACATAAGGATACTCTTGCCTCATTAAGCACACTGGCATGATGCTCTGGAGAACTAGTATGCCACGTGTATTACCCAACAGGGGTTTGGCTATTGCCCCCAAAAACATTTTATAAGAATTTTAACAAAGAAATTTATAAAATGCATTATATTTTGCCACTTCTACTTTTAACATGCATCAAGCACTTTAGAACATCTAGGGCTAGCTTCTATTTCAGGTGCCCAATCAAAAAAGTACTTAGCTTTGTCAACTGTATATACAGATTGAGGAATAAAAGGCATACACAAAACAATGGTTATAATAGGAAAAATATCTTTTACACATAACCAGTCTGGCACAGGACCTTCTTCTCAAGGTCACAGTCTTCTCCATGTCCTCTAACCCACTGAACAAATGTGTTCAAGTGTTGCTCCTAGAGGTGTGAGAGTCACTTCCAGAAGACACTTCTTGTTGGATATTTTTAAAACAAATGGGCATTTCAAGACGTTATTTTCTGCCTCATAGTTCAGCAACCTCTACAACTAGAATGTCCAGATGTAGCAAAGGTTTTCAAAGGTTGGGGAGAAACTTGATTTTTAAATTTTGTTTTTTAATTGTAAGTGGACACAATGCCTTTATTTTGTTTATTTGTTTTCATGGGGTCCGAGGCTTGAACCCAGTGCCTCACACATGCAAAGCAAACCCAGGTCTTCTACAAACAGCTTTTGCAAAGGTCAGCGGCCACCTCCTATTGGTCACGTGCCTGTGCTCCTCTGCCTTTTCTCTCTTTGGTAGAATGAAGACCACCACCAGAGGGCCAAGGGCCGGTCCACCCGCATCCTCTGGGCTTCGCTCACCTTCCAGGGCAGATAATGCCATCGTGGGCCTTGTCCTCCAGATGGGGTGAGGGCCCTTGGACCCGTGCATGAACCAGCGCGAAGGACCCTGACCTCCGGCTCCGGTGTCCATTGCGGGACCACGCTCTCCTGTGCTCTCCTTCCCGGCCCCCCAAGACCTGCTGGCCCTCCAAGACCCTGCTGGCCTCGCCTGCCTGGCAAGGCTGCCAGGGGGTCATCCAGCAGCAGGGAGAGGCTTGCTTTCCTTCCCAGCCTGGGCCCCTCCAGGGCAGTCTCAGGGTGTCTGCAGGGCAGAGCCACAGCCTGTCCCCCAACACAAAAGAGCCACACTCTCTTTACCATTGACCTTCCCTGGGGATTCTTTGCCACCTCTTCAGATTTTGTCTAAGATCTGATCCTTAGTAAGCTTCTATTTCAGGTGCCCAATCAACATTTTCAAAATTTGCTTTGTTGCCTTGAATGCAATATGGATAAAGGGAATCTAGCATCTCCACACAAATCTTAGTTATACATGGACACAATATCTTTATTTTGTTTATCTATTTTTATGTGGTGCTGAGGATCAAACCCAGTGCCTCTCATGTGCGAGGCAAGCTATCTGCCACTGAGCCACAACCCCAGCCCAATTCCAGCCCTTTTTATGTTATATTTGGAGACAGGGTCTCCCATATTTGCCTAGGATCTCGTGGTGCTCCTGCCTCAATCCCCTAATCTCTGGAATTACAGGTGTACCCCTAGGACAGATTTCCAATGTTTTATCAGTTGAGGACACTTTTCTGCATGATGAATATGCTAATTATCTCATTTATGAAGGTTGTTCCATGAGTGTGAATGTATGTCAAAATTTAAATATCTGCCACTCATGGTTTGTCAGTTAGACCTCAACTAGCTGTTTTGTTGTGTTTTCTGCAGTGCTGGGGACTGAACCCAGGGCTTCCTGCAAGCTGGACAAGTACTCTACCACTGAGCTATATTCCCTGCCCTTTCTCAATTTTAAATTATTTTGAGACAGGATCTCGCTAGATTGCCCATCCTGGCCTTGAACTTATTATGCTCTTGCTTCAACCTCCCTAGTACCTGGAATCACAGGTGTGTGCCACTGTGCCCAGTCCAATTCACTGTTTAAAATAAAAGGGAACCTCAAATTGGACTTGGTGACTACAGTGACAATGTGGCTAATTTCTAAACTTTGCAGGATACCAAGAAAGCGTCCGAGCTTCCTTTCTGAGATTGGCTATAATATTAGGTGGACTTTCCTCAAAACCATGGTCAACAAGTGCTACAATTAGCCTGATGACAATTTTGTGATCAAATTTATAAGGGTCACGGCTATTGAACAGTGGTCCCAGTATGACAGACATTCTGGCTAGCTTTTCTATTATATCTTCCTATTTATCAGACATCTGAAGGACTGTAAATCAAAACATGTGTGTGTGTGTGTGTGTGTGTGTGTGTGTGTGTGTGTGTGTGATGCTGGGAATAGAACCTCGGGCCCTGCACATACTAGGCAAGTGCTCTGCCACTCGGTTAGAATCTAGGCCCTGCGATTTATAGTATATCTAAAGTAGGTACTGGTTGCTTGGAACAGAACAGAATTTCACTCAAAATCACTGCTAAAGATGCTGAGTATTTGCTTTTGTTTTCAAAAATGGCAGGAAGGTACTCAGAAGTCTTGTGATACTGTTTTCCATTAATCTTGACTATTTAGAAAAATGGAAGGTTTGGGATTGGGTTCTTCTAATTTTGAAGGGGACAAGACACATTCAGTGAAGTGACTGCCTCCTTAGGTGCTAAGGGAACCACTATCTCTACCAAGTGACTGTGCAAGATCAGCAAAAAATCCAACAACAGCAAGAAAAAAATTTGAGGTGCAGGGTGGTGGGTGAGATAAAATTTTGAACTTTGTGCCGGGCTGGGTGGCCCATGCCTATAATTCCCAGTGGTATGTAAGGCTAAGGAAAGAGGTTCTCAAGTACAAAGCCAGCCTCAGCAAGAGCGAGGTGCAAAGGTACTCAGTGAGACCCTGTCTCTCAATAAAATACAAAATAGGACTGGCAATGTGGCTCAGTGGTTGATTGCCCCTGAGTTCAAACCCCAGTACTCCTCCCAGCAAATGTGTGAACTTTGTGTTTTTCTCACTTTAATAATCTTTGAGAGACTCACTGAGGATTCTACTTAGAAATTAAATGAGGACTCTTGGAATCACCACACACTGTTATTTGAAAGGTTGGTGCTCTCATTTGAGTTCCATGGTAACTAAACCAGGAAGGCAGTCCAGTGATAATTCTGCCCTCCTCATTCACTCGCCTTTCAGGAGCACCCAGCATCCTGCCCACCTCTCCACCAAGCACCACAGTTTCCTTCAAATCCCTCTCTGGTCACCTGTTTCTTCATGAGTCCCCATGTGTCACTCACAGGGCACTGTGTCACGTAGATATTCCCACCACTGCCGAAGCGTGGAGTCCCCCATCATGTGCACAATGTGGCCAGCCAGGCAGCCCAGGATGCTGTCAACAGTGGGGAAGGACTGGCCAGAGCAGGACAGGGAATGCCATACATCTTGGTGGTAGAAGCCAGAGGGCTTTGGGGCCAGAAGGCCAGGGCGGCACTTGGTCTGTGGGGATAGCACTATAGGAAGGAGAAAAGCAGAACAGAATAAAAAACAAAAAGAACAAACATTAACATGTAGAAGATGTCAGGTACTCTTCTGTGTGCTTTACATGTATTTTTTCATTACTCTTTGACAAAACCTATGACATACCATTCTTATATCTGGTGAGAGTAGGGACACTAGGACATGAAATGTTAAGGAATATGTGATCAAGATCAATGATTGGCAGTTCAAAAAATAATGAACAGAACTCCTATGTGATGCAACAATACCACCCCTGGGTATATACTAAAAGGAAGTGAAATCAGGATCTCAAAAAGATTATCCACAGTTTCACATTCATTGGAGCATTATTCACAATATCTAAGACACGGAAATAACTGAGTGTCTAGCAATGGATCAATAGTTAAAGAAAACAGGACACACATACAGAGTAATATTATCCATTCTGAAGAAAGGACATTCTGCTTTTTAGGACAACATGGATGAACTTGAAGGGCATTATACTAAGGGAGATAAGCCAGACAGTTGGGCCTGGTGGTGCACCTCTGTAAACCCAGCAACTTGGGAGGATGAGATAGGTGGCTTGCAAGTTTGAGGCCAGCCTCGGCAATTTAGCAAGACCCTAAGTAGTTTAGTAAGATCCTGTTTCAAAATTTTTAAAAAAATAATAAAAGGGTTGGGGATGTAGTTCAGTGAAAAATGCCCCTTGGCTGAATTCCCTGTGTCCCCCGACACACACAAAAACAAAGAAGCCAGGCAGAGAAAGACAAATACCATATGATCTTACCTATGTAGAACCTAAAAATGAATTTTAAAAATAGAGTAGAATGAAGGTTGCCAGGGACTTGGAGAAAGGGCAAAATGGAAGATTTGGTTCAAAATGTACAAACTTGCATTTATAAGATCAATACATTCTAATGTATAGCATGGTGACAGTAATTCATAATTATCTGTATTATATACTTGAAATTTGCTAAGAGATTAAGTGTTATGTTGTCCTTATCACACTAAAAAAATACTAAAAATAAAACAACCAGGTAAACTATGAGAGACAATGGATGGGCCAATTGACTCAATTGTGGGTGATTGCTTCTTAACGTGTACCTATACCACATCAACACATTGTATGCTTTAAAAACATGCATTTCATTTGTCAGTTTTTCCTTGGTATAGCTAGGAAAATGAAAAAGCAAAAAGAAAAGGAATGAAACCCTGCCATTTGTGAAAACGTGGTTGATCTCCAGAGATGTTGTGTTAAGTGAAATAGGCCAAAGAAGGTCAAAGACCACTGGCTTCAATGACACAAGGGATCTAAACTATGAGACTCAAGAGGCAGACTGCAAAATGATGGTTGCCATGGGCGTAGGTGAAGAGAAAGCAGGAAGATGATGGAGAAAAGAGACAAAGTTTCAGTTTTACAGGATGAATAAGTCCAAGAGATCTACTCTACAACCCCTGAGTCTATAGTGAACAATACAGTATTGCAGAATGAAAATTTGCTGGGAGGGAAAAATCTTATGCCAAGTGTTACATACACCATAACAGTAATAATAAACACAAGTGGCAGGAGGAAATTTTGGAAGGTAATGAGTATGTTTTTTAACGTATATAGAGTATTTAATTAAAATATGCCTGGCTTGGTGGCACACGCCTGTAATCCCAGCAGCTCTGGAGGAAGATCCCGAGGGAGGAGGATCTCAAGTTCAAAGCCAGACTTAGCAACAGCAAGGCACTATGTAACTCAGTGAGACCCTGTCTCTAAATAAAATACAAAATAGGACTGGGGAAGTGGCTCCGTGCTTAAGTGCCCCTGAGTTCAATCCCCAAGACCAAATAAATATATAAATAAATAAAAATTTTAAAAATATATCATATTTTCAGGAGGGTATTAAAGCATATATTTTCCTTTACTATAGAACATCTCTAGATAAACAGGGCATGAAATGGCACTCAATTCCCTGCCCCATTATAGTAATCTATATAGAACAATAGATGGAAAACACATCCTCAGTGTTCTGTATATTCCAAAAATTGCAGAATAAAAATTGAGCTCCTTGGTCACAAAGTAAGATTTTAAAGTCTAATTTACTCTTGATCTTCTCTTCATCAGTCCCATCACAATCTTAAAGTATAATTGCTAGAAGTTGAATATGTTTATGGTACAGATTGTGGTGATGGTTTCATGGGTTGTGTTTATGGCCAAAGGCATCTAGTTGTACACAGCATTTAGTATGTCAATCCATACTTCAATGAAGTGGTTTGAAATCAGAAAAACAGTGACTGGCAGGGATAGTATGTGAATCCAAGAAGCCTGGTGTCACAGTCCATGCTGCTAACCCCTGTACTCTACCACCCTGGAAGGGAGAGGCTAGCCTCTTGGTCAAGGAACAAAACCCATATAGGTCCATCATCACCCTCCACTCCCAGCATGACTCAGCCTCACTCACCCCGACTGATGTTTTCTGTGGTTGCTGGTCTGATCAGAATTGGAGCAACACCCTGAGGTAGCAGCTTGTCAGTCACTTTGCTGGAGAAACAGAGAGAGAGAGAGAGCTTTGTGGGAAGGTCACCTGGTGAAATCTGGAGTTGCTAAAGGGATTTGATGATTGACTTGTCATTTCCCCTCTAATTCAAAAAAGGAATGAGAACATTCCAGTATAATTAGCACATTTATAATTTGGGACCATTATCAGGAGTCCTGGGGAGGGACTTTCTGCATTTCATCTACTCATTGGACTCTTGGCTTACTAAGAGTCAAGGTGAGGAAAGACAACCAAGCCAGATCACAGAGTTTTCTTTTTCTATAAATGGAAATACACAGAATGACAGGGATCACTTCCTGGCACTAAATTCTGAAAGGACAAAATCACTTCCTGGCACTAAATTCTGGAAGGACAGGGAGCAGAAGAATTTTTCATTGTTCTTACATGAACACTCAGACATTGAAGTCATACCTCTCCACTCTTTGAGTTGGGTTGTGCCTACTGATTTCCAAAGTTCAAAGGAGGTGGGGGGGGTTGCTTTACAGTGCAGAAACCTAACAAAAATCCCCTTGGCCAGGCAAACAAGGTTAACACCAATGGGCACAAACCACATTCATACTGTGTACCTGTGATGTCACCTGATGGAAATATAATTTACTTCCGCAATCTTCCTTCCTAAAATACACAATCCCAGTCTGATGATAAGCAAGAGACATCAGATATATTTCCATAGAGGGGAATCCCACAAGATAATTGATCAGTACTTCTCCAAAACTCAAGGTCATCAAAGACAAAGTCAGAAAGACTGTTACAACCAAGATAAGCCTGAATGTAATGTGGGAACTTGAATGGGATCTCCAATAAGAAATAAAAGACATTAGTTAAAAATCTAATGGATTGTAATGTTAATAATGCCTCACCACAAGTTCATGAATTGAAACAGATGTACCACATTCGTGTAAGATGTGAATCAGAAGAGATTCTATGCAGGAAATGAAACACTGGAACTTCACGCTATCTTCTCAGTTTCTCTGTTAATCTAAAACTGTTCTAAAAAATAATGTTTGTGAATATAAAAGCTGGATCTGTAGTTGTTTACCTAGTATGAAAATATTTGTCTACAAAACTCTCATACCTCAGGGCTGGGGAGGTAGCTCAATGGGTAGAGTGCCTGCCTCTCATGCACAAGTCACTGGGTTCAATCCCCAGCACCACAAAAAAAGAAAAAAAAAAAACACCTCATACCTCAATGTTCACAGCAGTCTTTTTATAACGGCCCAAACTGGAAATGACTCAGATGTTGATTGACAGGTGAATGGGCGAACAAATAGTGCTACCTCCATAAGACACAAGACGTTCAGCAATAGGAAGGAAAATATACTGATATACAACCACAGAGATGAGTCTCAGAAACATTTCACAGACCCAAAGGCAGATACAAGACTGTATACTGTGTGATTCTGGTTTTATGCAATTCTACAAAAGGCAAAACCCATATTTACTGTCAGAAGTCTATTTGGTTGCCTGGGACTGGAGGTTAGTACAGGAAAGAAATTGACAGTGAAGGGGTGCAAGAGAACGTTAGGGGCAAATATTCTCTAGCTTGACTGTCTTGGCAATCACAAAACACATTGACTTGCACATTAGAAACATGGTTATTTCATTGCATGTAAATGAAACTTCACTAAATTTGATTTTTTTAATGTTTAAACGAAAAGTTAAAACAGCTCCAGTCTTCCATTATTTGTTTGGTTTTTTGTTGTTGTTGTTGTTTTCTTTTCTTTTTAGTACCAAGAACTGAACCCAGGGGTGCTTAACCACTGAGCCACATCCCCAGCCCTTTTTTATTTTTATTTTTATTTTTATTTTTTGTTTTGAGACAGAGTCTTGCTGAGTTGCTCAGTGCCTCACTAAGTTGCTGAGGATGGCTTTAAACTTTGGATCTTCCAGCCTCAGCCTCCCAAGATAATGGTATCACAGTTGTGCACCACCACACCCATCCCATTATTACCTCCTTCTGTAGCTATAACTCCGTCAGGCTCCTTTACCCTCTTCTATGCATCATTAAAAAATGTCTTTATTGTGTACGTAATATATAGATCTATTAGATATTAACATTTTGCCAGACATGAATCCAATCTTTCTTTAAAAAGAAATTGATCAATAACTAAAATGTTAAAATACTAATGCTAAATGCAGGAGAGGACACAGAGAGACTGGGTCTCTTAAACATGGCTGGTGGGAATATAAAATGGTATAGCCACTCTGGCAAATAGTTTGGCAGTTTCTTTTTCTTTCTTTCTTTCTTTTTCTTTCTTTCTTTCTTTATTTATTTATTTTTTATTGGTTGTTCACAACATTACAAAGCTCTTGACATCATATTTCATACATTAGATTGAAGTGGGTTATGAACCCCCAATTTTACCCCAAATGCAGATTGCAGAATCACGTCGGTTACACATCCACAATTTTACATAATGCCCTATTAGTAATTGTTGTATTCTGCTACCTTTCCTATCCCCTACTATCCCCCCTCCCCTCCCCTCCCATCTTCTCTCTCTACCCCATCTACTGTAATTCATTTCTCTCCTTGTTTATTTTCCCATTCCCCTCACAACCTCTTATATGTAATTTTGTATAGCAATGAGGGTCTCCCTTCATTTCCATGCAATTTCCCTTATCTCTCCCTTTCCCTCCCATCTCATGTCTCTGTTTAATGTTAATCTTTTCTTCCTGCTCTTCCTCCCTGCTCTGTTCATAGTTGCTCTCATTATATCAAAGAAGACATTTGGTATTTGTTTTTTAGGGATTGGCTAGCTTCACTAAGCATAATCTGCTCTAGTAGTTTGGCAGTTTCTTGTAAAACTGAACATCTACCAATTGCACAACCAGGAAACTGCACTCAGGCATTTTGTTCCACATATATGACAAAAGAATCTTTTTTTAAACAAAAGAACCTGTATATAAATATTCATAGAAGCTTTATTATGATAGTTAAAATCTGGAAACACCCCAGTGTCCTTCAATGGGCAAATGGCTCAACAAACGTACACAGTGTCAAGAAAAAGGAGTGAATTATCAATAGATGCAACAGCATGGATGGGTCTAGAGAACTTTGTGTTTGTGGAAAAAAATCTCAAATGACTGCATTACTGTCTGATTCCACTTATAGAACCATCTAGAAATGACAAAACTGTGGAGATAGAGAACAGAAAAGAGTTACCAGGTGATAAGAACAGGCACTGGGGAGTGGGAGAGCCTAGAAGGGAGAGCAGAGGGGTTTCCTTTTGGAGAACATTTCTGAATCTTGATTGTATTGGTGGTTACACCAATCTATACGTAAGGTGAATTTGTAGAGAAACACACACACACACACACACACACACACACACACACACACACCCCTACATGGACCAGTCAAAGGAAACTGAATGATTTTGTGGTCTGGTTAACAGAATTGTATCAAAGCTTATTTTCTGTTTTGATTTTGTTCTTCATATATTAAATGTTGCCATTGGGGGAAATTGGGCCAGAGGGGCAGATGATTCAATGTATTCTTTTTGCAACTTCTTGTGGGTCTATAGTTATTCACAATCAATGGTTAAAAATGAATAGATTAATCATTACAGGTTCCTCAAGCACACCCTCCATGCTCCTGCCCTCTTTCATACTGTTCCTCAAAAAGATGAAGTCACTATTATGAATTCAGTATTTATATTCTCATCCATATTTGATACAGTTGATACATGTTTATGAATTCAAAATACTAATTGGAATTGTTTGCAAGTTTTAAAACTTTAGCTATAATATGTATATATCATTACTCATTATGTTTTCAAGATTTAGTAACGGTGTAACTAATGGTATTAACACACCTACCAGTGGATATGAGATTTTCTACCACTACCCATCCTCAACACTCTTTGTTTTTCCAGATTAAAAGGTTTTGTCCATATAAAAATTAAAGACATTATATTTGGGAGTCAAGTGTGGTGGTGCATGCCTGTAATCCCAGCAACTTGAGAGGCTGGGGCAGGAAGATTGCAAGTTCAACACCAGCATCAGCAACTTAGTGTGGCCCTAAGCAACTTAGCAAGAACCTGACTCAAAATTTAAAAAAATTAAAAGGAACCCCCCCAAAAAAACATATTATATCTTGATTTCATTGTAAATTTCCCTCATTGATTATGAGGATGAGTATATATTTTTTATTCACTATTCAAATCTTTCTTCTGTGATTTCTTATTTATATTTTTTCCTTATTGCTCTATTGGGCTATATAACATTTCTTATTGCTTTGTAATATTTCTTTACTTACTCCTAGTACTAATGTTATTATATCAATTAAATGTGTTATAGATATCATCTCCCAGATTTTAGTTTGACTTAATTAAGTTACTTTTTGTAAGGGAGAAGTATTTGATTTCTATGTAGCCCAATTTAACTATATTTTTCTTTGTGACACCATAATAGTATTTTCCTGATCCCAAATCAATTTACCAATAACATAAAACAAACCCAGAGACAAATATCCAGAATAGCATTGCCTTGAAATTTATGAAGTGAAAACTGCTGTGTTATAAAGACATATCATTGGGGCTGAGGTATAGCTCAGTGATAGAGCACATGCCTAGCATGCAAGAGGCCCTGGGTTCAATCTCTAACACCACAAAGAGAGAGAGGAAGCTGATCATAACCTATAAATCTATAAACACAATATAATACATTTATGTCTGAAGCTATTAGATTAAGCAGACACAAAATATTAGTGAAGATATAAAAGTTGAGAATTTAAAACTTAACAAGTTAGATTAAATAGGGTCAGAATTCTTTCTGGAAAAATACAGAATGTAAATTACTTTCAGTGAAATGTGGCATCCAAAGAAAAAGCAGGAGTCACTGTGATTAAAGACGTGTGCAGATATTTAGTAGATTTTTAATTTTAGGGGGTATTTTTAATTTTAGGGGTATTTCAACCCTAAACTCTCAAAATTCAAAAAATTTAAAAGTTAATAATTCACAAATCATTTACAAATTACCCAAAAACTTTAAAAGTAATTTGTAAATAACTCATGAATTAAAGAGGTAACAACTGTAGAAATTATAAAATATGTAAAACACAATAAAAATGAAGCCTCCATATGTAAAACTTTGGAGAATACAGCTAAAGCTGTACTCAGAGGGAAATTCATATCCCTGATCATTTTTACACAATAAAAGGAAGACTGAAATAGATGGTGTTAAGTGTTCTGAATCATGAAACTACAAAAAAGGAAATAAACTCTATAAGAAATTGAAGAAACCAATGTCAAAGATGCCACCCAAACTCATGAAAAAGAATGGCACACCTAGGTATTCACAACATATTTTGCTGAAAATAATTTAAAAATCTACTAAATATCTGCAGTAATGAACTCTTGGGTTGAAACAGAAATGAAAGCAAGAGCCTAGATAAATAAATGAAGCACTTCAGCTACTTTTGCCCTGAGATAAGTTGTGTTGTATTTAATGCTTTGCCTCTTATCTAGAGAAGTCCTCATAGAACTTCAAATCTAAGATCAATCAAAATCCTCTCTGAAGATACAGCCTGACCATGTACTATATGTCTGTCTAGCAATGTCTGTCACTTGGTAGTTGCCCAAGGAGCTCATGTTGGAATTGAGTAGAAATAATTGCTGAGGGGTGCAAGCGGTAGAAGTGGTGGAGGGCCACTGGATCACAGGAGTGAGTTTGGGAAGGAAAGATGACACTTAGGGTTGGGATCCATATCCCAGATTCTGGGTTTCTTACCCTGCCAGCAGGGCGTCATCACGTGGTGTGGTCACCTTCAGGTAACTCCCACCTGAGTGAGCAACCAAAGAGTTGCAGGGCAGAGTAGGGGGTTGAGCACAGAACCAGAGCTCACCAGAAACCACATCCCTGTACTGGCAGGTATGCCCTTTGGCTCCAGTTGAGTGAGGGTCAACATTGCAAATCACAGTCTCTTTAACACCAGAACTTCCCTGGAAATACCCCTTAAAATTAACAGTGGCCCTCTTCTCTTCCCAGATTCTGCGCAGAACCCCAACAGCCTCACTGGAGTGGATCAGCCGCACTTGCACCTGGGCCCTCCCAGCCCAGAGCAGAGGGAAGGACAATAGGTATGTGCCATTCTCCAGATCCTGGACATCCCCGGGGACCCCTGCTCTCAATTCTGGACCCAGCAATCTTGCCTGAAACAGATCCCCACCATGGGTCTTGGGCCTGCCTTGGTGGTCCCTGGCCACAAGGACAACCTCCAGGTAGCCTCCCAGGGCATAGGTGTCCTGAGCAGGACCCCTCAGGTGGTAGGTGGAGGTCTTGGGGCTGGTGGAGGCTAAAAAGTTCCCCCCATCTCCTGGAGTCAGAGGCCAGTATAGAAGGTGAGTCAGGTTGGAGAGCTCCTGGGGGAGACAGTCCAAGAGGGAGGGTGATTCCACAGAGTTGGAGACATATTTAGAGACAGGCCGGGGTCCTGGAGCCCGATAGATGACGTTGTCAGTCCAGGACATCTTGAAATAGAACACCTGTGGAGAGAGAAAGAGGAATCTGTTGGTGGTTTCTACTTCTCTCATTTTCTTCCTGGAAGGAGATTTCCATTCACCAAAGCTCAGTCCCCTCTGCCAGGTAGGACCCAGGGCATCTCCCTACCTGTATCATACTGTCTGACTCTCATAAGCCTGGCATCCAAGTCACCACCATCTTTATTCAAAAGAAGCATCTCATGTTGCAAAGGTGAAGTTAGTTCAACTGCTTCCTTCCCTTAGCCTTCTTATTCCGTCCACTGCCAACTGTCTCCCCATATCCACCCACTCCCTGAGTTATGAGCCAGTCTAGACCCAACCCTCAGATCTCTGATTTCCTCACTCTTCACAAATCCTGCTTCCTCCCCGGAGCCTGGTATTCTCAGTGACCTTCCCCTTCTCCTTGTGTTATGGGCCAGGCTATACGGGCAATGACCAGATTCCATTTTACCCTGATCATGTAAGAAAGTCTCCTCCCATGAGAAAACCCTGACTCTGTACCCAAAATAGTTACCTAGCATAACATACTTGGCAACATAAAATAGTAATTCTTATACAATGTAAAATTGTTCTCTTTGGTGTTCATTTTTCTTGGACAAGAATATCTAACTTGTACTGAACTAGGGTCATTTTGACCCACTTCCCTTCTGCTTGCTTGCTGTGTGCCAACCTGGAAAGTCTCATGGGAAATATCAATGTACCCATTGCATTATCTCGCTAACGGCCCAATTCAGCTTCTGTACCAGCTTACTTGCAGCTATGTCAACCAGATATGATTTTTGTGGATTTTGCCTTTAAATATCTTAAAGAGCTCAGGCTCAGGGCTGTTCCTTGCAGAGACCGTTATGGGTCCTGCAGGGTACAGTCCCTGGATGGCCAGCTAAATAAAGACTCTTCAATTTGGACAAAACTGGGACATGGTGTGTTTTCTGAGTGACATGCCTCACAATTCTGCAACTCCCCCACTGCCACATCCTATATATATATATATATATATATATATATATATATATATATATATAGAGAGAGAGAGAGAGAGAGAGAGAGAGAGGGGGGGGAGGAAGAAGGAGGAGGAGGAGGAGGAAAAAGGAATGGGGGGGAGTCTGAGAAAGACACTTTTAAAGAATAGTAAACTCAAAAAACTTATTCTACCAAATACTAAGACTCGCTATTTATCAGTGAAATTAAAAGTTTCTCAAAATCCCAACGGCATTTCTTATAGAAATAGAGAAAGCAATCAAGAAATTCATATGGAAAAATAAAAGACCCAGAATAGTAAAAACAATGCTAAGCAGGAAGTGTGAATCAGGCGGTATAGCGATACCAGATTTCAAACTATATTACAGAGCAATAGTGACAAAAACAGCATAATACGGTACCAAAATAGGTGGGTGGACCAATGGTACAGAATAGAGGACACAGAGACTAATCCACAAAGTTACAACTATCTTATATTTGATAAAGGGGCTAAAAGCATGCAATGGAGGAAGGATAGCATCTTCAACAAATGGTGTTGGGAAAACTGGAAATCCATATGCAACAAAATGAAACTGAATCCCTTTCTCTCGCCATGCACAAAAGTTAACTCAAAATGGATCAAGGAGCTTGATATCAAATCAGAGACACGGCATCTGATAGAAGAAAAAGTTGGCTACGATCTACATATTGTGGGGTCAGGCTCCAAATTCCTCAATAGGACACCCATAGCACAAGAGTTAATAACAAGAATCAACAAATGGGACTTACTTAAACTAAAAAGTTTTTTTCTCAGCAAAAGAAACAATAAGAGAGGTAAATAGGGAACCTACATCCTGGGAACAAATCTTTACTCCTCACACTTCAGATAGAGCCCTAATATCCAGAGTATACAAAGAACTCAAAAAATTAGGCAATAAGATAACAAATAACCCAATCAACAAATGGGCCAAGGACCTGAACAGACACTTCTCAGAGGAGGACATACAATCAATCAACAAGTACATGAAAAAATGCTCACCATCGCTAGCAGTCAGAGAAATGCAAATCAAAACCACCCTAAGATACCATCTCACTCCAGTAAGATTGGCAGCCATTATGAAGTCAAACAACAACAAGTGCTGGCGAGGATGTGGAGAAAAGGGTACACTTGTACATTGCTGGTGGGACTGCAAATTGGTGCGGCCAATTTGGAAAGCAGTATGGAGATTCCTGGGAAAGCTGGGAATGGAACCACCATTTGACCCAGCTATTCCCCTTCTTGGTCTATTCCCTAAAGCCCTAAAAAGAGCATGCTACAGGGACACTGCCACATCGATGTTCATAGCAGCACAATTCACAATAGCAAGACTGTGGAACCAACCCAGATGCCCTTCAATAGATGAATGGATTAAAGAAATGTGGCATTTATACACAATGGAGTATTGCTGCATTAAAAAATGTCAAAATCATAGAATTTGCAGGGAAATGGATGGCATTAGAGCAGATTATGCTAAGTGAAGCTAGCCAATCCCTAAAAAACAAATGCCAAATGTCTTCTTTGATATAAGGAGAATACCTAAGAACAGAGTAGGGTCGAAGAGCATGAGAAGAAGATTAACATTAAACAGGGATGAGAGGTGGGAGGGAAAGGGAGAGAGAAGGGAAATTGCATGGAAGTGGAAGGAGACCCTCAGGGTTATACAAAATTACATACAAGAGGAAGTGAGGGGAAAGGGAAAAATAATACAAGGGGGAGAAATGAATTACAGTAGAGGGGGTAGAGAGAGAAGAGGGGAAGGGAGGGGAGGGGAGGGGAGGGGGGATAGTAGAGGATAGGAAAGGCAGCAGAATACAACAGACACTAGAATGGCAATATGTAAATCAATGGAAGTGTAACTGATGTGATTCTGCAATCTGTATATGGGGTAAAAATGGGAGTTCATAACCCACTTGAATCAAAGTGTGAAATATGATATATCAAGAACTATGTAATGTTTTGAACAACCAACAATAAAAAAATTATATCAAGAAAAAAAAAGTTTCATTAAAAAGTCTTACCATAAAGCATTAATAATTAATAAGAGGTACATGAATAGACAAACAGAATAAGAGAATGGAGTATTTACAAATAGTCACTCTAAGTAGATGAAAGAACAAACATGAAAGACAAAAACTATGAAGATTTTTAGGTGACAAATTAGGAGACTGAAGGGTTATGGAAAATAATATGCCTACAAGACAGCTCCTCAGAAAAACCGAAGGGACAGTGTGACTCGGGAGGAGGGAGGGGAAATTAGCCAGACATTAAACCTGTCCCAGAACATCCTTTCTATTAGCAATGGGCCAACAGAAAGGAAAAAAGCAAACTTTTATCCCTTCCCAGATTCACCCCAGCATCTCCACCAAAAGCAAATATTTGCCCCTTCCCAACCCCAATGGGTCCTCAAGGAAGGAGGCAAATACTGAAATTCTGGGCCCTGGACTTTACCCTTCCCCATTGCAGATGAGTCCTGGAGGGAGAAAACCAAATAGTGAAGCTCTAGGTGACAGTGGGTCCCAGAGGAAGGAAGATAAGCAGTGAACACCAACTTGTAAGCTTTTCCAAATGATCCGAGGTTTGCTTCCCATCTCCTGCCTCTGTCCTTTGGTCACATGCACTTACAGAGACTATGTTCACATGTTTTAGATGAAGAAAACTAAACATAACTTTGATAACTGACAAACCCAACTTTGTAAAGTTGAGAAAAGATACCATTTGTTAAATGTCATTGAATGGTTTATTAAAGATCCTATTGCAAATGAAAGAAACTGCGAGGAAGCAGATATTTGCGACATACAACTAACTAAGCACTAAGAACCAGGATATATAAAGAAATCCTATGATTTAGAAAGAATACAGACAACTTGACAGAAAAATAAGCAAAAACTTGAACTGATCCTTTGCAAAAGACAACATCCAGAAATTCTGAATGATTAGGTAATGGTAAATGAAAACCACAATGAGATGCTATCACATACCCACAAAGTTAGCCTAAATGCCACTGTACCTGGTATTAATAGATGGAGGTCCCTGGGAACTCTCAGAGATTGCTTATAGAGTACAAATCAGTTCAAACAACCTGAACTGCAGACCATAAAAAGATAGGAACTCCCTGATTCATTTTATGTTACCACCTGCTCTTGATATCAACAGCAACCCTGTCTCATGTGCATTTACAGATATGAAAATTCTAAATAAAATACAGCAATAAAACAAATGGATAATAGACTTTATTCCAGTAGCTTTTATTTCAGAAACACAAAGGTGGTTCAATATCAAGAAATCTGTCATTGCTGCGTCTGGAGCTGTAGCACAGTGGTAGAGCACTTGCCTAGCACATGTGAGGCACCAAGTTTGAGCCTCAGCACCACAAAAAAAATAAACAAATAAAATAAAAGTATTGTGTCCATCTCTAACTAAAAGTATATTTTTAAAAAAGACATCTACCAATGCAATGTACTATTTCAAAGTCTAAAGATGAAAAAGAAATAGCCCATGCGAATTTACTAATAGATGCTGAAATGGCCTCTGATTTGTCAGCATCCATTCCTAGTTAGAAATCCAAGTAACAGAAGAAGAAACGACTTAAATATAATGAAAGGTACTTTCCTCTGCGGCCTATCCCTTCAGAGTCATACCAATTTTCTGGAGTGAATAATCTGGTTGCTGAGAATGGTCTTCATTCTCACAACAGATGTGGCAAAGGAAGATATAATATATGTAAAAAATCCTAAAGACTCCACCAAAAAACTGTGAGAATTGAAACTCATTCAGCAAAGTCACAAGACACACAAAATTAATATACAAAAATCAATACCATTTTTAAACACCAGTAATACACTTGCCGAGAAAGAGATCAAGAAAGTGATCACATTTATAATAGTCACAAAAAATAATAAAATTTCTAGGAATAAATTTAACTAAGAAAGTGAAAGTCCACCACAATTTTATATAAGACACCGATAGAAGAAATTGAAGAGGACACGGCAATAAATAAATAAAAATGAGAAGCTATCCCAAGTTCATGGATTGGAAGAATTTAATGTTGTAAACATGTTTAGACTACTCAGAGCAATTTACACATGCAATGTAATCCCCCAATGGCATTCTTCACAGAAATTGAAAAAAAAAGTTCTAAAATGAATGTGAAATTGTAAAAGACTCCAAATAGCTAAAGTAATCTTGAGCAAAGAGAATGAAGCCAGAGACCTCACAATATCTGACCTCAAAGCATATTACAATGTTGAAGTAACCAGTGAAGCATGATATGGGCATTAAAGCTGACACATGGAGAACCCAGAAATCGACCCACTCATCACAGCCAACTGATCTTTGGCAAAGGTGCCAGAAACATACATTGAAGAAAGAACAGTCTCTATGAACAGTACTGGGAAAAGTGGATATTCATATGCTGAAGAATGAAACTGGTTCCTCTCTCTCATCATATACAAAAAAAAAAAAAAAACCAAAAAACAAAAACAACAACAACAAAAAAAAACCCAAAAAACAAAAACAACAACAACAACATCAACAACAAAAAAAAAACACAAAATGGATCAAAGTCCTACATGGAAGACCAGAAAATATAAAACTACCAAAAGAAAACATAGCAGAAATATCTTAATATATTGATATAAGCAGTATTTTTTAAAAATATACCCAAGTAAGGCAACCAAAGCAGAAAATAGACAAATTCCATTTGTCTATTTTATTGAACTAAGACACTATTATGTTGAAATAAGAAAACTCTGCATAGCAGAGGAAACAATCAACAGAGGGAAGAAACAAACTGGAGAATAAGTTAAAATATTACTAACATTCAGAATATACAAGGAACAGCAAGAAAAGATCCAATTAAGAAATAAGCAAATTGCTGGTCATGGTGGCACACACCTGTAATCCCAGCAGCTCAGGAGGCTGAGGCAGAAGGATTGCAAGTTCAAAGTCAACTTTGT
Organism: Spermophilus citellus; assembly: GCF_964194105.1. NCBI lineage: Eukaryota > Metazoa > Chordata > Mammalia > Rodentia > Sciuridae > Spermophilus > Spermophilus citellus. The sequence goes on along the minus strand of NC_138187.1, from coordinate 30,606,338 downwards.
GAAGTCCTAAGAAATTTAGTGAGATCCATTCTCAAAATCAAAATAAAAAGGGCTGGGGATGTGACTCAGTGGTTAAGTGCCCCTGATTTAATCCCAGTACCTCACTCCCCAACAAAGAGCAAATGATCTTAGTAGACGTTACTCAAAAGAATGTACACATAAACAAGTACATGGTGTGATTACTTTTCTAAGAAATTCAAAGTCAGGCAAAATTAAACTATACTGTCATAAGTCGAGGTATTGGCTACCTTGGAAAGAAGTGAGGGTGGGAGTGACAGGAAGAGGGCATGAGAGGAGGCTTCTGAGGGTGATGGAAATTTCCATCTCTCAACTTGGATCAAGATCACACAGGTGTGGTATCTTTGACTTTTATTGAGAATTTAAGATTTTTATCTGTGTTGTAGCTTAACTACTTTTACAAGGTAGAAAGTTCTGGCTGAGACCCAAAGAAGTCTCACTCACCCTTTCACATGGACAAGGTTACTCTGGAAATGAAGTGGACACCTTCTTTGGATCTATTATTAAGGGTCTAGGATTTTTCTATTTAACTCTTTCATTGGTCTTAGGATGAAGACTGACTTGTCAAGGCATACTGAAGATCATCCACTTTCTAAGAAAAGTCAGAAATCTCTATTTCCATGCAAAATATCCTACTGTTTTTTGAGTGCCACAGCATGAATTTAGAGCTCAAAATTATCTATCATTGAAAGCTCAGTGTTAACTGATGCACAGACAGGGAAATGCATTCTCTGGAAGGTTTCATGGCTTCTGGCCTTTCCCGGGTTCCTCAGTGAAGCAATAAAATGTCACTCCATTCAATTGCTCACTTGCTCTTTCTGTAGTCAGGATTTTTTTTCTGATATAAAGCAAAACTGAACACCATAGACTTCCATCTCTTTCTTTTACACTGGGGCAGAAAGAAAACAAAAAACTTTGGGAAGATGAGAAAACTATGAACATCATGAATTGCTTTTTTTTCTCTCCATTGGGATTTCCCCATAACAATTTCTTACACCTGAGAGGAAACCCAAATAAACCTCTTGGCATCTCTTGGTTTTAGTTGATTTTTTCCTTTTACTTTTCTTTTTTGATACCAGAGATTGAACCTAGAGGCGCTTCCCATTAAGCAACACCCCCAGCCCTTTTTATTTATTTATTATTTTAATTTTGACACAGGGTTTCGCCAAGTTGCTTAGGGACTTATTAAGTTGCTGAGGCTGGCCTTCAAATTTTGATCCTCCTGCCTCAGTTTAGTTGACTAATTTTGGAGATTACACAGTTGAATGACGTACGATGATTCTTTTCCTATTTGCTGTCAATGCTACCTCAGATTGAATCCACCTAATAAGTTAAAACTGTTCTCTGGCAAAAAAAAAAAAAATAATAATAATAATCGCCTCTTGCTCTTCTCCCCTGTTCTGTATCTTAAGGATTAATTACAAGGTAGCTATTCCTGGAAAAAGGGACTTGCTGATAGTATTTTTTCTGGGTCTCTGAAAGACCCAGAGTATTCGGTGACTTCAGATAGCAGTGGCATGTATGTCAGAAAAACAGACGACCTAGAAATTTGTGACCACTTCTAGCGTCCTATCCATCTGTCTGAGACTAAAAGTATACCTCCTCCAAATCCCTATGTAAGCATTGTGCTTGAGTCCCTTGAGCAAGATGGCTCTTAAGGACCAGAGTCCCCATTTTCCAACTTGCTGACTTGTTGCCAGTAAGGCCCTTCCCCATAACTCTGTTTCTTGAGTTATTGCTTTCTTCGGGAGGCAGGGGAACCAGCTTTTTGACATTACATTCTGAATTTGTTTTAGATTCCCTGATGGAGCTCAAGATCCAACCTGGTCACCCTCTTCCTTAAACTGATATTCCACCGTGCAGTTACTCTTTCTTGAATCCAATGAGTTTGAGGTCAAAAATTTGTGCGCTTCCATTCATCCTCTCTCCTACAATCTAAACTGGAGATTGCATAAGGAAAGAAGAAATGAGCCAGCAATGAGAGGAATCAGAGGCGAGGGAAGTACTCACCCAAACCAGAAAGAGCAACCCCGCAATTAGAATCTTGTAGCCCTTGAATTGCTCCATAAATGGATTCGCTCAGCCTACGCTCTTGAGTATGAACGAGGCATTCAGTTGGAGAATAAAGAAGCACAGACTTAGATACTCCTATCACAGGGGAGTGAGTGTACTGTGGCGACTTTCCAATTTCCTTAAACACTGTCACCTGGCATTACCTACGTGTTCTATCAAATATCAGGTATCTATTCTAGCACTTGTGTGTCTCTGAGGTTCTCACAATCCACACCAGAATCCTAGAATCTCACTTTGGACTTTTAAAATGAACACAGTTTCCTGTAAGAAAAGGTTCCATTCCAGGGTATCAAAGACCACTTACCAAGTCTCTAGACTAAGACTCACTTATACATGGAAAAATCGCTGCTTTCACAAGTACTTTAGACTCAAGTATAGGTGATAATTCACTAAGTACAAAAGCCATCAGGGGGAGAATTTACAGTTCATTGTTTGCTTGAAAGTTTTCTTAGAATGTATTTTCTGTTTGTTGTAGTTGCTTTATTGATATATTGTTCCTACAGTGGGAGGACTTTAGCAAGACAGATGTCCAATGTTGGGAGAGGGCATCTATCTGAGAGTCCATTTGGATTATTCCAGTGGACGATGGAGAGATGACAAAATTAGGATGGAACTCAGCACGTGTCACTGCCCTGAAATACACATAAGCTATTGATAAGGTAAAAAAGAGAGTAGGAAAAATCAGATCTAAAGAAAGAGAATAAGAATTATTAATGTCGCTATTGGTTGACCTTTGAGTTTGATTTGAGACCCTGGCTCAGCTGGGATAAAAAGGGACAGTGCAAACCCTACCAGAATTCCCATCCTGCATTCCTGCAGTATGAATATCACATGATTTAGTCATGCCCATATGCTGCCTGCTTTACTTTTCCCTTTATATCTTTCTTTAAATTTACTCACCTTGAAAATGCAAAGATGTTCATAATTCTGAAGAGAATAATATGTATAAAAGTAAAGGTTTGGGCTGGTTTGGGCTGGGGCTATAGCTCAGAGGCAGAGCATTTGCCTAGCATGTGTGAGGCATTGGGTTCGATCCTTAAACATAAAAATAAACAAGTAAAATAAAGGCATTCTGTCCACCTACAACTGCAAAAAAAAATTTAGGTGAAGGTTCCAGAATCATATTTGTGAAAATTTCGAACATACAGAGAAGCATAAGAAAATAACAATTAAATCTTACTGTCACCTCCACCCAACTCCACCAAATCATAGCAGTTTGTCACCCACACCTCAAATTTGTGCAAAGAAATAAAATAGCTCCTCAGTTGCTTTCCCTCCATCCTTTCCCAAGTGGCTATTATGATGTTTCTAATCTCCATAGGGATTTATACTATCCCTAAAATACACCTATAAAAATGTGTATATGTAAGACTGTCATTGTCTGATCCAACCTGTAAATGAGTGGTATCATGTTGTAGCTCTCCTTTGGCAGCTTCCTTTTCTTTTTTTAAAATATTTTTTAGATGCATGGGCCTTTATTTTATTCATTTATTTATATGTGGTGCTGAGAATCCTCACACATGCTAGGCAAGTGCTCTACCACTGAGCCACAGCCTCAGCCCCATGACAGCTTCCTTTTCTTCCCAACTTGTTTTTGAGATTCATTCATATTGATATATGCAGTTCTGGTTTAATTCATGTAACATACTGAACCATTTCCCAGCATATGCATATTCCAAATTTTATTTCTCCTTTCTCTTGTCCATCGGTATTTTGGTTGTTTCCAAATTTTTGATTTTGGAAGCTAAGCTGTGACTCAGGACCTTTTAACCGTGTGAGTTTCTGTGGGAAACCGTGAGGATTTCTATGGGAAACGCACTCCCTACAGCTGAAGGATAGGTTGGTTTCCCATAAACTCACAAATTGATGCTTTTGTAAAATGTAATCAAAATAAATTTATGGAAAAGAGAGAAATGAAAAAAGGACATAAAAATAGGTGCCCTAATTTTATTTGTTATTAGAATCAAGTAACATAAAACTTAAGAGTATTTTCCTGTTCTGGTGGCTGGCCTGTCTGAACATATCCTACATAAAGTGACAACTTCAGAACATATCTTACACAAAGTGACAACTCCATATTGTGCTTTTTGACAATATAATTCTACCTAGATTCATGCATTTTACATGTGAGATTTAGTTGTTTTACCAGGAGGAGAGCATCCTTCTATGACACATCTACCAGAAGAACTGCCCTCTGAGCAATATCTGTGTTCATACAATTTCTAAGAAAAATACTTTGAGGGGTGGGCATGTAGCTCAGTGGTACAGCATCAAACTTTGGAAAGTTTATGTATTCTGTGAGTCAGTTGTTTGTTACTAACTAACTTTGAATATGTTAAGCTTATGGCATCTGTCCTGGGCAAACGATGTCATTAACATAGACCAAATATGTTTGTATCTTTCCACAATGTCAGAATTTATTGGATAATGATAAATTCACAAGCTATACCTCTTCCGTCAGTGGAGTTTACTGAATACTGTGGGTCTCCTGGTAGTCATAAACTGGGCAAAAACAAATTCTTTTATTCCAATCTTAATTTTTAATAATAATAGCACATCACACTTTACAGAAAAATATATGTTTCAGAATATCTATTTATCTATCAACTATATATAATTATTTAGATAGGGGGGTTCATCAGGCTAAAAGCAGAGAGCAGTTATGTATGAAAGAATAAATGCAAAGGGTCACTCTTGACAATCAGATATAAGTTTAGGAGCCAGACACAGTGGCACACGCCTGTAATCCCAGGGGCTCGGGAACCTGAAGCAGGATTTCAAATTCAAAGCCAGCCTCACCAAAAGTGAAGTGTTAAGCAACTCAGCGAGACCATGTTTCTAAATAAAATACAAAATAGGGCTGGGGATGTGGCTCAGTGGTTGAGTACCCCTGAGTTCAGTCTCTTATATTCCCTCCCAGCCCACTCCCCCCCCCACCACCAAAAAAAAGTCTAGGAACCAGCCTAAGAACTTTCTCAGGGTGCAGAGCTGTCAAAGTGCAGGAACTTGTTCATTCTAGACCACGGTCCAGACAGAGGGCAGTGTCAGAGTGTCAGCTTGAGATGTCAGCTTGGAGTGGGCTGTGAGAGTTGAGCAGGAGAAACTGCTAAAGCCTGAGGACAGAGATCTAGAGGTTGGTCACTATGACTATGGAGATTTTTCTGAACAAAGTTCATGAGGAGTAACCAGGTGGGTTGCTTCATTCAGTGATCCGGTGTGTTTAATAAGATCATGGACCTGGTTTTCCTGAGTGGAGTTTGATATGCCCATGCATCCTCGTGTGTCTGATTAGTTTGATCAGTCCATAGGAGCTCATGTTTATTATTGTGATTGACTTATCCGTTTGTGCCTCATGGTTGTGCCAAACAGTTGGGGCTGTTTACTGTACAAACAGGGTGTAGGGTCATTCCAACTCTGCACTTCACTCAAAATGGAGAAGGTCAAGGCAAACTCAGGTTCAAGCACAGCCTGAAAACTGCATATCATGGGCAGGGCACAGCCTGCTCTCCACAGTGTCATTAAAAAGTGACAACCTTATTTAATACAAATTTAAAATGTTTCCAAGCAAACAACTTTAATATAGCCTTTCCCTAATGTCTCAACAATTACTCATGTTTGTTTTGCTTGTTTTTTTTTTTCTTTCAGTCTTCATAGTCCAAATTGAGAGGATCACAAAGCACTAATGTTTTTCTGTGAAATATTGAATTCGGATTCTGTTGGCATTTTGTTTCCATACTCTTTTCATTTCAAATAATCACTATAGATTTTAAATTAAAATAATTTATATTTTCAGTTTATTTATTTAAATTATTTTTTCAAATAATTATTTTCTGTTTTAAATTAAGTTAAAATTAATAATTTAGTTAATTTAAGCATTAAAATTATTTATTTAAGTCCAAATAATTTTAAACCTAATATTTAAATTTTAAATCCCAGAAGACTTGAACACTTTTTTAAAAAGCCAATAAATAAATAAATAACACCCCACAGGCATTGCTAAGACATTAGAGGAAGGCTACATTGAAGATGTTTGTATAAATAAATCCCACTGACTTTTTTTAAAATAAATCTTTATTTTATTTATTTATTTTTTTAATGTGGTGTTGAGGATCGAACTCAGTGCCTTGTGCATACAAAGCAAGCACTCTACCAACTGAGCTATATCCCAAGCCCCCACTGACCTTTTGATAACTTCCTTTCTCCGTGAGCCTGCTCATATCCAAGAATATACACTGTAATCTCAGCTCTTCATGTCCATTGGCATCATGAAATGACTTTCAATAGATGAGGAATTGTGATTTAAATTTTAATATGAACTTTGGCCCTTATTCCATCAGAACAACTCCATCATCATTCTTTTATCATGAATTGAGTGCTTCAGAAAAGTCTGTTTTTTCTTCCTTTTAAGTTTTGATTATGGAAATCTTCAAATATGCAAACATAGAGGCACTGGTATAACAAACCTGTTGTACCCACCACTGAACTTCAACCATCATCAACACGTGGCCAATCTTTTTTCGTTTCTACCCCCTTCTACAATGTGACCCCCAGTTATTCTATAGTAAATCCCACACATCATATAGTTTTTTAAAAAATGTTTTTAGTTGTAGATGTACACAATAACTTTCTTTTGTTTATTTATTTTTATGTGGTGCTGAATATCAAACCCAGTGCCTCTCATGTGCCAGGCAAGTGCTCTACCACTGAGCTACAACTCCAGCCCTTCATATAATTCTATCTTTAAATACTTTGGTAAATAGTTTTAAAAAAAGTAATTCTTGATTGAATTAGAAATGTCAGTAGAAAAATAATTTTTAAATACTTTTCTATTTTACAAAGATTTGATAACTTTGACTGTAGCAGTTACTACAAAACATGAAGCTGGTTTTGGTCACAACCAGTGTATATCTGCTCAAAAAGACTGCAAGTTCACAAAACTTTCTGCATGTGGGTCCCTGAGAGAACTTTAAGGAGTAGTTGGTAATGACCAGTGGAATGCATGGCAAGGTCACGGGTTTACTTTTTGTTACTCTTAAAGTTTTTTTCTTTTTTCTTTTGGTACTAGGGATTGAACCCAAGATCTTAACCACTGAGCAACATCCCCACCCCTTTTTTATATTTTTATTTAGAGACAGGGTCTCACTGAATTGCTTAGAGCCTTGCTAAGTTGCCGAGCCTAGCTTTGAACCTGAGATCCTCCTGCCTCAGCCTCCCAAGCCACTGTGATTACAGGTGTGCACCACCGCACCCACCTAAAGTTTTCTTTAAATGGCAAATGAATAAGTAACTTGCAGCATATAACCTGTGGAAAAACATTGGTACACAGATCTTGCAAATAAGCAAATAGAAAAGAAAGGAGCTAATGGAGAGTGGGTGGCGGGTAATTGGGGAAATATATTGAGAAAGAAGGATTCTTGGCACTAACTCTCATTAACCTCATAATTCATCATTAACCATCATTAACCTCATAATTCTTCAATTGACCCTGACCTTGGTGAACCTCAGGGTTCACCAAGGTCAGGATCAAGTGAAGATGGGGTTCACCAAGGTCAGGGTCAAGTGAAGAATTAGGGCTATTGGGGCCTCCATATATTCTGTGCCGCAGTCTGGCTGGGCACAGAATCACGAGCCACTCACAGCTTTGTAGATTCAAACAGCAACTCTTTATTCCCGAACTCACACTGGCCCTCTACAAACACCTTCTCGGGAAATCCACGTTCTGCAGCAAAATTCACGCACTCCACCAGGCTTGAATCCCCAAAACTTTCTGAATTCCACAAGAACTCAACGGGAATTCAGGTAGCAGGATACGCCCTATTCCCAGCAGGAATAACCTTAAACCTGGAACTGCCCTAAACCCAGATTGTCCTAAACCGGGAACGCCCTAAACCCAAGGAGCAGGATACTTCCTAAAACCTGCAGGATACACCCTAAACCTGGATCCACCCTGGTCCTTGAGCAGGGTCACCTTTCTCAAACATACATGCAATGTCACAGCGAATGTACAAGGCAAGTCCATTTCCACGAGTCCTTCCTCTAAGCAACATGGGGTACGCTGGCAAGGAAATTTTGATGCGTCATTCCTACTTGGCAATGGCCCTCAGCAATTCTGGAAGGCAGGTTTTTTAGTAACTCAGGTGCACCAAGGTCAATTCTGACCGACACTGACCCCAATACCCACATTAACATGGGTTTGACTTGTAGATCAGCCTCCTCCCCAATAAGATGGCCATTGTGACAGTTTCCGAGAGGAACAATTAGGGACAAAAACTCTACCACCAGAGATGAAGGAGGAATTGAACACCTGCTTGGCAAAAAAAAGTGTGGTTCTCAATATAAACATCGAACAGTAATAAATTTAGAAGTGGCATTGTGTCCTTTGCTTAAAAAGAGTGCAAGTTCAGTGGTGGGTACACAGAGACAACCCACTGTCTCTAGAGTGCTCGCTGCTTGAGCCTCACTTTTCTTGCACTTGTAATAAAGTTCTCTTGCATAGCTTTGGGTGTCTGAAGTTCCATCTTCTTTTGTGGGAACACAAGAACCCAGGTTTGGAGCTTCAGCTGCCCACTCTCCCTGACAACGCCAGGGCTTCACATTTCAGGAAATGGTTGGCCTGCACTGCAGTGTCCCAAGACCTTAGTACAAACCAGAGCCGTCAGAAAGGGCATGGGAATCAAAAGTCAACATACCGTTTAAAAACATAAGAGATGCAAGGAGATAAAGTTAGTCACATGAACTCTTTCTCACTAGTTTAAACATTTTTTTTCTTTTTCAGGTCTTAATACATTTTATTTTTTTTTATTGGTTGTTCACAACATTACAAAGCTCTTGACATATCATATTTCATACATTAGATTGAAGTGGGTTATGAACCCCCAATTTTACCCCAAATGCAGATTGCAGAATCACATCGGTTACACATCCACAATTTTACATAATGCCCTATTAGTAATTGTTGTATTCTGCTACCTTTCCTATCCCCTACTATCCCCCATCCCCTCCCCTCCCATCTTCTCTCTCTACCCCATCTACTGTAATTCATTTCTCTCCTTATTTATTTTCCTGAAAGGGTAAAGTTTCTAAGCTGGAAAGCTTGAATTAAAATGTAAAAGATTAGGTATTAAGTTCCTCTGTTACACCCAGATTCCTGAGATAGTTAAGACAACGCCTTACTGGCCATTCAGCCTAGGGCCCTGTGCAGTTTGTCACAGGGCCCGAACCAATCAGTTTGAATGTGTACCCAGTTTAGAAGTGACCAATCACCCCTGCCCAGCCTGTTCCTGCCAATGAATGGACTAATCATGTATCAGAGTTGTTGTTCAATTTTCCCGCGCCTCATGATGATTTGTTCTGAGCCCCCCACCCTCTCCAAAAAGTGTACTTAAGCTCTGCTTGACCTCTGCTCTGGGCTCTGGGCTGCTCTCCCTTCTTGAGTGAGCACGGAGCCCCAGTGCGCTGGAACGGATCCCTAATAAATCCCCCTTGCCATTGCATGGAGCTAGTCTCGTGTGGTCTCTCCTTCTCCGACGTTTCGCCGGACCCTTACATTCCCATTCCCCTCACAACCTCTTATATGTAATTTTATATAGCAATGAGGGTCTCCCTTCATTTCCATGCAATTTCCCTTTTCTCTCCCTTTCCCTCCCATCTCATGTCTCTGTTTAATGTTAATCTTTTCTTCCTGCTCTTCCTCCCTGCTCTGTTCATAGTTGCTCTCATTATATCAAAGAAGACATTTGGTATTTGTTTTTTAGGGATTGGCTAGCTTCACTAAGCATAATCTGCTCTAGTGCCATCCATTTCCCTGCAAATTCTATGATTTTGTCATTTTTATTGCTGCATAGTACTCCATTGTGTATAAATGCCACATTTTTTTTATCCATTCATCTATTGAAGGGCATCTGGGTTGGTTCCACAGTCTAGCTATTGTGAATTGTGCTGCTATGAACATTGATGTGGCAGTATCCCTGTAGCATGCTCTTTTAAGGTCTTCAGGGAATAGTCCGAGAAGGGCAATAGCAGGGTCAAATGGTGGTTCCATTCCCATCTTTCCCAGGAATCTCCAAACTGGTTTCCAAATTGGCCGCACCAATTTGCAGTCCCACCAGCAATGTACAAGTGTACCCTTTTCTCCACATCCTCGCCAGCACTTGTTGTTGTTTGACTTCATAGTGGCTGCCTAGTTTAAACATTTCATGAGATTAGTATCTTGATATAAAAATAAGTTAATAACTTATTTTTATTATATGAGAGAGCTTTCTCATATAATAATCATTATGCTTTTCTATATGAACTTAAGTTTCCACAAAGTGCCTTTACTCCAGAATCCTATTAAAGAATCAAGAGATAAGGTTTTAGGGTTTGGGGGCTGCCTCCCCTCATTAAAAGTGTGGTGGAGTGGGAGCACATCTGGGGTAGTGGTGGTTGCATCTGTCTCTAAGAAAATCAGTAGTTAGCAAAAACTCCCCAAAAAATATATGAAGTAAAATGTTCAGCAGAGTTGGGGTATAGTTGTGCATGCCTGTAATACAAGTGGCTTGGGAGGTTAAAGCAGGAGGATCGCAAATTCAAAGCAAGCCTCAGCAATTTAGCAAGCCTCTAAGCAATTTAGCAAATTCCTGTCTTTAAAAAAAAGGTGGGGGGCTATTGATGTAGCTCAGTAGTTAAGCTCCCCTGGGTTTAATCCCTGGTACCAAAACCAAACAAACTATATGAGGTAAAATTTTCAACATAAAATGCCAACATTTTGGCTGGGTGCTGTGGTGCAGTCCTGTAGTCCCAGTGGCGCTGGAGGCTGAGGCAGGAGGATCCTCTTGTATTGAACCACCTCTTTCAAAGCCCTCTGTTTCTCCTGACAGACTCACAGCTTCTGGGACAGGAGTAACCTGTTTCTCCTTTGTTAGCAGAGCATTAGAACTTCTTTTTCCTTTTTCTCAAAATATTGTCTTCATTATTAGGTTAGCATCAGGGACAAGGATTGAGCTTTTGGCATCACATTTGGTGACTCATTTGGGACCCAAGAACACCCCCTCACCCCCCCACCACCACCACTCTAGTCTTCTGCACCCATGCTGAAGATGCAGGGTGTCTGGTGAGCTTGTTGAGAGCCAACCACTGGAGACTTAGGAGAGATGGTGAGTTTGCCTTGTGTTGACTCAAGGAGCTCTTCCTGTAAGTAAGAGGGACTGAGGGACTGTCCCAGTAGCTGCTGAGGCTCCTTTTGCTTTGTGGAACCCCCTCCTCTCTTCCGGAACAGTATGGGTTGCTCCACCAATTAATTGGTCTACTTTGAGAAAAAGGGAACAGAATGCAGTAAAGTTGCAACACTTTGGCCATCTGGTAAGCTTCCCCAGTGGGCCTGCAGAGACCCTTGATGCCACACATCTGGTCCCTTTTTGTGGGGACATCAGTGTCACCATTTGTGTAGGGGTCATGGTTAGGTAGGAGTAGGGAAACTATGGCCTTTTCCCCCTATCTGTCTGTTTTAAAGGTTTCTGTCTGTCAGCCATGGTCACTGTGCCCCTCCCCTGACTCAAGCAATGGCAAGGCCCTACTGAGGTGGATGGCGCAAGGCGTCCATCCTCTGGAGGAGCGCAGTATGTTTCTGGGAATGGGCTGATTTGTTTTTGTATTCCTTTAATAAGTATAGTTGCAACTTCTCATATGACCATTAAGTATGAAGGAAAAAACATGACTTTCCCAATTAATGCAACTACTTCTAAAGAATAGATCTGTTTGCTCTAAATGCAATGATTCAGCTGTGGAGCGTAAATTGTTAATGTCTAATGAAAAACTCCCTGTATTCCTGTCAAGGAAGTTTTTGAGAAATTAAATTAAAATCTAGAGAAGAAGAATTAATGTTAAGAAGACAGATTAGCGCTTGGTCCTGGGCAACTTGTTCTTGTTCTTGTGCACAATGGTTTGTGCTCCTACTCTTGTTTGATTAAAATTAATAACAAGTTAACCACTTGCCATAATCATGGCACCGGTTCCAGTCAGTAAGTCAAGAAAGAATAGTCATGGTATAGGCCACTAGTTTGGGACATTTCTAACTATTATTAAAAGTTAACTAAGCAGAAACAGCTCAAAGCAAAACGCGAACTGAAAGTACAAATGCTTGCTTATGCATAAGCCAAGATACATTCTTCTATTCTAATTGTAGCTACATAATATTTTGTTTTGTTTGAATAATGATTCCTGTTTTGTAACCACAAAGTACTGTAAGCCTGCCAAAATGAAAAGTATATATGATTAACTTCACAAATAAAGATTGGGATTCAGCACCTTCACTTTGGTGTCTGTGTTGTTTCTCCACCCCCACTTTCGTCGAATCCTCACCATCCATTCGTCTCCTGAGACCCCCTGTTGGAGCTGGACTCTGACACATGGTTTTGGGGCTCCCCTCTGCTCATCCCTTTCTGTGTTTTTGTTTGCATCTCTTATTGGCCCTTTAAGATGAGGGCAATGTTCTGTTGATCCTACTGATTGAGAGTCTCTTGAAAAAGGTCTTAGCTAAAAAAGCCACACACAGGTATGAACCTGTCTAAGTAAAAGATGATGTTTGACTGTGACAAAATCTGGTCATTGAGTGGTATTCTGAATCCATATCCAATCTTGCCATTGGAGCTGGTCTGTCCAAGGTTAGATAAATGGGAGAAGTGCTATCTGTGCAGGGTGCTGTGCAGCTGTATGAGAAAGACTCTGAACAGTCAGAAACTAAGCTGATGGTCCAAAAAAGGCCCTGCCTCTTATTTGCAAGGAGAGCAGGACACCAGAAGTTTAGAAAGACATAAATCCTTTCAGCCCCATGCAGGCAAGCCTGGGCCTGCCCCAGGCAGCCCCAGCTCACTCCACCCCTGAGATATGGGGAAAACCCCAAGAAAGCTTCCTGGGGTGTAGAGAAATGGGCAAAGAGGACTTGGCCTCCGTCCTGCCTCCCAGCCCCTTGGGTCATGGGATAAGGGGATTGGCTGGCCAAAAAGGACATGGCAGTGAGTGTTGAGACTGCTAGACCATGACCTGGGGACAGGAATGGTCTCCCCTTTTAAGATCTGACAGGACATCTGTCAGATGGTGGCCAGGGGACACCCATCACTGGGAGATGGGCCATGACCAATGGACTATTTGTCAAAACAGCTTGACTCCACAGCAAAAAAGATGTCCCCAGCCCACCCCACCTTTGGGCAGTAACTGTCACTTGTGATTTACTACAAGAGGTTGAGAAATTCCCTTGAGGACAACCCATTAATGTGTTTGTTCTCACCAAGTCTTGGTCCTACTTGAACAGGGAAGTGGCTACTGGCTGACTGCTGGGAGGAGGGGAGATACCAGGCAACCCCAAGGTCAACCTTAAAATGGTGTCCACCTCAAATCCAGCAGCACTGTTTCCATTAGATGATAATGAGACCCTACAACCTAACTGCCTGAAATCTTAAGAGAGTGTCTATTGTATCAGGTTAGACTTGTCTGATGAGCCCATCACAGAGCTGAAGTGCGACCTCTTCATGGATGGGAGTAGCTTCATGGGAAATGGAGCTGCAGAGAGATGGACGTGCTGTGGTCACAGAACAGCAGGTATTAGGAGCTGAGGCTTTGCCACCTGGAACATCAGCACAGAAAGCTGAGCTAATTGTCCTGACAAGCACTCTCAGACTGTCCAAAGGAAAGAAGTGGCCCAGCAAGTGAGCTGGTTGATTGGATGGGCAACAGAAGGTATGCACAGCCTGGGATCCCAATCTAGAGGGAAAACAGAAAAGATAAATCACACCTTAAGAAAACACAGTGGTTGCCAGGCGTGGTGGTGCATGCCTATAATCCCAGAAGCTCAGAAGGCTAGCACAGGAGGGTTGTGATTTCAAAGCCAGCCTCAGAAAGTGTGAGGTGCTAAGCAACTCAATGAGACCCTGTCTCTAAATAAAACACAAAATAGGACTTGGGATGTGGCTAAGTGGTTGAGTACCCCTCAGTTCAATCTCCAGTAGTCAAAAAAAAAAAACAGTGGTTAAACTATGCTAAGAAACTCACCTGCAATGCCGTTAGGGTGTTGCCAACTGCTCACTTCAATAAGGGCATTCCCAGAAGCATGCTTAAATTGAGCCCAGGAAGAAACTGTATAGTAGAGACCCTTCCTGGTAACCTGGGGAAGGAGAGGGACAAAATGTGGCTATAGCAAAAAAAAACTAGATTAATATAGTATGTAGGACAATCAGTCAAATATTAATTGCTATATGTGAGTGTGCTTCTTCCAGATCCCCATCAAGATTGAATCACATCTCCATCTCTTCTAATAAAAGTCCCAAAGAAGCTGTACATGGTGTAATCCCAGTGACTAAGGAGGTTGAAGCAAAGGATTGCAAGTTCAAAGCCAGTCTCAGCAACTTAGTGAAGCACTTGGCAATTCAGCGAAACTCTGGGTCTAATAAAATATTTTAAAAGGTCTGGGATGTGGCTCAGTGGTTAAGCACCCCTGGGTTCAATCCTCAGGGTGTGTGTGTGTGTGTGTGTGTGTGTGTGTATGTATGTTTATATATATATATATATATATCCAAAAAAATGACAATAGGAGGTAATAATTTTCCATTCCAGGACCCCCTTCATTGCCCAGTTTCAGAAGGAAGCAGCTTGGAGATGACATTGTCCATAGACATTGACAGTGAGCACATATAACAGGTGTTCATTCCATGCTTTGAAGATAATTCTCACTGCTCAGGCACTGCAGCTTATTTGAAAACTGGTTTTGTTTGTTTGATTGGTTTATTCCCTTCCTCTTCTCCTTCTCTCCCTCCCCAATAATGGTAGAAACAATATTAACCTTCTTCCTGCCCTAGGCCAAGTTATCCTTCAGCCAACACACCACAGGAATGAAGGAGTCCAGGCTTCAGGACTGGCACTCGAGCATCTGAGACATGGCAGTCTCTCAAAGCAACAAGTGAATTAGGACTCCTTACAGGGTCCAGCTGGAGTGTAGCCTTTGAATCGCCTCTTTAAAAGCCTTTTGTTGCGCTGGGGATATGGCTCAAGCGGTAGCGCGCTCGCCTCGCATGCGTGCGGCCCGGGTGCGATCCTCAGCACCACATACCAACAAAGATGTTGTGTCCGCTGAGAACTAAAAATAAATGCTAAAAATTCTCTCTCTCTACTCTCTCACTAAAGAAAAAAAAATAAAAGCCTTTTGTTCCCCTTGCAGAAGCACAGCCTCTGGGACAGGAGTACCCTGAGTTTCTCCTTTGCTAGCAGAGCAATAGAACTTCTTTATCCTTTTTCCTCAAAACCTTGTCCTCATTATTGGATTGGCTTTGTGATAAGAACAGAACTCCCTCCCTCCAGTATCTTTATTTTTAAATTTTTCTGTGGTGCTGAGATATGGACCAGTGCTTCACTCATGCTAGTCAAGTGCTCCACCACTAAGCCACCCCAGCCCAAGAACAGAACTTTTAATATCAACAACTTACCTGGCACAGAAGTTGCTAGAGCCAGAGCCAGCCAAACACTTAATTACTGGGTCAGGGAAGAGGTAGATTTCATCCTGCTCCACGGAGGTGCAATGAAATTGGCCAGAAAATAGGTTTCATTTAAAGCCAGCTATGAAGAAAGAAGACTTTGTTGGTTGGTTGGTTCCTTGCATACAAGAAAGAAGGTTGCTGACACTAACAGGGACAGGACCCAGGGAGGAATCCCCTAGGAAGCAGGCAAGAGCAAGACCCCCCCTTCCCTCTAACCCTCCAAGGTACTGTGGGGAGGACGGGAGCAAATATCCCAACAGCCACTAGTAGGTGGGGCAGAAATGTTTGCAGAATCCCAGCCACAGACTCACAAAGCCTAGAATAGAAAAATAGGTTAGACTAGGCATAGTAATGGTGAGTACATAATACTCCCCGCTACTACAGCAGGTGAGCAGTAAGGTTTCAAGTTCAAGGTCAGCCTAAACAATTTAGTGAGACCCTTTCTCAAAATAAAAAGTAAAGAGTGTGGAGGATGTGGCTCAGTGGTAGAGCACTTGCCTAGCCTGTGCAAGGTCCTTGGTTTAATCCATAGAGAAAGGAAAGTGACCATGACACTTGGAGCAAACAAGAGATCTTTACTGTGGTGGTGTCTGATTAACAGCGAAGGAAGAGAAAAAGAGAGTGGGGGAGAAAGGAGAGAGCATTGAAGAGAGAAGAAAGAGAGAGAGTGGGGAGAGAAGAGAGAGAGAGAGAGAGAGAGAGAGAGAGAGAGAGAGAGAGAGAGAAGAAAGATAGAGTGAAGAGAGGGGAGAGTTTTTATAGCCAAAATCTAATGGGGCCTTTGGGTCTGCAAGCTGCCTTGTTGGCGTACAGTGATTGGATCACACAGTAGTTGTTAAGGGTGTCATCTTCTGCCTTCAGGCAGACTGGGCAGGGGCTAGATGTGGGTTTCCATTGCACCAGAATGGTGGGGGTCGAGTGTTTAGACTTGAAGCAAACAAGCGATAAGGAACCAGACAGGTGAGGGTGAGGGTAGAGTGTTCAGCCCATCCTGTAACTAACATTTGTTTAGCCTGCTCTGTAACTATCATTCCTCCCTTTTTGTTTTTCTAAGTGGTGGGGGGATGGCATAATTCAATCTGGCTACTTCCTGCTGAGAGGGGGAGGCATGGGGCCTACCTGGGAGAGAGAGAGGGAATGTTCAGAGGACAGGCTTGAGAATGCCAGGGTAGCTAGAGATAACATCCAATAACTATAGATACTTATCTTGGAAGGGACAAAGTCCATAAAGGTTCCTTGAAGCCATAGGTCGTCAATGGCATCAAACCATTCCTGAGCGGTTGGAGATCCTTGGTATCAGCCATTGGTCCTATTGTAGGAACTCTAGGAAATACTGGAGGTGGCTTTGTTGAATCCAATAATGTTAAGGATGACTGAAAGGGCAATCGCCTTGACTATAAACTGATAGTGGGTTTTGCCATCTGGTGCCATGTCGCTTGGATGTAGAAGTGCCATCTGTTGGGTTGGGATAGAAGATTGAGAGAGATTAATGATTATTAAAAGAAGAAGAAGGTTGGCAAGAAATCTTGAGTTTGGTGGGCCCCAATGTGGTGGAAGCCCAGAACTGGACATTTGGAACAAGCACCTTTTTAAGGTGGGAAACATGGAACCAGGGGGTGTGGCCCAAAAGCTTAGCCACCTTTGGGGTAGTAAGTATGACTGTATGGGGTCCTGTCTAGCGAGGTTCCAACAATTGAGGATGCAGTTCCCAAAGTAAGACTGTGCCACCCAGTTGAAGAGGGTCCGATTCAGTTTGTGGTTGCGTTGGGATTGAGGCAATGGATGGTGCAGAAGGCACCAATCTGTGTGTTCCCTTAGGAGTTTGTATAGAATTGTGAGATAGGGCAGGTAGGACATAAGGAGAGGAGGAGTGACTGAAAAGTTTTGGTTGATTAAGAAAGGGAATCTATAGAGTAGCTCAAAGGGGCTAAGGCTCTAGGGGGTGCCCAAATTCGGGTGAGGGTCAACAGCAGGAGATTGGGTGAAGAGAGTCTGAGTTCAATAGCAAGTTTAGTGAGATGATCCTTGAGAATGCTGTTATCCCTCTCAACCTTACCCAAGGACAGGGATCAGTAGGGGATGTGGAGCCTCCAAGTGATGTTGAGGCCTTTGGATACTAGTTGAACAACTTGAGAAATGAAGGCCTGACCATTGTCTGACTGGATGGAGGCAGGAAGTCTGAACCTGGGAATGATCTGTTCAATGAGGATGGAGGGAATGGTATTAGCAATTTCCCTAGAAGTAGGGAAGGCTTCTATCCATCCTAAAAAAGTATCAACCAAAGTAAGTAGGTAGTGAAGCTTTTTGTGCCTAGGCATGTGAGTGAAGTCGATCTGCCAGTCTTCGCCTGGCTGGTGGCTCCTTATCTGATGCCTGGAGAGTTTAGGTTTGATGCCCTCTTGTGAGGATACTGTAGAGCAGACAGAAAAAGCAGAGTGGACCTGCTGGAGAGTAGTTCTCATTCCTGGGAAGTGAAAGAAGAGTTGTAAAAACTGGAAAAGGGGTTAGAGAGGGTTTTATATAGGGGCAGAGTCTCTGGAGCAGGAGTTGGTCATGAGTCATAGGTCTCCATCTTGGGCATCAGGGGCTGGTAGTCTTAAAGTTAACAGTTGATTGACCAACTGGTTGGTGAATTTGTGTATCTGATCTTAGAGTAACTTTTGTAGGCAATTTAATAGAGATGGTCCTATTAGGAGAAACATAAAGAGTACTAATAGGGAGTCCTGTGAGGTGGAGGAGCCAAGGCCATACTTGACTGAACATTCCCTATGGAGACTGTTGGCCTAGTTGCTGTCTCCTCTTTTCTAGCTGTTATTGTCCTTCATCACCCCCAGGGATAACTGTGTTTTTGGTTTAACTGTTTTTGGTAGGTATTTAAGATCAAGCTGGTCAAAATTGATTTTGTTTCTATCTATTGTTAAGAGTCAGCTGAGTTCTCATAGGAGTCACTCATGGGGGAACTTGAGAGCAGCTTCTTCGTTCTGCTAGTGCCATTTGCACTAGGATGGGTCCAGGTCTTGCTTGACTATGCGGCTTCCCTTGGAAGCATCGGGGGTGTCTCCTTTTTCCAATGACCCTCCTATTTACAGCAAGTGCACTGATTGGCTTTTCATTCTCCAGTGGTCTCATTAATCTCCCTGATTGGGAGGTTATGTGGCCCAGAGTTCAAAGCTCTTTAGAGAAGTTCCCTGTTCCCTGGATTCAGACTGACTCAGAGGGTAAGAGCCAAGTATTGGGGTTTTCTTGTCCCTTTTAATTTATTTTTAATTTTAAGTCTTGATCTTGAACATCTAGCAAGTCAGTCTCACCAGTCTTAAATTAAGAGTACTGGGCTTCAACTGAATCTGGCCTATTTTGGAGTCATTCTGATATGTAGTAAGATGGGAGGCAGAAACTTATCTCAGGTAAGGCAGGATTCTTTATAAATCTTAGATAAGTGTTCTAGTATTGAAGCTGATCTTTGCTTCTTAAATATTGTTTTATAAGGTTTACATATATTGTTGTTCAAGGTCACATGAATATTAGCTAACACACTATGATATTACATTTAAATTGTATCCCGGTATGTAGTACTTTAATCTTATTGATAACAGGTCCAGTTACAGAACATTAAATGATATAAATAAGTCTCCAATGTTATTCTTATAAGCCTAAAATTACCATGCAACCTTTTGGAGAACATCAGCTTGATATAATTTCCTTTTAAAGCTTCTACCTTAAGACTTGTATACCTGGAAAATATGAACACATTTAATATACAAAGAAGAGTAATAGCTCCGTAATTACACTGATGTTTTTATATTAATCAGGTTTAGCTCTTAAAAAAATAATATATTACAATATTGCAAAATAACAGTTGTTGTTTAACTATAGTTGTATAATCCTTAATTTCTTCAAGAGTACTTGTTCAAAACACTTACATATATAGCCAAATTACACAGACCTTCTTTATCACTTACTTAAACCTTCTTATTTACTTAATCACATAGACTCTCTTATCCAGAAACACCCTTTTTTCCCTTCAATTAAATCCATACCTAGGTCTTCTAATTTCTCTTCCCCATCTGTTAACTCCTTATTTATTCACATTTTCAAACAATCTTTGTAAATTTCTGAATTTAGGCAAATTATTCCATTTTAATAAGAAATATATTCTTATTTATACTATACAGTTAATCACATGAAAACATAAACAATGAAACATAAACAATGTTTATGTTCATGAAAACATAAACAATGAAACATAAACAATGTTTATGTTCATGAAAACATAAACAATGTTTAAGTACATAGAACTAAAATGTTGTAGGGATGGACAAGGCAAGGCACCTAAGATAGCAGGAAACAGTTTTATTTGGCTGTAGCCAGATTCAGAGGGCACGCTTCTGCTGTAATCAATTAATCCCCTGAACCCCGAGTTTAGGCAGTTTCAGAATTTTATACCCAGCATATAAGGAGAGGGATTCAGAAGTTCACAGTCTGCAGAAGTTCACATAAAATCAGCTTTTTCTTTCACTGTTCTGGACATGTTAACCCTTCAAGGACAACACCTGAGAAGGGGAGATCTTTTTCTTCCCTGTCTTTCCTCCCCCTGCCAGCTGTTACCATGGAGCCCAATTGGTAACTTCTCTTATCTTAGAAATGTAGACAACACTGTGAAGCTCCAGCTTCATATTTCTACAAACTACTATTCTGGATGAATGTTTGTGGAAAACTAGTAAGGGGGTATCTAGCATCTGGAGTGCTGATTTTTTCCCAACCAGTGGCCAAGTAAAATAGGGCAACACAAAAAGAGGAAGTTTATCTACATTGAACTCTTTTGTAGAGACTTTTTTGCTGACAGTCCTAAAATCAGCCATGGTGAAGATTTCTGAAGAAGGTCAGACTTTTCTGTGGCCTAGGTAGTGTGGCGGGGGGATGGGAAGATAGGGCTGAGAGCAGCTTGGGTGGATCTGAGAATGAGGAAGGAGATGTAAAAGAATAATGGGAATGGGGTTTGGGGTTTCCCCTAGCAAGGAAAACTTGACCAGTAGAACAGGTAGAGCAGAGGGGAGGATGGGAGTGAATATCCCCAAAAGCCTGTAAGGGATTTTAATTCTTAGTAACCTTGTTTTCAATGATGACAAAGCAACTTTAAAGGTCATTTTCACCAGATCTCGGATAGGGGTCTGAGGACCCTCCTCAGCTTGTTCGAGCTTTGGGTTAGCTGGTGAGAGGGCCTGGTGGGACTGGGTATGGGCACTGAAGGGAGAAGAGAGGAGTGAATCGGGGGAGGGATACCTTCAGTACCTGCTAGCTCATGCAAGGGGGAAATGGTGTGAGGAAGTGTGGTGGAGTAGGTTTTTGATCTAGTAATTGGAGGGGAGAAAGCAGGTTGTTGAGGTGGGGGTGATGGTGGAAGGGCTGGGGTAGAAGGTTGAGGATGAGGACCTATTTGATCCAGGTGATAGGGTGGAGATTCATCAGCAGGGAAAGTAGTGGATGAGTCTGGAGGTGGAGAAAGTTGGGGGTCAGTGGTTGGGGGCGTTGGTTTGCAAGCTAGAAGAATTTGTAGAGGTTTGCAAGAGGTGCAGAGAGCAGAATTGGATCAGAGCAAGGAAAATGTTTGAATATAGGAGATCATTACCCACTTTTTCGAATGCTCATAGCAATTGTAGAGATCCCTTAGAATAGAGGCATCTAAAGACCCAAAAGGGGGCCATTTATTTTGACTGTCTAGGGGGCAATCCTGGGTGCTATATTTGATCAATTTGGGGGGTTTAATATCTGGTGTCAAGGAGAGGGTTTTGAGATTGTCGAAAAGAGAGAGTCGACAGGCAGAGAGGATGCATTACCCATGTTGCAAATGTAGTGTGTGTGTGTGTGGGGGGGGGGGGCTAATTTATTGGCAAAAGAGGCGTCCCCACTAGAGCCAAAAATTAGACAGTGCCCAGTGGCAGGATTGAGCTGCAGAGACTGTTCATCACCAATTTCTGACAATCGAGGCTCCTGTCCTGGACGGCGCCAGAGCCGTGAGAGACCTTGGCCAAGGCTTTTTGGGACCCCTCCTGAAAAGGCTGGTGACTCCCAGGGCCAGAGAAGGAGAGGGGAAGGGGAGGGTAAGTGTATTTCTACCGGCCGAGTCTTAAAGGTGAGAGGACATTAGGAGGGCCACCGCGACCATGAAGGTCTGGGTGGGGTGTGATATTCAGTTCTCTGTTGTGTTCCCGGAGGTTACACAGTCCTTTGAGAGTGACATATAAAGTCTACGCTGGGGAAGGGGAAGGGAAATAATTTTGGACCCGAGAGTTGAATCTGAGGGAGGAGAGAGTCCCTGAGGACCACCGTGGCCTTGAAGGCTGTGGTGGGGTGCTTTCCTCCCCGAAGGTGAGTAAAGAGATTTGCTGGACAATCAATGGTCAAATCCTCCCAAAACCACCATTGGGTTTAGGACTCCAGGAAGGGGAAACTCACCAATCGAAGGCGGTGGTGGATGTAGTTCTGGCGGTCGAGAAAATGGGTTCAGGTCGTCTGGTGAGTAGCATTTTTGAAGGAAGAGGGACCCAGAAGTGGTTTCACCCTCTTCCTGGGTTTCAGCACCAAATGAAAGGAAAGTGACCACGACACTCTGAGCAACCAAGAGATCTTTATTGCAGTGGTGTCTGATTAACAGGGAAGGAGGAGAGAGAGAGAGAGAGAGAGAAATAAAATAAAGGTATTGTGTCCAAGTACAACTAAAAATAAATTTTAAAAATGTTTTAAAATTTTTCCCTGTAAAATAAGATATAGGTTTGTCTGAAGAAAAACTCCCTGTTCACTGAGCTATAGAAGACACAAGGAAGGGAGTCCTGTCGGATTTTTGGGGGGTGAAAGTAATAGTGATTGAACCCAGGGGCACTTAACCACTGAGCTACATTCCCTGACTTATTTTTTTAATATTCATTTTTGGATAGAATATCTTTATTTTTATGTGGTGCTGAGGATTGAACTTAGGACCTCTCACGTGCTAGGTGAGTGCTCTACTGCTGAGCCATAACCCCAGCCCTCCCAGCCCTATTTTTAAATTTCATTTAGAGTCAGGGTCTTAGGGCTTCACTAAGTTGCTGAGGCTGGCTTTGAACTCACAATCCTCCTGCCTTAGCCTCCCAAGCCACTGGGATTACAGGTGTGCACCACCATGACTGGCTAGTGCAGTTGTTTTAAGGACATTCAAAATAACAGGGTCTCTGAGAAGCATCTGTTTGGTTCCTTGGCCCATTTATTGATTGGGTTATTTGTTATTTTGGTGTTAAGTTTTTTGAGTTCTTTATATATCCTAGAGATTAATGCTCTATCTGATGTGCATATGATAAAAATTTTTTCCCATTCTGTGTTCTCTCTCTTCACCTCACTGGTTGTTCCTTTTGCCGAGAAGCAGCTTTTCAGTTCTCAGAAGATGATATACAATCAATCAACAAATATGTGAAAAAAATATTCAACATCTAGCAATTCAAGAAATGCAAATAAGGGCTGGGATGTGGCTCAAGCGGTAGCGCGCTCGCCTGGCATGCGTGCTGCCCGGGTTCGATCCTCAGCACCACATACCAACAAAGATGTTGTGTCCACCTAGAACTAGAAAATAAATATTAAAAATTCTCTCCCCCCCCCTCTCTCTCTCCTCTCTCACTCTCTCTTTAAAAAAAAAAGAAATGCAAATAAGATTTCATCTCACTCCAGTCAGAATGACAGCTATGAAGAGCACGAACAACAGTAAGTGTTGGCGAGGTTGTGGGGAAAAAGGCACACTCATACATTGATGGTAGGACTGCAAATTGGTATAACCAATATGGAAAGCAATATGGAGATTCCTTGGAAAACTTGGAATGGAACCATAATTTGACCCAGTTATCCCACTCCTCCGTTTATACACAAAGATCTTCAAAGAGCATACTACAAGGACCCAGCCACATCAATGTTTATAGCAGCACAATTCACAATCGCTAAATTGTGGAACCAACTTAAATGCCCTTCAATAGATGAATAGATAAAGAAATTGTGGTACATATACACAATGAATTATTACTGAGCATTAAAATAGAGTAAAATCATGGCATTTGCAGGTAAATGGATGGAGTTGTAGATTATGATGCTACGTGAAGTAAGCCATTACCAAAAAACCAAGGGCCAAATGTTTTCTCTAATATGTCGATGCTGATCCACAATGGGGGTAGGGGGAGCAAGGGAGGAATGGAGGAACTTTAGATAGGGCAAAGGGGAGAGAGAAAAAGGGAGGGGGCATGGGGATAGGAAAGATGGTGGAAAGAGATGGACATCATTACCCTAAGTACATGTATGAACACACGAATGGTGTGACTCTACTTTGTGTACAACCAGAGACATGAAAAATCTTGTTCTATATGTGTACTATGCGTTGAAATGCATTCTGCTATCACGTGCAACAAATTAGAATAAATAAATTTAAAATAAAAAGATAACAGGGTCTCTGAGGGGAATGGAGTTTGGTTGAATAAGGTTATGGGTACAAGGGGTGAGGGAGGGAGTCATGCTCAGTGGTCTACAAGATGGAAGTCCAGCCTTTTCATATCTTTCCTGGTCAGTAGATTCCATGATGGGCTGTGGTCAGTGAGCTGTTCCTCTGAGTAGTCAAGCAAGTCTGGGAGCTGAGCACAAAGTAAGCCCTCACCAGAAGCCACCCCCAAGTGGTGACAGGCACCTGCCTTTCCCTGGGGCATATATTGCTGTAGCCCTGCTCCTAGACCAGGAAACTAATCTGGATATACTGGAAAAATCTACAGCTTCCTTAAGTCATCTTTCAGAAAATGTACTTTCCAAATGTACAAATAGTTTGAGAAAATAAAGCCTGAGCTCCAGGTGGAGACTCTTTGGAAGAAATGAATCTTCAGCTGTACCCAGAGTCATTTTTAGCAAATGCGAGTCATAACCCTGAACATGATAGATAAAATTCTAGGAACTGTTGCGTATTTCTGCTGTCTCCTTTTGTCTCACTTAATCTTCAACTAAAAACTAAACAAACAAATTTCCATGTGATTTATGTCATCCCTGGGCATCTCTGTTCCCCGACCTAGAATGTTCTCCTGATGCTCTGTGCCTGACTGATCCAAAATCCTCTTCCAGATCTCAGCTCAGGTGTCTCCTATTTGTGGAATTCTTCCCTGGGCACGGAAGGATGACTTTCCTGTGAACTTGCATATTTCACCTCTATTATCACACTTTCCACAGGAAACTGTAATCACCACTAACCCCGGCAGCATAATCCCATAGCCTGATTAACCAGACTTCTTGTTTCAAGAAACAGAGGCCAATCCTGGCTGATTGTGGAAATGGACTATTAATAAAAGGATTCTTGACAGCCCATGTAAGTGTTGGGAGATTAGAAAAATGCTAAGTTGTCAGGAACTAAACCCTTAAACCACACTCAGAACGTGTCCGATGAGGCATTTTGATGCTGCATCAAAAATGTGTTTCTATTCCAAGGGTCAGACTCTATGACCACAGCCACTGAGAGACTAGGTAGTTCTGATGACACCCTCCCCAGCAGAATGGATTCTACTTGGACTTCCTTTTTCCAGTTAGTCTCTTGCGAATTGAAGAATATGATAGTATGGAAGCCAAGAGAAGAGAAGAATTCAAGAAGGGAAAAATGATCTGTGATGTTAAAGGTTGCAGAAAGAATGATCAAAAGGTAAGGATTGGAAATTGTCCATTGATTTACCTGAAAGAGGCTTTTAATTTCCTTGGTGAGAATGGGTTTGATTGAAGGGAGTGGTAGTCAATTGAGAAGTGAAAAGGCAGAAAATTATTTTCATAATCTTAACTTGAAGAGATTCTTGTTGATCATATCTGAAGGAAGTTAACAGTCCAAACGATGATAGTAATTTATTGTAGACCATTGAAAAATGAGTCCATATTGACACAGATGAATGAACAAATAAATAAATTAGGATTGCTTTATTACAGTAGAATGACAACTAACACTGACATGTAGAAGGAGTAATGGAATGAGAAGAATCACCATTTGCAACTATCAAAGTAATAATGGTTTTAGGGGGGAAAAAGGTTGCTTAAACTGGTAGATAAAAGCTCAAGAAGGAACATGATGTCTACATACTCTCAAATGTATTCCCATTAATTATTTGCTAATTGCAAAGGGAGATCTAGTGGAACCACTTTAGCCATTAATCAAAGTAACATCATCAAGATTAGAGCAAAATTGGCACCATGTAGTTCCTGAGCTGAATTGAAATGCTACATCACTCTTGTGGTGTTCCAAGAGCACGTAACTTGAAATTAATTACTAGAGACTTCAAAAATACTCCCAGTAGGTACTTTCTATGAAATAATGCCATGTATGCTCCAAAAGAAAGACCAAGAAAATAAAAGCAGCAGATTAAAGGAGATGACAGGGAAATGAAAAATTAATGCCCAATGGAATATTACTCAGTCATAAGGAAGAATGAAATTACAGCATTTGCAGGTAAATGGATGGAACTGGAGGCTGGCATGCTAAGTGAAATAAGCCAATCCCCAAAAACCAAAGGCTGAATGTTCTCTCTGGATGCTGACTCCCAAAGGGGGGTGGGGTGGGGGTGTGCAAATTCACCAGTTTGGATGGGGGGAGTAGGAAGAGGAATGGGGGGGAAGGGTGGGGTGATAGGAATAGGAAAGACAGTAGAATGAATAGGACATGACTTTCCTATGTTCGTATATTAATACATGACCAGTGTAACTCCACATCATGTACAACCACAAGAATGGTAAGTTATAATTGACGAATGTATATGTCAAAATACATTCTACAGTCATGTATAACTAAAAAGAACAAATAAAAATATTTTTAAAAATTAAAAATAAAATTAAAAAGAAAGAACATCTTATTACCATGTGACAAAAAAAAAAAAGAAAAGAAAAAGAAGAAGAAAACTAAATGCTGTCTGTGTTTGGATCCTGATCCAGGAAAAATAATATCTATGGGGAACATTATTGGGATAACTTACTAAATTTGATATAGACTAGATATGAGATTATCCATATTAAGTTTCCTGAATTTGATCATTATACTCTGGATATTGAAGAAAATATGCTTGGTTTCAGGAGAGTCACTCTGAAGTACTTAGGAGAGAAGAGGAATGATATATGTAACTTTCTCTCAAATGGTTCAAAAAATGAAATGCTGAAAAGAATCCTGAATGTTGAGGGTGTGAGAACAAGCTTTGGGGTGGGTTAGGGTTAGGGTTAGGGTTAGGGTTAGAAGAACCACTCCCCTTCCCACAGAAGTCCCTTCTTCAGAATTCTTCTGTAGTGAAGACCCACTGGAAAAGCCTCTCTCAGCTCCTGTTTGTCTGAAATGTTTTCACTTTATCTTTTCTTATGAACTGACTGGTGTCTCCCATATTCCTATGTCACCCCCAATGTGACTGTCTGTAGATAGCATCTTTATGGTAATGAAGGTTAAGTGAGGTGCTAAGCTCAGTCCTTCATGTTGGTCTTGAGGTCCCTCCCTGGACAGTTGCTATAGACTCTAACCCGGCCCTGATGGAGCTCTGGGGTATTTGGTAGTAGTGAGCCTTTATGGTGTTGAATACTTCATCCTAGCCGATGGCCTAATACCCAAGTGTCCAACATGTGAGCAGGTGCCTCTCCCACAGAAAACTTCTTTATCCTGACAGATGTCCATGAGGCTCTTGTCTGACCTGAGTCCAATCTATTCCTGCCAAGACAGCCACTCTCCAAGAGAACCTAGACTGGTGAAGAGGGTGTGTCAGTCAGGTGAGACACAGGAGGCAACTCAACAAAAGAGGTGCTATAACAAGTCCCAGATCCTGGAGACAAGAGGCAAGCACACCTCACAGGCCATTGGGAAAAAGAGGGAGCCATCAGGGATAAGCAGGAGCACCCAGCAGGTAAGAGACAGAAAGCAAGGGACCTGTGGACTGAAGCCTTCTTTGTGGTCCAGGACATTACCCAGGGAAATTTCCCATGAAGAATTCTAACTAGTGGCTTAAGAGCAAGAAGGCACAAGTTACAGAGTGGGGGGTGACACTGTGACTGGGAGGTAGTCACTGCAGGAAATGGGAGGTATGGGGTCAAACAAGTAGTTTGCATCAAGTAGTTTGCATAGGGAGGTGTCCCCACCAGGAGATTTTTAAAGGCAGATATCTGGATGAACCACAGTGTAGAACTGGGAGGAGGTGGAAAACTGGAAAGTGTGTCAAGGGTAACTAAGCACCGCTTCTGGTATGAGAAAGCTTTACTTATATTCAACATGGATGCCAAGGAAGCATACAGTTCTAAGAATTCACTCCATGAGGTTGTATGGATGGGGCCCTAATCCAGTAGGACTGATGTTGATGTTACAATAAGAAGAATAAATCAATCTCTCTCTCCCTCCCCAACCGCCTTTCTCTTTGTCTCTCTGTGTCTCCCTCTCTCTCTCTCTCTCTCTGTCTGCTCTCAACCCCAATTGATCCCTTTGGATTTCTATCACACCTAACATCTATTTCACATTTTCCATCCATGTTTTTCCTTTCTTGGATGAAACTGAAAATTTTCTTACATTCTTGCTCCCAATTCACTAATTCTTTCTCTGCTTCTGTCCAGCCTGCCTTTAAATATGCTCTTCATTTTTATTATAATTATTCTAGTTTTTATTTTAAGAGTTCTTTTTTACTCATATTGGTAAAAACCTCTTTTTGATTAATTCAATGTGTTTAAAGATACTAATTTCATATTTTTTCCAGTTGATCTAATATCTGGGAGTTTTGTAGATTGGGTTCTTCTGACTTTTTTTCCTGCTGTTTCTCACTCTTGCTGTGTTGTAACTGGTGTGTTTCATGATTGCTGAATGTCTGCAGCTCTTTTTCCTTATTATGTTCTCTGCAGAAAATTTTCTGCAATCTGAAAAAATGTCAGTTTCTCCAGAAATCACAGTTGATGTATTCAGGTGATCTGGAGGTATATGAGGCTAGACACACAACCTGGTCAGTGTGTGTGTGTGTGTGTGTGTGTGTGTGTGTGTGTGTGTGTGTAGCTGGGGATTGAACTCAGGACCTTGTGCATATAAGGCAAGCACTCTACCAACTGAGCTATATCCCCAGCCCTAGAGAATTTTTGAGCCACCCATATAGTGTCAAGTCAGGCTAAAAACCAGAGTGAAGACAGTGTATGGCTATCAATTCTTAGTGGATGCTTCCCCTACCCTTCCATTTACCAAATTTTGCAATGGTTCTCTTCTTTGTGCTCTTTGGTCCTGGGGATTTCTTGTTGGATCACCTCAGTCTGAGGATAAAGTCCTTTGAGACCCCAGTTTTTTGGAGACTCTCCTGATTGCCACTTTGGACAAACCCTGGGCTCTGTCATCTTTCCTTTGTAAAGCTACAAAACAACTGTTAAAGAATTAACCAGAAACCAGTATATGTGATAATGTTGCATAAAATAAATACATACAAATGAATGCAATAGGAGCTAGAGATATAGCCTCAGTGGTGGAGCACGAGGCCCTGAAGTCAATCCCCAGCACTGCAAAAAAAAAAAAAAAAAAAAAAAAAAAAAACAAGACACAGACACACAATTGAGGACAATAATACTGAGAAAATCTAAATAAGAATGTTGATTTTAATGTTAATATCCCAATAATGTACCCCATTTTGACAAGATGGTTACATTGGTAGAAACTAAGTACAGGATATAAGGGATCTCTGTATTACCCCTTACAAAACTGCATAATGTACAATTAAATCAATAAAAATTTCCAAAAAAGGGAACTGAAAAGAGAGCATGTGAAATATCATCTCATTCATGTAATGCGTATTTATTCGTGCATTGCACAGAGAACTGTACGAGAGGACAGTCACCAAAATGTCACCAGTTTTTAATGCATGTGGCCATTCTTGGGGTAACTAATCTCCTCTGAATCGTTCCTCATTCTGGGTCCCATCACTGCTTCTCACATTTCCTGAGGCTGAGCTGCAGGCTCTCCATCAGCACACTGCCAGGACCCTCAGAACTCTCAGGTGGGACAGATGAAGGAGAGGAGCAAGTTCACTTCATTGCTCACAATGAGCTTCCTTGGGTGGATGTTGTCCGGCAGGGCCAGGCTGGAGGTCATTTCCCAAGCGTCCACAAAGGCCACACGGAGCCCAGCAAAGGCAGCTCTCAGGAGCCGGTTCACTTGCAGAGTGAACCAGTCACTGCCATACACAGACTTATAGCCAGTGTTGGCCAGTTTGATGACCACAAGGGTTCTGGGTTCCCGCTCCAGCAGGGCCATCACAGCTGCCCGAATCCCTGCCAGTCGTCTGGCAAAGATGGATGGAGGGAAGGTGGTGAAGTGGGCTCCCAGACCCAGCACCACCACGGTGTGGGGGCCCCCGGCCAGGCCCTCCAGCTCCTTGGCCACAGAGTGTAGGGAGGCCACTGGTGTGCGTTGGGAGCGCAGGGGCCAGCTGTGGGCTCGCCAGTGCAGCACTATGCCCCGAGTGGTCTCCACGGCCATCAGGGGCCCCACCTGATATATGGAATGTAGATCCACTGGTTTCAGGGCTGTTGGGAGGATGAGAGAGAAGTTTCCATAAGTTAACATATAACCGTGCGCCATATTATTTTACAAATAAAACTTCTAGCTCCCGCCTGCTTGCTTTATCAGACACAAACATTCTGTTCCTCAACTCCAAAAGCTCTCCCTAACAGTACCAACACTCTCTATGGCATTTGACTTTCCTCTGCTGGCCAACCTCTTCCAGAAATGTTCTTCCCTTTTTCCTTCTGTAATAATATACTGTCCCCTTGTTTCTACCTTTCTGGTCAATCCTTGTCCCTAATTATTGGCTTCTTATTTTCCCTGCACTTTATAAATAAAAGAATTCCCCAAATTCTATCCCTAGAATCTACTTTTCTTTTTCTTTTAATCTATAATATGTTTTATTTACTATCTCTACTTTTAACATACTTTGTGCACTTCTAAACATCTAGAAAAACCAGATGTTTCAAATGAGGACTTATATTTATTCACAATGTATACAGTAGTGTTGTTGAATAAATGATAGACAGGTAGCAATATTTATATCTGAAAGCATCTAAATAAGATCATGCTGGCCTAGAATCTTTCTTTCTTTCATTTCTTCTCTCCTATGTCACAAGTGACAGAGGCACAAGTGTCACTCAGATGTAATGTTACAATTTCACTTCCTAAAGTTCTTTTCAGAGGTCTCCCTTTCTATGAATTTTAACACAAAGTATACAAAAATGCGTTAGCTTACTAACTCTACTTTTGTGACACATTAGCAACCTCTGCATATCCAGAGACTAGATATTATAAAACTAGGACTCCTTTGTTCAGTACATATATAATATATTCAGTACAGCAAAGTTAAATGAAATGCACGTTATAGGGCAGTGGTAAACTGGGATTTTCAAGCACAAGCTAACAAAACACCTTTTGTAACTTCTTCCCTCCCACCTCCCTCAACCCAGTGAACAAGTACTGACAAGATACCATTCAGAGGTGGTTTAAGAATTCCAAACACAGTATTTCCTACTAGTTTTTAAAAGCTATTTACCAGGCTGGGATTGTAGTTCAGTGGAAGAGTGCTTGTCTAGCAAGCGTGAGGCCCTGGGTTTGATCCTCAGCACCACATAAAGACAAATAATCAAAATAAAGGTAACATGTCCATCTAAAACTTAAAAAATATATATTTTTTAAACAGCTATTTACAAAAAGTTTTATTTTAACTTCTACTTTAAAACATATCAAGCACTATTAAAGATATAGAAGGATTAAATATTCCACATAAGAATGTGTCCACTATGCACACATCAGTGTAAATAAATTGCACACATAGTAATGGTTATAATTTGATGTATCTTCTAGTATGACCATATCGTTCCTGACCCTTTCCCTCCTCCCTTTTTTCTGTCTACTCCCAGTTCAGTGGACAAGTACATGCATATGTAATGCTTAGAGATGGTTGAACAAATCATACCCAGCAGTCATTTACTGAAGTCAAGTTTTCCCATGAATTTAAACACAAAATGTAACAAACATGCTAATTTTACTACTTCTTCATGCACTGGAGACCTCTTTAATATCTAAAACTAAATGTTGCAAAATTGGGACTCATTTGCCCATTATATACACTACATACACAGCAAAACAAAATGCACCATACATACAGGAAACTGATGCCTGAAAATGTCCAGGTATAAACACACTAACATATTACCGTTTGCACTTGCTTCCCTCTCACCTCCTCCACATCACTGAACAAGGACAGACGGTACTATACTGCTCACAGAGGTGGCTTAACAGCTCCATTCCCAAAAGACTATATTCCATATGAATTTTGGCAAAAAGATATTTACAAACTGATATTTTACTAACTCTACATTTCACATACATTGGGACCTCTAAAATACCTAGACAGACTAGATATTTCAGGTAAGGACTCAACGTGTCCACTATGTACAGGACAGTGTTGCATAAACTACACATACAAAACAATAGTTCTACCTTGAAGATGTCTTCAAAATAGGAGCACCCTTCACTAATCCTATCCAAAGACATTCTTTCCTAAAAATTTTAACATAGAAACATACAACATTTGTTCACTAATTCTACTTTTGTCACACACTGCCAAGCACTTTAACATCTAGATAGACTAGATATTGATTAGGACTTATTTGCCCTTTAAATACAGTATGTACACAGCAAAGTAAAACAAAACGCACAGACATAAGGATACTCTTGCCTCATTAAGCACACTGGCATGATGCTCTGGAGAACTAGTATGCCACGTGTATTACCCAACAGGGGTTTGGCTATTGCCCCCAAAAACATTTTATAAGAATTTTAACAAAGAAATTTATAAAATGCATTATATTTTGCCACTTCTACTTTTAACATGCATCAAGCACTTTAGAACATCTAGGGCTAGCTTCTATTTCAGGTGCCCAATCAAAAAAGTACTTAGCTTTGTCAACTGTATATACAGATTGAGGAATAAAAGGCATACACAAAACAATGGTTATAATAGGAAAAATATCTTTTACACATAACCAGTCTGGCACAGGACCTTCTTCTCAAGGTCACAGTCTTCTCCATGTCCTCTAACCCACTGAACAAATGTGTTCAAGTGTTGCTCCTAGAGGTGTGAGAGTCACTTCCAGAAGACACTTCTTGTTGGATATTTTTAAAACAAATGGGCATTTCAAGACGTTATTTTCTGCCTCATAGTTCAGCAACCTCTACAACTAGAATGTCCAGATGTAGCAAAGGTTTTCAAAGGTTGGGGAGAAACTTGATTTTTAAATTTTGTTTTTTAATTGTAAGTGGACACAATGCCTTTATTTTGTTTATTTGTTTTCATGGGGTCCGAGGCTTGAACCCAGTGCCTCACACATGCAAAGCAAACCCAGGTCTTCTACAAACAGCTTTTGCAAAGGTCAGCGGCCACCTCCTATTGGTCACGTGCCTGTGCTCCTCTGCCTTTTCTCTCTTTGGTAGAATGAAGACCACCACCAGAGGGCCAAGGGCCGGTCCACCCGCATCCTCTGGGCTTCGCTCACCTTCCAGGGCAGATAATGCCATCGTGGGCCTTGTCCTCCAGATGGGGTGAGGGCCCTTGGACCCGTGCATGAACCAGCGCGAAGGACCCTGACCTCCGGCTCCGGTGTCCATTGCGGGACCACGCTCTCCTGTGCTCTCCTTCCCGGCCCCCCAAGACCTGCTGGCCCTCCAAGACCCTGCTGGCCTCGCCTGCCTGGCAAGGCTGCCAGGGGGTCATCCAGCAGCAGGGAGAGGCTTGCTTTCCTTCCCAGCCTGGGCCCCTCCAGGGCAGTCTCAGGGTGTCTGCAGGGCAGAGCCACAGCCTGTCCCCCAACACAAAAGAGCCACACTCTCTTTACCATTGACCTTCCCTGGGGATTCGTTGCCACCTCTTCAGATTTTGTCTAAGATCTGATCCTTAGTAAGCTTCTATTTCAGGTGCCCAATCAACATTTTCAAAATTTGCTTTGTTGCCTTGAATGCAATATGGATAAAGGGAATCTAGCATCTCCACACAAATCTTAGTTATACATGGACACAATATCTTTATTTTGTTTATCTATTTTTATGTGGTGCTGAGGATCAAACCCAGTGCCTCTCATGTGCGAGGCAAGCTATCTGCCACTGAGCCACAACCCCAGCCCAATTCCAGCCCTTTTTATGTTATATTTGGAGACAGGGTCTCCCATATTTGCCTAGGATCTCGTGGTGCTCCTGCCTCAATCCCCTAATCTCTGGAATTACAGGTGTACCCCTAGGACAGATTTCCAATGTTTTATCAGTTGAGGACACTTTTCTGCATGATGAATATGCTAATTATCTCATTTATGAAGGTTGTTCCATGAGTGTGAATGTATGTCAAAATTTAAATATCTGCCACTCATGGTTTGTCAGTTAGACCTCAACTAGCTGTTTTGTTGTGTTTTCTGCAGTGCTGGGGACTGAACCCAGGGCTTCCTGCAAGCTGGACAAGTACTCTACCACTGAGCTATATTCCCTGCCCTTTCTCAATTTTAAATTATTTTGAGACAGGATCTCGCTAGATTGCCCATCCTGGCCTGAACTTATTATGCTCTTGCTTCAACCTCCCTAGTACCTGGAATCACAGGTGTGTGCCACTGTGCCCAGTCCAATTCACTGTTTAAAATAAAAGGGAACCTCAAATTGGACTTGGTGACTACAGTGACAATGTGGCTAATTTCTAAACTTTGCAGGATACCAAGAAAGCGTCCGAGCTTCCTTTCTGAGATTGGCTATAATATTAGGTGGACTTTCCTCAAAACCATGGTCAACAAGTGCTACAATTAGCCTGATGACAATTTTGTGATCAAATTTATAAGGGTCACGGCTATTGAACAGTGGTCCCAGTATGACAGACATTCTGGCTAGCTTTTCTATTATATCTTCCTATTTATCAGACATCTGAAGGACTGTAAATCAAAACATGTGTGTGTGTGTGTGTGTGTGTGTGTGTGTGTGTGTGTGTGTGATGCTGGGAATAGAACCTCGGGCCCTGCACATACTAGGCAAGTGCTCTGCCACTCGGTTAGAATCTAGGCCCTGCGATTTATAGTATATCTAAAGTAGGTACTGGTTGCTTGGAACAGAACAGAATTTCACTCAAAATCACTGCTAAAGATGCTGAGTATTTGCTTTTGTTTTCAAAAATGGCAGGAAGATACTCAGAAGTCTTGTGATACTGTTTTCCATTAATCTTGACTATTTAGAAAAATGGAAGGTTTGGGATTGGGTTCCTCTAATTTTGAAGGGGACAAGACACATTCAGTGAAGTGACTGCCTCCTTAGGTGCTAAGGGAACCACTATCTCTACCAAGTGACTGTGCAAGATCAGCAAAAAATCCAACAACAGCAAGAAAAAAAATTGAGGTGCAGGGTGGTGGGTGAGATAAAATTTTGAACTTTGTGCCGGGCTGGGTGGCCCATGCCTATAATTCCCAGTGGTATGTAAGGCTAAGGAAAGAGGTTCTCAAGTTCAAAGCCAGCCTCAGCAAGAGCGAGGTGCAAAGGTACTCAGTGAGACCCTGTCTCTCAATAAAATACAAAATAGGACTGGCAATGTGGCTCAGTGGTTGATTGCCCCTGAGTTCAAACCCCAGTACTCCTCCCAGCAAATGTGTGAACTTTGTGTTTTTCTCACTTTAATAATCTTTGAGAGACTCACTGAGGATTCTACTTAGAAATTAAATGAGGACTCTTGGAATCACCACACACTGTTATTTGAAAGGTTGGTGCTCTCATTTGAGTTCCATGGTAACTAAACCAGGAAGGCAGTCCAGTGATAATTCTGCCCTCCTCATTCACTCGCCTTTCAGGAGCACCCAGCATCCTGCCCACCTCTCCACCAAGCACCACAGTTTCCTTCAAATCCCTCTCTGGTCACCTGTTTCTTCATGAGTCCCCATGTGTCACTCACAGGGCACTGTGTCACGTAGATATTCCCACCACTGCCGAAGCGTGGAGTCCCCCATCATGTGCACAATGTGGCCAGCCAGGCAGCCCAGGATGCTGTCAACAGTGGGGAAGGACTGGCCAGAGCAGGACAGGGAATGCCATACATCTTGGTGGTAGAAGCCAGAGGGCTTTGGGGCCAGAAGGCCAGGGCGGCACTTGGTCTGTGGGGATAGCACTATAGGAAGGAGAAAAGCAGAACAGAATAAAAAACAAAAAGAACAAACATTAACATCTAGAAGATGTCAGGTACTCTTCTGTGTGCTTTACATGTATTTTTTCATTACTCTTTGACAAAACCTATGACATACCATTCTTATATCTGGTGAGAGTAGGGACACTAGGACATGAAATGTTAAGGAATATGTGATCAAGATCAATGATTGGCAGTTCAAAAAATAATGAACAGAACTCCTATGTGATGCAACAATACCACCCCTGGGTATATACTAAAAGGAAGTGAAATCAGGATCTCAAAAAGATTATCCACAGTTTCACATTCATTGCAGCATTATTCACAATATCTAAGACACGGAAATAACTGAGTGTCTAGCAATGGATCAATAGTTAAAGAAAACAGGACACACATACAGAGTAATATTATCCATTCTTAAGAAAGGACATTCTGCTTTTTAGGACAACATGGATGAACTTGAAGGGCATTATACTAAGGGAGATAAGCCAGACAGTTGGGCCTGGTGGTGCACCTCTGTAAACCCAGCAACTTGGGAGGATGAGATAGGTGGCTTGCAAGTTTGAGGCCAGCCTCGGCAATTTAGCAAGACCCTAAGTAGTTTAGTAAGATCCTGTTTCAAAATTTTTAAAAAAATAATAAAAGGGTTGGGGATGTAGTTCAGTGAAAAATGCCCCTTGGCTGAATTCCCTGTGTCCCCCGACACACACAAAAACAAAGAAGCCAGGCAGAGAAAGACAAATACCATATGATCTTACCTATGTAGAACCTAAAAATGAATTTTAAAAATAGAGTAGAATGAAGGTTGCCAGGGACTTGGAGAAAGGGCAAAATGGAAGATTTGGTTCAAAATGTACAAACTTGCATTTATAAGATCAATACATTCTAATGTATAGCATGGTGACAGTAATTCATAATTATCTGTATTATATACTTGAAATTTGCTAAGAGATTAAGTGTTATGTTGTCCTTATCACACTAAAAAAATACTAAAAATAAAACAACCAGGTAAACTATGAGAGACAATGGATGGGCCAATTGACTCAATTGTGGGTGATTGCTTCTTAACATGTACCTATACCACATCATCACATTGTATGCTTTAAAAACATGCATTTCATTTGTCAGTTTTTCCTTGGTATAGCTAGGAAAATGAAAAAGCAAAAAGAAAAGGAATGAAACCCTGCCATTTGTGAAAACGTGGTTGATCTCCAGAGATGTTGTGTTAAGTGAAATAGGCCAAAGAAGGTCAAAGACCACTGGCTTCAATGACACAAGGGATCTAAACTATGAGACTCAAGAGGCAGACTGCAAAATAATGGTTGCCATGGGCGTAGGTGAAGAGAAAGCAGGAAGATGATGGAGAAAAGAGACAAAGTTTCAGTTTTACAGGATGAATAAGTCCAAGAGATCTACTCTACAACCCCTGAGTCTATAGTGAACAATACAGTATTATAGAATGAAAATTTGCTGGGAGGGAAAAATCTTATGCCAAGTGTTACATACACCATAACAGTAATAATAAACACAAGTGGCAGGAGGAAATTTTGGAAGGTAATGAGTATGTTTTTTAACATGTATAGAGTATTTAATTAAAATATGCCTGGCTTGGTGGCACACGCCTGTAATCCCAGCAGCTCTGGAGGAAGATCCCGAGGGAGGAGGATCTCAAGTTCAAAGCCAGACTTAGCAACAGCAAGGCGCTATGTAACTCAGTGAGACCCTGTCTCTAAATAAAATACAAAATAGGACTGGGGAAGTGGCTCCGTGCTTAAGTGCCCCTGAGTTCAATCCCCAAGACCAAATAAATATATAAATAAATAAAAATTTTAAAAATATATCATATTTTCAGGAGGGTATTAAAGCATATATTTTCCTTTACTATAGAACATCTCTAGATAAACAGGGCATGAAATGGCACTCAATTCCCTGCCCCATTATAGTAATCTATATAGAACAATAGATGGAAAACACATCCTCAGTGTTCTGTATATTCCAAAAATTGCAGAATAAAAATTGAGCTCCTTGGTCACAAAGTAAGATTTTAAAGTCTAATTTACTCTTCATCTTCTCTTCATCAGTCCCATCACAATCTTAAAGTATAATTGCTAGAAGTTGAATATGTTTATGGTACAGATTGTGGTGATGGTTTCATGGGGTGTGTTTGTTTATGGCCAAACGCATCTAGTTGTACACAGCATTTAGTATGTCAATCCATACTTCAATGAAGTGGTTTGAAATCAGAAAAACAGTGACTGGCAGGGATAGTATGTGAATCCAAGAAGCCTGGTGTCACAGTCCATGCTGCTAACCCCTGTACTCTACCACCCTGGAAGGGAGAGGCTAGCCTCTTGGTCAAGGAACAAAACCCATATAGGTCCATCATCACCCTCCACTCCCAGCATGACTCAGCCTCACTCACCCCGACTGATGTTTTCTGTGGTTGCTGGTCTGATCAGAATTGGAGCAACACCCTGAGGTAGCAGCTTGTCAGTCACTTTGCTGGAGAAACAGAGAGAGAGAGAGAGCTTTGTGGGAAGGTCACCTGGTGAAATCTGGAGTTGCTAAAGGGATTTGATGATTGACTTGTCATTTCCCCTCTAATTCAAAAAAGGAATGAGAACATTCCAGTATAATTAGCACATTTATAATTTGGGACCATTATCAGGAGTCTCGGGAAGGGACTTTCTGCATTTCATCTACTCATTGGACTCTTGGCTTACTAATAGTCAAGGTGAGGAAAGACAACCAAGCCAGATCACAGAGTTTTCTTTTTCTATAAATGGAAATACACAGAATGACAGGGATCACTTCCTGGCACTAAATTCTGGAAGGACAGGGAGCAGAAGAATTTTTCATTGTTCTTACATGAACACTCAGACATTGAAGTCATACCTCTCCACTCTTTGAGTTGGGTTGTGCCTACTGATTTCCAAAGTTCAAAGGAGGTGGGGGGGTTGCTTTACAGTGCAGAAACCTAACAAAAATCCCCTTGGCCAGGCAAACAAGGTTAACACCAATGGGCACAAACCACATTCATACTGTGTACCTGTGATGTCACCTGATGGAAATATAATTTACTTCCGCAATCTTCCTTCCTAAAATACACAATCCCAGTCTGATGATAAGCAAGAGACATCAGATATATTTCCATAGAGGGGAATCCCACAAGATAATTGATCAGTACTTCTCCAAAACTCAAGGTCATCAAAGACAAAGTCAGAAAGACTGTTACAACCAAGATAAGCCTGAATGTAATGTGGGAACTTGAATGGGATCTCCAATAAGAAATAAAAGACATTAGTTAAAAATCTAATGGATTGTAATGTTAATAATGCCTCGCCACAAGTTCATGAATTGAAACAGATGTACCACATTCGTGTAAGATGTGAATCAGAAGAGATACTATGCAGGAAATGAAACACTGGAACTTCACGCTATCTTCTCAGTTTCTCTGTTAATCTAAAACTGTTCTAAAAAATAATGTTTGTGAATGTAAAAGCTGGATCTGTAGTTGTTTACCTAGTATGAAAATATTTTTCTACAAAACTCTCATACCTCAGGGCTGGGGAGGTAGCTCAATGGGTAGAGTGCCTGCCTCTCATGCACAAGTCACTGGGTTCAATCCCCAGCACCACAAAAAAAGAAAAAAAAACACCTCATACCTCAATGTTCACAGCAGTCTTTTTATAATGGCCCAAACTGGAAATGACTCAGATGTTGATTGACAGGTGAATGGGCGAACAAATAGTGCTACCTCCATAAGACACAAGACTTTCAGCAATAGGAAGGAAAATATACTGATATACAACCGCAGAGATGAGTCTCAGAAACATTTCACAGACCCAAAGGCAGATACAAGACTGTATACTGTGTGATTCTGGTTTTATGCAATTCTACAAAAGGCAAAACCCATATTTACTGTCAGAAGTCTATTTGGTTGCCTGGGACTGGAGGTTAGTACAGGAAAGAAATTGACAGTGAAGGGGTGCAAGAGAACGTTAGGGGCAAATATTCTCTAGCTTGACTGTCTTGGCAATCACAAAACACATTGACTTGCACATTAGAAACATGGTTATTTCATTGCATGTAAATGAAACTTCACTAAATTTGATTTTTTTAATGTTTAAACGAAAAGTTAAAACAGCTCCAGTCTTCCATTATTTGTTTTTTTTTTTTTTTTGTTGTTGTTGTTTTCTTTTCTTTTTAGTACCAAGAACTGAACCCAGGGGTGCTTAACCACTGAGCCACATCCCCAGCCCTTTTTTATTTTTATTTTTATTTTTATTTTTTGTTTTGAGACAGAGTCTTGCTGAGTTGCTCAGTGCCTCACTAAGTTGCTGAGGATGGCTTTAAACTTTGGATCTTCCAGCCTCAGCCTCCCAAGATAATGGTATCACAGTTGTGCACCACCACACCCATCCCATTATTACCTCCTTCTGTAGCTATAACTCCGTCAGGCTCCTTTACCCTCTTCTATGCATCATTAAAAAATGTCTTTATTGTGTACGTAATATATAGATCTATTAGATATTAACATTTTGCCAGACATGAATCCAATCTTTCTTTAAAAAGAAATTGATCAATAACTAAAATGTTAAAATACTAATGCTAAATGCAGGAGAGGACACAGAGAGACTGGGTCTCTTAAACATGGCTGGTGGGAATATAAAATGGTATAGCCACTTTGGCAAATAGTTTGGCAGTTTCTTTTTCTTTCTTTCTTTCTTTCTTTCTTTCTTTCTTTCTTTCTTTCTTTCTTTATTTATTTATTTTTTATTGGTTGTTCACAACATTACAAAGCTCTTGACATCATATTTCATACATTAGATTGAAGTGGGTTATGAACCCCCAATTTTACCCCAAATGCAGATTGCAGAATCACGTCGGTTACACATCCACAATTTTACATAATGCCCTATTAGTAATTGTTGTATTCTGCTACCTTTCCTATCCCCTACTATCCCCCCTCCCCTCCCCTCCCATCTTCTCTCTCTACCCCATCTACTGTAATTCATTTCTCTCCTTGTTTATTTTCCCATTCCCCTCACAACCTCTTATATGTAATTTTGTATATAGCAATGAGGGTCTCCCTTCATTTCCATGCAATTTCCCTTATCTCTCCCTTTCCCTCCCATCTCATGTCTCTGTTTAATGTTAATCTTTTCTTCCTGCTCTTCCTCCCTGCTCTGTTCATAGTTGCTCTCATTATATCAAAGAAGACACTTGGTATTTGTTTTTTAGGGATTGGCTAGCTTCACTAAGCATAATCTGCTCTAGTAGTTTGGCAGTTTCTTGTAAAACTAAACATCTACCAATTGCACAACCAGGAAACTGCACTCAGGCATTTTGTTCCACAGATATGACAAAAGAATCTTTTTTTAAACAAAAGAACCTGTATATAAATATTCATAGAAGCTTTATTATGATAGTTAAAATCTGGAAACGCCCCAGTGTCCTTCAATGGGCAAATGGCTCAACAAACGTACACAGTGTCAAGAAAAAGGAGTGAATTATCAATAGATGCAACAGCATGGATGGGTCTAGAGAACTTTGTGATTGTGGAAAAAAATCTCAAATGACTGCATTACTGTCTGATTCCACTTATAGAACCATCTAGAAATGACAAAACTGTAGAGATAGAGAACAGAAAAGAGTTACCAGGTGATAAGAACAGGCACTGGGGAGTGGGAGAGCCTAGAAGGGAGAGCAGAGGGGTTTCCTTTTGGAGAACATTTCTGAATCTTGATTGTAATGGTGGTTACACCAATCTATACGTAAGGTGAATTTGTAGAGAAACACACACACACACACACACACACACACACACACACACACACACACCCCTACATGGACCAGTCAAAGGAAACTGAATGATTTTGTGGTCTGGTTAACAGAATTGTATCAAAGCTTATTTTCTGTTTTGATTTTGTTCTTCATATATTAAATGTTGCCATTGGGGGAAATTGGGCCAGAGGGGCAGATGATTCAATGTATTCTTTTTGCAACTTCTTGTGGGTCTATAGTTATTCACAATCAATGGTTAAAAATGAATAGATTAATCATTACAGGTTCCTCAAGCACACCCTCCATGCTCCTGCCCTCTTTCATACTGTTCCTCAAAAAGATGAAGTCACTATTATGAATTCAGTATTTATATTCTCATCCATATTTGATACAGTTGATACATGTTTATGAATTCAAAATACTAATTGGAATTGTTTGCAAGTTTTAAAACTTTAGCTATAATATGTATATATCATTACTCATTATGTTTTCAAGATTTAGTAACGGTGTAACTAATGGTATTAACACACCTACCAGTGGATATGAGATTTTCTACCACTACCCATCCTCAACACTCTTTGTTTTTCCAGATTAAAAGGTTTTGTCCATATAAAAATTAAAGACATTATATTTGGGAGTCAAGTGTGGTGGTGCATGCCTGTAATCCCAGCAACTTGAGAGGCTGGGGCAGGAAGATTGCAAGTTCAACACCAGCATCAGCAACTTAGTGTGGCCCTAAGCAACTTAGCAAGAACCTGACTCAAAATTTTAAAAAATTAAAAGGAACCCCCCCCAAAAAACATATTATATCTTGATTTCATTGTAAATTTCCCTCATTGATTATGAGGATGAGTATATGTTTTTTATTCACTATTCAAATCTTTCTTCTGTGATTTCTTATTTATATTTTTTCCTTATTGCTCTATTGGGCTATATAACATTTCTTATTGCTTTGTAATATTTCTTTACTTACTCCTAGTACTAATGTTATTATATCAATTAAATGTGTTATAGATATCATCTCCCAGATTTTAGTTTGACTTAATTAAGTTACTTTTTGTAAGGGAGAAGTATTTGATTTCTATGTAGCCCAATTTAACTATATTTTTCTTTGTGACCCCATAATAGTATTTTCCTGATCCCAAATCAATTTACCAATAACATAAAACAAACCCAGAGACAAATATCCAGAATAGCATTGCCTTGAAATTTATGAAGTGAAAACTGTTGTGTTATAAAGACATATCATTGGGGCTGAGGTATAGCTCAGTGATAGAGCACATGCCTAGCATGCAAGAGGCCCTGGGTTCAATCTCCAACACCACAAAGAGAGAGAGGAAGCTGATCATAACCTATAAATCTATAAACACAATATAATACATTTATGTCTGAAGCTATTAGATTAAGCAGACACAAAATATTAGTGAAGATATAAAAGTTGAGAATTTAAAACTTAACAAGTTAGATTAAATAGGGTCAGAATTCTTTCTGGAAAAATACAGAATGTAAATTACTTTCAGTGAAATGTGGCATCCAAAGAAAAAGCAGGAGTCACTGTGATTAAAGACGTGTGCAGATATTTAGTAGATTTTTAATTTTAGGGGGTATTTTTAATTTTAGGGGTATTTCAACCCTAAACTCTCAAAATACAAAAAATTTAAAAGTTAATAATTTACAAATCATTTACAAATTACCCAAAAACTTTAAAAGTAATTTGTAAATAACTCATGAATTAAAGAGGTAACAACTGTAGAAATTATAAAATATGTAAAACACAATAAAAATGAAGCCTCCATATGTAAAACTTTGGAGAATACAGCTAAAGCTGTACTCAGAGGGAAATTCATATCCCTGATCATTTTTACACAATAAAAGGAAGACTGAAATAGATGGTGTTAAGTGTTCTGAATCATGAAACTACAAAAAAGGAAATAAACTCTATAAGAAATTGAAGAAACCAATGTCAAAGATGCCACCCAAACTCATGAAAAAGAATGGCACACCTAGGTATTCACAACATATTTTGCTGAAAATAATTTAAAAATCTACTAAATATCTGCAGTAATGAACTCTTGGGTTGAAACAGAAATGAAAGCAAGAGCCTAGATAAATAAATGAAGCACTTCAGCTACTTTTGCCCTGAGATAAGTTGTGTTGTATTTAATGCTTTGCCTCTTATCTAGAGAAGTCCTCATAGAACTTCAAATCTAAGATCAATCAAAATCCTCTCTGAAGATACAGCCTGACCATGTACTATATGTCTGTCTAGCAATGTCTGTCACTTGGTAGTTGCCCAAGGAGCTCATGTTGGAATTGAGTAGAAATAATTGCTGAGGGGTGCAAGCGGTAGAAGTGGTGGAGGGCCACTGGATCACAGGAGTGAGTTTGGGAAGGAAAGATGACACTTAGGGTTGGGATCCATATCCCAGATTCTGGGTTTCTTACCCTGCCAGCAGGGCGTCATCACGTGGTGTGGTCACCTTCAGGTAACTCCCGCCTGAGTGAGCAACCAAAGAGTTGCAGGGCAGAGTAGGGGGTTGAGCACAGAACCAGAGCTCACCAGAAACCACATCCCTGTACTGGCAGGTATGCCCTTTGGCTCCAGTTGAGTGAGGGTCAACATTGCAAATCACAGTCTCTTTAACACCAGAACTGCCCTGGAAATACCCCTTAAAATTAACAGTGGCCCTCTTCTCTTCCCAGATTCTGCGCAGAACCCCAACAGCCTCACTGGAGTGGATCAGCCGCACTTGCACCTGGGCCCTCCCAGCCCAGAGCAGAGGGAAGGACAATAGGTATGTGCCATTCTCCAGATCCTGGACATCCCCGGGGACCCCTGCTCTCAATTCTGGACCCAGCAATCTTGC
The DNA here is from genome assembly GCF_964194105.1 of Spermophilus citellus. Taxonomy (NCBI): domain Eukaryota; kingdom Metazoa; phylum Chordata; class Mammalia; order Rodentia; family Sciuridae; genus Spermophilus; species Spermophilus citellus. The sequence goes on along the minus strand of NC_138187.1, from coordinate 30,561,890 downwards.
CTGAAACAGATCCCCACCATGGGTCTTGGGCCTGCCTTGGTGGTCCCTGGCCACAAGGACAACCTCCAGGTAGCCTCCCAGGGCATAGGTGTCCTGAGCAGGACCCCTCAGGTGGTAGGTGGAGGTCTTGGGGCTGGTGGAGGCTAAAAAGTTCCCCCCATCTCCTGGAGTCAGAGGCCAGTATAGAAGGTGAGTCAGGTTGGAGAGCTCCTGGGGGAGACAGTCCAAGAGGGAGGGTGATTCCACAGAGTTGGAGACATATTTAGAGACAGGCCGGGGTCCTGGAGCCCGATAGATGACGTTGTCAGTCCAGGACATCTTGAAATAGAACACCTGTGGAGAGAGAAAGAGGAATCTGTTGGTGGTTTCTACTTCTCTCATTTTCTTCCTGGAAGGAGATTTACATTCACCAAAGCTCAGTCCCCTCTGCCAGGTAGGACTCAGGGCGTCTCCCTACCTGCATCATACTGTCTGACTCTCATAAGCCTGGCATCCAAGTCACCACCATCTTTATTCAAAAGAAGCATCTTATGTTGCAAAAGTGAAGTTAGTTCAACTGTCTCCTTCCCTTAGCCTTCTTATTCCATCCACTGCCAACTCTCTCCCCATATCCACCTGCTCTCTGAGTTATGAGCCAGCCTGGACCCAACCCTCAGATCTCTGATTTCCTCACTCTTCATAAACCCTGCTTCCTCCCCAGAGCCTGGTATTCTCAGTGACCTTCCTCTCCTTTCCCCTCTTTCCCACCTCCAACCTACATTTCTAGTTGAAAGTCAAGGTGGGCAAACCCTTTACTCAATTTTCTTGAGGATTATGGAAGAACAAGGTGAGACCATCCCCTCAGTGAACTCCCTCTCCAATTGGGCTCAGCTGAAGAGACTGACCCTCAGAAACCACTGGAAAGGCAGGAAATTCTAGAAAGGCACAGGTCAGGTATGGGCTGGCAAAATAAGAGAGATACTGCAGATTATTTCCAAGTGAGGCACAGTGTTTGCTATGAAAAGGAGTCTCCTCCAGGGTCCCAGATCTCACTGGCATTACAAGTCACAAATACATTCCAGAGAAGTGCAAGTTCCAAATGGGAAGAGCCATGGAGAGAGGCCATGTTTTACACCATAGGGCTGGTGGTGGAGGAAGGGAATTGAGGTACCTGTGTATCAGATATTCACCCACCAATATCCATCAATATCCCTTCCGTTTCAGCAAGGGGATCTCAGTAAAAAGGCAATTTACCAACACATCTCAATTCCAATCTGTGGTAAAGACTGTTAATGTGAAGTTATCCTGGAATTAGGAGTACGAGCTCAGAGCAATTATCTTGGGAGGCTAATCGTGCAGCTATGTGTTATGAGGCACAGGGTAAGGAACTTGCTGTTCTCCTTCCCATTGTCTCCTAACCTGGGCATTTATTTATAGATGTGCCTCATGTTAAATCGTACTGCATTGTCTCAAGATCCAACAAGATGAGTTGCAGGCACGGTGGCACAGACTGGTAATCCCAGTGACTCAGCAGACTGAAGCAGAGGGATCACAAATTCAAGGCCAGTCTGGAAAGTTAGTGAGACCCTGTCTCAAAATATAAAATAAAAAAGGCCAGAGCACCCTTGGGTTCAATCCCCAGTACCATTAAAAAAAAAAAAAGTCTTGGCTATTCCTGTTTCTGGGAATATCCATTCACCATGAATTTGTTAGATTTCATGTCAAAGGAGATTTAAAGTTGCTCATCAGGTGATTTGAGAGTGCAAATTTATCTGGGTTTACCTGAGTGGGTCTAGTATAAATATAAGGGCCCTTATAAGTGAAAAATGGAGGTAGAAGGAAGAGACCCAGACAGAAAGAGAGAGACAGAGACAGAGAGAGAAGTCTGAGAAAGACATTTTTAAAGGACAGTAAACTCAAAAACTTATTCTACCAAATATTAAGACTTGCTATTTATCAGTGAAATTAAAAGTTTCATAAAAAAGTCTTACCATAAAGCATTAATAATTAATAAGTGGTACATGAATAGACAAACAGAATAAGAGAATAGAGTATTTACAAATAGTCACTCTAAGTAGATAAAAGAACAAAAATGAAAGACAAAAACCTATGAATATTTTTAGGTGACAAATAGGAGACTGAAGGGTTATGGAAAATAATATGTATACAAGACAGCTCCTCAGAAAAAATGAAGGGACAGTGTGACTCGGGAGGAGGGAGGGGAAATTAGCCAAACCTTAAACCTCTCCCAGAACATCCTTTCTGTTAGCAATGGGCCAACAGAAAGGAAAAAAGCAAACTTTCATCCCTTCCCAGATTCACCCCAGCATCTCCACCAAAAGCAAATATTTGCCCCTTGCCAACTCCAATGGGTCCTCAAGGAAGGAGGCAAATGCTGAATTCTGGGCCCTGGACTTTAACCCTTCCCCACTGCAGATGAGTCCTGGAGGGAGAAAAACAAATAGTAAAGCACTAGGTGGAAAATGGGTCCAGAGGAAGGAAGATAAGCAGTGAACACCAAGCTTTTCCAAATGACAGGGAGTTTCAAAGGATTTACAACTGCCTTCCTCAGTTAAAATTTCAACCCGCACAATGAGGTCTCTCACTGTCCAAACTGCACATCCGCATCTCCAATGATTAATTCACCCTCATTGTAAACTATAAAACCCAGACTCCTTCTGTAACCCTGGGGCTATTTTCTGTACCCAGAAAATGAGTCATCCTATGCCTGATGGATTGACTTTGCTGCAGAATAAAAGAAAGCTTGCCAGGCTGGGGATGTGGCTCAAGTGGTAGTGTGCTCACCTGGCATGCATGCGGCCTGGGTTCGATCCTCAGCACCACATACAAACAAAGGTGTTGTGTCTGCCGAAAACTAAAAAATAAATATTAAAAAATTCTCTCTCTCTTTAAAAAAAAAAAAAAGGAAAGCTTGCTGATCTGAGGTTTGCTTCCCATCTCCCATCTCTGTCATTTGGTCACATGCACTTACAGAGACTACGTTCACATGTTTTAGGTGAAGAAAACTAAACATAATACAAAAGAGCACTAACCACCACAGAACATTTTGATAACTGACAATGTTATTAAATGGTTTATTAAAGATACTATTACAAATGAAAGAAATAAATCACTGTAAGGAAGAAGATATTTGCAACATACAGCTAACAAAGCACTAAGAACCAGCATATATAAAGAAATTCTATGATTTAGAAACAAAACAGACAACTTGACAGAAAAACAAGCAAAAGCTTGAACTGATCCTTTGCAAAAGACAACATCCAGAAATTCTAAATAATTAGGTAATTGTAAATGAAAACCACAATGAGACGTTATCACATACCCACAAAGTTAGCCTAAATGTGACCGCACATGATATTAATAGATGGAGGTCCCTGGGAATGCTCAGAGATTGCTTATAGAGTAAAAATTGGTGCAACCAACTGGAACTGCAGACCATAAAAAGATAGGAACTCCCTGATTCATTTTATGTTACCACCTGCTCTTGATATCAACAGCAACCCTATCTCATGTTCATTTACAGATATGAAAATTCTAAATAAAATACAGCAGTAATCATAACCCACTTGATTCTAATATTTGAAATATGATATGTCAAGAGCTTTGTAATGTTGTGAACAACCAATAAAAAAAATACAGCAGTAAAACAAATGGATAACATAGTTTATTCCAGTAGCTTTTATTTCAGAAACACAAAGGTGGTTCAATATCAGGAAATCTATCAATGCAATGTACTATATCAAAATCTAAAGATGAAAAAAGAAATAGCCCATGTGAATTTACAAATAGATGCTGAAATGGCCTCTCATTTGTCAGCATCCATTCATAGTTAAAACTCCAAGTAAAACAGAAGAAGAAATAAACTACTTAAATGTAATAAAAGGTACTTTCCTCTGTGGCCCATCCCTTCAGAGTCATACCAACATTTTCTGGAATGTGAATAGTCTGGTTGCTGAGAATAGTCTTCATTCTCACAGCAGACGTGGTGGCAAAGAACAATATAATATATGTAGAAAAACCTAAAGACTCCACCAAAAAATTGTTAGATTTGAAACTCACTCAGTAAAGTCACAAGACACACAAAATTATTATAGAAAAATCAACACCATTTTTAAGCACCAACAATAAACTTGCCGATAAAGAAATCAGAAAAGTGATCACATTTATAATTGTCACAAAAAATAATAAAATTTCTAGAAATAAATTTAACTAAGAAAGTGAATGACCATACAATTCAAATTATAAGACAATGATAAAAGAAACTGAGGAAGATACCACAATGAATAAATAAGAATGCAAAGACATCCCAAGTTCATGGATTGGAAGAATTAATGTTGTAAACATGTTTAGACTGCTCAAATCGATTTACAGATGCAATATAATCCCCATGAGAATACCAATGGCTCTTCACAGAAATTGAAAAAAAGTCTGAAAACTAATGTGGAATTGTAAAAGACCCCAAACACCAAAGTAATTTTGAGCAAAGAGAATGAAGCCAGAGACCTCACAATATCTGACCTCAAAGCATATTACAATGTTGAAGTAACCAGTGAAGCATGATATGGGCATAAAAGCTGACACATGGAGAACCCAGAAATCGACCCACTCACCTACAGCCAACTGATCTTTGGCAAAGGTGCCAGAAACATACATTGAAGAAAGAACAGTCTCTATAAACAGTACTGGGAAAACTGGATTTCCAAATGCAGAAGAATAAAACTGGATCCTCTCTCTCGCCATATATAAAAAAACAAAACAACAACAACAACAACAACAAAAAAAAACCATCAAAATGGATCAAAGTCCTACATGGAAGACCAGAAACTATAAAACTACTAAAAGAAAACATAACAGAAATAAATTAAGATATTGAGATAGGCAGAGATTTTTGTGTGTGTGTGGTGGTGCGGGGGGAAGATCCCCAAGTAAGGCAACCAAAGCAGGAAATAGACAAATGGAATTATATTAAATCAAGAAACCTCTGCACAACACAGGAAACAATCAACAGAGGGAAGAGACAATCTGGAGAATGAGAGAAGATATGAGCAAACTATTACTAACATTGAGAATATACAAGGAACAACAAGAAAAAATCTTTTTAAAAATTGAGCAAATTGGCCAGGCATGGTGGTGCATGCCTGTAATCCCAGCGATTTGGGTGATTGAGATAGGAGAATCGCAAATTCAAAGCCAGCCTCAGCAACTGTGAAGCACTAAGCAACTCAGTGAGACTCTATCTCTAAATAAAATACAAAATAGGGCTGGGATGTGTCTTAGTGGTTGAGTACCCCTGCGTTCAATCCCCAGTACCAAAAAAAAAAAAAAAAAAAAAGCAAATTGCTGGGCGTGGTGGCGCACACCTGTAATCCCAGCAGCTCAGGAGGCTGAGACAGGAGGATTGCAAGTTTATAGTCAGCCTCACAACTTGGTAAGGTCCTAAGAAATTTAGTGAGATCCATTCTCAAAATAAAAAATAAAAAGGGCCGGGGATGTGACTCAGTGGTTAAGTGCTCCTGATTCAATCCCAGTACCCCATCCCCCGATAAAGAGCTAATGATCTCAATAGACATTTCTCAAAAGAAGGTACACATAAACAAGTACATAGTGTGATTACTTTTCTAAAAAATTCAAAGTCAGGCAAAATTTAAATATATTGTCTTAAGTCAAGGTATTGGCTACCTTGGAAAGAAGTGAGGGTGGGAGTAACAGGGAGCAGGGCATGAGAGAAGGCTTCTGAGGGTGATGGAAATTTCCATTTCTCAACTTGGATGGAGATCACACAGGTGTGCTATCTTTGACTTTTATTGAGAATTTAAAATTTTATGCATATTTTTATCTGTGTTGTAGCTTAACTATTTTACAAGGTAGAAAGTTCTGGCTGAGACCCAAAGAAGTCTCACTCACCCTCTCACATGAACAAGGTTACTCTGGAAATGAAATAGACACCTTCTTCAGAACTATTATTAAGGTGCTAGGATTTTTCTATTTAACTCTTTCATTGGTTTTATGATGAAGACTGACTTGTCAAGCCATACTGAAGATCATCCACTTTCTAAGAAAAGTCAGAAATCTCTATTTCCATGCAAAATATCCTACTGTTTATTGAGTGCCACAGCATGAGTTTAGAGTTCATCCAAAGCTCAGTGTTAACTGATGGACAGACAGGGAAATGGAAGGTTTCATGGCTTCTGGCCTTTCCCAGGTTTCTCAGCAATAAAATGTCACTCCATTCAATTGCTCACTTGCTTTTTCTCTAGTCAGGAATTTTTTTTTAATCCCTGCTTCTTTCTCTCTGATAAAAAGCAGAACTGAACACCATAGACTTCTATCTCTTTCTTTTACACTGAGGCAGAAAGAAAAATAAAAAACTTTTGGAAGGTGAGAAAACTATGAACACCATGAATTGCTTTTCTTTTCTCTCCATTGGGATTTCCCCATAATAACTTCTTACACCTGAGAGGAAACCCAGAAAAAAACCTTCTGGCTGCTCTCGGTTTCAGTTGATTTTTTTTTTCCTTTTCCTTTTATTTTTTGGTACCAGGGATTGAACCTAGAGGCGCTTACCCATTGAGCAACACCTCCAGCACTTTTAATTTATTTATTATTTTAATTTTGACACAGGGTTTTGCCAGGTTGCTTAGGGCCTCACTAAGTTGCTGAGGCTGTCCTTAAAATTGTGATCCTCCTGGGCTAGCGTTGTGGCTCAGCGGTAGAGTGCTTGCCTAGCACGTGCGAGGCCCTGGGTTCGATCCTCAGCACCACGTAAAAATAAATGAATAAAATAAAGGTATTATGTTCAACTGCAACTAAAAAAATGAATATTTTTTTTAAAAATTGTGATCCCCCTGCCTCAGTTTAGTTGACTTTTAAAATGACTAATTTTGGAGATCACACAGTTGAATGATGTGTGATGATTCTTTTTCTACTTGATGTCCATGCTACCTCAGATTGAATCCACCTAATAAGTTAAAACTGTTCTCTGGCAAAAATATAATCGCCTCTTGCTCTTCTCCCCTGTTCTGTATCTTAAGGATTAATTGCAAGGTAGCTACCTATTCCTGGAAAAAGAGACTTGCTGATAGTATTTTTTCTGGGTCTCTAAAAGACCCAGAGTATTCGGGTGACCTTCAGATAGCAGTGCCATGTATGTCAGAAAAGCAGACGACCTAGAAATTTATGACCACCTCTGGTGTCCCACCCATCTCTCTGAGACTACAATTATACCTCCTCCAAATCCCTATGTAAGCATTGTGCTTGTGTCCCTTGAGCAAGATGGCTCTTAAGGACCAGAGTCCTTAAGACTGGTTAAGTCTGGTTAAGACTCTGTTTTCCAACTTGCTGACTTGTTGCCAGTAAGGCCCTTCCCTGTCACTCTGTTTCTTGAGTTATTGGCTTCTTTGAAGGGCAGTGGAACCAGCCTTCATTTTTAATTTTTTTTTTTAGTTGTAGATGAACACGATAGCCTTATTTATTCATTTTTATGTGGTGCTGAAAATCAAACCCAGTGCCTCACAAATGCAACGCAAGTGCTCTACCACTGAGCTACAACCCCAGCCCTGGAACGAGCTTTTTGACATTACATTCTGAATTTGTTTTAGATTCCCTAGTGGCGCTCAGGATCCAATCTGCTCACCTTCTTCCTTAAACTAATTTTCCACCCTACATTTACTCTTTCTAGAATCCCACGAGATCGAGGTCAAAACTTTGAGCTCTTCCCTCTCTCTTACAATCCAAACTGGAGTTTGCATAGGGAAAGAAGAAATGAGCCAGCAATGAGAGGAATCAGAGGCGAAGGAAGTACTCACGCAAACCAGAAAGAGCAACCCCGCAATCAGAATCTTGTAGCTCTTGAATTGCTCCATGAATGGATTCACTCAGCCTACGCTCTTGAGTGCGAATGAGGCTTCAGTTGGAGAATAAAGAAGCACAGACTTAGACACTCCTATCACAAGGGAGTGAGTGTACTGTGGCGACTTTCCAATTTCCTTAAACACTGTTACCTGGCATTACCTACGTGTTCTACCAAGTATCTATTCTAGCACTTGTGTCTCTCCGAGGTTTTCAAAATCCACACTGGTTTTCTGCCAGAATCCTAGAGTCTCACTTCGGACTTTTGTAAGAAAAAGTTCCATTCCAGGGTATCAAAGACCACTCACCATGTCCCTGGGCTAAGCCTCATTTATACATCTGAAAAATTGCTGCTTTCACAAGTACTTTAGACTCAGGTATAGGTGATAATTCACTATGTACAAAAGCCATCAGGGAGAGAATTTACAGTTCATTGTTTGCTTGAAAGTTTTCTTAGAATGTATTTTCTGTTTGTTGTAATTGCTTTATTGATATATTGTTCCTACAATGGGAGGACTTTAGCAAGACAGATGCCCAGTGTTGGGAGAGGGCATCTATCTGAGAGTCCATTTGGATTATCCCAGTGTCAGAATGTCAGCTTGAGATGTCAGCTTGGAGTGGGCTGTGAGAATTGAGCAGGAGAAACTGCTAAAGTCTGAGGGCAGAGATCTAGAGGTTGGTCACTATGGAGACTTTTCTGGGCAAAGCTCATGGGGAGTAACCAGGTGATAGGGTCAGGGTGCCCACCATGTCCCAATCTCAGTGTTCTTTCTTTTATGGGCCTTGAGTGAGGGGGTTGCTTCATTCAGTGATCTGATGTGATCTGGTGGGTTTTCCCCAAACGAGTTTGATATGCCCATGCATCCTCGTACTTCTGATTAGTTTATAAGTCCATAGGAGCTCATGTTTATTATCGTGATTGACTTATCCTTTTGTGCCTTATGGTTGTGCCAAACAGATGGGGCTGTTTACTGTACAAACAGGGTGTAGGGTCATTCCAACTCTGCACTTCACTCAAAATGGAGAAGGTCAAGGCAAACTCAGGCTCAAGCACAGCCTAAAAACTGCATATCATGGGAAGGGCACAGCCTGCTCTCCACAGTGTCATTAAAAACCTTATTTATTACAAATTTTCAATGTTTCCAAGCAAACAACTTTAATATAGCCTTTCCCTAATGTCTCAGCAATTACTCATGTTTGTTTTGCATGTTTTTTTCTTTCAGTCTTCATAGTCCAAATTGAGAGGACCACAAAGCACTAATGTTTTTCTGTGAAATATTGAAGACTGCTTCTATTGTTGGCATTTTGTTTCCATACTCTTTTCATTTCAAATAATCACTTTAAATTTTAAATTAAAATAATTTACATTTTCAGTTTATTTATTTAAATTATTTTATTTCAAATAATTATTTTCTGCATCAAATTAAAATAAGTTAAAATTAATAATTTAGTTAGTTCATGCATTAAAATTACTTATTTAAATCCAAATAATTTAAAACCTAATATTTAAATTTTAAATCCCAGATGATTTGAAGACTTTTTAAAAAAACCAATAAATAAACAAATAAACACCCCAAAAAACAATAAATAAACAAATAAACACCCGCTAAGACATTAGAGGAAGGCTACACTGAAGATGTTTGTATAAATAAATCCCACTGACCTTTTGATAACTTCCTTCCTCCGTGAGCCTGCACATCTCACGAATATACACTGTAAGCTCTTCAGGTCCATTGGCGTCATAAAATGACTTTCACTAGATGAGGAATTGTGATTCAAATTTCAATATGAACTTTGGTTCTTATTTCTTGAGAACAACTCCATCATCATTCTTTTATCATTAATTGAGTGTTTCAGAAAAATCTGTTTTTTCTTCCTTTTAAGTTTTGATTATGGAAATCTTCCAACATGCAAACATAGAGGCACTGGTATAACAAACCTGTTGTACCCACCACTGAACTTCAACAATCACCAATACGTGGCCAATCTTCTTTCATTTCTACCCCCCTTCTACAATGTGACCCCCAGTTATTCTGTAGTAAATCCCAGACATCATATACATATAGGTTTTTTAAAATATGTTTTTGATTGTAGATGTACACAATACCTTTATTTTGTTTATTTATTTTTATGTGGTGCTGAGGATCAAACCCAGTGCCTCACATGTGCTAGGCCAATGTCTACCGCTGAGCCACAACTCCAGCCCTTCATATAGTTTTATCTTTAAATACTTTGATATATAGCCTTTAAAAAAGTAATTCTTGATTGATAAACATTTACACTTGAATTACAAATGTCAGTAGAAAAGTAAATTTTAAATACTTTTCTATTTTACAAAGATTTGATAACTTTGACTGAGGCAGTTACTACAAAACATGAAGCTGGTTTTGGTCACAACCAGTGTATATCTGCTCAAAAAGATTGCAAGTTCACAAAACTTTCTGCATGTGAGTCCCTGACAGCATTTTAAGAAGTAGTTGGTAATGACTAGTGAATACATGGCAAGGTCACAGGTTTACTTTTCGATACTCTTAAAGTTTTTTTCTTTTTTCTTTTGGTACTAGAGATTGAACCCAAGAGCTTAACCACTGAACGACATCCCCAGCCCTTTTTTATATTTTGGTTTAGAGACAGGGTCTTCCTGAGTTGCTTAGAGCCTTGCTAAGTTGCTGAAGCTGGCTTTGAACCTGAGATCCTCCTGCCTCAGACTCCCAAGCCACTGTGATTACAGGTATGCCCACTGCGCCCACCTAAAGTTTTCTTTAAATGGCAAATGAGTAAGTAACTTGCAGCATATAACCTGTAGAGAAACATCAGTACACAGATCTTGCAAATAAGCAAATGGAAAGGAAAGGAGCTAATGGAGAGTGGGTGGCGGGTAATTGGGGAAATGCATTGAGAAAGAAGGATTCTTGGCACTAACTCTCATTAAAGGGACCTCAGGGTTCACCAAAGTCAAGGTCAAGTGAAGAATTATAGCTATTGGTGCCTCCATACATTTTGGAAGAGAGGTTTTTTAGTAATGCAGTGCACCAAGGTAAATTCTGACTGACCACTGACCCCAATACCCACATTAACATGGGTTTGACTTGTAGATGAGACCCCTCCCCAATAAAATGGCCATCATGACAGTTTTGGAGAGGAACAATTAGGGACAAAAACTGTACCACCAGAGATGAAGAAGGAGTTGAACACCTGCTTGGCAAAAAAAAAAAAAAAAAAAAAAGTTCAGTTCTCAATATAAACATCAAACAGTAATAAATTTAGAAGTGGCATTGTGTCCTTTGCTTAAAAAGAGTGCAAGTTCAGTGGTGGGTACACAGAGACAACCCACTGTCTCTAGAGTGCTCGCTGCTTGAGCCTCACTTTTCTTGCACTTGTAATAAAGTTCTCTTGCATAGCTTTGGGTGTCTGAAGTTCCATCTTCTTTTGTGGGAACACAAGAACCCAGGTTTGGAGCTTCAGCTGCCCACTCTCCCTGACAACACCAGGGCTTCACATTTCAGGAAATGGTTGGCCTGCACTGCAGTGTCCCAAGACCTTAGTACAAACCAGAGCCGTCAGAAAGGGCATGGGAATCAAAAGTCAACATACCGTTTAAAAACATAAGAGATGCAAGGAGATAAAGTTAGTCACATGAACTCTTTCTCACTAGTTTAAACATTTCATGAGAATTAGTAACTTGATATAAAAAATAATAACAGAGAGAGAGAGAGAGAGAGAGAGAGAGAGAGAGAGAGAGCGCTTTCTCATATAATAATCATTTTGCTTTTCTATATGAACTTAAGTTTCCACAAAGTGCCTTTACCCCAGATCCTATTAAAGAATCAAGAGATAAGGTTTTAGGGTTGGGGGCTGCCTCCCCTCATTAAAAGGGTGGTGGAGTGGGAGCACATCTGGGGTAGTGGTGGTTGCATCTGTCTCTTAAGAAAGTCAGTTGTTGGCAAAAACTCTCAAACTATATGAAGTAAAATGTTCATCAGAGGTGGGGCATGGTGGTGCATAATCCCAGTGGCTCAAAAAAAAAAAAAAAAAAAAACCTTGTCAATTTAGCAAGCCTCTAAGCAATTTAGCAAATCCCTGTCTTTAAAAAAAATGTTTTGAACAACCAATAAAAAAAAAATGTAGGGGGCTAGGGGTGTAGCACAGTAGTTAAGCTCTCGTGGGTTCAATCCCTGGTACCCAAACCAAACAAACTACACAAGGTAAAATTTTCAACATAAAATGCCAACATTTTGGCTGGGTTCTATGGCACAGGTCTTAGTCCCAGCGGCTCTGAAGGCTGAGGCAGGAGGACAGAGTCAAAGCCAACCTCAGCAACTTTAGCAAGGGATTAAGCAACTCAGTGAGACCTTGTATTTTAAAAAATACAAAAAAGGCTGGGGATGTGGCTCAGTGGTTAAGCACCCCTGGGTTCAATCCCCAGTGCCAAAAAAAAAAAAAAAAAAAAAAAAAAGCCAACATTCTTCCATCTGAGCAACCACCTGCAAATAAATATTTGAGACAAGGAAAAGAGAAATAAAAAGGGAGAAAGAAAGAGAGGAAACTAAAGTAGAACACTTTCTACTTTAGCTTTCAAATAGTTTTTCTCTGAAAGCATTTCAAGATGCACAACTCAGTCTATACAAATAGATATATATTTACAAGAGAATGCTTCACACACTGGGATGGCTGAAACATTCAGTAATTTGAAGATACAATTTATATTTGAAGTTTTTGAAGAGTAGATAATCAAAATATATCAAACAAGAAACAGATGAAAATGTCTAAATTTTTGTGTCTCAGCTCTAAAAAAAAAAAAAAACCTAACATTATAATCATGGATCAATATGTTCAAAAAAATTAGTATTCTAGGAAAGAAGCCCAATAAATACTGGCCCACATGTTAAGTTTGTGATATATCTAAAAGAATGTGTTAGGCAAGAATTGGAAGCATTCTTCAATAGAGATGTTCAAAATCATTTTTTTGGTGGGGGGAACCGGAGTTTGAACTCAGGGATTCTCAACCACTGATCCACATCCCCAGACCTATTTTGTATTTTATTTAGAGACAGGGTTTCACTGAGTTGCTTAGTGCCTCATGGAGGCTGAAGCTGGCTTTGAACTTGCGATCCTCCCGTCTCAGCCTCCCATGCTGCTGGGATTATAGGCGTGCACCAATACTCCAAATTTCCTAAACTGAAGATACACTTTCCAAAATTACAGCTTCTTGGAGCTGGGGCTGAGGCTCAGTGGCAGAGAACTTGCCCTGCACATGTGAGGCACTGGGTTCAATCCTCAGAACCACATAAAAATAAGTAAATAAAAATATTGTGTTCATCTACAACTGAAATATTTTTTAAAAAAATTACAGCTTCTTCAACGGAAAACCAGAATCCTTAAATACTTGTTAGAACAAAGATTTGAGCTTCTTTTTGTGTGGTATTGAGGATTGAACCCAGAAGCGCTCTACCACTGAGTTATATCCCTGACTATTTTTACTAATTTATTTTGAGACAGGGTGTCACTATGTTGCCCAAATGGGACTTGAACTCATGATTCTCCTGCCTCAGCCCCCTGAGTTGCTGCAACTCCAGCTGTGTGCCACTGTGCCTGGCTTAGATTTAAGCTTCTTGTTGAAGAATCTGAAAGAACATTTAGCTATACTTGTAATTGGTTTTGACAAGTAGCCTAACTAGTTAAAAGAAAATGTCCAGTTAATTTTTTTAATCCCTTTTTAATTCTTTTCTATGACTTACCCTGGCAAATGTCCTCCTGTCTACCTCTAATTGGAAACTGGAGTGGGTATTGCTTTAAATGGGATAGATTCTATTGTGTATATATGCCACATTTTTTTTATCCATTCATTCACTGAAGGGCATCTAGGTTGGCTCCACAATTTAGCTATTGTGATTTGTGCTGCTATAAACATTGACGTGGCTGTGTGCCTGTAGTATGCTGTTTTTAAGTCTTTTGGGTATAGACCGAGGAATGGGATAGCTGAGTCAAATGGTGGTTCCATTCCCAAATTTCCAAGGAATCTCCATACTGCTTTCCATATTGGTTGCACCAATTTGTAGTCCCACCAGCGATATATGAGTGTACCTTTTTCCCCACATCCTCACCAACACTTATTTTTGTTTGTCTTCATAATAGCTGCCATTCTGCCTGGAGTGAGATGATATCTTAGAGTAGTTTTGCTTTGCATTTCTCTAATTGCTAGAGATGATGAACATTTTTTCATATATTTATTGATTGATTGTATATCCTCTTCTGAGAAGTGTCTGTTCAGGTCCTTGGCCCATTTGTTGATTGGGTTATTTGTTTTTTCGGTGCTTAGCTTTTTGAGTTCTTTATATACCCTAGAAATTAGTGCTCTATCTGATGTGTGAGGGGTAAAAATTTGCTCCAAGGATGTAGGCTCTTCTGTTCATCTCCCAGATTGTTTCTTTTGCTGAGAAGAAACTTTTTAGTTTGATTCCATCCCATTTATTGATTCTTGGTTTTAATTCTTGCGATACAGGAGTCTTATTAAGGAAATGTGGCATAAATACACAATGGAATTTAACTCATCAATAAAAGAGAACAAAATCATGGCATTTACAGGTAAATGGATGGCGTTGGAGAAGATAATGCTAAGTGAAGTTAGTCAATCCCAAAAAAGCAAATACTGAATGTTTTCTCTGATATAAGGAGGCTGACACATAGTAGGATAAGGAGGGGGAGCATGGGAGGAATAGATGAATTCTAGATAGGGCAGAGGGATGGGAGGGAAGGAGAGGGGGCAGGGGATAAGTAAGGATGGTGGAATGTGATAGACATCATTATCCAAAGTACATGTATGAAGACATAAGTTGGTGTCAACATACTTTATATACAACCAAGGATATGAAAAACTGTGCTCTATATGTGTAATAAGAATTATAATGCATTCCACTGTTGTCAGAGACCAGCTCCAACAGGGGGTCTCAGGAGACGAACGGATGGTGAGGAGTCGGCGAAAGAGGGGGTGGAGAAACAACACAGACACCAAAGTGAAGGTGCTGAATCCCAATCTTTATTTGTGAAGTTAATCATATATACTTTTCATTTTGGCAGGCTTACAGTACTTTGTGGTTACAAAACAGGAATCATTATTCAAACAAAACAAAATATTACGTAGCTACAATTAGAATAGAAGAATGTATCTTGGCTTATGCATAAGCAAGCATTTGTACTTTCAGTTCGCGTTTTGCTTTGAGCTGTTTCTGCTTAGTTAACTTTTAATAATAGTTACAAATGTCCCAAACTATTGGCCTATACCTTGACTATTCTTTCTTGACTTACTGACTGGAACCGGTGCCATGGTTACGGCAAGTGGTTGACTTGTTATTACTTTTAATCAAACAAAACTAAGAGCACAAACCATTGTGCACAGGAACAAGAAAAAGTTGGCCAGTACTAAGCACTAATCTGTCTTCTTAACATTAATTTTTCTTCTCTAGATTTTAATTTAATTTCTCAAAAACTTCCTTGACAGGAATACAGGGAGTTTTTCATTAGACATTAACAATTTACACTCCACAGCTGAATCATTGCATTTAGAGCAAACAGATCTATGCTTTAGAAGTAGTTGCATTAATTGGGAAAGTCATGTTTTTTCCTTCATACTTAATGGTCATATGAGAAATCGCAACTATACTTATTAAAGGAATACAAAAACAAATCAGCCCATTCCCAGAAACATACTGCGCTCCTCCAGAGGATGGACGCCTTGCGCCATCCACCTCAGTAGGGCCTTGCCATTGCCTGAGTCAGGGGAGGGGCGCAGCACACTGTCATTTATTTTTTTAAAAAAAAAGAAGAAAAAAATGGAATAGATTTATGTGCATATGACCTCATGTGTTGTTAACCTGAATCTCACAATGAAAACTCTCCTTTAAAAATGTCAGAGTCGGGCTGGGGTTGTGGCTCAGTGGTGGAGCACTTGCCTAGCATGAGCAAGGCCTGGGTTCGATCCTCAGCACCACATAAAAATAAATAAAATAAAGATGATATTGTGTACAACTAAAAAATAAATACTTTTTAAAATGTCAGAGTTAATTACCAGAAGTTATTTTGAAAACAGGTAAAAACAACATCATTTGTCATCTTTTTAAAAAATATTTTAGGGGCTGGGGATGTGGCTCAAGCAGTAACACGCTGACCTGGCATGCGCAGAGCGCTAGTTTCAATCCGGCACCGCATAAAAATAAACTAAAGATGTGTGCACCGAAAACTGAAAAACGAATATTAAAATTTTCTCTCTCTCTTAAAAAAATTTAAAAATATTTTTAATTGTAGATGAACACAATACCTTTATTTTACTTGGTTTTTTTGTTGTTGTTGTTGTTGTTTTGTTTTGTTTTTTAATGTAGTGCTGGGGATCGAACCCTGTCCCTCACACGTGCTTGGCAGGCAGGTCTGCCACTGAACCAAAACCCCAGCCTGTATCAATTGTATTCTATACATAATAGTTTAGGTGGTAAAGATCTAGTTACTTAATTTTTGCAATACTTTTTCTTTTGAAGGTCTTAGTTTTCAAGCCTTTTAATGAAAAAGAAAGGCATAAGAATAAAAATTAAAAGAGCTAAAATTGAGTTTAAAGACTCCATATTTACTTCTCTGCTGCTAGGCAAGCACTCTACCACTGAGTTACATCCCCAGCCCTTGTACACACAAAATGATTTTTAACATATCATGCACAAAAGAAATGTATGAATGTTCAGAGTAACATTATTTATTTATTTTTACATGGTGCTAAGTATTGAACTCAGTACCTCACCTGGGCTAAGCAAGGGCTCTACCACTAAGCAACAAAGACAGCCCCCTTAATGGGTTTTGAGGGTACATTATCTCATATGTTTTAAAAACAAACAATTCCTATGTCACATTCACTGCTACACAACACTAGAAAAGAGAATTATTTCCCAATTCATTTTATGAAACTAGCAAAAAGCTGGCCACCAACTCCTAGCCAAGTTAAACAACACAGAAAAAAATAAAATGTCAATCTCATTTTGAAAGGGTAAAGTTTCTAAGCTGGAAAGCTTGAATTAAAATGTAAAAGATTAGGTATTATTAAGTTCCTCTGTTACACCCAGATTCCTGAGATAGTTAAGACAACGCCCTACTGGCCATTCAGCCTAGGGCCCTGTGCAGTTTGTCACAGGGCCCGAACCAATCAGTTTGAATGTGTACCCAGTTTAGAAGTGACCAATCACCCCTGCCCAGCCTGTTCCCGCCAATGAATGGACTAATCATGTATCAGAGTTGTTGTTCAATTTTCCCGCGCCTCATGATGATTTGTTCTGATGTATGCAAAGCCCCCCACCCTCTCCAAAAAGTGTACTTAAGCTCTGCTTGACCTCTGCTCTGGGCTCTGGGCTGCTCTCCCTTCTTGAGTGAGCACGGAGGCCCAGCGCGCTGGAACGGATCCCTAATAAATCCCCCTTGCCATTGCATGGAGCTAGTCTCGTGTGGTCTCTCCTTCTCCGACGCTTCGCCGGACCCTTACAATTTAAAAATCTTAATATAGGAGCTGGGTTGTGGCTTAGTGGCAGAGTGCCTGCCTAGCAGGTATGAGGCACTGGGTTCAATTCTCAGCACCACATATAAATAAATAAACAAAATAAAGGTCCATTGACAACTAAAAATATATTTTTAAAAAATCTTAATATAATAATAATAAATAAGATATAAGCAAATATGCCTAGCATGTGTGAGGCACTGGGTTCAATTCTCAACACCACATAAAAATAAATTTAAAAATAAGGGCACTGTGTCCATCTACAACTAAAAAAAATTTTTAATAAAAAAATATATAAGCAAATAAAATTCAATTTAAAGGATCACAATTATCCTGTAGTCAATTTGAATTTTTTGGAGGAGACCATAATTAGTGAAATATTAGGAAATCTATTAATCTAGCTTATTGGATAAATAGGAGTAAGGGTTATTCAAGTAGATGCAAAAGCAATATTTTGTGAAATGAAAACTTTTTAAAAAAATTAAAGCTCATACTTTATTCATATTTCCATAAATTTGTCCAATTTTTTCTTTTGCAGAATACATGTTTTATTCTATTTTATTGATTCTTGTTAAAATATGCTTGTTAAAAATGAAATGAAAACTTTTAAAATATTTTTAGTTGTTAATAGTGTAAGGGTCCGGCCAAACGTCGGAGAAAGAGACCACGAGACTAGCTTCATGCAATTGCAAGGGGGATTTATTGGATCCGTTCCAGCGCGCTGGGACTCTGTGTTCACTCAAGAAGGGAGAGCAGCCCAGAGCCCAGAGCAGAGGTCAAGCAGAGCTTAAGTACACTTTTTGGGGAGGGTGGGGGGCTCAGAACAAATCATCATGAGGCTCGGGAAAATTGAACAACAACTCTGATACATGATTAGTCCATTCATTGGCGGGAACAGGCTGGGCAGGGGTGATTGGTCACTTCTAAACTGGGTACACATTCAAACTGATTGGTTCGGGCCCTGTGACAAACTGCACTGGGCCCTAGGCTGAATGGCCAGTAGGGCGTTGTCTTAACTATCTCAGGAATCTGGGTGTAACAGAGGAACTTAATAGTACCTAATCTTTTACATTTCAATTCAAGGTTTCCAGCTTAGAAACTTTACCCTTTCAATAGACCTTTATTTTTATTTATTTGTATGTGGTGCTGAGAACTGAATCCAGTGACTCACGCATGCTAGGCAAGCATGCTACCACTGAGCCACAACCCTAGAGCAAAATGAAAAAGGAACCTTCCTCCTGTTTTCCATAATGGAAATGTTAATTTACATTCCTACCAATAGTACACAGAGTTCCCCTTTCTTTACACCCTCATCAATGCTTAGCTTTTGTCTTTTCTGTAACCTCCCAAGCAGGTCTCAGGTGATATCTCATTGTGATTTTGATATGCATTTTCTTGATGATTAGTGACGTTAATTTGAGAGATGGTCGTTTCTGAGATCTTCTGGTGCCATCCCAAAAGTCTGAATTAGATATCTGTTTTAAAATATGTTTGTTAAAATGCTTCTATGAGTTTGACTATTTTAGATTCCATATATAAGGGAAACCATACAGTCCTTGTCTAAAGGATTTCACTTAGCATAAAGCCTTCCCGGTCCACCCAGGTTGGAAATGGCAGCATTTCCTACTTTAAAAGTAAATAAATGTGGGCTGGGGTTGTGGCTCAGTTTTAGAGCACTTGCCTTGCATGTGTGAGGCACTGGGTTCAATCCTCAGCACCACATAAAGATAAATAAATAAAATAAAGGTATTGTGTGCATCTACAACTGAAAATATTAAATAAACAAATAAATGTTTTTGGATATCCCCTGACTTTATGAAATACATGTAAGTAGTAAAATGGTTAATTTTATATTGACATAACCATCATCTCACCTCGTTACCCTTTTTGCTATTCTTTTTTTTTTTCAAGCAATTTCATTTATTGAACACATGCTACAATTCAGGAACTGTTAATGCTGAGTTTGTGAACTAAAGAAATGCAACCCTAACTTTCACAAACTTAAAATCTAATGGGAAATACAAACAATGGATAATCACATAAATTCAAACATAACATAGTTACAACAACTGGTTTGAAGGTACACAGCAGAATGATGTAAGAGAGAAATACAAGAATCTAATTTAGATGAGCCTGGGGTTGAGTGGGGGAAGAGGTTAAGGAATGTCTCTGAAAAGTGGCAGTTACACTGAAATCTGAAAATTTAGCTAGGTAAATGAGCATAGGAAGAGCTTCCTAGGTACAGGAAACAGCACCAAGACTTGATCTTCCTTCTAAGATCACACCCACCTTTTCTGTTCCTACAGCTTTCTATTCTCCTTTGTAACATTAATCACAATAGAGATTAAATAATTATTTATAAAAGAACTGTCTCTTCCACTGGAATGCAACTCTGCTATCTATGTTGTTTTTTGCTCTTTCCCAAGCACTGAGCACAGTGAAAGCCTGACTCATGCAGGATACTGGCAAAGGTTGCTAATGAATGTAGACAGCATGGATGAGCTGAGGACATTGGGAACAGAGGTGATACATTGTTACTTTTAGTCCATACTGAAGCTCTGCTCAAATAAGGGCAATATAATTGGCTTCACCCTGTCCATTAAAAATAATAGACTAAAGTATGCATGCCCAGGGAGATGATGAGCATTATACTGAAGAAAATCAAAAGGTCTAAATATTTACTCATTCTAAATTGACATATCATTTCATTTAACAAAAACTGACATTTGTGTTGTTATCACTGTGTAGCACACTCTCCTACTAGCTTATAGTAGGTACTCAAATATTTGGCAATTGATGATAATGAATTAATTAATGCAAGAATGTGTTATAGCTATGTTCAATTATACCAATTTATTTATGCAATAATATATGTTGAGTGATTACTATATACCTGGAGTTTTTCTGGGTACTAAAAATACACAGATAGTTCTCAAAGACTGCCATTACTCAAAAGAGAATTAAAAATCAAGATACAGATGTAGTGAGGTAAGTAGTGAAAAGATACAGCTGTAACTTATTATGTGCGTTGTGAATGGGGAGAAAAGCAGACAAAACAGTTAGCTAAGTCCAGGTGGTTAACAGATTTTTTCAAGAAGTGGTGATGGTTGCTATGATGCTTAGACCATTAAAGCTTTACCAAGACCCATGCACAGCAAGAACATTATTTCCAGCTATTTAAAAGTTTAGCCACAATGATGAAGACTACATTCCTTGGCTGTTCAGTCTTCTGGTCCCATGGGCAGTTTTGCCCCAAAATGATATGTGCTATTTAAATTTCAGACAAATTTATTTTATACTCTACAGATTTCTGAATGCACATTAAAACCAAACACAGGAGGCCTCACTTGGTACATGATTTTTTTTTCTTTTTAATTCACAGAATATGTTTTAGAAATACTCTTTCTCGATTTTTATGTTCTCAGTATCTTTCACTATTTCCTGAAGTCTAGACTCTCAGCTTCCTTACAGTTTCTGTCTCATGAAGTCCTCATAGGTTCTTTTTTTTATTTTTTTATTGGTTGTTCACAACATTACAAAGCTCTTGACATCATATTTCATACATTAGATTGAAGTGGGTTATGAACTCCCAATTTTTACCCCAAATGCAGATTGCAGAACCACGTCGGTTACACATCCACAATTTTACATAATGCCCTATTAGTAATTGTTGTATTCTGCTACCTTTCCTATCCCCTACTATCCCCCATCCCCTTCCCTCACATCTTCTCTCTCTACCCCATCTACTGTAATTCATTTCTCTCCTTGTTTATTTTCCCATTCCTTTCACAACCTCTTATATGTAATTTTGTATAGCAATGAGGGTCTCCCTTCATTTCCATGCAATTTCCCTTTTCTCTCCCTTTCCCTCCCATCTCATGTCTCTGTTTAATGTTAATCTTTTCTTCCTGCTATTCCTCCCTGCTCTGTTCATAGTTCCTCTCATTATATCAAAGAAGACATTTGTATTTGTTGTTTAGGGATTGGCTAGCTTCACTAAGCATAATCTGCTCTAGTGCCATCCATTTCCCTGCAAATTCTATGATTTTGTCATTTTTTATTGCTGCGTAGTACTCCATTGTGTATAGATGCCACATTTTTTTAATCCATTCATCTATTGAAGGGCATCTGGGTTGGTTCCACAGTCTAGCTATTGTGAATTATGCTGCTATGAACATCGATGTGGCAGTATCCCTGTAGTATGCTCTTTTAAGGTCTTCAGGGAATAGTCCGAGAAGGGCAATAGCTGGGTCAAATGGTGGTTCCATTCCCAGCTTTCCCAGGAATCTCCATACTGCTTTCCAAATTGGCCGCACCAATTTGCAGTCCCACCAGCAATGTACAAGTGTACCCTTTGCTCCACATCCTCGCCAGCACTTGTTGTTGTTTGACTTCATAGTGGCTGCCAATCTTACTGGAGTGAGATGGTATCTTAGGGTGGTTTTGATTTGCATTTCTCTGACTGCTAGAGATGGTGAGCATTTTTTCATGTACTTGTTGATTGATTGTATATCCTCCTCTGAGAAGTGTCTGTTCAGGTCCTTGGCCCATTTGTTGATTGGGTTATTTGTTATCTTATTGTCTAATTTTTTTTGAGTTCTTTGTATACTCTGGATATTAGGGCTCTATCTGAGGTGTGAGAAGTAAAAATTTGTTCCCATGATGTAGGCTCCCTATTTACCTCTCTTATTGTTTCTCTTGCTGAGAAAAAAACTTTTTAGTTTAAGTAAGTCCCATTTGTTGATTCTTGTTATTAACTCTTGTGCTATGGGTGTCCTATTAAGGAATTTGGAGCCCGACCCCACAATATGTAGATAGGAGCCAACTTTTTCTTCTATCAGACGCAGAGTCTCTGATTTGATATCAAGCTCCTTGATCCATTTTGAGTTAACTTTTGTGCATGGCGAGAGAAAGGGATTCAGTTTCATTTTGTTGCATATGGATTTCCAGTTTTCCCAACACCATTTGTTGAAGATGCTATCCTTCCTCCATTGCATGCTTTTAGCCCCTTTATCAAATATAAGATAGTTGTAACTTTGTGGATTAGTCTCTGTGTCCTCTATTCTATACCATTGGTCCACCCGCCTGTTTTGGTACCAGTACCATGCTGTTTTTGTCACTATTGCTCTGTAGTATAGTTTGAAGTCTGGTATCGCTATACCGCCTGATTCACACTTCCTGCTTAGAATTGCTTTTGCTATTCTGGGTCTTTTATTTTTCCATATGAATTTCATGATTGCTTTATCTATTTCTACAAGAAATGCCGTTGGGATTTTGATTGGCATTGCATTAAACCTATAGAGAACTTTTGGTAATATCGCCATTTTGATGATGTTAGTTCTGCCTATCCATGAACAGGGTATATTTTTCCATCTTCTAAGATCTTCTTCTACTTCTCTCTTTAGGGTTCTGTAGTTTTCATTGTATAAATCTTTCACCTCTTTTGTTAGGTTGATTCCCAAGTATTTTATTTTTTTGGAGGATATTGTGAATGGAGTGTTTTTCCTCATTTCCGTTTCAGAAGTTTTGTCGCTGATATACAGAAATGCCTTTGATTTATGCGTGTTGATTTTATATCCTGCCACTTTGCTGAATTCATTTATTAGTTCTAGTAGTTTCTTTGTGGACCCTTTTGGGTCTTTTAGGTATAGAATCATGTCATCTGCAAATAGTGATAATTTAAGTTCTTCTTTTCCTATTTTTATGCCTTTAATTTCTTTCGTCTGTTTAATTGCTCTGGCCAGAGTTTCGAGAACTATATTGAATAGAAGTGGTGATAGAGGGCATCCCTGTCTTGTTCCAGATTTTAGAGGGAATGCCTTCAACTTTTCTCCATTCAGAATGATGCTAGCCTGAGGCTTAGCATAGATAGCTTTTACAATGTCAAGGTAAGTTCCTGTTATCCCTAGTTTTTCTAATGTTTTGAACATAAAGGGATGCTGTACTGTGTCGAATGCTTTTTCTGCATCTATAGAGATGATCACACGGTTCTTATCTTTAAGTCTATTGATGTGGTGAATAACATTTATTGATTTCCGTATATTGAACCATCCTTGCATCCCAGGGATGAATCCTACTTGATCATGGTGCACAATTTTTTTGATGTGTTTTTGTATTCGATTCGCCAGAATTTTATTGAGGATTTTTGCATCTAGGTTCATTAGAGATATTGGTCTGTAGTTTTCTTTCTTTGAGTTGTCTTTGTCTGGTTTCGGAATCAGGGTGATGTTGGCCTCATAGAATGAATTTGGAAGAGCTCCCTCTTTTTCTATTTCCTGAAATAACTTGAAAAGTATTGGTATTAATTCTTCTATAAAGGTTTTGTAAAACTCCGCTGTATACCCATCCGGTCCTGGGCTTTTCTTGGTTGGTAGTCTTTTGATTGCTTCTTCTATTTCATCCATTGATATTGGTCTGTTCAAATTGTGTGTATCCTCCTGACTCAGTCTGGGCAAATCATATGACTTAAGAAATTTATCGATGTCTTCACTGTCTTCTATTTTATTGGAATATAGGTTTTCAAAATAATTTCTAATTGTCTTCTGTATTTCTGTAGCATCTGTTGTGATATTGCCTTTTTCATCTCATATGTTAGTAATTTGAGTTCTCTCTCTTCTTCTCTTCGTTAGCATGGCTAAAGGTCTGTGGATCTTATTTATTTTTTCGAAGAACCAACTTTTAGTTTTGTTAATTTTTTCAATAGTTTCTTTTGTTTCAATTTCATTGATTTCCGCTCTGATTTTTAATTATTTCTTGCCTTCTGCTACATTTGCTGTTGTTTTGCTCTTCCTTTTCTAGGGCATTGAGATGAAGTGTGAGCTCATTTATTTGTTGGTTTTTTCTTTTTTTGAGGAATGACCTCCAGGCGATGAATTTCCCTCTTAAAACTGCTTTCATTGTGTCCCATAGATTCCGATATGTTGTGTCTGTATTTTCATTTATCTCTAAGAATTTTTTGATTTCCTCCTTTATGTCTTCTGTAACCCATTGATCATTCAGTAACATATTGTTCATTTTCCATGTGATGTAGGATTTTTCCTTCCTTCTTTTATCATTGATTTCCAGTTTCATTCCATCATGATCAGATAAAATGCATGGTATTATCTCCACCCCTTTATATTTACTGAGGGTTGCCCTATGGCATAATATATGGTCTATTTTTGAGAAGGATCCATGTGCTGCTGAGAAAGAAGTATATCCATTTGATGATGGTTGATATATTCTATATATGTCAGTTAAGTCTAGGTTATTGATTGTGGTATTGAGTTCTATAGTTTCTTTATTCAACTTTTGTTGGGAGGATCTGTCCAATGGTGAGAGAGGTGTGTTGAAGTCACCCATAATTATTGTGTTGTGGTCTATTTGATTCTTGAGCTTGAGGATAATTTGTTTTATGAATGTCGCAGCACCATTATTTGGTGCATAAATATTGATAATTGTTATGTCTTGTTGGTGAATGGTTCCTTTTAACAGTATATAATGTCCTTCCTTATCCCTTTGATTAACTTAGTCTTGAAGTCGATTTTATTCGATATGAGGATGGCCACCCCTGCTTGCTTACGAGGACCATGTGTGTGGTATATTTTTTCCCATCCTTTCACCTTCAGCCTGTGTATGTCTTTTGCAATCAGATGTGTCTCCTGGAGGCAGCATATTGTTGGATTTGTTTTTTAATCCATGATACCAGCCTATGTCGCTTTATTGGAGAGTTTAAGCCATTAACATTTAGAGTTACTATTGATATATGGTTTGTACTTCCAGCCATGTTTGATTATTTATCTTTTTTTTAATTTAGTTTGTTTCTCCATGATTATCTTTCCCCCTGCCCTCTGTCTTTACTGAGGCACTTCCCACTGATGGTTTTGGTTATTGTTTTTCATTTCTTCCTCGTGTAGTGTTTTGCTCAAGATGCTTTGCAATGTTGGTTTTCTGGCTGCAAATTCTTTTAACTTTTGTTTATCATGAAAGATTTTTATTTCGTTGTCATACCTGAAGCTTAATTTTGCTGGATACAGAATTCTTGGTTGGCATCCATTGTCTTTCAGTGTTTGAAATACATTGTTCCATGACCTTCTTGCTTTCAGCGTCTGTGATGAAAAATCCGTTGTTAACCTTATTGGTTTACCCCTGAATGTAATCTGTCTCCTTTCTCTTGTAGCTTTTAATATTTTCTCTTTGTTCTGTATATTGGATATCTTCATAACAATGTGTCTTGGCATTGGTCTACTGTGATTTTGTATGCTCGGTGTCCTGTATGCATCTACAATTTGTATATCTGTTTCCTTTTTTATTTCTGGAAAGTTTTCTGTAATTATTTCATTCAGCAGGTTACTCATTCCCTTGGTTTGAATCTCTGTACTTTCTTCTATCCCAATGACTCGTAAGTTTGGTTTTTTTATGTTATCCCATAACTCTTGGATGTTTTTCTCATGATTTTTTTACCAGCCTTTCTGAGTTGGCTAGACTCTTTTCAAGATGATATATTTTGTCTTCATTATCTGATGTTCTGGCTTCTACTTGCTCCACTCTGTTAGTGATACTCTCACTTGAGTTTTTAATTTGGTTTATCATTTCCTTCATTTCTAGAATTATTGTTTGATTTTTTATAATCTCTATCTCCTGATAAAGATGCTTAACTTCTTCTTTTATCTGTTTATGTAATTCGTTTTCAATGTGTTCTTTCACTGTTTGAATTTGCTGTCTCATATCCTCTTTAAGGTTCCATTCCATCTGTCTAAGGTGTTCCTTGAGTTCTTTATATGACCATTTTTCTGATGACTCTAGGTCCTCCTGAATATTTAGGCTGTCCTGCATTGTTTGTACTCCTTTTCTTCCTTGCTTTTTCATGCTGCTCATGTTACTTCTTGTTCTGTTTGACTGCTGAGTTACTGTTTACTCCTATAAATTTATTTGATGCTTGGGAGGAAAGGTATTAGAAGGGAAGGGAAGAAGTCACTAAAGAGAATGAGAGTAAGCAGGTAGAATTCAAGGAAGGGGGAATAAGAAAATTGAAAAGAAATGAAAAGACAAAAGAAGAAAAAAATAGGAAATAAAAAAAGAAAAAAAATTTAAAAATAATAAAAATTAAAATAAATAAAAATTAAAATTAGAATAAAAAAATTTTAAAAAAATGTAAAAAACAACAAGAAAGAAAAATGAAAATGAAAAAAAAACCCAAATCAAAAAAAAAAAAAAAAAAAAGAAAAACAAAACAAAACAAAACAAAAAACTAATAAATGCAGTCTTAAGAGTTTGATTAACTTCTCTTCCAGAAGGTGGAGCTGTGCCCACCAGGCCAAGCTTCTCCTGTCAGTACACGGGAACCAATCACTGTGCAGCAGTTCCTCCTCCCAGACTGGGCGAGTCTCCAATCCTGAGTGCCTAGGGCCTCCTCTTGTGTCTAGTCACTTCCCCACTTTTCCTCTAGCCAGGCCCCTCTCACCGGTGACGCTCACCACAATACTGGCTACACGCCAGGTCTGCTGCTCCCGGGAGCCCTGTTTTCATGAACAACTGGGCACACTCTCCCTGTTTGCCATTCCCTCAGACCCTAAGTTTGTAGAGCTTGGGGCTGAGAATCCTCAGCGAATTTTACTTGCCCTCCGGTAACCACGTCCCCGGTAGCTGGTGCAAGAGACCTCAGTTATCAGCACTGGTGGGAGCGGTAGCCGGAAGTTCCGGGCCGTGGGTCCCGTGCCACTTCTGATTCCTTCAGTCTGGCTATTTCGCTCACGGGAGAGCTGGGAGGGGCCCTTAGGTTTCCCCGATGTGTGGAGAGGGAAGGCTAGGGAATTACACACCTGTAGCCGCAGGTTTCAATGAAGTTATCTCCTCCGCCGCAGTCTGGTGACGTCAGTTCTCTGCCATGGTGGTATCTCTTGCAAATGGCGACAGTTCGTTTCCCTTTGCCGGGTGACCAATGCAACGGGTGGGTCCTTACTGTCTCTCCCAAGCCCCATTTCAAACCTGTGACCACTACCTATGAAGGCTCGGTTGGCATTTACCTCCGTAGGATCAGAAGGGCTGACCAGTTGTTTCAGCTGGATGGATTAGTGCTGAGTCACAGCTGTTTGTCTGCGGGAAGCAGGTGAACGGGAGCTTGAATTCAGCCAATCCGGGCTCAGTGTGTGTTCTGAGAGGCCCAGACTGTTCGCCCCAGATCCACGTCAGCTCAGCATTGCCTAGTGATCCTGAGCAAACAGAATTTAGACTGTTTACGACTCCCTATGCCTGCACAGCTGAAGAGGTCAGAGACATGATCTCTCCGAGCCCGCCACCATGTTGGATCTCTCCCCTTTTTTGCTATTCTTTTGTTTTGGTGTGGTGCAGTGAAAATACTCACTTCACAGAATATTGCAAATCCAATGCCATTTAATTAACTGCAATCCTCAGGTTGAACATTGATCTCTAGATATGAACATCTTACATACAGGCTACCTTGTATTCTCTGACTTCTAACTTCCCATTTCCTTCCCTCATCCTGCCTCACTGATAAGCATTGTTACATTCTCCATCAACATAAATTTGACTTTTACTTTTTAGATTCTACATATGAATGAGATCACACAGCATTTTACTTTCAGTGTCTGGCTTGTTTCACTAGCATAATGCCCTCCAGATTCATCCATGTTGTGGCAAATGGCAAGATCTCCCTTTTAAAGACCAAATAATAATCTACAAATATAATACATTTTTAATCCACTCATCTGTCAATGGATATTTATGTTGATTCTATGCCTTGACTATTATGAGTAATATTGCCATGAACATGGCAATGTAACAGTGGTTCATTTATAGACCTTGCTGCTCTGCCACTGCGACTTATTTTTAAAAGGACATGTTTCTTTTCTCCCTAATTTCCCCCTCCCTAATCCCAGGGGAAACAGGATTACCTTTCTTCTCTATCCTAGGTAGAATTATCTGTCCTTGAGCACACATCCACAACAGGAATGAAGTAATTCAGACTTTGGGGATGGCACCAGAAGATCTCAGAAATGACTGTCTCCCAAATTAACAAGTGAATTGCAGCTCCAACAGAGAACATGTGGAATGTGGCCTTTGAATCACCTCTTTAAAAATCCCCTGTTCGCTCTAATAGGGAGAATCACAGCCTCTGGGACAGGAGTCCCCTGTGATTCTCCTTTTCTAGCAAATCAATACAGCTTCTTTTTCCCTTTTGTCAAAACTGTGTCCTTATTATTAGATTGGCATCAGGACTAGGAATGAGCTTTTAGTAACAGCAAGGCAGATATTGCTTCAGTATATTGATTTTGTTTCCTTCTGTTATGTACCCAGTAGTGGGATTGCTGGATCACAGGGGAGTTCTATTTTTAGTTTTTCAAGGAACCTTCCTCCTGTTTTCCATAATGGCAGTGCTAATTTATATTCCTACCAACAGTACACAAGGGTTCCCCTTTCTTCACACCCTCATCAACCTTAGCTCTTGTCTTTTCTGTAACAGCAGGTTACAGGTGATATCTCATTGTGGTTTTGATATGCATTTTCTTGATGATTAGTAATGTTGAGTTCATGTGCCTGTTGACCATCTGTATATCCACTTTGGAAAAATAATGTCTATTCAGATCTTTTGCCCACTCATTAATTGGATTACTTGGGTTTTGTGAGCTATTGAGTTGTATGAGAGCCTGATATATTTGGGACCTTAATTCTTTAACTGATACATGGTTTCCAAATATTTTCTGCAATTCTACATATCACCCTTTCATTTTGTTGCTTGTCTCCTTTGCAGTGCAGAACTTTTTTCATTTTAGGTAGTTCCACTTGTTTATTTTTTACTTTGTTGCTTTTGTTTTTGGTGTTTTATCTAAAAATCATTACCAAGACCAAAGTTGAGGAGATTTCCCCCTGCCTTTTCTTCTAGTAGTATTAGTTTCGGGTCTTCCATATAAAATCATTCTTGTCTCCTTGTTTATTCTCACATCCTACATTCAGTCCTTAATCAAGCAATTCTGATGGTTTTACCTTCAAAATATACTCATAATCCAATTCCTTGTCATTACCTGCACTGTTACTCCCCTGGTCTAAGCCACCTCAATATCTCTCTCTCTCTCTCTCTCTCTCTCTCTCTCTCTCTCTCTCTCTCCAGTACTGGGGATAGATCCCAGGGGCATTTTACTCCTGAGCTAACTCCCCAGTTCTTTTTCTTTTTGAGACAGGGTCTCACTAATTTGCCAGACTGGCCTCAAACTTGCAATCCTCCTGCCTCAGTCTCCTGAGTCACTTGGATGACATGTGTGCACACTATCTCCAGCTGCCACCACAGTCTCTTACCTAATTCTTCATCTTGCTGCCACTTCTGCATACTCTTTCCTCAACAGTACAGCCAGAATTGTACTTTTAAAAGTGAGATCATAAAAATAAAAGTGAAACATAGAAGTGAGAGTGGCTGGGGTATAGCTCGGTGGTCGAGCACCTTCCTTGCACGTGTGAGGCACTGGGTTCGATCCTCAGCACCACATTAAACAAATAAATAAAGATCTTTTTTTAAAAATTATTTCATTTAAAAAAAATAGAAGTGAGAGTGTGCCATTCCTCTGTCCAAACTTTCCAGTGACTCACTGTTTCATTCAACATGCATTCTCCATAGAAGCAATGTCACCTTCCAGGGGATGAAAATTGTTGCTGGGGAGAAGGAGGCTGTGAAAAAAAAAATCTCAGATATGACAATGGTCTGTGGTCCCCCAAAAGACCACAGCATATAAACAAATATTTATCTGTGGTATTAAATTTTTATGGGAAAGACTGCAATTAGGAAAATAAAGTTGTATACAAAGGATTCTAAGGGGCATAATAATGAAAAAAAAGTGGAAACTTTTTAAAGCTCAGAATAAAAACCAAATTTCTACACAACTCTACAGAACCTGGTCGCATTAACCACCCTGAGCTCATCTCCTGATCCAACCCCCATCCTTCAGCTTCATTACACTGGCCTCTTTGCAGTCCCTCAAGTCCATCAGGCACACTGTGCATGTGAGCACACACACACACACACACACATGTGCATGCACACACATGTGCACAAACACTTGGTCTTTGTCTTTACTGTTCTTTCTGTCTTGAATATTCACTCCCAGATTTTGTCTCGGCTGAACCCCTCATTTTCTTCCATTCTTTTTCTTGACTCATCTCCAGGGACCTCCCAGGGGTCACTTTATATACCACACAGTAGCACAACCTCCCTGTCTCCACAATTTGGAACCTATTCATCCAGATCCACTTTGTGTGTGTGTGTGTGTGTGTGTGTGTGTGTGTGTGTGTGTACATGTATGCATGCACCTGGGACTGAACCCAGGGCTTTGTGCATCCTAAGCATGCTCTCTACCACCAAGTTGTACCCCCAGATCCACCCACATCTACTTCTACTTTTTTCCCCCATAGCACTTATGATCTTCAAGCATACAATTTTTTTCATGTCTAATGCTTCTTCTCTGTCTTCATCCATTAGAATATATGATCCACAAGGGTAGAGATTTTTGTTCTAACAGTCTTTAAGACAGTTCCTGACTCAGAGTTGCTCTCAGTAATGATTGAACAAATTCTTTCCAGCCCCAGGGAAATAACTTGGGTCCTACAAGGAACTATAAATTCAGTTGAGTTTGAATCTGTAACTGGAAAAATTAGAGTAAGTTCTGGTATTCAACAGCACAGAGGGGTGACTGTAGTTCACAATCACTTACTATAATTTTTTTTTTATTTTTTGTTTTCTTCTATCCAGTATATAACCCACTTCAGTGCCAACAACTTAAGACCACAGAAGCCATGCAGTGGTTCAGGGCCTGTTAGGAAGCACTTTTCATTCATATAATCAAAATATCCAACAAGAGCAACTCAGAGGTAGAGAAGTTTAATTGGAGTTCACAGTTTCAGAGATCTCATTGCTCTGGGCCCAAGGTGAGGCAGCACCTCATGGGGGAAGGGCCCAGTGAAGAAAAGCTGCTTAGCTCATTGTGGGGTCAGGAAGCAGTCAAAGACAGAGACAGAGAGACAGAGACAGAGAAGGGGAAAGGGCCACAGGGAAGATGCACCCTTTTGGGGCAGGCCCTCAGTAACCCATCTCCTCCATCCATCCCCACCTGCCTATAGTTTCCATAGTCAGTTCAATCAAGCTAAGATGGTCTTATTAGGTTACAGCTCTCATAATCTAATCATTTCACCTCTGAACATTCCTGTACTAACAGGAAATCATAACATTCTGCCCCTGGCCCCCAAAAGCTCATGTCTATCTCACAATGCAAAATGCATTTAGTTTATCTCCAAGATTTCCATAATTTTAACAGTTATGGCATGGCCCAAGTCCAAAGTCTCCTTTGAGCCAAAGGCAAACTCTTGGCTGTAAGCCCTTGTAAAAATCAAAAACAAAAAGGGGGCTGGGGTTGTGGCTCAGCAGTAGAGCGCTCACCTACCACATGCAAGGACCTGGGTTCAATCCTCAGCACCACATTAAAATAAAGGTATTGTGTCCAACTAAACTAAAAAATAAATATCTTTTATTTTATTTTATTTTATTTTTACTTTTCCAGTGAATTTTTATTAGTTAAGTCATGATTCAGGGTCCCAGGGTAGGAAGAACCAAGCACCCAGGTCCCCCTTTACCACCCTGGGACAAGGACAGAAGACAGGAGAGGCAGGGTGGAACCAGTTCAGATCTTCCCGGGAAATGTTCCTTCTGCCCGGCGGTCATCCCAAGTTGAGACCCAGGATATGGGGCAGAGGGACTTGTACACACGCCGGTACCACTCACATACAGAAACATCGCCCCCTTTCGCGGTCATTGCCTTCTGGAAGCGGTGGAAGTCCACGTAGTTCTGCCAGCAGTTCCTGGTCTGGTTCTGGTTGGGGAAGCGGCTGTCAAAAGGGGCAGTATTATAGTCCTTGATTTTGGTCTTGATGTCTTCAGCCATGATGCTGACTCCTAAAGACGCCCCTGCAGCAGCTTGCAGCTCAATGTGACCCTTAGCAAAAACGCCAATGTCAGACAGGAAATATCTTTTAAAAAAATCAAAAACAAGGTGTGTGTGTGTGTGTGTGTGTGTATTTTTTTTCCAACATATAGTGGCATAGAGTAAATATTCCCATTCCAAAGGGGAGGAATAGGGGCACAGAAAGAAGATGGAGCCAAAATAAGACCAAAACCCAGTAGGAAAACAGGTCTGGTAACTCCATGTACAGCATCTAGGACACAAGGACACTTGATGAACTCTCCAAAGGGCTTGGGCATTGCCCCATTGGCCTTGCTAATTGCAGTGCACCTGGGCTCTCTCTCAGCCTGGCTCTCTCCACAGCCTGAAGTTTTTCTCAGCAGAGACTCCATATTACTAGCATCTCTTAATTCCTAGAATCTCCATTCCAGTTTTGGCTTCATCTTCACAACTTCACATATCACCCCTTCAGGGGGACCTTTCAGGGACTTTGATCCTCTACACTTTGCTTGGCCTCCCATGCCTTACTTTAAAGACTTGGTGGAAGTCTCCATGACCCCTTAACTCTGGAATTCTGCATTTCTGAATAACCAGCATCATATGGGTGACACCAAGGATTGCTGGAAGTTCCCACAATACCTGGGGCCCTGGAATTTCAGCTGAGTTTCTGAGCATGGTGCAACAACTTCCTACACCTCCTGTGTGAGCAGGGAGCTCTTGTGATCTCTTCTTAAAGAAATTTTCCCTTATGTATTCTGTAGTGAATGTGCTTGTGCAAATCCCTGAGACACCTTCAAAGCATTGTTCTTATTGTCTTTGTGAAAAGTACTTAGCATCTCTTTAGGGGCTATAATCTCTGTGACAAGCACAACTTCCATGACCCCAGCTTTACATGCACTTTTCTGGCCAAACTGCAAGTTTTTAAAATTATTCATATATATATATATACGGTTGTTGATGGGCCTTTATTTTATTTATTTATATGTGGTGTTGAGGATCAAACCCAGGGCCTCATACATGCTAAGCAAGTGCTATACCACTGAGCCACAACCCCAGCCCGCTTTTAAAATCTTTTAGCTCTGCTTTCTGCTCCCATTTCTCAAAGAAAACCTGACTAAAGGCTGTCTGCAATATCCATAACATTAACTGAATACTCTGCTGCCTTGAAATTTCCTCCCCCAGAGTAATTAGTCCATCACTTTTAAATGCAGCCTCACACAAAGTCTTAGGATATGAGAAAAATGTAGAGAAATTCTTTGCCAGATATAACATGAGTGGCCTCTAGTCCAATTCCCAGTATAGTCCTTATTTCCTCTGAAACCTCATAAGCACAGTCATATTCTCATTGGAATTTTGGTCTTCTAAGCTCCCACCAGAACCACCAATTAAGTTCCACTTACAATATTCTAAAGCTTTTCCATCCTGCATCTCTAAACTTTTCAAAATTCTTCCCGCAAACCAGTTGTCAAAACTTCTGAACTACGTGGTCAGGTTAGTCATAGTAATGACCCCACTTCTCAGTACCAATTTTTATATTAGTTAGGGTTCTCTAGAGGAACAAATCCAGCAGAGTAGATTGGCTTACAGGATCAGAAACTGGATAGTCCCATAATGGCTGTCTGCAGACTAGAGAACTGGAAGAGCAAGTAGCTGCTCAGTTCAAGAACTTGGAGCCTCAGAAAAAGGATCAATGATGCAATCCCAGTCCCTGACTGGAAGCCTGGGAACTCTCTGGAGAGTCAATGATCCAAGTCCATTTTGAAAGAGTGAAGGAGCCAGAGTTTGATGTACTCAAGCAAAGGCAGCAGCAATCAAAGCACCACCCAAGAGAGGAAAAAAAATGGCACCTGCATCCACATTGGCTTCCTCCTTTCTCCACTCTCCTTCCATCCAGGACCCCAGCCCATTGGGCTGCACCACCTATATTCAGGGTGGGTCTATCCCTCTCAGTTTGCTGTCCCACATGTCAATAAACTCTGGAAACATCCTCATAGACACATACAAAAAGTCTCTTAAGGGCTGGGACTGTAGCTCAGTGGCAGAGCACCTGCCTTGCATCCTCAGCACCACATAAAAATAAACAAAATATTGTGTCCATCTACAACTAAAAAAGATATTTTTTAAAAAGTCTTAATACATTCAAATTGACAATCCATATTAACTGTTACAGAAAGGGACTGAAGAGTTATAGAAAGTACAAGACAGCGCCCCAGGAAAAACAGAGGGGTAGTGTGGCTCAGGAGGAGGGAGAAAAATTAGCCAAATATTAAATCTCTCCAAGTACATCCTTTCCCAGTAATAATGGACCCTGAGGGACAAAGCAAACATGTGCCCCTTCCTAACTCCAATGGGTCCTGAAGGAAGGAGGCAAATACTGAAATGCTGGGCCCTGGACTTTTCCCCTTTCCCAGATGAGTCCTGGAAGAAAAAAAGCAAATAGTGAAGCTGTAGGTGGCAAAGAGTCCCAGAGGAAGGAGGATAAGCAGTGAACACAGAGTTGTGAGCTTTTTGCAGTGACAAAGAGTTTTAACCTTTTTACAACTACCTTCCTCAGTTAAAATTTTCACCTGCACAACTAGGTCGCTGACTGTCCAAACTGCACACCCACAGTCTCCAATGATTAATTCACCCTCATTGTAAACTATAAAACCTAGACTCTGTAACCGTTGGGCCATTCCCTCTACCCAGAAAATAAGCCCTCCCGTGCCTGATGGATTGACTTTGCTGCAGGATAAAGGAAAGCTTGCTGATCCGAGGTCTGCTTCCCATCATTTGTGGGCCATACGCTTATAGACTCTCAATACCCCCCACGGATCAACTTTATAAAATCTATAACTATTGAATGACTATCAAAATCATTTTGCTTTATAATGTCACTCTGTTAAAAGAATCCATTTTTTAAATGTGACTTTTCTCATTATGCCACAGTTTGGGAACCATGATTCTGCTCTCTTTATTTTCTCATATCTTGCTAAATTGGAGAAGAAGAAGTGAACCTGGTTTTTGAGGGAACCTGCATACATCAGATAGACTTTGTTCCCTCTTGGGTACTGAGACCCACAGACGTAGATTCTACAATATTACACAGGCTCTAGGGGCTCACAGGGCCTAACAAGGTCCAGATTTCCAAATGTTCCTTCCCCCTTTGGTTCACCAATGCTTTTTCCACGATGCACACCTCACAAAGCACATTTCTTCCTTTTTGTTCAATTGTCTCATAATGCTCCTGGATGGGAGGGATAAGATGAAAGGAAAAGAACCATTGGAAGGTGTTGTTGTCCTGGAGTGCAGACCCAGGCATTAATGCCACTACAGAAACCAACACATTCAAAGGGCTCCCACCCTCTTTGGGGTTTGTGGCTATGACAAATAAGTTTATGGGTCAACTTGGCTAGGATCTAGTACCCGTTTGGTCAAATATTAGTCTAGCAGTTGCTATAACGTTATTTTTTTTAAGATGTGAATACCCCTTAAGACAACAGATTTTGAATAAAACAGAATAACCTTCTGCTATGGTTTGATTATGGACAGTGTTGCTCAAATTTCTGTATGCTAAAGGTGTGGTCCCCACGGTGGCAGTATTAGGAGGTGCTGTGGACCTTTAAGAAATTGGACATAGTGGAAAGTCTAAACCATTGAGAGTGTATCCTCTAAGGGATTGTATGGCCCTAGTCTCTCAGGGGGGTTGCTACCTGGCTCATGATGTGAGTGGTTTGCTCTGCCTTGTTCTCCCTGCCATTGCCTTCCTGTGCTCTGAGCAGAGGCCCAAATCAATGGGGCCTCTGGACAGGAACTTTCAGAACCATGATCTAAATAGATATTTTCCCTTTATAAGTTAATTGCCTCAGATATTTCACCATAGTAGCAGAAAGCTGACAAATATACCATTATAATATGAATGGGCCTCATTCAATCAGTTGAAGGTCAAAAAGGTAACGACACAGGTTTCCTGAAGAAACAGACATTATTCTCAGGATTATAACATATAAACCCTGACTAAGTTTCCAGCCTGAAGCCCTACCGAATTCAGATTCAAGACTACATTATCAACTTTTACTTAAATTTCCAGTCTGACCGCCTATCCTACAGATTTTGGACTTGCCGACTACACAATTGCATGAGCTAATTTCCTTGTAATAAATCAATAAATCACGAAAATAAAAGACAAGTAGAGTAAGGGAAGCAGAGGGAGGGAGGGGAAGGAGGAAGAAAAGACCCAGGGCAAATGAAATTAACCAACTTATGTGCATGTAGGAATATGTCACAAAGAATCCCACTATTATGTATGATTATGATGCACTTATAAAAAATTTAAGACAAAAAGGCAAAATGACAAAATAAAACTAAAAATTAAATGAATGCTTCAATAGTCTAAAAGGATGGATAGATGGATGGATGAGTAGACATATTGGTCCTATTTCTCTGGAGAACACTAGTTAACTTATACAGCAGTTAACTTATGTGGCTTGTTTCTGTTGAGTTTGTGTATTTGGTCTTTGATGGCTCCTTTAGCATTCTTCTTTTCACTCTAGATTATTTTTGTTTGATTGAGGCTATTGCTTTGAAACTAGTCCTCCTTGCCTCTCACACATTATTTCTTTCTCTCATTTTCCTAGTACCAATTACTACCTCATCAACATCAAGATTTCTTTTTTTTTTTTTTTAGAGAGAGAGAGAGAGAGAGAATTTTTTAATATTTATTTTTTAGTTTTCGGCAGACACAACATCTTTGTTTGTGTGTGGTGCTGAGGATCGAACCCAGGCCACACGCATGCCAGGAGAGCGCGCTCCCGCTTGAGCCACATCCCCAACTCCATCAACAGATTTCTTAACTCCGATCCTACTTCTCTGGTTCTCTGAACTCTGTCATGTCCATTCAGTCGGCACTTATTGGAGACTATGGTGTTCATAGTAATGTACTTTGGGAATAAAATGTTGATGGTATCACAGGCCCCCACTCACACGCTGCTCAGCTTCTAAGTGAGATAGGCAAGCAAAGACCTGTACGGAGGTGTAGTGAATGCCACACTAGAGATGTAAGCCCCTTCGATGGAGTTTGGTGGAGCAAAAACTGTGTGTATGGAGAATGAAGAAGGGGTAAATAATGAATGTGCAGTTTCCAGCACATTCTCACATTGGCTGAGAGAAGGTATTAGAACCTTTGGAAATTGCTTGGTCAGGAAGAAGGAGGACAGCTTTACTGCTTAAGTGAATACAAACATGTTGTTTCACATTCTAAGATTTATTTTCTCCTTTTCAAAAGAAGAAAGCATGGTGGAAGGGTAAAAGGAGAGATTTTAAAAACCAGGAGAACAAAGAAGTCTCCTAAAATTAGAAGAATACTCCTGGGAGTGACTGAGAGTTCAAAATAGAAAAAAAAAAAAAGTACACATCCAATTTGTAGGTTAGCAACAGGCTATTTTCCATTGTACGCTAGATAGTGGAATTCCAAAGGCAAGCCAGGTCCATTAGGGAACTCACAGTCTAAAATAAAATAAGCATTCAGCAAGGGCTCACTAGAATATTCCCTCAGGTAGATAGAAATCTGCACAACTTGTCTCCTAATGTCTCTCTGCTCAGTTGTCACCTCATTAGAAAGGTCACTTCTGCTCACCTGATAGAAAATAGCACACCCACCTTGTCTATATTCTCTTACTTGATTTAAAAAAAAAACTTATTCAAATATAATATGTAATCAGAAAGTTATCATACATAAGTGTGTGACTCATTCAATTTTCACAATCTGAACACACACAACACCAACTTCCAGATAAAGAAACAGAGCATTACAAGACCCCCAAAGTGCCCCTCTTGTTCAACCTCAGTGTTCCCCTGTGAATGCCCATCCTGATTTCTAACAGCACAGATTAATTTTGCCTATTTTTGTACTTTATGTAAAGGGAATCAGGCAGAATGACCTCTTTTGTGATGGACTTCTTTCATTCAATAGGTTTGTGGGATTCACTCATGTCATGTGTGTCATTTTGGTCCATTCATTCTCATGGGCTATGACGTCCCATGGTGTAAATATGGTACAATTTTTTCATTCAACCGTTTGTGGGCATTTGGGTGGTCTCCAATTTTGCAATATTAGGAATAAAGTTTCTATGAACATTCTAATAATTGTCTTTAGGTAAACATATGTACACATTTCCATAGTGCTAAATTGCTTTATCGCAAGACCTGCTTTATTCTTCTAAGATTTTAAAAAATATTTAATCCTTCATGTATTAAAAACATTTAAAACACACACAAAGCTGGGCATGGTGGCACACACCTATAACCCCAGCGGCTCGGAGGCTAAGGCAGGATGATGGTGAGTTCAAAGCCAGTCCTCAGAAACTTAAATGAGGCACTTAGCAACTCAGCAAGACCCTGAATAAAATATTAAAAGGGGCCGGAAATGTGGCTCAGTGGATAAACACATCTGGACTCAACCCCCAGTACCAAGACTCAGAACCTCATAGAGTACTACCAATTCTTTGAAATCCTTTGAATCTCTCCCTGACCCATCCATCTTCTATTCCAGAAGTAATCATTATTCCAAATTTTATGTTTATCATTCCCTTTATCATTTTAACCATAAATACATTATGTATGCAATACACTATTTTGT
The DNA here is from genome assembly GCF_964194105.1 of Spermophilus citellus. Lineage (NCBI taxonomy): Eukaryota > Metazoa > Chordata > Mammalia > Rodentia > Sciuridae > Spermophilus > Spermophilus citellus. The sequence continues at coordinate 30,522,961 of NC_138187.1, read as the reverse complement.
TTTGCATGTTGTTGAACTTGATATACATGGAATTCTGCTCTATTCTTCTTCTCAGAATTTTTCACCACTTGGGGCTAGGGATGTGGCTCAAGCGGTAGCGCGCTTGCCTGGCATGCGTGCAGCCCGGGTTCGATCCTCAGCACCACATACAAACAAAGATGTTGTGTCTGCCGAAAACTAAAAAATAAATATTAAAAAAAAATTCTCTCTCTCTCTCTCTCTCTCTCTCTCTCTCTCTCTCTCTCACTCTCTCTTTAAAAAAAAAAAGAATTTTTCACCACTTAACACATTTATTTTGCTGATTGTTGTGTGCTAACCTCTCCCTCCCAAAACATTTTTAAGACTTGTTTTAATTTAATTGCTATACCCCCCAATTCCAAGAAGATTGTCTGTACCTAGAAGATGCTCAATAAATACTTGCTGAATTAAATGAACAGCAGCTTTGCTTTGTCCAGTAGTTTGGGAAAGGAAACAGTTTTAAGTATGACTGATGAGCATGGTCCTGTGAAGAGTCCTCTGTATCAGTAAAAACAAGAGCAGGAAGTTCTGAGGTAAAATCAAATGTAGCTTCTAAAACTTAAGCACAGTTAGCTTATAAAACAATGGGGAAAACATCAGCCTCAGTGTCAGAAAACTGAGACAAGAGTATGGCTCTGTCACTTGTCAGCTGTGTGCTTGAATTCTCTGCACTTTCTAATCTGCAAAATGGGATTGTTATTATTATAGGGTTAATAGTTACTATTATTATTGTTGTTAGTATTACAGGTTAATGAGGTTACTACTATAGGGTGGTTAGTGGGGATAGTATTACTGGGTTGTTAGTAACAGCATTAGGGGAACATATGGATGAAAATGCTTTGATTAGTAGGTGCAAACAAAATGGTCCTACTAAGTGGCATCAATATGTAAGGCCAGGCAAGGCTTTGCAAATTAAGCATCTCCACTAAACTCTCTTTATATGTCCTCCTGAAATTTAAACTTTATATTATAAATATATCTTTTTTTCAGATGCTGGGAATTGAACCCACGTATGCTAAGCACACCCTCTACTACTGAGCTACATCCCTAAATATACCTCATTTGTAAGGAGGAACCCACCTTCTCTAATTGGATCCTCAAGCAACAGAATTTTGTGGGGTTTTTTAATTGAAATTAAAATTCTTCATTCCAAATTGTACAATTTGGTGGTTTTTAGCACATCTTTTTAGAGTTTATTTTTTTAGTTGTAGTTGAACACACATCTTTATTTTATTTATCTATTTTTATGTGATGCTGAGGATGGAACCCAGGGCCTCGCACATTCCAGGCGAGCATTCTACTGCTGAGCCACAACCCCAGCCCCAGTTTTTAGTACATTTGCATGGTTGTGAAACCATCACCACTGTAATTCTTGAACATTCTCATCATCCCACAAAATACACCTATTAGCAGTCACTCTCCATTTCCTCATCCCCCCACCCCCAATCCCCTGGCAACCCCTAATCTGCTTTTTATTTTTATGCATGTGCCTATTCTGGACATTTCACATAAAGGAACCACACAACATGTGGCCTTGTGTGTCTGGCCTCTTTTCATTCAGCATTGTTTTCATGATTCATCCAGGTTATAGCGTGTGTTGGTACTCTACGCTGAATAATAATCCATTGTATGGATATACCAATTATATTGATCCACTTATCAGTGGATAGATATTTGGATTGCTTCACTTTTTTCAATATTATAAATAACACTGTAATGAACATTCATATACAAGTCTTGCTGTGGAATGTTTTCAGTTCTTTTGGGTACATGCCTAGGAGTGGAATTACTAGGTTATATGTTAACTCTAATGTTGAACTTATTGAAGAATTGTTTCCAAAACTGCACTATTTTACAGTCCCACCAGCAATGCATAAGGGTCTAATTTTCCACATCCTCACCAAGAAGTAGTAGTAGTAGTAGTAGTTGTTGTTGTTGTTATTATTATGAAATCATTAGATTATTCTAATAACCATTAGATTATTCTAGAATCATTCTTTATTTTTACCTCATCAATACTGCATTAGCCACATTAGTATCACAACAGGTATAGAAATTATCTAAATTAAAACAAAAATTTCCTAGATTTTGTGATGTTTGTAAGAACACTAAAAGTGACACAAAGTACTCTTTCTAAGTTTTCCTAGCAGGGAATAGTCAATTCTCCATCATACGTTCCTCATTAAATCTAGGAACAAAAATCACTTTGGGAACAAATTCCTATTTTAAACACAGAGCAGCCTGGGTTAGGCATATGAATATACTTTAAATAGCTTCCTACACGCATTTTACATTATTTCACTTCAGGCTCTCTCTTTTAAGGTGAAGAAGTCAAACCCAGGAAACGACCTGGTCACTAGTGGGCACTCTAACTCAGTTGAAGCCCTGGGCAGGACTGCTGGAGCAGGCGCACACCCACAGCCCCGCCCACCGGGGCCCTCCCCCTCCTACGACACCCACGCCCTCCGACGTCGAGGGGCGGGAATAATCGACCAATTCGGCGAGTCTCCGGGATGTAATGCTCCGTACTGGCTGATTAAATTTAATGTTTTAGCAACGCTCCAATCCACAGGGTAGAGGCGTGGCTAAAGCCCGGTGGCGTTGGGCTGAGGGAGGAGACCGCCTGCTGGGAACACGTGACCTGGGCCTGGCGCCGGAAGCTACCTATCTAGTGGGGAGCTCCTCCAGCACCTAGGGCTGCGATGGTGAGTGAGGACGCATGCGCGGGAGTACGCGCTGCGGGTTCGGCGCCCACAGTCTTTGGTTGCCCCCTCCTGGGCCGGCGTTCCACCTTTACCTCCCGTCGGTCCCGGGATGGAGAGGGAATGGAGATGGGAGGAGCGGCGGCGGAGCGGGCTGAAGAGGAACCTGTGGGAGGGTGTGCGGGGGCTGGGAGCAGTCTGCGGGTTAGGGGCGGGACACCTGCGACTGGAAAGAGGGGCAGCGCGGAGGGGCGTGTGGGGCAGTGAAGGCCGTCCGGGGCAGCCAAGAGGGGGAATGGAAGGCCCAGGAGATTCCGGGGCAGAGAGGGCAGATGGAAACTCAGGAAGATCAGCATAGGAGGACACAGAAGGGGAAGGGGGTCCGGAAGGGGCCATCGTCAAGAGAAAGACTCGGGTTTGCAGGTGAAGAGGTCCATCTTGCCACTTGCTTCTCACTGCTCGCATCTTTACCCACTAGACTTCTGCACTGACCCAGGGACTGGAGCGAATCCCAGACCAGCTCGGCTACCTGGTGCTGAGTGAAGGTGCAGTGCTGGCGGTGCGTTCTGGGAAAGGGAGGTGACATGACTGGGTAACCCTTTTTAATTGTGCCCAGTTTCACCTAATTTGCCTTCATTTTCGTCCTTTTATCTGGTATCCCCCCGGCATACAGTAAGCTTTTGGTAATTAATCTCTGGAATCTTAGTCTTCTAACTGTTCCAAGGTAAAAGAGGTCTACCAATGTTACAAAGTCATACAACTCATTTCAGGTTGGTTGATAAGAATCAACAATGCCCATATGTTTTCTCCAGTACATCTTTATTCGGAACTTCTTGAAGACATCTTTGTATTTTGTTCTGTAATATTATATAGTGTAGCTCTGTAGAAATATTTGCTCTTTCTGGAGAGACAAGGCTTAAAGTTCAAGGTTGAAAACAGTGCAAGTGTTTTGGATTGCTGAAGGAGTCCAAAAATGAAAGATTCAGCCCTTGGAGTTATAACTTGTGTTATGGGAAGACTTTTTTGGATGCAGAAGTTCAGCTCAACTTAAAGGATGAATGATTGTAAATGGATGGGAAAAAAAGGAAAGTAGTCAGGGCTAGGAACTGGACATATTTACAGGATTGTGACACTGCCTATCTGAATTGATTGTGGGTTGATATTGCAAAGGTTTGTGGGGAAAGGATCTGATTGAAGAGGCCTTGGATTTAATCTTTAGTGTCACAGAAGTTTTGAAAGTTTATACTACAGAAACAGGACCCAGTGATATGGTTGAGCAAGATTGTTGGTTGTATGGAGATGGGCTGGAAGGGAATCTAGGTATGAGACTAGGCTGAAGGCCGTATAGTGCAAGAAGAAATTTTTAGAGAAATCAATATATCCTGGTAATGACTTGATATAGGTACTTTTGTGGGTACTTCTTTTGTAGGAGATACTTCTCCAATCACTAAGACTTTGCACTGAGAAGCCTAGAAGAATGACATGGTACCTAACAAAATCAAGAAAGGAAGTTGACTGGGGAGGGAGGTGGATAAGGGAAAATTTTGTTGGTTCCACTGTAGATAATTGAGTTCAAGGTAGAATAATAGCAGTTAGTAAATATTGCTATGGATTGTTCTAAGGATCTCCCAGTATTATACCTTGTAACCCTTCCAAGTCCACTAGATAGATATTATTGTCCCTAATGTACCGATGAAGAAACTGAGGTAAAAAACATCTGGGTCCAAAGAGAACTAAACTAAACCTATGTACAAGTCCATATCAGAGGTAAGAGAGGAAGTTGAGACAGTCAACAGAAAGAAGTCCAGGACTACTGTCATTATCACTTACCCAAGGAGTAAATAGAGGGAGTAATTCAAGAACAAAAGATGTCTACAATTCAGATTTTACAGACAAGGCAGCAAGTGGGAAGACTGACAAAAGATGAAGCCTTTAACAAGTCACTGTGGATAGGCACCAATCTTGGAGAATGATTTTACCACTAGATAGGGACAAGGAAGGGCATTCAGTTTCAAGGGGTTAGAAGATAGGCCAGACACTGTGGCTGTGGCGCATGCCTGTAATTCCAGTGGCTTGGGAGGTTGAGGCAAGAGGATTGCAAGTTCAAAACTAGCCTCAGAAACTTAGTGAGACCCTGTCTGAAAGTAAAATATAAAAAAGAATTGGGGGTGTGGCTCTGTGGTTAAGTATTCAATACCCCATAGAAGGGGGGGTGGAGGGGAGTATCCAGTAGAGTTGGATGAGTTGCTTGCTGCTCAGTGGAGGAAGCTGGTATTGTAAGGATGAGAAACAGAATGGCATAAGAAGGGAGACTATTATAAAGAGGTTTTAGGTCAGGTTTTCCAAAACTGGGTGACCCCCAGGTATTTGAAAGCACAGAGAGGCAGAGGGCCTATGCCTAGGATTCCTTCCCAATTCTGTAACCTCATTTTCTGCACCCTCCCCTCCCCATTTACTTGCAGTCATCTGGGGATCTTGAGAATGATGAGCAGGCAGCCAGCGCCATCTCTGAGCTCGTCAGTACAGCCTGTGGGTTCCGCCTACATCATGGCATGAGTGTCCCCTTCAAGCGCCTGTCAGGTGAGCCCTAGCCCCAGCCCCCAGTGGTGGGAGTGGGAGATATTTCCAGATGTTTTAGGGAAAGAAACCTTTCTCCTTCTACCACATTCCACCAATTCCTGGGTCTGTGGTTCAGCCACTTCTCTCTCTGGGATTCCCTAGTGTCAGGACTGAGTAAGCAAGAGAAGGAAGATCTCAGAGCAGCCTCTCTTCCAATCTCTCCACCTTGAACTACAGAATTGCTTTGCCTTTCAATCCCAGCCAGCTTGTGACCCTGTAGAGGTTGTTGTACCCACTAACTCTGTGTTCCCTTCCCTCTCCTGGGTGGGGGAAGGTGTTTCCCCTCCAGTGGTCTTTGGAGAACACACACTGCTGGTGACTGTGTCAGGACAGAGGGTGTTTGTGGTGAAGAGGCAGAACCGAGGCCGGGAGCCCATTGATGTCTGAGTTTGCCAGAGAGCCAGGGATGGAGAAATGGACTGGATCCTTTGGCTTCTGTGATGAGACACATGTGTCCTCCACTTCTTGCTTAGCTTGCTGGAACTAGGGTCTTCTGCTTACCCCCCTTTCCACCCACCACCTGAAGAACAGAGGTTTGCGTACTTTATGCTGTGTTAAGGAGAATTTGGGCAAGTGTTTCTTTCTTTTCCCTTCTAATAAACATGAGTCTGATGTTCCTAGACTCAGGATGTGTGTATGGGGGAGGGACTGCATTTGGGTGGTTTATACCTTGTGTCTTCCACCTCCTGGACAGTTGTGTACCTCAGCCCAGGGTAAGTGGGACAGGGCCACTACTGGGCATTCTAAAACTGGGGATTGAAAAAACAAGGACAGGAAGGGAGCTATTTGTGTGCATGCTGAAGGGAATCATCCCGAGCCCCACTGGTCTGCTCTTTCCACCAACACACAAACAACAATCATACAACAGTCATTCTTCTCCCTCCTGAATGGGCATTTAATAGTCTTATTTCAGTTGGAAGCTGTAGTTCGAGAATAAGTTACAGGAACAGACAAAAAAAGATACAACTTAAAGTGCTTCAGGCTGCCAACGTAAACATGAGGGGCAGAGGAGGCCACCTAGTATCTCTCCAACCCCTGAGACAGGAGGGTCATCGTCAGAATCCCTGTACCAACACCACCTTCTAATCTCAGCCCTGCGGGTGGGTGGGAGGGAATGCTGGAGGCAGAAAGGACACAATAGGAATGAGGAAAATACTCTGTAAACTTAGAACAAGGATGAAGGGCTGGGGTGGGGCCAGCCCCCCCACAGGAACTTGGGGAAACACTGTTGGCACTGCAGCCACACCACCCACTTCACAACTTCTGCCCTCATCCATCAGCAGACACAGACAGGCGGCCCTGCTGGGCTTCTTCACCCACGGTAAGAGGTGTCCCAGGGGAGGCACAGTCTGAGAGCGAGGAGCCCTCCAGGGGCTTTGGGTTTCTGTAGTATATGGGGGGGCAGAGCCGCATGGTGCTACTTGACGGGCTCCACCACCAGGACTTTGCACTCGCGCTTGGCAATCTTATCCAGAGAGAGCACAGCCTTGTCCGGGGGCAGGTAGAGAGGGCGGCCAACTGGGGAAGCCACGGGGGGTGTGATGGCCCTGCGCTCCATCACACTTCCTGACCTGGAAGAAGGCAGAGACTGTGGGCTCTGCTCAGCCTCCACCCTGCTCCCTAGTTCCAGCCTCTGCCCAGGCCAATGCCACATCTGCCCCACTTCCTACCTCATGAGGTGGCTTCGGGAAGGCTGTTGGTGGGAGAAGGACTGAGAGCGGCCCAGGCTCGCCTGGTGCCTCTCCACCAAGTCCCGGACAGCAGGGCTGCTGGGGCTGCTCTTGCGAGAGAGGGGCCGGGCCTCAGGAGGAGGGTGGGACACACTGGCAGTGAACTGCAGCTTCAGTTTCATGTGCTGGCTCAGCTAGGTGGGGAGAGATACCTCAGCATTCCAGCTGGCTTCTGGGCCCAGACCTTCCCACTCAACAGATCCAGGTCAGAGCTCATTCCACTCTCCCTCTGCCCAGCCTTCTAGTGCCACCCATTATCCTCCATAGAAGCTAGGGGCTGTGACTGTTCCACCCCAACATCCTGTAGCACTAGCCCACCTCAAAGAGCCCCGTCCTCAGAGCTTGGAAGGCCACACTGAAGGTGAGTGCACTGCCTTTCCGAGAAAAGCCAAGGTTGTTGAGGGGGGTGTGGCAGACGATGGAGTCCAGGGCTGCTTGCATGGCCCGGCGTTCCTCCTCACACAGCTGCTTTCCTGGGGGCAGAAACAGGCACCAGTGAACACTGGACAGTTCCTCAGTTCCCAGAGGCCACCATCAGCATGGTCACATTTGATTTGCAAAGCATTCTATGGAACAAACTGAGGAAATGTTGTCTTTTGCCAAGGGTTAAGGGTAACAGCAGCTATACAGTGTGTGCCGGGTTTTGTTCCAATTAACTCATTAATCTTCATCACAACCCAAAATATTAGGACTGGGTGTGGCGGTACACTATAATCCCAGTGACTTGGGAGGCTAAGGCAGGAAGATTGCAAGTTCAAGGCCAGTCTCGACAATTTAGCAAGAATCTATCTCAAAACAAACAAGAAAAGGACAGGAGGGGCTGAGGTTGTGGCTCAGCAGTAGAGCGCTTGCGTTGCATGTGTGAGGCATTGGATTCGATCCTCAGCACCACATAAATAAGTTAATTATAAAGGTATTGTGTTATGTACAACTAAAAACAATTTTAAAAAAATGACAGGAGATATAGCTCAGTGGTAGAGCGCAGCTAGGTTCAATCCCTAGTACCAAAAAATAAAATAAACATAAAATATTAGGAGTGAAGACCAATGTCCAAAGAGTAATATAACATACCCAAGGTCACACAGCTAGTCAATACCACAGAATGTAGCCTTATTGTCCGTGCCCTTCAAGTCACTGTCCCAATGCCTCTCTAAACTCTATTTGTGATCCTGAGGAGACCACCAGGTACACAGCAAGAGCCACCCACTACAAGTCACCTAGGTGGGGCTGGCACCAGATCTAAGCTGTTCTCACTGGTCTACCTCTTTGAATTCTTCCTTTTCCCTCCCCTCCTATGGAACTAAGTCCAGCCAGGCAGCTGACCCACCAGCCTGTGCATGCTCCGGGGTCCACACAAGCCTCACAGCAAGGAAGTCTTGAAGATTGTTGAGCAGTGTGTAGGTGACAGTGAAGCGCTCATAAGTCCGAACAGGGGACTCACAAGAAGCAGTCATCACAAAGCACGGACGGTCCAGACGGACACTGGGCAGGCTAGGAGCAGTGAGAGAGGGAAGCTAGATGTGGGTCAGGCAGCAGAGGTGAGCAGGATGGTGCCTGGTAGGGGCCCCACACACTGACCGGTAGTGGGTGTAGATGCTCTGGGTGAAGGGCAGCTTTGGGGTGGACCACTGAACCACAGCAATCAAGGGAACTTCTAGGCCCTGCAGGTGAGACACAAACATCAACATCACTTGCATCAGAATTCCCCTCCAGTCTAGTCAAGCCTTTGCCTTCCACTGCCTTTTCTTTTTTTTTTTTTTTTTTTTTTTTTTTTTTTTTTTTTTTTTAAATATTTATTTATTTTTTAGTTCTCGGCGGACACAACATCTTTGTTGGTATGTGGTGCTGAGGATCGAACCCGGGCCGCACGCATGCCAGGCGAGCGCGCTACCACTTGAGCCACATCCCCAGCCCCCCACTGCCTTTTCTTATCCTTTTTCCTCGAACACACCAGCCCTTTATTCTTACCTCCTTGGCTCCTGGAGGGGGCTGCTCACCCCCTCTCAGCTGAAACAGGAAGTTGTGTTCCTCCAGGGCACTAAGAGGGCAGGGGAAGCAGCCAGAGGTACCAGGGAGTCGGCAGAAGGAGCCCATGGAGACTTCCCCAGACTGGTGACTAGTTGAGAAGAGAGGACAAGACATGAACAACTCCCCATGTCAGAGCTCAGCTCCTGCTCCACCCCTGCCACTTCACAGCCCTGCCCTCCACAGGACCTCACCAAACATTGTCCACCAGCAGCACAGAGCCATCAGGCATGACAGGTAGATAACTGGCATTGAAGTTGGGGAGGATTCGGATATCCCAGATGGAGATTTCCTCCTGGGAGGAACTGTTCAGCACTGTTGGAAGTAACCAGTCGGCCTCAGCATAGCCGGACACCTCAAGACCACTAGGTACACAGCAAGAGCCACCCACTATAAGTCACCTACTGTGGTGGGACTGGCACCAGATCTGAGCTGTTCTCACTGATCTACCTCCTTGAATTCTTCCTTTTCCCTCCCCTCCCATGGGGCTAAGTCCAGCCAGGCAGCTGACCCATCAGCCTGTGCATTCCCATCAGCCTGCCCCAAGTAACTATCATCTAATCAATTCTCTTGCTGATACCCAAGACTTGAGCCAGCAGATCTGCTCACCCTTGAGCACGGTCAAGTGTTTTCCAGCCACAGTGAACTGTCGACATTTCAGAACTGGAGGGGGCAGCAGCGTCAGCAGGGTGCTCACTGCAGAAAAGGGAGAGGCAAGAAATGAGGGGCTGGGCCCAGACTTTCCCCCCAAACTCACAGTAATCACTTTCCTCTTTTCCCCCATCAGGCACTTTCCAATATCACCCCTCCACTCTGTACCCCCAAATACTCTGGTTTTTCCCCTCCTGCAGTCTCCTCCCACCTTGGGCCTTGAAAGCACTCTGCTCGCCCCGGAATGTCTCCCCAGGAGATCGGGTCTGCAGCAAGCGCAAGTAGCCTTGATCTCTGACCTCTGGTGCCTCAACCTCCCGTTTCCACACGGTCACTACAATCTGGGTACAGGAGACATTAGACCACGGTCAAGAGGAGAGACATGGCAGGGCCTTGAAAGGGTGTCTGGATTAAGACATCAGCTCCACCCTGGCTCAACCTACCTTGGCCTTAGGTGTCCCTGGGGGCAGTCTATCCAGTGAAACAGTGAGTGGGAAGATGACCTCATCTGTGGACACGATGGGTTCCTCCACAGGCAGCTGGGATTGTGAAAGGGATGAAGAGGTCAGGAGTCAGAGGCGGCCTGCAAAGCTTCCTTTAATTTCCGCAGTAACGGTCCTTCATGCCCTCCCCTCTAACATCTGCCTCCTGCCTTAGGTACCCAGCGTCCATCTCCCAAACTGCATTTGGCACCCAGCAAACTGCTCTCAGCCCTGCGCCGTGTCACCCCAAGTTCCTCACCGTGGTCGCTGCCCCTGAGGTAGCAGGGCCCGGGCCGTGGGTGAGAAGAGGGCTGCAGCCCCGGAACACGCCTCCACCCCCAGGGTCCCCTCCCCCTGGAGGTTCTGGGTCCTGGTCGCTGGTGCCACTGCCCCCTGGTAGCACGCCTCCGGCGCTGACAGAAGCCAGGGCGGCCAGGGCAGTTGCCAGTTCTGCCCAGGCCCCTCGGGAGCTCAAGCCCGGGCCGCCCCCGGCACCAGACCCGGCGCCACCCCGGCAGCGTAGGACCAGCAGGAAGCGGACAGTCTCCCCGAGGTACAGATGGTTACGCCGGGGCAGCGCCCGGTACCGGCCCGGGTCCCCCGCCAGCTCCGCGCGCGGTGGCAGCGGCACGGCCGGGAAGTACATCGAGTAGTCGCACTGGGACTCCATGGGGCGGCGAAGACGGCGCGAACCGGGGCCGGCCGGGGGCTGAGGGGCCGGGACCCAGACCAGCCCCCGCGGGAAGCGAGGGGGTCCGCGGGGCTGGGTCCAGCAGGTCCGACGCCTGAGTGGTGATGCGCGCAGCCGGCCGGCCCCAGACGCCAGCCCGGCCCGGAAACCCGGGCAACGAACCCCGGAACCCAGACCCCGCGGCGCCGGAATCGTGGTGGGGGCTGAATGACTGGTGACAAACCGGAAGCGGAAAGGGAGGGGTGTGGCCTCCGAGGCCCCAAGATCTGTGTGCGCTGCGATCTTGGAGAAGGGGGCGGGGTCGGGGTGCGTTAGGTTGCTGCGAGATGAGTGGGAGACGGCAGAACGGCTTCTTGTGGGGGAAAAAATACTAAAAAATCCCTTCCGATCCCGCTTCTCACTGAACTATCCTCCATACCTCCCGTTTCCGTCCTACATATATCAAGTGGAAGTTTCATATCATTTATTCATTGAACAAACATTTCATAATGAAGTGAACATAACCCAATAACGTTTTCTAGAGAAATGGACATACCATTTCAACTCACCATGCCCTAAACTTTCTGTGGCTCTCTCCATCTTTTACTCCTCCCGGGGACTTTGGAGAGTGCTACGTGGACCTGCCTTGGGGAAGTGGAGAGGGGAGGGAGGCACCGCTGGTTTTCCCAGGCATAGGTCAGAAAACTTGGGGTCTGCGTCAAGGTAAAGTTCCATCCTTTCCCAGGGATGCAGAGATTGCTTCTGGCAGCCCCACTCTCATCACATGTGTCCTAATCTGTAGCTTGATGCCTAGAGGAAAGTAGCCTTGAAGTCTTCAAGGATATTGAGACTGGAGAGGGAAACTGCTTAGCATCCAGCTTGTCCTTGTACTGTAGCTCAGGGGTAGCCAGGCGTTCACACTCCTCCCGGTCTTGAGGGCTCAAACTACTCCGAAGTGCATAGCCCAAAACTTTAGCTGACCCATACTGGAAGGGACGAAACTGACTGTTGGTGATATATTTGGGGTCTAAAGCCTTACCCCCCTGAAGGCAGTGTTTAGCCATAGCCTCTCTGCGAGCCCGAAGCTCAGCCACAGCATGCTTCAGTCGTCTCTGGCCATATTGTTCTATCCGTGCCCAGAGGCTGCGGTTGAAGTGAACATAGAGAGCCCAGTCCAGGTTGTTCCAGGCTCTGGCCCGAGCGGTCAGCTGCTGATCCTCAGCAGTTAGTCCACCAGTGCCAGCAGCCCTGAGGCCCTGCTCACTTCCAGCCTGAGCATTGTGCATGAAACCCACCACATCATCCAGACCCCAGCACAAGGCATCTGCCAGCAGAACCAGTGATTCATCAAAGTACTCAGCCACCATGACCAGGTCAAAAACAGAGTCCAGCCAGGCCAGGCCCCACTGAATGAAGGATGAGGACCCCAACTTGAAGGAGGTAGGGCTGACTGCCTGGCTGTGACCATCAGCAACAGTGGAAACAGGCTGCAAGAGAGCATTGGGATCTAGGATTTGGGCTCGAGGGCCAGTGCCAGAAGGCAAAACATGCCCCTGATGGGAGTCAGGGTCTTCGGGATTCCCTCTATTGATCCTCTTCTCTGGAGGGAAGGGCAGGCCAAAGTCAAACCATAGCAAATTACGAGCATAGTAGTCCCCACGGCCTCCAGGTCGGTAGAAGGCTCGAGGGTTGGCCAGGAAGGCAGCCAAAGATGGTGCCTTGCGGAAGGCTGATGAGGTGGATTTATAGTAGGAGAAGGCAGAGCGGGCCAGAGCCGCCGGGTCTCGAACAATGGAAAAGAAGAAACTATCAGAAGGCATTACCTGAAGTACCTGCAGAGGAGAGAAGACACACATAGAAAAAAAAAAAACTGAGCCTGGGGGAAAGTAGGCACCAGCCAAAGCCCTACTGATCCCACAACCTCCCCACAGCTCTGCTGGGGACCACCAGCTTCCCTCACTAGCTGCATGACCTTTACTTCACATCTCTAAGTCTCAGTTTGCTCATCTACAGAATGGGGATAATTATAGGTTCCCAGGTGATTATAGAGGATAAAGGATATAAAAGGAACGAAAAAACCTGGAGGCAGGCGAGCATCACACGCCCGTAATCCCAGCCACTTGGGAGGCTGAGGCAGGAGGGTCACAAGTTCAGGTCAACCTCAACAACTTAGTGAAATCCTAAATAAATAAATTAATTAATTAAAGACCTGGGGAAGTAGCTCAGTAGTAAAGTACCCCAGGGTTCAACACTCAGTACCACCAAAAAAAATTTATATATATATGAATGAAAGAAAAAGAACTGGAATATGCAAAGTTCATAGAGTATTAATTTCCTTGGGGCTTTCTGACTGCCCTGGTGGTAAAATCTCTAGGAAACAAACTTTGTGCTCACTTCTTCAACAAAAATCTATTGAGTGCCTCCTCTGGGACTCTAGGTCTCAGTTCCAAGAAAGGGAGTGGTCTTAGGCCGCCCGAGGAGGGAGGTGGAATGTGTCTGAGAGCAGAGAATGAAAAGGGGTGATAGAGATGATGCTGTAGGGCAGCCCAGGGTAGCAACACTTCAGAGTCTCCTGGACACCTTGGAGAGCAAAACACAGGCCTGGACTTGGACTCTGGGGAGCCCTGGCCTCTTGGTAAGGTGTTGCCCCAAGGGCTGGGACACATGATTCCACATCTGAACAAGGACAGTGGAAATCAGGCTGGATCATACCCTTACATAGCTCTTCAGGCTGATCCACATCAGAATCTAGCTCCTGGACTCTCTGAGGATTTCTGTCTCTGAAAAGGACTTTCATCGTTGAATCTGACCTCTCTGTGTCTTGATGTTCTCTGACCTGCTCCAGAGGCATGCCTGAAGGGCAGAGCCTTTGTCTCTTTGAACTGTCTCTTTGAAGGCAGAAGGGAACAGTGAAGAGAACATTCTGGCATCAGATGGACCTGGAATAAAATCCCAGTTCTGCCATTTACTAATTGTGTGACTTTGGGGCAGATGAATAAGCTTCTCAACAGCCTTTATTTCTCTACCTATAAATCTGGGTTAAACAGCTACCTGGGAGAATGTGGACATGTCTATAACATGGCAGGTATTGGATGAATGGTGGTGACAAGGAACCATCCTAACCACTAAAGAAACTTACCTCAAAATTCACTGCCATTGCCTCACACCCAACAGGAGCCCCTTGCTGCCTACCAGACCACCCTCACACTCCTCCAGCTTCAACAAAGGGACTTTGTAACCCCCACTGAAGTTCTGCTATCTACACACACTACACATACCTCTCTGGCACAGCTGTGTGCATGCTCACACGCACATCAACAGCCACATGTTTGTTGATCCTCTGCTCCAAGAGTGGTGGGTGCGCTCGCTACTGTCTCAAAGCCATGTCCACTCCATCCTTTAATCCTGCTTCTCTAACAAACCCCACTCCATTTGATAAATAGACTCCCTACAATTCCAAATACAAAAACACATCCAGGTCCTCAGAAGGAGCCTCTACCTCAGAGTAAAAAGACCTGAGTTCAAATTCTAGTTTTGCCAATTTATGTTAATGGAGGTCACTTAGCCCACTGAGACTCAATCTCCATTTCTGTGTAATACTTTTGTACTTCCTTCACGGCAAGGCGATGGTAAGATCAATATCCAGCACTCAGTAAGTATTCTACGAAGGGGGGCTGGGGATGTGGCTCAAGTGGTAGCGCGCTTGCCTAGCATGCGTGAGGCACTGGGTTCGATTCTCAGCACCACATAAAAATAAAATAAAGATATCATGTCCACCTAAAACTAAAAAATAAATATTTTTTTAAAAAGTATTCTATGAAGGGTAGTTCCTTCCCTATATGCTTTCATTTGCATGTTGATTGTCTTTCTACAAGAGTTCTTGGGTCCTTGTGTGTTTCCATTTGTCTCCCCCATAAGGACTAAAGTCCCAAGGGTCAGCACTGAACTTCTGTCCAACTATTCTGCCATGCTCAGCCAAGAGCTTGACATAGAGCTGACATAAAAATCTCAAAGTGTGGCAGCTGGTGTGAGGGAAGCGAAAGAAAGATGAGTCAGAAGGTCCTAATGGCAGAGCAAGGTCCCTGGTAATAATAGTGAACACTGTGAAGGGCAAGGGACACCTGGAGGGAGTGCATCCAAGTACATCCAAGTTGGCAGGACACTGACACCAGGGGAATAAGTTAGTCAAGGAAGGAGACTGAAGTAAACCCCCAGATGGGAGAGGGGAACGCTGTGCACCCAGAAAATCCAGGGGAAAGAACACCTGCAGAGAAGAACAGGAAATCCCACCTTTGTGGCCTCCATGTCCACTTGTGGGTAAGGTGATGCCTGGAGATCCCCAGACCCTCCCCTGGAGGTCTTGGCCGCAACCCTAAATCCATCTCTTTTTGGCCCCACCCCTCACCCCCCTGAACCCCTCACCTCTTTCAGGTTGAATCTCATGTGATGACAGAGGATATGGAAGGGGGGCTGGGTGCCCCCACCCTGAGGATGGTAGCCTTTGACCTGAGAGGCCCGGAAAAGCCTTGGGTAGCCGAACTGGTAGCGGGTGGGGAGGGCGAAGCGCAACCCATGCCGGTCCCCGTAGCGATGAAGCAGGCTCAGCACAGAGCTGCTCCCGGATTTATGTGTCTTCAGGAACACAAGTCGCTGCCGGGGTAGGCAGGATGGAACAGCTGATCCCAGGGAGGTGGTCCAGGACTGTCTGAGCTGCAGCCTGGGTAACCTGGGAAGAGATGGGTAGGGAAGTATCCTATCCTTCACCAGCAAATGGAGCCACTGTCTTCTTGTGAAGAAAAAACAGAGGGTATAGAGGCTCCCCTAAGTCCCCAGGAGTCACAGCCCCAGGTTAGAGGAGGAAGAACAAGTGGGAAGGCATCTACTGGGAGATGGGACAAGATGAGGACTCACCTCCTCTGGAAGGCCCCCCCCAAGAGCTGGAGGCCAAATCCGATGGTCATGAAGACTCCCAGAGCCACCCCCAGGCTCCGAGGCCCCCAAAGTCGCATGGTCCTGGCAGGAGACGAAGGACCCATGTGGCACAGGGAAAGGGGACTCTAGACAGGGACAAAGCCAGGGCCAGGAGCACAAGCAGAGACAGCTTGAGATAGCCGTGCAGCCGCGGAAGGTGCCGTTTGGAGATCGGGGGGTCATTCCCCAGGCCTGCTCCCAGCCCTGGTTGAGTCTGCCCCCTGAGTTAGCAGATTTTTGCCTCTGTCAGCGTCTAGAAGGGAAATGAGGGGGAAGGAGGGGAGTCTAAGAAGATGGCTAGAAACTTCTCTCCTGCTGCTGCTGCTACTGAGACCTAGTTTAGGAAAGGGGAGCAGTAGGGGTGCTCTGTACACCAGATCCTTGTAGGTGGTCCCTCAACTATTCCTTCTGCTGCCAGCCTGTTGCTTGTCTCCAGTTCCCCCAAATCCCATACTCAGTTTTCCCGGAGCCTCAGGGATTTCAAACTGAAGGAGAGAAAGGCAGAGCCCTTATTATGAATGAAGCAGCCAGTGAGAGAGATCAGACCAATTTGCTCATTATGACAGGTCAGGTCACTGCTGGGTCCCTGACTTCCTTCTGAGCCCCTCTGCTGGTTAAAAATGGGGATCAAGAGCTCCCTTCTGTGGCTAGGAGGGGAATGGAGGAGGCAATCAGGAGGAGGGGAGGATGGACTTCCAGGAGTGACTTTGTAACTAGTATGGGCTGCTGTTTCCTAAATGCAAGCTGCTTGTCTCCCCACTGTCCCAGCACAAGACAGACCCCAGTGTACGTGTGGGGCTGGGGGAGATGTGGCGTTATGCATGAAACCCACAAGACCCCTGGGCACACATTCCCATCCCACTCTCTAACCACGATGGTGCACCAGGAGCAGGTACTGAGAGGACGGAGCCAGAGAGAGGTGGAAAGACACAGAGACAGAGACAGACATTGACCTTGGAAACGAGATGGAGAAAGCCATATGGAGCTGCTGCCTGCCTTCCCAGGCCCAGTTTCCTAATTAACTGGGAGTCTGGCTCCACCCGCTTCAGATTACAACCAGTAATCTCGGCCCCTCTAACAAGCCTGGACAGCCCCCTTCCAGAGGGGATAGGGGTGACCCCAGCCAGAGAGAACCCACACTTGCTACCCAGAGACCTGCCCCCTCTGGCATCGCCCTCAAGATCCCGCTTTGACTCCTCTGTCACAGCTTTTCACTTCCATCTATCTTTATCTCTTCCCATTACCCTTGATTCCAGCCCTCTGTTCCCTCCAGCTTTTGGAGACTGCTCGGTATGTCACCAGTCCTTTGTTGGTGTCCTCTGAGGTTGTCTCTGTGAACCCTAGGGTCCTCCCATAAATTCAAGGGGTCCCTCCACTGGCCCCAGCCTCGGTTTCACTCGTCCACTCACCAAGGCCCGAAGGGGAGCTGCGGGGAAACCGGGTCCGGCCCTCCCGCCTGCCCCAGCCACCGCCCGGCTTCTCACTCAGCTCAACTTTCCTTGCAAACTTTCTCAGTGCCCAGGCTCCTCCCCTCCCCTCCCTTTGTCCCGCCAGTCCAAGCAGCTGCTCCAGCTTTGATCGCTGATGCTGTCTCTGGCCTTTTCCCTCCCTGCACATTTCCCTCTGGTTAGGGCACCCAGACTGCCCGTGGAAGAAACTTTCACCCTCCTTTCACTTATATCAATTATATCTTTATCTCTCAGCTTTCTACAGAACAAAAGATTCATTCAGGTGAAAGAAAGAAAAGAAGGATGAAAGAAAGAAAGGGAGGAGAGTTGAAAGCAAACACTGTCAGGGAGGTGACGAGGTAGAGGTTGACACCCAGACAATGAGGGCCCCCACCCTGAGAGCAGGGGCCAGTGGTGTGGTAATATTAATCATGCCTCGCCTTCAAAGAGAATTGCACAGGGCCAAGGTGTTTCCTCGCAGTTGTTTGGGCTCCATATTTCTCCCAGTTTTACAGATGAAGATGCTCAGACTTAGAAACCTGGAGACAGGGGGCCATTCCCCAGACCTGCTCCCAGGAGACAGATTCCAAGAGAGGTAAGAAACAGGCAGAAACTGAGCCAGTCAAGATACCCTGAAGCCTTTGTTTGGAGCCAGAGCTCAGGAGGAATGCTAAACACAGAGAAAGGCACACAAAGGGTCCAGTAAATTGTCATTTATTTGTAGATAAACAGTCAAACACTGAAACATGAAATGGGACCTTGTGAAGGAAGTGGATGGTAGAGATCAAGCAATGAGCACCACCCCCCCGTTTTGTATTTTACTTTTTAAAAAAATGACATTTAAAAAACTCAACAGAACTCAGGCCCATAGAGCCTCACAGCCTACTCACACACACCAACCCCCAGCCCTACATCCCATCAGCACCCAGCATTGTCCATTTCTAAGACCAGGTGCCCCCCACCCTCTTAGTACCACCCCTCCCCACTTTCAACTTCTTCCAACTCCATCCCCCAATGGCAACTCTAAACCCCCCCCCTTTCACCCTTATCGCTCTTGTGGAGGGGGTGCTGATCACCAGCCCTAGCCTTAGAGGACAGCAATCACACTTCTTTCCTAAATAAATACCCCCATTACCAAATGAAAAAATAAATACTGTGAACACCCACCCACCCCCAGCCCACCAATGGGAATCTCCTGGATTCGGGGCCCCAGCCATTCACCTGCAAAGTCCCTTTTCTACTCTCTCAGTAGCCCCCTTCGACTCCTCCCCAGGCCCAGCTGAGGGGAAAGGGCCATGAACCCTTCTGATGCTAGGGCACCCCTCCCCTGTTATCGAGGTCCAAGCATGGCCAGGGCTGAGGGGAAGAGAATGAGGACCGGTGAGTTGTGAAGACCAACAGACATCCCCCCACTCCTGCTCCTGTCCTGGTTGAATCGGGGACCACCTCTTCCTCTGCCCCCACTGCTGCTGTCCCTTCGAGGAGGGTGATGTGGCCTTGGAGGCCAGGCAGCAGGGGCCACAGGTGCAGTTCCAGCCTTCCAGTCATCTGCATAATGGAATCCCCCTCCAGAGCCACTGGCATCCTCTTCTGCAGGGAGGATGAGGGACAGAGACAGATGGGGTGGGAAAGAGAGTTGGAGAGAGATCAAAAGAGGAGGAAAAGAAATCAAGATTAATACAGAGATAGAGACACCGGTAAAACACAGTGACAGGAAGGCAGCAGAAGAAAAAGCAAGATCAGCAGACATGGGGATGAGAGAAGATGATGGAAGATGGGAAGAGACAATGCAACAGGGACAGAAAAAAGGGACAGAGGATAAACAGGAAAGAGAAAAACAGAAGTACACAAAAGCAGGGAGCAGACGGGAAGAGAGGTGGGGAGGAGCCAGACAGACAGGAGAGGGGAAAAAAATGAATGTGTCTTGCTTCCCCTTCTGGAAAATTCCAACTTGTGGTGCCCACCCACTGTCACCTCCACCCTTCTCCAGCAACTCTTTGCCCTTTATTAAAAACATCCCCCATTATTCTGCATTTCTGTGTCTCCCACTACACCATAAACTCAAGGATGATGACCCACTTATTGGTCTTTTACCCCTCTCTATCTGTGATGTAAGTGCCCAATAAAGAAATGAATGAGAACTAAGAGATGCGAGGTGGGACCGCGGGCAGTGGGCGGAGCTCGCGGACAGAGGTGGCGGGTCTCACCAGCGTCTTGCATGTCCAGGTCTTGTCCAAGCGCCGCCGCCCGCATCCTGGCGGTGGCAGAGCGGAGCAGCAGCCGGCGACGCCGCGTCGGGACGTCGGGCCCCGAGGTATCCAACCCCAACTCCGGGTTGTGGGTCTGATCGGTCCGGGGACCCACCACCACCGGCAACTGGTACCTGCGAGTACAGAAGCCGCGAAAACTCCCGTGAGAGCCCTCGTGCAGCCCTCCGCCCGCCACCGCTGCCACCGCCGCCACCCAGCTCTCACCGGCCTCGCCCAGTCCCGGTCCAGCAGGGCGCCGTCTCCTGCGAGATATCTGCCGCCATGCGCGAGTCCCCACACACCGTCAGGGGCAGCCCGACCCAGAAGCCCCGCAGCCGGTTCAGACGCTCTCGGAGCTCCCACACCTGCGCAAGCAAGTGGCCACATGCCGAGCGGCAGCGCCCCCCCCCCCAGGGCGCCCCCTCCGCCCCGCCCCGGTCACTCACCAGCCGGTGCAGATTGGTGCCCGCTGCCGTCGTGGGCCGCTCCTCCTCTGGTGCCACCCTCCACGGCCATGGTCGACCTGCCTCTTCCAGGGGCGCGGGCGCTCGGCGGTTGCGGGCTGAAATCAGGTGCGGGGTCCCGCATTCCTGAAACACCTGCGCACAAGAGAGCTCTACACAGTCATCCCCCTGTGAACCCACACTGTCCCCGTTCGGACCCAAAGCCTCCCCAGATGCCCATAATCTATTATCACTCTCCCCAGCCAAGGCCTCATTTCCACTCTTTCCTCCTCATACCTTGGCTGACACCCTCATACTGTTTTCCTGCAGATACATCAAACCCTCTGAGATCTTCACCCCAATGGACTCGGCAGCCAGCTCAAAGGAAAAAGGCCCCTGGAGCTTATCAGCCAGGAACAGGAGACCATCTTGAAGGAGGGGAGAAAGAGAAAAGAGGTGCAAGGGGGTGTACAGTGAACTAGGATGTTCCCACAATCTTTACGGGGGCTTCAGAGGGAAGCAGAAAAGAGTTGGGGCATTCACATGAGAAGGCCCCCGTCTTTCCCTTCCTCAGTAGGGCTTTAGACCCCCTCTCCAGATCCTCCCACCCACCCTTACATAGTCTCCAGCCCTCCTCCAGGTCCTCCTCTTTCCCAGGCTTTTTTGAATCCCCTCACCCAAATAGTTGCCCCAGTCTGGCTCTAGTCCTCTGTTGCTCAGACAGCCACTGGCCACGTTGAGGCAGAAGCCCCGGCAGGGCATAAGTGAGGGGACTCCCCGGCAAAGGGGGCAGCCAATTAGACGCATCAGAGCTTTCTTGCAGTCTTCAGATACCTGCACCTTGGGGCAGAGAACCAGACTCTGTCATCCACAAACACCTTGGCTGCTCTCAGTCAAATCTGACACTGAGCACAAAGAAGTCAATACTTGGTCCCATCTCCCTAAGTTACAGAACAATAAGTTGCTGCATATGAGGTACAGGGCTGTTGACCCCATGTTATAGAAGGTGAGACCAAAGGATTGCCAAGCTGGGGAGGGAGATTCCTAAGGGCCAATTCACAGATCCTCCTCTGTGGGAGGTGTATTACTATTGTGGGGGTAGGTCTGAGGAAAGACCCAAGGACTAGAGTGAGTCCATGATGATTCGAGAGGGAAGAGGCAGGAGGTAAGGTTGGGAGGTTAGAAGAGGATAGGTAGTGGAGAGAGGGCTTCAGCAGGGAAAGGGGAGTCAGTCATGGAGACCCAGTACTCCAATCTTTGACTCCCTCCTTTCTGATTTACCCAAGGATGCCAGCGCCTAAAGGCTGATAGGGGAAGGCCTCAGGCCTCTACTACCAGTTGATGCCTGTCTTCCTCAAGGGCTCTCTCCCACTTCTGCCTCCCCCTCCCTGGTCCCTGCCCACACTCAAGCCCCTTCTAACCTTAAGTGATTCATCAACCACGTTTTTTCCAGTCTCCAGGCCCTGGACAAAGGCCCGAGCAGCCACCAGGGCCCGAGTTATCTGAGGGAAGGGAAAGAAGGTGAGAAAACTCCACAAAGTTGTCATAGGTCAGTTGAGACTGGGGCCAAAGAATGAGCAGTGGGGTTATCTTGGGGTGGGTAGTGTGTTGGGTGGTACAGAGAGGCAGGTTCAAGAGATCCAAAGGAATTAAAGTCTAGAGGGATCAAGGGAACTGGATCAAGTGTTCCACAGGCTGTGTATCAGAACACTGAATTTGAAGCTAGAAGATCAGGGTGTGAGACACAGCTCCACCGTACTACTACTGGATGTGAGACCTGAACCTTGGTTTTCTCATTTGTAAAACAGGGATACTATTATTTATATCAAAGAATTAAGACAATTGAATAAAACAACATATGTCAAAAGGCTTCTTGATTATTGCATGCCTTGTACATGTTCAGTTGAACCAGAGGAAATCAAGATGTTAGGATTTGGGGAAACTTGGCAGAAAGGTGGCTGGGGCTGAGAGCAGGTTAGTGTTTGTAATAAAACCAGGGTAAAGAATGGGAGTGGGGGGACTGGGATTGTGGCTCAGCAGTAGAGCGCTCGCCTAGCACAGGCAGGATCCGGGTTCAATCCTCAGCACCACATAAAAATAAAGACATTGTGTTGTGTCCATCTACACCTAAAAAATAAATATTAAAAAAAAAAGAATGGGGGTGGGGATCCAATTAAAGGAGACTAATGAGCACTGGATTAAGCACCTCAGGTGACTGAAGCTTGAGATAGGGACCACCAGGTCAGAGTTGGCTGAGACACAAAATGGGGAAATCATGAGATCAGGGGTAACCTCCTTTTTGAGAGGGTCATTTGTTTGGATCTGAGTGGCACACAGTTCAGAGGTCACTAGGTTAGCGGTGGCTGAAGCTCAGGCCTCCAGACCCCTCACCTGTAGGCGGAGGCGGCGGGGCGAGTCCCCAAAGGGCTGCAGAGAGTTATCAGTAGTTGAGGCGAGGTGTGTGAGGCAGAGCAGGAAGTCAGGGGGGAAGCTGTACTGCGGGTGCATCAGGGGGAATGCTCTCTCCAGAAGCTGTGCCCAGAAATCCACCAAGGTGTCCTCTAACCCCTCACCAGACTTCTCATAGTAGTCCCACAGGCGAGAGAACAGGCTGTTGAAGATGAGGGCGTGCTGGGAATACAGGCGGCCATAGGAGTGCGAGAAGAACTGGGCCAAGGATTGGTGGGATACAGAGAGCATCTCCCGAAAAAACTCTAGCAAAGGCAGGGAGCAAGGGCAGAGGGTGGTGAGGACAGAGAAGGGAAGAGCAGTGAAAGGGCAGAGGTAGGACAGGATGGGGATGGGGAGAGAAGAGAAAAGTGAATTAGAAACTGAGCAATTCTCGAAGACCTGGGCAGACTGGGAATGAGGGAAAGCAGGTCCTGGCAAGAGTTTGGGATGGGGACTGGGGATAAGCAGGGCTGGGCTGGGGTGGAATATCTTAGGTTAAAGTAGAGAAAGGGGACAGGAAGCTTGCTGGGGTCACAAGCATAGAGGAGAGGTGTGAAGTGCATTTGGGGACCCCACATCCTCACCATTAAACTTTCTGTGCCGGGCAGCCAGTGTGTGAACAAGGAAAGAGCCACTATCTTCCACTAGGTTTTGGAAGGTGGCCTCAGTATCACTGATGAGCTTCTGTTCTGTCTCACTGGAACAGCAGGTGTACTCCTGGGGACAGATCTGGAGGTGCTCACCTGGGCAGAGGAAATGGGGAGAAATAGTGGCAAGGGATATTATGAAACTCCGTCCATCTCCCACCTATCTCTGGGGCTATTCTTTCTCTCTCACCTGTCTGGTCTCTATTGTTTGCCTCCTCCTCCCCACCTGACCCCTCTTTATTGTCTCCTCACCCATCCCAAATCTATTCCCATTAGTCATGGGATCTCTTTGCTGACCCAGGACCCAATTAGTGACCAGTGTCCTTAGGTGACCCTCCCCAATAGGCACACCTGGACCTCAAGGAACTTGCAGGGTAGCTTCCATAGGATGTGCAAGGGTGGGTTGTGCAAGAATGGGATGTGCAAGTGTTGTTACTTGGTAAGCAAGGAAGTCTTATCACAGAAAGGTCTCTAGAAATAGTGAAGGGAACCTCACTGCGAAGAAAGACACTTGGGGAGGGGTGCTTAATTACCAGAGAGAGATTCCCGTGGTGGGGGTGGAGTAAGAGCTATTATGTGAGCAGGAGGTTTATTGTGATCGTAGAAAAGAAGTTATAGGAGGAAGAGAGATTTTTATGGGATGAAAAGATTATCATAACGTTCACTTTGAAAAGGAAAAGAGTTATTGTGAGATGGGAAGGGTCTGCCACCGCCCCTCACCCCGCTATTCTCTAGTCATCCTGTTTTCTACTCACCTGAGATCATGGAAGGAGGGATTAGGTTTAAGCTATATCCCCGGGCCCCCAGCACCTGCCGGGTCTCTGCACAACTCCGGGCGACTTTTGCCTCGCTCCCGGGTCCCGGTCCGGGACCCGGACACAGAGGCAGCAGCAGAAGCAGGAGAGGTCGCAGCACGGACATAGTTGTAGCCTCCCTGGGACGTCTAAGAAGGAAAGAAGAGCCGCCCCAACTCCAGAATCTGGCTTTTGGCCGCAGGACCGCTCCACCAGCCAGAGAAAGAGCACGACCCCAGACAACTGAAAACTGGGCACGATAGCTGGACCAAGCAGCATCTGCCGAGACAATGGGAGCCCGGAGCCGGACAGGGGCGGGGCCCTAGGCGGGGCCCCGCCAATGATAATAAGAAGCTGGCCTCGGGGGCGGGGTCAAGAGAGAAATTAAGCCAATGTACTGGGGAAGCTCGGCAGGAGGCGGGACGCGGCCACGCGAAGGCTGTTAGCGAGGTGGGGGCGTGGTCCTTCTTGGGGGCGTGGCGATTCGGTTCGGAAGGCGGGGCCTGGGTGGAATCCAGCGTTCTGCATTCCAGAAGCCTCATGGAAGGGGTGGCTTCATCCACCACATTCGGACTAGTAATGTAGTCCGAAACTTGACCAATGGAGGGGGAAAATGGACGCAGAGGGGGCGGGCCCGGGGTGGAGCTCAGTTAAAGCAGAGGGCTAGAGCGCGGGAGTCCACAGGACAGAACGGCACGCCTGGCGGCTACACGAGGTCGCCTACCGCAGCGTGACTGAAGCGTGGCAAGCACGAGCTCCAAAACCCTAGCGACAATTCCTAGCCCTGGAGACGGGGGCGGGGCGAGCGTTGGTCTCGCGCCTGCGCACAGTGTACCTCGTGCCTTCCCGCGTTTTTCTAGATTCTTCGGATTTTGAGAGGGAAGCCGCGGTCTCCTGTGGTGGAGGTGGAGTGCCACACAGAGACCCAAAGGAGCCCAGGAGGTGACCTTTTTTCAACCGTACTCAGCCAGAAGTCACTTCCCGACTCAGTGAGGTTCCCCTTTGACCCAAGAATAGCCCGCACCAACCCTCCTACCCCTAGAAGACGAGCTCCTTCGCCCCGTCTGTGCCTCAGTGGCCTCCGCCGCGGAGAATCCCATCTCCAGCCCCCGAGAGGGTGGGCTCGGGTGAGGTTCGGAGGCTCTTCAGCCCGAAGGAGCCCAATTAAGTAAGGGTGCGACGCAGGTTCCGCCTTCGGGAAAAGTAGAGCGCTGGCCTTCCTTGGCTCCTCGAGCGTTTCCAGTGGCGCCTCCACCCCGAGGCGGTGAGAGCTTCCCTTCCCGTCCCACGTGGATTCAGGAAACGGATCCCGGGAACCACAGCCCAGGGTGCTTTATTTATTCATTTATTGATTGATTCTGCTTTTCCCTTATTCGTTTCCGTTTTATTTTTAATTTACCACGTGAGCCTAATTCTGCACCAAGCGATTTACGTTTCCTCGGAAGTCCCCGGGAGGGTCGCGTTTGGAGTGAGTTGTGCCTCACCAGGCGCTTGGGGAGCAACTCCAGTGCCTCTGGCCAGTTTCTGGGACGGTGGGACATTTTTTTTTTTCTTTTGGCTAGTGCTGGAATCCAGCAGACCCAGAGTAGCGCGTGCGAAACCAGCACTGAGCTACACCCCAGCCCCGTGGGGTGCTGCTGTCATTAATCCCTTAATATCCCTTGATATGGTTAAGTCATCTCTTGTCTTATTTTTGGCAGGTCCCGCGCCGACCCCGAGTCCCAGAGCAGTTCCTTGGAAAGAAAGAGACTGAGCAGGGCTGGGGATGGAGAAGTAGGGTAGGAGCCCTTTCCCTGTCTTTCTTCCCTCAGGCAGATCAACATGCCTACCCTGAGGTCCTCCTCTCGGCTTCATAGCTCATCCTCCCCAAGCAGTGTGTCCTCCCCACTGCACAGAACTGTTGGAAGTACACTGAGGGCATTGTCGACTTCTAGTTCCTCCATCAATCTGCCCTGTGATGACAGGGACTCGGACCCTTCAGAGGGGTGAGTGGTGTTGGTGAGAAGCTCTTGCGTTTTGCTGCTGCCTCCTGTATCTTCGGGAGCTTTCCTTACTATCATTTTACTGCACTGGTTGTAATAGGTGTGAAAACCTCAGAAAAGCTGTACTGGTTCAGAACAGTGATCCGCTAGCTGTTTCTTGGCCACCCTAAACCGTGTAGATATCAAGAAGAGCACCTCTTTAATCTGTCACTCAACTTGCAGTCTAGACATACCTTGAACACATTTCTGTGTTTAGCCAGTATAAATGCTGATGGTGGCTGGGGAGTAGAAAATATTACAAGTAAAGAGTGCTTTATTTGTTGTCTGACAAATTGTATGAATTTTTTAGTTGGTGTCCTGTAGTTCTTGTATTTGGGATTTTTTTTTTAAACAGGTCCTTCCATTCTCTGTTATGGTTTATGAGTTTAAATTCCGTTATAGTAGTATATCTTGTTTTTTATCTTTCTAGTGAAAAAAACTAAGGATTTACTTTATTCCCTGGTTATTTTAATTGATCTTCTCTTAATCATTTCTCTTTCTGTGAGTACTACTACTGGGGATCAGATTGTATCAATGTTTCAGACTTTAACTCCAGGCACACATTATTCTCTTACTTACATTTGAATGGTATGTAACTTCCTGAGCCATGCTGATTTTTCTCCACATAGAACAGTAGTTCCTCTGCCTATGAATATAATTTGATGCTTTTATTTGGAGAGACTATTAAGAAGGGATTGTCTTTCACCCATCTCAGTACCTTATTCAGCTTCATTGCTTTGAAGTGAAAATTTTCCTTTAACTTCTAGTTCCTCCATCATTACTTGTGACAGTAAGCAATCTCTTATAATCTGTCTTTTACTTATGGAGGTAGAATACAGTTAGAGACAAAGAAAAATTTTAATTAGCCCTTTATGGTAGGGGAAAGGAGTGGTTTTATTTAAGGAGTACCATACTTCTTTATAGGGATAGTCACTCTCTATCAACTGATGAAGGCAGTGACTTTGAAGAAAGCCTGAGACGCAATGTGAGAAAGAGATCAGCAAAACGACCACTCAGAACACCACCAGTGAGTCTGTTTTGTTTTGGAACCTGGTTTGGGAAGCAGCAAAAGAAAACCTAGAAGAGGCTCAGGTGATATAGTTAGTGAAAGAACACAATTTGAAAGATTCTTAAGGGACAGAAATAGGAAGGAAAAAAATTTGAAGAGAAAAGAATAAAAGAGAGCATTAGGATTTGGAGGTACAGGAATAATGTTCACAGACTTTAAAAGGAGAAAAGGTTAGGAATAATAAACCACATGTGAAAAAATGAGTTCTTTTCAGATGAGACAGTAATGCATATTCTGCTGTGAAATTGGCAGCTTAAGCCTACTTTGTTGTTTTTTCCAATACTGGGGATTGAACCTAGGGGCACTTTACCACTGAGCTGTACATCTCTAACCTGTTTTACTTTGTATTTCGAGATAGGGTTTCAATAAGTTGCCCAGACTGGTCTTGAACTTGGCAATCATCGTCTCTCAGCCTCCCAAGTAGCTGGGATTAAAGCACCTAGCTGGCTTAAGTCTACTTAATGTGATAATGATGAGACTGAGTGCCAATACCACTCACTTTTTTATATTTCTGATCTTACTAGGTGGCAAAACACCCAAAGAAGGGGTCCCAAATGGTAGAAGGTAAAATCCAGAAAAAATCAGAACCACCAACCAGCTATCTCTTTGATTCTGTGAAAACCGCCAAAAGTGACATGCAGGTAAAGTAAAGAGTCTCATCTCTATTTTTTGATCCTCCCTCAGTCTTTGTAAGGTGGGAAGATAAGAACAGGTGTCTTCAAATTTGATTTGATATGGACATTTTAGTGAGTATGCATGTATCAAAAAAGATAATACCAGTCAGGCGTGGTGCACTCGCCTATAATCCCAGCAGCTCGGGAGGCTGAGGCTAGAAGATCTCAAGTTCAAAGCCAGCCTAAGCAACTCAGTGAGACCCTGTCTCTCAATAAAATACAAAAATAGGGCTGGGGATATGGCTCAGTGGTCGAGTTGTCCTGAGTTCAATCCCCGGTACCAAAAAAAAAAAATGAAAAGACCATGAAGTTAGTTCTTGGAATGGTACATCCTTGAAGTGGTTCAAGAGAGATCTTGGATGACAAAGAATATTCTTTATGGAAAGGTATCACAGAACAAGAGGCAAAGAGAGCACTGGGTGAACTAGGAAGGAAGCCTGGATCTGGATATGGATGGCAGTTTATTCACACTTGTTAATTTTTTACCTCCACCTTGACAAATACATCTAATTACTTTTCACTCCCCACATCTTTTATCTGTCGCATATCTATAATCTAAAAGTGAATAAGGCATATATATGTAGATTTAAAAAAATGATCACCCTTATCTCTAGCCCCCAGCTCAAAAAAATGATCTGTAGAAGCCCATGGCATATCGTCTCTGCATCCTACTCTTCAGTTCCCTTACCACCCAGAGACAACCCCTATACTAAATTTTGTATTAATCTCCTATCTTTAATTATAGTATTACCACTAATGAATGTGTTCTTTAATTTATATAACTGAATCATTTTTTAGTCTTTGACATGTTTCAGTTCACATTTTTTAAAAATTTCATATCAATGTATAATATAGATTTTTTGTCATTTCTAGAAAAGTATTTTAAATTTTCAAATATGGAGTTTTACTGGTTAGGTTTTGTTACTTGATTTCTAACTTTATTGCGTTGTTATCAGAAAATGCAGTCTTTGAAATTTATGGAGACTTAGCTTTGTGACCTAGCATTGTCAGCTCCCAAAACTGTTGGTACTTGAAAAGGATGAGTATTCTTCAGTTATTAAGTACTGTTCTCTTGAGTGAGATTGTGTAAAATGTGTTAAATGTGATACTGTTTTGATATTTCTACTGTTGCCTTTTGGGTTTTGTTCTGTTCTGAATTTTTTGGGTCTCTGTGGTAAATCAGTTACAGAGAGAGATGCTTTAAAATCCATTAAGTTAACTTCTTCAGTTATCCCTTTTGTATTCATCCCTGTTTGCTTTAAATATTTTGACACTTTTTATTTGGATATAGGTTTAGAATTGTTATAGCTTCCTATTAAATCAAACCTTTTGTTGTTATATACTGGCACTCTTTGAAAATATGTTTCGTCTGATATTAATATATCTTAACACTCCTTTAACTTTGGTTAGAATTTTCCTAGTATCTTTTTCTATCCTTTTAATTTTCCTATGTGTATTTGGGATCTGTCTTTTACATACATCATCCATTTGATTTTGTTCTTTGTTCATTTTGCTGATCTTTAAAGAATTTAGTCCATTAACATTTATTGTTTTTGTTGATATATTTAAATTAATTTCTACCAGTTTCTTGACCTCCACTGTATCTTTTCCATTTTTGTTTTCATTTTACTGGCTTTATTTTGATGTCTTTTACCAGGACTGTATACATTTTAAAACTAATTGTTCCTTCCAACTTATAAGTAATCGTGTATTCAAAACAGTGTTGGGCTTTTCAAATATTGCCTCTTCCTCACTTATTTTCTGGAATTCAGTTAGACATCGTTAGAATTTCTCAGTTTCTCGCATCTCGTTTGCTATTTTGGGTGTTTTATTTAATTCAACTTTCAGTTCACACATCTCTTATTCTGCTGTGACCAATCCACTTTTTTTTTTTTTTTTTTTTTGGTGCTGGGGATTGAACCCAGGGCCTTGTGCATGCAAGGCATGCACTCTATCAAGTGAGCTACATCCCCAGCCTGACAAATCCACTTTTTTTTAATAAATATATTTTTTAGTTGGACACAATACCTTTATTTATTTATTTTATGTGCTGAGGATTGAACCCAGGGCTTTGAACGAACTAGGCAAGTGCTCTACTGCTGAGCCACAACCCTTGTCCACCCACCCCCACCAATCCACTTTTAATCCATCCGTTGAAGATTTTTTTTTTTTTCATTATTAGAGTCGGAATCCAGGGCCTCAATGTGTCAATGTGTGCTAGGCAAGCACTCTACCACTGAGCTACATCCCCAGCCCTTTTTATTTTATATTTTAGACAGGATCTCACTGACTTGATGAGACTGGTCTTGAACTTGCAATCCTCTTGCCTCAGCCCCCTAAGTATCTGGGATTATAGGAATGTCTGTTAAGTGTTAAATATTTTTCACTTATACCAAGTTTGTTTGGACCATTTTCAAATTCTGTCTTTCCTTCTGCTTTCAGGGTTCTCTTTTATTTTTAAATCATAGTAATCATAATCTGTGATAACTTCGGTGTCTAAAGTCTTTGTGAATATAATCTGATGTCTGTTTTTTTCTAATTCTTTTTTTCAGTGTCCTGGGTTTTTTTTTTAATATGTTTTACTAGGTTTTGTGAAAATGATCCACTCATTTTTCCTGGAGCTCTATGTGTTGGAATTCTTTGGGGCATGGGTCAAAGGTGGGTTTTTAAGAGAAGAACCTGCATTTGCTTCTGGTAGTTGCCTGGAGGCACTCCATTATCATTTTCAATTAAGTTTTCTGATCAAGATTATTCTTATCATATAGGTAGAGTACATCTGGACATCAAATCCAGATATGAATTGTCAAATGAAAGTTCATTTTTTTATCTCCACACCACACTAAGGTCATAACAAGCTAGTTTTCTTGGTGTCCCTGTCTGAACTATAGATTTATTTTCATTCTTGCTTTTGTGAGGCTGTGACTGCAGGACATAGCTTTATGTAGATACCTTCTCTCATACCACTCTTTGAAAGACATTAGACTCTGTCCCCTGTGCTGTGCACTCCAAACAGCCATCTGGACACAAAGTCAGGATCCCTAGGGTTTATTGAACCCCTCAGGGCAAAAGTCAACTTACTTGCCTCCTTGGATTGCTTACCTTCACCTCATTTGGAGCCTGTATGGAATTCTACCTTTGGTTTTAGTTCAGCAATACATTTAAAAAGATGTTTGTATTATTTTTAATCAGAAATTTAGATGCTTTAGTTGGAAAGACCAAATAGGATTTCTGTTCTGTTATATTGCTAGAAATAGAAATCATCCACTTTCCCCCCTCCCTAGTCTTTGGTGGATGAGTGGCTGGAGAGCTATAAGCAAGATGAGGAGGCAGGATTCCTGGAGCTTATTAACTTTTTCATCCGATCCTGTGGATGTAAAGGTGAGAAAACTCCTACCCCTTTCTCTTTCTGTTCCCACCCTTCTGCTCCTATGTTCTGAAACTCTTCATTTAAACAAGTAGGATTAGACATTTCCTAAATAAAGGAAGAAGCAAAACATATGGAGAGTTTCACTTATTTAACTATATTTTTGATAAGTATATAGGAAAATGATTCAGTAGTGAACTGTGTTGGGTTTTTTCTCTTTTTTTCTTTTTTTTAAGATAGAAAGAGGAGAGAGAGAGAGAGAGAGAGAATTTTTTTTTAATATTTATTTTTAGTTTTCGGCGGACACAACATCTTTGTTTGTATGTGGTGCTGAGGTTCGAACCCGGGCCGCACGCATGCCAGGCGAGCGCACTACCGCTTGAGCCACATCCCCAGCCTGAATTGTGTAGGTTTTGAGGCAAGACCTTTTGGGGGAAAATAATCATCTTTATATGATAATAATGATGTTCACAAATTGAAAAGTAGACTATCAAATGCCTTTTAGTTGGGCTGGGGATGTGGCTCAAGCCGAAACACACTTGCCTGGCATGTGCGGGGCGCTGGGTTTGATCCTCAGCACCACATAAAAATAAAATAAAGATGTTGTGTCCACTGAAAATTGAAAAATAAATATTAAAATAATTCTCTCTCTTCTCTCTCTCAAAAAAATGCCTTTTAGTCTTTGTAGATAAGATAACCTCTTATTTTCTTACTTCTTCTCTCTTATTTTCTACTTCTTTCTTTCTTTTCTTACTTCTTTCTTCCTTTTTTTTTTAACTACTTCTTTTTTTCTGATTTTCTTACTTCTTAGTCATTCTAAGTAAGCCAGGTCTCCACATGCCATGGCTTAGTTATATTAGGGCAGATGGTATTGATCTGATTGTATTGTTAGAATCCATCATCTGGCCTAGTTTGTTTCTTTGTTGTTGTTGTTGTTTTATTCATCTGGAGTCTTTTTTTAAAGCATAGTTCTCCACTTGATTCCTTTGGGTTTTCTAGAGAGGTTTCCTCATAATGGATACACAGTTGAATGGTGTAAGTTTTAATTCTTCTAATTCCTTACCTGATTGAGCATATTTCAGTATGTTCCCTAGCTTATCTTCAGATGTTATCTGTAAATGATCACAGTGTCCTGTTATTTTCCTCTTAAGTACCTCATCTTTTCCATTCTTCAGGCACTGTGACCCCTGAGATGTTCAAGAAGATGTCCAATTCAGAGATCATCCGGCACCTAACAGAGCAGTTTAATGAGGTGGAGGAAGACAACCAGGATCCTCTTTCTCCTCTTACTTCAAAACTCAAGGCCTTTTACCCCCTTCTCTGATTCTGGGAAGTAGGATAGCTTTTAGAAGGAAAGCTCAACTTCTTGAGACTCATATTATTTGATAAGCCTCTGGAGCTGGGAAGGATATCAGGAAATTAAGTATATTGGAGATTAGACTGTTATGCTATTGGCTTCATGGGCCTGATACTACCCCCCTCCTAAAAAAAACAAAAAACAAATTTTCCATTCTTTTCATAACCCTTATCTAGGACTCAGGGGACTATCCCCTGACAGCTCAAGGTCCATCCTGGAAGAAGTTCCAAGGAAGCTTCTGTGAATTTGTAAGAACATTGATCTATCAGTGCCAGTATAGCCTCCTCTATGATGGCTTTCCCATGGACAACCTCATCTCCCTGCTCACGGGCCTCTCAGACTCCCAAGTTCGTGCCTTCCGCCACACTAGCACCCTGGCTGGTGAGCACTTCTTACTCTTGTGTATTCTTCTGGGGTTTGGTAGGACTGTTCCTCTCTTCTGTGGTTCTAAATCATCTTTCCCACCTGCATTTTAATTTTTTGTTTGTTTGTTTTGTAGTATTGGGATTGAACCCAGGGGTGTTCTAACACTGAGCTGTATCCTCAGCCCTTTTTATTTCATTTTTTTGTTTTGAGACAGGGTCTCACTGAGTTTCATAGGCTCATCTCAAGTGCAGTCCTCTGGCCTCATCCTCCTGAGTTGCTGGGATTGCAGGAGTGTGCCACCACACACTGCTTGTATCTTAGCTATACTTCAGTTGCATTGCAGCTTTTATGCCAAATCTCCATCCAGATTTTCACAAGTAGATACGTGAAAAGGGATAGATCACAGTAATAGTTTCCAACCTTAATATCTTTCTCTAAAGCTCACAATATGCTGAGGGTTAAAGTCCAAAAGGGGTAGCGAAAGTCCACTCTAGGGTAGGATAGGATGTCTTAGAACTTCGGGGTCACTCTGCTTCTCATTTTCTCTGACCGTTTTTTCTTCTCTTTATTTTTAAAAAATTTTTTTAGTTGTAGATGGATAGCATACCTTTCTTTTATTTATTTTTATGTGGCACTAAGGATTGAACCCAGTGTTAGGCAAGCACTCTGCCACTGAGCTACCGCCCCAGCCCCTTTTTCTTCTCTTTTAAATTTATATTCCCTCCTTTGACTTAAGTGATGATTTCTTTGTTGTTTTTCCTGACTCAAGCCATGAAGCTCATGACCTCCCTGGTAAGAGTTGCCCTCCAGTTGAGTCTACACAAAGACAACAACCAGCGACAGTATGAGGCTGAACGAAACAAGGGACCAGGGCAGAGAGCCCCTGAGCGGCTAGAGAGCCTGCTGGAGAAACGCAAAGAGGTGAGGAATGTCCCTGCTTCTTCCCTTCCTCTCTCCCAGCTTCCATCCACTGCTGTTGCAGACTACTTTATCAGACCATGGCACTTCTGAAAGGCTGTTCAGCACAAACCCTAAGCAGCCTTTCAGATAGGGAATAACAGAGTCTGGCAACAGCTATACCACGCTCGTCCCATCAGAGATCATTGTGTGCTGTTCTTGTTTCTGAGTGTGGGCTCAAAAATCATGCCTAGTGAATTTAGAGTTCTCTATATTTCCATTTTTGTTCAGTTTCCATTTGTTTTCAGCATTGGAAATGTTTAAGTGCTCTATCTGCAAGGAGTTGTGACTTTTACATTAAATGTAGAGGTCACCATAGTAGTACCTGTATAAGGACAAGGGAAGCCAAGTATTCAAGAAATGGAAATATAGCATTCCTTCTGTTCCAGTTAGGTACTAGCTTCATGGCCTTAATGTAACCTCTCAGTTTTCAGTTTTCTTTTCTTTAAAAAGAGGATCATTCTGGGCTGGGATTGTAGCTCAGTGGTAGAGCACTTGCCTAGCATATGTGAGGCACTGTTCAATTCTCAGCACTGTATGTAAATAAATAAAGGAAAAAAATAAAGGTCCATGGACAACTAAACAAAATATATGTAAAAAGGAATAATTCTACTTTTTTGTGACTTTAAGTGAAATGAGAGTAAATTGACTAGCTTTATTTCCCTTTAAACTTAAGAAGATCACTGGAGAACATAAGCCCTAGTAATATCTTCTACACTGATTAAACTTCAAACATCTCTTTTTTCTGTGATGAAGTGAATACTGATTGTTTCCTCTCTACTCTCCATTAATATCTAAGACTCCTCAACTTTGAGGTTAGCCAGACACATCATGTCTAACTGTACCGGTTGGCTTTCTCCAGCCCTCATAAAAGATGACTTCTGCGAAACTTTCTATTCCCTTATTCTCTTTTGCTGTTTTTCACTGTCGGGGTAATCTTAAGGGCTTATGTATATTAATAGGTCTATCCAGAATCTTAAATTATGTATAGTAGTTTACCCTTATCTGCAGTTTTGCTTTCTGTTTTTTACCCACAGTCAACCAAGGTCCAAAAAAATATAAAGTATAATTATATATTTTAAGAGAGAAACCACATTCACATAAGTATATCATTATAATTATTCTATTTTATTAAGTGTTGTTAATCTCTTACTGTGCCTAATATATAAGTTAAACTTTATCATAGCTGTGTGTATAGGACAACACAGTACAGGTTAAGCATCTCTAATCCAGAAATCTGAATTCTATAGTATTCATATTCCAAAACTTTTGCCAGTATGACACTCAAATTTTGCATTTTGGAATATTTCAGATTTTGGATTTTTGGATCATGTTTGCTCAACCAGTAAAGTCTATCCATACATTCCAAAATCTAGAAAACTTTAGAAACATTTTTGGTCCCAAGCACTTCAGATAGGGGATATTCAGTCTGTGTATATAGGGTTTGGTGCTCTCTGCAGAGAGCACTGGGCATCCACTGGGCCTCTTGGAACATATCCCCTGTGGATGAGAGTAGACCACGTACACTAGTGCAGATCTTTTTTTGTCTTTGGGTTCTTGCTTCATCAGTTATTATTCTTCCTTTTTGTCTTTAATTTTTCCCCCCATATTGTTTTCTCATTTATAAATGTATATAGGCTCTTGAATCTGTCCTTTGAAGAACTCTGCTTCTCTGTGATTTATTTCTTTCCTCCTTTTTTAGGGTTGTATTTCCTTATTTTCTTCATGTCCACTTGATTGAATCCTTTTTGCTACTTAGTTCCTATCCCCATTTCTTTGAAAATTTTCTCTCCAAACCTCTGGTTTCCTGAATTGTATCACCAGTGCCTTTCCTCAATATCTCTTATCTAGACTTCTGTAGAATCTGGTACTCATTTATCTTCTTTCTTTCAAGGACTTCCTTTCTTTTCCTTGAAATGTGAAAATTTTCAGACATTCAGAAAGATAAGAGACACTGGCATACTGGATACCATATATGCATTATCTAGTTTAACAATATTTCACAGTATTTTATTCATTTGTTTGTGGGTTGTTGTTTTTTCTCATACAGTAAATTATAGACATATTGATTCCTCAGCCCTAAAGACTTAAGTATATTCTCTAAAAAGTAATGTATTATTGGGCTGGGGTTGTAGCTCAGCAGTAGAGCGCTTGCCTGGAATGTGCAAGGTGCTGGGTTATATCCTCAGCACCACATATAAATGAATGAATGAATGAATGAATAAAGGTATTGTGTCCGACTACAACTAAAAACTAAAAATAAAAAGTAATGTGTTATCACATAATCCAATACCATTTTCATATCCAAAAATTAATGATTCCCTAATATTTTTAATTCCAATTCATACTTAAATTTCCTACCCTTGTCCCCCCTAAATTCTTTTTACATCTGGTTAATTCAAGCCAGGGTCTTAAGTGAGAAATTTACATTATATTTGGTGACTGGTGTTTCTTAGACCTTTTAAAATTTAATTTAACATCAGTCTTCCCCCATTTTCCCCCATATGTTGATTTATTGAAGAGGTGGGGGTCAGTTGTCTCCAAGTTCCCTTTCTGCTTATAATTCTGCTTTTGATATCTATCATTTACCTAATCCTAATTCAGTTGACGTTGGGGTGAGGGGCTGTCCTGGCCTTGCAGGATGTTTAGCAGTATCTCTATCTTCTATCCCACCCCAGTTGTAACAAGTGAAATAATCTTAAAACACTGCTAAATGTCCTCTGGGAGACATAATTGCCCAGTTGAAAACCACATATCTAATCTGTTTTTTGCTAGTTCTTTTTCATTTATCAAACCACACCTAGTAAAGATGCATTTTCTGGGCTGGGGATGTGGCTCAGGCGGTGGCGCGCTTGCCTGGCATGCGTGCGGCCCGGGTTCGATCCTCAGCACCACATACCAACAGGGATGTTGTGTCCGCCGAGAGCTAAAAAATGAATATTAAAAATTCTCTCTCTCTCTCTCTTTCTAAAAAAAAAATGCATTTTCTGAATTACTATTAATCAAAACATTCATAACTACCACTTAGAGCTTCTGAATAGCAAAAATAATCATATATAGAGGAGATAGTGTTTTATCAGACACAGAGAAACCTCTGAGGCGTTAGTTGATTTTATTGTTTCCTCTAGAATTAAAAGATCTAAAAGGAAACTTAGGACACCAGGGGTTCAAACTGTGTCCTGTGATAAATAGGAAGTAGGTAGAAGTTATACTTTTGTAGCCTTAGGCTTTTGGGGTACAAGAAAGATTGATCTGTTCCTCCTTATCCTCCAGCTCCAAGAGCATCAAGAAGAGATTGAGGGGATGATGAATGCCATCTTCAGGGGTGTCTTTGTTCATCGGTACAGGTGAGCTAATGGGCTCCTCTCACTGAAGCAGCTGTTCCTTGGTTGTGGAGTCTGTAAGATTCCCAAAATATTTAGTTAGCCCCAGAAATAAGGTAGCTGGAATAAAAACTCTTTACAATGCATGTTTTAAATTAGTAAGATTCTGTTTATCCCACATACAAAGGATTTTGTAAGCTCTTCTGGGAGAGAAAATAAAAGGATAAGGCATTATTGAGTATTCTGGTCCAATGTTGCCCAAGGTCTGGCTCTGTTCCTGCCTGTTATCTTTTTGAGGCTGGAGACTTGGAAGGACAAGAGCAGAGAACCAGGGGCAACTTTTCTGAGGCATATGTGTGGCCCAGCAAGCCTTTTCCTAACTCACCCTATTGTTTGTACTGAGGGCAGGGGAGTTTTATACTGTTTAAAGACTGGTAGAATTAAATTAAACATTTGTAGTACTCCAAAAATTAATATTAAAGTATTTGTAGTACTTAAAAGTTTCTCACTTTATCTAGATTTCAGCTTCTGCTTTTCTAGAACCTTTCACCTGATTTAATCTTTTTATTTTTTAATTTTTTTTAGTTGTAGTTGAACACAACATCTTTATTTTATTTATTTATGTTTATGTGGTGCTGAGGATCGAACCCAGGGCCTCACACGTTTGAGGCAAGCACTCTACTGCTGAGCCACAAACCCAGCTCCTGATTTAATCTTTTCTTGAAGTAGAATTAAAATATACACAGGTTAGCCAATAATTAAACGAAATTTCAAAATCAGTTTTAAAAGGGGATGTGATGAGCAAGATGGTACATGCTGGTTCAGTTATCTCATAGGTTAGTTACAGAAAGGAATTTACTTTTATATTTATTGTGTTTACATTGGGAAGGAAATTGGAAAAACCATGGCACCTGGCATTCATCAAGAAAACAAATTCTTTAGTCACACTGTATGCATATATGGAAATAGCCCATTGAATTCCATTAATATGTACAGTTAGTGTTAAGGAAAATAAAACAGTAAGACAAAAAAAATAGTTTGTGTGAGAGAGGGTTTTCTGATAGGATTGAAAGTGAGTTTGGAGAGAAGACTACAGAAGTCAGTTTATATCTCCATCTAGGGACATCCTTCCTGAGATCCGGGCTATCTGCATGGAGGAGATCGGGTGTTGGATGCAAAGCTACAGTACCTCTTTCCTCACTGACAGCTATTTAAAATACATTGGCTGGACCCTGCATGACAAGGTAGGAGTCACATCAGTCTCCATTTTCCTGTTCCCCTCATCATCTTCCCTGCCCAGGACTCTTCAGCTTCTCTTGGTCCTGCCACTTAGACATTTCACCTGGTGAGCATTGATCAGCCCATCAAGGCACTGAACCTTGAAACTTCTCAGTACTAGGAAGCATAGGATAAGGTTGAAGAGAAAAAGACACATCCAGGAGACACTGTGCCTTCAACCCTAAGGTGTAACAGGGAGAAAGACTCACTAAGAAAAAGCAAGAAAATTACTGATAGATTAGTAACTCACATGTGAGAGTGGTAATTGTAGGATCCTTTTCATCACAATTGCTCAATTCTGAGATTCTTCTGTATTTTAAGAAGACAGCTGTTCATTTTCTCTTTCATCTCAGAATCCTCATCGTGAGGGCACCCAGGTCCAGAATGAGGACTCTGCAAGTCCTCATGTGGAGGCTCTGTAGGAGTGAGTGATCAGTCGTGTTTTCTTTCTTGTTTGTCTCTCCTCGACAGCACCGGGAAGTCCGTCTAAAGTGCCTGAAGGCTCTGAAAGGGCTGTACAGCAACCAAGAGCTGACATCACGCCTGGAGCTCTTCACTAGCCGCTTCAAGGTAAGATGGAGACACTGCTTCTGTGCTGGACTCTTTGCAGTGTATCCTGCTTTCCCACCTCATGTCTTTCTGTATCATTTGCTTTGATATTTTATTACCTATTCCAGCATCTGCTTCATCACCCTTTCTTTAGGAATCTCTCAAATTCTAGGAGATGTGATGTTTGGATTGGGTACAGTGAGATACTGAGCAATGTTCTTTTTCTGACAGGACCGGATGGTTTCCATGGTCATGGACAGAGAGTATGATGTGGCGGTGGAGGCTGTCAGGTTGCTAACCCTTATCCTGAAGTGAGTCGTGGGAATGTGTGAGGCAGCATGTCACAGACACCTTTGTAGCATCAGGCAGGCCCATCCAGAGTCCTTGCCCCACCTGTCACAGGTTAACTCTTAGGTGCATGTTGAAAATAAGTCATTCCTGAGTTGGGATACCTTGAGAGGGGAAACTGCCTGTTTCTCTAATTTTCCATATTCCTCTATTTTCCACTTTTCATTTAAAAGTTCTTTGAGCCAGGCATGGTAGTGCATGCCTATAATCCCAGTGGTTTGGGAAACCAAGGTAGGAGGATTACAAGTTCAAAGCCAGCCTCAGCAACTTAGCAAGGACCTACGCAACTAGAGAGACCCTGTCAATAAATAAAAAGGGCTGGGGGTGTGGCTCAGTGGTAAAGCACCTCTGGGTTCAATTCCCGGACCAAAAAAATAAAAAGTATTCTGAGAGTCGTATTCTCATTGTTTTTGCTGGTTTTAGCCCTAGAATTGCCAGAGGACAACACCCAAATGCACTTTTCTCTCTTTTTTTTTTAAAGAGAGAGAATTTTAATATTTATTTTTTAGTTTTCGGCGGACACAACATCTTTGTTTTGTGTGTGGTGCTGAGAATCCAACCCGGGCTCCACACATGCCAGGCGAGCGTGCTACCACTTGAGCCACATCCTCAGCCCACACTTTTCTCTTGACAGGAACATGGAAGGAGTGCTGACCAGTGCAGACTGTGAGAGCATCTACCCAGTTGTATATGCCTCCAATCGTGCCCTGGCCTCTGCCGCAGGGGAATTTCTATACTGGAAGTGAGTGGGTCTCCTTGTGCATTTCTTTCACACCATCCTCTGTCATTTTTCTCATCAGCTGCCTAAGGACTCTCCATACCTATACAGGTCTCTCTTGACACCCCTTTTCCTCTTAATCCCTTGGGCTTCCCTTAGCTCTGTTCCTCTTTTCCATGCATCCTTTCCTTGGGCTGTTTCTTTCTCCATGGTGATTGCCATGTGCCTCACCTCCTCCTGTGCTGTGCCCTTTCCTTGTGCCCTCCCCTCCAGACTCTTCTATCCTGAGTGTGGGACAAAAGCAGGGGTTGGAAGAGAGCGACGCCGAAGTCCAAGTGCTCAGAGAACTTTCTTCCATCTTTTGCTGTCCTTCTTCGTGGAGAGTGAGGTGACACATGAAGGGAGAGTCAGAGTGTTGTGCAGAAACCTGAGTAGAGGACAGGGTGGCCACTGTGGGAAGGAGGGTGATGTTTATCAATGCTTCCTGGCGCAGTTTTCCATCACATTGGTAACACCCTGTGCCCTCTTCACAGCTTCATGACCATGCCGCTTACTTAGTAGACAGCCTCTGGGACTGTGCAGGAACTCAGCTGAAGGATTGGGAGAGTATGACAAGCCTGCTGCTGCAGAAGGACCAGAGTACGTGCTGCCTGGTAGCTGGGGACAGGGACCTTGCATCTCAAGTTAAACCGGAAGAGACTGCTTGCCTGCTTTATAAAAAGCAGCAGTGGGCATGGGGTGGGAGTGGAATTTTAGATGGTGATTGGCTCATATGTCAATTCTGTTTTTGATCCTCCCACCAACCCAGACCTGGGCAATGTGCAGGAAAACACACTGATAGAAATCCTTGTGTCCAGTGCCCGGCAAGCTGCGGAGGGTCACCCGCCTGTGGGGCGGGTCACTGGGAGGAAGGTATGGCATGGGCCAAGTTGGGTTGGTCAGCAGTATTGAAGTCAGATATGTATTCTCTCAGTATTCTTAAGTCCTCATTTAGGGCACTCCATCTGCCCCCAAAGGATTTTTTTTTCCCAGCAAAAAGAAATCTGAAGGGAGCTGCTGAATTCTTTTCTCCTTCCTGGGCAGAAAAGATCATGGGGAGGAGGGATGCACGGACATACCCACTGCACCTGGCATTTCTCCACGTTTTTCACCCCAGAATGACACTCATTCCAGGGCCTAACTGCTAAAGAACGCAAACTCCAAGCTGATGACAAGGTGAAACTGACTGAGCACCTCATTCCCCTGTTGCCCCAGCTCCTGGCCAAGGTAGAGCAGCCCCCATTCCGCACCAGGCACAAGTGGGTAAAAGGAAACAGCCTAGAGGAGGGATGGGAGAAGAGTTGGCAGCCCACGTGCACCCTCTTTATCACCACAGTTCTCAGCCGATGCAGAGAAGGTCGCTCCCCTGCTCCAGCTTCTCAACTACTTTGACCTCAGCATCTATTGCACTCGGCGCTTGGAGAAGGTGAGGAGGTGGGAAGATCTGTTTCCTACACCTCACTGCCCACCTGCTAGGGCTGGAGGGGTCTACTGTCAACATCTTTACAGGAACCTGGGTTCCAGAAAAATCCAATAAGCCCTTCCTTTCTCAGGCATCTTTTCCTTGAAGTTCATTGCTTTCAGCCCTGTTTCTCACCTTCCCACCCATCTCCTCCACACCGTCTTCTCCCACCTTTCTCCCTTTCAGCATCTGGAGCTACTTTTGCAGCAACTCCAGGAGGTGGTGGTGAAGCACGCAGAGCCAGCAGTGCTTGAGGCTGGAGCGCATGCCCTGTATCTGCTCTGTAAGCCTGAGTTCACTTTCTTCAGCCGGGTGGACTTTGCCCGCAGCCAACTAGTGGATCTGCTGACTGACCGTTTCCAGCAAGAGCTTGATGAGCTGCTGCAGGTAGGAGCTGAGGCTGAATGGCGGGACACACCAAATGAGGGGGAGAAGGCCCCAAGACCTGGAGCATGGATGGATGAGTTTTGGGAAAATCCTACTGTGGACCTTCTCTCTTCCTCAGTCGTCGTTCTTGGATGAGGATGAGGTATACAGTCTAGCAGCCACTCTGAAGCGGCTCTCTGCCTTCTACAAGTGAGTAACTTCCCTCCTGCTCCCTCACATTTCTGTGTCTGTGGAATTGATTCCTTTGATTCTGCTCCAGCATAATGTTTCCATCTCTCTTCACAAAGTGCTCATGACCTGACTCGCTGGGAGCTCTACGAGCCATGCTATGGACTCCTCCGGAAGGCCGTAGACACTGGAGAGGTTCCTCACCAGGCAGGTAGACAGGCTGGAGATGTGGAAGCAGGAGAGGCATTCTTAAGGATTATTCTGGGTTGCCACCTCTCCCAGGCAGGCCCAGTCACAGGGTATAAAGTGGGCACACAGAGGAAGATCTGGTGGGGCTGCCGCCTCCATCCTCTTTTGAAAGGTGGACCAGGCTTCAGTTCCTGGAAACTGTCATCCTCTCCAGTTTTCTAGGAATCAAGAAGACAGGGATTCTAGGAGACCGTGAGTGATATTTTGCATAGAATAGCTGCCTTTGGAGTCTGTTTTAAATATCAGTTTATCTCCACCAGAAAAGGGTTTCCTTTTCTCTCTCCTCCACGCTGGGTCTGAGCCCATTAGCCTGCCCATCTCTCCCTCCTCGACTGCCTCCCCTTCACCATCGCTCTTCGTTCTCCTGCAAAAGCTCATTTTTCTGACATTTCATGGTTACAGGTGGTCCTTCCAGCCTTGACTCTTGTCTATTTTTCCATTCTCTGGACACTAACCCACATTTCAGGGCCAGATGCTTCCCAGGTGAGTGTGGGTCTGAGCAGGGACTAGGACGGAGGAGCCATGTTGTCTTGCTCCTTGTAAGCCATTATCTCTGCAGAAGCAGATGCTGGATCTTAAGAGCAGAATGGTGGCCTTCTGTGAACTCTGCCAGAGCTGCCTCTCAGATGTGGATCCGGAGATCCAGGAGCAGGTGAGCATTTCCTCCAGAGGGAGGAGGAGGCGAGTGTTGGGGTCTGAGGAGTTAAGCTGGCTTTGTAATTCCAGTCTTATAACAATTCTGTTTTTTAATCATCCTCTTTTTTTTACCAACAGGCTTTTGTCTTATTAAGTGATATACTTCTCATCTTCAGCCCTCAGATGATTTTAGGGGGGCGGGATTTCCTGAGACCCCTCATCTTTTTTCCAGAAGCTTCTCTCCAATCTGAGCTAGCAAGCTTCCTCATGGACCATGTCTTCCTCCAACCTGGAGACCTGGGCAGTGGTACAGGGACTCTGTGCTTGGGGCTCAGGAGGGTTTGGGGCTGGGCCTGGCTCAGTGATTCAGGGTGGGAGATGTAAGTGTGTGATTGCATTCTGCCTTTGATGGGCAGGACATTCCCAGGATGATCATGTACAGATAGAGCAGCTGCACCAGCGGCGCCGACTCTTGGCCGGGTTCTGCAAGCTGTTGCTCTATGGGGTTCTAGAGCTGGATGCAGCCTCAGATGTTTTCAAACACTACAATAAGGTATAGTGAGACCCCACAGCCACAAAGAACAGGGGACCATGTTGAACAAAGCCATGACTTGAGACACTATGACATCTCAGAAATGAAGAGGGATGGATTTGATGGGATCAGGCTTAAAAAGGGAAAGTAGAAGGGAATGGCAGTAGGAGTTTAGAATAAAGAAAAAAAGTGGGGTCTTGGGTTGTGGCTCAGCAGTACAGCGTGCGCCACATAAAAACAAATAAATAAACAAAGGTATTGTGTACAACTAAAAAATAAATATTTTTTTAAAGAAGAAAGAAACCAAGTGACTCAGTAGTAAATAATTATGGAGAAAAAGCTATTAAGACATCCAGTAGAGGGGAAATAGCTGCTTCTTCCCATCTAGAAATCTTTTTTCTCCAACCCACTCCTCTGAACGGGGTAATATAAAAAGGAAAAAAAAAAAAAGAATGGGGGAAGGATCAATGCTCACTACATACCTAGATGTCTCAACCCACCGTTGTATTAATTTCTGTTTACTGAGCACCTCCTATGTACCTGCCATTCCAGACACTGAGGGCACAGCAGTGAACAAAAAAGACAAAAGTCCTGTTCCCTGGGGCTTCCTTTGTAGTGGGAATACATGTGGAGACTTCAGTGCTAAGCGAGAATGGGCACTGGCAGGCCTCCTCCTCCTCTTCACCAAGAATTGGGCTCCAACAGTTTATCCCTGATGTGTTTTTTTTCTTTTACCTAAACTCTG
This sequence comes from Spermophilus citellus, assembly GCF_964194105.1. Lineage (NCBI taxonomy): Eukaryota > Metazoa > Chordata > Mammalia > Rodentia > Sciuridae > Spermophilus > Spermophilus citellus. Next base: position 30,478,819 of record NC_138187.1, on the reverse strand, counting down.
ATTTCTTTTGGGCTCTGCACCTGTTGGTTAGAGATGAGGTCTAATCTGAGTTATCTTATGCTTAGATTCAACAAAACAGTGTTTTCCTGTGGTCAAACATAACGTTCTCCATTTCTTCTCATGCAGTTCTACAATGACTATGGTGACATCATCAAGGAAACATTAACTAGAGCAAGGCAGATTGATCGAAGTCATTGTTCCCGAATCCTACTGCTGAGCCTGAAGCAGGTGTTGCTTCTCTCCCGAGGACCTCACACCTCTGGCATGCCTTCCTGTAGTTCCCCACCTCTTTGTCCACCTTCAGAGAAAGCAAGACATTAAGAAAAGGCCCTTTCCTATTTTGAGTCTCTACACAACAGGCTCCTTCACACCTAGTAGATCCTTAGAAAATGTGCTTCTAACTAACCTGGAACTTTCCATCTCCAATCCATAGAAATCAACTATCAGCACCTAGAGCAGCAAAGATGAGATGATAGGGAATCCCTAATTATTTTTTTCAGTCTGTTCTCTTGCAGCCTTCTTCAGTTACTGTAGATGTCTTTGTTAGAAGGGCTAAGGCTCTGTCTGCTGCAGAGTGTCAGGGATCAGGGCAGTGTCCTGGGGGCAGAAAGAGTAAAATTAGGAGATGGCATCCCAAGCCCTTGGGAATTTCTGAGGAGAAGGGAATGTTGTGCTTTTCTAGTGCTGCCCTGTTTTTCCCTCTCCCAACACACCATGTCTCTTGGACACAGCTGTACACAGAACTGCTGCAGGAACAGGGGCCTCAGGGCCTGAGTGAGTTGCCAGCTTTCATTGAGATGAGGGATCTGGCCCGGAGATTTGCCTTGAGCTTTGGACCCCAGCAGCTGCACAATCGAGACCTGGTAGTCATGTTGCACAAGTGAGGAAGTGCTGGGTTAGAGGCTGGGTACAGAGAAGGCTGAGAATGTGGCCCTGGATGGGGAGGGTAGGCCATGAAGAAGCAGTAGTAAGGTTGTTGGTGGGCATGTTCTCAGAGATGAGTGGGGATGGGAAGGGCACACTTGGATGAGATATCTCAGCCCTGGGAGGGAAGTGGGAAGGGCCTGTCTTACTAAAACAGTTCTGCCCACTCAAGGGAAGGCATCAAGTTCTCCTTGTCTGAACTTCCTCCTCCTGGTTCCTCGAGTGAACCCCCAAATCTGGCATTCCTGGAGCTCCTTTCAGAATTCTCCCCCCGCCTCTTCCACCAGGATAAGCAGCTGCTGTAAGTTAGAGGGTGGGTGAGCAGAGATGTGGATGCAGAAAGGCTTGGGCAAGGGCAGCCCACCCCAGCCTTTCCGCTCCACCCCTCCTTCAGACTGTCTTACCTGGAAAAGTGTCTGCAGCGTGTCTCCCAGGCACCTGGCCATCAGTGGGGTCCAGTCACTACCTACTGCCACTCCCTCAGCCCTGTAGAGAGTGCAGCAGAGGCCAGCCCTCAGGGTCATCCCCGCTCCAAGAAAAGGCGCATCGAAGGTACAGTGCTAAGGCTGGGCATTGGGTACTCAGCACTGCAGTTCTTTTTTTTTTTTTTTAATCTTTATTTTGTTTTATTTATTTTTATGTGGTGCTGAGGATCGAACCCAGTGCCTCACATGTGTGAGGCAAGCCCTCTGCCACTGAACCCCAGCCCAGCACTGCAGTTCTGGTTGCTGCTGCTTGGATAATCAGGAAATGGTCTTTGGTCTCCTTCAAACCTTTTTTGTCAAATATTTCATCAAGCATCTGGTCACAGCTTGACCTGCTAGTAGTGTGTTTTCTAGCATACATTTTAAAATGTGACTTTTTAAATATTAACAGCTTTATTTAAATATAATTCACATACCATAAAATTTACCCTTTTAAATTGTACACGTCAATGGTTTTTAGTATGTTCATCAAGTTGTGCAGCTATCACCACTATTTAATTTTAGGACATTTTCATTATTCTAGAAAAAATGGTGACCTATAGCAGTCACTCTTCTCCCCATCCTCCCAGTCTTACACAATATCACTAATCTTCTCCCTGTCTCTGAATTTGCCTGTTCTGGACACCTTATCTAAATGGAATCATACTGTATGTAGCCTTAGGTATCTGCCTTCTTTCACTTAGCATGTTTTCAGGGTTCATCTGTGCTTTTTCATGTATCAGTACCTTCTTTTTTGTGACAGAACAAGAGTCCGTTGTATAGGTTCACTTTATTTATTTATCTGTTGATTGACATCTGAATATCTTTTTTTTTTTTTTTTTACTGTTACATGTGATGCTGTTAAACATTCATGTACAGGTTTTTGGGTGGACATATTTTCTTAGTTCTCCTGAGATGTACGTGGGAGTGGAAATGCTGGGTTATATGGTAACTTGCATTTAAGTTTTTGATGAACTGCCAAGCTGTTTTCCAAAGTACCTATACCATTTTACAGTCCCATGAACAATATTTGGGATTTCAGTTTCTTCACTTTTTCTCTGATACTGGTCTTTTTTAATTTTATTCATCTCCTAATGACTGTAAGGTTGTATCTCATAGTTTAAATTTGCATTTCTCTGACTACTGATATTGAGCTTCTTGTATGCACTTATTAACAATTGATCTTCTTTGGAAAAATGTCTGTTTAGATCCTTTGGGAGGCTCTTTGTTTGTTTTTTGAGGTGCTAGGAAGCAAACCCAGGGTCTTGTACATACAAGGCAGCCCTCTGTCATTGAGCCACATCTCCAACCCCTTTTGCTCATTCTTCAAGTGAGTTGTTTGTTTTGTTATTGTTGGGTTGTAGGAGTTTTTATATGTTCCAGATATAAGATCTGCTTTTGAAGTATAGGATATGCAGTAATTTTCTTGAATTCTGTGGGTGTTTTTTTCACATTATTAATAGTGTCCTAAGTTCAGAATTTTGATGAAATACACTTAACCTATTTTGCTTTTGCATTTGGTATCATATCATAAGGAATCATTGCCTAATCAAAATATTTATATTTGTTTTTTCTTCCTTTTTCCTATTTATTTTTTCCTATTTACTTTTTGTTTTTCCTTTTAGCTCTTAATTTGTGCTCCATTTTTTAAAAATCATTTTTTAGTTATAGATGGACAGAATGCCTTTATTTTATTTGTTAATTTTTATGTGGTGCTAAGGATGGAACCCAGTGCCTCACACATGCTAGGTAAGCCCTCTGCCCCTGTCCTCCATTTTTTTTAAATGTTTCTTTAATTGTCAGTGGACCTTTTATTTATTTATATGTGGTGCTGAGAATCGAACCCATTGCCTCATGCATGCTAGGCAAGCACTTCACCACTGAGCCACAACCTGAGCCCCTGTACTCCATTTTGAGTTAATTTTTGTATATTGTGTGAGATAGGGTGTGATTTCTTTTTATTATTTTTTTGCTTTGGGGGGCGGGGTAGGAGTTTTTTGCAGTGGGATCTTGCTGTGTTACTCAGCCTGCCCCCTCACATCCCAAGTGGCTGGGACTGTAGGTGTCCACCATTGCACCCCACTTTTAATGTCTTCTGTATACCACCTGAAATTATATTTTACACCATTAGGAAACTCTACTTTTATCAATTAACTAATAAACATTAAGGGCCTACTATACACAAGACTCTGTGTTGAGTATAGTAGGCCCTTAACGTAACTTCCATCTAATCAGAAAGAGGAAATACATTTCAGAAAAAATCTGAATTATGAATACTCACCAATAAATAACTGCCTGAGGGTTTGTACAAATGAATGCTATAGAATCCAGAGAAGGAAAGTATCCTTTTGTTTAGTTGGTCTATAAAAGGTTTACCAAGAGGGTAGAATTTAAGCTGGAGCTTTAAAAATGAGTAAGAATTATATAAGACAGAGGAAAAATGTGGTCATGAGGGGCTAGCGGAACAGCATGTACACAGACAACATAGAACGATGTATGTTGGCCAAAGCATAGATGTTTCAGTAGGTTTGTGTAAAGCAGAAGGTCTGCAAAGGTGAGATAAAATTGAAAAGACTGGTTCTGCTGTTCAGTCGGTGGATTCTGAGCACCGTGTGGTGAGAATATAGCAGTAAACACAGACAAGTAGTGATAAAAATGCTGTGGTAAAAAAGCAGGAAGTTGAGGGAATGCCAGAGGGGGCACAGGAAGGAGAAGGCCTCCCAGAGAACATGAATGTTGGGCAAAAACCTGGAAGAGGTGCTACAAGATGTGCTAGGGCACATTAATTTGTTAATTAATGTTGTAACAAACATTAGTTGTTTGAGCATTCAGCAGTGTATGAGGGGGGCAACACCAGACAGGCAGATCAGGAACTCCACTGACTAAGGTTCCCAAAGGTGTTTGCTGAAATAAGAGGAAGGAAAGTATGGGACTAGTTAAAGTGGAAAATCTAGTTAGAGGTTAGTGGGTGGTTTCTTACTGGTTAAGCTTAAGTTTTGATCTCCTAAATTATGCACATTTACTCTGAATTGGGTTCTGATTTGCCTATGTGGAAATCCAAGGCACTGGAACTGTCTCCATCTAATGGCCTCCCAATTCATTTTTTTTTTTTAGCAGAAGTGAAGGAGGGTTCCTAAAGTATATCAAAATAATAGGGAGCAGCCAGTCCAAAGGCCATGAAAGGGAATGCTCCCAGTGTGTTCAAGGAATAGCAGAGAAGACCACTATGGCTAGAATGCAGAGTATATAGGATTTTCAACCAAAGAAGTCACAGGAGCCTAGGGGTATATGGCAGACTAAGGACTTTGGTATTTACTTTGAGTGCATCAGGAAACCACTGGAAGAACATATGGTCTGTGTCTACCAGGGACCCTTAACTGATGGTAGAGGGGCAAGCAAGAAGAAAGAAGGCTGTTCGAAAAGTTGCCCCACTTGAGGAGAGTGCCCAGACCAGGGGATGGGGGAGGCGGCGAGGAGTGATGGGTTCTGGAAGTATTACTAAGGAATATCTGATAGAATTCCCTGACAAGTTAGATGTTGGATATAAAATAAAAGGGGGAGTTGGGAATGACTCCAAGGACTGGGAAGGATGGAATTGATGTTCTCTGAGCAAGAGAACACTGTGAATGGAGCAGTTTGTGGGGAAATGTCAGGATTTTGGTGCGTCCAAGTGCAGATGTGTGGCACACAGTTGGAGATCAGAAGTTGGAGTTCAAGGGAGGGCTAACAGCTGGGGTCAGTTGGAAGTCGGCAGAGACTAGGTGATATTTATAGGCATGAATCTGAAGGACTAAGGAAACAAGTGAAATGGAGAAGAGTAGAAACCTTTATACCATAAGTAGGTTGGGGAGCTTAGGAGGATCTGCAGGAAGGCCCAAAGTTTCCTCTCTGAGTACAGGTTCATGGATGTGGCTCTATTTTCTACAGCCCTTCAAGTGAACCAGTGGCAGCTCACATTGAGTTGTTAAGTTTCAGTGTACAAAGTTGGCTGTGAAGGAGAGTAAGTGGGGGCGGGTGGACATTTACCATTGACAAACATTAATGTCCATTGACTGGAAATTTAAAATAGCATCACCTGAGTTTTCTCAGGCAATGGAAACCTCTGGTAAGATCTGTCCATCATCTGCAGTCTTCATGGGAGGGGTCCTCCACTCAGCCTTTCTGTCAGAACTACACTGATATTGTAGTCATAGCTATTTATATATGTCTCTATTTCCGTGTGTGTGTGTGTGTGTCTGTGTCTGTCTGTCCATCTCCCCCCCATCCTCCTCCCGCCTGCTTGTCGCCACCCCCCTTTCTTCAGGCTTTCAGAAAATCTTTTTTTTTTTTAAAGAGAGAGGGGGGGGAGAGAGAGAATTTTTTTAATATTTATTTTTCAGTTTTCGGTGGACACAACATCTTTATTTTTATGTGGTGCTGAGGATCGAACCCAGCGCCCCGTGCATGCCAGGCGAGCGTGCTACCGCTTGAGCCACATCCCCAGCCCAGAAAATCTTGTCTCCCATTTTCCTATTCCTCCCTGGCCCTCACACATCCACTCTGGCCTCTGATCCCAAACTCTGTTGCCATTTTAAGCTCTTTCTGACCACAGAAATCTGGAACGAATAGGATCTCAAATGATCTTTGTTGCTTAACTTGGGCCTCTCAATCTTGGCAGACCCAACCCTCTCCCACATTCATCTTGATGAGTTAACTGTTTATCTATGAAATGTACATTTATATCTTTCCATCTTGTTTTTCTAAGCTGTGTAGTAAGCTTTTCTTGGACAAAGCCTAGATACAACCCTACTTTTACACAAAGAACAGCGGGACTCTGTTCATTTTTTAGATGAAACAGAATGAATCATAATAGGTTTTCCATTCTCTTCCTAACTTTCCCTTATTAAATCCTGGGCAGGTCTTGAGAAAGTGAAACAGCCTCACAGAGAGGATGTCTCCTCATCCCAGGAAGAGAACCTGCAACTGCCTAGCCTCTTGCACACACCCATCCTCACCTCCACCACTGTGAAGAGCAGGCCTCTGCTGGAGGAGCTGGGAGAGATGGAAGAAGGCAGCTCAGCATCAGACTTCACCCACAAGTGAGCCAGGGGAGCATCAGGCTGGCTGCTTTTTAGAGTTTCTGTGTGTCCCCCCTCAGGATGCCCTCCACTTGACACCTTGGGTGCTTCTCTAAGGCTTGTCCTTTTATTTTCTTTTTAACTTTAAAATGTCTCCCCCTATACTCTTAAGCTTTTCTCCCCTTTGATGCCAGCCACCCAGCCTCCTTGTTTTACCCTTTACTTTTATCCTGTCACTGATCCTGCTTCATTCTTGACAGCCGGCCCCTCTCAGGCCCCCAAAGGTCAAGGTTCTTGGGTACACAGTATTTCCAGACTCCGCACAATCCTTCAGGCCTTGATCATGGCAACCAGCTAACTCGGTGAGCTTTCCTCATCCAATTCCGTCTTTGCTTCACATCTGTCACCCACTCTGAGGGGATTCTCATCTTGGCCAGTGTTTTTCTGCCAGTTCTTTTTGGACTTGCCTTAACCCCACAATACTTCCTTCCAGCATAGTGTGAAAGCCCAGAACTTAAAGAACTGCTTTCACCGAAGCAGGGATGAGAACCGGGAGCCCCACTTCTTGGGTGCCTTTGAGAAATTCTCAGGGGCCCTTAAAGAACAGTTTGAAAACCCCCTCTCTCTGTCACTGTTGTCAGACTCAGCCTTATGGAAGAGGATGAAGAAGAAGAGCTAGAAATTCTGGATGAATCAAGTGAAGAATGGCAGGATATTGACAAGGTGAGTGAACCCAGCCTTCCCCTCCTCCAGAACTGCAGGCCAGTCAGTGGGAGGAGCACAGGGATTCTCTTCTTGGTCCTGTGGATACCTTTGGCTCTGAATTTTGCTTAGGACTTTCTGAAAGAAACATTGAGAAAAGGAAGGAAAGATTATTACTGCAGACTGCTTTTATTAAAGAAATAAGGAGCCAGGCTTGGTGGTGCATGCCTGTAATAACGTCTGCTCTGGAGCCTGAGGCAGTAGGATTGCAAGTTCAAGGCCAGCCTCAGCGATTTAGCAAGATCCTGACTCAAAGTTTAAACAAAATGTATCCTAGTAGCAGAGTGGGTTAAAAATGGCAAAAAGGGTTGGAATAGCACTTCCCTTTCTGTCCCCAAATAAGTATTATTGCCTCTGAACCTTCTAAGAATTGGAAGGAGCCCTAGAGCCAGGGTGGAAGGTCATCAGGCTACCCTTGCAGCCCATTTAGTAATTCTCCCCGACACAGCCATACCCCTCCTTCCCTTCTCTGCTAAGAGGTCTGTCCCATCCCTGTCCTTCCACAGTCCCTTCTCTGCCCTGGCCACTCACTTCCCCAGGAGAAGTGTTCCAGTCTAGTGTGAAAGATCTGGGAGCTCAAGGGACCTGAGCACCAGCCCTCAGTTCCATGGCAAGTTAGTTTGTTGCCCCCTCTCAGCCTCCATTTCCTCAGTTACACAAACTACAAAGTACAAGCACCTTGTAGAGAACAAAGGGCTGTGTCTTAGTTCAGGCTACCCTAACAGATCACCATAGACTGGTGGCTTCTAGACAGCATTTATTTCTCACAGCTCTGGAGGCTGGAAGTCAAAGCTCAGGTTAATGAGCACAGTGGTTTCTGGTGAAACTACTGGTGTCCTCACGTGGGGGAAGGAGCAAGCTAGCTCTCCAGCTGCTGCTTCTAATAAAGGCACTACGTGCATCACAAGGGCTCTGGCCTGTGGCCTAAATGCCTCCCAAAGGCATTTACCTCCTCATACCTAGAACTGTGGGTTATAGATTTGAGGGGGACATCATCCCAGACTAAGCCATGTGTGTCTTCTGCTGTCATTCTCTTGCTCTCTCCTCTGGGGAAGGGAAAGAACAGAATAGTAGAGGAGAGCAGGGGAAAGGAGGCTGTTCATGCTCAGAGGAGAACCCAGACAGTGACACTCCATACCAAAGACCAGCAAGCAAGGTCTCTTTCAGAGGCTTCCATTCTCTGGTTCCAAAGCTGAAGGCTCTTAAGGGGCTCAGTAGGCCAGGAGAGAAGGCACTTCTGTAATGCCTGGTGTGTGGTCCCTTATGCTGTCCTTTTGAGGCTGAAAAAGGAGCTGGTTCCACATGATGGGTAGGAATGGGGAAAGTCCTTTCTGACTTTTGATCCCATTTCCTCTAGCAACCTGGGGACCACTCTTCCTCCAGTGAGCCCGGGCTGGACCTCTTAGACACTACAGAGCTGAACATTGAGGTAGGTATACCCAGAGCAGAGCTGGTGTGCCCTCGAGCAGCACTTTGGCTGTCTCTGGAGCTTTAGGAGGGGAAGTTAGAATTTTTAGCTGAGGATGCAGCCTTCTGGTTGCACTTTGGTCTGTTGCTGTGACTTCACGTGTCCTTTTATCCTTCTCCTTACAGGATTTCTGACAGGACTCTGGGCCTCTCCCCATCTTCCCCACCTGAAGCACATGACCACTTGGAAAAGGAGAAAGAAACAAAATAAAGCCTCTCAAGCCCCAGCCCTGGCCTTTGGAGAGTTGGCCTTGCCTTTCTCACCTACCTTTCCTGATGGTGATGGGTAGAGAAGCCATGAGCCCCTGTCCTCCCTAATGCACCATGGCTCTGTCCCTCTGTCCATTTTCTATTTGGAGTGGGGTGGAAGGTGTCACCTCTGTAGTGGAGAGGTACTGCCTCCATGCATTTAACGAGTCCCTGGTTTTCCTGTTGGGACTCCTTCCCCAGACTCCTGAGCCTTGGTGATGAACTCAATAAATGTGTTTGAATCAGCAAGTTCCTAGGTGTGACCTGAGATTGTCACAATGATGGAGGGTCAGGTTTTTTGGATGCCTGGTGCCATGGCCTGTGTGCAGGTGTGTCACCCCTCCCCCCATGTGCTCGGTCTACAGGCTCTCAAGGATGTATTTGCTCAGTTACTGAGAGACAGACAGTGGTGGGCAGAGCCATAGGGAGCGATTGAGCGGTTGAGCTGGTAGCAGCAGTTTCATCTAAGGTGAAAGAAGATGATGCTGATAAGCAGACAGGGTGGGAACCTTGTGAAACTGCCTGTCACTCCCCTTGAGGCCCAGCCCCAGCCCAGCTGTGTATGTTGGCAGCCTTCACCCAGGGGTTCTTTACAGGATAATTTCATCTCCTCATCCCAGAGACACCTGCCATAATTTGGAATTTTGTAGAATCAGAGTAGCTAAGAGTGAGGAGGAAACTGAGAAGTTACTGTAAATGCCCAACCCCAAATGCAAGTCCTGGACACCACCTTCTTCCCTCACCTTCCCCAGCCAGTTCTTCTGCACAGTCACATGTTCTCCAAAGCGTACCTCTGGTCTGTTCTCACTGCCATCAGTGTCTCTCACCTAGATTGCCACAAAATAGCCTCAGGAACTGCCTCCCTGGAACACAGACTTGCTGGTTCTTGTTCTGCCTCTCAATAGCACAGGACCTCTCTTCCCTTTGACAGTCAATTGCATATATGATGATGTGGGTTGCTTTGGTTTTACGGCTGGCTTTTGTGGTTTGAGGAACCCTTCCACCTCTCCTTTTAGATACAATTTCCAGTCCTTCCTAATCTCAGAGGGCTCTTTAGTTACAGATTCTCCCTGTGGTCCTCCAAGCTGGACACAGCCAACCAGCCAGTGGCTGTACAGGGGAAAACAAAAAAGCTGATTTCTGGTGATGGGGCCTCTCAGCCCGACCATTTTTGCATCCTTCCCCTTCCCCTTCCTCACTCCTTTTCCTGCCACACACTCCCAGGTAAAAGCTAGAACTTGGGTATGAGTCTTAGAAAGAGCCTGGCAGTGCCCTGGGGAAGCTAACCCACTGGAGAGCTAGGCCTCTGTCCAAGTGGAACAGTTTCAGGAGGAGGGGCCTTTCCTGGGATCTTGGTTTTCCTGGGAAGACATGGAGGTCAACCCAGAAGGGGAGATTCCTGAGGAATTTAAATACCAGCCAAGCTAAGGCACTTCAGAGGTCAAAAGAGAAACTTGGAGGCTTTGTAAAACGACATCCTTGTGCAGCCAGACAGCCCAAGGTGGTGGATTGAGCCCCAACCTCAGAATCTGCCCAAGTTTTATACCATGCTCCCCAAACCCTCTGATACTCTTCTTTGGTTGGATCTAGTATGGGCTCTGTGGTTGCTCAGCTAACAGAATATGGTGGGAATGATGCTGTGCCAGTTTGTGGGCTCAAATTTTAAAGAAACTGGTAGTTTCTACTTCCTGTTTCCTCCAATGATCAGTCTTCAATCCTAGCCACCATTCTGTGAGAAGCCACGTGACCATGTGACGAGGCCGAGGCCATGTGCAAGTTCTCCAGCAGCCCTCGCTGAGGTTCTACCCGACATCCATCATCAGCTGCCAGACATGGATTATGATTCCAGCCACAGCCTTTGAAGTTTCCCCAGCTAAGCCATCTTTCCTGTGTCCTTTCCAAGTTTCTGAGCACAAAATTCACGAGCCCAGTAAGAAGGTGATTGCTTACACTACTGAGTCTGATGGGGTTTGTTGTGTTGCCATGGTAATGGGAACAGAACTTGAGTTCCATGACTCCAAAAATTTAGGAATCTTTATTACAAATTTGACCTAAAAGAACATTTGCTCCTTATTTTGTACATTATAATACCCATTTGAAATACATTGGGTGAGTTAATGAAGTGTCTTTAAAATATTTATTAGTTAATAGTACAAAATATATTTTTGCTCTAAAAATATGTTTTCCTGAAAGTGAGAAACATTTTTAAGTCATAGTTTAGCACTTTCTGAAATTCCAATTGAAAGCTCCAGAGTGCCTCTCAAGATAACCCCACAGGGGATAGGTGCCTCTTCATATTTACCACTTCAATAGAGAAGTTCAAAGCCCACTAAAAGCCTTCATTTGGGAAACTCACAAATAGGTTAGATAAGTGATTTCCAAGTGCAAATAGCAGCATTCTTACAGGGGAAACATTTGGTATCTCAAAGCCAGTACATCTGTGGCATAGAAGCCAGAGTCTGGTAATGGGCTGTGGGTTTGCCTCTCTTCCCTCAGGATTTTGATCTTTAGACTGGAGATGAACCATGATCCTTCCAGTGAAGGCACAGTGTCACTAAATAGTTATGAAACTTAACTTCATTGTGTTTTTTTCTTAAGTTAGAATTGAGCATTTCTCCTGCACAGCCATGGGTGTTACCACCTGGGTCTCAGCCCAACTTGCCAAGTTCATTGTTGCCCCCTGCTGGCTGGGACAGTCAGGCCCAGGCCACACTTGACCTCCCAGCCCCAGAGGCCAGCTCAGAAGGCAATGCAGGTCTCTCATGGCGTAATGAGTGACGCCAAGCAATGCTTTTCCAGGGGCTGGCCTGCTGCATGTCACATTCTATTATTCCAATACTGGGTAATAATTATTTTCTTTAACCTGTGTCTGTTGTGATGAGCTCCGCCAGAGGTGAGTTGTTGGTATTACCTGAATTACAACATGAAGAGATGTTTTTTTCTGGATGGCTGAGGAAGTTTTTGGCATGCAAGACTTTGTAATGCACCCCCATCTTTGAACCCCAGGATTGCTGGCCCAGGAGTCATGGGATAAAAGGAGAATGTATGCCTTGATCATGGGAGAAGAGGCAGTGGCCAGAAGGGAAAGGTTTCTTTTCACACACAGACGTTTTGAAGTCTCCCTTGATGAACTCTTTAGATCCTGCCCTGGAGACAGGATGAAATAATGCAGTCCCAGAAGGATTCACAAAACCAGCCTCTAGAGCAGACTCACTAGTGGCCGACCCTTAGTGTTGCCAAACTAGGGCAGCATAGAGAAATAGCACCAAAGAGCTGAGGTCAGGAAGGAACATGGAACACAGGAGAGGAGTGGAAAACTTGGCAAAGACAAAGGGGAGCCCAGGCTCCAGGGAAACTTGAAGGCAACTGCATTTAGTTCACCTCAGCAGATTAGAACCAATGAAGAGGTCAAATGATGTGTGTGAAAGCCACAAAACTGTCCCTGTTAGTGCAGTAGCCTCCCTGTCAGAGCCTAGGAAAGTGGCCTGACCTAGTGATGGAGAGGCACAGTTCATGTCCCAGCTTCACTCTGGGACCGAAGACTGCATTTTATTGACACACCTTGTAGATCAGTTTTTAATTTTAACTGTGTGGGACAAGCAGCTCAGCAGAGTGGTTAATGTTGTGGGTTCTGGAGCTAAAAATTTTGTCAGTGGTTTTTGGCCCTGGGCAAGCCATGTCCCTCATAAAGTGTTTGTTAAAGCATGAACCACTCAGAAAAGACTTAAGCATGTAATACACACTCGGCTATTAACTCTTATTTATGTTACTTTAATAAAAGGTAAAATGTAATTACAAATACAAGATGGAAAACGTGATCTTTTCACAGCATATAAAACAGGCAAAAATAAATGTAGCTGTTATGAATCTCAAACTACAAGCTCAGATGAGCAGAAATGAAAACTATTTTCCTCTATAATTTCAAGCTGTTCTCCTGCCCAGATGGTGGAAGAATTAACTCCTGATTCTTCCAGCTTCCATTCTTTTTCCTAAGGTGGTGTCAAATGCCAAGGCATGTGGGGGAGGGAAGCAGCCTCTGGTCCTCTGCCTACACAGCCTGCGCCCTTGCTGTTCCTGTGCCAGATGTGGCCACAAGAATCTGCCCAGCCTCCCCACAGCAGCCCTGCCTCTCCATAGTCCTTAATGGCTCCCAGTCTGCCCTCCTGAATTCAGAGCTGCCCCAGCCACGGCTTCCCCACCTGTCCTCTCTTCCCTGTCTTCTCCGAGATTCCTGGAAGATGTCAGGCCTTTGAACAAAAAGCCAGACTAGTCAACACTCTCTGCTTCACTTCCAACCTGTCACAACCCTGCAGAAGCCAAGGCATCTTCCTCAGAGAGAGCTCTGTTTGAGAGGAAGCAAAGGAAGAAGAAATACTAGGGAAAAGCACAACTGATGATTACTTCAGAAACATCCTGTTTCAAAAGTTTTAAGAAGGAAGGGACCAGACATGGTGACATGCTTCTGTAATCTGAGCAACTTGAGAGTCTGAGGCAAGCAGATCAAAAGTTCAAGGCCAGCCTCAGCAGTGTAGCAAGACCCAAGGTAACAATGAAAAATAAAAAGGACCAGGGATATAACTCAGTGGAAAAACACCTGGGTTCAATCTTCAATACTACCCCCCACAAAACAATCCTGGCTTTGATCTGCTGGGAAGGTGCAATAAACATCAAGTTGTGTATCGTCATATCTTCCACACAAGCCACAAAGAAAACTCACCCCAGTATCTTGGAGAGAATGGGCTGAACTCAAGGAATGTCTCATACAGAAGCCTTCCCTGAGGGCTGAGCCAGGCTGGGCAGGGTCCACCTACAGTGACCTACTCAGTCCTCTCAAGCACACTGTGAAGCAGACAGCACCCTCCCTGCTGAGATCGAGCATCTTTGAGAGGTTAAGTTGCTTGGCCTGTGGATGTGCAGCTCTGCCTGGAGTCGTGGCCATTTCTAACATTCATGGCCTAACTCTACACACTGAGCCCAAGCCTGTTTCACCGCAGTAGGCCTCAGACTGTGGCTGCAAGGATTTCACCAAGAAATGTCTGGGCAAGAGGTAGTCAGTGTCATTTTGCCTGTACTGTGGGCCACGAGGTGGGGAGGCAGCAATGCCAACCTGATGACATAGGGCTTGCTTACATTGTTTGGCTTAGGACCTTTTGTGTTTCTGGAGTTAAAATTCTGGAGAATGGGGGCTGGGGATGTGGCTCAAGCGGTAGCGCTCTCTCTCTCTCTCTCTCTCTCTCTCTCTCTCCTCTCTCTCTCTCTCCTCTCTCACTCTCTCTTTAAAAAAAAAATTCTGGAGAATGTTCAGGAATAGACAAGAAGTTCTGAGACCATGAGCCCTCAGGCCAAAAGTACTCACCTGGCTCAGAACTGCTGTTACCATCACAAACATAGAATATTCTAGTGAGGACCATTGAGGACCAGGTGGTATTAAACAGGAATGAGCAAGTCAATGGCGAGATTAAGAAAGAGAAGCCAAAATAGACTGTTTGTAAGAACTCATTTTCTGATAGAGGTGACATTTTGAAATGGTTAGGCAAGAGCCTGGTTAATAAATGGTTTGCTGGCGTCTGGCATTCCACCTAACATGCTCTGCAGCTGTTTTACACCACCCCCAAATAAGGGCACTTACTAAGCTCTCCATAGAGCTTATGGAGAAACCTCCTATTTTATCTTGTTTGAATCTTACACAATGAAAACTTACTGAAGGAACAACATGGCTTCCAAGATTGAAATTTCAAATCTGAGAATGTTGGCGGGTCATTGGCTTCCTGCCATAACTTTAAAACCCATCAGTAAGTTCTGAGCTCTTCTTGTGCACTTTGTGCAGGTGGAGATCAAAAGAGAATCTTCCTCTAGGTCTTAGAGTCAACCAGTGAAGACCCTCCGGGCTGCTGAGAGCCTGGCTGTGAGTGACTGCCCTCCTGTGACGGGCTTGGAGAAGGAAGCACTCAGGCTGAAACAGCTTCCTGGAGCCAGGTCGTGCAAAGTAGGCTGGATCCCAGCAGGTGGAAAGAGTGTCCAGAAGGGAGGTTGAGGCCAGCAGCTCAAGAGATGCCCCAGATGCCCCGCACCTACACGGCTGGGACATGCTGAGGTGGGTCATCTCTGTCCAGGTCTCAACCCCGACATTTGGGCTCAGTAGTTCAAGAAATGGTAACAGCAGGTCTGAGCCAGGTGAGTACTTTTGGCCTGACCAGACCAGAACAGTGGGGCAACTGGTCTGGAGGCACCTGTGAGGGCCAGTTAATGGGCCACAGGTTAAAGATGAGATGAGTTTGCCCAAGGGCCAAATTGGTTTATGGCCATCACCACAGGATTAAAAATGCTGAATCTAGAACACACAGGCCAAGCCTCAGAGAGGGGACCCAGGACAGGGCTGTCTCTTTAATCCTCACCACACCTGAACAAAACAGTCCTCAGACCAGGTGTGGGCCAGCCCCAGATTCAGGCTCATAGCACACAAAGCTTTCTGACCCCTGGAAAGAGTCACCTGTCACTGCATATATAGCCTAGTCAGCATACTTTCGTAAAAGAACACACACAGGACAGGGATTTGAAGCAACACCTGGTGGGAAGAGAAAACAGAAGTGGAGGCCAAAAGGGGTCTCTCATTGCCCCCAATCCACCCTTGTGGCCAAGGGCCAGCATGTTCATGTCACTTCCAGACGACGACAAAGGTGTGCTGGTGAGGTACGAGGCGGGGGGAGGCAAGGGGGAAACAAGGCCAGATCATGGAGGGCCTTCGAGTTTTTGGCTCTGGATGATATAGGGTCTGAGCTAGGAAGGGCAGTGGCCTGTGTGACATGGGTTCTCAAGGGTCACACTGGCTACTGCAAAGAGAGCTTGCTATCGGGAGGCCACAGGAGATGCAGGGAGACGGGCTAATTCTACATTACTTGTGCTCATCCAGGCAGATGGCTTGAGTTAGCTATTTGATCAGGATGGGAAGGTGAGTGTCCTGGCATGTTGGAGACAAATGAGAAGAGCCACAGGTGACAATGCTTTGGGTCCAAGCAGCTGGAAGCTGGGTGCCCTGCACTGTAAAGAAAGCAGCAGAAGGGGTGGAGCTCCAAGTGGGACAGGTTAAGTTCAGCCCTTGGGCATCCAGAGACGGCACCAGGGCTGAGGAGCTCAGGAGGGTGAGCTGGGCAGCAGATTTAAATGTGGACAGTGGCAAACAGAGCATCCAGGGGCCACCTCAGATGTGTAATGGCCCAGAAGCCCTTGGGCCACTGGGCCTGGCTCCTAGGTGGTCTCCCCACTGGCTTTCCTGCTTTCCCTACCCCTTATCTAGGCAGGTCAGAGCCTTGTTCATCATCAATAGCTAGGTGTCCCCTGTCCCCAAGAAAGGGCTACTGCTCAGCATCCCCTGTAGCACCCCTCTGCCCTCTCCCTGAGGGTCTGGCATAGCCAGCATCTGTGCCATTACAGGATCTGAACCACCCCACCCCTCTCATGGAAGCACAGTTCTTGGGGACAAAGGAAGCTCTGTCACTGTCACTTTAAGGGGGGAACCCATCACCCAGTGTTAACCACTTCTGGAGGAAGGCATCAGAGAAGGAAGTGGGGCTGGGCTCTGAGGAGACCCTGTCACCCAGGCTGCTGACAACATAAAAACTTCTTTCAATGAGAAGAGGATCACCTGGGTCATGCCGGCAGCCCCCAGAGCCTGGGCAGCCAGGGACTCATGGCTGGGCCCACGCCTCTGGTCCTGCTCTGGGCACTGCTGACCCTCTGCATCTCTGCAGGTGAGTGGGAAAGCCAGAGAGATACAGAGGCCATGGGGCAGGGACCATGGTCAGCGATCAGTCCACTGATCTTCCTGTCCCTATTCCTCAGGGACCCCCGAGGTGTGGGTGCAAGTCCAGATGGAGGCCACTGAGCTCCCAACCTTCACTGTCCGCTGTGGGTTCCTTGGGTCTGGCTCCATCTCCCTGGTGACCATGAGCTGCGGGGGGCCTGATGGTGCTGGAGGAACCAGTCTGGCTGTGTTGCACCCAGAATTTGGAACCAGGTATTGGGCCCCTGTCCGCCAGGCCCACTGGGAAACCAAAAGCAGCATCTCCCTCACTCTGGAAGGGTCAGCGGCCAGAAGCCCTTGGGCCAACACCACTTTCTGCTGCAAGTTCATTTCCTTCCCCAGTGGCTCCCAGGAAGCCTGTGGAGACAAAGGTGGGACTGGGGAGAGGCCTGTGGCACAGGGAGGGCCTAGGCACTGGCTGCCCATCTGACACCCCTGTCTCCAGGACTCCCGGCTCCCTCTCCAGCCCCCATTCTGCGGGCAGACCTGGCCGGGATCTTTGGAGCCTCAGGGATCCTCCTGTGTGGCTGCATCTTCATCCTACACTTCATACATCGGCAGAGGCATCAGTGAGAACCACCCAGGCTGTGTCCCTGCATCACTGGGCTAGTGACACTCTGCCTCTGACCCCTCTTCTCCCTCCCAGGTCTGTCGCTCAGCTTCAGCCACCCCTCTCCAGCGCCTGGGCCCAGAGGAGAACTCAGGTGAGACTTGGGAGGAGAGGCTGGAGCTAGGCCTGGGAATGGAACCCTATTTGACCCTCCTTCAATTGTCCACAGGCCACCAGCCAAACCTCCCTGTGCAGTCTCCACCTCCCCAATACCCCCACCACCCTCTGCCCAGCAGCTCCGAACATGGGGCACCCCCACCAGCGACTGTCCCAGTGGGCATTGCTCCCCATTCACACTACATGCCAAACCCAGGTACCTGTCACCCGTGGGTCCCTGCTGGCCACTCCACACAGCAGTTTTATCTCTGTTGAGAATGGACTCTATGCTTGGGCAGGAGAGAGGCCTCCCTGCACTGGCCCCAACCTTAGCCCTTCCCCTGACTCTTTGGGGCCCAGGGTCATGGAGGGGTACTCGGGAGTTTGATGAGAGAGGTTCCAGGTCAGTTTGGCCTCCCTTCCCAGGCCTGGGGGACCCCTTTCTGCTGCGTATCTGTGTCCCAGGCACCCGCTGTTTTTTCCACATCATGTTTTATTCTTAACCTTCTAATAAGTGTCTCACAAACCTAGCCAGGGCCCCCCTTGATGCGGATGTGGTCAGTGTGTGTGCACATGTGGGCACAGGTGTGGGTATGTGTAGTGACAAAGTCCCACTCCAGGTTACTTCCTGTTTTGTACATGTCACCTTCAGGTGATGTCAGTAACTGTCAATAAAGCAGTTCCTCTGACTTGGTCTTGGCTGGCCTTTTCTTATTTGGGGGGCTAATGGATTAGAGGTACTTTCAACCTCTGGGAGGTAGAAGCCAGAAGGGGACAGTGGCTCAGCATGGAGGCTAGAGGGGTCTCCTGGCTTGCGGGCCTTGCTGAGATAAGAGAATGAGGGTCTGGGAAGATGGATTGGGGGTTTGTGACCCCCTGGATGGACCAACTCAAGCCCCACCACACTGGCTGCTCTCTAGGGCAGAAGCAGGAATTTCTGGGCTTCAACCTGAAGCAGGTCTCTATGGTCTGACCTGCCTCCCTAGGTCAGATGTCCCGGGTGGCCTGCGGTGGGACCCTGGTGCCTTCTTCCACTGAGCTGAACTTCAGAGGCAGGGGAGGGGGAATGTTTGGGGAGACCTACCTCAGCTCCCCACAGTCACATCCTCCAGGTCCTCCCCTATTACCAGGGCACCAGGCACTGCTCCCGAGTGGCCACTTGGGCAGGCAGACAGGCCTTTACAGATGCAGAGACTGAACACAAGCTCAGCTACCCTTGAACTGTCCTGCCCAGGGGCCAGCCTGGGCCTCCTCAGGCTTTCACAATGGTGAAAGTGCTCTGTAAGCTGCAAGTCTCCCAGGAGCATGACAGTTTCCCTATGGCAAGGGGCAGTATGGCCCTGAACCCCCAGCCAGGGTGAATGCTAGTGGGGGCACCTGCACAGGATCCCATCCTTGGAGCTGCTCAGTAGGTTTGGGGTCCCAGGCAGTGCTGGCTGCCGGCCTCTCTCTGCTCAGGGAGGCCTGCCCAGAGGCTGAGTCCAGCCATAGCCTCTTCCAGGAGGCCAGCTCCCTGCTCAGGCTTGCTCTGATGTGGCCCTCCCTGGACCAAGCCCTATCTAGCCCCTGGCCCCACACTGCTGGGAAGTAGGTGGTCAGGCTTACCCTTCTCCACAGGATGTTATCTTTTCCTTCAGGAAGCCCTCAGCACTGGCCCAGACAGTTCCATGGCCCTTCCAGGGCTGGGAGTTCAAGGGAGAGAGGAAAGGGCTACAGAAGAGGTCCCTCACAGGTCCCTAAGAGGGAGGACCTGGTAGGGAAATATCTAGCAGGGAGGGAGTCAGTTAGGGCCCAGCAGCCCTGAACCTTGTCCAAACCTGGGGCAGGAGTGTGGGGCCATTATAGGGCTTGTGGGGTCTCACAGGAAGCTTGGGTCTCACACTTATCGCTCTTAAAGTAGATAAAAAGGGTTGAGGACACCTAAGGGGCATGAATACTGCCAACAGCCTAGTCCCAAGCACCAGAATGCTTTGCTCTCCAAGATAGAAGTGAGAGGGGAACTCTGAGGGCTTCCCCAGCCCATGGAGTCAGGGAGAACCCCCTGGCCTGGGAATGGCTTCCACCAACTCAAGGCCATACGCAGCCTGAACCCCATGGTGCTCAGAGCTGAACACCTGGGGACCCAGGAAGTCTTCCCATAGCCAGTGGCTCCCCACTCCCCATCCCAAGTGCCAGAGTCAGCAGCACACAGAAGGGCCCCTGAGAGCTGAATGGTGCATGCATGGTGCCCTGGGACAAGCTGGACTACAGACCCAGGGTCAGCAGTCTGCAGATCCCTTTTGCTGAGCCCTGTCCATTCAGTATATGAGGACTGAAAGGTGACCCACCCAAAGGGATAGAACTGAGGCTAAGACCTCCACTTCCTCCCTCCAGCTCCCCAGGTGTCCAGGAGAACGCCTACCTTCCTGCCATACCCATAAAGTTTCAGCCTGACCAGACCTGGGTTTGGATCCCTGGTCACTCCCACTCGGTGACCTGAGTGGCTCAGCTAACCTCAGGAGACACTTGTCGCTCTTAAAGTAGATAAAAAGGCCTAAGGGGCGTGAGGACTGCCAGCAGCCAACTCTCAAGCGCCAGACACTCTGCCTAGACTGGCTTCATCAGGATGCAGCCACCCAGGGAGTAGGCATTTTCAAAAGAGCCATTGAACAGATGAGAGCCTGGAGTCTAGAGAAGCTCAGGAACCTGTGCAGGGTCACAGCACCGAGAAAGGGCTTTTGGGGGAAAGACACTAAACTGCATGCTGCTTCCAGGTAGGCAAAGGCTGCAGCCAGCTGGCTGGGCCCTCCGGAGGTAATACCAAGGACCACAAGATGGCACTTTATCTTGGCTGCACGTCTTCACTAGGCCACCACCACCACCAGGTGGCGAATGACACTGTTACAGAGGGGCCAAACAGTCCCCAGAGGGCCAGAGTGCGAGGGCCCAAGACACCAGGCCCCAGCGAGGTCCCAGCCTTGGATGCCCTGATGCTAGGAGGAAGGCTGGCAGAGATAGAATGTGACCTTCCTGCATCCCTGACCTGACTCCACAGGCTCACCCTCCCCTTGCCACAGGCTAGCCTAGCAGCCCACTCTGGAGGCCAGGGCCAAGTTCAGACCCCCAGGCCACCCCCAGCCACTGCTGGGGACTGCTGCCTGCCCATCAGCTACCCCTTCTGCCAATACAGGCCACGCTGGTTCCACAGGACCTGCCCACCTGATCATCTACCTGAGATAACCCTGAGCCCTCTCACTCAGCCCAGCCCCTACCACTCTCAGGCTCCCAGTCCTTGTCTTCCACCCCCCTCCAACCCTGCTCTAAAAATGTCATCAGTTTACTGATGGCTGGAATCTTCCTCCCCATTCTAGTCCCTCTGCCTGTCCCCCTGTAGCCCAGAGCCAGCCCAGGCTGCAATTCTGCCCTATCCTTTCCCTTCCCACCTACTCTGATGGAGTCCCTGGCCCTCCCCTGGGCCACAGTCCAGCAGCCCAGCTCCTGCCCTCCAAGTAGCCCACTGCCCAAGCCCTCTTGGCTGCAGGTCCTCACCTGCCACCAGCTTGTACCAGCCCCCAAGCCCTCCTTCCCCCACTAGCTGGCCCCTCCAGGGGATCATCCTGGAAGAGCTGCAGAACTAGGGACTACAACCATGAGCCGAGCATGTGACATCAGGCCAATGACCAGCCCTGAGGGTGTCTACCACTGCCCTGTGCTGTCCTCAGGGCCTCAAATCTGGCTCTGTGGAACCCAGCCTACTCACAAAGTAGCCAGGAGATCTCAATAGTGAGTGGCAGGGGACAGAACCTTTGAAAAACAAATCTGACTGAGGCAAGTGTGGGGGTAGGAGGCATAGTCAGCTGGAGATGCGGGGGACACCAGAGGGTAGAGGCCAGGCTGGAGGTGGAGGAACCTCCCAAGGAAAAAACCACCGGCTGTGCCCCTAGTCTCAAGACACAGACAAATGCTCAGGACATTAGTCTGTTGGCACAACCATGGGGTGGTGAGGAGCCAGAGGTCCAGAACCTCAGGTTCCAGCCAACCCCTGCAGGAAGGGGGTCAGGGACACATGGAATTTCCATGGAAATTTGTTTCCAAAAAGGCTTCATTTCAGCATCTGGGAAATACAGAAAGTGGGGCTGCCTGGAGGAGAGTCCAAGGTCTACTTCTTGCTAAGCCACTGACCATTGGAAGGGCTGGAGGCAGGGATTGAAGCCACAGTGGCCTCACCCTCTGAAACAGAGTCATATTAACTACCACAAGAAAAAATGGGTAGGAGAGAACTACATGAGCCTGGCCCTGCCCAGCCCCCACCCCACACTCACTCCCCAGAAGGGCAAAACTCACATTCAAGACAGAGGTGTCCAGCTGTGATTTCCAGACAAGAAGGGTACCTGTCCCCAAGATAGCAACATCCAGGATGGCAGCCAATGGGGAGGAGCATGGGTGATGGGGAGAAAGAGGAAACCAACCTGTCAGATGGCCTCAGAGGCTGGCCAGCAAGGCACCTGGCAGGGGGCTCATAAAGGGAAGGAACAAGGCCCATCGATGCTCTGCCCCAGCGGCCCTGCCAGCCCCTTCCCCGCCTCCTCCTGCAGAAATGACTACTACTTCCAAGGTATCAGGCACAGGGCTGGGTTCCGGGAGACTGGAGGAGGCAAGTCAGGTCTCCTGTGGTCTATGTTCAAGTGGAATGTCAACGAGCAGACCAACAGCATTGGAAATGTCCTAAGGAAAAGGGGGAATGATGGGGCATCTCTGAGCAGATGAAATTCCAAACAAGCCCTGGAGATTGGCGGGAGGAGCCTAGGCAAAGACTGGGGAGACCAGGGGAAGTCCTGGGCAAAGGCTCAGAGGCCCAGAGGGGCTGGGCATTGCCAGGGTTACAGGAAGTCAGTGTGTGTGAAAGGAGAGCAAAGGGGAGGGAGCAGGAAGTGCAGAGAACCTGCTCCTCCCAGCAGCCATCTGTCAGGCTAAAGGGCTGCATTTAGTCTCTGCCCATCTTCAAACCCCCAAACTGAAGGCCCTCCAGCTGCACAAATCCCCTCTGTGGAGCGCCGTGGTTGCAGGCCCTGACTTCTCTATTGGAGGAGGACAGGAGGACAGGCCCAGGGGGCCTCACACACCCCTGAGCTGGAAACATATCCTTAGGGGGATTCAACTGGTCCAGGATGCTAAAAGCGATGCAGTGACCTGCCCACCTGACCAACTGCCTGAGATAACCCTGAGCAGGCTACACAGTAACAGCAGCAGGGCCTGACCCTTCATGCATCCCACAAAGTTACCCTGAGCCTGTTCTGGGAAAGTTCTGTACCCCCAACAGCAGGTCCACAGCAGCTGTGGTTAGGGTCCAGCCCCTGCTCGAGAGACACAGCAATCATGTGACCATCAGCCAATAGCTCACAGTCAGTGGGGCAAGGCCAAAATAGAACCCCCAGGTCAGCTCTGGGAGGGCAGGCCACCTTGGATAGCCAGTGGGTCCCTTACCTTCTCCTCTGCCTGCCTTTCCATCTGGGACCCATTCAGCCAAAGTTCCCATGCCTCAGTTTCCCTGTGGGTACTCTGGAGATAACAGTGCATCCACCAGAAAATGTGAAGCTGGGAATGAGGCAGTGGGTGTTGAGAGCCCGGATCAGGTGGAGGGGGTCTCGTGAACATGGGAAACCTGAGGAGGGTTAGGGAAACAGAAGCAGAGAGGCCAGGCTGCCTGTGTGGCCCCAGGGGAAGCACGGGAGAGTCCACTGGGATTAGCAAAGAGGCTGAGGAGAAAAGGGAAGTTGCTCTGAGCTCTTCAACTCAAGGAAGCCAATGCACTTCCTCTAGTGCAATCATGTCTTCCTGTTCCCATTGTCCCTTCAGCAAGCACATGCCACCTCATCCTGGGTTGTGGCCCAAGGACAGGGCTGCCTTGCCATTGACCACAGGGAGGCTCTTCTGCAACAGAGGAAAAGAAGAAGCCAGATTAACAAAGGAAGTGCTGGTCACCCAGGGAGGTGGGAAGGACTCCAACCTCCTGCAGTCCTCTGAAGGGGCCTGGCTCTGGCTCCTCCACAGGCCTCCACTCCTGTCTGCACAGCTCTGCTGTCTCATCCCCTGGAGGACGGCAGACCATGGGTTGCGTCCTGCTTCTGCTGCTGCTGCTGCCAACAGCATCCCTGAAAGCTGGTGAGTGGCCAGGACGCCCCTAGTGGGGCTCTGCCTAAGCCACAGAAGGGGCTGGTGGTAATGGCTGGGCATATGCAGAGGGGTAAGTTGGAGAGGCCAGCCAAACTCCCACCCCCAACAAGGAGGTAGACATCCCATGTGTGGGTCCACCTCAACCCTTCACCCTCTTTCCTCCTCCAAGCCTAGAGAGGGGCACTGGAGGGACAGCCCTGTCATCTGTCCCACGACCGCCTGTGGAGGAAGGTGCTAGGAGGTCTGGGTAATCTTCTCTGTCTCTTATGGTGGCTTGATATTCTCTCCCCTCCCTCCTCAAGGTTACTCAGCAGCATGCAGCAAAGGCTACCTCTATGGGGTCACCCAACCAGAACACCTCGAGGCCTCCAAGGGTGACTCCATTACAATCTCCTTCACCTTCTGTTACTCCTGGGTGTTAGCCAAGAATCCCGACGTGAGAATATCCTGGAGACGGAAGGATTTCCATGGGCCATTTTTCTACAACCACACCTCATCTTTTATCCATGAGGATTACAAAAACCGGCTGTCTCTGAACTGGAAAAGGGGTCAGAATTTCGGCTCCCTCATCATCCAGAACCTGCGGGAGGAGGATGAGTCTACATACTTCTGCCGAGTCCAGCTGAATACGAAGGAAGGCACAAAGCAGTGGCAGTCCGTCAAGGGGACCACAGTTACCATCACCCACAGTGAGCCCACCCCTGAGCCCACCCCAGCTGAGGCCTCAGTGTCCTTGGAGTTCTCATCCCCTAACCGAACCCCATACTTGCTTGCCCTTCCCCAGGACCCCCTCCCTGCTCCCTCGCCCCTTCCCACACCTCTGCCAACTTTACCTTTGTCCTTCCCTGTAATCATCCCTAAACCTGAGCTGCTTCTCCAGACTTTGCCCCTCTAGGTCCCCTCCAGATCCAGCCCTACCCAACTCCCAGGCCTCAGCACCCACCAGACTCACCAGTTACCCTTCCTTTTTGCTCCAAACGGGCCCTTCTACCCCCGCCCCATGACTTCTAGGTGGATTTGACCTAAGATGCAGCTTGCCATTGCTTGGTCTTGTGTCTGGGCCCCAGTTACCCCTAGGGTGAGCATGTACCTTGTGAGTCCCCACCGCCCTCAGCTCAGCCCAGAATACACAGCATATGCACCTCCAGGCCCTGGGAAGCCCCCAGTCTGCTAATCTCCCAGCTCCCTCTCTTGCTTGGCTTCCCAAAACCCATCCCTCATCTCTCCCTGCCCAGGCTCTTCTGTCCCCTGTCCTGCTTCCCTCTTCTCCTTCCTCATCCCTCACCATTAGGGAGCCTCCTCCTCTGCCACATACCCCTCCTCCTCTCCCACACACGTTCTAATCACAATGTCCCCATCTTGCACCATGTTTTTCTCCTCTGTCCTGGTCACAACAAGGCACCTCTGCAGTGGCAGTAACAGCAGCTCTCACTTGCTAGCTGCACCAGGGCCCTGCCAGATAACTGGACATTTTCTCAGTTAACCTTCACCACGACCCTGCAGTAACAGAAAAGGTCATCTCATCTTTATTTTAAAGTTAGGGAAACTGAGAGTAGCAGAATCTGAACATCTGCCCAAAGTCACACTAGTGGTATACATGGGATATGAATGGACAGTTAAACGGCAGAACCCTGGTCTCCTAACCATCAGCCACACGCCTTGCCTATTGAGTTGGCCCCAATTCGTCTCTCGACTTATTTTTTAACCTAATAATTAGGACCATTCACAGACGCTTCAGTAGCACTCCATAGGGGCGTTGGAATTGGGACCTGTCTGTGTCTGGGGGGCTCTCAGGAGGCCTTCAGGTGGAGGCTATAAGGCAGTACATTGCCTCTAGAAATTTTTTCAGGAATCTAATAATCGACTAAATGGATTTCCCTTTCATAATGACCCATGCTAGCAAATCTCCATGACAGTGATTAATGACTCCTCCCTACCAGAGCAGACCCAGCCTCCCATGGTGAACCACTGTCCTATCTTAACCACTGTGCTGGTTTTAGAGTAAATAGACAGTTTCGCTACAGCTTGGATTTATATTTCCAGTGCCTCCTACCCACTTCCTTAAATGGCCTTTTCTGAGAGATTTTGGGTTTTCTCAGGCCCCTCTTCCTCCTTCTCTAATTCCTGTTTGCTTTTCTCCTTTCTTTGTCTTCAGTCAGATTTACTATGAGGTTTTTGCTTTGGTTTGGGTTTGGGTTTTGTGGTGCTGAGGATCAAACCCAAGACCTTGCACCTGCTAGGCAAGTTCAATATCACTGAACTACACCCCCATCCCAACAGTAAGTTTTTTTTTTAATCAATAAATTACTTTTTTTTTCTTTATTTGTTGGTGCTGGGAATTGAACCCAGGGCCTTGTGCATGCTAGGCAAGCACTCTACCAGAGCTTAACTGGGCCTCGCTAAATTGCTGAGGCTAATAAATTACTTTTTAATTAATCCAACTAACCTAATATTCACACCCATAATTTTAAAAGCCAAAATAAAGAAAATGATAAAAAAGATATGGTTGCTAGGCACAGTGGTACGCCTGTAATCCCAGGGGCTCGGGAGACTGAGGCAGGAAGATGGGAAGTTCAAAGCCAGCCTCAGCAACTTAGTGAGGTCCTAATCAACTCAGTGAGACCCTGTCTCTAGGTAAAATCTGGGGATGCAGCTCAGTGTTTAGCCTCTAGGTTCAATCCCCAGTACCAAAAAAAAAAAAAAAAAATGGTTTTGATCCAATTGAAGTACCAGCATGCAAGATATCACAACTGAAAGAATATTTGCAGTAAATATAACTGTTTGTGGTTGGCTTATTAATTTTTTTTACATAACTTTACTTTTGTAACCAAATCTAATTGTTTTCATTTCTATTTTAAACAAAAATTTCCATCTCCCACTAGAGGTTGAAAATATTTACTTTAAAATTCTTCTAAATTTTTGCTCAAATCTTTATATAGTTTCATTTCTTTTCACAAAACATCTTTAAAATACTGAGAACTTATTTTTATATATGGCATGAAGTACAAAACTAAATTGATTTTTCTACAACTAGATTTTTAATCAACTAAATTGATTTTTAAGTAACTAATATATTATCCCAGTCCTTTTGTTGTTGTTTTTATTTTGTGGTGCTGGAGATCGAACCCAGGCGTTACACATGCGACAGTTCTCCACCTCTGACCTACACCCCCAGCAGCAGCCCTGGTCTTCATCTGTGTCACTGATATTTTTCTTATGTCAGTAGCATGCTGTTTTAGTGACACTAATTTTCATGTTTCAATAGAAAAATTATTTCGATCTCAAACACATATTCTTGTCTCAAACACTGTGATATTATGGCCTTCCTATTCTTACACTTAGAGGTTTGAATTGGTTTGCCAAATTTAGGAAAATAAAAAAAAACATTCAGGCTAGCTCAGTGGTAGAGCACTTGCCTAACACATGTGAGGCCCTGGGTTCTATTCTCAGCACCACTTATAAATAAATAAAATAAAGGTCTATTGACAACGAACAAAAGAAAAAAAATGAAAGACACTCATTGGGATATTTTAAAACACAATGGCATTATATCAATAAAGCAATCAACAGAAACTGAGATCAGCATGACATGCCACTTTCCCACCCAGGAACGGGTTCTGTTTTATACCCCTTACTAGACCTTGGCAGTGTTCTAAAAGGTCATGTAAATGTTTCATAGGATGTTCCTCTTTATGTTCTCTATTTTCATAAGTAGGTAATATTCTAGATTAGCTTTTGATATCTTCAACAAGTTTTTACAAAAATTAAAGCATAAATTCTGATCCAGGTGGTAGTGTGTGTGTGTGTGTGTGTGTGTGTGTGTGCGCGCGCGCGCGCGCGCACATGTCTACCTTAATGTCCTGTATGCACATATCTACCTTAATGTCACTACAGCCTTAATTAAGCAAGATAGCTTGGATTTATGGCAGCATCCTCCCTATTTCCTCCACTCACTCCCAAAATCTACTAAGATGATAGCAAAGGGAACTTTATTAGGCAAAAATACTCAAGAACAAAAATACATGTGTGAGCTAAGTGTCCAAAGGCAAACTTGGGAGGCTGGAAAGACTGCTAGAACTGATTCAGGAGACCAGAGTTGCTGAAGCCAGCAGTAGGGAAACTCAGAAGATACAGCACAAAACAACAACAGTTTCAACACAAAATCCCTTGAGTGTTCTATAATGCCAACCCCAGGTATCCCAGAAAGTGGGAGTGAAGATGTATTTGGAAATTACAACACAGTTGAAAATCTTAAGTTGGGGAAACTCCATTCCTCCCAGGCAAAGAATGGAGGTTTGCTTTCCAGAACAGGTGAACCAGAGGGATTCTGGAGTGAGAAACCCCAGACACAACTGGGCAAAAAGACTGGGGTCTCATCCTTGCACGGAATCCCCCCCCCCCACTGATGACTGTTGCCTAGTGTCAGTTGTGCCTGGAAAGCCCAAAGCTAGAGCCCCACTTTTCAACTATGTTTACACTAAACACTTAGGAACAACTCCTTCCAGGAAATGCAGACAGCAAAACAAACAGGAGGGTGAAAAATGGACCCTGGGGGAAGATGACCTCCAGGGAGGAAGGAAACAGGTCCCATATGCAGATCACTGTCTCAATAGTAACATAGGAAACTGAAAAACCATGGTTGAATGCCTGGAATTCCCAAGGAAAATCATTTCATTTCATTCATTCACTTAACAAATATAGATTGAGTGCCTATCATGTCAGGTACTAACTGGGCCCTGGAGAAAGTCATTAAAAACACCCAAAGATAGGACCTACTTTGGAGTGGGGGAAGAAAAAAATGTATAAATGAATTTTGTATGTGAGTCAATTGGTGGTGAAAAAAGCAGAGGAGAAAAAGCAGTAGAAAGAGTGGGATAGAGATTTCTAAGGGTATTTCTTCGTACAGATTGAATTGGGATTGCCAACGATGACTCCAAGGCCCTTGGCCGGAAGCATCTTGAAGGACAGTATTGCCATTTATTGTGGGGAGGGAAAGAAAATGAGGAGGAACAGGTGTGGGAGGAAATGAAGATCTCTGTTTTGAACACTTAAGTCAGTTGTTACTAGACATACAAATGGCAGCATGAGGAGGCATTAAGACATGAATCAGGGGCTGGGGATATGGCTCAAGCGGTAGCGCGCTCGCCTGGCATGCATGCGGCCCGGGTTCGATCCTCAGAACCACATACAAACAAAGATGTTGTGTCCACCAAAAACTAAAAAAATAAATAAATATTAAAATTCTCTCTCTCTCTCTCTCAAAAAAAAAAAAAAAAGACATGAATCAGCAGTGCAGGGAGAAAGTTGACTGTTAGACTTGGGAGTAATCAGGATATTAATGGGATTTAATATCATGTGACTGGATAAGATCAGTAAGTGGTGTAGAGTCAGATGTAAGCTGGGCTGTCTGGCTTCTCAGCATTTAGCATTTTTACTCTCTCCTTATATGAACTCCTGATGGTTGCTCCCCTACCCATATTTCCCAACTAGTGAACAAGATTCAAAACCCTCACCCAGATACCCCCACTTCTCCAGTGGAGGGTCTGCTTATTTTTCATCTTTCTCCAGTTGCCAAGACCACCATGCAAATTCCCATCAGCAAAACCTCCAAAACCACGACTGGCATAGAGGTCACAGAGAGCAAAAGGAGATCAGGTTCTCAGCCCCTGAGTCTGGGAGCTGCAGTAGGAGTGGCACTGGCCATTGCTGTGTTTGTAACTGCAATTTTGGCATTGATGGTCTTCCTCAGGTGGAAGAGAAGAAGAGGTAAGCTTGACCCTCTGCCCAAGCTTCCAAATTGGGTGATCCTTAACATTCATCTGCATCAGAATCACTGAAGGTGCTTCTTAAAAATGCAACTCACTGTGGGGCTCCCCTCAAACCCACCAAGTCAGGCTCTGAGGTCTGAGCTTGGAAATCTGCCTTTTTATAATCCCTACAAGTGGGATCAAGTTCTGAGAACCATCAATCCCTATCTACACAACTGGGTCATCTGCCAGTTCTTCTCACTTTAAATAGTCATGTCTCATCAATTCTTACCCTTTGGTTCATAGAGAAGGGAGGGCTTACCCTGGGAAAAGTAAAGGAGAGAGAAGAAGGAACAGAAAGTTGGATCAGCTCAGCAAGGATTGGTCCAGTGCCCACTTTCCAAAGAGCCTGGTTTGAAACTGGAGAATCAAAGTGGGTAGAGTGGAGTCAGCTTTCAAGAAACTTAGTAGTAGAGGTGGTGGTGGTGGGAGAAGCAAGGTGGGGAAAGATCACAATCCCATTTATTATAGAATCAAAAATAAAATAAAATACTTGGAAACAATGTACAAAACATTGTGGAAGGGCTAGGGTTGCAACTCAGTGGTAGAGCACTTGCCTAGCATGTGTGAGGCACTGGGTTCAATCCTGTGGACCACATAACAATAAATAAAGTAAAAGTATTATAGCCATCTACAACTAAAAAAATTTTTAAAACATTATGGAAAGAAACTAAAGAAAGCACAAATAATTGGAATGACAGCTCGTAACCATGAATTGAATTAATGTTAAGATGCCCCATTACCCAAAGGAATCTATAGATTCAGTGCAATCCATGTCAAAATCCCAATGGCATTACTTTCTGAAATGAAAATTTCATCCTAAAATTAGAATTTCAAAAATCACCAAATAAGTCAGTCACGGTGTGCACTCCTGTAATCCCAGTGGCTCAGGAGGCTGGGGTGGAAGAACGGCAAGTTCAAAACCAGCCTCAGCAACTTAGAAAGACCCTGTCTCAAATAAAAAAATTAAAAGGGCTGGGGATGTGGCTCATTGATTAAGCACTTCTGGGTTCAATCCCTGGTACTAAAAAACAAAAACATTCCAAATAG
This sequence comes from Spermophilus citellus, assembly GCF_964194105.1. NCBI lineage: Eukaryota > Metazoa > Chordata > Mammalia > Rodentia > Sciuridae > Spermophilus > Spermophilus citellus. The sequence goes on along the minus strand of NC_138187.1, from coordinate 30,448,379 downwards.
CCAAGTGTGGAGGACCCACACTTCTGGATTTCAAAACAATACAAAGCTACAGTAATCAAAATAGCCTGGAACTGACATAAAGACAGACATTGGAACAAAATAGAGAACCCAGAAATAAACTCTTGAATTTACAATCAAATGATCTTCAACAAGAGTGCCAAGATGTCTAAATAGGGAAAAAGAGGACCAACTGAGAGTTAAGAGGAATGGTCCACAGTGGCAGTAGAAGTCTTGAACACAATTCCAACCCTGGGGCTGAATCTGCAACGGGAAGAAGCAGCCAGCACTAAGGAGAAAGTGCTAGAAGATGTTTTTGTGAAAGGAAGGAAAGAACAATGGAGGAAAGCAAGGAGGAACATAGGAGTGGGCAAGAAGTTCAAGGGGGAAGAAGGAAGTAAAGTTTGGAGATAGGGCAAGGATGAAGGGGCAATTGACCAGAAGAGCTTGTCTTAGGATTTGCTGTACAGGACAGTAAGAGGTGAGAGCTGGTTGCAGAATGCCAGCTGAGTCCCAGGCCCTTTCCTGGCTGTTGGGGCAGAACTTCTCTGCTACCCTAGTTCCTTGAAAGATTGTCTGAGTGCAGGACACAGCTGAGAAGGTGGGATGGAGGATCATCATGGATGTCACACTGACGTGCTGTTGGTCTTCCTACAGATCAGCCTACCAAAGCCCAAAGCCCAGCCAGGTGAGTATTTGTCCTCCCAAGACTGGGGGAGAGGGGCTGGTTTGGGAAGTCTCCTTGGGAAAACCATACAAGGTGCCTGTTACAGCCACTCTCCCATCCCCGACTCTTTTGTCCTCCAACAGACCAGACTCTTTACCTTCACAACCTTTATCCCCTGATAATGACCAGAATGCACAGGCTTTCAGCTATTCTCCTATTCAGAACTGCTCCCTCCAGTCTTTCTCCTGGATCCTCTTTCCCTCCCTCCTTCATTTCTAAGCTGCAACTCATGTTCATCTGGTTTCCCCTCAGACTTGAACATGTCTTCCTGGACACATCCAGCTCCCCAGATCCTCTTGTCATTCTTGCTGCCTGTCCAGTCTGTCCTTTTCCCCTGATGAATACCCCACAAACCCCAGGCATCCTCTGCCCCAGCTCACCATCTCTCTCGTCCTTTCCTCTTCATCCTCCCATTACCATACTTTCCCAATTAAGGTCTCTCTCTCTCTCTTCTCTCCCTGCCCAGCTGCTCTTCTTCCCCATCTCCAGGTCCCTTCTCCTTCCAGAGACCCAGCCTGAGCAAGGGCCCAGAAAACCTGAATTTGTTCTGTTCTCCCAGTTTTAGCCAAGGCAGTACCCTCCCTACCTCTCCTAAGTGCCCCCAATATAAGCAGCTTCCCTCGAAAACCCACCTTTAGTTGGTGCTAAGACCTCTGCTGGACAGCCCCACCAAGGGCTCTGATTCCTCTTCCAGGCAGCCTCCTTCTGGGGGGCCTAACACCATCACATTCATCCTGTGTACCAGGGCAGACTGTAGTGCCCCCCCAAAAGGAGAACCAGCATGACTTTGACTCCCTATGCCCAACCTCTAACCTACTTCTCAACCTTTTGTCCCCATGCAGTGAACTCTTCTCAAATACTGAGGAGCAATATGAGAATGTTGAGTATAGAGGTAAGTCCTACCATCACCATTCCCAAGCTTCCCAGACCCTTCCTTCTTCCCCCAAACACCTGCTACCTCCACATGCACCACCTCTGTGCTCTCCCCCATTCTGTTCCTCACTTCATCCCTCCCATGTGACCTGTCCATAACCTAACGATACTGGGTGCCACAGCCTCTATCATTTGTCTACCTGTCTGCCATACCACTTGTTCTCAGCACTCCTTGGTTTTCCCCTCCATAGGACACAATATACACTTGAAAGTGAAACCTGAGGTATGCAGCTCAAACTTGGCCCTGAAGGAGGTAAGGGGGATTTGGAGAAGGTAGTATGCAAGGAATGGAGGGTCTGTGGTGTAGGCAAGGTACTCAGGATGTAGGTCTTTGCTTTAGGAGAGGAGAGCCAGGCCCCAACATGACTTGACTCCCTATGCCCTATACTCCCTATAACCTACTTCTTCAGAACAGAATATAGGTTCTTTTCCGGGGAGCCTCCATTCTGGGGTCTAGGCCCTTCTCTCTCCTCCAAGGGACAAGGCCACATGATGAGCTGGTGGGTTCTGCCCTTTGGCATCATTCTAACTTCTTTTTCTTGAGACAAGTTGGTTGCTGAAGCCTTGGTTTGGGGAACTTGAAATTTTTTCTTAAGGCCTAGATGCAATGAGAATAAAGTTCAGAGTCCTATAAGGCAAGATTATGCTGGCTTAGTAAAATTCTAAATACCTATGCAAAAAAAAACCACAAAAAAACGTATCTGTGGAAAAGATTGCAGTATAAAGAACATGGGCTTTTGGGTCAGAAAAAGTTGGATTAAAGCCACTAACTAACATCCTCTTCTTTTGGTTCTCACCCAGGAAGACAACATTGTCTATGCCTCCCTTTCCCTCTCCAACTTGACCTTGCCAGGAGCAGCTCCTAGCCACACTCTTCATGGGGGCTCCCCAGAAAAGAGCCTATATTCTGTTCTGAAGACCTAAAGAGTGGGGTTGAAATGATGATCTTAGATTCAACTATGCTTAGGGCTGGAGTTGTGGCTCAGCGGTAGAGCACTTGCCTAGCACATGCAAGGACCTGAGTTCGATCCTCAGCACCACATAAAAAATAAAAAAATAAAGAATATTTAAAAAAAAGAATCAACTATGCTTCCAATGGGAAAAATCACAGCTTCCAATTACTAAAACCAGACAACTCAGAAATCAGGAGGTTTGAAGGACACAAAGAAATTGGTACAGCCATTTATAGTCAAGCCACCTCCTCTAGAATTTTTTTTCTCAGTGACTATCTCAGGCCAGGAAACACAAATCCCCAAACCCTGGTAGCCACCACAGAACCAAGGACTGCTTCTGATCTAACCATCATCTCCCCTCACCGTAACCACTAGCATTATCCTGATTATTCCATCACCTCATGAAAACATCAATCCTGCTTAGACCATGTGCCCATTTGAGGCATGAAGAGATAGTTCCAAGTGCTTGCCCAAGACTATAGAGCTGGCTAGTATCACTGAGCCAGGATCTGAACCCAGACCTACCCTTTTGGAGGTTCTCCCAGGACTCAGGTCTCACTGCCTTCCCCAGCTCCTATGACATGCAAGCCTCCCATCAGAGGCACTGATAAGCCACAGTAACATGTGGAAGGAAAGAAGCCAAAATGAAGCACTGCTTAGACAGAAGCCAAACAAATCACATCAGTAACCTGCTTTATTAACACATAAACTGCACAACTGACTTGAACTTGTAGCCAACTAACAACCCCAAAATTATCAACTGCTCAGGGACCTCCCAAGAGACTCTTTCCACTGCTGCAGAGAATAGTAGGATAAGAACAGAGGACTACTACTCCTCAAAGAAGGCTGCAGGGAACCCCTCTGCATCCTCTCCATGCTGTGGCTCCCCTTGCTCCTTGGACTCTCCTCCAATATCTTCCATGAGTTGCTCCAGGTCCAGGTCACTGGAAGCTTCATCTTCAGTGGGGATACTTTCAGCCTCCTTAGTCGGTGGTTCCTGGGGTCTAGGCCCTTCTTTCCCCTCCAAGGGACAGGCCACGTGATGAGCTGGTGGGGTCAGGCCCTTCGGCATCATTCTAACTTCTTTTTCCTGAGACAAGTTGGTTGCTGAGGCCTTGGTTTGGGGAACTTGAAATTTTTTCTTAAGGCCTAGATGCAATGGGAATAAAGTTCAGAGTCCTAAAGGGCAAGATTATGCTGGCTTAGTAAAATTCTAAATACCTATGCAAAAAAAAAAAAAAAAAAAAAAAAAAAAAAAAAAACGTATCTGTGGAAAAGATCGCAGTATAAAGAACATGGGCTTTTGGGTCAGAAAGACTTGGATTAAAGCCATGGATATCCATATGCTCAACATGGGTCTTAAAACAAATTTTAAACTCTTTTGAGTTTCAGCTGTCTTATATTTAAAATGTCAAATATCCAGTCATAAAGCTACAGAAATAAAGAAAAGGAACAAGCAGGAAAGTACCCATCTAGCCAGTCTACAGTAACATTCAATAAACATTCTCTTCTCCTCAGTATTCTCCCCTCCCTGGAATCAATCAACTCAAAACCCATCATGCTTTCATACTGTGTGTGCCGGGTACAATGTGAGGCATGCGCTTTCATTCTGATTTTCATTCCTTCTTTAATGTAATGAAAAGCTGTAGAATTTTTCAGAAATGATCCTGGAGAGGATATGCAGTTATGGACCTCATTTCTCCAGTGTTTTATACCTTAAGCCTTACCTGGCTGGTCCAGATCAGAATTCCTTTGTCCTTCTTTCCTTCCCGTTATGGGTGCAGGAGGCACTATGGATTCACTACCCAGAGGTCTCTTCACTATCTTCTTTTTCAGGGTCCTGTCTTGTCTATCTGCCATGCCTGCATCACCCCAACCCCAAAAATATCAAGGACATTTTTTCTCTCTCAATAACTTGGAAAGGGCAGACTGTCTCCCGACATTTAGCCTCTGCCTTGCTCCACATCTTCTGCTCATTCTCAATCTAGTGAGCTCTCTCAGTGGCTTCCAGTTCCCCATCCCACTTGGGTTTTGTTTTTTGTTTTTTTTTTTACATCCCCCCTCCCCCGCCCCATCTTCTCCTTCTCTTCACTGTTCTCCTGAGAGTCGGCCTTCTCTAGGAAGTCATCCTTATTGGCTAAGAATTTAAAACTTCCCATCTTTAACCTAACATTTTATAAAACACAGAAATGAGGAACCTACAGTTTCTTCCCTGATACAATCAGCTAGTCCTGCCTGTGTTTTCAGGTCTTGGAGCTGAGATAGATGGACCCAGCTACCTGAAGACTCCTAATACTCTCTGCTTCTGCCCTGCCTTAACTGAGATGCAGCCCCTTTCCAGCAGGCTTGCTTACGTCTTGCCTTGGGCTTTTTTGAATGTGTTTTGGTTAGCTTTGGTCCAGGCAAAGTTGGATCCTGTGAATAGAATAGGGGAAAAAAAAGGATAAATTCAGTCATATAACTGTCTTAATAGACAGGGATGTTGTAGAATAGCGGGTGGGTTTTAGGGAATCAACGGTCACCTTCCTATTTTGTTTGGTATTAGTCAATGCAAGGTTTAATGCATAAAAGAAGGAAATAAAGCTAGGTCACAAGCATGGTAAAAGCTGATAAATTAAAAATTAAAAATAATTAAAAGAGAAAGTGAAAAATCTATATTTCATATTCCTGAATAAGAGATGCTAAGTAACTGAGTGAATGAATATCCTAAGGGTCCACAGAGGAAAGAAAAGAGTAAAAAAAGCAATCTGCTCTTCTCTCAAATTTCTCCAGAAAGGACCACAAAGTATGGTATAAATTGAGATTTTAATTAAAAAAAATGTTCTAGAGATGTGAGAAATTGAGGGAACAAGGAGGATTGCAGAGAGCCTCCCTTGATGGAGACCTCTAGGACATAAGACCAGCCAGCTGGTCTTCCCTGAGACAGAAATGAAATGGATAATAGCAAATGTAAACCCATCACAACCAGTTCCTTACAGGACTCTCCTAAAAGGCAATCCTGATATAACCAATATTTAAAGCTAATCTTACTCTCTTCTCTTCTTTCTCCTCCTCTATCTCTGATTCCTCCTCTTCTTTTTCCAAGTAGGACTCTGGGCTATTAGCCCCAGAAAGTATTAGGTCTAGAACAGGAAAAGAAAAGAAAGGCTAAATAATTTTTACAAAAAAAGTTGGTGAATTATGAAGCTGATGCCAGAGAATCCATCTTCTAACTCTGCCTTCTGTGTCCAAATGATATTTTCCTCATAAAATTAGTTCCCAAATATCATGATTCCACCTTCTTCAAAGCTCATTACTATCCATCTACATTCTCTTTTCATCCTCTTTTTCCCCATTCTTCTCTCCATCCATCTGTCGATCCATCCTGAATACTGGATCAATGAAATTCACAAGAGTCTCCTATTACAGAATCCAGAACCAAGCTTGAGCTGCCACTTTCATGGAAGAGTCTCTCCCCTTCCTCTTCAGCCTCCCCCTCCACTTCTACCTTTTCCATTCTCACTGCTGTCAGATCCACCGTAACGGCTCCAGAAACCAAATAAGTTGACCCGCTCCTGAGGGAACCAAGAAACAAAAACATCATCCACTATCTTCCTGAGGGAGCCTTTGCCCTCTGTCTTCTAAATTTAAGTTCTGACAAAATTTGTATTCATTTTCCACATCATTTTCACTTGAAATATTATATTAGGCCTATCTGGACTTTTATAGAGATTAACTGTAATCTATTTTCCCAGTTTATTCATAATTCAACAAGTAACAGGGAAAGAGAAATTCAGTTCGTCATTCTCAACCCCACCCTTACCCCCATAGGCAGAATCTGAGAGTGAAAAACTCTCAGATTAAAAGAGATTAGGGTACAAATATCTGAGACTTGAAGTTAAATAGGGAGGTAGGCTGACCCCTACCACAAACTGTGTCTCTTTGGGCTGAGAGAAGATCCCACTTGTTCAAGGACATGGGAAGAAATGGATGACTTCAGGAATCAAGGGAATCTGGTCTCAGAAAAAAGAGTAGTTCTAAAATAACAACTATGGAATGCAGTGGGGAGTATGGTTTTCTTTGTGTCTAAGTCCCAAATAAAAGCAAGTATGTGATCTGAACACTCTCCCACCCCAATGTTGATCTGTTCTGCCTTCTGAGCCATCATGATGGCTGCCACCAGTTTCTGGCTGTAGTCCTTATTCCTGCACTTTTTCTGAAATGGAAGAAGATTACAGTCAATAATAGATACTGCTTTAAAGATCAGTCAATAATAAATATTAGAGAAGTGATCCCAACATGCTGCAACCCACCAGACAGTATTTTAACTATTTGTTTCCAATTATTGATATGACACTCCTCTGTTCTCAGTCTTCTGCACTCAGAAACAGCACTCCTCTTCCTTCTGATAAACCTCTCACCAATTCCTAGAAAATTTTTCAATTGACATTTTGGTCTCCAAAGTGAATCTAAAGGAGTTTAGGTGATCTCACTTTTAAGCTTCTCACAAGTTTCTTTAGATACAACTGTTTGATTTAATTCTGTTTCCTTTTCTAAGACCCCTGAATTGCTGGGCCTTTGCTCATCTTATAGCCACTGGACACAAAGTAACTCTAAGAAGGAAATATGACATACTTAACCCAGAAAGGCTTTGTGCCCCAGAGACATTTGGCAATGTCTGGAGACAATTTTTCATTTGTCATGACCAGAAGCAGGGTCAGGGGCAGGGCTAGATGCCAGAAGACCCCAGGGATGTTGATAAACGTTCTATAGTGCACAGGACAGCCCTCCACAACAAAAGATTATCTGATCCAAAATGTCCACAGCATTGAGAATGGTAGATCCTAAATTAATCTGGGCCCTCACGTCTGTCAGTCCTGATTTGGCTCAACTGTAGAGTACCTTCATCTTCAGGAAGGTCCACTATCTGCAAGCAGGGAAGGAAACTGAAAAAAATTGTTACCTTACTGCAACCCAGCAAAAAGAAGAGTGCCTCGTGCATAATCTTACCTTTGGCATGACTGATCAGACCAAAGACCATCTCCAGACAATTTCCCCTGGGAGCAGACTACACTTAATAAAGGGAAGATTTTTGTCTTCCAGTTCCTGTATCACAAGAGACACCCCCCACCCCCCCACACCCCCAGTCCACACAGGTTTGCTCACCACTCCTGCTAGCTCCAGGGACAGCTCCTGGAAATTCTTTAGCATGTTGACTGGGATCCAAGCACGAGAAACTGTTTCTCCAAAAAATGTCACGTGGTATTTAGACTGTAATAAAAGATAGTCTGTTTGGCTCTTGACCTCTCGACTTTTCTCCTCTTGCCAAAAGAAGTGGAGAAAGATAAGGGGACTTACAAAGAAGGTGTTGTGCTTCATATGTTCCCTGAAGTCTAAATCCCCTACTCCACCTCATCCCACTATTCCTCCATTTTGACCTCAGGAATTCTAGTCAAAGCATCTTTATCAAATCATAAATGCCCTACAAATGGGTAAAGATTTAATTAAACACAAGTTTATTTCTTGGAGTGAGAACTTACCTCCATATTTCTAGCTCTAATTAAGGTCTTTTTTGCACTCAAGTCTGCTGCCTAAATCTATGTTTCCAACTCTAAATATCTTTTAGGATGGATATGCTTGTTTATTACTCACCGGCAGAGAATCAAGATGAGAAGCAAAGAGAAAATATTCCCCCAGGTCAGGATCAGATTCGACCATGCCTGGCCACCTGGGGAAGAGAGACAGGCATAGGGGATACAAGAGAAGACATCAGATAAACAGAACACAAGCTAATCAATATACATGTACAGAAAAAGGCAATACATTTAGTGAACAAAGGATCCAAAAGGTCCCTCATTAGCCCCTCCAGTGGTCACTTTCAAATGACTAAAGTGACTTCCATCAATGTACACAGAAGGTCAGAGTCTTCCTAGTAGAGTTGTCTTACTCTTATGCACATTCCCACAACCCTGAGTACAAAATCTCTAAGGAAGAAACTATCCTAATCTTCCTCATTCTCTTCACTTTGCATATTCTCACAACTCAATATTTTAAAATGCCTTGGATCCCCCCTCCATTTTCTACCCAGTTATGGCAGCATTGCCAGACCTTTCTTCCTGGAACCTCAAGAAAACACACTCTTTCAAAACCCTCGAGCTTGATATTTTGTCTTCTCCCTCACCTCATGATTCCCCAACCTATGACTGGGAAAAACAATGCTCAGAGAAAATAATTACTTGCTAAAGTTCAGTCTAACTTAAGTTAGACCTTAACTTTGAGAAACCTTAGAAAGACCTTGTTCTTTCTAAGGCAAGTACTGTTCCCATTACAAATGTCTGCCATTTCTTTCCCTCCCTTCTTGAATCTACCACTCCCAAGCTCAGGATGGATGTTTTCTCTTTATCATGGTGCCCTACCAGGGGTAACCATACTGCTTGGCCCAGATGATGGATCCTGGGACATAGGAGGCATAGGCCACATCACTCTCACGCCCTGTCCAGATCTCCTCAGGAATATCACAGCGATTATAATCCAAGTCTGCCAAGAGAGAGAAGGAATGAAGGGATAGGAAGACACTCATGAGGTAGAAATCTAGATGCAGGTTATGAGAGAACAAGAAGAAAGTAGTATAGGAAGCAGGCAGAACAAAAGTAGCACCTGGAGGAAAAGAATAGAGACCCATGGAAGAAATGCAGCCTGAGCCAGGAGAATTAGGAGTGCTACCTCCTGATACTCTATATAGAGATTCCAAACTCCCACTTACAAACCCTGGTGTGACTCTGTTCCCATCCATGGAGCAGTTTGAGAGTAATTTCTCAGAGACTATTTTCTCATGTGTAAAATAACTGAGCTAGACAAGATCATCATTATTTCTTCAAAGTAGTTTCAAACATTCTATAATTCTAAGAACATTGGGTCTTTCTCACCTGCTTTCCCCTATAAATCCCATATTCCTTGCTATCTACCAGCCCAATATTCTAATCAGGATTGAAAGGATCAGACCAATACTAAAGAAAATGAAATTCACACAATACATATATTCAGAATTCCAGGCCCTTTTCTTCGTGTAACTCTACAGGATGTCTTTCTCCCACTATTTATGCCCATAGTCGTCTCCACAGGATAAGAAGCTCCTTTCTCCCAGTTACTACAAGGACCCCTTGAGTGTAAAATACACCCATGTCATAGTTAATCTAAGGGATACATATCAGGAAAGAAGGAAGAACAATAAAACTTGAAAAAAATTCTTTTTTCTACCTGTATTCTGGTCACAAGACCAATTATCTGGGAGAATTGAAGGGTCAATGTTCCCACGCAGCCGCCTCCATTTCTCACAGTTTGGAGAGGAACACTGGACCCAAACTAAACATTGACCTGTGACAAGAAAAAAAACTTTCATAAAGGACTCAAAAATAGGTTATTCCTTCTTCAATCCAACTAAAAATCAATATAACTTTCCCACTCCCCCAGAATCACATCTCTATATAAATCTTACATATCAACTAGTCCAATCCCTGCCCCATGACTGGGAAAATCAATGCTCAGAGAAGATAATTATTTGCTGCAGATCAGACTAAATTAGAACTCGGAATTCAAGCAAGCAGAAGGATAGTTTCCTGTATTAATAGTTCTTAGATAAAAAGATTGCCTTAGGGATGCGGGTATAGCTCAGCAGTAGAGTGCTGGCATAGCATGTGTTGGGCCCAATGTGTTCAGTCCAATCCCCAACACTGCCCCCCATCAAAAAAAAGTTGCCTGGTATTTTTCCTGAGAGTGCTTCATTCTCTGTTGTATGACACTACTGAAAGGTTCTTTTGAAGGGCTAACCAGCCTCCCTTGTGTTCAATATACAGTTCTTATCTGAATCTGTTACCAAATCACCAAATTGAAACCTCTAAGACCAACAGCCCTGGGTTCACCCTCCTCCCAAAGACACTGATCTAAGTCTAGCACTTCTCTCCCATTTGCTTTGGGCCCCAAAGGCCAAGCCTCCATTTATCCCTTACCTTCTAAATTCCCATCTCAGCCTCTGTATCCCCACATCTTGACTTCATGTCCCACACACTTCCCCTCCCAAACTCTTCCACAGTGTCCTTTGAAATTCCAGACTTGAGCAACAAATGTTCACATATACTTAACCTCTGAGCCTCTGCCTCCTTTATGAAGCCTGAAGACATACTAATGACACTCAACCTGACCTCTACCCCAGCCCTCTAAGTGGATTCTGACCCTTCTCACACTGTCCATGTCTCTCAGGACAGAATGTTGCACCAGCATCATCCTTACTCCCATTGCTACTATATTTAAATCTCTTCTTCCTTTGAGGTTCTACCATCCTTTCATCTCCCCTGTAAATATGCTGGCATCCAGCTTATTTTCTTCCATTTCTAGACTTCAGTCCAGATGACCACAGGAAAACCACCCAAAATATCCCCATTCTCTCAGTTCCTTAAATTTTTCCTCCATGCCACCTCAGTAATCCACTCCCACTTCCACATGCCCCAACCAGCCATCTACGGGAATCGTAAACCCTTTGATCCATTTATTCAAATATCGTCTCTGACAAAAAAAAAAAAGAGCCCTGTCTGGGCTGGAGTTGTGGCTCAGTGGTAGAGTGCTCGCCAGACATGCACAAAGCACTGGGCTCAATCCTCAGCACCACATAAATTTAAAATAAAGATATTGTGTCCAGCTAAAACTAAAAAAAAAAAAAAAAAAAAGCCCTGTCCTATTCAATGAGCCCTATAGCAACTTTCTCAATCCACTATCTCCTCCCATCTTCTCTGCTTGGTAACAACCTCTATTCTTCACTCTGAACCAATCACCTTTGGTTCTCTAACACTTCCTTAGACTCTCTTGCAGACATCTTCAGCTGCCTTTTTATCTGTCCTTTCTTCCACCCATGACAAAACACCACCTTGAATGAAACCAGTTTCTTCCTTTTCTGTGCTTACACTCCTGAAACCGAAAGTTGCTAGAGAAAAACCAGGCACGAAGGTATCACTATATTTTCACAATTCATATCACCAACCATTATGTTCCTCTGGTAAGTTCACTCTCTCGTGTGAAAGCAATAATTATTCACAAGAAAATGAATGGAAAGAAACCACTCTAATGATATAAAACTGGATATTTATGGCTTGGGATGAAATATCCAATGACAGCAATTTTTTAAAGTTTCTGTTCAAACAACTGAAAGGAAAAGACAATGTGCTCTGAAAAATTGATGTTCACCATATGTGGTTCCAGGATAATGAAGACTGATGTCACAGACACACATTAACAGCATTTCAATTGGCCATTCATTCCATAAACACTAGCATCCTGAGTTCTGTGTTACCTCATTCTCCTGTCCTCTTCCCTCATCTTTCAGACAGTTTCCTCCTCAGTTTCCTTTGCTAGATTCTCCTCATTCTCCATCCAATCTTTAAATGTCACAGTTCCAAAGCCCAATCATGGGCTTTCTTTCCCCACACTATACTTTCCCCTAGACAAGCTCACCCATTCCCAAATCTTTGAAATCCATTTTCATACTCGAATTACAGATTCCACCTTGCCTTTTGGCATTTTGTGTGTATGTGTATGTGTGTGTGTGTGTGTGTGTGTGTGTGTGTGTGTTCTGCTGAGAACTGAACTTGGCCATGTGTACATACACTTCCATTGGACTACATCCCCAACCCTGATACTTTCATTTGGAAGTTTCACAAAGATCTCAAGTTTAGTACACCTAAACTTGAATCTTATCCCACAAATGTGTTGTTCTTCCACTCTTATCACTTTCTTTTACATAACTGCTTAAGCCAAAAACCAAACATCTTTGACAGAACCTTTCCTCTCTTCCTGTCCCCAATATCCAATTCATTACCAAGTTGTCACAATTTTATCTCTAAAACTTATCATAAAACTATCTATTTCTTTCTCTCTCTCCATTTTTATCATCCTAATCCCAGCCATGCTACCACTAACTTAGTAATTGGTTGACTCCTCCTTCTTTTCCCCATATTTCAACCACTAATTTATCACTAAAGGATCATTTTAAACATTAATTTGGCCAGGCGTGGTGATGTACACCTGTAATCCCAACTACTCAGAAGGCTGAGCCAAGAGGATCACAAGTTCAAGACCAGCTTGAGCAATTTAGTAAGACCTTGACTCAAAGTGAGATTTTAAAAAGAGCTACGGATGTAGCTCAGTGGTATAGCACTTGCCTAGCATGTGCAAGGGTCTGGATTCTATTCCCCAGTATCATGCACATAAAAAAAGAAATTAAGAATGACACACTGCACTAACGTATAAAAATTTCACTATGGCACGATCAAGGTCATTGATCTAACCACTGCCTAGTTCTTTCCATTTTTCCTAAGGCACTTTCCCACTTCCCTCCCTTGCTCTCTGAACTCCAATCATACTTTTTTTTTTTTTTTGGTACTGGGAATATGACAAACTTACCCTACCTAAAACTTTATCCTACTCTTCACTTGAATGACTTCTTTTTTTTTTTTTTCAGGTTACATCTGAAATATAATTTCCTTAGAAATTCCCTGACTATCCCAATCTTACTTAGGTCTCCATCATTTCCTAGTGACACTCTTCTTTTCCTTCACAATATTTAGTGAAAATTGTATTTAGGGGATTCACCCCTTTCTACTTTCTTCTCCAGAAGACTCTTTTCCTTGGCAATTGTAAGAAACAGAAGGAATGGTTCACTTACAGCAAGAGGCTGACAAATTCACTACAATCATAATTCAACTCACAGGCGCCACCTAGGGAATGAGCTCATATCTGTCAATCTAAAATCCTATCCTGGCAGTAATGAGTACAGAAGAGGGAGCCACATAAACCTAATGACACTGGTTTATTTGGAAGAACTGGAGAGCAGGTCAACAGGGTCTACAGTATACCAAGAATAGTTCTTAACAGGTACATCTAAGTTTATCTGTTCAAATAAAACCAAAAGGAAAAAAAAAAAAACTCTTAGTTCTCTTTTCAAGAAACAAACCTACCTAGAACACTCCCTTGTGGTGATCTGAGTTTCAGACCACTTGACCATCCAATTAGATTATACTTCCAGATCCTTACTGCTACCATGTCATTGTAATTAGAGGAATGGTTCACTAATCTGGACTATCTTTCTTGTTGATACCCGCATAGTCTTTCTAAAGTTTTTTCCAAGTTTGTGCAAATTCTATTATGCTTTTACAATCAAAACAATGTACATATACACATACATATTAGATACCACCTGACTTTTTACTATACCAATCCTTATACCTTGGATTTTGTTTTCTATTATTTTGGGGGTTTCTGTACAAGCCTGTTTTCTCCCAAAGTATTAGCTATTTATGTCTGAATTTTTGAACCTACTAATATATTGTATGATCTGTTTTATTTCTTGTCATAAATATCTAAATGTCACCTTGATTATTTCATATTATACTTTTCATTATCTAACACACAAAAACTGTAATTCTATGAATAAGAGCTATCAAATTTATTCATCACTGTATTTCTAGCTCCTAATGTACATGGAACACAATTAACACACTAATAAGTGAAGTTAAGAAAACAAATAAGTTGAGGATATAGTTCAGTGGTACAGTGCATATTTAGCATATGCAAAGCCCTGGGTTCAATCCCTAGCACAAAAAAATTTCATAAAAATAAATAAATCCATATTCATTGTGACTCTGCCTTCAACCCATCTCAAAGGCTAAGGTGTCCTTCTTGGTGAAGGACAAATTCCTTGAATCTCTTCCCATTCCTATCTCAATTTCTCCCCCTCTATAAATAAATTTCCCTCAACATATAAATATGATCAAGTCTCTCTTTTAAAAGATAATTCTAGGCATGATGGCACATGTCTATAATCCCAGTACTTGGGAAGTCTGAAGCAGGTGGATCACTTGAGCTCAGGAGTCTGAGATCAGCCTGGGCAACACAGGAAGGACCCTGTCTCATTTGTTATTCATAGACAGATGAATAGATGGATGGATAGATAGAAGAAAGTTATAAACTGAATATCCCTCCCACAACTCTCCCACTCTGTCCATTTTCTCCCTCTTAATTTTCACATGTATACTAACTAAAAAGTGTTTACTCTGCAACTAACTATAACCATCCATACACCCTTACCAATCCATATGATAACTATTATCAAACCCTAATGGCTTCCTAACTGTGATATCCTTGAGCATTTTCAAATCTTTACCCTCTCTGGCTTCTCCATGGTAGCATTTGACATGACTAAGCACTCCCTCTTTCTTCAAATTCTTTCCTCCTCTGATATCTGTGATACCACTCTCATAATTTTTCTTCTACCTTTCTGACCACATCTTAGTTTTCTGCCTGGGTACTATCTAAAATGCCTGGTACATAAGGATTATGTGAATAAATGACTGAATGAATGGAATCTTTCTCTTCCTCAGCAGCATATTCTTTAACAAGCAACTGTGAAAGTTAGAGTCTTTGCAGTTTCCTCTAACATTCTAATCCTTGTCTCTCTCCTCCATTTTGAATATTCAGCTCAGGTGGGCTTGCCAAACCAAGTGATAAACTTTGGATAAACTCACCAAAACCACTTTCTTCCCCTTTTTGCTGACCCCTGATCTGAGAATCACCCTGAATTATTTTCTCTGGATGGTCTTTCTCTCTGCACTCATGTCCACCTTGAACTTTCTCCATTTTTTCATCTTCTGGGAAGGTAAAAAAAAAAAAAAAAAAAAAACATTATGAGGTGAGGAGATGAAGAAAAGAATCTTTGTAGATAGAAAAGGTCAGTGAAAAGAGGAATCAAAGCTCAATAATTTCAAGACTTGGACTGAAAATTCTCAGCCTATTAACTGTCCCATCCTCTCATTTCTTTAAGTATCTAAGTCAGGAATCAAATTGTATCTGACTACACTTACGAGCTTCCCTCTTTCTTTTGCTTAAGGAAAGTCTATTAAATTTCTTCTCAGAAGGTGCAGGAACCAGTTGGGCTGATTTAGATGTTCTTATCTCTGGGACATCTTCTACAGAGGCTGAAGTCTCTGGAGTATGAGGTATCATTTTCCTCTCTCTGAAAATGATATTTTCAAATGAAAAAGTCAAAAGGAGCAACTTTTGAAAGACCTCAAGGGTAAAAGAAAGATAAAAGATTTCTAGATTTGGGGGTAAGGGTATAGCTTGGTGGTACAGCACACAATTAGAATGAACAAGGAAAAAAATACCAATCCTACGTCCATTAAAGCCACCTGAGGTCATTTTACTCATCTACTTGCTTATTTTTTTCCTCAGCTGAAAGAGGTTTCTTTCCTTAGCTGAGAGAAATCAGTAGAAATAAAATTATATAATTTTTAATTACATTTTAAAATATTGTAAAAGTACATTTTAAAAATTTAGGTGAGATGAGCATGGTGGTACATGCCTATAATCAGTAGAAACACCATAAATGACTAGATATATAGATAAATCACCATTTCCCAATGTTAATTCCCCATGTTTAACTTGCCTCCCTGGGATAAACTTACCCAACAGCGTTACCATTATCAGTAGCAGAAGCAATGCCTGGTTCTTTGTCTGACTGGGAATTGGTCTGAATACAGGTAGTCTCTGCAAAATTAAGACCAGATCCCATCCCTCCCAAAACAGAAAATTATAAGCAGAGAAGTGATAAAACAATCACTCAGTATTTACTAACCATAACATTTGTCTCTTTCCTGTGCCTAGAAGAGTTTACCTTTGGCTACTTGTCATATGATAAAACCTAAATCTTTAAATTTTCAGAAAAAAAAAAAAAACTAGAAATCTGTATCTTTCTGCAAGCCTTTCCAGACTGATCTGATTCACTCCAGGACAGCTAGATAATTATAACTTTATTTTGTATATGTAAAAATAATACACACACACACACACAAACACACACACATTATATCACTTTTCCTCAAACCCCTTCTAGGAACAGAAGTATACCTGAGAATGGCTGAAGTGTTAGACCATTCTCCTTAGCCTCAAACTTTATGGAGAAGGCCCTGGGGCCTATACTACAGAGTTCTTTCTTTTAAAAACCAAAACCCTAAGAAGATGTTAAAACATTAAAAACAGAAATATACAAGGATAGATGGAGACTAAATTCTTCAAATCTGGGAAAACAATTTTTCTTTCCTAAGTAGACTGTAAACATATAGAAATGAATTAAAATTGCAGTTTAAAATATTATAAAAAAGAGCATTTTAAAAATGTAGGTGAGATGGGCATGATGGTACTGCATGTAATCCCCAATACTCGGGAGACTGAGGCAAGAGGATCATAAGTTTAAGACCAGCTTGGGCAACACAGCAAGACATTGTCTCAAAATAAAAATAAAATGGGCTAAAGATGTAGCTCAGTAGAGTGGTCCTGGGTTCAATTCCCAGTTTTGCCTGCACCCCCCCCTTTTTTTTTTTTAGTTCAAGACTATATTCTGAAATCAATGTAATCCACTTTTCTAAAGGTCTGTACCTTTTATCTTAGGTGGGTTAGCCATGGTCCTATTGATAAGGAATTAAGTATTTCAAAGTCTTGTCTAATGTTTCTTTACTTATGAGGAAGAAAGAGAAGAAAAGATGTCAAACTTACACTACTTCTCAGATAAGTCACTTTACCTAACTGAAACCTTTTTTCTCTTACCACAAGCCGTACCCAAGCACTCCTGAAGGGACTTCTGAAGCACAATCTGGACAATCTCTTCAAATTCTGCATTGGTAAGACTTGATTTTCCCTGCAGAGATGAGGGTAAGAAGGGAAAACTGCTTATCTTTTCATAGTTCTTTCCTCTGGCCAGTCAGGAAAACCTCCTTTAGATGAGGCAGTTGAGTTCACAGGACTGAAGGTATGAAGTCAACATACCTAAGGAGTTCATAAACTTTATCCCAGATGTCCTGGGAATAAAGGAGTAGAAGAAAAGAGAAATGTTTATAATATTTCTGTCTACTTCTACTCCCACTCTAACCTACCTCATTCTATTATTTCATCAAATGCTTTCATCAAAATATCTTTTTGCCTCTTAGGGAAGAAAACAGAAGTTAAAAAAAAATAAAAACCACAAATATAATATTGTAACTACAGGATGAAGTTCCCCAACATGAAAAGATTGTTTGTCTAGCCCCAGGGGCTGGGGGCAGTGTAGGAGGAACTTTCCTATGAGAGTTCATTAATGTGACTCATACCTTTTCCTTCTTCTCTGCTGGATTGTCTTGAGCCTTTCCTTTTTTCTCCTGACCAACCCCTGGACCATCCTCTGTAGTTGCCTTTTCCTCCTTCTCTAACCTGGCTTTTGGTGGGCTTGCCTTGGCTTCTGCCACTGGAGAACTGATCCCCAGGGTCTCGTCTCTGTGTGAGTTGGGGCCATGCGGTATCATGCTATGCAATTTTTGTGTAGGTGGGGCAAAGGGTTTCTTTGATCCCTTCCCACATTCTGAAATTGATCAAATGGAATTTATGAAACAGTCTAACAGACATCGCTGAACACTGTCTCTTTACTAGCCACATGAGAATTATATGGGGAGAATTTTTAATAAATTCAGATTCCTAGGTCTGTCCCTGCCTGTTCCACATCACCGCCCCCCTCAGATTATGATGAAGTAGACTGAAGTGAGGCCCAGAAATCTATAATTTTATAAGACTAGTTGATTCTGGCACAGTTCCAAATTGGTTTGGGAACCAATTCAAAGGTGATAAAAATATAGGCATATAGAAAGCTGAGTATTCAAGTGTAAATTTTTAAAAATTTGCTTAACTTTGAATAAAATTTTTTGAGAATTTAGCTTCAAAGCACTAGCCAAAATCTACAAACTATTCAAGGGCCAATCTTATGCTACCTCATCCATGAAATTACACTGATCCTCTCAGGTATAAGTAATATCTCTTTCTTCTGAGCCTTTATAATTCTTTGCACCTCTCAGATAGCACTTACCACATTCAACTTTATGTTATAGATGTTTAAATGTCTTTCTTCTCCCTATGAGTTCAGAAATCATATTTATTTCTGCTCAAAGTATCTTTCAGAGTAGAAATTTGAATAGAGTGAACAGAAAATATATATGAACTGAACTGCCCTTTGGTGCAAAGGATGTTCAGAAAGAGAAAATGAGATAAATGTATAAAGTGAACCTCCCTCATTCTTGGCTCACCTTCTTTCTTCTGCAATGTTGTCATCATTCAGCTGAGAAACACAGCTTTCTTTGCCTCTGTTAGAAGAAAGAAATGAACGATGATTCTGATCACTTTAAAAATATTCTTCTTTTAGTTGTAGATGGACACAATACCTTTATTATTTTATTTTTATGTAGTACTGAGAAACAAACCTAGTGCCTCACACACACTTTGCAAGTACTCCACCACTGAGCTAAAACCCCAGACCCTGATTACTTTTTCCTCTCCCTGTTTTCTTGAGTTCAACATCTATTTGCTTGGGAATCTTGACTACATTTCTGCTTTTTTGACAATACTTCTCCCCAATTCAGCAGTATCAATTACATACCAGGGAATAATGAGAATTACTGTTTTAAATATGAGCAAAAATCCTTAGTATTTTTAGTACCTAGAACCATGTTGATGTAAGGTGGGCACTCATACTAGGTAGCCATAGGAGTGGCAGTGGTGGAAGCATTAGTAGAAGTAGTGTTTGTAGGGCTTTGACAGTCCTGGGAGTTCAAGAGTGAGCACTTTCCTCCATTTCCTGAAGTTCCACTACATACTTAGAATACAAATAATTTGGCAATTCTCTTATGCATAGAGAATCCCCTTTTGACATCATTGTAATGTTTGCTTTCCATTTACTTAGATCCTAAGGCCAATGTTTTCCCAAATACTGGACTCTACCCATGTCTGTTTATAGCTCAGAAATATTCATAAACCAGCAGAAGTCTTCAGAGAACTGAACCTTCTATCTTACTCTTCTACTTAAAACCTAGTAATAAGAACTTTCAGAACCTTATTTGATATTCATAGCTATTCAGCAATCTATTCAGAGGGGTTCTACACTACACCAATGTGCTTCATTCTTACTATTGATATTGCAATTAATGATAATGGTTAACATATATTCAACACTATTTTCTTTATCTTTTATATATTATCTCATTTAATTCTCACAAATCTTAGATACCATTTTATATGTGAAGAAACTGCAGCTTACAAAAATTTAGAGATATTGAAGAATTAATAAACCATAAAAACCAGAATCAGAACATGTCTGTCAAAGTTGGTGCTGTTAACTGTGCTGTGCTGAAACCCAATAGTCTAATTCAATGTTTCACCATAATTTTAACACAACATACAGAAAGCATACATAAGAATACATGTTAAAACATATAGGCTTAAAGCATACACACCATTTTTTTTTTCAGTGCTGGGGATTGAACTCAAGGCTTGGAGCATGCTAGGCAAGCATTATCCCAAGGACATCCCAGCCTCCTGATTTTGGTGATTGTAACAAACAATATAGCTCTAGGAGGGCTTTAGAGGCATAAAGTCTCAGCTCCTCTTTTTACAGAAGAAAATACACAACGTGAGGTAAATGGTTTGCCCAAAGTCTTAGTCTTAATACATATTAGAACTCAGACCAACCCAGACTTTTGCTTCTAAATCCTAAAAACACATCCATTCTACTTAGTGATCTTGTTTCTGGCTGTTGGTTTTGAATTTTGAAGACCCTGGAACTGACACTCAGTTCTTCTAACTACTTAATCTCCCACCACAAAGAGACATAAAGGCAACATAAAATAGACTTTTTGATTCCTAGACACTTCCAGTTAAAGAATCTGAAGATTTTAAGATACTCAAATCCCAAACTTGTTCAAGTTAGAGTTCCATCATCTAGATCAGAAGGTGAACTCAAAAGGTATTGGGGGCTTGATTAGCATGCACTCCTCATGGCTACATGCAAAGTATTTTAAAATTATCCTTTGATATTTTTCTGTTCCTTTTCTTAATTTCATAAATGTGAACAATTCAGATATGGTTTTCTGAAGTAACTAGTTTTCCCTTATATTAAGGAGCACATTTCCTCACTGTGTCCATCTTAACTCATCACCACCAATCCCCAAACATAATTTCTCCAGGGGGAAAAAAAAAGGCAAGTAGAAATTTGGGGGAGAAACACTGAAGCAAATTGTTCTCTTTCTTTAATATGATCTTCAGTAAAAGCCAGAAACTTTAATAAGCTACAAAAGGAATATCTGCCCACAAATGAAAATGTGACCATAAATGACAAACATATCTTCTCCTAGACTCCAGAATTCTGAAAAATCTCATGAAAAGTACCCATGAAGATAATTTAAATTATAACAGCTGTACTGAGGGAGGAAAAGTAGAATGAAAATTAATGTTTTTTTTTAAGAGAGAGCGAGAGAGATAGAGAGAGAGATAGAGAGAGAGAATTTTAATATTTTATTTTTTAGTTATCAGCGGACACAACATCTTTGTTTGTATGTGGTACTGAGGATCGAACCCGGGCCGCACTCATGCCAGGCGAGCGCGCTACCGCTTGAGCCACATCCCCAGCCCGAAAATTAATGTTTTTAAGATGACATTTGGCTATTCAAAATGTATGTCTACATAATATGCTTGTTTATCCATAAACTTTCTCTGGAAGAATATATAAAAAATTGATCAAAATGCCTCTGAGCAGTAGATCTGGGTGGATGAGAATGAAAGGAAGCTTTTCATGATACTGCATTATTTCTGAATTTTATAACATACATATTACCAATTAAAAAATTAACTTTTAGAAAAGTCAGGGAATCTCATGAAAATCAAAGAGAAATCAGTAGAGGAAAGGGATCAAAGGAAGGAGGGGAATACTGGGGAATAATATTGGCCAAATTATACTCTTATGCCATGTGCATGTACAAATATGTAAAAAAAATCCCATTATTATATACAACTGTAATGCACCAATGAAAAATATATTTTTATTTTAAATTCTTCAAATGTAATAAAAAGAATACTTTGACCAATGTAAAAATAAAAACTTTTCTAATATTTAGGTTCAAATCCTTATCTAAACCTACACAGACCTTTCTAGGCCAAAGTGTTTCTGAAACTCCAAGCAACTGGATAGAACTGTATATTATTATTAAATTAACAAGACATAGCAAATCTATAAGTTGTGATGCTTAAAGGTCCCCTTAATCTAAGGAGAAATATGATGAAGACCATTACTTTTAAACAAGAGTTCTAGCCTGACCAACAGAGAAGAGAAAGCAAAGAAGTGACAACTCAAGTTTCTGCTCCCTGTTTCAGATTAATTTCCTTCTTTCTACAATAACAAATATTGAAATCTGGTTCAGAGAGAAAAAAAGAAATCATAGCTAATAAATATACAAAACATCACCAACTTTCTTCTGAACAGACTAAGGACTCTAGATCCAGGATTAGCATTTCTCTTTTTCTTACCTTAGATGAAAAGGAGATAGGGAAGGAGAGATGGAGATGACAATAAAGACATAGAGACAGTCCCAAAACCTTTACCATAGGAAGTAAAATAACCAGAAAATCCCACAAACTGTATCCCACTCACTCAACCTAAGAAAGGAGGGTAGGGGCCGGGGATTTATTTCAGTGGTAGAGCATTTGCCTAGCACTAGCAAGGGTTTAATTCCCAGCACATGGGGGACAAAAAGAGTAGAGAAGGGAAAAAGAACCAAAAGAACTTAGAACAAGATAATAAAAGAAAACCAGGTGTGGTGACATATGCCTGTAATCCCAGTGACTTGGGAGGCTGAAGCAGGAGGACCAGGAGTTCAAAGCCAATCTCAGCAACTTAGTAGAGACCCTGTCTCTGAATAATATTTTTTTAAAAGTGGGGCGACCAGGGGGCTGGGAATGTGGCTTAGTGGTTGTGCCCCTGGGTTCAATCCCAAAAAGAAAAATAAAACACTAAAAACTGGGGCTGGGGATATGGCTCAAGGGGTAGCGCGCTCGCCTGGCATGCATGCGGCCCGGGTTCGATCCTGAGGACCACATACAAAGATGTTGTGTCCGGCGAAAACTAACTAACTAACTAAATAAATAAATAAATAGATAGATATTAAAAAAACTCTGTCTCTCACTCTCTAAAAAATAAAAATAAATAAAAAGATCTGTGCCATTAATGACCAGTTTAAAAAAAAAAAAAACACTAAAAACTCATAATTAATACTGAGATAAAATTATCCAGCCCAGACTGCATCCTCAAAATGTAGTCCAAAATCCCTGAGGAGTTCTTTCCTTTTCCAACTAATTATTTGTGTTAAGCTGCATTTTTTTTTCATATACTATTTTTTTTTTTTTTTTTTTTACTTTGGCTTGAACTTTACCACTAAGCCACATCCCCAGCCCTTTTTATCTTCTGAGACAGGATCTCCCTAAGTTGCTGAGGCCGGTTTTGAAGTTGCCAGGCTCAGCCTCCTGAGTCACGCCTGGCTTTCTCATACACTTATACCAAAACAAGATATTACAACAGATTGAAACAGATGAGAATCTGGCTGTTTTCTACTAAGCAGACATGAGGTTTGTGAAAATATAAACAATGCCACTCTTCCCACTAAAATGTCTTCTGTTTAGGAAAATGCATTTTTCCCAAAATATTATATAGCGAGTTTATGAGTTATTTCTAAGTAAATATTTTACGTTTCAGAGTTTTAATGTCTAATGTTAACATCAATAGACACAAACCACATAAAAAACTCTTTGGAGTCCTCCATAAATTGAGAACAAAAGAATTCTCCTATCAAAAAGTTAAAGACCTTACCTAGTAAAATAATTTAGTCTTGGCAATATTAAAAAAAGTTAATTCCGCCTTTTAAGATTCCCTCTTCATATTGTTCCTCCAGTCGTTAGTCTAAGAAAAGCAAATCCTTTAGAATTGTACTTTACCATGAACTCTGCGAGCCTCAGAACTTATTTAAAGGCTGTAAAGTCTCAGAGTCTGAGCTCCCCTGGGCATCACTGTCTAGCAGCACGTGGTTCGCGCTCATTCCCAAGCCATGAATGGCAGCAGGGTCCATTCTGGGCGTAGGTGGGCTCGGGCGCATGCGCGCTCCACAAACCTGATTTTTCAGCTTTTTCACAAGACGAAAAGTCGTTTCCAGGAACCCGTATGCCCACACCAAGTTATTTACCCTCAGAAGCAACTACCCGAACTAAACTTCTCACAGCTTATCAATAAATTCACCGTAAATTACAGCTTCTTAGTTCAGAGGGTGCAAAGAAGCGGGGTCAGCCGCCTCTCTAGCGCGATGGCTGGTGGCCCTCACGTTCCTGCTCTGGGACACCCCTCCCCAGCAGCCGTAAACCCCCGAACCGGGCTTTTGGGTGGCTTTCGCTTAAAGAAGCACGTCCCCTGTGACCTCCCAGGCACCGCGCCACCTCCCCTCAAAGGGCGCGAGGTCGAGCCCGACTGCGGACGAGCTTCCATTTTCCCTTTCCCCTCACCAGTTCTTAGGGACAGAGCCAAAGGTTCTCGACTCCCCTGAGGGTGGACCGGCGACTAGCCGGTCCCCTCCCCACCAAGACTCCCCCAGGGGCCGGTGTCCCCGGGCGCCCCTCCCGCCCAGGCCTGGGAGCCTCGCTCTCCGGCATACCGCCGGTGCCCGCCACAGGACTGGTCATTTTCGCTTGTTGGGGGTGAGCTGGAGTTTCAGAGGTTCTGAGGAGAAGGAGCAAGAGTTGGTCATCGCCCTGAAGAGAAACCTTCTCCTCAGACACAGGTGCCAAAACTGGCAGCACCCAGCACCTTCATCTGCAACTGGAGAGGAGCCAGCTACCTTCTGGGGCGAGGAAGACCTGAAAGCGATAAGCACAGGGTGCCTCAGCCGTGACTCTGCAAGCCCCTACAACCTCGACCTACTTTTTTCCCGCCAAGAGGAGAAGGCGCGAGGACGTGCACAAGCTCCGCCCCCTAAGGGGAGCGCTCAAGACCAAAGCACATGCGCAGTTGGAAGTTGCAGCTGCTGCAAGCGGCCATCTTCCAGACGAAGACCCTAAACTACAAATCCCAAAATCCTCCTCGACTTCACTTTTTAAAATAGGCAGCAGCAACAGTGCCTGAGTGTTCTGAAGCACATTTACCAACTCATCTCTTTGCCACACACTGCTTCTTTCGTCAGCTTTTCACACTTATTCTCCCTTCCAGTCTCCGCACTCTTTAATTTTGAGACTATCCTGGGCCTCCATTCCCACTTATACCATCCACTTCTAAAACTGTTGAAAGGGAGACCGGGACATTCATCACCCGGGGAAAACGGCATCGAATCGCGGTTTCCCAAGGGCTGGGGCAAGGGACCCAAGGTGGGCTGAATCCATTTCCCCGCCCACGCTCGCTTTCATGCAAGGCGGTGCGAAGTCGCAGGGTGCCCCCGGAGGGCCCGCGTGCGAGCCGTCCGCGGGCCCGGGGGCCTCGAGCGCAGGCGCCGGGTGGTGGGCGGAGGCGTTGGGGTCAGTACGTGGATGTGGAGGCGGAGAGTAAGGCGTGGTGTTCTGTGGTGATCGCGATTGGAGAAAGGCAAATAAGCGAGCCTTTTCGGGGAAAGTTGGGACAACCTTGGCTGTTTCCGTTGTCTTTTTTTTTTTTTTCAGAGAATATTTCCGAGGGGGGGATGAGTTAAAATGACATAATCGCACTTTGCTGAGAATAGTTCGTAAGAATACGGTCAGTACACTCCACTTCTCCCCTGTCTCTACTTCACGTTTTCCCTTCTACTCCCTCTAAGTAGGGGGGCTGAGGGGAGGTGTGCGATCGCCTCATGAATAATTCATGAACACGCCTCCTTTACTGGGAAAACCACGCCCCTTGGATTCGTGCTGACGCACGCTGCGTATACCAAACCTGAGGAAGCGACGTAATAGTTCCCGCCCCTAGGACTGGAGGCGGGGCATCATCTCCAGCACGTGCTGCAGCTACCCGCGCAAGCCCAAAAGGGTGTGCGCAGGCGCTACCCACTAGGGGGAGGAAGGAGGCGGGGTAGGGAGGTTGTCGGGTTTAGAGCCGGGCGGAGACCGCTGAGACTCATTCCTCAGGAACAAGGGTCGAGTGTCAAGGAGACCTTTTCACACCAGCTCCCCCGCCTACAGAGGGGGGGGGGGATCGCGCTGCAGAGACAAAGGATATCAGTAGGGCCGGACGTAGCTACGAAGGGAAGTAGAGTGCCCGTTTGGGGTGGGGGGGCTTCTGGGGGGCTTGGGGGGGCTATATTTAAACTCCCGGAGCCGTTAAGTTGGTTCGTACTCTGATGCGCGCGCAGCCAGGGCGGTGGCGAAGTGCGCATGCGTGGTTCCGGAGGGAGAGGAACGCGCGCCAGCCGTGCGCGCTCGCGGCCGAGTGGTAGTGGCGGTGGAGAAAGGGGTCGGCGCACGCGCTGTTGTTTTCTCGGGTTGTCTGGGTCTCGCGGGCATCTTGTTTTGGTCTCGCGGGCGAGTGGGGAGCGCTTCGGGGGGAGGCGCCTGGGCTCAAGGCGAGCAGAGCAGAGCTGCGCGCGCACTCGGGAAAGGGGGGGAAGGGAGTAGGGGCCAGGAAGGGGGGGTTAAGCCCCCTGATCCCCCTCGGTACCCTCGACTGGGACGGCATAAGGGGAGGAAATGATCGAGATGGCGGCGGAGAAGGAGCCGTTTCTGGTGCCGGCCCCGCCGCCGCCGCTCAAAGATGAGTCGGGCGGAGGGGGCGGCCCCGCGGTGCAGCCGCACCGAGAGGCCGCCTCCGGGGAGCTCCGCAGAAGGACGGAGCGTGGGCCTGGACGGAGCGCACACTCGGCAGGGGCCACGGCCAGCCCCCGGGGTGGTCAGGGGCAGCAGCACCGAGGGGGCGGCCCCCAGGTGCAATCGCACGGGGAGGCCCCCTTGTCCGATCTCCCAGGGCGAGCGGCTCCCCCGGACGTGGGGGAGGAGCGCCGGGGAGGGGGCGGGACGGAACTGGGCCCCCCTGCCCCTCCACGGCCCCGCAATGGCTACCAGCCCCACCGGGCCCCTGGGGGGGGAGGGGGCAAGAGGAGAAATAGCTGTAATGTTGGGGGAGGCTTTAAACATCCGGCCTTCAAGAGGCGCCGGCGGGTGAATTCGGACTGTGACTCTGTGTTACCCTCCAACTTCCTCCTGGGGGGCAATATCTTTGATCCCCTGAACCTGAATAGCCTCCTGGATGAGGAAGTGAGTCGCGCACTCAATGCGGAGACCCCTAAGTCATCCCCACTTCCGGCTAAGGGGCGAGATCCAGTGGAGATCCTCATCCCCAAAGATATCACTGACCCGCTCAGTCTCAATACTTGCACTGATGAGGCCCAAGTAGTTCTCGCTTCGCCACTCAAGACTGGTCGCAAGCGGCATAGGCACCGGGGACAGCACCACCAGCAGCAGCAGGCATCTGGAGGGAACGATAGCCATGCCATGCTGCCCACAGCCCCCCTCACCCCCTCACTTCACGGGGAGGGCGCCACACAGCAGCAGCGGCACAGGGGCCAGAACCGGGATGCCCCCCAACCCTATGAACTCAATACAGCCATCAACTGCAGGGATGAGGTCGTGTCTCCCCTTCCATCTGCCCTGCAAGGTCCCTCAGGCTCCCTTTCAGCCCCTCCAACTGCCTCAGTTACCTCTGTACCCTCGTCTTCCTCCTCCCGACATCGCAAACGTCGCAGGACTTCCAGCAAGTCGGAGGCAGGGGCTAGGGGTGGAG
The DNA here is from genome assembly GCF_964194105.1 of Spermophilus citellus. Lineage (NCBI taxonomy): Eukaryota > Metazoa > Chordata > Mammalia > Rodentia > Sciuridae > Spermophilus > Spermophilus citellus. Next base: position 30,421,123 of record NC_138187.1, on the reverse strand, counting down.
GCCAGGGTTCCAAGGAAAAGGGCCGAGGGAGTGGGGGAGGTCGTCACCATCACCACCCACTACCTGCAGCAGGCTTCAAAAAGCAACACCGCAAGTTCCAGTATGGAAATTATAGCAAGTACTATGGGTACCGCAATCCTTCCTGTGAGGATGGGCGCCTTCGGGTTTTGAAGCCTGAGTGGTTTCGCGGCCGGGACGTCCTAGATCTGGGCTGCAATGTGGGCCACCTGACCCTGAGCATTGCCTGCAAGTGGGGTCCATCCCGCATGGTGGGGCTGGATATCGATGCCCAGCTCATCCACTCAGCCCGCCAAAATATCCGACACTACCTGTCTGAGGAACTACGGCTCCCACCCCAGACTTCTGAGGGGGACCCAGGGGCAGAGGGTGAGGAAGGGACTGCCACTGTTCGGAAACGGAGCTATTTCCCAGCCTCACTGACAGCCAGCCGGGGTCCCATTGCTGCACCCCAACTGCCCTTGGATGGAGCGGACACATCTGTCTTCCCCAACAATGTTGTCTTCGTCAGGGTAAGAGGGTCCTGGGGGTCTTGGAATATGGATGGGATGTTTAAGTGAAGTTAAATGGGAATGTGGCAGTGGAAGGTTATGATCCAGAGGTATTTTCCTGCATCTTACTCCTAAGAACCAGTTCCTCAAGAGATGGGTCTGGATTGGTCAAGTGAGACTAATACTAGTGGTCTTCTCTCCCCTACTATAATGGAAAGCTAGGGTCTCTACCTTGGGGCTTTAACCCTGGGGTCATTTCTCATGACTGTTGGGATCTCTTCCCCAACGTAAGGGCTTACCCCTGTTGGGCTGTTCCCAGACTAGACTGTCAGGCCATTCCACCTTCCCTCTAGGGCAGCTAGTGCCACTCATTAAAGGATTCACTCCAGATGGAACCTTGTTCTTAAACTTGCTGAGGGAACCTGAGGGTTTTTTCCAAAAGGGAATTTCTTGGAGGAACACTAGCAGTGAGAGACATTTGTAGTTTCTGACCTTTTATAGGGATCTTGTTTGCATCAGCTTCTTTTGTTTCCTTAGATATAGACTTCATTGACAAGTCAGTGGTTGGAAACCCAAGAGATTTGGCTTTAGATCTCCACATTGACCCTAGGTAGTTGGGGGGGATAGGGGGAACAGCCAGAGACATCTTCGCAAGGCAGGGGAGAATACTGAACCTGGCAGGGCATCTGGCCTCTGACTATACATAGCTCCCCACAAAACAGTACAGTTAGGCCATCTACAGGAATGTTTGCCAACATACTGGGGTAGGTGAGAGGACTTTCTAGGGGATGGTGAGGAGCTTATGTTAGGTTTCCTAGGAGGTATGGCTCTTGATTTGTCTCAGAGCAAGGATGAAACAGGCCTGACATTTTGCCAACCCCAACTTAGGGAAGGACTCATGGGTCTTCTTTTGATACCTGGGCTGGGTCCTCTTGCATATTTGTAGGTGGGAATAAACAGATTCTGGAGAGCAGCTGCAGTTTGACCCCATCTGGGAAGATCTCGTGGATAATGTGCTCAGTTTAAAATTAACCAAGCTTCCTTTCAAGCTTGTTTTTATTTACCACCAGTAGGAAGCAGAGGCAGGAAGATATAAAGAGAAAATGAGACTGAAAGGAGGACACCATTGGAACGTAGTGTAAGAAGTGTCAGAGACAAGTGTAACCATAGTGTGAAGAAAATAGGACTTTTCTAAAGTCTGAAGAGCAATTGTGAGGGCCAGTGGTGATTCTTTTCCATCTGTAGACTTCACCCGCAATTCTTGCCCTCAGGGTAACTATGTGCTGGATCGAGATGAGCTAGTGGAGGCGCAAAAACCTGAGTATGATGTGGTGCTCTGCCTCAGCCTCACCAAGTGGGTGCATCTGAACTGGGGAGATGAGGGACTGAAGCGCATGTTCCGCCGAATCTACCGGCACCTACGCCCAGGGGGCATCCTGGTCCTGGAGCCCCAACCATGGTCATCCTATGGCAAGAGAAAGACTCTTACAGTAAGTTGGGTTTCTGTGGAAATGGGAAATAATCTTTTGGTTGAGCCAAAAAAAAGGTCTCAAGGAAGCAGAAAGATTTGAGTGACAGGAGAAGGTCCCTGGGTGAGCATCATTCTTGGCTAGGGGGAGGAGGCAGCAAGCAGAGGTATTATCTCCTGCCTTTCTTCTCAGGAAACAATCTATAAGAACTACTTTAGAATCCAACTGAAGCCAGAACAGTTCAGCTCCTATCTGATGTCCCCAGAGGTGGGCTTCTCCAGCTATGAGCTCGTGGCCACACCCCACAACACCTCCAAAGGTAAGGTTGGTTCTTTGAGTTGGGGGAGGCTGGTCCTGGCTGAAAGGGTGCAGAACCAATGGAGAGTTCTAAGATACTGCCAACCTGCTTCCTGACTTCATATTCTTCCCCTTAGGCTTCCAGCGTCCTGTGTACCTGTTCCACAAGGCCCGTTCCCCCAGCCACTAAGTGGCCCCTGAACAGAAAGTGCGAAGAGGCTGCCCTTGCTGCTCCTAAGGACCTGGGGAAAGAGGAAAGCATCCCAAGGTTTTTCCTTTCTGACTCCAAAAATAGTTTCCTTTCTTGGATCTGCAAAGAATACTTATTAAGTTGCTGCCCTGGCCTCCTCCCTATACCTCTGGCACCTGAGCAGCAAGCCCAGCTGTGCTGGAGTTACCATCATCTTCTCCACTAGCCTGCTGGGCTGGATGGCTTGGACTGTTTGCTGAACTCTGTTCTAGGGCATGGGAAGTGGGGAATGTCAAATCCTCATAGCCCTTTCCTCCTGCTCTCGATTCCCGTTTCTCCTCAGCCCTTGCCCCTAGCTGCATTTCAGTGAACCATGAATAGATGGACTGAGGTTTAAGAGGGGGAAGTTTGGCAGGGAGGCACACAGGTACTGTGAAAATCCTTCCTTCTGCTGTCCCCCAGTGGGAGTGGGGGCTGGGTTTGGAATGTGAGAACAGCACAATAAACTTAATGTCTAGGGCAGTGGCCCCCCCACACACACACCTGGTATGTGGCTCTTTCTAGCTGGGGAAGGGATGGCACCTCCTGTCAAACCAGTTCCTACCGTAGGATCTCAAAGAGAATTTTTTTAATGGTTGGGAAGATTGCTGGGTGCTAATCACAACTACACTTCATTTCACAGAACCCTGGTCACAAATGTGCAACTTTTGAGTCTGACTAACCCCAAAAACCTTGTTGAAAGATATTTTTGTGGGAACCTTGGGCAGAAGGCTAATTTTGGAGGTCTTAACAGAGGGCACTTTGGCCAAAGACACTTTTTTTTTTTTTTTCCTGTGGCTTCACACTTAGGCAAAGGCAATTAACATGAAGCTCTTCAGTGGTCTGTCAAGGGTTACTGGCGTCCTGAACATTGATTCAACAAATACTGAAAATTCTGGGGTTAAGTGTAAATAAGATGGGCAAGGCCCTTAAAGATGAAAGCAAGCCTTGCAGATACCTTCAGACAGGTAATGAAGGAAGGCCTCCATAAACTGCAATAGGCCAAGACCCACATGTGTACCTTTTATCTACTCATGGGTAAAGCGGAAGTTTTAAAAGCTTTTGTAGGGGCTGCTGTTGAGGATTGAACCCCAAGACCTATGAATGCTAAGCACACACTTTACCACTGATCTGTACTACCCTAGTAGTGCCAAGGTGGTGGCTGTGACTGAAGGGGAAAGGTAGGCAGGGGATGGGGATCTAATCCCTGATTGGGAACTTTCCTAAAACGACCAAAAACTCACTTCCAGGCAGCTTCCAACATGCAACCCAGGTGGAAGACCCCTGGAGGGGTTTTAGTCCTTTCCTGGCTCCCAAAAAGAGTTACATTATTAGCAAAACCACTTTATTCTGAAAAAAAAAAATTTAACCTACAAAAATATGAACTAGCAATCCAGGGAGCTTTGGGGTCTAAGCTTCCCACCGTCGCAGTGTCCGATGCATGAGGAAGGTGTCCTCTGAAGGGCGGGGCCGGGGCTGAAGTCGTAGAGGGGGCAGTCCGTCCAGAGTCAAGTGCGGAGATTCATAAAACAATGTGCCCGGATCGCACAGGATGGTCATGTCCGGTCCCGGCCCTGGTGGCTCCTGTTGGAGTCGGGGCCAAAGCAAGGTTACAGGCTGGGAGGAAGGAGAATCCGCGAGGACAGGAGACCCAAGGTCAAGTCCAAGCCCCGGTCCCTTCACCTTTGGGGGCGGGGCTCGGGCCTGCGGCGGCAGGAGCGCCAATTTCTCCCTGAGTGCAGCATTGAGAACCTGTTCCTCCGGCACCTGCAAGCTCACCAGGTCCCGAAAGAGCCGCTTGGAGCGCGGCACGTTCAATCCTGATAGCGCAGAGGGGGTTGGGGTGAGTGACGCCCCTCACTCAGACTCCCGCGCCCGACCGGCCGCTCGCCCAGCTCACCCTCGGCCACACTGTCCTCCAGGCCGCAGCGGATCTGGAAAGACTTTCTCAGCTGCTCTTCCACGGCTTTCGTGGCATCAAACTGGCCCATGGATGCGGCCCGCGCGGCCTGCAGCTCGAGGCTCAGGGCCATGCTACTCTGCCGCGCGGGCGCCTCCAGCTCCTGCGGCGCCGCGGGCTTGTCGCTAGGTGCAGCGGCCGCGGGCAGCGGCTCGGGCCGGACGGGTGAGGGAGGCACCAGGTGGAAACGGACCTGGAGCAGAGAGCAGCACCGTGAAGAGACATGCTCCTGGCCGTCGGCAGGATGGGGGCCAGGCTTCCCCCCAGCTCACCTGCCGCCCTCTCCGAGCCCCACCCCGGCGCTCCGCCCGCCCCTTCCGCCGCCCCGGACTGCAGTTCCGCGGCTCCGGGCTCTCGGGCCGCGGGCTCAGACTCAGATCCAGGCCGGGCTCGGGCACTGGAGCTCGGGGTTCCTGGGCGCGTGGTTCTGGGGGTGGTCCCGGGGACTCCACGGCCTCTTCCCCTTCCACGAACTTCAGCTCTGATTCCCCGCAGCCCCTCATCTTAGAGTTGGTACAGGGTCGCAGCACAGCTTCGCCTCCTCCTCCTCTTCTCCCCCACCCCTCACAGACGCCGCAGCAGGAAACCTTTAGCCCTTACCCACGAGGGCGGGGACAACACCCACCCACCCCGCCTATTGGCGTTCCTACGGTGTCAGTTCCTTTGCTCCGCCCCCAGCCTCCGGACGGACTTCCGCCCTCAGAGTCTGGTACCGCCTCTTAGGCCCGGGAGAGAGCTGAAGACCTGGAAGCCCTACAAGTGCTCAGCAGGACCACTTCTTTCGAAAACTCGGATTTGATGATCCGACCTGTGTGGCTCTTCTCCCGGCTTGTGTTGTGGTCCCGAGTGTGTCCGTCCTCTCTTTGGGACGCCAAGAGGGGAAGCCTTAACTAAACCGCCCAGTGTCCACGCATCTAGTCCTCCCCCTTCTGTGCTTACACCGCATCCCCCGGTTCCGTCACCTCGGAACCCTGGGCCACTCCACGAGAGTGGAGGCTCTCGTGGGCCCCAGCCCAGGCTCCCGCCAGGCACTTAGCCGTTCTGCAGCGTTTTGTGACCTGGTTTTTCCTTCGAGGGTTACCTGAATTATTGACTGGTATAAAATAGATATCTGCATGCTCTGTACTTTTTTTTTTTTTTTTTAACTTTTGTATTTAACCCGGCTCCACTCTTGTCCAGGCTGGGGAAGACCGGTGGACCGCGGGAGGTTGGAGCGCCCGCCTGCTCCGACGTTCCTTGGTGCAGGTCCCCTCAATTCTGTGAGTCTCCGTTTATTCTTGTGTAAAATGTGTAGATTGGACTCGAGATTCTTGAGGCTTTCCCGGAGGAGACCGATGATCTATCAATAGGCATGTTTGCGTACAAGCATGTTAAGAGTTTCACATTGTTTATCTTCCCAGGAAATGCTATGGGAAATCAAATAGAAGGGATAGCGTAGCCCACATTTTACACGCACACACACACGCACACACACGAAAGAAAGAAAAGGAATTTAAAGGAGGATCTCAATGGTGAAACTAAAGCCTTTCCTGTTGAAGTCAGGACTAAGGTGTACTGGATTGTTAAAGGGAATAGGGCAATCTAAATATAAATAAACGGTGCAAGTATAGATTATTTAAATGGTGACCTGGGGAAAGAAAGACCAGAGTGAAAGGAAAAGAGTCTAAAAGTCTCTGAATATACTTTGTTTAATATATATGAATTTGGAAATATATTTTTACATTATTATTATTATTATTATTTGAAAATAAATCTCTAAAAATTGAAAGTGAAATGTGTGTCAGATGTCTTTAGAAATGACTTTAAACAGTAATTTGGGGTCTGAGAATATAGGTCAGTTGTAGAGTTGTAGAGTTCATGCAATCTGAATTTAATCTCCAGCATGACCAAAACAGAAAACAAACAAAAAACTAATTTATACATCCCCATCTCCTAGAGAACCAAAGTAACTGACATTTTTAAACTGCCATAAAATCTTAAACCATTTTTAGTAATCTTGTTGGAAGATGTGAAAATATGTAGGATAAAACAATAGTGTCCATTTTGGAATGGACAAACTGGAATTTTGGTGTAGGAGATGCAAAATCAGTGAATGATAATACACAAAATCTGTGCAGTCTTGAATTTAGATAAGAAATATCTGTATGAATTCATGGTATATTTTGCCTTAATTTTAAATCTATATCCTAATTCTGTTCATTAAAAAGCCCTCAAAAACAATGACAGATTCAGTGAGCACTCCTAGCTCCCAAAATGTGAATTTGAATTTCACATCACTAAGCATTTGAAAATCTGTGCACAAATATTCATAGCAGCTTTATTCATAATAGCCAAAAACTGGGAACAACCTACATGTCTTTTAGCAAATAAAGAGTTAAGCTATGGTGTATTCATACAATAGAATAGTAATCAGCCAAAATAGGGAACAAATTATTGACATGAAAAGTGCTGATCCTCAAAAGTGACATGTTCTCTGATTCCATTTATACAGCATTTTAGAAATGATGAAAGTTTGGAAATAGAAAACATTTAGTGACCAAGTGGACATGGTGCTGGGAGGAGGTGGTTGTGGTGACAGAAGGGCAACATCAGGGATCCTTTGGTATTGAGAAGCTCATGGTCTTTGGTGGTAGATCCAGGAACATAGATGATGAAATTCATATACAAACATGAATGAGCACAAAACGGGGAAATGTAAATAAGACTGGTAGATTGTATGGATGTCACTATTCTGATTGTGATAATACAGTTTTGCAAGCTGTTCCCATTGGGTTGGCAGTGGCAGAGCATTTGCCTAGCAACTGTGAAGCCCTGCATTCAATCCAGATACCAAAAAAAAAAAAAAAATTAAAGACTAAAAACATAAATTACCATTAGGAAAACTGGAGAAAATATACAATGGATCTGTCTGTATTATTTCTTAACAATTATATGTGAATCAAAATTTATCTCAATTATGTTCTTATTAAAAATTATGTTGGAGTTGAGAACAATGCTTGAAGATATATAAATGAAAAAAAGATTAGCCAAATGTTGATGATTGCTGAACCTAGCTAATGGGTATAAGGCATTTCTTTTGTTTGCAGGAATTATTTTGTTATATCAGGATTGAGGATTAAATCTCCAGTTTCCCATATGCAAAGCGAGCGCTATACCACTGAGCTACATCAATCCCCAGCACCAAAAAGAGAGAAAATTATAAATATGCCCCGGGTGTCCCAGGAACTATTACACACACACACACACACACACACACACACAAAAAAAAAAAAAAAAAAGAAGAAGAAGAAAAAAGTTTCCCTGATCCAAAGAGAGGAAGCCCGGCCAAAGCTCTTACCAACCAGCCCTTCCTCCATTCGCCAGTCCGAGGATTTTCTACCTCTGCATTATGTCCCATCCAGGGCATGGTAGGGAGAGGTAAGAGGGAAAGAGAAGATTCCCCAAAAGGAAGTCCTACTTAAGACTTTAGGTTATCTTGGGTTAGAACTCACCAGAGAGAGATGTTCTAGGTCATCTGAGGCTGCTAGAAGACATTCCCAAAACTAGATATGGGTTTGGAGAAGGTGAGTCTGGGTGCTAGAAGGGATAATTCAGCATTATCCCAGGCTTCCTGCTGAACCAGACACTACAGGTGGGCTACGTAAAACAGGAGACCGTCAGAGTCAGAGGTCCTGCCCTGCGTGTGGAGGCCTCCAGTACACAGTGAGCTGTGCTGTGGCTGAGGCTGGTGCAAAGGGCAGATGAGAAGACCTGCTGGGGTAGGGGATGAGGGTGGGAAGAACAAAGATTCCATTCAGGAAGGTGCCCCCAGTAGGGCCAAGACAGGTCAAAGACACCCTCTGCCAACTCTTACCTGCGAGCGATGCTCATCTCCTGTTTCCTACTCACAAATTGGCTCCTGGCTCTGGGTGGGGGCCAAGGCAGAAACACTTCCATAGGAAAGTGTGTCCCTATTACACTGTGAGTGGCCCATCCCCAAACACACACATCCAACTCCAGAGTGCTTGTTCCCATCCTACCCGATCGCAGGTACCTCAGCCTGAAGCCATCACACCCCACCATACCTACTCCTTTCTCCCAACCCAGAGGAACAGACAGACTGGAATCTAGGGACTGGGGTGAGCTATAACCACAGGCCAGCACACTGCAGCACAGGTCCCTATGGCAGCAGAACAGGAAGAGGAGGGCCAAGGTGGGACCTGTTAGGGTAAGTCTCCAGGGACATAGCATGAGGCCATTCACTGGAATGGAGAGTTGGAGGGAGGGAACTTCATTTGAAAGAAGTTGTCCATGGTCTGCACAGAGTGGAGAAAAAGGAAAATTGGATGAAGCCAGAAAAGAGAAGCAGGTTTTGAGGTTGGGGTGCAGGTGGAGATTATAATGGAGCAGGACTTGAAAAGGCACAGAGCGCTGGAGGGTGTCCTGCGCTTGCTAGAGAGGGGATGTCCTTGATATCAACACAGAATAGGTTGATCAATGCCAGTTTTTGTTTGTTCAGTGTTTGTTTTTGGCATTGGGGATTGAACTCAGAGACACTTTACCACTGAGTCATATCCCTAGCCCTGCTTATTTTTTATTTTGAAGCACGATCTCACTAAATTGCTGAGGGCCTTACAAAGATGCTAAGGCTAGCCTCAAATTTTCAGTCCTCCCAAATTGCTGGGATTACAGGCATGTGCCACTGTGCCAGGCATTTGACACTTATTGGTTGGAGCCTAAAAGAGCCCAAGGAAAGACTGGTCAAAGACCACTGGAACTATAAGAAAGCAGGCAGAGGCCATGTGAAAGGTGGCAGAATCAAAGGTATAAAAGATGAGGCTATAATCCAAGAAAATGGAGTACTGGGGTAAAGGCTCTTGAGACCATCCCCAGGGAGCCAGCTTGTCATGGTGACAACACCCTACGTGAAGAGGCTTTATATTTAGTCTGTGGAGCATTTTAACCCTTAGAACTCACCAGGTGAGCCAGATACAGTTGTATACAACTATAATCCCAGCTACTCAGGAGGCTGAGACAAGGGGATTGCAAGTTCAAAGACAGCCTTGGTAATTTAGTGAGACCCTGTCTCAAAATAAAAAGGCCAGGGATGAAGCTCAGTAGTAGAGCACTTGCTTGGCATGTGCGAGGTCCTGGGTTTCATCTCCAGTAACACACACACATACACACACACACACACACACACACACACTCATTTACCAAGTGTCTCGTGAAAGATGTTTTATCATCTCCTTATTGTACAGATGAAGAAAATGATGCTTAGAGAGATTTTTCTGACTCCCTACCCACTGTAAGGAAGGGGACGCAGGATGTATAACCAGACTGAAGGCCCTAAGCCCAATTCTTTCCATGCAACTATACTGCCTCTCCCAGAAAGTTTAAGAACTTTATGCATCCATCCCCCATGCCCCATTTGGCACTCATGGCTATGAGGATCCTCATCTTAGTTCTCAGAGACTGTTCCATACTGGTCTGCTCTTTGGATTCAGCCCGATTGACAGGACCAGCCCCAGGACCTTACTGAGCTTACTGGGAAGTAATGCAGGAGGTGTGTTAAGGAGCATTAGGCAAGTCTGCAATCCCAACAGCAGCCCCAACTGCATGAAATGTCATCCTTGGAGGAAGCTTTCTCACAGATGACCTTCTAGATCTAAGAAAGAGCACCAGAGCATGAGGCCTATTTCCTATACCTACTTATTGTATGAATTTGAACCAATTACTTGGCCTCTTTGTGCCTCTGTTTCCTCATTTGCAAAATGGGAATGATAATACCTTAGAGAAATTTGTTTCAAGCAGATGCCTTACATGCAGTAGATCCTGAAAGATGCAAAGTCTTTTCTTTAATCCTGCTAGTACTCCTGTGATGTGGGTGTCACATTCTTTTCCTTTCTTTCTTTTTTTTTTTTTTTTTTTTTTTGTACCAAGGATTGAACCCAACGGCACTTAACACTGAGCCACATCCCTCAGCTCTTTTTTATATTTTATTTTGAGGCACAGTTTCACTAAGTTGTTTAGGGCCTGGCTAAGTTGCTGAGGCTGGCTTTGAACTCGTGATTCTCCTGCCTCAGACTGCTGAGCCTCTGGGATTATAGGCACGCATCACTGCACCCATCTAACATTCATTTTTTTTTTTTTTTTATAGAGTGAGAGAGAGAGAGAGAGAGAGAGAATTTTTTTTTTCTAAAATTTTTTTTTTTTTTTAAAGAGAGAGAGTGAGAGAGAGAGAATCTTTTTAATATTTATTTTTTAGTTCTCGGCAGACACAACATCTTTGTTGGTATGCGGTGCTGAGGATCGAACCCGGGCCGCACGCATGCCAGGCAAGCGCGCTACCGCTTGAGCCACATCCCCAGCCCAGAGAGAATTTTAATATTTTTTTTTTTTTTTAGTTTTTGGCGGACACAACATCTTTGTTTGTATGTGGTGCTGAGGATCGAACCCGGGCCGCACGCATGCCAGGCGAGCGCGCTACCGCTTGAGCCACATCCCCAGCCCCTAACATTCATTTTTAAGTGTGAAAGGACAGAAACATGCTAGAAACTTAAGACAAGATTAGTTATTGCAATCTGGCCCAAACTTTAGCATTGAACTGCCTGGCAGCCAGAGCAGAAGATGAACCTGAGGACTAGTTAATTTATATAACAAAAGGAGACCTGCCAACTCCTCTGAGGAGCCCTGGGCAGGGGTGTCAGACAGTCCCCCTCCATCTGCCCTCTCTCCTACTCCAGCTCCTAGCTACTGGACAGGATAGTCTGTGGAAAGCCAGGTCTTCTCTCTATCTTAAGATGTTTGAGGCCATTAGCATGGGTGGACAAAGACCCTCCCCATCAATTTCTCCACTTCATAGTACTCCCCTAACCACCCCTGACCTCCGTGGGGGACACTTCCCCACATTAGAGGTGTCCTGCACAATTACTCCTCCATGACCCCCATGCCAGGTTTCCTCCTCAGGGCCTCCAACACTCCATCTATTTCATGTGGCCCACCCTTTCTCCTCCTGCCTCTGACAATTTTCCTTGGTGACTTCCTGGAGACTGGAGAGAGCCTCTCAGGAGGATGTAGCCCTTCAAGACCAAATCCTTGCCTCTGTGGAGCTTCAGGACCCTGACTCCAGCCTCTCAGATAGGGATGTTGCTAAGGTGAAGCTGAAGGAGACCCTGGGTGATCTGAGTCTGAGATGCTGCCCAGGCCTTCCCCCAGCTGCACTAGTTTCCAGTGACTGCTATAACGAATAGCTCAACACTCCTTCTAGGCCTTCTGAATTCTAGCCTGGGGATGCTGGTTGGTCAGGAAGGATGTTGCCAGGAAACAGCAGAAAGTCACAGTGAGTCAAGGCCAGGGCTTGGGGCCTCATCAGCAGGGTAGGTCCAGAGGAAGGCAGGAGGGTCTGGAGGCAGTCACCCTGCTCAGACTCAAACTAGCTCGAGGCCAAGATGGGCATGGGTAGGCAGTCTCCAGTTGACTCACAGAGGTAAGAACAGTGAACTTCTCTTCTCTAATCTCCTACTTCCTTTCAGGGCTTCCTTCCAGAAGATTTCCCAGCCTCCAGGCTGAGCTGACCCATCCCTCTCGGAACCCTACATGCTGCTATCGGTTTGCCCCATCTTTCCTGAGGGCCCTGTTCTGGCTTGGATATTAGAGCTTATCCTGAGCTCTGAGAGGGCAGACATGGCTCCTCTCCAAGCCACCCACTCTTCTCCCAGGACTTGGAAAAGCAGGTGTCAGTAAGCAGGGGGCAAGCATGTCATCTGCTCCATGGGGCTCTGAGTTCCTTAACAGGGGCCACATTTCCTGCCTTACTTGCTTTCTCCACTGTGCAGGGTTGGGGTCTGGGGCAGGGGCTGGAAAGGGGTGTGTGCCAGACCCAAGGAAGCAGAATCCCAAGGTGGGAAGCACTGAGCCCCGTGTTGGAACCCTCCATCAAAGGGACTGTAAGCTTTTGTCCCCCAGCATCTATTTATCACACCCCACTCATCTGCTTCAGAAACAATGAAATGGGGACCAGATAGGATGTCCCAAGGACCTGATGGGGGGAAAGGAAAGCCAGAGGGTAAAGGGTAGGAGGGAAGGAGGGAGGGCAGGCAGGTAACAGCACATGCCTATGGTCTCCATCAGCTCCTGAAAAGCAAGGACTTGACTTATGAGGGCTTCAACTGGGCCCTGGTTACCACTTGAAGCAAACTTTCCCCTCATTTTCCAGATGAGGAAGGGAGGGTTCCTGGGGAGAAAGTGAGGATCCCCAGGTCACATTGTGAGTCCATTCCCACATGCAAAACATCATTGTGGCATCCACTCTTACCGTGGATGGTCACCAATCATGATTGGCAGGTGTCAGGTTGCCATGGCAACCAGGAAGTGGGCTCAAGAAACTGAGGCCTTAGATACCAAGTTTGGAAAGACAAGCCTCCCAGATTGCTGGCAGGGCCCGAGGAATCAGAGCCCACCCCCTACCCAAAATTTACTCCCTCATACACACCTTGCCAGTCCGTTGACCTGGGAAAACCCCAAAATGCTGCCCCCTGTACATTTTCTGTGAGCATCCCAGGCTGAGGAAAGTCTAGCAGGGAGCAGGGAAGGGCCTGTTATCCTGAAAACAAAGAGCTAAGCCAGGGAGTAAGGCTCGGTTTGCTCTGGGCTGGAGGGATATAACAGTGGGATCTGGGTCTCCTGGCAGGAAGTGACCTCGGTGGGGAAAATGCCTCATCAATGAAGCAGATGAGGTGGGATTGAAACACTGCACTGCTTGTTTGCACAGAGACCACATCTGCAGTCTCAGATCAAAGTCTGCTCCCTGGGACAGAGAAAGAAGTAGGAGGGATTTGTATCCAACAGAGGACTGGGCCGGGGCAGAAGTCAAAGGCCTAGATTCCGCTCCAGTGACACCATCTCCCTCCTCTGTGAGCCTCAGTCTCCTCTTCTAGATGAGAACAGGGGAGTTGCACTAATTCATCTCGAGTGGCTTCTGCCCCAGACAGTTTAGAGAACCAACAACCCACCCACACACCACCCATCAGTCCTTTACCACCACCCAGAAGCCGGTCCTTACCCCCTGGCATCTCCTGCCTCCACCAATTCCCCCCACCCCTGCTTTTTCTTTTTTGTCCTGCCCTGAACTTCAGCATCCTCCCTCCCATTTGGCCAAGGCAGCTTCTCATCCTCCCCTCACCAGCGTCTCTCCACCAGAGCAGATCAGGATGACTGGGTAGAGCACACCCAAGACAACCAGATCCACCAGGCCCTGCAGGAAGCAGCAGGCCTCCTGATGCAGCTTAAAAATAGCAGGCTTGAGGATCAAGGATGCTGGAGATCAGCTGCTCACTGGCAGGAGAGAAAATCCTAGAAGCAGGAACATAGGAGCAGAGAGAGCTGAAGGGGCAGAGCAGGTCCAGCCCCTGCCAGAAGTTCTGTGTTTGGGGAGCATCCTGAGTGGGGGCAGAGCTGAGTCAGGACAGGCAAGACAGAACACATGAGGGCACAGAGGAAGCCAGAGAGCCCCAGCATTCCCAAGAGCTCTGCCATGGCTGGAGAGAAGCTGGGGCATTGGGCACAAAGGCAAGGGCTCCTCAAGGGCATCAACTTCTCTTCTTTCTCCACCAGGGGGTCCCAGCCCAGGTATTCCGACTCCCCTGCTTCACTTCCAGAAGACCAGTTCTCTGTATCCTCCTCCTGTCCTGAACCCAGGTCAGCTTCTACCACCGTACTGCCAGCATCATCTCTGTCCTACTGCATGCTGGAACCATCCACAAGTGAGCCTCATGCTCGGAATCCAGATTCTTCTTTTCCAGCTCCACTTCCCTACCCGAAACCTGTAAGGTGCCCCTTGTAGTCCTTCAACCAGGAGGGTGCCTCCCCTCAGCCTTTGTAGTATCAGCTTGAAGGACCAAAGAGTCACAGTCTCCCCTATGTGGTTTGGCTCACCTGTGCACCCTAAGAATCCCACAAGGAAATTGTTCTGTCACTCTCACCTGCACAGGGATAGAAACAAAGGTGTACACACCTACAGGTAACCATGTGCTCACTGACAGGTAGAGGCTCCGTGGAAGGGCAGTGTCACAAGGTATCACAGGGCATCATCACCTCTCCAGAGAAAATCAGATCCCCTGAGCCGGACTTCATGAAGGTCTCCTTTACCCCTGGAGGAAGCCAGGTACAATGTGGAATCAGGACACCGGACTGCCAGGGAGAGGAGGAAAAAGTGTGGAAGACACCTGCAGGGTCAGTGAGGTGGCCCCGAAGGTTATTTGAACAAATTAGAAAAAAAATATGCTCCTTCCTCAAAGCCTTTTACTGACATCTGTTGGAAAATTGCCCTAATGGCGCTACATCTTGAAGTTGTACAGTGCAAAACCTGCGCAGTGACAAGGGGTGGGCCTGAAGGAGTAGGGGGCTGTGAAACAGAGAAAAGGATGGAGAGAACCACAAGGAGGTGGGGAAAGAAGGGGTCGGTGACAAGAGCTTGGGTCCTGGCAGACCTGTGTCCTGTCTGATATCCCTGTGGGGCTTTGGGAAAGTTACTGAACCTCTCTGAGCCACAGACTACACATGTGGAAAACGAAGGTGATGGAAATTCAACCTTGATGACCTGCCCTTAGATCTAAATGAGATGATGTATGACCCCTGATGATGGTGGTGACAAGAGGGAGGGAAAGAGGTAGAGGCAGGCTGCTCCTGCCCAGGGGATAGGGTTCCACTAGCTTGTTAAGAAGTTGTTTTAAACAGAAATTAACTGTTCCGAAGAGCCAGGGTCACCAATGGCCCATTTCCTTGCTCAGAAGACCTAACATTCTATGCTTCAAGGTCCAGGACAGGGGCTCCTCCATCGACTAGTGTCTCTAGGCTGCGACACTAGCTGCAGGACCGGTGGTCAGAGGACTCAGAGGGCCCACACAGGGATGCCTCCCTGTTTCTGGACAAGGTCCCCTTCTTGCACTTTCTCCGTCGCTCCCAAAGGCCAAAGCAACTTCCCCAACGAGGGGCCAAGGTTGGCGCAGCAGAAACCGGCGATGCGCACCGCAGCGCCACCTGGAGCTTAGGACCGCGAGGTGACTGTCGTCTAGGCGCCCTAGCTCGGGCCTGCAGGCGGTCCTACTGGCTCCTCCCCGCCTGGGTCCCGCAGCGCTGGAGGCTCCCTGGCCAGGCCTCTCCACCTTCTGCCGCAGGCACGGAGAGTGGGCGGACCAGACCGAGGGCGGAGTCTCTCCAAACCCCGCCCCCAGAGGCCTCTCCCCTTCTGACTGCGAGTATGGGCCACGCTAGGGGCCTGATGTCAGGGCCTGGGCAGGGGTCCAGGTTGCGAGCTCGTTTCATTTTGTACCCCATCTTCCTCTTCCCCAGTGACTTTGAGATAAGTCCAAACTCCTTCCGCAGGGGAGTTAGAGGATCCGCCTCCTCTCTCCAGCTTTATATCCGCTCCTGCAAGGGGCACCCTCAAGTCCCCAAACCTCAGCCTTCAAGGCCCAAGGTGTCTTCCACGACCATCTTCCAGTCAGCTTCTGAGGCAGCCCCTCCCTCCCCTATCAAACTCACCTTTGGTTAAAATATAGATTTCTGCACCCCAACTGGATTTTAGGCCAGGAATCCGTATTTTTAACAAGCTCCTGTGGGGTTAAGATTTGTTCTGGGCTTCAGAATCCTGACAGTCCACATTCCCATTCAGTGTGGCAGTGGTTTGCAAACGTCAGAGGGCTTGTTAAAACAGATTGCTTGGCCCCACCCCAGAGGTTCAATTCAGTAGATCATGGGTGCAGGACCTGAGACTTGGCATTTCCACTGGTCTCCAGGGGATGCTTTTGCTGCCAGTCCCAGAGCACGGTTTAAAGATCCACTGTACTAATACATTTAGGAGAAGACCTATTCATTTGTGTGCCAGTTCATACTGGTACTGGGCCCTGAGGAAGGTACTTGTCATTTCGTACAATGGTATGAAACAAATTCTCTGTTTCCTACATAAGGAAGCCAGATTCACACAGGTTAATTCACTCATTCAAGGTCGCACAGCCAGGAAGAGCAGAATTTAACTCATGCGTTGCTGAGCCCAGAGGTTGGGTTGGCTCCAATTCCTGTGACTGCTAATTTTCTTGTCTCTAGAAGTCAACCAAGCATTCTGTAAGGCCCGATGAGTTGCAGGACAGGATTTTGAAACCCTCTCCTTCACTCTCATATGCTCAGAAGAATTTGCTGGATGCTATATTCTCTGCCCAAAAAGCTCACGAAGAAAGGACAGGGAAGCCAATACCTCAAGTGGGCCTGACTCATTTTCCTTGCTCCCACTCCTCTCCTTAAGGGATGCATGTCAAATGGAAAGTCCCCTGATTTCTCTGATTGGCTCCAGGAAGAGTTTCCAGGATACAGAACCAGACCCAGGAGAAAGAGGAACACAGCAACACAGGCAGGCAACCCACCAGGTCCTGAGGAAAGAAAGGGAAGGTGATACCGCACAGGGTCCCCAGGCACCTGTCACTGCTGCCCGAACAGACCTCAGGGTGGCAGCCCAAACTTGGAGACAGGGACAGACACAAGGCCACAATTGTGGATGGGGTGAAGAGCTGGGCAGCAAGCCCCAACAGTGGGGGTGAGGAAAATACCAGATACCCTATCTAGACAGGGCTGAGGGAGGAGGTGACCCAGATCCTCCTTCCACGCACTTCGGTAGACCCTGACCTGGGCTTTTCTTCTGTCACACCCCAGCTGCCACCTCTGTGCTGTGAGCTTGAGGCAGGGGGTCAGCAGTCCTTCTGGACAGCACTGTTCTCTACCTTTTTGTCACAGCTCCCAACTTTCACATCACCCTGCTAGCTCTTGGGTCTTGAAGTTCCTCTTGGGGAAGGGGGACAGCCAGGGTCAGAGGTGGGGTCTCAAAGGGAGGGGATCTGAGTCCTGAAGTCCGTGGTGAACTCATTGGGTGGGGAGAGCAGAACCAAGTAGTCAATACCCATTGGAATGTTCCATGTTCCAAACATTTATTGAGTACTTACTGCACGCCAGGCATGCTTAGGTAAGTGCTGTACTGCAGTAAACAAAGCCCAAGGGATGGGGGCTGAGCTGGAACTCAGGGGAGGTTTCTCCACTGATATTTAGAAAGATCGGAACAACTTTCAAAACAGAAGATTCAGGGACTGGGGATGTGGCTCAGTGGCTCAGTGGTAGAAAGTGTGCTTAGCACATGCAAGGCCCTGATTTCAATCCCCAGGGCAAGGGTGGGAGTGGTGGGGGGTTGGGGGGCGGACACCAGACCAGAAAAGTTGATATTTGCAGAGAGCCAGGAGAAAGAAGAAACTAAGTGAAATGAGCCAAGCCCAGATGTGAGGACATTTCCAATGATGAGGCTGGGCAGGTAGGCTGGGCCAGCCGACAGGAGCTGAGGTGAGGAGTTTGGATTTCATCCTAAATGCTACAGGATGCACTAAAAAGATCTTACATGGAGAGATGACCTGCTCCCAGTTATACCACAAAGACCTCTCTAATCTCATAAGAATCTTAAAAATATATCTGTTGGCAAATAAATAAAAAAAAAAACATCAAATAACAGCCAAAGCCTTTTTTGAAAAGAATAAAGTAGGAGGAACGACTCTACACGATGTTGAGGCTTAGTATCATAATCAAGTCAGTGTGGTATTGGCAAAGGATAGATACACAGATCAAGGGAACAGATTAGAGAACCCAGAAATAGTTCCTCACAAACATGCCCAACTGATTTTTTTTCCTTCTTTTTGTACCAGGGATTGAATCCAGGGGCGCTTAACCACTGAGACACACCCCTAGTCCTTTTTATTTTTATTTTGAGACAGGGCCTTGCTAAGTTGCTGAGGCTGGCTTTGAACTTGTGATCCTCCTGCCTCAGCCTTCTGAGCCACTGGGATTACAGATATGTACCACCATGCTAGGTCCAACTGATTTTTGACAAAGATGCAAAAACAATTCAATGGAGAAATACTGCCTTTTTACCAAGGGGTACTGTAACAATTGGACATCCATAATTAAAAAGGAAAAGGAGGAGGAGAACCTTGTTCCAAACTCATACCTTATACAAAAATTAACTCAAAATGGACCACAAACTCAAATGTAAAATATAGGAATATAAAACCTAGACAAGCCAGGCACTGTAGTGCATGCTTGTAATCCCAGTGACTTGGCAGGCTGAGGTAGTAGAAGTTCAAAGCCAGCCTCAGCAACTTAGCAAGACCCTGTCTCTAAATAAAACATACAAAGGGCTGGGGATGTGGCTCAGTGGTTAAGCACCCCTGGGTTCAATTCCCAGGTACCAAAAAATATTTTAAAACATAGACAAAAACAGGAGAAAATTATCAGGACCTAGGGATGGGAAGAGTTCTTAGACTTGAAACCAAAGGCACAATCCATAAAAAGAAAAATTGATTAATTGGACCTCATCAAAATTAAAAATGTGTACCCTATAAAAGATTATGCTAAGAGACAGCTACTGACTGGGAAAATATATGCTCAAACAATAAATTCAACAAAGTATATATCTAGGATATATTTTTAAAACTGTCAAAAATTTTAAAAAGACAGTCCAATTTGAAATTGGTTAACATGTGAATGGGCATTTCATCCCAGAAGATATAAAGGTGGCAAATTATTTGAACATATATGAAAAGTTGCCCAATAGCATCAGCCACAAGGAAAGTACAAATTAAAGCTAGAATGAACAATCCAGGCATACTTCTCAGAATGACCAAAATATGAAATAGTGATAACAACCTAATGCTGCCGAGGATGCAGAGAAACTGCACAACTCATACATGCTGGTGGCCATGTGAAGGGCACAGCCACTCTGGAAAAGAGTAGGCAGTTGAAGTTTCTTACAAAACAAAACATGCGCTTACTGCACAATCCAGCAATCTCTCTCTTGTGCATGAAATGGAAACTTACATTCACGCAAAACTCTTTTTTTTTTTTAAACAAAGAGCATAAACTATCAAGACAGATGTACACTATGAATTGGACCAGTCATTCTTATTTTTTTAAGAGAGAGAGAGAGAGAGAGAGAGAGAGAGAGAATTTTAATATTTATTTTTTAGTTTTCAGCGGACACAACACGGGCCGAACGCATGCCAGGTGAGTGCGCTACAGCTTGAGCCACATCCCCAGCCCCTCACGCAAAACTCTTTATACAAGTGTTTATAGAAGCTTTATTTATAAAAACCCCCAAACTGGAACAAACCCATGTGTCCTTTAATGGGCAAATGGTTAAATAAAGTGATCTGTCTACATCATGGAATACTACTCATCAATAAAAAGAAACAAACTCTTGACAGATGTAATGATTTGAACAAATCTCAAGGGAATTATGTTGTGTGAAAGAAAGTCAATTCCAGCAGGACTCAGTGTGCACACCTGTAATACCTGTGACTTGGGAGAGAGTGAGGCAGGAGGAGTGCAAGTTCAAGACCAGCCTCAGCAATTTAGTGAGACTCTGCCTCAAAAAAAAAAAAAAAAAAAAAAGATGAAAAGGGCTGGGATGTATCTCAGCAGTAAAACACCTCTAGGTTAAATCCCTAGTACCAAAAAAGGGGGCAGGGAGCAGGGAGGAAGGAAGCCAGGCAGGCAGGCAATCCTAAAAGGGTACATACTGTAGGGTTCCATGTGTATAATATCCTTGAAATGACAAAATTGTAGTTGCTGAAAGTTAGGGAATGGGGAGGAGGGCAGGTGGACATGGCTATAAAAGGGTAGCAGGAGAGATCCTTGCAGTGGAACTTTTCTGTATTTTGACTGCTGGTCGTACAGGGATTACATGTCATAAAATGTCATGGAACTAAATAGACAAACATAAATAAATACATGCAAAACTGGTGAACTCTGAATAAGGTCCATGAATTGTACTCAGGTCCATTTCCTGGTGGTGATATGTGCTAAAGTTACATGAGAAATTACTATTGGGAAAAACTGGATGAAGAGAATACAGCATTTATGAAAAGTGAATGCAAATCCACATTATTTTAAAAAAAAAGTTAGGGCTGGGAGTGTATGCTCAGCATGCAGGAGGCCCTGGGTTTAGTCCCCAGCACCACTAAATAAGTGAATATATAAGTAAATAAATACATAAAAAGTTAAAAACAAAACAGAACTATTAAAATATTTGCAACTTGGGACTGGGGGTGTAGCTCAGTGATAGAACCTACAATTATCAGGCACAAAGGCCTGAGTTTAATCCCCAGCGCCAAAAAATATATGTCCCTGATATACATACATATACATTTTTTACAAATATATGATACATATGAAATATCTATATAATGTATAATATATACCTTATACACCTATAAATGTAAATGATTTACATATATATATGATAATATAATATATAATTTTTTGTGGTACTGAGTCCCAGCCCTTTTCCTTTTTTAATATTTTTTAGATGTTGATGGACCTTTATTTTATTCATTTATTTATATGTGGTGCTGAGAATCAAACCCAGTGCCTCACACATACTAGGCAAGTGCTCTACCACTGAGCCACAACTCCAGCCCATTCCCATCCCTTTTTTATCTTAATTTTGAGATGGGGTCTTACTAAGCTGACCTCCAGACTGGCCTTAAACTTATGATCCTCAGTATCCTGAGTCACTTGGATTATAGGAGTGTGCCTCAGCACCTGGTTGAAGTGCATAATATTATGAAATATCTGTATCATATATAACAAATATATACACATTTTGGCATAATTCTATACATAAAGATAAATATATTTCAGATAGATTATTTGCAGCTCGTATCAAAAAAGGATTAATGTTGCTGATGTATAAAGAACTTCATCAATAGGAATAAGAATAAAAATAAACATGTATACAGCATGCATGTGGCAGGCACTGTTTTAAGTTTCCTGTACATTAGTTCAGCGAATCTTCACCAGGATCCATTTTCCAGGTAAACAACTGAGACACAAGAGGTTCAGTACCATGCCCCAAGGCCATATTGCTAGTAAGTGTTGAACCAAACCCCAGCTGTTTGGCAGATGACTGCTGTGTCTTAAACTCTGCATTGAACTCTTCCACTCCGTGGGTCTCTAGAGACCCACAACAACAAAAAAATAGTCAGAACATTTAAACAATAAAGGAAAGACAACTGCCTCTTAAACTTGAGGAGACAGAAGCAAAATGGTGATCAGCATCCCTGCTCCCTGGAGACCAGCCCTGTTACAGCCCCACCTGTCCCACAGGGGGTAAGTCAGCTGCTGCCACACCCCACTGGGCCAGCTAGGCAGCTTCCTCCTTCCCTGGAGAAGACCAAGCTCCGCCTTCCCCAGTCTGCCTCTCTGCAGCTGCCGGCCCCAGGAGGCACTGGGTGGAAAAGGAAGCAGGCAGAAGTTCATGCCTGGGCTTTAGCAGGGAGACAGCCGTGAGCATGCCAGGCGAGGAGGCAGACAGCTGTGGGGCAGGCAGGCACAGCTCCTGAAACTAAGAGTTTTGACAAGGGAAGAGGAGATCCCCTTCCTTAGTGCACCTCCCCTTGGAGGTCTTCCAGGTGTCTGCCCAGCACTCCATGCTGGGCAAGAGTCAGGCAGCACCAGGAGGACCAGATCCAGCGCCTTGAACCAGAGCTGGGCCACCAGAAACACCTGCTCCTAGAAAGCTCCAGCTCCCTGAGCAACCCAATGCCCATAACCACAAGTCCTTGTAGATGTGGGCATATCTGGTGGAGGGAGCCACGCAGGAGTAGGAAGGGAGCCCAGCTTCCTGGGTTCCCCATGAGAATTCTACAGATTAACAGCTTATGGGACAGGTGACTTTTCTCAGATGCCTACTGGGTAGAGAATATCAGCGCTGCCATACTATTTTCTAATTTCAGTCCTAACATTCCTGAAAGGAAAATGGGAACTATTTAAAATATAGAAAATATAATAATAAAAAATAAAATATAGATACACGTAGGGGCACACGCATCTGTGAACAGCCAGCTTTGAGTATATCCTGTCTAGGTGTCGGAGAGTTACGCCCAGATGGAGGGCTTAGCCTGGGCGTTGACCTGGGACAATGGAGAGTCCCTTGCCTGAGTCCAGCCCATGGTGGGGCTCAGTCAGGGCTGCCTCTCCCCACCCAGGGCTCAAATATTAAACTGGATAAGACTGAAAGGGAGGAAGGGCTATGACTAGAAAGATCTGGTGTCCTGGACTTGCACTTGGTCTCTGGGTGGGGGAAGAGGAACTGTACAAAGGCTTAAACAGATAATGTTTTACTTGGGTCAAGACAGGAGTCACTTTTGCTGGGCGCGGTGGTGCACGCCTGTAATCCCAGTGGCTTAGAAGGCAGAGAGGCAGGAGGATCAGGAGCTCAAAGCTGGCCTCAGCAATGGCAAGGTGCTAAGCAATTCAGTGAGCCCCTGTCTCTAAATAAAATAGAAAATAAGGCTGGGGATGTGGCTTAGTGGTTAAGTGCCCCTGAGTTCAATCCCCAGTACTACCCCACCAAGAAAAAAAAAAAAAAGATCTGACTCACTTTGGATTATGAGGAACAGGGTGGAGGGGAATTAAAAAGAGCACGTGTCCCCAAATTCTGAGGCCTATGCAATGGAAAAGAGAGAGCGCAACCCCAGAACTGGAGCCTTGGAAGCCACAGGGAGCACAGCCATTCGTTGATTCAACCCACCACTCTCTTTGAAGAGCCTTAACCACCGGGAAGGACAGCGCCTCTCATCATGTGACAAAGCAGTGGCAATATTGAGACCAAGATCAAGGTTTCTCACCTCTCTGACAAGTGTTCTTCCTACTGCTTCCTGCACTTGACATTCTTTTTTTTTTTTTTTTTTTTTTAAGAGAGAGTGAGAGAGGAGAGAGAGAGAGAGAGAGAATTTTTTTTTAATATTTATTTTTTAGTTCTCGGCGGACACAACATCTTTGTTGGTATGTGGTGCTGAGGATCGAACCCGGGCCGCACGCATGCCAGGCGAGCGCGCTACCGCTTGAGCCACATCCCCAGCCCCACTTGACATTCTTGATCTCTTCCAGAATGGTGTTCCCTCCATGAGACAGCTGGTTGGAGCAGGCTTCCCACACACTACTTGAAGATTTACTTTCTGTGAAGGTTCATTCAGCCCTATCTTAGGCCTTAGGGATGGTCACCATCAACCACATATTATGAAAACCATTATTCTAATAGCAACAGCTAACATTTAGGGAGCCCTTAGGTGGTATCTCCTCTGACCCTCATGGTAATCTATGATACTGGTACTGCTACTATCCCTGTTTTACAGATGAGGAAACTGAGGCTAAGAAAAGTTAACCAATTCACCAAAGGTTACAAGTCCAGGAAGCGTTACTATAAACCACTTCCTGTGCTCTCTACTACTGTTTCACTGCCATCTCCCAAATATATTCATTGTCATCCTAAATTTAAAACAGAGAGAGATCCTCCAAAGAATGATGATATTTATTTGGGAGGAGCAGAGCACTATAATGGGAATATGCATGCTGTAGTAAACTGTAGGTAGAGTCAAAGGGGTTGAGGCAAGGAGAAAATTTTAAAGACAAAAATGAAGAAGATTGCATCAGATATTTTGAAACAGTAGTCCTTGTTCACGATGATTAATAGAAAGAATGGCGTCCATCTGAGGTTGAACAGTTTCTGGGCAGATGTCCTTGTACAAGTATTTTTTTTTTTTTTTTTTTTTTTTTTTGTACTGGGGATTGAACCCAGTGGCACTCAACCTCTGAGCCACATCCCCAGCTCTTTTTTTTTTTTTTTGTATTTTATTTAGAGACAGGGTCTCACTGAGTTATTTAGGGCCTCTCTAAGTTGCTGAGGCTGGCTTTGAACTCATAATCCTCCTGCCTCAGCTCCAAAGCTGCCTGGCATAAAAATACTTTTTTTATAAGATCTCAGTGGCCTCTGTGCAAGATTGTGGGTCTAGTAGGATCTTTTGTGATAGTTGCTCTCTGGCAAACATGCAGAGGAACCCAACTCTGCCTTCTTCCGTTAGGGTTGACACAAGGGACGGCATTTTGATTATGATAACTTTCATGCTTGTTTCACATGGTAAAAAACAAAAAATGATCTTTTCAGATACTGTTAACTACCATGAAAGAATAAAGTGTGACCTCGAAGGTGGATCTCCCTCCATCTCTAGGTCATGGGATCTGGGACGAATCCATGAAAAAGGAATGACATCTCCACAGCATCCAGATAGCCCAGGACTCCACTGTGCCAAGATCTGAGAGTATTAGTAAAAGATATGGGAAATGACAAACCCCAAAATAGTGTGGCCTGGGAAGAGGGAGGGAGGAAGAAGGCAATACATTGATAACATTGATCCTTTCCCAATACATTCTTTTCCAGTGACAAGACAACCCCTAGAAAGATAGCAAACATCATCCAGTGGCAAAACAATCCCCAGGAAGGAGATATCCATCGAGCCTAGAATGGCAGTCTCTGGGAAGAAGCCAAAGCATTGATCCTTCTCCAAATAAACTCTTTCCCGATGACAAGACCCTGAAGGGAAAGAGATAAGCACTGAATGCTGACCTCAGACCCTCCACTCCTCTCCAAGTAAAAATATTGTCCAGTAAAAACAAATTTCAAATTCTCACAAACCTGTTTCCTAAGTGCCCAAATTGACCTGCTCTGTCCATAATTAAATCACCTCTCAGTGTAACCTATATAAGCACAGACTCCCCCCTTTGACCAGGGGCTCATTTTCCATCAGAAAAGTGGGTCCACCAGAGGCCTAACTCCACTGCAGAATAAAGGCTCTGCTGATCTGTGAAGTTTGCACCTGGCTCAGTCATTTTGTGGTAACAAAGAGGGTGTTTTAGACAACAAGAACCATTTGGTATGTTTGTTGGTTGGTTGATTGGTTTTGTTTTTTTCCCCAGGGATGACGCTGGAAGGTTTTAGTGCAGGAGTGACCTGTTTTGCTGTGTGGTCAGTGGGTAGGAGGGAATCCCAGTGAAGAAGCAGGAAAGAAGATTTTAAATTTCCAGGGAATCTGATAATGGTGGGGGAGGAGGGGAAGATGGCGCAGGATTGGGAAGGGAGCAAGGAGATCTCCAGAATGGCTCTCTCCTTTTGCTCTCACATCCTTAAGTCACCCTCCCTAATAGTATGGATGATATTTGAAAATACAGGAGGACCCCTGATCCCAGCCTGGCCCCCCTGTAGCCCTACCACTCCTGCTTCATGGTGTCAATCAATCTTGGGGGATAAGAAGTAACAGGGTCCAAGGGAGGGAACATGTCTAAGGTGGAATTTGTCTTCAACTGTCATCAAAAGGGAGTTTTCCTTCTGCCCCCAGGTCAGTCTGTCCCCCACTGTTCTCTTCCCAAAAAAGGCAGAGTGGGTAAGCATCCCTTCCTTCCCTAAATCTCCACCCCAGAAGACCTCATGTTTTCTGCTCAGTTGGGAAGTCCTTCCTCTGGTCCTACCATAATCCTTTCTCCTGGGCTCTAGGCTAGATTACTTAGGCAGTGTCAGGAAAGAGGCCAAGTAGGTGAACAAAGGAAAAACAAGTTCTGTGGACCATTTTCTTCCACCTCAGCCCTTTCCCTTCCACAAATCTCCCTGTCTCTCCTTGACCAAGCCCTAACAGGACTCCATGTCTAGGGAAAGAGAGGAGTTGGGTATATGGAGGGCACTCCTGGCTGTTGACAGAAATAACCTTGCTTCCTTGTCTACCTCCCGCTCCCATGACGCAGTAGTCAAGAAAAAAATGAGAGCAGTGTTCCTCAGGGCCCATCAGCTCCTGGGCCTGTAGCTGCCTGTAAGGCTATTTACCAGTGACCCTGTTGTCCCTGGTGTCACCTCTGAAAAATGTTACTGATAGGGCTGGACATGGAGCTCAGCAGTAGAGCATTTGCTTAGCATGCACCAGGCCCTGGGGTCCATTCCTAGCACTGCATAAAAACAAAACAACAGGAAACAAAACCAAACCAAACTAAAAAAACCTTCATAAAGTGGGGAGAACTACTTAGAACAAGAATGATAAAAAATAGTCACAGTAGGTTATTAATTAGTGGTGGGTGATCATGCTGTGGCTCTATGTATTGAGGTAGATCCCTAACAGGCTCAGGGTAGCAAAGCTGAGGGTGGGTGTTCCTCCTGACTCCAGAATGGCTGCTCGGAGGCCAAACTCTCCCAGAACCGCAGAGGTGTGTGTGTGTGTGGGGGGGAGGTTGACATTTCTAGTGAGTTCAGTACTTTCAGCAAACCATCCCAGAGCTCCTCTCTGCAGGCTCAGCCCAGCGCCTGCACACAAGTAACTTCCTTATCACGGAGTACAGCTGTCTGCACCTCCTGCCCTGCCCTTCTTTGCCCTCCCCTTCCCTGGGAATTTGCTGCCCCCTAGGCCTCAGGCATCGCCATCTTCCCCAAGCCCTGTGAACTCTCCAATCTCTGAATTTTGTTGTCTGGTAAAATATCCCTGCTTTTCCTTGGGGAGTCCCCTCTGTACCTTCCCATTGTGGAACTAGAGGGCAGGCTAAGCCCAAGAGGGAACTTGTGGCTCCAGGGTCTCCTCATTTCCCGTTTTTTTTTTTTTTGGTACTGGAAATTTAAAGCAGTTGTACTTAACCACTGAGCTACATCTCCGCCTCTTTTTTATTTTATTTTAAATATTTTTATTTGTAGGTGAAAACAATAACTTTATTTATTTTTTATGCGGTGTTGAGGATCGAACCCAGTGCCTCACACATGCTAGGCAAGCGCTCTACCATTGAGCCACAACCCCATCTCCTATTTTATTTTTGTTAATCTTTGAGACAGGGTCTCATTAAATTGCTTAGGGTCTTGCTAAATTGCCAAGGCTAACCTTGAACTTGGCAATCCTCCTGTCTCTGCCTCCAGGTGGCTGGGATTCCAGGCATGTGCCACCATGCCTGGTGGGTTTCTCCTTTTGTTGGGTACTTCCAGTCCCCCACCACAGAACCTCCTTCCAAATCTCCATGACCTCTCTCAGGGCTGTCGGTCCTGCATTGCTCGGCTGGACACATCCTCCCCCCTGGTCAGCCATAGCACCTACCTGGTCTCCCCAGCCCAGACCTCTCCCGTGGGTGGGGTCCCTTCCCAGAGTCTATGTGGCCTCCAGGGACCTTGGAAGGGTAGCACTCAGCTCTTGGCAGAGCACAGGAAGCCAGACCAAAGTTTTTTTACCCAGCAGATGAGTCTCCCACAGCCCCAGTGTGCATATTCAGAATCACAAGTCTCCAAGCTCAAGTCCACGGACAAGTCTCATAACCCACCCTGAAGACCTTATGGGATGGCTAGGGTGCTTAGCAGGTTCTCCATGAATGGCCATCACTGCTATTCTGACTGGCCAGGCAAAGTTGCCAAGGGCAATCCAGCCCTTAGAAGGATATGGGGATCCAGAGCTGGGACCCCTGCTCTCTACAAACAGATCCAGGGCTTCCTCCCATACACATCTGGGCCCCCAGCTCAGGTACCCCTTTTTCCTAGTCCACCCAAGCCCCCCTTATTACCTCTTCTGTTCACAAGCAAACTCTACATATACTCAGAAACATTTGATATTTATTTCTCAATATTTTGTTATTATTATTATTTTTTTTTACAAATTGAATAAACACAATAAAGGGGAATATGTGGGGCCCCAGGCCTGGCCTTGGGCTCCTGTTGAGATGAGAGGTGACAGTATGGAAACACCTCCTCATCCATAACTTCTGGCCTGCTGCCCTGATCCCTCCTATCAACCTTACCCAAGAGAAAGGTGGGGGCTTTCTGAGGTTCTGAGGTTCTCCCTAGAGGGGACTTCGGGCATCCTGCTTTAGGCCCTGCACTGATTCAAGCTGGGAAGAACTGTGGGTCCCGATGTGATGCCGTCTGTGTCTCTCCTCCCTGCTGGCCAGCTGCCGCAGTTGTTTCCGAATGGCCCAGAGCACCAGGTACACTTCCCGCAGCATCTCAGCCTCTGGGGTCTCCAGGGGGGACTGTCTCCTTAGCTGGGAGGTCACTGAGGTCGAACTCACAGATGACTGTAAAAGAAAGAAAGAAGCCCACGTGTCTTGGGAGAAAGCGCCCTGGGTTCAATCCCTGGTGTGCAGACACAGCAAAGATCTGAGATAACCCATCTCTCCTATCTGGCTGGCTCAGACGGCGCCCCTTCCAGGAAGCCTTCTTAGCTTGCATTAGGTTTTCATTCCCTCTAACCTTGAGTGTGTCCCGTGGACTCTTCTGTTTTCTCCACTAGACTGCAACTCCCAGAAAAACAGCTACCAGTTGAGACCTACCTTTGAGTCCCCCGTTCAGGGTTTCATGGAGAGGGTGTTAAAATGAAGGATAGAATGAATGACACCTTGACTCTCTCTCCAGCCCAGAGCTCATTCCAGAACTCTGTGCCTCTATGTCCCACTGCCTCCAAGACACCTCCTTGCAGATGTCTCACCAACAACTTCAGCACCTCTAATCATCTCCCCCTGTCTCTCCCTCTCCCTGTGACCTCCACCCAACCAACCTGGCCTAACAACCCTACCACCCAAATATTGCTCAGATCCAGAACATCTTTCTCTCTGGACTGGATGGTGCCAGCCTCCAGGGCATCTGGTCCTCTCTGACTGCCCTCCCTTTCAGCCAGGTGAACTTTTAAAATGATTATTAACGCCGTCATACTTGATTCAAGGCCAAAATTAGTGGATTTGGTAGTGACCTTGACGTTTTTCCTTTTTTAAAATTAAACTTTTTAGCTGGGTGAAGTTGCGCATGCCTGTAAACCCAGTGACTCCAGAGGCTGAGGTGAGAGGATCGCAAGTCCAAAGGGCCAGTCTCAGCAACTGAGCCAGGCCCTAAGCAACTTAGCAAAACCTTGTCTCAGAATAAAATATAAAAAAGGGCTGGGGATGTGGCTCAGTGGTTAAGCACCCTGGGTTCAATCCCTGGTACCAAAAATAAGCAAGTAAATAAATAAATAGTATATTAAATTAAATTAAACTTTGAATTTAGAGGCAATTATAGATTGACATGAATTTTAAGAAATAAATATAATCCTGCATATCCTTTACCCAGTTTCTCTACGTAGGAAAATCTTGCAATATCAAAGTCTGGAAATTGGCGTTGATACAAGCCACTCACTTTATTTAGCTTTATTAGTATTCATGTGTGTGTGTGTGAGCGCGTGTGCGCGCGTGTGCTTGTACATGTTTAATTCTACAAAATTTTGTTACAGGTATAGGTGTATGTATCCAAACAACCGCAATCAAGATCCTGATCAGCTATCATCACAAGGATTCTCCTGTTGCCCTTTTATAAGCACCCCACAATAACCCCTAACAAACATTAAACCACTATATGATTTTTCATTTCTACAATTTTGTTACTTCAAAAATGGTATTATCCAGGCATGGTGGCACACACCTGTAATCCCAGCGACTTGGGAGGCTAAGGAAGGAGGATCGCAAGTTCGAGGCCAGCCTCTGCCACTTAGTAAGACCCTCAGCAACTTAGCGAGACCCTGTCTCAAAATAAAAAAATAAATGGGAAAAAAAAGAACTGTGGGTGTAGTTCAGCAGTAAAGTGCCCCTAGGCTCAATCCCTAGTACCAAAATATTAATAATAAAAAATAATGGTTTATCATACAATGGAATCATACAGTAAATAACCTTTTGGGGTTGTTTTCATTCAGAACATTTCCTTTGAGATTCATCCAATTCATCATTCATCATGAATTGATGTCATATACATCAACAGTTTGTCCTTTGTATGGTTGAGTGGTATTTCAGGATGCTATAGTTTGGACTTGTTTTGAGCATGTACCCCCAAGGGTTCATGTGCTGGAAGCTTGAATCCCAGTTAGGGTGATGTTGGGAGCTCATGGGACCTTTAGGAGATAAGACCTAAAGGAAGATGATTTAAGGCATTGGGAATATGCCCCCAGACAGGATTAAGGCAGTTCTTAAGAGTGATCCTGATCCCTGAGTCCTTCTGGCTTCCTATCTTGGCAATGTGTTCTCTTCCACACACACTTCTGCCATTGTGATGGCATCTGCCTTGAAACCCTCACCAGAGGCTGAACACACAGTACCACCTGATCTGGACTTTTAGCCTCCAAAACTGTAGCTAAACAAACCTCTTTTCTTTATAAAGTATTCCAACTCAGGTATTTTATTATAGCAACAGAAAACAGAGTAATATACAGGTATGTGTATATCACAGTTCAACCATTCATCCATTGAAGGACATTTGGGTTGATTTGGGCTATTACAGATAAAGCCGTGAACAGTCACATATAGACATTTGTGGGAATATGAAATTGCATTTATCTGGGATAAATGCCCAGGAGTTCAATTGCTGGGTCATATGATAATTGTGTATTTAGATTTATAAGAAACGTTAGTGTTCTTTTCTAGATTGTCTGCACCATTTTCTAGTTCCAGCAGCCATATGTGAGTGCAGGGGAGCTTTTTAAATCAAAACCTGATCATGTTGCTCCCCTGTTCAAATGTCTTCAAGGGCTTCCATTGCTCTTAGGGTTAAATACAAATTCCACAACTTGGTCAACCTCTGCCTTGTACAAACTAGCCCTTCAGCCAAGATTGCTCCATGCACCTCAAACTACCATGGCACACACCTGACATCCTCTTTTCACAGAACACCCCTCCCTTCCCTTCCACCTTGTCCTAACAACACATCCCAAGGCAAGTGAACTCTTTCAGGTCTCAGCCTCGCCGTCTCTTCTGCAGGAAGGCCTTCCTTGATTCTCTGGGTTTGGGTACCCACAGTTCCCCCCCACTTCCTATGACATACCCCTCAGGATACAGAACAAATCAATGCTCATGATCTTTTCTATGGTCCCATCCCAGGTCTGGGTAAATCTTATCCACTATCGTATCCTCCATGCCTGGCCAAAGAGGAGGCACAGGAAATGTTGAACAAGTGTATGGAGGGAAGAAAAGGTCCCTGGGGGTTGGGGACGGTGAAGAAATGCTAACCTTCCACCTGCACATCTGCCAGCCACTCTGCAGGGCAGATAACATGAGTGTGGAGACCGACTGGACAGCTGTCTGGGGCAGTCGTAGCAGGGAGCGAGGCTCAGGGCCCAGCTCCAGCTCAGTCTCGTCCACGGTTTCGTCCACGGTTTTCGCCAGCACGTAGGCCTCAGCCACCTCAGGGTGCTCTTCCAGAGTGGTGACCTTAGCCTCTTTGGGGGGTTCAATCAACTTGACAGTGTCCAACTCCGTAGTCTCCTCCACCCCCTTGATTTCTTGTTTCTTGGAGTCAGTGGGTTCCAAGATGATTAGCTTAGCTCTGCGTCTCCACTGAAGAACCTGAGAAAGAAGACCCATGAGAGGCAGGAGATGGGGGGCCAGCAGGAGCAGCAGTCAAGGGGAGAAAAACACCCTGGGAGGGGTATAACCCCCCAGCCCTGCCTTCTTCCCCTCAAGCCCCTCCCTGGATCTCTAAGCCCTGGCCACCTCCCATAGATTTAGTTTGGCCACAGAAGATGGAAGCCACGTGGTGGTGGTGGGGCACTAGCATCTAGAAGTGACCAGGACTCTCAGCCCAGCACCAGGAGGACCAGGCAGGATGTGAAACTCACCCAACAGGTCATTCTTTGCCAAACTCGTCTGATCCAAAAGATGAACCTCATGATCACAGCCATCGTTCCAGAACCCCAAGTAGGGACAGGGCCAACATGTGGGACAGGGAGAGGGACAGGCTTTTGGGCACTGGATGACACACCACAAGGGTCTTGTAGGAGCTGAAGAGTCTCAAGCACAGCAGGGAAGGAAGGAATAGGAAATCTAGGGGCAAAGATCTCTTCAGCAACTCATCCCAGGTCCTTCCTCCCCTCCCTGGGACAGGGAGAGGAGTCAAAGTGCAGAAGAACCTAGGGTGACAGAGAGTTCTAGTCCATTGTGAGAGCCACCTGGCCCTGGTCCCAACCCCCGAGGCCCTTCCAGGACCCACGGAGCTCATTGCTTATGGCCTCGACTCTTCTTGCCACCAATCCAGGGAAAGGAAAGTGACATTGACTGAGTGTCTGGTATGTGCTAGGCGTTTTCCATGTACTGTGCCACGTGATCCTCAAAACAGCCCTTCAAGATTGATGTGACTGTCAGCACCACTGTATACCCATGAGAAATCCGAGATTCAGAAAATCTGGAGAATTTGTCTGAGACTGTAAATCTGAGGAGCTAGAAGGCAAGGGGCCCAACCCAGGTGGGCCCTGGAGGACCGGCTTCTCCATACCTCTCCCCTCCGGTCAGGGTCTCCTGTGGCTCCTCTCAGGGTTCCCCTCAAGCTGCGACTGCTGCTTCTCCCCGCTCCCCCACTAGATGGGGTCTTTCTGGCTGGCTGCTGCTTTCTGCCCGGGACCCAAGCCCAGGCTGCCAGGGAGGGGCCTGCTCACCCACAGGGCCTGTCCTCAGCCAGCTGGGGGTGGAAGCCACGGCGGCCAGCCAGGCCTGGTGAGGGCACTGTGTGCCCGGGGAGCCTGGCCCACACCCAGCCTTGAGACAAGGGGCCCATTCAGGGCCCCCCGCTCCACCCCCAAGCAGCCACCCGGATCCAGCCCGCAGAGGGGACACGCTGGGAAGCTGGGGGTGGATCCTGAACAAACACCAAAGGCCTCATTGTTTCTCTCCCCCCACAGCACGTGGGCAGACGCCGCCCCCCACCCCACTCCTCTGCCCGGCCTGCCTGCCCCCTTCCCAAGACCCGAACCACTGACTCCCATTTCCTGCGCCTCTGTCTACCATTCTGCCTCGGCCACGTGACACCTCCCCAGCCTTGACAGGATCTCCAGGGGAGCTCAGGCTGCAGGAGTGGGCCTCCACACAGGTCTGGACACAAGCAACGCCATGCCAACCTCCAAATTCAAGTTTCTTCAGATTTTTTAATTATAATTATTATTTTAATAACAACCTGAAACCCAGAACTTCCAGACACTGTCCATATGCCCTCCCCTGGGCAGTGGAGAGGGAGCACTTTGAGGGGAACAAAGTGTGGGGGGGATTGTTGCCAGGGAGCCTCCGACTCCCCCAAGCCATCTACTGCTGGGGAACCCAGAATACTGACACCCAGGGAGGGAGGGGGCTGGGATCTCTCATGGAGGGGGCTCCATCTAGCACCCCATCCCGAGCCCTCCCCCCTCCATCGAGGCCTGAGGACCAAGGCAGGGACGGGGGCAGGGGGGAAACAGGCCAGTACTGAGCCTAAAAATCCCATCCCTGGGGGTCAGGGGGCATTAAAGCTGCATAGGAAGAGGGGCAGGCTGCTGGCGCAAAGCCTGGCGACCATGGCAGCCCCCAAAGGCACATTGTGAGGGAAGGGAGGCTCAGACAGAGGGCCCATTGGGTGCAGGGGGCCCAAGCCGTGGGAGCCCCGAGGAGGGCAGCTGTGCCAGCTGCTCTGGGCTGGCCAGGGCACGCAGCAGTCCGTTCTCCTGCTCCAGCGCGGCGTTCCGCTCTGCCAGGTCTCGGATCTGCTCCTTCAGCACCTCCACCTCCTCCCGGACCGCAAACATGAGGTGGGACTTTACCAAGTCCTGGGGGTCCAGGGACAGGCAAAGAGTCAGGGCCGCCAGACCACCCCATCGGAATCCCACGCCCAGTGCCTGAGGGTGTGTGGCTGAGACACTCCCCTGTGCCAAAGGAGGAGGGGCTCCGGGGAAGGAAGGGCATGAGGCAGAGGGTAGGGGGCAAGGCTACCAGCAGGGGCAAGGGCAGGGGGGCAGGGCTCACAGACAAGGATGGGGCCGGGGGCTGGTGTTGGTAACAGGGAGAGTAGGGGTGGGCGAAGGGACTGCTAAAGGGAGCCAGGGTCTCCTGGCACCAAGATGTCTTTTCTTACCATGGCTTGTTCGATCTTGTTGTCAATGCCAACCAGGCTTCCGGAGCCACTGGAGAGACACAGGGAGGTGAGAGGTGAGGAGGGGGCCAGGCATCTGCACAGCCTAGCCACTGTCTTCTTCGCGACAGGCTCTGGCCTCCTCCCCAGCCCCCTGGTGACAGCCCATAGCCCTCCTGTACCTGTGACAGTAGAGAATCAGGGGGAGCAGGGTTTTGTCCATTCCCCGGCGGGGTGAGGGCCGCTGCCCAGGGCCCCCCAGGCCCCGGTGGGGTGGGGGTACAGGTGCCCCTCGGATTGGGGATGCTCCCCGTGGGGAACTAGGGGAGGAGACACAGCCCCTTTTTCGGGGTGGCCCCGGAGCCATCCCCACTACTCTGGTCTCGAAAGAGGACACCAGGGATTTGACAGAGACCCCTGGCTGGGCCATCCCTGAGGGGAGAGAATCCTCAGGGTCCCCCAAAAGGAGAAGGTTGTATTGAAGGAATGCTCGGGGGGCTCAGAGCCCCCCGGCAGAACGGGGTCTGGCTGGTGCCAGGCAGGCAGAGAGGAGACGGGGCCTAGGGGGTGCTGTCCTGAAAGATATACTACACCGCCCCCTAGGGCAAGGACCAGCTGCTATTGGCTCCTCAGGGACACGGGGACCCCCCTCCCACAGCTCCACAGTGGGCGGGAATTCCCAGACACGATCAGTGCCAGTGTCCCCTTCTCACCCTGGCGCCCATCCCAGAGCAGAGGGGAGGGGGCAGTGGAGGGAAGTCAGCTGGTGGCCTGGATCGGGGGAGGGGCTGAGGGGCGAGATGCCTGGGTTGAGGAGGGGTGGGAAGGTGAGATGGGCCCTAGGAATCATCTCCCCACCTGAGGCCTTCCTGCCCACTCTGGGCTATGACTGGCCTCCCTCGAGGCCTTAAGAAAAGGAGAGAAGGGTGGCGGGAGACTCTGATATACTTGTGTGCTCCCCCACAAACACAGAGCCAGCATCACAGGTGACCCTGAGAACCTGGGCCAAGGGTCTCCAGCATCCATAGTGAAGAATCGGAATGGGAATGGTTACTATGACAATGGAAACCTAGATCTGACCGCTGTGAATCAAATACAGCCTAAGGATCTGGACCTGGGTCTGGGGTCTTCTTGGAAGGAGGCAGGGCTTGAGGAGAGGTAGGAAGGTAAGGTTTGCGTTCGGACTTTTGAGCAGAGCCTTTGAACAGAGCTAGGAAGAACAGGACAGGGAGCCAGGGGCAGTCCTGGCTGCAGTTTTCTAAATGGCCACCAGAGGGAGACTCAAGCCTGGCCCAAAGGTCCCTTGGGACTGGCTCCTGATTGGCCCTGGGGCAATGGCTCTTTTTTTTGTGTGTGTGATATTAGCTTTCGTTTTATTTTATTTTTTTTTTATTGGTTGTTCACAACATTACAAAGCTCTTGACATATCATATGGGGCAATGGCTCTTAATCCCAGAATCTATAGATCTCCTTCAAACCCTCTGGTGGTCCAGGGCTTGCATAGAACTTTGATCCCTGCCCCATCCTCCAGGGCTCCCTCTTCCACCACCCAGGCCCCAGGCCCCTGCCTCAGCCTATAGTTCACAACCCACACGAACCAGCTTCTACCTTGGCCCCTGTCCCCTTTTGGAGAATCACCAGTCCTGTCTCCCCAACCCCCCCACTGAGCCTCTCAGAGTCAGGGCCCCACTACATTGTATCCCATGTGCTGCTGCTCCCCATAGGCCCTCCCTCCTGGCTGTCAGCTCCAACTTGCTTCCCTGTGGGGGGATCAGCACTCAATCCAAGGTGACCCTGGCCTGAGAACTTGCTGCCAGGAAGGGAGCTTGAGAGAGCTGGGAATTTTCCATTTCCTTTCCAAGCTCTGGGTGCAGAAGGCGCTGACAGGTAGAGCAACCAAGGGGGTGACCAGGCCCAGGAAAGCAGAACAAGTAGTGAGCAAGGACACCTGGGCCTCCAGGGGACAGTAGGGACAGTAGGAAAGGGCGGGCCAATCAGTATCAAAGCAGTTTTCCATCTATCACACCTGGGTGGAGCCTGGGCCACCACAGAAAACCCAATACCCTCCCCTCCCCAGCACATACAGACAGACACCAGAGAGGGACAGATACACAGAAATAGGAGCACCAGTCGGGCCTGGCAGACACTCAGGCAAAGATGCCAAGGAAGTCAATCATTCTCACCAGAAATCAAGGCCTAATACAACAATAAACATTTGTTGGCTGATAGATGACTATCTCCTGTTTGTCTAGCGCTGCTGAGATTTGACAGGACTTCCCCTGTGACATTCTAACATTAACACTTCAAGGGACCAGAACTCTGACAACCCAAGCCCGTCCTCTGAGAACCCTGGAGTGAGGGGACCCTATGCTAGCTAGTATTCCTAGGCCAGGTCAGGAGCAGGAAGTTGGGGCTGGCCACATAGGACTGGCCCTCACCACAGGCCTCAAAGCAACTTGGTGTGAATCAAAACAACAACAACAAAAAAACCTTCCTCAAGACACTTATTGCATCTTCCAGAACATTCTCACGACTTCAAATGTGGACTGTGACTTCTAATTTTGAGGCACCCCCTGGAGTTGTGTCATGCATGACATGCATAACTGGGGACTCCAGCCCCACAGGACTCTTGGGTCCTGAGGTGAGGACAGTCCTAGAAGCTGGTCTTCCCCTTTGAAGGTCAAATAAAACAGTTTCAACATGAGAATCAGATGAAGATATAGGGCATCTGGGAGAGGTGAAGAGGTTCGGATTCCAGGAACAGGGACAAGCCCTGCTCCCTGATGTCTTCTAAGAGCCCCCAGGGTCTGGGCCTAAAGCCAAGAAAGTGGCATCCGGCTGCCCTGTCTACACTCCCTCCCGGATCTGTGATGTCTTTGGGGGTGGAGCCAACCCAGGGAGGGGGAGGGGGCTGGCTTGACCCACTTGGGTGAGCTGTCCCTGCATCTGTCTGGAGAGAGGACATCCTAGAGACAGTTGCCACCTCCTGTAGCAGAGAGGGGAGAGCATGGTTGAAGGTAGTCAGACCCCCACTGCAGTCCAGCCACACACTGGCTCGGTGACCTTGGACAAGTATGTAAAACTCTCCTGAGTCTCAGTGTCCATCTGGAAGCTGAGAGGTGGAGATCATGGGATTGCTTTTAGGGTTACAAAAGATAAGAGACAGTACCAGACCCAAAAGACAGCACTAGGCAGAGAAATGTACTTTTTATCCCCAAGTCCCTGGGATATAATCCCTCAATGCCTGGATCCTCCAGATTGGCCATCTACTGTCACACCTTAATCAAGTAGTTCCCATCTGCTAGGCCCTGTGGGGGACACAGAGGATCTTCAACCCAGGAGCCTGTGGACAGTCTGAATCCATCAGGCACCCTCTGTTCTCCCACCCCAGATTTTGAGGACTAAAAAGACAGTGTCCAGGATCCAGACACCTAACACCCCAGCCTACTTTCCCTCTCAAAAGGGAGGTCCCATGCCACTTGGACCCTGGTTTCCTGCCAGTTCCAAGAACACCAGACAAGTGACATGGGGTCTACACACCCCATTCCTAGGGGGCAGGGGATAGCCCAACCCAAACCAGCTGGTCTAGCAGGGTGGGGTCCAAGGGGCTGGGCTGGGCCAGAGCCCCAGAGCCTTGGAGCCAGGCAGGGTAGAGTGGAGGCTGGGAGCTGGACCGGTCAGACTAGGGTGTGCAGAGGGGGTGGGACAGAGGGAGAGAGGGAGGGGACAAGTCAA
Source organism: Spermophilus citellus (assembly GCF_964194105.1). Lineage (NCBI taxonomy): Eukaryota > Metazoa > Chordata > Mammalia > Rodentia > Sciuridae > Spermophilus > Spermophilus citellus. The sequence goes on along the minus strand of NC_138187.1, from coordinate 30,383,184 downwards.
AAGAATAGAGCTGAGAAGACCTCTGAAGGCAGAACCCTCTAAGGCAGAGAAAGCCAGAGGCTGAGCTATGAAATCAACAGGGGTAGAGGAGGGACAGGAGCTCTTTTGCCAGGGAACCTCCCAAATGGGACGGGGAGAGGGTGGGAAGCGCTGAGAATAGCAGCAATGGGGGCAGGTGACTCTCTGGGCCCTGGCCGACCTCACACCTCACACATTCCTGGGAGCCAGCTGGGAGTGAGTACAGAAGCCACTTTGCCCTGTCCTGCCCTGCCTGGAACCAGACCCTCACCCTCCATCCCAGGGGCTCCTGGCTGCCCCAGTCCTCTTCTTTGGGCCCCCACTCTGCCCAGTGCCACTGGTCCTGTTTTTATGTGGGTCTCAGTCTCTGATTCCAGGGGGTGGCGCTACCTTAGGAGAAAATAGGAAGGCGCAACTCCATCTGGAATGGGTCCCTCCAGCACCCACTCACCCACTAGTGAAGTCCCACCCCTTATTTCCTTCCAAACAGGAAGTCCCTCCCCGCAGGGCCTCCAACAGGAAGTCCCACTCCTCCCTCCAATAAAAGTAGTAGCTCCCTAGCCCTTCTCCTGGGTTCCTATCAGTCCACTGCCAGAAACTAGCACCCTAGCCATCCGACTCGGGATTTTGTTCCTCCCTTTTCAGCTGGCTGACATTCCTGTGAATGTTGAAACCTGGCCCTCAAAACCGGAAGTCCTGCCCACTCTGCCACCGAACAGTGCATTCTATCCTAAAGGGCAAAGCCAAAAAGTCCTGCCGTCTTGGGCCATCCTTGCTGCCAGGCAGCTGTGCCATGGAAGGGCTCGGCCTCTGTGGTGTTCCTAGCTCTTGTCTTCTGACCACATCCCTTCAGGGAACAGAATTTTAGAGTAATGCTTTCCAGGTACTCAAAGTCTTAGGACCCTAAGGGAGTCTGGATGGACTATAAGGAAGTCCCAGGATAATCCATGAGGACCGAAAGTATACTACTGCCCTTGCTGGTAGGGGCAGAGAGAGATGGAGCTGGGAGGAGACTGATTCCCTATTCTCATCTCTAGTGTCCTTGCCAGCGGGTTCCTAGGGTTGAGCAGATGTTCTGTAAATCTGCAAGAGTTCTGGAATTTGACAACAATGACTCCCTTCAAACTCTAAAAAAGTCCCTGATGTGACAGTCCTAAGTCAGGGAGTCCCACCCAGCTCTTTCCACTGGGAGGGAGTGGATCCCAGATCAACTTTGCTCAGTGGTTATGCCCAGGCCAGCCCTCTCTGTTCTCCAAATTCACCTCCCAAGACTGACAAAGGCCAGCAGCATCATAGAGCTGCCCTCGGTGCCTAAAACTGAAGTTCCACCACATGGAGCCCACCTACCTATCGTCATCGCTGTCCAAGTGACCACTGATGGCCAACATGGAACGGGCCAGGCTGAGGCTCTGGGCTGCTGCTGCTCCAAAGGGGTCTGGAGACTTGTGAACCAGACTGGCATCAAAGTAGAGGGCCGGGGAGCTGGGGCGGGAGTCAAATGGGGGCACCTAGAAGCAGAGGTGGGAACCATCACGTTGAGAGAGAAATTAGCCTAGTGGTCCTCTTTCCTCCCCACCTCCCCAACTCCTTCCTAAGGAGCCAGGAATCCTGTCCCCAGCAGCCCTTCCCTCCTTCAGCCCTGACTGAAGGCCTTGGGGTTACAGAAGCAAGGAAAAACAGCATCACCTCAGGACTGGGGAGTGTGACTTCTGGGGTATCAGAGAGGGGCTCTGGTTTGCATTTGGGAACTTCTTGCCCTCAGTTAGGACCTCTAATTAGAAACTACTCAGAATATCTGCAATATATCATTGACCTTCTTAAAGCCACTCAAATGTCACTTCCTTAGAGGCATTTCCCCACCGTTCACAAGTCTAGTAAACTGTGTCACTTTTTTATAGCACCTAATATTATCTGAAATTAAAGTATTTATTGTGTCTCCCCTACTAGAAGGTAAGTTTGTTCTGTAACTATTTGTAGAATGAATAAATCCTCAGAAACTGGTCCTCCACCCCCCACCCCGACTCCAGCTTCTCCTCTTAAACTTCTCAGGCTTCAGGTGAAGTTCAACAACTGCTCTCTGCCCTGCTTTGGGGTTGGGGGGCATTGTGGAGGTGGGGGAAGGAGGAGCCTGGGCGGGGACCACACAGCCCAACAGGCGCTGGGGGTGGCTGCAAGAGGGCGGGGGCGACAGGAACAAGACAAGACGCCTCTGTGAGGCCCGGGGAGGCCCTAGCTTCTCGGAAAAGCCAAGAACAGAGAGTCCAGGGTGGTTAGAGGGACAGAGCAAAGGGGGGCCCAGGTGGTGCCCCTGACCTTCCTTCACCTTTCCCTGGCCTCTGCTGGAGGCATGGAGGGGGAAGAGACACGGGACACTAAAAGGGAGCCAGACTTTTGGGCAGGGAAATAGCGACACAGTTGCATGCACACAGGAAACCATCAGGACATGGCAGGGCGGAAGGAAGGGGGTCACTGGCACTGAGGGGAGAGGAGCAGGGTCTGCAGAACCCAGAGCAGCTCAAGCAGACTTAAGATTGGTGAGCAGAGGGGGGCTTGCTCTAGAAGAGTCTGGGGTCAGGGACTAGAGAACTACAACTTCTCTCCTGGGGTAGGAACTGAATGGAAGAGCTTCAGAAAGGTGGGGGGAGAGGGGGGGTGTTGTAAGTGCAGAGGTCATGAAAGAGAATTGGAGGCCACGAGCGGTGGGGGGAGCCGGTCCTGACTGGTCCTGACAGGGCCCAGACATCCAGGCTGGGGATATTTTTACACTGTGGTTTGTGCCCAAGGCCAGGAAGGGGAAAGAGCCCTCATCCTCGAACTCCCTGCCCTTCCTCCAGCAGCCCAAGGTGTTATTTTTTCCTCCAGGGCAGAAGCATCCAACCCTCACATCCCTGGCAGCCCACCCCCTACCCCAGGGACCCAGGCATCCTGCCCCCAGCCCAGACTTGTTCCTCTTTTGGAGACAGGAAGCAGAAAGAAGTAGAGGATTTAACTCCTTCCCTCCTGCTTCCCAATATTCTCCCACTCCACTGTGGTGAAGTCACCTCCAGCTGTCAATCCTGGAGAGGCCCAGGTGCACGGGACTCAGAAAGATGACCAGGGTGGAAAAAGACAACCAACCAGCACCCCACCCCCCCATTCCTATAAAAAGTGCCCCCCACCCAAATCCTTGGTTTCTCAGAAAAAACATGGCTTGCTGCAAAGCAAGAGATTGGGCTGGGTTGGGAGGCTGGTGGGAGGAATGAAGACCCCCGTGTCCAACACAGGGCTGCAATGGAAAGACTCACAATGGAATGCCTACCTTTTATGGCCACCCCAAACCCTGGCAGCTCCTCCCTCAGAGGCCCAGCCAAGCACCCAGGTGGGGCCTCCTCCCTCATCACCTGGAGCCAGGGGGTAGAGACCAAAGCAAATGGTGAAGGCTGAAGCGGGCCTCCAATAGGTTTTATGGAAACAATCAAGGGCCAAGGCAACAACTTAAAGACCAAGGAGAGAGAAAGAAGGTGTAGAATGTAGAAGAGAAGGAGCCTGGAAGATAACATAAAGGAGGGACGGACTTCAAAGTGTGATGGCAGGGAGAAAAAAGAGGAGCGCTCTGACCTACCTGACAGACATGTCAGTGGAGCTGGGGAGAGCAGGATGGAGGAGAGGCAAGGAGGCTCAGGATGGGAGTTAGGCCTACTAGGCCCAGAACTAAGCACAGCCCCTCGGTGTTTCCCTCAACCTGGAATACAATGCTTACCTGCCCCGTCTCCTCTGGAGGAACCAACTCCATCCTCAGCCATTGGGCTCCATCTCTCCTCCGGGACAGTGGAGGGGTTCCAGCTGCGGACCCCCCAGCCTCTACCTCCACCCTCAGGGAGGGCAGGGGTGTGGCAGCCAGGGATGTGCCCGTGCTATCCCCAGTCCCAGGCTCTGGGGGGCGCTGCTGGGGTGGGGAGGCTGATAGGAGGGGTGTTTCTGCCTTGGCCTTGCCAGGAACCGCCAGCTGGCCCAGTCCCCCAGTGAAGGAGCGGGCTTGAGGTCCAGGGGAGGTGGGGGGTGGGCGGAGCCAGGAGGTGGGGCCCTGAGACAGGCCTGACTGTGGCATGGGGGCACCCAGGCCCAAGCTGGCCAGCTCCAACCTGGAATCCAAAGATCTGCCCCCAGTGCCCCCCGAGGCCCCTCGAATTCCCTCCAAGAGGCGGCTGAAGCTCGGGGGCTCCAGGTCTCTCTCGTAAACATCCACACACGTCCAACGACCTCGGCGATAAGGCTCTCCCAGGCCGTGGGGCAGCTTCACCACCCGGAAACGGGAGGCAGGGGCCCCGGGTGGTGGGGAGCCATTCCGGGGGGTGCTCCTGCCCCCTGGATCAGGGTTGGGCTCCCCGTTGGGAAGGCGTGGTGGGGGCCCGGTGGGGGCCGTCGGAGCAGGGGAATCTGAAGCCCCTGGGCTCCCTGGGCCCTCGTAGTCCGTGGTGACGCTGGTGATTTGGAAACTGCTCTTCTTCTTGCCCCCACTCATGGTCCCTGGGGCTCAGAACGAGTAGGGGTGGGGGAGGGGATGGGCTCCTAGAAGGGGCTCAGGCACCCCTGGAACAGGGGGGCCACATGGCGGGGGCATCAGGGCCCCTAGTGACGTCTGGGTCCGACATGGTAAGAGGGCCTTGAAAGAACTGGGGGTGCCTGGTTGGGGACGGGAGAACAGGGGAGGAGAGGTGGCGGGAGGGGGGGGCAGGGGCAGGGGCAGGTTTTTCCTGCTGCTGTCGCTGCTGAACTCCAGAGCTGAGTTTGCAAACTGGAAAAAAGAGAGAGAGTGTGTGTCAGAGAGAGAGAGAGAGAGAGAGAGAGAGAGAGAGAGAAGAGAAAAAGCAGTGGGCAGGCCACCTCCGGGGCTTCCTCTCTGGGGAGCAGAATGGGGGAGGAAGGGGAAACCGCCAGAGACCCAGAGACAAAGAGACAGGCAGAGATGACAGACACCAGAATAGAGGGGACAGGACCTAGAGGGCATGCAGAGCAGGAAGAGGCAGATGAGACCCAAAGTTGAGCATTTCTTGCCAGGGATTCAAACTCACCGGACTGAATTGTCCGGAGAGCACGGGACTCCCGGACCTGGGTGAACCGGGTTGAAGCGACTCCTCGCCTGGCCAGGCCACCTGGAGACCTCTCCTGGGCCTCCAGGACCCCCACCTCGGCTCCCATATCCCTGGGACAGGCCCTGCCCGCCACCCCAAGCGCCCCGCCCAACCCCTAGACCTACCTCTCCGAGCTGAGCCAGGGGTCTCAGCGACTAAGATGTCGGGCTGTCCTTTTCCTGGGGCCGCCTGTCCCGGGTCAATGCGGGGGACGCAGGCAGCGATCAGGGGCTGCCCGGAGTTCTTCGGAGGCCGCACCTCATCCTGCGAGGCATCTCCGTGGAAAGTTTGCTGTCCAGAAAAGAAGGAACCCGCGCCTCGGAGGAGGAGTCCAGGCGCGGCCTCTGCAGCCCCACGGGTCTCCCGTCGGCTGTGGGAGGGGGCGGCTCAGCCCCCAGCTGCTCCAGGTGGCAGCGGGTCTCGGCGGTCCCGGACAAGTGGGTCTCCCAAGGCTTTTCCCGCGTGGCCCCGCTGGATCCGTCTCTTGGTTCCTCAGCTCTTCTCGGTTTCTGTCTCTGTCTTTCTCTTTCTGGGCTGTTGACAACCCCCACACCAGGAAGTCCTGCCTCCTCGGGCCTGCTCACTGCTCCTCTCCTCCTCCTCCTCCTCCTCCTCCTTCCCCTCTTCCTCCCCTTCCTCCTCCCTCCTCCCTCCTCCCTCCTGGGGCTCCCCGCCAGCTGGCCCCGAGCCAGGCCTGCCACAGCCGCCGATGTTGCAGTTGCTGCCGCTGCTGCGCGGCTGGGGCCCCAAACAGGCTGCCTTAACCCCACACCTGCTGGGGCCCAGCCGGGCTCTTTCTCGCAGGGAAGGGCTGGAGAGGGCGGAGAAAAGGGGGAGGAGTCTGCGGGGAGGCAGGGGATTCCCTTACTTGTAGGCACTGGCTGCCATTGGCCTGCAGACTGGCCAAAGAAGAGTTGAAAGAAAACTACCGGGGACACGTCCTGGGTGCCTGGGTGCCCCTAAGTGCCCAGTCAACCTTGTGGTGCGCTTTGGCTATCACTGTCATAACGTCTCTGGTTTTCTTGGTAACTACATGAGAAGAGTCCAATTATTCCCTCCCCATACCTTTAAAATAGATGATTAGGAAAAATTTCAAACCTGTCTAAAAGCAGAGAAAAGAATATAAAGAGCTCCCAGGTACCTAATAATGATCAACTCAGTCAATCTTGTTCATACCTACCCTCAATATATCTTCCTGGATTTTGCTGGAGTATTTGAAATCAAATCTCAGACATGATATTGAGATGTGGAATTTGAGACCCAGGAAGTCCCAAACGGCTGTCAGTGGTAGAGAAATATTCTGCCTCTGTGTATTCTTGTCCAGGTGCCATATACAGATACTCACAAAGACCTTAGAAGCAGTGACCACCTGCACTGTCTCCAGCCTCTAGACATTATGTATGTCTACATAGTCATCTGCAGAGGTCTACCCCAGCTGGCCACAAGCATGGACCCTCCCCACCTCTGACCTTCCTACCTCTCCCATCTCATCCCTTGTTCATTGTGAAAGAGAAGGCATGCACATTCAAAAAAGGTCTACTAGTAATAGAACAAACCAAAACTCCAACTGCCAATTTCTCTCTCTTGGCTTCCCTAACCAACATTCCAAGGGGGGGATACTTTTAGCCAAAGCAATATCTTGAGGCTGCGTCTGCTTTCACTTGCAGGTTCAGAAGGAGATGAACAGATTCTAATTAATTTTTGTCACTTGGAAGGACCTGTTCTTGAGTATATTAAAACGTTCTCATTATCTTCTGAAGAAGAGAGATGAAGAGCTGGGGTTGTGGCTAAGTGGTAGAGCACTTGTTTAGCATGTGTGAGGCACTGGGTTTGATTCTCAGCACCGCATATAAATAAAGATCCACTGACAACTAAAAAGTATTAAAGAGAGAGAGAGAGAGAGAGCAGATGTGGAGCTCTAGCTGAGGAAACCAAGGCTCCTAAGTGCTCTCGCATTTGACCAAGGCCTCAGGGCTAGTATTCAATGGAACCAGGAGGTATAAGGGGACTGTCTGGACTCCTAGTGCTCTTTTCCAGATCCCTCCTCCCTCTGCTTTAGCTTATGAAAATTTCTGACCACTCTAAAAGGTAAAACAATGCAACCCCTGCCCGTTTCATATATTTGTTCTTTATATCTTTGTTAAAATGCATCTGCGTTGTTGTATGTCTCCCTTTGGCTGTAGTTACAGGGCCTTGCCATAGCCCAGGTACTGAGGTCCAGGAAGCAGCCTCCCACAGGTGTTCTGCCCCTCTAGACCTCATCCTTCCCTCCCCTGCAGAACCCTCTCCCCTCTGACAACATTCTGAACACAGACTTTACTGCTAAACCTCCAGAACCTCCTTTTTTTGGTGCTGACTCCTACAAACTATTCACAAGGAATCTTTGGACCCCTTCTCTGCCTCGGATATTTGGGATCATTGTGGACTTTTCCATGTGGAGGGTCCCTGGGATATTGTCAATCTCTGCAGAAATGTTTGTTGAATGAATATAAATTAATTCCTATTAAGGTGTAAAAGTTAAAGGACTCTTGTGTTTTAATGTATTATCTCTCCTAGTAGCATTTAATAGCCTTTAATATGTAGGGCCCTCGACTTACAAAGCACTTCCAGCTCCCTTTCTTCCTCCAAACCTTATTGAGGTAGGTATGAGATGAGGCATCTTTCAGAGAGGTTATCCAATTTGCCTAACGCCACACAGCACATCTGCAAAGACTGCCATATGGAAAACGGTCCACAGATTCCGGGGATTAGTACATGCATATATTTTGGGGCGCATTTTTCAGCCAGCTAAGAGTAAAACCGAGATCACCTTGAAGCTAATTAACCCTATGGCAAAGCTGTACTCCAAAGGAATTTTGGAGCGAGGGATTTCTCAGAGAACTGCTGAGAAAGGTCACCAAAGGAGGGCTAGGTCATGCCCCTCAGAGACCCCTGCGACTGCACCCAGGCGGTGCTTGTGGTGGTCCCAGTAAGAGACCAACCAACCCCATTGCACCCAGATCCTGGCGGGCGGAGCCCGCAGAGTCAAAGGTTACGGGGAGGATGACTTGGACCGCGGGGGCGGATAGGCGGAAGACTTTGAGCCCAGACGCTGGAACAAGGTCCGGGCGCCTGGGAGGCTGCAGGGGGAGGAGGCCGACACCAAGTCAGCCAACTCTCGCTCGCTCCGGGCACCTGGGGGCGGCGGGGAAGAGGGGGCGCGGCCAAGGGAGCACGCCCCCTGCTGGGCAAAGTGGCCGAGCGTCTGGCTCCTGACTCTGGAAGCCCCTCGGTCCGGAAGGCAGCCCCCTCTGCCGGCCTCACTGCCTCACTGCACCCCGGGCCCGTAGCCGCAGCCTCGGCCCCAGACAGACGCCGGGCGCGGAGCGCGGAGCGCCCGGCGCGCGGGGTTCGCGGGTGGGTGCAGGACCTGGGCTGCCGCTGGGGGGCGCCGCTGAGCGCCGCGCGTCGCTCGGCCGGGGCCGAGGAGACCAAACCCAGCACCGCCCGGCCGGGCAGGGGGCGCTGGGCGGCGAGGAGCGGACGCCCCTTGGAGGGGCGGGCTGGCACCGGACCCCCTGCGTCCCATGACCTTCCTCTGAGCCGCCCCCGCAGGCTCCGCGGTCCCTGTGCACCCCAACCCTAGTCCGGCGGTGCAGCGCAGCGCGACCGCTCCCGCTCCGTCCTTGGAGGGTGTGGAAGGGTGGGTTTGGGGCCGGGGGCGGGTCTGGGGGCGGACCCGGAGGCGGGGCTGTCTCTGCGGCAGGGCCCAGCTCTGCTCCCCCCCGGTCTCTCTGTCTCTCCTCCTCCCTCCTCCTGCTCCGGGCGGAGCCCGGCATGGGGGGGCCGGCGCCCGGCAGGCCAGGTACGGTGATGTAGAAATTGGGGAGGCTTGGTACGGGGAGGCGGTGGTGGGGGGACAAGGGGCAGGGAGGATTGGCGGGGCGAGAGGCGGAGAAACCCAGGGCAGCAGGACAAGGGGAAGAGGAGGGGTGCCCGGGAGCCTGGGGCCCTTGGATGGAGAGAGGGATGAAGCAGGCCAGGTTTGGAACAAACAGGGGAAGGGGGAGGACGGCAGTGAGGAGGGGCGCTGGGAGGAGTAGTGAGGCTGAAGGCGAAAGGGAGAGCGTGTGTTTGGGGGAAGGGAAGCCCGAGCAGGTATGGAGACTGCAGCTCAGAAGGTAGCTACGAGGCCAGACTGGGGACCCCCGGGTGGGATTGAGGGGCGGGACTGGAAGCGGGAGGACAGGGTCCTCCCAAATCCTGGACTAGGAAGAAGGTGATTTGGGCCATCAGCAAGGGAGGGAGGTGAAGATCGTTACTGAGAGGTGGACGGAGGCCCAGGCCCAAAAGGACTGGAAAGGGGGGACGCCAGGGAGTGGAGATAGATTGGTGGGTAAGATTTCAGATGCCCAACCCCGTGCCCCCACCTTCCTTCAGCATCCCCACCCAACCCTCATGACCACCTCCCCACCAAGCCTCAGGGCCCAAGAGGGGGTGGCAAGTCTGACCCTTCCCCAGTAGTGTGCGATTTATGCAGGTAGGCCCCGGGCATAACTCCTTGTCTGTAGGTGTGTCCAGTTCTGTGGCAGATTTGTGTGTGTCTGGAGGTATGTGTGTCTGTGGGTGTGTCGGTGAGTGTTTATGTCTGTGTGTGTTTGCTGCCCCGAGGTTTGTGTTTACCTATGCCCTTCTATGTGTCTGGCCCTCTGTTGTAGCTCTGGGTCTGTGGCTGGATGGTTCATTTGTCTGAATGTGTGTTTGTGTGAGCACAGAGTTGCTATATGTTTGTGGGGCCTATCTGAGTGGTGGGTCAGGTTGTATTTACACAGCATGGGAATCTGTGTCAATCTGATCTCTCGAGAGTGTGTATGTGTGGCTCTGAACACCTTCATCAGGGTGTGTGGCTCTGGGTACACATATACTTCTGTATTTGTTTCCTGAGGTCCTAGAGGCTGTGTTGGGTTTTCTGTGCTTGTCTCTGTTTTCCTCTCTGAGGACCCGAGTCATGTCTCTGCTCTATTTTTTTCTCTTTCATTCATTCCTGGCCCCCACCCCCACCCCCCACCAAGTGGATCCGGGACCCAGGGAGGGCCGCCCCCCGGGCCTGGTGGCGCTGAGCAAGGACCCCCAGCCCCCACCTCCTGCCCCAAGACATGAACCTCCTCTACCGAAAAACCAAGCTGGAGTGGAGGCAGCACAAGGAAGAGGAGGCCAAGAGGAGGTAAGGCTAGGGCCCAGACTGCTTCCTTGCATGTCACAACTGTGCCTAGCCCGGCAGCTGGACACTTTTGTCATTAGTGAGATCTCTGATCTCAATTTCTGTACTCAGTTTTGCATAGCTGGAATTGCACATACCTGTCCTGACCCTGCTCCTGGCTCTGCTCCTAGCTCCTGCCCCTGTCCTGGCCTCCTGGGTGCTTCCAGCTCTGGAGCACCCTCTTGGCTCTTCCCCATCCCCAAGGGTCCGAGTCATTCCTTCCTGACTCACCTCGGGCCTGTGGTCTTCTCCTTTCTGTCATCTGGGGGCTGGCTGCTGACTCTCCTGTCACCTGACCTTGGAAGGGGCGGGCTCCACTGCCCTCACAGGGTCCAGGGACAGGGTCATTCGGGAGCCTCAGAGAGCATCCCTCTCGACTCTCCCCTGCTGGGGAAAATGAGTGACCAAGGGACAGGGTTGTGTGTGTGATGGTGGGGAACGTGCAGGCTAGACCCTGCAGAAGAGCCAGGGCCAGGAACCTCCTTGCCCCCCACTCCTGCATCCTGGCTGGCCCTCTCTCCTTACCCTCTGGGGACCTAGGCCTGGCCTTTTCTACCCTGATTCCTTCTCCACTTCCCATTGACTGCACAGCTTCTTGGAGCCTGAGTCAGAGCCACCTCCCCGCTCCCTTCTCCCTCCTCACAACTGTGGAGTTTAATTCTTGTTGTTAATTAGATTAATCAGAGCGATCGCTGCTGCGATCTCTCCCTAATGAAGGGTTAGTAGACAGGGCCTTAATGAGAGCCCACCCCACGACAGCTCTCCCCTCTTCCCTGCCAGCCGCCTCCCCCTTCACTCATCCAGGAGCCCAGAGATAGTGAAAGGGAATGAGGGTGAGCGGAGGCTGACAGAGAGGACAGTACTGAGGGAGAGGGAGGAAGAGAGGGAGAAGGATCAGCCGGGGGAGGCTGCTCTGGCCATGCGGACAGCACACCCCGCATCTGGGAGAGGAGGCATGCGTGGGGGTGGAGGCCGCAGAAGCTGGACATGAGAAGAGCCCAGAGGCCAAGTGTAGGCCAGGGTGAGCATGAGAGGAGCCTGGGACTTATGGTGGCAGGTGTGTCTGTCTGTCTGTCAAGTGAGCTGTTGCCTGGGTTTGAAATTTCCCTCCCTATACCTGACCATATGTTATATACCCAGGATAAGCCCAAGCTGGGGTCCAGCCCCGGGGACACTCCCCTGCACACAGTTACCCCTCTTTGCTCATCCCTTCCCTCACTAGCCTTTTTAAGCCTAAAAATTCTGCCTGAAGCCCCTATACCTCTGTCTTAGACCTTCAGGTGTACCCCATTCCCACCCAGACTCCCTTCTTCCTGCCCAAGAGGCCACAGAACTGCTGTTGCCTCCTGGGGTGAGGAGGGGAAGGCCCAGGCCTGAGATCTGAGGCCTGACTCTGCTCCATTGGGGTCTTCTCTCCCCAGCTCCAGTAAGGAGGTGGCCCCCGCAGGCCCGGCGGGGCCTGGGGCTGGCCCAGGACCTGGGGTCCGTGTGCGGGACATCGCCTCGCTGCGCCGCTCCCTCAGGATGGGCTTCATGACGATGCCCGCCTCCCAGGAGCACACCCCCCACCCGTGCCGCAGCGCCATGGCCCCACGCTCCCTTTCCTGCCACTCAGTGGGCAGCATGGACAGTGTGGGGGGTGGACCTGGGGGTGGTGGTGGTGGTCTCACAGAGGACAGCAGTGCCCGAAGACCCCCAGCCAAGCCCCGGAGACACCCCAGCACCAAGCTCAGTATGGCAGGATCAGGGGCAGAGATACCCCCCGGCAAGAAAGCAGGTGAGACACCCCCACTCTCCCCAAGGGGAGCTGGAAGATGGGAGGATCCATTCCCAGCCAGGGGAGGCCTCTGGGAGGGTTCATTCAGGGAAGAGCCTAAGAAGTGGAAGGTTCCATTTCCAAAAGGAATGAGGGGTTCCTTTTGGATGGACCTGAGATGAACCATTCAAGGGTGGGGGACACCCCCCCAGAAGTTTGCTTTTGAGAAAGGAGTGGTGGTCTGGGAGGGTTCAGGGGTGGGAGGGAATTTAGGGTAGCAGCTGTGCATTCTGGGGCGTGCATCAGAGATTGAGAGCTGCCTGGTAGAAAAGAAACCTACAAGGACTGAAGTGGAGGGATGTGAGAAAAAAGAAGAGGCAGATATGTCCTTGCAGGTGGGTCAAGAGGTCATAAAGAATTGCCCCATTTACTTCCTCCATAGAACTCACAGTTTAGCGGGGGACAGTGGCTCACACCTATAATCCCAGCGGCACGGGAGGCTGAGGCAGGAGGATTTAAAGTTCAAAGCCAGCCTCAGCAACTTAGCAAGGTCCCCAGCGATTTATTTAGCAAGACCCTGTCTCAAAATAAAAAGGGCTGGGGATGTTGCTCAGTGGTTAAGCGTCCCTAGGTTCAATTCCTCATACCAAAGGGGGAAAAAAGAATAATAAGACGAAACCCAGTTTATTTGTCATTTTCCCATCCTGTTCAGGCTCACAGAAGCCAACCCCAGAAGGCCGAGAGTCCAGCCGGAAGGTTCCTCCACAGAAGCCCAGGCGAAGCCCCAACACCCAGCTCTCTGTCTCCTTCGATGAGTCCTGTCCTGCAGCCCCTTCTCCTCGAGGGGGGAACCTTCCCCTTCAGCGCCTCAGTAGGGGGTCCCGAGTAACTGGGGACCCTGATGTGAGTGCCCAGGAAGAAGAGCCCGTGTACATTGAGATGGTGGGGGATGTCTTCAGGGGAGGAGGACGAAGTGGAGGGGGCCTGACAGGGCCCCCTCTTGTGGGTGGGGGCCCAACCCCTCCAGCTGGTGCCGACTCGGACTCCGAAGAGAGTGAGGCTATCTATGAGGAGATGAAGTACCCGCTGCCGGAAGAGGCTGGGGAAGGCCGGGCCAGCGGGGCCCCTGCATTGACAGCAACCTCCCCTCCACACCAGCCTCATGCCCTTCAGCCCCATTCCCACCGACGTCCAGCCTCGGCCCTCCCAGGCAGGAGGGATGGGACACCCACCAAGACCACTCCTTGTGAAATCCCCCCACCTTTCCCCAACCTCCTTCAGCACCGTCCTCCACTTCTGGCCTTCCCCCAAGCCAAGTCTGCTTCCCGAACCCCTGGCGATGGGGTCTCGAGGTTACCGGTCCTCTGCCACTCCAAGGAGCCAGCAGGTTCCACCCCAGCTCCCCAAGTGCCTGCACGAGATCGGGAGACGCCTCCCCCGCCGCCTCCACCTCCTGCTGCCAACCTTCTGCTGCTGGGACCATCAGGCCGAGCCCGGAGCCACTCGACACCGTTGCCACCCCAGGGCTCTGGCCAGCCCCGGGGGGAGCGGGAGCTCCCCAACTCCCACAGCATGATCTGCCCCAAGGCAGTGGGGGTGCCGGCAGTCCCCCCTGCCCCGGCTGCCTTGCTCCCCGGCCCCCCCAAGGACAAGGCTGTGTCTTACACCATGGTGTACTCGGCAGTCAAGGTGACCACACACTCTGTTCTGCCAGCTGGTCCACCCCTGGGTGTTGGGGAGCCAAAGACGGAAAAGGAGATCTCAGTTCTCCATGGGATGCTGTGCACCAGCTCGAGGCCCCCTGTGCCAGGGAAATCCAGCCCCCACAGCGGGGCTATGGGCGCAGCAGCTGGGGTCCTCCACCACCGTGGCTGCCTGGCCTCCCCCCACAGCCTTCCGGACCCAACTGCAGGCCCCCTGACCCCTCTCTGGACTTACCCAGCTGCAGCAGCTGGGCTCAAGAGACCCCCTGCCTATGAAAGCCTCAAGGCTGGGGGGGTGCTGAATAAGGGCTGTGGAGTGGGGGCTCCATCCCCCATGGTCAAGATTCAGCTGCAGGAGCAAGGGACCGATGGGGGTGCCTTTGCCAGCATCTCCTGCGCCCATGTCATCGCCAGTGCAGGGACACCAGAGGAGGAAGAAGAGGAGATGGGCACCACAACGTTTGGGGCAGGCTGGGCTCTGCAGAGGAAGGTCCTATATGGAGGGAGAAAGGCAAAAGAGCTGGACAGTGAGTGAGGAAGTGGGGAATGGGGTGTGGGGGGCTGGGGACGTTGGTGATGGCCTGAGGGATATGTTGGAGAGGTTATTTGGAAGCCTCAGCCCATTGTCCTGCCCTGTGTTTCCTGGAAGACTCTTCCAGGGAAAGCGGTGGGCAGCAGAATGAAAGGATGGGTCCCTGTGTGTGTGCTGGAGGGACAGGAAGATCTGGGATAGAGACCGGGTAGCATGGGGCCCCATCCTGCTCCACTCCTGCCCCTCCCTTCCCTGGGCTGCAGGGGTGTGTGTTTGTGAGTGTGCGCACACTAGGAGCTAAACACAGCTGCCTCCCAGCTATTACCATGGCAACCTATCCAGACAGGAGGGAGAGGAGAAGGAGGCCTCTACCGTTGCCTGGCAACGCAATGCTCTGCCAGGCCTACTCTCAGAGATGAGCTTAGTTCACATGCAGCCCTTCCCCCTGTTGCCCCTACCCCACCCCACTCCTTGGGCTCCAGATTTGGGATTCTACCCCTACTGGAGAGCAGTACCCCTGGTCTCCAGGTGGTCATTCTGGCCCTACCTGGGGCTGGAGGGGCCCAGAAGCTAAAGCTAGGCTAGAAAAGACCTCTCTAACCAAAGAAAAGTGTTTGGAAGCAGTAAATATATATCATTTTCACCCCAGGAGCTGGTACCAATGAGTGGAAAGGGTGGTGGCAGTACTGGGTCCCTCCTGGGAGTGTGAGTTAGGGAAGGTGAGATGTAGGGTCCCCCTATCCCTTCTGTGATTTGTAAGGAGGACATCCATGCTGACTGTGTGCCTGTGGGTACAGAAAGACCTCTCCCTGTGCAGGCACTGAGCTCTCCTTGTCATCCCAGCAGAGGTCGAGGATGGTGCCCGAGCCTGGAATGGCAGTACAGAGGGTCCAGGCAAGGTGGAGCGTGAGGACAGGGGCGCTATGGCATCAGGGATCCCTGTGAGGAGCCAGGGGGCAGAGGGCCTGCTGGCCAGGATCCACCACGAACGAGGAGGCCGAACGGCTCTGCCCATACCCTGCCAGACCTTCCCTGCCTGCCATCGAAATGGAGGTAACACTCTGCCCACATATCCCTACAGAGATTAGGGGTGGGGGCTGGTAGAATTTCCCAGGGTTTGTCCTAGCCCATCCTCAGACTGTCAACTGTTCATGTCCATGTCTGGGCCCCTAAGTCTTAACACCATGTCTTCGTCCCCTTCTTTCCTCTGATGAGGTAGGAGCAGGCTGGCCAGGGCCTCCTCAGGGAATTGGGTTGGGGGGCACCTAGAGGCTCTCACCTGAATTTTGTCCACCTCAGACTTCACAGGAGGCTACCGCCTGGGGCGCTCTGCCTCCACCTCTGGAGTCCGGCAGGCCGCGCTCCACACCCCCCGGCCCTGCAGCCAGCCCAGGGATGCCCTGAGCCAGGTGAGTCTTGGCTTTTCTTATCTGTGAAGGAGCTGCTATGGAAAGAAAGGCTCCAAAGGGGTCAGACAGGCTGGGGCCCAGGGATAGCACATTAAGGGTGAAGGGGTCCGAGGAGGCTCTGGCTCCCAAGATGGGGCCGCTTAAGATGGGCAGCAAGGCAGGACCCTGCTTGGACATCATTCAGAACCACCAGAAGTTGAAGGTGCACCTTTGGGTGATTTAGAGAAAGGACCCTCTGGGAGGACCACTTAGAAAAATGCATATTTGGGGAGACAGTTTGTAAAAGGGTCCATTACTCAGGGTCAACCAAGCCCAGCCTGGCACCAGGGCTGGATAAATGGGGTCGGGGTTGGATTTCTGCTCCCAGCTGCTCCACCGCCAGCAGGAGTGACAGGGGCCTGAAGTCCTTGACAACGCCCAAATCTTTTTTCCTTTCTCCCTGGTTGCCCGCGCAGACCCACCCCGCGCTGCCGCTGCCGCTGCCGCTACCACCCCAGCCAGCCCGCGAGCGCGACGGCAAGCTCCTGGAGGTGATCGAGCGCAAACGCTGCGTGTGCAAGGAGATCAAGGCGCGCCACCGCCCAGACCGCGGCCTCTGCAAGCAGGAGAGCATGCCCATCCTACCCAGCTGGAGGAGGGGTCCCGAACCCCGCAAGTCCGGCACCCCACCCTGCCGCCGGCAGCACACGGTCCTCTGGGACACGGCCATCTGAGGAGGGCGGGGCGCGGGGGCATCTTCACTGGGAGGGGGCAGGGTCCGCCAGGCTCTCCTGGGAGGCTTGCCTTGAGAGACCGAAGGACTAGGTGAGAGGGCCAAGGAGGTCCCCGGCCCTCCACCCTAGTCCCCAGAGACGCGGAGCCTGCCAGGCCCATCGGGGCGTAGGGTGCCAGCAGCACCCCAAGAAACTTGGGGGAGCAGAGTTTGCTCGTTGTTGAGGGTCTGAGCACGGTAGACCCCTCCTCCTGAGAGGACAAAGGCCAAGGCATAGGGCGGCATGGGGAAGGATGGATGGGGTCAGCGCTAGAAGGGGGTGGGTCAAACGGAAGAGAAAGATTAGACCGAGCGGGAGGACTCTTACTGAGAGCCGGGAGTCGGGGAGGGGGTATTTATTTTGTTATTTATTTTAGTCTGGAGGGCAATTCTGGGTCCTTCTGACCTACTCCTGTGCAGGGAGAGGAGAATGGAGGTCAAGTTTGCACTCTCCCCAATGCCAATGCCTAAAGGTCCACCATCTATGCCCACCCCAAAGTGCGGGATGGGTCCGCTTGGGGAGCCAAATGAGAAAAGGGAGGGGCTCGAGCGAGCTGAGGACCTCGGACTATTTACAGTATTTACAATTTTGCCAGAATTTGGTAGTGAGCGTGGCCTGCTCTGAAACAGGCATCTTATTTAGTTCTGGGTTGAGGGTCTAGTGCCAGGGATGGGCGGGATGATGGGGATGGAGGGAGATTTTAGTGGGTGGGGGGTGGGCAGGGTATTTATTTAAATTAAAAACAAAACAGAAGAGCTGTCAGGAACTTTTTTTTAATTCCTTTCTTTTCAGAATAATATATTAAAAGACTAATGATCCTATAGTTGACTGCTTATATTTCCCAGTGTGCTCTACCTTTTTACACTTGCTTCTTCCTGGGGTCCTTCGCCTGCTGGTGGGTGGGAGTGGGAGGTTGTGCAAGGAGTGGTGAGCAGTTGTGGCCAATCACAGGGAGAAGCAGAGTTTGATGTAAGTCTGGGAATGAAGTCCTGCAGTAGATTATTAAGCATTTATTGAGCATCTAATGTGTTCTCAGTAATGCACTGATGCATAAGGATCATTCAGATGTGAAGTTTGCCCTCAACATCTTGTAGTCAGGGAGAGGACCCCCACCCCCAGACTACAGTAGCATGCTGCAGGAGTAGGAAATGAAGAGGGCTGGAATCATCCCAGAAGGCATCCTAGAAAATGGACCTTAAAGGACTGGCAAGAGGGCTGAGTCTGTTGTGTAGTGGTGGAGCATAGGGTGCAGGAGGCTCTGGGTTCCATCCTTAGCATCACAAAAATAAAGAAAGGGCAAGTAAGGTTTGGTACAGAAAGAAGAGGGAAAAACCTAGAGGTCACAGCATGATTATTATTGACAGAAGATGGGGCAAGAAGTGTACATGCAGCTACGATGAAGTTCGTTCCAAAAGATCAGCCTCAAAGCAAGATGCTCAGGAAGGAATCCAGAGGCATCCTGGTGGGAGGCAGGGAGGAAGAGAAGTGGAGGTGTCTGGGAAGTGAAGAACAAGGAACGGTTGCAAGATGCAACTGAAGGAAAGCATCCTCGCGATGGTGTTGGAGTGGAACCAGTCCCATGTGAAGCTCAAGTCAAGCTGCAGAATTAGGGAAATAACAGTGAACAAGGAGCTTGAGAGGGATTTTGAGGGAAGGACCTTGAATGTGAAGCAGTGGTGAATATTTCCAGCTGAAAGTTTTCTTACCAATTAGAACACAGCTTCCATATGTCGTAGATGATGCAAACAATGTCTTCAGGTGGTATAAAGGACACTTTTTAAAATTTTTAAGTTTTGTGCTTATTTTAGTCATGAAAAAATCACAGTCGGTAGGTTAGATACTTGTAATTTCATTGCACAAGTAAAGGATGAATTAAATAACTAATTAGTTAATTAATTTTGAGGTGGTGTCTCACTATGTTGCCCAGGTTAGTCTCCAACTCCTGGGTTATGGTGAGCTGAACTTCAGCCTCCTAACTGGATCTATAGTCAAGTACCACTGTGCACAGGTCAAATATAGTTTTGTTGTTGTTGTTATTTATCTATCTATCTATCTATTTATTTATTTATTTATTTATTTATTTTGGTACTGGGGATGGAACTTGGGGCACTCAGCTACTGAGCCACATCCCCAGCCCTATTTTGTATTTTATTTAAAGACAGGGTCTCACTGAGTTGCTTAGCACCTCGATGTTGCTAAGGCTGGCTTTGAACTCATGATCCTCCTGTCTCAGCCTCCTGAGTTGATGGGATTACAGGTGTGTGCCATTGCACCCAGCTCAAATATAGTTTTAATTAAGTTGTTAAAGAAAATGACTAAGCAAATAAATAATGATGCAGGCATTATAAAGAACTTGAAACATGATGATTTTGAAATTTAGTTAGAGTTAAAGGTTAATTGATAATAGTTTGGGAGAGAGCACAAGACTGTGGACCTTGGGAGCATCGACACAGAAATCATACTCAAGGCCAACACCAGTGAGCTCTGTAAGAAAGGTGGGTGGCAAGAATGAGAGGAAAAAAATGTCAGCAAGCATTGGCTTTTTTACAGTTAATCAGAAAATTAATGGAAGGGAAAAATCCCATACATAAAAGCAACAATAACTATAAAAAAATCTAGGAGTAACTTTATAAATGCATAGAATTTATATTGGATCAATCAATTAAAGTCTTTTGAGTCAGTTAAAAGAGAAAAGTTGAGGGGCTTGGATTGTGGCTCAGTGGCAGAGTGCTTGCCTAGCATGTGTGAGCTGGGTTTTATCTAAGCACCACAAATAAATAAATAAATAAAAATTTTTATCAACAACTGATAAAAATATTTTTAAAAAAGAGAAAATTTGAGCTGAGGATATAGCTCAGTGGTAGAGCACTTTTTTTTTTAAAGAGAGAGTGAGAGAGGAGAGAGAGTGAGAGAGAGAATTTTTAATATTTATTTTTTAGTTCTCAGCGGACACAACATCTTTGTTGTTATGTGGTGCTGAGGATCGAACCCGGGCTGCACGCATGCCAGGCGAGCGCGCTACCGCTTGAGCCACATCCCCAGCCCCAAGTAGAGCACTTTCTTAGCATGCACAAGGTTCTGGATGATCCCCAGCACCTCAAAAAGGAAAAATAACAGTCTTCTATCAAAAGGAAGACTTGAATAAGCAAAAATAATAACTTGTTCCTAGATAAGAAGACTCTGTAAAAAATATGAATTTTCCCATAAATTCAATGCAGTCTCTAAATCTCAAAAGGACTATTTGAGAAACTTGATAAAATAATTTGAAAGTTCATTCAGAATGATGAGAAAACCCAGAACATCCTGAAACAGGAGAGTATGGGGCAACCTGCCCTACCAAGTACTAAAACATAAAATCAGAGCATGCTGGTCCTAGCACAGGACTTGCATAATCCATTAGAACAAATAGTCCAGAAATAACCCCAGAATGCTCATGGGAATTTAGCACTTATATGATAAAGGTAGTATTGTAAATCAGTTGGGAAAATATTAGTCAATAATTGTTTCTTGAACAATTAACCAGTTAATAGGGGTGGTTTTGAAAGTTACATCTCTATTTCATTGATTAATGCCAAAAATGCAAATGTAAAACAAAACATTAGGATGCAGCTCAGTGATAGAGTGCTTGTGTGAGGCCCTGGGTTCCATTTATTGAAAAAATAAATAAATGTTATATAAACAAATATTTTACACACACACACACACACACACACACACACATACACACATATATATATATAACCTTGGGATGCACAAGGCCTTTCTAAGATGACTGAAAACCATTAATAAACCAAAAGACTTTTAAGTTTGATCATCTTGATAATTAAAACCTCTAAGGACTCTGGTAGAGCTCAGTGATAGAGCTTGTGCTTAGCATGTGCAAGGCCCTGGATTCAATTCTGAGCACTGAAAGGAAAGGAGGAAGGAAGGAAAACGTCTGTATGGGGAAGCCAACATTAAATTCGGAACAGTGGGGCACGGTGGCACATGCCTATAATCCCAGTGGCTCATGCCTGTAATCCCAGATTCTCGGGAGGCTGAGGCAGGAGGATCAGGAGTTCAAAACCAGCCTCAGCAAAAGCAAGGTACTACGCAATTCAGTAAGACCCTGTCTCTAAATTAAAAAAAAAAAAAAAAATAGGGCTAGGAAAGTGGCTCAACGGCCAAGTGTCCTTGAGTTCAATCCCTGGAACCCAAAATAAACAAACAAAAAACTGAAGACATATTTCTAATACATATAAAAAAGATACAATGTGTAAGAAGGGTTTATGAGTCAATAAGAAAAGTAAGTAGTAGCCAGGCAAATTTAAACAAAAAATCTGAATAGACAATGCACCATAGAAACGGAGATCAGGAATAAACATAGTCAACCTTACCAAAAATTAAGTAATGCAAAATAAAGCAATAGTAAAATGTTTTTCACCAATCAGATAGACAAAACTGAAAAATATTCCTAACATTGATCTGGTAAGCATGTATATCCCCAATTCAATCTGGCATGTGCAGAAAACAAGCAATCATTGTATAAATGTACAGGAATCCAATCTTGTTGCTTTAGGAGGTTAATTTAGTATTTCTTAAATTTTTAAATGTGTATGGTGTTGATTCCAGAATTCCATTTTCAGGAATTTATCCTACAGAAATAGTTACACAAGTGTGCAAGCTGAATGTCCAAGAGTGCTAACCAAGCCATTGTTTGAAATAATGAAAATTGGAAACAGCCTCAAAGTTCATCAATGCAGCATTGACTAATGTATAGTCACAGTGGAAAAACTGAAGCTGGTGAATAGAACACAGACCATCTAAACATTCTAAACACAAGAAGCAGCTCACAGTGGATGACAATAATAAAGCAATGTGCAAGAAAGCACATATAGGGCTGGGAATGTGGCTCAAGCGGTGGCGCGCTCGCCTGGCATGCATGTGGCCCAGGTTCGATCCTCAGCACCACATACAAACAAAGATGTTGTGTCCGCCGAAAACTAAAAAATAAATATTAAAAAAATTCTCTCTCTCTCTCTAAAAAAAAAAAAAAGAAAGAAAGCACATATAGAAAAAAATCATTTTTAGAAAATTAGTCATTTGCACATATTTATGTAGAAAACATTCTGGAAGGAAACACACCAAATAGTTAATGGTGATTATTGTGCTGAGAAGAAAGAAGACTTACTTTTTTAAAAAAATTATTTATGTTGTTTGAAATTTTACATGCATAATTTAATTCTGAAATCAGAAAAAAAAAATTGTATATTTTTAAAGGGGGAAAACAGAGTGATCGTGGTCAGTGTCAGGAAGCAGATGTGGAGCCTGTGTGTGTGGGTTCAGGTCCCAGAGTGGCACTTAGAGACAATCTTCTCAGTTCCCTTATCTATAAAATGGGGATAATTAGAGGATTGCTGAGGACATTAAATAAGAGGCCAATGCCTTCTTTGAGACTGAAAGAGGAGAGAGAGAGAGACAGAGGTGGAAAAGACTAGAACTTTAGCAGAGCTGGAGTGAAAGGCTGGGAGGGAAAAGGAGCGGAAGAAGGCCCAAGACCAAAGGTGGGTGCTTGGGGCCCCTGTGAGTCGAGGCTGCCCAGACCCTTTAAAAGACTTTAGACTGTGCTGGAGTTAAAAACCTCACATGAAGGGTGGAAGAAGGCACTTCACCTGGGAATTCAGCCCAGGTTTTGCCCTGCCTGCTCTGACACCTGACACAAGGTGTGTGGTTCTCATCTGGGACTACCAGCCCCTTCCTGGGGTCAGTCACTAAGCTACTTCCAATGCTGAATTTCTACCTTTGAAACTTCAGCAAAGCAGGGGATCCTAGGGCCAGCACAGCCAGAGGTAGAGGGTCTTGAGCGCACTCAAGTCAAGGAGACAGGAGCTCCCTGAGGGAGAACTTTCTTGGGGAGTCAGAGCCTTAGAATCAAATGGAAGAGGAAAAAAAGATCTCAGAAATAGTATCCTACTTTAATTCTCATGGCTTATTTTGTCCATTGAGGTGATATTTCGGCTCTGAAGAGCTATTTCTATCAAAGATTACTAGGGATCATGGCAAAGACTCTGAAGCAAACTTGGAGAGGTCCCTAGTTATTGGGCAAAGTGGTACATACCTATAATCTCAGCAGTTCGGAGAATTGCAAATTCAGGATTAACCTCTGTAACTTAGTGAGACCCTGTCTCAAAATAAAAAATAAAAAGAGCTGGGGATGTGGCTCAGTGGTAGAGTGCCCCTGGGTTCAATCCCCTGTACAACAAGTACAACAATGAAGATTCCCAGAGGCCAAAAAATGGGATAATTCAAGCATCAAGAAGGGTAATGATGAGGCTGGGTTGTGGCTCAGTGGTAGAGCGCTTGCCTAGCATGCGTGATGATGCACTGGGTTCGATTCTCAGCACTACACACAAATAAATAAAATAAAGGTCCATCAACAACTAAAAAAAAAAAAAAAGAAGAGTAATAACCACAATGGATTAAAAGACAAATAGATTGAAATCCAGGAGTTCATATAATTAAAACAATAGCTCCCTGGGCATGGTGGTGCATGCCTGTAATCCCAGAGATTCAGGAGGCTGAGGCAGGAGAATTGCAAATTAAAGGCCAGCCTCTGCAATTTAGTGAGATCCTGTCTCAAAGTAAAATGGCTGGGGATATAGCATGGTGGTAGAGCACCCCTGCGTTCAATCCCCTGGGCAACCTTGACAACAACAGAAGACTCCCAGTGGCCAAAAAAAGGGGGAAGGGGGATAATTTAAGCATCAAGAAGGGTAATAACTATAGTAGCTGCAGTTGTAGCTCAGTGGTACAGTGTGAGGTACTGGATTTGATTCTCAGCACCACATAAAAATAAATAAAGGCATCGTGTCCATACATAACTAAATTTTTAAAAAATATTTAAGTATTAAAAAAATATTTAAAAAAATAAAAAGAAGGGTGGGCTGGGGTTATGGCTCAGTGGTAGACTCCTTGCCTACCTTGTGTGAGGCACTAGGTTCAATTCTCAGCACCACATATAAATAAATTAAATAAATTCCATTGACAACTAAAAAAATATTTTAAAAAAGAAGGGCAATAACTACAATGGATTAAAAGACAAAGAGATTGGGACTGGAGTTGTAGCTCAGTGATAGAGCACTTGCTTAGCACGTGTGAAGCACTGGGTTTGATCCTCAGCACCATGTAAAAATAAATAAATTAAATAAAGGTATTGTGGGGCTGGGGATGTGGCTCAAGCGGTGGCGCGCTCGCCTGGCATGCGTGCGGCCCGGGTTCGATCCTCAGCACCACATACCAACAAAGATGTTGTGTCCGCTGAGAACTAAAAAATAAATATTAAAAATTCTCTCTCTCTCTCTCTCCTCTCTCACTCTCTCTTTAAAAAACAAATAAATAAAGGTATTGTGTCCATCAATAATTTTAAACAAAAGAAAAACAGATTGAAATCCATGAGTTCATATGATTAAAAACAATTGTTTGCCTTTGGAGGATGCTCAGAAATCAACTAATTATTTGAAAACTGGTAAGTAAATGAAAAGAATCATGCATATATCAGCCTTTATCAAATCACAGGGGAAGGGAAGTTTTTCTGTATAGAAATAGTCCAACTAACAAGTGAGGAAAGAATTTTAGAACTGGATCCTCACCATGACAGAATGGATCCTCAGATTGAGTTTCAACAGCAGCTAACATCACCTATCAAGTTATAAGAGGCAACCAGACATTAGGTACCTTTTGGTGGAAGGACACACCAACATCTTCGAAAGAGCTCTTGTCCTCTGAAATGGTACCTGTGTATATGTTGAAGGCTCTAGATGCAACTGCCACTTACAGAAAATCCAGAGCAGAGGGGAGCACATTCAACACCATCATGGATGCAATCAGCAAAATGGAGGCTCCAGGAGATGTCACAGGAAAAGCATCCTGGAGTCCTCAACAGAGACACCGCTGGGGAAAGGAGATGGAGAGAGAAACTGGAGATGGAAAGAAGCCGAAAAAGATATATTGCACAAATTGCAATCTGTAGAACTTATTTGGATCTCTTTTTTTATATATTTATTTTTTAGTTGTAGTTGGACACAATACCCTTATTTTATTTATTTATTTTCATGTGGTGCTGAAGATCCAACTCAGGGCCTCGCCCGTGCTAGGCAAGAGCTCTACTGCTGAGCCACAACCCCAGCCTGTTATTTGGATCTTGATTCAATAAAACTCTTCTTTAAAAATTTCACTTATAACCTTTATGAGACAACTGGGAACGTGGCTACTGACTGGGCATTTGACGATAGTATTAAATTTTTAGACTTGATAGTTTATTGTGGTTTATATATATTGAGTCCATAAAGAGATAACATTGAAATATTAATAGAAGAAGTTATATGAGGTCTGGCATTCGCTTCAAAGTAAAATGGGAGAGAAAAAGTGCATAGGAGAACAAATGAACCCAGAATGGCCATGAACGGATGGTTGAGGTTGAATGGTGTGGATGTGGAAGTTCATTAACAGTGTTTTGTCTACATGTGAGTCTGTCGGAAATTTTCCGCAATAAAAAGTGTTTGTTTTTTAAGTCAATGTGATGAGTCAAAAATTTTCCTCCTTTGAATAAAAACGAGGACTTGGAGCAGATGATCTAGGAAGTCCCTCCCAGCACACACCACACATTCTCTCTAATTAAAAATAACTTCTTATTTTTAACAAAAGTAATATATATGCATTGTAGAAAGTAACCAAATATGAAAAACAAAAATAAAACAACACATTTCCACCAGCCAGAGGTTACCATTGAACAGCTTTCTATAGACTACAGAAATCTGTCTATGCATGCATATGTTTTATTAAACACAACAAGGTCTTCCTGCACATGCTATTTTGAAAGCTCCTGCTTTCAGTTACTATCTCCACCTCCCCATGTCATTAGGTATTCATCCTATTGAATACCCAGGCCATATATACTTCCCCAGAGTGTCCTGGTGTCTTAGTCAGCTCAGGCTGTCATTACAAAATATCATAGACGGAGTGACTTAAACCACGGGACATTTGTTTCTCACAGCTCTGGAGGTTGGGAAGTCCAAGATGGCACCCTTCTTGGCTTCCAGACAGCCACCTCCTTGTTGAGTCCCTACATGGAAGAGAGAGAGAGAGTGCTCTGATCTCTTTTCCTCTTCTCCTAAGGACACTAATTTCATGATGGGGACCCACCCTCATGACCTCATCTAAACCTAATCACTAAACTTAATCGCTTCCTAAAAACCTTACCTCCAAATAGCATCGTATTGGGGGTTAGTGCTTCATCATATGAATTTGAGGGGAACACAGACATTCATTCAGTGGCATGGTGGGGTTTATTTAGACTGAGGTGCCTTATTCCTCTCCTCTAATTTGGTATGTTAACTTTGTTTCTTTTGCTTCCATAACCCTGTCTTAGAGAAGAGCCTAGGCCAATTGTCCTGTAGACTGTGGAACCCCTACACGTGTCTGCCACCTACAGTTTACAGGAAGCATACCCAGAGATCATGCTTCAGACCCAGGTGTCCCTCCATGCATGCACCTGCAGAGAAGCAGCCCACCCTGAGGGTCCAGCTTCCATTGCTTTTCTGTCACCTCCAAACCATCCCCATAATGGGATGAGATGTTGGCTGGTACTCATCCTGCCCACACATTGACCTCTGTCACTATCTTAGGGCAATCTTTCTCCCCCAAATGGCTAGGAGCCAGAAACCACAGGCTGGAGATTGTGTCACCACCATTTTTCAAAATTTCCACTGACCAAATGGTGACCTTATGCTGATTGTGTTAGACATTCCTGCTTTAAAGCCCAGGAGTGGGTGGGACCACAACATGTACACATTCCAGAAATTTCAGAGTAATGAGGGGAATCCTGGAAAAAATAGAACTAGAAGGAAATTTTAAAATATATGCATTACTAATCTCACTGCCTGTTCTGATCTGAAGCCACTCTGCTCATCTAGCAATGTAAAATGTATCTTTTCATTTGGGTCATAAACTTTCACACAGTTCATCTACTTAGAAACATGAAAATCTAAAACATGGAGAACACTTTTCTGTCCATTTTGAGGATGAGGCTGGTGGAGTAAAAAGGGCCACAGAGTCCCTTTGCTATTCTTTCTTCCTTTCCCACCCATATGGAAAGCCCTAAGATAAGGAAATAAAGACAGTACTGATAAGTAACTTCTTACAGAAGCCAATCCATATGCTTGGACTGGGAAATTCCCCTGAGAACAGAGAGGACCTAAGGAGAACAGGTTAGCATCTAGAATTCTCTCCTGCAGTAGGTATTGCCCACGGGCACATTCCTTCCTATGAAGAGAGGCAGGAGACTTCCAGACCAACCTATCTCCCTCAATCATTGCTCTGAAAGAGCCAGGCTCCCATCCCACCCACCTTGCAGTAGATGGAGGATTCCCTTCCTTTGACATTCTGCAGAAGGAGGGGGCCTCTGCATGAGATGGGACAATGATCCTGTCCACCAATAGACCACCACTCTTTATACCTTGGAAAGGGAGACTACACAGGCTTTACAGAGTGTATTGGGGGTGGGGACAGAAAGGCTACAAGAGGATGGACAATAGGGAGGACAGCCATTGCTCCTGGAACTGAAGATGTGGGAGTAGCAAGGAACTACCATATAGGCGCAGAGGTGGAGGCACCCTGAAAAGGAGGTGAACAGCAACTGTCCCTCTCACAGGGTGAGTGAGATGAGCCCAGGTGGCCAGAAAGTGACCTAGGGATGTTCAGTGCTCTAGGTGGGGCCTATGGACATGAATCCTGGCCCAGGAAGTACTGGAGCCCCAGAGGAGGATGCACCACCCTCAAGATGTGCCAAATGGTAGCTAGAGTATGGTTCTCAATCAGGACAATCTTGTTTCACTATTATTGGTTGTCACCACTGAGGGTGTGTAATTGAGTGGTAGGGACCAGGGATGCTTCTGAGCATCCTGCAATGCACAGGAAAGCCCCCACAACAAAGAAGGTTCTGGTCCAAACATCAATAGTGTTGAGGTTAAGAAGCCCTGAGTTTGATTATCTTAACCTTCAAGAAGGGCTACCTTGAGATTCTGATCATAAAACCTGACAACTGTATTCCACCCGTTAGTCTTTGTGTGTTTGTTTTTGAATGTGCCAGTAAGACTTTTTATTTCTATCTCAGACTGGGAGAAGGACCAGGGGAATCATGTAAAACCATCCCTAAATCTAAACTCAGTTGCTTGCAAATACTTTTTTTTTTTTTTGTACCAGAGGTGGAACCCAAGGGTGATTAACCATTCAACCACATCCTCAGCCCCCCCCTCCTTTTTTTAGTTGATGGTGGACCTTTATTTTTATTTTTATGTAGTGCTGAGTATCAAACCCAGTACCTCACACATGCTAGGCAAGTGCTCTACCACTGAGCCACAACTCCAGTCACTCCCCAGTCCTTTTCATATTTTATTTAGAGATAGGATCTTGCCAAGTTGCTTAGTGCCTCACTAAGTTGCTGAGGCTGGCTTTGAACTCCTGCCTAAGCCTCCCAAGCTGCTGGGATTATAGGCATACACCACCATCCCCAACTTGCTTTCTGTTAGGTGCAGGACAGACTGAGTAATCTGTCTGCAGGACTTGCCAAAGTTAGCTGCAGGGTGACCTGGCCACTCAAACCCTCTGTCTGGTTCTTTATCACCTGTTTGCTTCAAGCCCAAACGCCCAAACCCCAGCTCAAGGCTGAGCGCTTCGCTCCCCTGCTCAATGCTGAACACTTAGCCGCCACTCAAGGCCGAGCACTTAACCCCCTTGTGTGCCAACAAGGCAGCTTGAAGACCCAGAGACCCCATTAGATTTGGGCTATAAAAACTTCCTCCTGCCAGGCCCCCCTCTCTTGCTCTCTCTCTTGCTCTCTCTGTCTCTCTTGTGCACGCTCTCTCTCTCTTTCTCTCTCTCTCCTTCTCTTTCTCTCTTTTCTCCTCTGTTGCACTGCTGCAATAAAGATCTTTTGGTCACTCCTAGTGTTGTGGTCACTTTCCTTTCACTTTTGAGTTTAAATTCATACTTTTAAGTTTATATTGTCTCGTGTCAACAACTGGTTATTGACCCCTGAATAATGGAAGCTCTTTTTTAAAAAAAAAAAAATCATCTTTATTGGGGTATAACTTATGTATGGTAAAGTGTACTCATTTAAAATCTATGGTTTGAAGAGTTCTGGCAACTGCATATACCTGCATCCTCAAGTTTTAAAAAAAATATATATTAATGAATAATGTTAGCAAGGTGAACTTTGAAGTTGATCAGACCTGGGTTCAGTTCCCAGCTTTGCAGCTAAGATGTGTTTCCCACTTAAAAGGTTCTTGTGAGCTTAAAGCTATGATACACTTGAAGTATTTAGCACAGCCCCTGTCCCGCACATGGTGAAATATTTTATCCATGGTAGTAATTACCATGATTATTAATGTTTTCACCATTTCATTATGTGTTCCTTCCCAAACTCATATAGTGGAAGACTAACCCCCAAGATTATGGTATTAGGACATGGTGCCCTTTGTGAGATAATTAGGTCATGATCAGGAATCAGACCCTCATCATTGAGTCTTCTGGTGCCCTCATCTTGGACATTCTAGCCTCTGGAACCATGAGAAATAAATTTCTGTTGTTTAAAAGCCACTCAGAGCCAGGCATGGTGGCTGTAAACACCTGTAATTCCAGCGTCTCAGGAGGGTCAGACAGGAGGGCTGCAAGTTCAAAACCAGCCTCAAGCAACTTAGTGAGATTCTGTCTCGAAATAAAAAAATAAAAATAGAAAGGTCTGGAGATATGGCTTGGTGGTTAAGCACCCCTGGGTTCAATCCCTGGTACCAAAAAAAATAAAATAAAAGTAAAAGCCATTCTGTCTGTGATATTCTGTTTATGGCAGCCTGAACAGACTGAGACACGCGGCTAGCAGAGTTCTTTTTCTGTCTCCGTATGTCTTCTTAGGATGAGCACACCTTTTCTGAGGTTAAAATAATGGTACAAACACATGTGATTCTCAAACCAGTATTTCCAGCTTTATCGTCTTTCCTGGGCTCCAGAAGTACAAGGCAGTTTGCCCTAGGCTCAAAATAGGCATCTGCAGTTGAACTCATCTGAAATTGAACTTATTGTCCTCCCCGCCCCCAACCACCCACCATGTCTTAGACTGTCCCTGTTAACCTGCATCTTCACATTCTGCGTCCCAAGGCAGAAATCTCTATGCAGAAATACCTGGTTTCTTTCTCTCAAACACACATATTTTATTAATTAGGGTGTCAGCTTAGCTGCTTCAAAACAGGCCCAAATAACAGGGGTTTAACCTAAGTAGGGGGTCATTTCTTGCTCATATAAATTTCTAGACATTAGCAATCCATAGCAGATACAGCGCTCCGGCGTCAGGGGCCAGGCTCCCTCTGTTTGGCTCCCTGCCATCCCTAGGTGCTGCCTTTGTTCCACAAGGTCCAAGTGGCTTACAATCACCTTTTGTGCAGCAGGGTGGTGTTCCCTTAGGGTGAAACACATGCTGCATTTAACCCTCATACCTCATAAGGTGGTGGTTTTATGAGGTTGAATCATATAAAATTGCCATTTGGGGAGGTCAAATATGGCGGGAGACTGGCTATTTTATATAATTCATTCTAATAGTATCCTTACAAATAAGGACTGACAAACAGAGAGGTCAAGTAACAAGCTTAAATCACCAAGAAAATGAATGGCAGAGCCTCCCATTCAGAGCCTCCTTGGAAGCTGGGACCATGGAAGATTCTTCAGTGGATAGACATGGCTCCTCTGTCCCCTGTGCACATATAACCTAGTTGAAGAGAAAGCTAAATAGCAGCTCAAAAGAGAAGCAATGGCAGTTTAGTACAGCTATGTAATAACATCGTAAGGTCATAAAAATGTTAAGAAGGTCAAGGCCAAATGGGTGGACAAGACATCCTTATCTAGAAGATGAGTTAGTCTGGGCAATGGACCCAAACTGGAGTGGCCTGGGAGGTTCCCATGAAAGGGGGCAGATTTCAGCTGGGTCTTGAAGGCAGAGGAGAATTAGTTAAATGCTGGTGGTAGTGGTGGTGGTAGAGAATGTCTAGTAATAATCGCATTCCCCACTACTTAACCAGAAGTTAGAGGTGTTATCTATGAAGACTTGTGTCTCTATCATTAATTGGTTGTGGGTGCACATGTGGGTGTATATACTCCTGAATCACACCTGTGAATTTTTTTGGGGCGGTGGGTAGTAGTCTCTCCACATTTCTCTTTGTGTTTATGAGTCTGGGTTATGTCTTTCTGGGTATTGGTATTTGTTTCTTTCTCTCCCCCTCCCTTTATTTCTCTGTCACACTCTGTCTGCCAGCATCTGTTTCTCCCCGTATCTTTGCTCAGAATTGTCACATACAAATCCTAAGTATATCTTTTACTATTCATTGCACATATTAAAGAGTTTCGTGTGCCCTGCCCTTCATTTAAAATGCAAAGGAACAGAATATTCCACCGTTCCACCTAAATCTCATTTCCATTTTATTGTTCCTTCCCCCTCTTCTTTTATTTAATTAATTGGTTTGTATTTTTGTCAAGTGAGATAGATACATACTTTTAAAAATCAAATTGTTCTAGAAGGTTCATCACAAAGGAAAGCAGCTCTACCTGTTTATACTCTTGACCTGCTTCTGGGATCCAACCATGTTCAAGTCCTTTAGCTGTTTCTTCTGGTATGCGCCTCCCTGTTCCTAAGTAACATGCTTGTACAGCTATTTCTTGATTTTTCAGTTTTAGATATGATCTATGATTTCTTAAAAAAGAAAACAGGATTTAACTCTTTTATCCCCATCTTCCCCACACAACTCTTCAATTCCCACCATCTTCCCAATACAGTCATGTCACAAATTTTGGTCAGGCCAAATTCAGTGTTTATAATATTATTATATAAATATTATTTACAATGAAGCCATGTGAAGACCATAATTGTATTTTCTTTTCATTCTTTCTTTCTTTTTTAATAATTTTTTAACAGTGTTGGAGGTTGAACACAGGGCCTTACACATGCGGACAAGTGTTCTACCACTGAGCTACACCCACAACCACAGCATTTCTATTTTTTTTCTTGAAGTTTCCTTTTCCTGGAGTTAACTGTCTCAGTTTTGTGTCTAGTTTTCTGTGTACCTATCACAAATATAATCCATCAGCTTAATCTTTTTTCTTGGCAATATCTGTCCTACTTGCCTTACCCTGTTACTCTCTAGATGGCTCACTCTGGACCATGGTATTGTCTCTCTCCTTCCTATTCCTGTTCCTGAGTTCCATGTCTCTTCTTTCTTGGAGTCTATATTCTAGTAGTTTCCTGGGAAAGAATGCCAGGAAGATTTTGTTTTTCTTTTAGACTTTCCATTACTGAAAACATTTTGTACCTAACTAGTTGATAGTTTAGCTAGGTACAGAATTCTGGGTTTGCAATCTTATTCTTCTTATTATATTTTGTACCAGAAACGTTCAACCATTGAGCCATATCCCTAGTCCTTTTTTATTTTATTTTTATTTTTATTTTGAGATAGGGCCTCACTAAGTTACTGAGGCCAGTATCAAACTTGAAGTCCTCCTGCCTCAGCATCCCAAACCACTGGGATCACAGGTGTGTACCACTGTACCCTGCTGTAATTATCTTTCCTTAGATTTCTGAAAGTATTTCTCTATTGTCTTCTGGTTTTCAATGATATTGTCAAGAAGTCTGAAGTCATTCTGATTCCTTGTTATTTCTTTTTACAAACATGAAGCATCTCTATTTTGGGTTCTGTGTTCTGAAATTTCAAGATGATACATCTTAATATGGGTTTGTTATTATCCATCCTATTGGGTATATATGGGGCCTCTCTATCCAGGAATTTAGATTCTTCAGTTCTGGCCATTTTTTTCTATATTATTTCTTTGATAATTTTCCCATACGGTTTTCTATGAATCTTGTTTTTTTTTTTTTTAATGCTGGATCAATATCCTGAATTGATTCTCAAATTTTCTTTTCTTCCTCTTTTTTTTTAATTTCCATTTTTTTCTGTCTTTGTTATTGGTTCTACTGTCAGGAGCTTTTTTTCACTTTAATTTTCAATACTTCTATTGAATCTTTCATTTTAAATACCACATTTTTAATTTTCAAGAGGCTTTTTCGTTCTCTGAATGTTCCTTTTTGGCGGTCTTGCTTCAGAGATAAAATATCTATTCTTATCTATTCAGCAACCAACAATATTAATATTTAAAAGCTTTTTTTTCTGCTTTTGCTCCTGTTCCTCCAAGGTCCCTTTTCTCTTTGTTGTATTGGCATCTCTCTTTCAAACTAATTTCCAGTGTGACCTTCAGCCCCCTATTTATAGCCCAATACCCAAAGGTCTTTCCCTTGGGCCAGTTACTCCAGAGAGGACTCCCTCAGTCATCTTTGGGGAGTGGGGAAGGTGACCAGGCTGAAGGTTTCACTTTTCCTGTTACACACCCTGCCCTCAGGTGCATTATGTTCTCTGGCCTGGAGTTACCTTTGTTTAACCTCTCGAGAAAGTCACATCTTTCTCCAAGATTGGGAGGGGCTTTATCCCCTTGCTCAGAGTAGGGAAGACAAACCAAGATTATGGTTTTTTTTTTTGTTTTGTTTTTAAGATGGACACAATATATTTGTTTTATTTATTTTATTTATTTTTATGTGGTGCTGAGGATTGAACCCAGTGCCTCACATGTGCGAGGCAAGTGCTCTATCACTGAGCTATAACCCCAGCTCCAAAGATTATGGTTTTTAACATTTTTTTTTTAGAAATTGGTAAAATACAACACAAATTATCACCTTAACAAATTTTTCCATGCACAGTTCAATAGTATTATATATATTCACATTGTTGTGCAATCAAACTGCAGAAAACTCTGTAACCCATTCAGCAGCACCCATCCTCCATTCTCCCCATCCCTGGCAACCACTAATTTACGTTCTGTCTCCATGAATTTCACTAATTTAGAGATCTCCTATAAATAGAATGATCCAGTGTTTCTGTGATTCACTTCTGTCACTTGGTGGAATGCTTTCATCCACGTTGAAGGATGTGTCAGGATTTCCTTCCTTTTAAAGGTCAAATACTATTCCATTGTATGGATATACCACATTTTGTTTATCATTCATCCATCGATGGGCCTTGGGTTTCTTTCACCTTTGGCTGTTGTAACTAGTGCTGCCACAAAGATGGCTGTACAAATCTTTAAAAAAAAATCTTTTATAAATCTTTATTTGATCCCTTGCTCATCCGCACTTGGACTCCCACTTTTAGGGATATCTATTATGTCTAACGTCGAAAGCTTTTAGTTCTGTGAGGCCTGTGATCTGGGTCCTCCCATTGCTACCTCAGGTCTCATCTTTCTCTGGTAGACTAAAAATCAACTCCCATTGCCCACCTGCCTCACAACTTCAAAATATTTTATTATTTTCCTCTTTATATCTTCTTTGTGAGGATAAAAGAAAATCTCTCTTGCCACATTTCAGGAGGGAAAATAGAAAATGTAATTATTCAATCCTCCATATTTATTTATTTTTCTTAAATATTTTTATTTTACATATATGTGGTGCTGAGGATGGAACACAGGGCCTCATGCATGCTGGGCGAGCACTCTACCACTGAGCCGCAACCCCAACCCAATCCTCCATATTTATACAAAGGTTCAAAACTGTATTACTTCCGAGTGATATTTTTCTCTTATGAATAAGTGAAAGAAAAAAAGTTATTACTTCAGTGAACAAGTATATGTGATTATAAAAACAGTTGAGTAGTTTCTTGTGGCTCAACAGTAGAGCGCCTGGGTTCAATCCTCAGCATCACATAAAAATAAATAAATAAAATAAAGGTATTGGGTCCAACTTACAACCAAAAAATAAATAAATTTTTTTTAAAAAGTTAAACACTCAACGAAGAAATAAAAAAAATAAGAAAATCAAAAAGGTAAGCAAACAAAATATTTTTAAAAAAGTTAAATATAGAATTATCATATTACCCAATAATTCCACTCCCAGGTATATACAGAACTGTAAACATATGTCCACACAAACACTTGTGTATTAATATTTATAGCAGCATTATGTACAATAGCTAAAAAAAATTGGAACAAGTGTTCATTAACAGATGAATGGATAAATAAAAATGTGGTATATCTATGCAATGGAATATTATTCATCCATAAAAAGGAATAAAGTACTGACACCTGCTACCACATGAACCTTAGAATAATTTGCAGACTTAAAGAAGACAGACACAAAAAGTCACATATTGTACAACATGTATATGAGAGAATCAGAATAGTCAAATCCACAGAGTCAGAAAGTAATAAGTAGATCAGTGGTTTCTGGAGGATAGGAGGAGAGGGTAATGAAGAATACTACTAATGGTAGAGTTTCTTTTTGGTGATAAAAAAATATTCTGGAATTAGATGGCATTGGTGGTTACATAACCCTGTGAATACATAGTACTAGAAACTGCTAACTGCAAACCAAGATGGTAAAGTGAGGAATTATATCTCAATTTTTAAAATGTGTGTGGTTAAGAACAGGAGGAGTAAGGGCTGCAGATGTGACCTGGTGGTAGAGTGCTTGCCTAGCATGCACAAGGCCTTGGGTTACATCCCTACCATTAGGGGTGGGAGAAATAGGAGTGAAAGCTAAGGCAAAAGTTTAAAGGTAAAAGACATAAAAGTACTCCACACTGAATTCCCTTTGCTAATGGATTTTGGCGAGGCAGAATGCAAAGTTGGGGTCCACATTGTAAGCAAGACTGCTTTAGCTCATTTGGTTGCTAACCATCACTGGCTGTGATTTGCTTCGGTGCTAAGTTAAGAAGACACTCTAGTAGGTATCAGAGGAGTAAGGCAGCAAGACCTCAAATAGACAAGGAAAAGCCAGTATTCTAGTCTCAACTCTGTCCCATGTGTCTTCTGTTCTCATCTGTAAATTGAGAACATTGGATTGAACCCTTGGTCCTGCCCAGAGATGGTTTAGGTCTAGGTTGGGCCCCAGAAGTCTGATTTTTTTTTTTTTTTTTTTTTTTTTTTTGGTGCTGGGGATTGAACCCAAGGCCTTGTGCATGTGAGGTAAGCATTCTACCAACTGAGCTATATCCCCAGCCCCAAAGTCTTGTTTTTTGTTGTTTTTTTTTTTTTAAATTCCATTGCTCATCTAGGTTTGGAAATCTCTTTTTATAAAATGGGATATTCTTATGCAAAAAAAAAAAATAATATATCAAACTTCCTGAAATTTCTTTCATAAAAAGTCAACAGATTAAAAAGTTCAGATGCTTTATTGTCTGCCAAGTATATTCACCAATAAGATCTTTGTGTCAATCTCAGTTACTCTAAGAGCAGAACTAGGTATGAAGTCGATTTACCTTGGGCCCTATTCAAAAGGGGTAAGTTATATGCACAGCTCATCTTCACACTTCATCTGGTTTTAAGCCTCCCTGCCCCTATTGTATCATTCCCTAGGCTTGGAACACCCTCTCAACCTTTCTGGACTATTCTTATGCATCATCTATGACGCAATTCATCTCCTGCTTTAGGAAAACCTCCTAGACTCCCAAATAAAGCTAAGTACCCATTCCTGGTATTCCCTTAACATTCTGTCTACACCCGCCACCCTTTATCAGTTATCTTTTGCTGCATTACAAATCACCTCAAAGCATAGTGGCTTAAAATGATATTTTTTCATTTTATTCTATCACCATTTTATGGCTGGGAATTCAGGGCTGGCAGGATTAGCATGGTTCTGCTCCACGTCTGGGATCTCCCTTGGAAGACTTGGGGCTGGAGGGCTCAAGTCACCTGCTGGCTTCACTGCACTGGAGAATCTGTTTCCCAGATGACTAACTCACCTGGCAAGCAGGTTGGGGCTGGTTATTGGCAGCTGGCCTCAGTTCCTCCAGTACGGACCTCGCTTACAGGCTGCTCAAATGTCCCCATGATATAGCAGCTGGCTTCCCCCAGAGTGGATGATCCAAGAGAACACAGTGGAAGCATCATTTCCATTACATTTTTCTTTTTTCTTTTTTTTTTTTTTTGGAAGTGAGTCCTAAGTCTAGTATACATTCAAGGAGAGGGGAATTAAACTCTGCCTTTGGAGGAAGGAGCATCCAGAGTTTGTGGACACATTTTAGGACCTCCACAACCTTCATATTAGATGTGATGTGAATATTGAATCACACGTGTCTCTGTGTACCTGCTACTACCTCGTGGGCATCACTCACATAGCAGGCTCCAAAATGGGGTCTGGAACCTGAGAGGGTTCCCAATAGATATTTGACTACTGCATTGATATCAAAGAACTCAATTGCCCTGACTCTGGGCAATTGAGAATGAACTCAAGAGACTCAGATGTCTGACCTCTCTTCCAAATGCCTTCAACATTCTCTCAGAAACCCCTCAGGCTTGTTCAGGACATCTCTACATTTAGGGTGAGATATTAGCCCAGTGCTGCAGAACTTAAAATCCTATATACATATTTTAGAGACACAGTTAACTCAACATGGCCAAATCACATGTCTTCTGCTTTCCCATACCTGGTGCTCATCATTTTAGTAAGGATGTCAAAGATACAGATACTATTCTGTATTCCCACCTCTGCTTTACCTACTAGCCACTCAGACACCAGGTCCTGTGTTGGCAGGTATTTGAACCCATGCTCACACCAGGCATTGTCTATAGACTGGATAAATGATGTGTCTCATATATGTTTCAAATTTATGTAAATAACATATTCATGAAAGTACAAATCTACTTAAAAGCATTACTGGATCATCAGAGCAGTCTTCTGTGATCAATACAACTTCCTTCACATGGGGTTCAGTGAAACTTTTTGGTGTTAAAGAGACCCCCAAAATTAATGCCACAGATATACTTGTACGTGTGCAAAATGTAAATAAATTTTGAACTTTCATATAATGAAATACCAGACAGTCATGAAAAAGAATGAAGAACGTCTCAACAACTGTTATGCAACAATCTTTAAGATATATTAACTGGGGCTGGGGATGTGGCTCAAGCGGTAGCGCGCTCGCCTCGCATACATGCGGCCCGGGTTTCGATCCTCAGCACCACATACCAACAAAGATGTTGTGTCCGCCGAGAACTAAAAAATAAATATTAAAAATTCTCTCTCTCTCTCTCTCTCTCTCTCTCTCTCTCTCTCTCTCTCTCTCTCTCTCTCTCCCCTCTCTCACTCTCTCTTTAAAAAAAAAAAAAAGATATATTAACTGAAAAACTGAGTAGCCCGAGCAGAGCGCTTCAAGGTGTATATTTGCCCATACCCATCCATGGGGAATCTGGTAAACTTGGTTTCCCCCAGAGCAGGGAGCTGGAACTTGCCATAAGGATCACACCATCTGTAAATTAGGGCTAAGAAGAGAGATGGTCCACAATATGCCCTTTTACACGTTTTGGATTTTGAATCAGGTAACTATTTTGCCTGTTTAAAAAAAAAATTGAATTCAAATGAAACTTTAGGAAAAGAGAGTCTTGGCCTGGGGGTACAACTCAGTGGTAGAACATTTGCCTAGCATGTTCAAGGTCCTGGGCTTGATCCCCAGCACTGAAAAAAAGAAAGAAGAGTCCTCCAAATGGATTGGAATCTATGGATTTAGGATCCATCCTTAACATCACTCAGGTGCATCCAAGTTTCTTTCTTAAATATCCTGGAGTAGCTTTCCACTGCTTTTTGCATCCATTTCAAATTCATCAATGCAGCATGAACGGCTCTATTGATTTGGCCCTTTTCAGCTTTATCTCTGCCTTTTCTTCCCCAAACTTTGGCTCAGGGCTGCTGACCTCCCTCTAATTCCCTGAGGGGCCAGGTTTCTCATGCCTGCTTGCCATTGCTCACCTTGCCTCTGTTTGGAGCCCCTTTCTTCTTTTTATGTCCCCCACCCACCAACATCTCTACCCACATTCCAAGATTCAATTCTTGTGTTGATTCTTCTAGAAAGCACTTCCTGCCCTTCCTCTCAAGTGCCATTGGACACCTCTTCCTACAAATTCAGTCTTCTATAAAGATTTATCATCACCACTTCTGTCCAGGAGCCCTGTCAGGTGCTGGAGATACAGAAATTAAAAGCACAGGAGTGGATTTCATCCCATTCTGGGTGGAAGTGCCAACAGGCCAGATCTTGGAGCTGTCCCTGAGGATCAGTGACCTCATGCCCCATGGAGAGCAATGTAGTCACCCTGAGCAACTGTCCCACTTTGACTTGGCAATGGAGATGCAGAACCAGGGCATGTTCCAGCCACTCACAGGCTAAGGATCCTTCCTCTATTGCTGTGGTAACCCTGGAGATGATGTAGGAAGGAGCCCCCCCCCCCCACCTAGGTCCTAAAGCCTTTTAAATTCTTTCAGAACATGACCTCCAAGGACACCTGAGGACACTGACAGCATCAGTCTGTCTCTCTTGGGTCTCCTCACCTACCAGAATTACCAGCAGTACTGGATCCTTGGGACCTGCCGGGCTGTGCACAAGCAGGTCATTACCCTCTTGGTGGGAGCCAGCACAGCCTCACACTTCCCTGAGGTGGAGCCCAACATGGGTGGTGAGGCTGGCCTGGGCCCCACTGTCAAGCTGGACCCATCCCTTCCACTGCTGCAGCAGAACAAGCAGGTGCTCTGAATTCCTGTCTAATGTCTTCCAAAGCAACCTGAAGGACTCCCCTCCCTCAGGGCACATATGGTGGTGACCAACTCCCTTGACTTTTGTTTATCTGGTGCTGTGGTTTGAATGTGTGTCCCTCCAAAATTTTTGTTGAAACTTCAACCACAATGCAGTAATCTAGAGAAGAGGGCCCTTCAGGAGCGGGGAGTTAGGCCATGAGGCACCAACCTCATGGACGGGCTGTGTACCTTTAAAAAGAGTGCTTGTCTAACATGCAGGGGGCCCCATTACCTCCCCAGCGCTGCACACACACAAAAAAGTACATATATTAAGGTGTACACCCGTCATCTTATCTATTCAGGAAGCAGAGGCTGGAGGATGGCACGTTTCAGGCCAGCCTGAGCAACTTAGTGAGACCCTGACTCAAAAGCGAAAATAGCTGGGGGTGTAGCCCAGTGGTTAGAGAGCTTGCTTAGCATACAGGAGATGCTAGGTTCAATCGCCAATATTAGGGAGAAAGAAAGAGCCTGAAGTGCTGAGTTCAACTCCTCCATCCCCTCTACCATGTGAGGACACAACCATAAGGTGCCAAGTTAGGAGAAGAAAGCCAGCCCTCTCCATGCATGGAATCACCTGGCATCTTGACATTAATTTCTGTTGTTTATAAATTACCCCATCTACAGTATTTTGTTAAAGGAGCATAAAGGGACCAAGGCTTCTGGGGATGCCTCCATTTCTACCTCCTATGGAAGGCTCCTTCTGCTGGCCATGGGGTGCTTGGCCAATAATTTTCGTCTTCCATCACTTTGAATGTATCAACCCATGACCCTCTGAGTTCCAGAGTCTCTGATGGGAAATCTAACAAGGACCTCTGGAGAAATGATGATGGACTCTCCCTTCCTCTCAGCCTCATGGGTGTTACTAACAGCCACACAGTGTCTTAGGGAACAGAATGTGTTACAGTGTGGCAATGGGAGTGAAGTGCCACCACCCTTTGACATCAATCATTCTGAGTTGAAAGAAAAAGGAACTGAATACCTGGAGTGTAGGCATGATGAGGACTTTAAAAGCCAAAAGTTATGAAAATATTCTGGAGGCCAAAAAGTGAGATGACTCACCGTGGGTTATGAATAGCTGTGACTGGGATGTTTCTCATGCTGACCTCACAAGGAGCCAGTGTGAGGGAATTTCAGATACCACCTATATAAGGTCCTAGCTGCAGGTGTGTGTGTGTGTGTGTGTGTGTGTGTGTGTGTGTGTGTCTATAATCACAGGGAGTTCTTGATTGGTGACCTGTTGGACTCACAGATTGTTTGGTGGCTTGATGGTTTTGGTATTTTCACTTTTTTTTAAATTTTAGGGTTTATTTTTATTGTTTTATTTTTAAATTTTCATTTATTTTATAAGCTAGCATTCTTAGTGTCGCTGCTAGGTTGCACAGTATGTGTAATGGGGGTTCGGGTTATGAGAGTGTGGCAGGGCCTCTAGGCCAGCTCCTCCTTTGAGGATACCCTCATGTGCCATCTGAGGGACACGGAGCAGAGCAGCTTTGCCCAGGTCATAGCTTTGTCTCTGACATAACCTCAGGGGAACAGAAGTGGTCATGCAAGTCACATAGGGCAAGGAAAACTTGCCCTTCATTAAAGGCAAAATGGATCTAATGAATCCTGTGGAACACCCAGATGTGATCAAATTGTTTTGCATTGTTGAAACTATTGAAAACATCTACACTGTGATGAGGAACGTGAATGGGGGACAACAACTGCACCACATTCCGGAGGCCATGGCATGCAGGAGGAGGAAGCCCAGAGTGTCGAGGCAGATCATGAGCCTAGTGCGCTACTGCCACAAGAAGAGCATCATGCACAGGGAGCTGACGCTGGAGAACATCCTGGATGCTGAAGGAAACATCAGACACTCTCTCCAGCTTCAGCCTGGATGGCAGGTGCATGGCTGGGCAGAATCTGGCAGTTCTGCAGCACCCCCCCCACCCCAAACTGCCTCAGATCTCTACAGCGTGAAGAATTTGATGGCCCTGCAGTGGACCTCTAGAGCCTGGGTGTCCTCCCATACTTCGCGGTCATGGGGTGTCTCCCATTTAAGAGGAACACCTTTTTGCAGCTCAAGGAGCAGATCCTGCAGGAAAGATGTGACATTCCTTCTCACCTTTCTGCCCAAGTGCAAAGCAGCATCAGCCACTTACTGACCATTGACTTTACACAGATGTCCATGGGAGACCAAATCTGGGGGCATCCATGGCTAAGCCAGAGTGAGGAATAATTGATTCATCCTAGCAAACTCCTCCCCAAACACACAGACCCCACAACACTGAGGGTCATGTCTGACACGGGTTGGGACACATTTGATACCTATTTACCTTTGGCAAAGAGACAATTTCATCAGTTGATGGCTACATATCTGATGCTCCAGCACCAAGAC
Organism: Spermophilus citellus; assembly: GCF_964194105.1. NCBI lineage: Eukaryota > Metazoa > Chordata > Mammalia > Rodentia > Sciuridae > Spermophilus > Spermophilus citellus. Next base: position 30,341,606 of record NC_138187.1, on the reverse strand, counting down.
AGCCCGGGGGTGGGGACACAATCCAAGTTCAGCCTGGGCATCCAGAGGTTGGGCTCTGTCCCCCACCCTCAGATTCTTCCAATTTCATGCTCTGTGCCAGGTGTGCCAGTGAGCCTGCTCTTGGCATCTCCCTCTTCTTGCCCTATGAGCATCAGCTGGCTGAGGACAAGTCAGCACAGAAGGGCAGCAGAAGAGCCAGCCTGCCCGTCATTTCTCTCTGCAACCTGAATGTGACGATTCCCACTCCCAGCAGGTAGCCCCCCAGCATGTCCCTGGATGAGCAGCAGTGAGTGGAAGACAAAGAGCAGCAAGTCCTCCCAGGGTATATATCATCAGAAGAAAACTCCCTCTCCACAGGACAACCCCACAGTTGGACCACAGCCTGTACCTATGGCTAGAGCTGGAAGGGGAGGACTAGGAGGACTGGCACCTGTATTCTATGAATACAAATGCCATGTTGCTGTGTGCAAGCCTGAAAGACACGCCCCATATTCCGAAACAAAGTGGTTCCAATGAATGGAGGGCAAACACACCCTGAATTCAGGAACAAAGTAGACAGCTGAGATGCAGACAAAACCAAGTAGGTGGGGTGGTCCAGCATTTTATTTTACATATGCTTTGATTAATGTCATTTGCAACTGACAAATCATAATCGCACACATTTATGGGGAACAATGTAATGTTTAGATAGATCTATATACCAAGGGATGATTAACTCAGGCTAATCAATAGTTCTACCTTCTCAGAAAGACAGACCCCACAGGATCTCACTTATGTGGAACAACTGCAGGATGGAGGTGTGCAGACTGCCTCAGGCTTCTCCACACGGATTCCAGTCCCAAGAGCATCCGGAGCAGTCTAGAGACAAGTGGGCCCCTCCACTCCCACCCGGGGAGACATCAGAGACTGTTTTTCTTGGGACACTTTCTCCTGCCCTGATCTTTTCTGTCCTTTCTCCCATGTTTCTGTGACAGCAGAGATGGTTCTCAATAAATTTGTTTCTCACAAACATTATAATAAAATTGATGCTCCTGAAAGATGGGGTGTAAAACACGGCTTCTGATCTTAAGAAAAGAGCAGATTGGTAGGAAGATAATCCGTTAGAATTAAATCAATGCCTCCGCACAGAGTTCCAAGCCTCAGCCTGGGACGTCAACTTGAGTGTAGAATTTTCTCTTTTGACTAACTGCACATTTTTTACCCTGCTCCCTTACCCTCCTAGGACACTGGGCACACACCAGCCACAGTAGTATCACATTGTAATAGAGAACCCAATTGTATTGTTTATCTCCTCTACTAGACTGTGTACTCCAAGCGTAGGGAGTAGGATAGAGGGGAAAAAAAAAAAAGTTACATGAAGGTGGTGGAATTATAACCAGACCTTGAAGAACACAGATAATTTCAACTGGAGACCGACATTCCAACTTGAGGGAACAGGGTGAGCAAAGGAGGATTTTGCCAAGACAAAAGAAGAGACATGGTTTTTGTGGCTAAAGAGAAGGACCTGTGTCTGTGTGTGCGTATTTGGAGAGTGACACATGAGATCTGCATTCCAGAAAAGAAACTATGGCGGTGGAAACAGAAGACAGATAAATTTGGGGATGAATGAGACAGACAACAGGGAGATCTGTTAGAGTGAGCAGGACCTGGAAATGGACAGTGTGGGAGATTCTTACCAGACCTTTCCCTTTTCCTCAGTTGTCATGGGCTTCAAATCACCATGTGCTATTTATTGATTGAGCCACCTTCCTTCTCACTGCCACCATCTCAGGTCAGCCTTCCCCCATTTGGCCTCCTATCTAAGGCAGGTCATAAATCTTCGTGATGCCTTCTAGTTACACTGTTCCCAATTTCTAAAGGAAAGTAGACTTTGGATTTAAACAAGTTTTTTTTTTTTTGTAACAGATTTATTGAGATAAATTTCACACATCAGACAATTTACCAGTTCAAGTATGCAATTCTAACAACTCAGGAGGCTGAAGCAAGAGGATCAGAAGTTCAAGGCCAGCCTGGGAAACTTAGTGAGATCTCCATACAAAATAAAAAGGGCTGGGCATGGTGGCACAAACCTGTAATCCCAGTGACTCAGGAGGCTGAGGCAGGAGGACTGCAAGTTCAAGCCAGCCTCAGTAACTTAGTGAGGCCCTAAGCAACTTAGTGAGATTCTTTCTCAAAAAAAAAATAAAATAAAAAGGAGCCAGGCATGGTGACACACACCTGTAATCCCAGTGGCTTGGGAGGCTTAGACAGGAGGATCTCAAGTTCAAATCCAGCCTCAGCAAAAGCAAGGCACTAAGCAACTCAGTGAGACCCTGTTTCTAATTAAAATACAAAATAGGACTGGGGGTGTAGCTCAGTAGTTGAGTGCCTCTCAGTTCAATTCCCCCATACCCCCCCCCCAAAAAAAAATAAATAAAAATAAAAATGGCTGGAGATGTAACTCATTGGTAAAGCACCCCTGGGTTATATCCCCCATACCAAAAAATAAATTAATTAATTAAAAGGACTGGAGATGTAGCTCAGTGGTAATCTCAGAGTTCAATTTCCTGTACCAAATAATAAATGAATAAGATATATATTTCAGTGGCTTTCAGTATATTCACACAGTTGTGCAACCATCACCACCATGAGGTTTAGAACATTTTTTATAATCTCCAAAAGAAACTCCATACTCTTTTGAAGTTATTCCTCAACTCCTCCTCTGGGCAACTACTAATTTACTTTCTGTCCCTATGAATTTTCCTCCTCTGGACATTTCAGATATATGTACTCGTACAATATGTGAGCTTTTGTGTCTGTCTTCTTTTCCTTGGCATGTTTTCAAGGTTCATCCACATTGGAGCATGTGTCAGTATGTCTTCATTGCTTTCGATTATCAAACAATAATCCATGGCCTGGATAGATCACATTTGTCATCCATTCATCAGTTGATGAACATTTGGATTGTTTCTGCTTTTTGGCAACTATGCATACCACTGCTATGAATTTTCATGTGCAAATTTTTGTGAGGACATATGTTTTCAATATATCTTCATTCTAGCCATTCTTCCTAGTGGGTCTGAAGTGGAATCACATTGATTTGTAGCTTTAAATTACATTTTTCCTGATGACCAAGGATGCCAAGCATCTTCTCGTGTGCTTATTGGCTATTTGTATGTCTTCTTTACAGAAATTTCTATTCAGATCCTTTGCTCATTTTAAAAAAATATTTATTTTTTAGTTGTAGTTGGACACAATACCTTTATTTTATTTACTTATTTTTATGTGGTGCTGAGGATCGAACCCAGTGCCTTGCACATGCTAGGCGAACGTTCTACCACTGAGCCACAACCCAGTCCCATACTTTGCCCATTTTTAATTGACTGATTTATCTTCTTGTTATCGACTTGCTCTTCTTTTATCAGTGTCTTTAAAAAGAATGGTTGATTATTGATTTGAGATCCTTCTTTTTTTTTTTTTTTGGCAGGATAGGGGAGTACCAGGGATTGAACTCAGGGCCACTCTACTTCTGAACCACATCCCTAGCCCTGCTTTGTATTTTATTTAGAAACAGGGTCTCACTGAGTTGTTTAGTGCCTTGCTTTTGCTGAGGCTGGCTTTGAACTTGAGATCTTCCTGCTTCAGCCTCCCAAGCCACTGGGGATTACAGGTGTGCACCACCTTGCCTGGTTTTTTCTTCTTCTTCTTCTTTTTTTTTAAATGTAGGCATTTACAACTATAAATATCCCTCTACATACTGCTTTACCTGCATCCCATAAGTTTTGTTATATTGTTCATTTTCATTTATCTCAAAGTATTTTCCAAAGTGATTCCTTCTTTGACTTGTAGGTTATTTAGGAGTGTGTTGTTTAAATTTTCACATATTTTTGAATTTCCCAAATTCCTACTATTGATTTCTAATTTTATTTTATTGTGATTACAGAACATACCTTGTGTGATTTTAATCTTTTTAAATGTATTGAGACTGGTTTTATGACCTAACACATTGTCTATCCTAGAGGATATTCAAGAACACTTCAGAAGAATATATATTGTGCAGTTGGTGGGTGGAATAGTCTATAAATGTTGGCTAGGTCTAGTCATTCTATGCTGTTGTTACAGTTTTCAATTTCCTTTTTGTTCTTCTGCCTGTGGTTTATTCATGATGGAAAGCAGAGTATTAAAGTCTCCTGCTATTATTATTGAATTGTTTATTTCTCCTTTGATTCTATCATTTTCTACTTCATGAATTTAGGGCTCTATTGTTAGTTTGCATTAAGAATATAATTTTGGGCTGGAGATGTGGCTCAAGCGGTAGCGCCCTCACCTGGCATGCGTGCGACGGGGTTCGATCCTCAGCACCACATACAAACAAGATGTTGTGTCCACCGAAAACTAAAAAAAATAAATAAATATTTTTAAAAAAGAATATAATTTTTATATCTTCTTGATACAACAATGATTTATTATTATTAAAGGTCCTTTTTTATATCTAGTAACTTTTTTATGTTTATTTTATTTATTTACATGTGGTGCTGAGAGTCGAACCCAGGGCCTCCCATGTGCTAGGCGAGCCCTCTACCACTGAGCCACAACCCAGACCTTCTAGTAACATTTTTGTTTTAAAATCTATTTTGGGGATGAAACTGTGTGAGGCACTGAGTTCAATCACAGCACTACAAAAAAAAAATAAACAAATAAAATAAAGGCATCCTGTCCATCTACAACAACAACAAAAAAAATGTTTTTAAAAGTCTATTTTGTCTGATATTAATATGACCTCTCCCTCTTTCTTATTTATATTTGCAGGGTAACTTTTTCTATTTATTTATTTAGACTGAGGATTGAACCCAGAGGCACACTACCATTGAGCTTTATTCCCAAGCTCTTTTTATTTTTCATTCTGGGGTAGAATCTCACTAAGTTGTTCCAGCTAGTCTTGAACTTGCAATTCTCTTGCATCAGACACCAGCATAGCTGGGAACACAGGCATGCCCCACCATGCCTGGCCCATGCTTTTACATTCTTAGCCTTGGGCTTTGAATATCTCCTAACTGGACTGTGATCACAGATGACTGTATAGGGGTTACCTAATAGAGACATTGTGAGCCTGACAATGACTAACCCACCACTGGTTAGAGGAGTGACAATGAGAAAGAGAATGCCAGGTGAGAAGTTGCATAGGCCATGAGAAATGGAAGAGACAGTGGCCAATTCCTAGCCCAACCTCAGATTCTAAATAGATTTCCAGTTCCCACCCACCCATATCTTTACAGAATACCCAAATCATTTCTTTCCTGAAATTTTCAGAAATATCCCTTGTTTTGTTTTGTTTGCAAAGAACAGATGACACAGTGCAGGATTGCAAGTTTGGGGCCAGTCTGAGGAGCTTAGTGAGATCCTGTCTCAAAATTTTAAAAAATAAAATAAAAAGGGCTGGGGATGTGGCCTAGTAGTAGAGTTTCTCTGGATTGAATTCCCAGGACCAAAAAGGGCGGTGGGGGTAGGGGAACGAAAGGGAGAAAAAGGAGGAGGAGGAAGAGGAGGAGGAGAAGGATTATTACCTGGAACTTTAAAAAGCATGTAGACCTGGGTTGCACCCTTTGATATTCTGATTTTATGGTTCTGGGTCAGAACCAAGGGATTAGGATTTTTCACATCTTCCCAGTTGATCTGAAGGTACATCAAAGTTGACAGCCACTGCTTGAGAGATATTCTAAGGGAACAAGGGATATAAGCACTGGGTTAGATGGACAGTTTTCAAAAGATTAGGTGATGTACGTCATGAAAGAATGCCCAGGTAGAAAGAGATAACAATATCAAAGTCATTCTGTCAGATCTGCTTTAGAAAACACTTTTTACTGTTAGTCAGTGCTTGGAAACCACTAAAAATTAGGTCCCCAAAGTGAATATTGATTACATTATATTTCTTAAATTGAATGGAGGTTTAGCAGTGCCCATTTCTTTTTATGCATCCTAATTAATGTGCATAATATATATCCTTATCTTTTCAAATATTTTATGAAATTTTTCTGCCAAAGATTTTTTAATAAAATAATACTGTTTGTTGCCAATATATACCACTAAGTTCACCACTATTCTAGACTTCTTTGGTTAAAATTAAGATCTCAATCATCGAAGACTAAAATCTTGGCAGTTGCAATAACAATATCTTGAGGGGATGGGGTTCACCAGTCCCTTGGGCTCCTTCCAAATAATTTCTACTGCATTCATGACTGCTGACCAAATGTGATGAGTCACCTCATAATGAGGAACATCTGGTCATAGGAGTTTGGAAATACCATGAAACTAAGGCTGGTATGCAAAATCCAAGGAGAAAAAAAGTGGAATTATAGGCAAAAATTTTTTTAGGGAGTTGTTGAAGGAGTAAACTAGTGGGCTTGAATCCTGTGGCTTTGTGATCAAGGAGGACAGACTAACTCAAGGAAAAGAATATTACTTCATTTCCTTCCTCCTACTTCTCTCCCATTTTTTCTGTCTGTGTCTTTCTCTCTCTCCATTTCATCCCTTATTTTTCTTCTTTTCCTACAGAGGTTAGTTAATTATACTTCTTTGTCCAGCTGACACTAAAGAATCTGATGGCTCTTAGCACATCACATGTGGGGGAAAAAAACTGAAAGAAAAAGGAATACTGCCACTATTTATGTCACCAATAACCAGCAGCTAGCTGCTGCCTCCCCTCTGCTCGCATCTTTAATATTCTGTTCTTATTTAGGAAACAGAAAACTATATCAATGCTGAAAGACTAATTTTTTTTGAGGGGGTGGGTACTGGGAATTGAACCCAGGGGCACGTAACCACTGAGCCACATCCCCAGCCCTTTTTTAAAATATATATATATATTTTAGAGATAGGGACTCTCTAAGTTGCTTTAGGTCCTCGCTAAATTGCTCAGGCTGGCTTTGAACTTGTGATCCTCCAGCCTGCCCTCCGCTGGGATTACAGGCGTGCTCCCAGCTGAAAGACTAATTCTTTAAGTCTGGGAAAAAGGAGAAAGTTAGCCCAGCCAAAACTGATTAACCAGTATGAAATTTCTGATAACATTGGTAAAGAGGAAACGAGATAGTTAGACCAGAGAGGAGGCAGGTGTTATAAAAACACAGTGGGTAGACCATACAAGTTCTATTGCTTTGCCAGCCTGACATTCTGTCATGAGCCACACTGATTGTTGTAATACCGAAAAGCTTTTCTATCAGCTAGTAAATTGCTGCCAAATGTTTCCTAAGTGGCCCCCTGTCCACTTTCCTGCCTCCGGGCTACCAGTCCTTCTTCTTATTCAGCAACTAAAGAGTTAACACCCAGAACAGCTGTTGACCTTCAAAAACTTGACTTTGTGCTAAAGTGGTGTCTGTTCTAATTGGCTGATGGCCATTGGGCAACCAGCTGCTAAATATTTTGAATATCACCCCTAGCTGAAGCCACAAAAAAAGAAAAAGCCAAGTAGGTGTGGTAAATTGGTTGCAAGAAATGGCCTAACACTGAGTTGAGGTTTTGGCTTCTGCTTGAAGCATTGGCAGGAACTAAATAGATGGGCGTGCCTGGGTTCTGCTTGATTTGTGTAGCAAAATAATTCCTTAGTTCAATGAACAAAGATCTAACTCAAGCCAGCGCACTACATACTGACACAGTCTTTCTGGCCATAACGATTCCTGAGTCAATTTCTAGACCAAGAACCCCTTAAGGAGGAAGATAGGAACCTTGGAGAAAGTTTGCTTTGACATTATTCAGTTCAACCAAAGATTGACAGAACTTGAAAAAAATAACAGAGGATTATCTCAAGCTTAGGTGGGTATTTGATATGCTGTCTTTGATTTATGAAAATGTTTTCCTCTGTTTCTCTTTATGCACTCCCTTAGAAGGTATGTCAAAAGTTTTGATACAACTTTCTTCTCTCTCCATAGGTTTTGCTTCTTCAAAGTTGCTTCTGTTTGTTTGTTTGTTTGTTTGTTTGTTTGTTTTTGATCTATGCATTTCAAAGAAGAGGATTTCCTAAGAAACACTGGAGATGCTTGGGTGGAAACTTAATTAAATGCAAAAAGTTGATTGACAGCTCTGTATGCCTGGATGAAAATTTTCTTTTTCTTTTCTGCAGTACTGGGGATTGAACCCAGAGGTTCTCTACCACTGGGTTACATCCCAGATCTTTTCATTTTTTAATTTTTGAAACAGGATCTCCCTAAATTGCCCAGGCTGGCCTTGAACTTGTAATCCTCCTGCTTCAACCTCTAGAGTAGCTGGGATGACAGGTATTGGTGGGATGACATCAATTCATGGGATGACATCAGGTATTGACTGGATGACACTGTATTTGGCTGGAGCTTTTCTTTTAGTTCTCTGTAGGGGAATTCAGCTTTAGTCCTTTCTATGGAAAAACTCCAAAGTCAGTGTCTTTAAGTCTATTCTCTTGGCTAGTTGTATTTCCCAGGAAAAACACTTGTAAAATCCTGCCTGGAGGATATAGGTCCATGTGGCTATGCATCTGGCAGCTGGGGGTGGAGGTAGTCTGGGAGTCTCAATATTTGGTGCACTTGCTTTCTTTAAACCCCCATATTTTTAGTAAGGTGTTCAAGTCCTCCACTGGGCTTGTGTCCCACAGTCCAGAAACCCTCTGTTTTGCCTTCTCTAGGAATAAATCTCTAATCTTGTTCAAGGAAGATACAGGCCGTCAACTACCAGTGGGTGTAGAATAAGGAGGGAACCTAGTAGCCTGTTGTCTTTTTAAAAACTTGAGGTGAAATTCACTTTACAAACTAACCATTTTAAAGTGTACAGTTCAGAGGCATTTAATCCATTCACCACCACCTCTACCTAGTTCTAAAACAATCTCTTTACCCCCAAAGGATTCTTCATAGACATTAAGCAGTCACTACTCATTCCCCTCTCCCTCAACCCCTGGAAACCATCAATATGTTCCCCCCTCCCAGGGGTGGGTAGATACCAGGGATTGAACTCAGGGGCACTCGACTACTGAGTCACATCCCCAGCCCTATTTTGTATTTTATTTAGAGACAGGGTCTCACTGAGTTGCTTAGTGCCACACTTCTGCTGAGGCTGGCTTTGAACTTGTGATCCTCCTTCCCCAGCCTCCTGAGCTGCTGGGATTACAGGCGTGCACCACTGTACCCAGCAATGTTTGTTTTTTTTTAATTGTCAATGGACCTTTATTTATTTATTTTTATGTGGTGCTGAGAATCGAACCCAGTGCCTTACACATGCTAGGCAAGTGCTCTACTGCTGAGCTACAACCCCAGCCTATCCAATATGTTTTTATTTGAAGATAAAGTGATCTGTACCTGGAAAATGAAGAAAATCAACTGAAAAATAGTATTATAAACAATAAATAAGCTCAGGAGGAGACTCCATACTATCCTAAGACCTTAATGAGTCACCAGGATTCTTGGGAACCCATCAGAAATCCAGTGGCAGGTCAACTCTAACAGGTCCCTTCTGTCACTGAGCATAGGATTATTTTTCTACTACGGAAGAAATATTTATTCTATATTAGGGTTTCCTTTCCTTACAAGACACACCTTGAACTATTTCACCATTCCTGGAATGGTGACTTTGCAATTAACACAGGGTGGTCCAGACAAAATTTTCACTTCTCAGTGAAAGAAATAAGACAGTTGGCCAGCCATGAACCTTTATCATATTTCCTATCTACCAGAAGCAGCTGGCCTTATAGAACAATAAAGTGATCCCCTGAAAACTGATCTAGCAGTATCCAGGAGACCACACCTGCAAGGCTGAGACATTGTTTGCAGATAGAGATACAGGATCCCAACTGGGCCTCAAATTCTCCCTCAGCCAGGACAAAGGACCAAAAGCCAAGGGTTGAGGGGGAGAGTGGCAGCTTTCATGATTACCATTCTCTTTTAAAATATTTATGTTCCATCTCCCAAGTCACTCAGGCTCTGTGGACTTAATAGCTCAAGAGCAAGGTATTCCCACCAGGGCGCCCAACTATTTGGTACTCCTCCTGACACTAAGCAATGGCAGTGTCCCCAAAACTGGCAGTGCTGCCCCTGATTATGAAGGGGAAATAGGGTTGTTAGTCCCTGATATGACTTGGGTGGAGTAGAGATGGGAGGAGAATGAGCTCCTTGGTTGCTCTTGCAGGCCACACCCAGTAGCAAAAATTAACAGAAAACTACCAGAGTAAAATGAATGTTCCGTTTTAGTTTTTTTCCCCCCACTCAGTATTGATGGTAGCTAAATTTACCAACTTATTCAAGGTTTCAAGATGGGAAGAAATAACCTTTGGCTCACAAGAAACTACAGAAGGAATGTTTAAAGTGGACTGCAAAGTCCTGTTTGCATATTTGAATGTGACTTAGTGTGGCCACTTTTAGGGATGTTGAAGTGCATTTGTGGCTGTGATAACTAGGGAAACCCAGTATTTACTTCTGAGCCCTCTCCTATTCTCTGTCTATATGCAACTTCATCTGGTCCCAGGGCTGTATGTAACTTCCATATACTGATGACTCCTAACCCTACATTCTCAGCTCTGTCCTCACCTGGAAATCAGGACTATACCTCCACCTGCCTACTTTATCAACCCTTTGAAGGCCTCACAAGGATCTCAATATGTCCAAGCAATACTGATTTCTAGATATCAGCATCCCTTAACCTGTTCTTCCTCAGTCTCCCCTTTAAAATAAATGGCACCATGAGTCACCCAGATGCTTAAAACAAGAATCTAGATATCCTTTCCAATAGGGTAGCCTACTAAACCACATATGGCTATCTAAATTTAAGTTTTAATTAAATAGGAAATGGGAACATAATTCAGAAGTAGAGGATTTACGTACCATGCAGGAGGCCCAGGTTCAATCTTCAGCATTGCAAGAAATAAAATATAAAAAATTCAGACTCTTATTTTTTTCTTTTTATTGGTACAGTATAACTATTACATAACAGTGGGATTTGTTATAATATATTCATACATTCACACAATAAAACAGTATAATTTGATCAATTTCATTCCCCAGTACCTCACCTTTCCCTTCCCTCCCTCCCCCATCAGCTTCTTCTATTCTACTTGTCTCCCTTCAATTTTTTATTTTTTAAATTGTTCTAAATAGTTATACATGACAGTAGAATGCATTTTGACGCATTGTACACAATTGGAGCACAACTTCTTATTCCTCTGGCTGTACATGGTACAGAGTCACACTAGTAGGGTAATCATACATATATATAGGGTAATAATGTCTGTCTCATTCTACCGTCCTTCCCATCCCCATAGCCCCACCCTACCCTCTGCACAATCCCAAGTTCCTTCATTCTTCCCCACTCCCTGCCCCCCACTAGGGATCAGCATTCACTTATTAGACAAAACATTTGGCCTTGGGTTTTTTGGGATTGGCTTACTTCACATAGCATGATGTTCTCTAGTTCCATCCATCTACCTGTAAATACCATAATTTCATTGTTCTTTAAGGCTGAGTAATATTCCATTGTGTACATGTATCACATTTTCTTTATCCATTCGTCTGTTGGTTCCATCATTTAGCTATTGTGAATTGTCAATCTCTTAGTTTCCCTAGCTACATTTCAAGTTTTTAACAGCCCTATGTAGCTAGTAGATACTATAATGAACAGTTAGAAATAGAATATTTCATTATAACAGAAAGTTTTGGACAGTACTTCTCTAATGAGGTTGCCATTGGCTCTTCCTTCTTCACCTCCCACATTTGATTCATTAACAACTGTCAATGATTTTATATCCAAAACATCCCGTGATCAAATTCTCTCCCACTGTTGAAACCACTTCTCAATTGCCCTACTTCCAATATTACTCACCTATAACCATTTCTCCTATATTGACTAGAATGAATTTTTTAAAAATACTTTTTAGCTGCCAATGGATTTTTCACTTTATTTATTTATATGTGGTGTTAAGGATCGAACCCAGGGCCTCACACATGCCAGGCAAGTGCTCTACCACTGAGCCACAACCCCAGTCCTACTAGAATGAATTCTTTAAAACTGAAAATAATATCAAGTGTTACCTTTGCTTTAATCCTCCAATGGCTTTGTCGCAGAGACTGTGGTTTTATCCTAATATTCCTTCTCTCTTATTTGGTGTTAGAAACTCTGGAACTTAGATAAGCACATGGAAGCCCCAAATACAGAATATATTTTTTAGAGTATTTGAACTTAGGTGTGGTCACATGACCAAATTATAGCCAGTGAGATGAGAACCAACAGGGTGGTATGCAATTTCTTCCCAGGTCCTTAAAACAGTGGGCTCTTCCTGCTACCCAACAGGCATGATGGCTAAAGCTAGACTAGATCATGAGTGAACATGGGATAGAGGTGAGGCACTATGGAGCAACAAAAAGAAAAAAGCCTGGGTCCTAAACATAGTTTGAGGTTTTCCATCATTGTGGAAAATTATATTCTAACTAGATAACTTCCCATCATACATAGAAAATCCAAACCTTGCTGCTTCAACACAGGAAGCTCCATCTTGCTGTAGGGTTGCAGTTGTTTTTCTATCTGCCTGGGATGCTCTTCCTCCTCAGATGTCATCATGACTGACTCCTTTTTGTTATTCAGGTCTCAGTTTTAAAATCACTATTTTAAAGATGATTTCCCTCACCAACCCTCTCCAAATTACCCAACCAATCATTCTCTTTTCCAAGAATTTATTTTAGTTACTTGCATACAAATTATCACTAACTGATGATTCTTCCACTTGTTCTGTGTCTGCTTCTCCCCAACAGAATATAAATTCCACAAGGATAGAGATTTTGAGCGCTTCACTGCTGTATTTCCAGTGTTTAGAATGTGCCGGAAACCCAGCAGACACTCAGTAAGTGTCAAATGAAAAATCAAATACTACTGCACCAAACATGATGATTAAAAGTAGGGTTTAAAAAGCCAAGACTCAGATTTGAATTCCAGCCAGGCCACGTACCATTTGTATAATCCACTCCAAACGATTTAATCTGTAAAATTAGTATCCCACCTATGACTTTGGGCAGGAATACACGAAACAGCATTATTAAAGCACTCTCTCTCTTTCTCCCTCCTCCTTTCCTCTCTCCCCCTCATATGGCCACTTTTCTGTTATGCGTGTCATTCCGCGCAGCCTAGCGCAAGACTTTGAAATTTGGCGGCAATTATCACACTCCGCAGGACTAGATTTGCGCAAGCGCAGAACACCTCCTCTACCTCGCGCGCTAACTTTGAGACCTCGACAGCCAATCAGAGTTAGCGTAGGAACCCTAGAGCGGAGAAGTCGCAAAGCGAAACCGGGAGGCGGGCTCCGGTGGAGGCAGTGGCGAGAGTGGGCGGGGACAAGACGAGGGCACGCACAGTTCTTGCAGCCGGGGTCTCTGCGGGCCAATGGGAGAAGCTTGAGGCCTGAAGGCAGTGGGGCGTGGCTTTGCAGGCTCCGGCAACCGGAGGCTGTCCCAGCTCGGACCAATCATAGTGAGGAGGTGGGAGAAGATTAGCCAATCAGCGTGCAGGACAGGCGAGGCAGGGGGCGGTGGAGTCTCGCGCGGACGCCGCCGGCTCCTGAGCTTCTGTCAGGGTTGCCGGGCGTGCGAAGGCGGCGGAGGCGGGAAGGTGGCAGTGGTTGAAGGAGCGATTGCCGAGTTGTGGGGAGGAGGTCGGAGGGAGGTGGGCAGCGATGGTGATGGCAGCCAAAAAGGGTCCAGGCCCGGGTGGCGGAGTCGGCGGGGGAAAGGCGGAGGCGGAGGCGGCCTCGGAGGTGTGGTGCCGGCGGGTGCGGGAGCTGGGTGCCTGCAGCCAGGCCGGGAACCGCCACTGCTTCGAGTGCGCCCAGCGCGGGGTCACCTACGTGGATATCACCGTGGGCAGCTTCGTCTGCACCACCTGCTCCGGCCTCCTGTGAGTGGACGGGCGTGGGGAGGACAGGGAGCAAGGGCAGAGAGCCAGCCCAGGGGACCACGGGGATCCCAGGTGGTCGGGGAGGCCCAGCTCCGAGGGGCGAGGGCGGCGGGGGAGGACACAGTCGCGCCAGACACGGTCAGAGGGTCGTCTGCTGCAGAGGTGTTGGGAAGGGAAGCACAGGGGAGAGAAGAGCAAGCTGGAGTCGCGTTGCGGAGAGAAGGGTGGGGGCTGAGGAAGGACACCCGGAGACGATGGAGAAATTCCCTGAGGGAAGCGAGGCGAACTGCAGGTGCGGAGACAGAAAGTGTGGAGAATTGAAGGGAACCTGGGGTGAGCTTATGGAGTAGGGATTTAAAGGGCCAGAAAATGGCATACACCTTTAAAGGAAACTTCTTGTAGGTGGAAGGCAAAAAGGTAGGGAAAGCTGGACTCAAGATGAATAGTGCCTCCCTCCCCCCCTTCTGGCTATGCCCCTCCTGAAGTGTCAGATGCAGGAACCAGTTGAAAATAGGTGAGTTAACCCAGCCTAGAGATAATATCAGATAGGGAGCCAGGGTCCAGGGTTCAGGTGCAGACCTAATCTTGCAGAGCTTTGGAATGCTACCCAGAAGGTTGACTTCTTATGAAATCTCAATAGTTGAGAACCAGAGGGTTACCGTAGTAGAGAGCTTAACTTTTTCAAAAAGTATGGGATGAGACATCCTTAAATATAATCATTTACACCTTTTTGTTTACCTGCATCTAGTCAACTCTTTCTAAATTGGGGAGGGTTTGTAATGCTACCCTTGACACTGACACTGTATTTGATCATGCCAGAGATACTTTTAGCTTCAGTTCTAGCCCAGATTTCTGCTTGTATAGTAAGGTTCCATCACCCCAGCGGATGATCTGATTAGATGCTTGATTAACATCTGATACCATTCATAGATCTCTATTTTTTTTGTAAGTTTTCCAAGGGATTTATTTTGCCCTTTTTTTAGTATTAATATATGTTGTTTTCTAAACAAGAAAAGCTTTCCTTGCTCTTACACCTTTAGGAGCCAAAAAAAATAAGCAGTATTGTTCTTGCATGACAGATGGGAGAACAGAAGCAAAGAGGTTTAGTAACTTTTCCAGTGCCATATGGGGGTTGCTGTTTTCAGCACTTGTTGTTTGATATTAGTTATGATCATGGCAGACCAGAAATGAGGAATTTCTGGAAACCTAAAATACTGTTTGGAACTATTTCTCTACTTTGTTTTACCTCCTTTGTCACATTTATATGTTCTGATCATCCTCACTCATATGTTGTAAGGATGAACTTCATTTTGGTCTGAGTAAAAGCCATTGTGACTCTTGGGACAATAATTTAGAACCCCAAAAGGAGTGTGCCATGAGACAGATTCTCAAATGAAGTAAGAGAGTAGAGACTTGAGACTGAGAGAAATACTCTGTGAAGACAAGGAGGAAAGTTTTGGAATTATTTATGTAGCATAATGTAGAAAGAGAAAGGGCTGATTCCTGAAGATGCTGTTATGAAAAGGAAAATTGGATTATAAGGTCTGGGAAGAAATAAAGGAAAGTAGGGGGGATAACATGGATGGTCCCCAAGAGCTAGGTATTGGAAGAAAATATCAGGAAATGGTGTTAATCTATTTCTTGGTTAGTGGTGATGGCATGGAAGAGAAAAGTCTGAATAAATAGGCAGTGCTCTCACATCGTTATCATTTTCTAGATCTTGATTTAAAGTATTCCACAAATAACATTTCACTTCTGTAATGAATATCCCTCAATCAGGACAGAAGGAAGGCCAAGGGATCTGGGCCACATTAAAAACCTGATTTCTTTTGGTGGAAATGTTAACTCCTTAAATATCCATGCACGGGGCTGGGGATGTGGCTCAAGCGGTAGCGCGCTCGCCTGGCATGCGTGCGGCCTGGGTTTGATCCTCAGCACCACATACCAACAAAGATGTTGTGTCCGCCGAGAACTAAAAAATAAATTATTAAAAATTCTCTCTCTCTCTCTCTCTCTGTCTCTCTCTCTCTCTCTGTCTCTCTCTCTCTCTCTCCCTCTCCCTTTCCCTCCCTCCCTCCCTCCTCTCTTACTCTCTCTTTAAAAAAAAAATATCGATGCACAATTTTCAGAACCTTACCACTTTTCCTCATGGTCCCTATCACTATTGTGGGTCTCACTAATGAAAAGTCAGATGCCAGTGATCAGGGCATACACTAGATGGAGGTGGCTATGGCCTAAGGATTGATAGTTTAACAGGGAATTATCTAAGGAGGCCTGTATCTCTCTGGAATGTATGAACCTCAAACTCATACATTCCTGTGGGACCAAATAGGAAGAATCAACTAACCCTTTTGAAGATTCAGGAAATTCTGGGGCTGGGGTTATAGCTCAGCGGTAGAGGGCTTGCCTCACACTTGTGAGGTACTGGGTTCGATCCTCAGCACCACATAAAAAAATAAATAAAATAAATAAAAGGATATTGTGCCCATCTTTAAAAATATATGTTTTAAAAAAAAGATTCAGGAAATTCTAAGCCAGGCATGACAGTGCATGCCTATAACCCCAGCAACTCAGGAGGCTGAGGCAAAAGAATGGTAAGTTCCAGGCCAACCTCAGCAACTTAGTGAGACACTCTCAAAATAAAAAAAGGGCTGAGGATGTAGCTCAGTGGTAGAGCACTACTGAGTTCAATCCCTAGTACTGCAAAAAGAATTTCTAGAAAGGACGTATTTTGGTAAAACTTTATGAGAATTACTGAAGGAATGAATTCTGGAGACAGTAGACTTTAGAGAACATATTTTAGAAGTTAGGAAATGAGAAGTGAGGACAACACTTTGTTAGCAGGAAGTAAGACTTGAGTGAAGGATCAAGAGAATGGGCCAATGAATAAGGCTGAACTGAAGACATGGTGAGATAAGAAGAGAAATATCAGGGAAAACTCTTAAGAGAGCTGGAGTTCCCCAGGGTATGACTGTTTGCCCAGGCTGTGGTGGAACTTCTCATTAGAAATTGGATTTCTGATTAACATGGATTAGGGCAAGGCATATAAACCTTTTACAGGAATCTTAAAGTATTACCTGTGTCCCTGCTATGGGAAAGGCTAGGAGCTGGCAGGTATGCAGAATATGTGAGGCAGGGGGATGCCTTTTTCTGGCTGCCAAGTGAAGAGGGCACACAGTCCAGCAGACAATGAAGAGTCCTGGTCCATAGTAACATGCAGACCAGTTAGCATCTTTTTTTTTTTTTTTTAAAGAGAGAGTGAGAGAGGAGAGAGAGAATTTTTAATATTTATTTATTTTTTTAGTTCTCGGCGGACACAACATCTTTGTTGGTATGTGGTGCTGAGGATCGAACCCGGGCCGCACGCATGCCAGGCGAGCGCGCTACCGCTTGAGCCACATCCCCAGCCCCAGTTAGCATCTTAAGTCCATGTGTTGATTGCCATAGATTAGAATTTTGTGGTAGTGGGAAGTGAAAATTATGGTAAGCCAACAACCTGCACATTTATTCATTCAGTTAGCTGACAAATGTTTCTTGAGTCCCTATCAATGTTTTAGGTTCTGGAGATAATGGTAGCCTCAAAACCTCCATCTTCATATAGTTTGCTTCTTAGTGGAGGCCATAAAAAAGTTCTTCTGGGCTGGGATGTAGCTCAGTGGCAAAGCATCTGCCTTGCATTTGCAAAGCCCTGGGTTCAACCCCCAGTTCAAAAAAAAAAAAAAGACAAAAAAGAAAAGGAAGTCCTTCTATATATAATTGTAGGTAGTGGTAAGTGCTTTGAAGTAAGATAAAGCTTAGTTGGGTTAGAGAGTGATAGGAGCTCACATTGAGATATGATGCAAAGAGAATATTCTTTGTTAAAATGAGGGGCATTTTGAAGGGACATTTTTTAAATACCATCCTCAGCAACCCAGCCAAAGAAAGAAGACAGCAGGATTGGCTTTGTTTTGAAGGCCAATTTTCTGTTGACTGTGTTTCAAATATGTCTACCTCTTAGGAAGAGGGCATCTTCTGAGGGCAGTGAGCAGAACTGCCAGTGGTCTCAGCTGGCTGGTTTGGCTGATGGAGCAAAGCTGACTGTTCCAGCCAAAGTTGAATTTCCTAAGATCTGAAGAAAAATCCACATTTTAATATTGGTGGGTGGGTATGACTCTGCCTTCATCCCTGCGTGGATGAGCTCATTCTTGCTCTTTTTTAATGGGAAATATTTTTTCAGCTGTAGCAAAAACCTATAGCGTTGGTGTGAGGGCCTGAGAGAGGCTGCTAGTTTCTGTCGTTTCTAAATTTACATATGGGCTGCCATAATTGTAGGTCCCAAATTTGACCTAGTTTTATTGATTTGGTTTTCTTCCAATACCTAATTTCCTTAACCTGGATTCAGATCCTTTTAATTTTCCCATATGCTTATTTATTTAGTTACAATTTCAACTCCTCTACTAAAGGATGAGCCTGCCATTTAATGCTTTATATGGGGTAGAAATTGCTACTAAAAAAGCATCTATTTCAAAGTAATGCTTTGAATATTCTTTCTTGTTCTGGTTTATCTGATTACCTCTTTGGATAAAAGACTATTCTTCAGAAAGAAAATGGACACTGAGGCCTGTGGTCTTGTTGACATCAGGGATGGTCACTAACTTTGACACCCATTTTTTTCAGTCAAGTATGACATGCTTCCATGACCTTGTTGTTTGGTCTTCCTCTAGTCCCTTGGGTCTCAATAATGGAGACTTATCCCTTCTACTTCTGCCCAACTTTATTTTAATAATGGAAATCAACTTAAGGTGGGTAGAGCTCCGGGCTAGGTGTCAAGAGATGTACTTGACAACTGTTTATATAACTGACAGATTCCTACACTACTTGTGCCTTAGTTTCCCTTGTCTGGCTTATTACTAATAATTCTGAGTTGAAGTATTTGTATCTCCATGGAAGGAAAGGTGTAGTATGTTGTTCAATAATTCAGTACTTTTCCATCTTTCTGGGTTGAGGATGTGTACATATACCTTGCGCCTAATGAGTCTCTTTGCTCTCTCCCTACCTCCCTCACCTTTTATATTCACTTCTGCTGGGCAGAAGTGGACTGGGCAGGCTACTAAATGACTGATTTAGGCACTTTATTATAGGGTCCCATGAACAACTAGAAAAGCCCCAAGGAAAGTAACAAATTACCGAAAGATATGAAAAGAAGAAAGGGAAATGAGAACATGTAAAAATGTTTTGGAATTGAGACTAAAGAGGAACATAGCTGGTAACACTATCAGGCCTCTACCAGGCTCTGCCCAATAGGAGAGCTGTTTATTATTTCTGCTGAGGAATAACAAAGGAAATGGGTTGGAGCAAAATTGAGATTAGAAAAAGTTTTCTTAAAATTAATGATATTGACCCTGGAGCAGATTAAAAGAAAAGCCTTCTATTTGGAACTTTTCAAAGTCTCTAACAGGGACTCTTAGTAGCTTGAGTCCGAGAAAAGAGCTAAATGGTTTAGCTGTCATCTGCTTAGGCAGAGGAGTGGAATCCCAGGAACAGAGAAACCCATTCTAGGGTAAAAGGATTTGGACACAAATATTAAGAGGTGAGGAATTCCCAAGTTCAAATTTGGCACAAATAAAAGAACTTGGGTGCTGGGTGGAACTGTTTTTTTCCATTGTTGACCTGACAGAACCTTCTTATCTGAGCAGCTGAGCAGGTTTGATGCTTTTATGGAGCCAGATCGAAGCAAAATATAGGCCAGCTTGAGGGTGATGACCACAGGAAAAGCAAAAGGTGTGGTATTTGTGGAAATGGTTGTATGCTTCATGGAACCAAGGGAGAGGAGAAAGAAGGAAAGAGAATTGGGCAGACTAGAATTTACACTGGCAAGACTTGCCAAGTATTTCAGAGTACTTCAAATGTTGCAAGGAACCTAGTGAAAAAGAAACTAAAGCAGATAAAGACAGCACAACTAGCTTAAGGCTTGAGTCCCAGTAATATGCTTGCTTTCAATTGGAAAAATGTGCCTTATTCTGGACAAATTGATATCTGTTTTTGCCTAGCACCTCGGGGGTAAAAGTAACAGAAAGGATCTGCTGTGGTAACAGAAGGGCAGCGCCTCCTTCTAACATTCTTCTTTTAGGAAGAACCTGAGAGTTTTGTTGGGGACACTGGGTACATATCAGAAGGTTGGATCTGTTTAATTCCAAGCCAGTGACTCACATCTGTCCAATTGCATAGCCCTGGTGTGTACCCAACAAAATGCAGCACACCTAGAACATTTGCTTTCAGCTGCTGGCAGGAGAGGGTTCATTTCTAAATTGCATCTCTCAGCCAGCAATGGCTTCCCTATGATTCAGAAAGAAACACTCTGACTCATAAGCCATGTAACTAGGCCCTCTTCCTGAGCTGCAGAGTGTTGCCTTGTAGAGAATTCTCCCTGCCCCCAAACTGTGGCTTTGGTTATACATAATCCAGTCTACAGACATCAAGGTCAGAGCAGTGCTTTTTGTACTGTGCTGTGGAAACATCCTGTTCCATCAGATTCATTTGGTCCAAAGCACTTAAATCACTTCTTACTTTCTCTGCCTTTCCTTTATCCCATCATCCCCCATCTCCATGCCCCCTGCCCCCCCCAAAAAAGAACAACTCCAAGCTCAGCCATAAGAAGTTCTGTTGTTATAAGCATCCCCTTTTGATTGATGCCTGGGTGAGCTCCCCTCCTCCCCCTGACAAGGAAGCGCACCTCCCTGTTTATATTTTGCTAACAGTTCCTGGTTGTCCTTTCAGGAAATGTCAGTGACCTTCATGTGATAGGCTTAGGATCTGTTTTTCTAATGTAAACATAATACGTTTTACCATTCCCATGACCATTTCTCTTCTCGCACTGCTGTGTCCTGGAGATACATTCTTCCTAATCTGTCAGTGTCTGACTGAATAGCGTCCTACACTGTAAAGAAGTACTTGTATGCAGGCTTCTCGAGTCCTTCTTGTAAGCTCCTGGGGGTCAAAAACTAGGTCCTGATATTTTTGTATCCCCCAAAGTGCCTACCATGTGCACAGACCTGTGTCTGTGCAAAGCAAATATTTGTTAGTGGGAGATGAAGAGGAAAGGACCAGGTTCATAAGCACAGTGAGGTCAACTCTGGCCAGACTTCAAAAGGCGGGGCATTCTGAACCAGAGAAGCCTAGTGGTTAAGGTGAGAAGAAGCAATGGAAAGAGTATAAAAGCAGCCTGGCTAGAATTAAAAATGAAATCAGGCTGAGCCAGTAGCAAGAGAGGCCTTAGGAGAAAAAATTGGACTGTCTCAGAAATGTGACTATAAGAGTCTTCAGGGAAGATCATATTTAAGAGGTATTATTTGGTGCACACCTGTAATACCAGCAACTGGAAGGCTAAGGCAGAAGGATCCAAGTTTAACACCAGGCTGAGCAGCTAGCAAGTCTCTGTCTTGGGGAGGGGGAAGCAAAAAAAGGCCGGGGAGGCACACAGTGGTGGAACCCTTGCCTGGCATGTACGAGGCCCTGGGTTCAATCCCAGTATTAGGGAGGAAAAAAGAGCTGTTGTTTGAGTTTGCTGTGTCCGACTAAAGCCTTCCTTTTGGCTCTCCTGCTCTTGTTTCCTTAGGGCATCAGTCAGCTTTGATATTGCTTGTCTTTTCTAAGGGCATTTTGAGACCCTTTACTTGAAAATCTAGCAGCAGAATTGTTGAAAATGATCTCCGCTGAAGCCTCCTGTGTCCTGTCCTTTGTTAGAATTCCTTAGTGAGTAATTTATCATCCAAAAGAGAAGCCGCCCTTCACTGTTCACTCTGTACTGTGTCATCTGTCCCACTCCCCGCCCTTCTCCTGTCACTTACACTGACAGGTTCTCTGCCATTCTCACAGACTCGTCAGGAGCACCTTTGTTCTGTGTGTGCACCTGTGAGCGTGAACATGTTTCTCCACCTTCTTTATGAATTTTCAGGATTTCCCTTTGGTAAATGTCCTTATCTATTTCTTCTCCCTTTGTTTTCCTGAGGACATTAGCTGGGACCCTATTCCAGTTTTATGGTCGTCCCTCAGTATCTGTGGGGGGAAGATTCCCCAACCCTTATATAAAATGGCAAACTATTTGCATAGAACCTACGCACATCCTCCTGTATATTTTAAATTATCTCTAGATTACTCATAATACCTGATACAATATAAAAGCTATCTACATAAATAGTTGTTCTCCTGTAGTGCTTAGGGAATTATAATAAGAAAAAAAAAAGTCTGTACATGTTCAGTACAAATGCAAATTTTTCCCCAAATATTTTTAATCCACAGTTGGTTAAAGGTATGCATGCAGAACCCATGGTAACGGAGGGCCAGCTGACTTTTTAATTCTAACTTCTTGATTTGCCCGGTTTCTTAAAGTTCAAAGAGGTCTCATCCGCTGTGACCCTCTTTCCTGCATGTGTCTGATCTTTCACTCCCAGATCAGGTTCATTTGTTTGGGTTTGGCTAGTTGTGTTTTAGCATAATGAGGGCAGAAGGTCTAGACCAGAGTAAAACTTAAGGTGTAAGGAAAGGTGAACCCATGAAGCCCCAGCTGGCTTAGCCCCAAGTTTCCCTATTAGAATACTCCAGAGACTAATTGAGTGGAGGTAAGGACGCCTTTCCTGCTGTATTCTCTACAGGATGGAACTGGACCCCCTGGGAATTAACAGAAAACACAGAGCAAGCACAAAGCATCTCTACAGGATATACATTCTGGCCAGTGCCATCCTCACATCCCATGGTTGAATATGACTTCTTCTTGCTTTTTGAATAGATCTAGGCAATCTGGAATATTCCTTTTCTCAAAGATGGCTTCCTGAAAGAGAGGGTCCCTTCTTATACCCCCCAGCACACCACCCTTTTGTGGAGCCCAGGAGAGGCAACTGGCTTAGGGATTCTGGTCACCATATCAGGAATAGTTGTGGGCCTTCATTTTTGCCTTCCCTCATGATTGAGGGGTTTATATTTTCATAGTCTCTGGGACCTTGGGATATGCCCTATCTTTGAAACAATGGCAAAACAGGAGATGGGACATGGTCACATGCCTGAGTTCTTGGAGGTAGCTCCTTAGCCTGTTGGGACCTGAGCCAGGCTACAGGAAGCTGTTTCTGGAGGGCAGACCCTGCTTTTTCCTCTCTAAAATGATTAGGTCACAGTGTGTCCCTAACTCTTCCCTGTCTCTCATTCAAGGCTTCCAAAACATTCTTATGTTCCTTCTTTCTTGGAATTAAGAAGCAGCTTTGAATGAGGTTCTTATCTCTTCACCCCATGCTTGGGATCAAACCCGTGGCCTGATGCATGCTAGGCAAGTGCTGTACTACTGAGCTCCTCAGCCCCAGGTCTGGGTGGGGGCTCTTTCTTTCTGAGCCTAGCTTGTATGCTGTTGCTTCATTCTTCCTCCTTCCCCCTCTTCTCATAAGCAGACCTGCAGTGCTAACTGCATTATACTTCTCTTGCTTTCTATTTCTCCCCCACAGGAGAGGCCTGAACCCTCCTCATCGTGTCAAGTCCATCTCCATGACAACTTTTACGGAGCCTGAAGTAGTATTTCTACAGTCTCGTGGAAATGAGGTGAGCTCTCACCAAGGGAATGGTGGTAGTTGCCTTGTATACCCACAGAGCTTATCCTCAAGTGTAGAAAAACCCCACAGTTTTCTTTTGAGGTCAAGTCTCTCTTAATTTTTTAGTATGTGAGATTTCTTGTACATGTATATTCGTGAATTTAAAGAAACTTAGTTATGTAAATTGTGGTTTGTCCAGTTTGAGGAGGGGGGGGCAGGAGGAGCAGTGTCTCTGTAGGGGTTGCCCCTGGGCAATGGGGATGGGGCAGTTAGCAGTCTGTGTTGCATTCAGAGTTGATGGGCCAGCCCCTCCTAGTGGAGCTGGGGTTGCTCTGCTGCCTTGAGCCTTGACTACCTGGGTTTAAGTCTATGTCATTTACTTGAAAGTAAGTTAAACCCCTTCCTAGGCTAAATCTGCCAATTGGAAAGTTGCTACATTTGGTTTGAGCAGTACTTCTAACTTGCAAGTGATTAGTTTACTTAGACAGGAATATCAAGGGCTCTGAAAATTCTCTCTGATCTCATCCCCACCCAAATTTACTTTTCTATAATTCTTATGGCTATTTTCCTTTTTTATTGTGCATCACAATATGTAATTATAAATTTATTTTTTATTTATTTAAGATATGACCTCCCCATTAGATCACAGACTTTGTGAGAATAGAAATTATGTCTTATTTGTTAGATATATCAGATCCTAGCTCTGTGACAATGCTCAGTAAATATTTATTGACAAAGACATTGAAAGTGGTATATCAATGAAAGATACATCTTTTCATATTTCAGTTTCTCTGCTCCATTTTCTCTGTCACCTGGCTCTATTCCTTCAGGTTTGCAGAAAGATTTGGCTGGGTCTTTTTGATGCTCGGACATCTTTAATACCAGACTCTAGAGATCCTCAAAAGGTGAAGGAGTTTCTCCAGGAAAAATATGAGAAGAAAAGATGGTAAGAAAGAAGAAAGAGATTGCTATGGAAACATGAGTCTAAGATGTGTTTCATCTGACCTTCCAATGTCCAAAGTAGAATTTAAAATTAAAGCTAGGTTTGGGCTGGGTATGGTGGCACATGTCTATAATCCCAGCAATTTGGGAGGTAGAGGCAGGTACATGTGTATAATCCCAGCGATTTGGGAGGCAGAGGAAGGAAGATCACAAAGTCAAGGCCAGCTTGTGCAACTTAGCGAGACCCTGTCTCAAAAAAAGGGGAGGAGGTCTGGGGATGTGACTCAGTGGTAATGAGCTCTGGTTTCAGTCTTCATTACCAAAAACAAATAAATAAATAGATTAATTAATAGGGCTAGGCATGTAGGTCAGTGGTAAAACACCCTGGGTTTTCTTCCCAGTACCAAAAAAAAAGCTAGATTTGGGTTCCACTCAGATTCAATCAGGGCTAAATTCTGGCTTCAAAATAATAAATTAACATGAAAGAACATCTTGTCATCAGCTCCCAACCCAATCGCTTTTGGCTCACATCAAGTATAGCTCCCAGTCCAGCAATTTTGATGTCCCCTGTTTTGGGGAGACTAGCCTGTAGAGCAAGGAGGTGGGCTTGTAGAAGTGTGAGCTAGTTTTTATAACTCCACTGATCTTTATATGGGGAGAGATGGTTGCAAGCTACACATCCTGTAGCTTTATGCTTTTCATCAATCATCTTACCCATGGTTTATAGGTATTCAGTTTTCCTAATGAGGAAAACATCATCTCCATTCTCCCTTGCCTTTTTTACCCCCAGGTTTTCTCTCCTCTTGTTGCTCATTGGCACTTATATATAGTTAAGGTAACTATTAGGTGGAGAAGAAAATTCAGAGAGAAGGGAGACTGACATGGATAAAACTACATTTTGAGTTCCTTATTGGAGTATCTCAGAATTAGATGCTTACTGAGCAGGGACTGCTTGTGCTATGGTAGGAGGGGATTTTTATCAGAAGTAACATGAGCTGGAGGACAGGATAGATTGTGAGCACTAAAAGGATGAGATATTGACACCTTTTCTGTGGGCTTGAGAAGGAAGAATCTGAAGAAATATCCAGAAAGTAAAAAGGGTGACCTTGAATCAGAAATTGAAAAATAGGCCCATCAGCATTATTGAATGTATTATTACTTGAAACATGCATGGTTTGAGAGGTCAAAATAGGAGGGGGGAGGAGCTGGGGTTGTGGCTCAGTGGTAGAGTGCTCACCTAGCACGTGCAAGGCACTGGGTTTGATCCTCGGCACCACATAAAAATAAATAAATAAATAAAGGTATTGTGTCCAACTACAACTAAAAATAAATATTATTTAAAAAAAAAAAAAGAGTACTGGGAGAGGAGGAGGAGAAGGAGACACAACCTAGAGTAAATTCTGTGTTCCTGCAGAAACAATGAGCATCAAAGTGCTAAGGGGCAGCCAGGGCAGTGACTCACGCCAGCAATCCCAGTAACTCAGGAGGCTGAGGCAGGAAGATTCCAAGTTCAAGGCCAACCTCAGCAACTTAGCAAGACCCTGTCTCAAAATAAATAAAAATAAAAGGGACTGGGAATGTAGTTCAGTGGTAGAGTCCCCCCTGGGTTCAATCCCCAATATGGGGGGGGGGGAAATGATATGCTCAAGGACAAGATCAAGAAAGAGGCAGAACTTTACTAAGTTGCTGAAATTCCTTTACCCACAAAAAGGTGGTCAATAAATGAAAAATAAGAGACACCTTTGACCCCTATTACCTGTGTTTTCCTAAGCACCTAAGTTGAGCATGGTCCAAGGTTTTAGCTCTCTCTTTACAGTCTATTTTTCCTCAAAGGTATGTCCCCCCAGACCAATTCAAGGGGCCCACTTATACCAAAGGCAGTGCCTCCACCCCTGTCCAGGGTTCCATCCCAGAAGGGAAGCCCCTGCGGACACTTCTGGGGGATCCTGTGCCACCTCTCTCGGATGCTGCCTCCACTTCAAGCCAGGTAACTCTCAGAACTGCCCTTCAGGTTTACGCTGAGATTTGGATTAGACAGGGCAGGCTTGAGACAGGGGTTTCATTTTCCTGCTGTTACCTGTAGCTTGCATCTGTCACCCTGGCCATCCTGTCTTTTGGAAGACAGAGCCCAACAGGAAGTGGTATTTAGGGAAGTCAGTTTCATCTCCAATCCTGACCATTCCCTCTGAGGAACAGAGTGGGGGCCAGGATACTGCTTCTAGTACCTGGAAAGATGAGGCAGCAGCTCCAGGGCACTGTCGGAGACATTCATATTTATTGCAGGATTACTTGACTAATGCACTCTAAAATATGTGGTTCTGGGAATGGTTGTACTGAGAAAAAAAAGGATGATTTGAGTTATGAGAGGAGCTGAGGCTTCTGCCGGGAAGCCTCTCAGTTGAGAGGAGGCGCTCACTCTCTGCTCTCTCCACTTGCCTGTCTGGGGGCTTCCTGGGGAGTCATAGAGGGGTCTGGTTCTATCTAAATGCCATATGCAATTCTTCTCCAAGTCTGTCAGCCAATCTCAGGCTCGGCCAGCCCAGGCCCGGACCTCCCAGCCTCCTCCTCATTCTTGCACCAAGAAAGCCAGCACAGACCTGCTGGCTGACATCGGTGGAGACCCTTTTGCTGCTCCCCAGGCAGCACCTGCTTTTGCGGCATTCCCAGCCTTTGGGGGTAAGAGGAACTTGTGACGAACACCCCCTATAATATATACACCTATAACACAAGACATTTAGTCCCTTGGGGTGCCCAGGTTTCCTGTGGTTCTAGATCTCTCCACACCAAAGCATGTGATGGTCATTCTGAAGCAGCCTGGATGGAAAGATTCAGGTGGAATAGTGAGGCAGGGATTCCATTCAGGAGTGCAGCCATGAAGCACTGTAGCTGGAGGCCCCTTGCACCTCCTTAAGAACACTAGAGGAGCCTTTTTATTTCTTTCTCTTTATAAACATGGAAGGAAAGGGATTAGCATGTTCCTTTTCCTTGCCTTCTTCCCAGACACCAGCAATAGCCAGTAGAGGGTTGAACAAAGCTATATCTAGTCTCCCTTTTGCTTTTTCAAGCCCCTTGCTCCACCAAAAAATTCTTTCACATAATCCTGCCATAAACTAGGCCTTTAAGAAAAAGTCATGGAGTGACTTTTATCCTCATGGAGTGAAGATAAAAGATGGTAGGGAATGAACTTGGAGGCTTCTGAATGCCCCTTTCCCCACGTCGGTCTAATTCTCAGCCCCAGACTCCTTCCGTTTCCCTCTGAAGAGGACCTGTGGAAAGGCAGACGTCCTGTAAGAGCAATCCCTGGTCTTTAGAATTAGCACACACATTATGTAGACATGCATATGCTTTTTCTTCACATAACCTTTATATTCCCTCTGCCTAGTCCAGACACCTACCCATGGAGGCTTTGCCAACTTTGATGCCTTTGGCAGCAGCCCTGGCTCCTCTGCCTTCGGAAGCCTCCCTCCAGCGGGCCAGTCCCTGTTCCAGACCCAGCCAACCCCAGCAGGTAAACTGTCCCACCAATTTCCTTTCTGTCTTCCAACAGCATCAGCCGTCCACATCCATACATCACCCTTCATTCACATCCCTGCTGATAAAAAGAACTGTACAAAGGAAGCAGCACAGAGAAGCAGCTCTAGGAGAGGACGAGTATGGTCTGACACATGCCTGTCAGGGAGAGGGGGTGCTCTGGTTCTGTTCTTCATGTAAGGAAAGTGGCTGCAGTTGCTGCAGGGGCTGTACATTTTCTACCCTGGAAAATATCTGACTGGGAAGTCGGAAGACCTAAGTTGAAGAAAAATTGAGTAAGGACAAGACCTTTTCTCTAAAGTGCTCTGATTTTTTGTGCCATATCCTGTCAAGGGGCTGGGTCAAGTTCACTTTCTTACAAGTACCTACTTATGCCACTGGAGCTCTGTGTAGATCATTTTCTATGTGATAAAAGATATTGTAAATAAGAAAGCGTGAAAGGGACAGAGAGAAGCTATAACATGGAAAACAGACTTTTCTCCAGAAGTCCTCACCCATTCTTCTAAGAGCAAAGGACTGTTAACTTTGGTTCTTATGCAGGAGACTCTCAAGACTCTTTAAAGCATTTGTTCCTCCGAAAGTCCCCAGGCATCAGTCTTTGTAGCCTTCAGACTGTCATTCTTTTAGACATCCTGGACACAAGAGAGGGCAACTGGGGTGCTGTAGAGACCAGATGTTGGGGGACAAGCTAGTGACACACCCTCTCTTTCTCCCTTCCTCTAACCTCCCTTCCCCTGCTCCACTCTCAATGCCAGCCAGTCGGATGCTAACTGGAAGCTGCAGCTTTGGTAAGTCATTCTTCCCACCCTACAGCCTACCCAGGGTCCTCTGATCATAAAGTTTTGAAGTCTGAGAGTGTCCTTTTAAAATGGGTATAGCTCAATGGTAGAACACATGCTTAGCGTACATGAGACCCTAGGTTCAATTCCCAGTACCACAAAACCCAAAAAGTTATAAAATTGAGCCACTTTATAGATGAGGCAGTGAAGCAGTTTACCTGATTGTGGAGCCTGCAGAGTGGCAGAGCTGTGACTTCTTGACTCTCACTCTGCCCACAGCCTTCCACTGTGCCACTGAGAATTGCTGTGTTGTTTTTGTTTTTATTTTTTAATGGAGACATTTTATATTGATAAAAATTAAAATTGTCAATTAAATTAAAATTCATAAAGACGTTCTTATAATCATGCCCTTAAAGTAACTGACAGTATAACCTTGAGATTCACAAAGTAAAAACTATTAGACATATTTAATAAACCAATGCAGTAGTAGACTATAATATACTCTCACAAGATAGATAACATTGATAAATAAGAAAGCAAGAAAGAAGAATATAAGTAGAACTTTGTAACCTGTAGATCCCTTCTTTTCTTTCCTTCTTTTTATGGTGGTGGCATGCACTCTACCACTGAACTGCATCCCTAGCCCAAAATATGTTTTATTGTTAAATATATGACCCTTTTTTAATTTGACCATGTACTAGGAAGCAAAAATCTCCATAAATTCCAACAGAGAAACAGTATAGGTCACTTTCTTATAAGTACCATGTGCTGACTACCCCACTGGAACTCCACATAGGTCACTTTCTATGTGATGGAAGATGTTCTTAAAAAAAAAACTTTAAGGCATGGAACAGATAGAAAGAAGATATAACATAGAAAACAAATAAAAGTTAATATCCATGAAGTATTTGTTAAGCTTCTGTAAGTAAGAAAGAAAGAATAGGAAGATGGTTAAGAGATACAAACAGATGATACTCAGAAAAAAAAAAATATGAAAATAATCCTCAACCTAACAAAGAAGAGAAATGCAACAAGGATAAGATAATTTTTCATATTATATTGGCAAAATTTTTAAAGATTGATATTGGCCAGTATTATGTGGGGAAAAATGGACCCTTTGGGCACTGTTTGCCACAGTGTAATTGACATAGGAATATCCAGTTTAGCAAGGGAAAGGGAGTGGGAGCACTAGATGTAACAGCCTAGAGGAGGTTGCTTCTTATTTTATTTATCTGTTATTATTCTAGTGATGCTGGGGATTGAACCCAGGGCCTCACACATGCTAAGCACATGCTGCCTCACTGAGCTATACTCCTAATCCAAGGTTGTTTTTAAACTGGCCCCTTCAGAAGAAATGCCTTCCTAGCATAATTGATTGCTTTAAAGACAAAGACAAAGCTTATGAGACAGATCCAGAGAGAAAGAAGACCTCAGCAGTCCCACAGCTGTCCCAGGCATTGAACCTTTTGTCCAGTATCTAGTTGTCTCAAAAAGCAGACACTCTGTAGCCAAACCCAGGGCCAATCAACATTTTCAAAGATCTTGCTATGGCCTGGAGCATTCACATAGTATGTCAGGAGGAAGGAAAGATTTCCACTTTGCAGTTGAGGAAATTAGCTCACTCTGGCCAATAACTTGGCTAAAACCAAATGCTGATAAGTGGCAAAATCCATTCACTTTCTGCCAACCCATACAAGAGTGTGCCTATGAATGTGACATAATGAAGTATTGCTCTTGGGGCTGGGGTTGTGGCTCAGCGGTTAGAGCGCTTACCTAGCACCCGCAAGGCCCTGGGTTTGATCCTCAGCACCACATAAAAATAAATAAACAAAATAAAGGTATTGTGTTCAACTAAAAAATAAAATATTTAAAAAAAAAGAAGTATTGCTCTTACCTACCTGTATGAGGTCCTGGGTTACATCCCTAGCACTGGTGGGGGGGGGGGGGGAAACATGATTGGGAATGGAGTAGGAAAAGAGATTTTGAGGTGAGTGTCTCTTTTGACAAGACTGGTTTTATTTTTATATTTCTGAGGAGCAGTATGGAGAGGTGAGATTTCTAAAACTGCAATTTCCCTAAAACCCTTCTAAGGCAAATGTGTAGAAATCAAGCTGCATGGAGTTGAGGCTCTGTGAGTATATAAGCAGCATGTGATATGTGCACAAGGGCTCACTATCACTTTCAGGTGGCTTCATGTGTAAAAATGCCCCCATGTGTGCAGGGTCCTGAAGCCACCTGGGTTAAGGCCAGCTCTGCCCCCTAGTGTCCACAGTGAGGCACAGCAAGCCTGCCCCCTGGCAGGAGCTGAGCCTCTCCCAACCTGGTAAAGTGGAAGGCCTGGTCCTCACTGGGGAAAGCTCTAGAAACTTGAGGATCCAGGACAGTGCCAAAGAATCTCACTCATCTGAGGAGAGGGAGCTGGATTTGCTGGAAAGTCCATTTACTCTGAATCAGGCAAGGGAAAGGCTGGGGCCTGGAGAATCAGTAGAACTTCACCTGCCTTACATCCTGTGGTCAGAGGCTGGATGGCCAAGTGTACACAGTGGCATTATAGCCTTGCCTGGGAGGAAGCTGGGAGCTTGAACTTGTTCATCTAGAAAGCCTGGGCATTTGTGAGGGAGGTGGCCAAGGAGGCACTGACACTCAGGAAGATGAAGCTGTTCTCCAGGACTGGTTACAGGTAGGCATAGACATCTTGTCACCCCTGTTCCTTTCTGAACTGCTAGGTATTGTCATTTATGCCAAATGCCTGTCACAGGGAAGCTCCCTCCAAGAAGGATAAATACAGCCTTTAGCAGAGGAAGAGCATAGAAATTCAAATTACAGTTCTGAGGCATTCAGAAAGTCCCAAAACTGTGCTGATGAGAAATCAGGCTGTGGTCATAGGGGCCAGGGAGCAGTGAAGATTTGGGAGCCAGCCTGACTTTGCCTTTCCTTTGCCTTGAGTCTTTATTTTTCCCTTTCCCTTTTTCTTCCTCTTGTCTGTCAGGAAAAACAGATGTCTCTGTTTGCAAATGTTACCCCCTTGTCCTTTCCCACTTTCTACAGGGTTTTTTCCCATCGGCCATCTTACCTGAGTTTCCCCGTCACTTTTTCTGGTCCTTTCCTTTTTTCCTACAGATATTTAGTTTTCCATCCTACATAATATTTCTACAGCCTTATCCACACCATCTCTGCATTCTTGCTTGCTTTCTATAACTGTGCCTCTGGAAAGAGGAGTCTGTAGACTTATTTACTTTTTTATCTTCCTGTTTTTCCATTTTTTAATACATTTTTAAAATATTTTTTCTAGTTGTAGATAGACACAATATCTTTATTTATTCATTGTTATGTGGTGCTGAGGATTGAACCCCAGTGCCTCACACATGTGAAGCAGGTACTCTACCACTGAGCTGCAGCCCCAGCCCATGTTTTTATACGTTTGAAGGCATAATATATATAGTATTCTACACCTTGATTTTTTTAACCTAACAGAACTATTAAATCTTTTTTTGACAATACATTAAGAGCTTCCTTATTCTTTTTTTATTTTTATCTTATTTTTGATGGTGGTGAGGATCAAGTCCAGGGTCTCAAGCTAGACACACACTCTACACACACTCTACAGACCTTTTTATTCTTTTTTTTTTTTTTTTTTTTAAGAATTCCCAGCTGGTAAACTTGTCTTTCTTTATTTTATGTGGTGCTAGGGATTGAATCCAGGACCTCACGCATGCCAGGCAAGCACTTTACCACTAGACTACACCCGTAGCCCCTCCTTATTTTTTATAACTGCATAATACTCTATTATAGTATGTATATGTCATGTTTCATCTAATTAGTCCCTTGTTGATGAATATTTGTGATGGTTTTGCTACTAATTAGTGCTACACTTAATAATTATCCTACATGTGTTATGCTTTGCACATTTGCAAGTTGTATTTGTAAGAAAATTCCTACCAATGAAATTGCTCTAGTGAGGAACACAATTGATACAGAAATAAATGCATATCACTATAAATATGTTGAGTGCTCCAAAGGAAATGAGATTCTGGACACAGTGGTGCATACCTGTAATCCCAGCAGCTTGGAAGGCTAAGACAGGAGGATCTCAAGTTCACAGCCAGCTTCAGCAACAGCGAGATGCTCAGCAACTCAGTGAGACCCTGTCTCTTAAAAAAAAAAAAAAAAAAAAAAGGACTAGAGATGTGGCTCAGTGGTTGAGTGCCCCTGAGTTCAATCCCTGGTAAACCGCCCCCCCCCTTCTATGAGAAGAAAACCAAGATCAAACCAGGGGTCAGGGAAGGCCCATCCACAGATAGTCTTCTGTTGAGCCCAGGGTGAGCAGGAGCTAGTGGCCATGACCATGGATGGGGCCTATCCTTGAGGCCCTAGTCCAAAAAGGTTCAAGGAGGCCCTTGTTCTCGTGGATTTCCATCTGAAATAGCCATCATGTGTTTGCCTCTGCTCCTGGAAGTGGTTATTTCTGTCATAGGTATGATAGATAGTGCCTTGCATTTGAGTTATACTTCACAGATTTCAAAATCCTTTCACATGTCTCACAGGGTCTTTATGGACACAGTATGAGAGGGCAAGAAAACAAATAGGCTCAGGAGAAAGGGATGGTTTGCCAGAGTCACAGCAAATGGCAGAGCCATGTCTAGACTTCAGTTCTTCTGACTACCCATTCAAATATCCAGTCCTCAAGTACTGGACACTGTCATGCAGTGGACACTTGGTAAAGTGAATTTTACTTCAGTAGTAATGAGTCTTCCAGCACACTAAAAATAAAGCCTTTTTGCATTTGTGACCACAGTTTACCTTTACAGCAGCCCACAGTGATCACCAGGGTCCCACGATATATAGATAAGTCTGAATACAGACAAGGAAGTTTTGGGGAAATTACAGGGACTTGGGCCAGGGGGCTCCCCCTGAGATGAGATTACTTGGAATTATCAGGACTCTTGGTCCTCGTGCTCTCTAAGGTTTCCAAGTGGGCCTTGCCCTCTGTGCTGCTTCTCATTGGCTGTGAAGATGTCGTCGGGGACAGGAGAGCCTCTCAGTTGGCCTGGCCCCATTTGTGAGCAGTGCACCCAAGCTCAGGGTGTCAGTCAGGGGCCTTCTGCGGGGGCAGCTGGATGGGAGAGTGCTGACCGTTGGAGACTCTGCTTATCAGCTCTGGTGGCATGTGCACAGTCCCTGCACAGCTCCTGAGTGTGCTCCAGACTTGCTGTCCTTCACAGTGCCTCAGCTTGCTCCTTCATGTGACATGTCAATGAAGAAAAATGCTGGTTTGAGGAAGGGACAGACTTTTCCATCTGGGATGTGTCAGCCAAACTAGAGGAGGAGGGAGGAAGGCCTGACACAGGACAAATTATTTTCTTCTCACAGTGGAGGTGTCACATGCTAGGGAGCTTCAGGAGGGCTGGGCTGCCACTGCCCAGAACTCTCAGTGGGAGACAAGTCTCCCAAGTTGGGTGGTCTGTGGAAAATGGGCTGGCTCCAAGAAGCCAGGATGCCCTCCTGTCATCCCTCCACCCCACTCCAAAACAGCCCATCTCCATCTCTTCTTCTGCCCTTTCCTCCTCTCACCCAAATCCTGCCTTTTCTCTCCTGTGGTTGCCCAGGGAGTAGCCAGTCAGCTCCGTTTGCTGCTGCTCCTCTTGCAGCTGCCAGCCAGCCCAATAGCCTCACAGATGTGGGCAGCCTCCTGGGACCTGGAGTGTCAGCTGGAGGTGTCCCTGGCAGGTATGTCCAGAAATGGAGGGACTCGCCTTAGAACTAGCAGCACTTTGCCAGCCTGATTGCTCCCTTGGCCTACTCACCTCCCCTCATGCTCCCTTCTGGTCTGTGAGAGCACCATGGGTTTTTGTCCTCTGATCCCCTGCTCACCTTTTGTCCCTGGTCCTGGAGGAGATGCATCCTGGCTTTTCTCCCTATATGACAGCATCTTCGGGATGGCTGGTCAGGTCCCCACCCTCCAGTCTGCCACACCTGGCAGCAGCAGCAGCAACACAAGCCTTGCCTTTGGAGGTGAGTCCTGTCTGTGGGTACCAGGGCCAAGAGAGGGGGGATGCTGGACAGAGAGAGGCACACACCAAATTTAGAGGAATACACCATCATCACTGAATAAGGCAAATAAGAAAAAAAAGATAACTGTCTCTTTCTCCTGCCTCTCTGGTTTCTCCTTGGGCAGCCTTCACCAATCCTTTCACCGCCCCCACCCAGCTCCAGCTGCCTTCCACCAACCCGTTCCAGCCCAATGGCCTGGCCCCAGGTAAGCCACCTGCACTGTCCCTGCCTTGTTCGGACTCTGCAGAGCATCACCTCACCTGCAACTCCCAGCCCTCACCTTTCACGGTCTCCCCCTACTCCTGCTGATGCTACTATCTACCAGCCCGGCCCAGGCCCTCAGTTCTAGGCTGCCCAGCAGGATAAAGGAAAACCCCGTGTCACAGAACTGTAGGATTGGTTTAGGGGAACCAGTTCTGAAGGTTGCTTTCATGTTGACTCGTAGTGGCAGTGCTTCTCCTGTCTCCATCATCCTGTGTCCCTTGGGCACCCAGCTTCTTTCCCTTTTGTGCCCCAAGTCTAAGTCACCAGGAAACTCAGTGAAAGTGCACTCCTTTTGTCTGCCCTCATTTAGCCAGGAACTGTGCTCTCCCCACCCTGGCCCTCCACAGCCTCTGCTTCTGTCCCCTCCAACTCCTGGTCATCTCTGTCCTTGGCTCACTGAAGCTTCAGGGCTGGGAAAAGAAGAACAGCTGCAGAGCTGAGCCACAGGTGGAGCCATGCCGAGGGGCTCAGAGCAGGGTAAAAACTCTCATGTGTGCAGTTTGATAGTCACAGAGAGCTGCCCCAGTTCATTGCTGTGCCTGCGTTCATAATGACTGTGCCCTCCACGCCACAAGCCCCATAAGCAGGAAGAGGGCAGGTTCAGAGGTTGCAGGAGAAACTGCAGAGTTCTGGGGTTCATGAAGGATCCTGTGCCCCACTTCCCACCAGGGGGGTTTGGGAAAAGTTGTTCTTAGTCCATCTGTAAGAAACTCGCTTGGTTGAGTCTCATGTCTTATTCCGCAGGGCCTGGCTTTGGGATGAGCAGTGCTGGGCCTGGTTTCCCCCAGCCAGTGCCACCCACGGGGGCCTTTGCCAGCACCTTCCCCCCAACACTGTTTCCCCCGCAAACCTCACTGGCTCAGCAGCAAAATGGTAAGAAATCCAGATGTGCCCTCCTGTGCCCCCTGCTGCTTACTCTTCATGGACTGAGTCCTTTCGTGTCCCTGGGGGTTGGTTCCAGCACACCTACAGATGCCAAAATCCACAGATGCTCAAGTCCCTTATATAAAGTGGGGCAGTAGCTGCACGAAACTTCTACATGACTTACAAAACCTAATATAATGTAAATGCTGTGTAAACAGTTGTTTTACCCTACAGTTTAAGAAATAATAATCTAAAAATGCCTATGCCTATTCAGTGCAGATGCACATTTATATATATATATATATATATATATTTTAAATCTTTGGTTGAATCTGAGGATGTAGAATCTACTATACCCATCCACAGACTTCTGCGTTAGTTTCCTTTTTAACCAGTAGGGGGACCAGGGGAGCAGCAGAACAGCCCTTGTCCCCTGACGGCTTTATGTTCTTTATTTCTGAATTCTGGAAGGGCCCCTCTTGCTGTCACCTTGGCATAGAGCCTATGTCCTCCAGGACAGTGGGCGGCAGCATGAGGGTCCAGACTTGTCAGCTGAGTTACTGCTCTTGCCTATCAGGCTCCTCCTTTGGGGACTTAGGATCTGCCAAGCTGGGACAGAGGCCACTGAGCCAGCCAGCGGGGATCTCTACCAACCCCTTCATGGTGAGTGCCCCAGTTGGCGCTGGGAACAGAATCCTTCCAGAAGGAGCTGTGCACCCTTCCTCATGGAGCTCTGTGTCGCCCAAGCCAGGGAGGAGATCAGTTATAGGGCTTCAGTTCTGGGCCCTGTCCCCTCTAGTGCACCTTCTCCCTGACTCTCCCCTTCCTCAGCACAGTAGCTTCAAGAGAGAAAGGGATCCTGAAGTATATGTCTGTGTTTCTTCTATGGCCGACAACTGTTCTCCCCTAATCTAATAACTTTCTGTTGTTTTCTTTTTAGACTGGAAGCTCATCGAGTCCATTTGCCTCCAAACCTCCAACCACAAATCCATTCTTGTAGCACTGTGTCTTGGGGGCCCTCTTCCCTGCTTCCTGGGGCCCCTCTGCTCCCTAGAGCTCTGGTGACCACTTGCCTGAGGGCATCTCTATGGCTTTGAGACCAGAAAGGGCCTGGTTTGCAGGGCAAGGGCCCTGGGGAAGGTGGAGGTGCTAATGCTTTGCTTGGGGCTTCCAGATGAATCTGTCTTGGGTCAGCCACCCAGAAGCTTCCTCCCTTCTCCCTCTGCCAGCTCCTTCCCAGCAGGAGGCCCAGGAGGACTGAAGGCAGGACTGAAGGAGGAGCCACGGCGGTGTGTTTTTTTTCAAATTATTAATTATGAAGACAACCCTCCTCCCCTGCCCTTGGCATATACATGGAGCTCCCTGAAGACCGAGGAGGTCGCGGGCATGGCCTGGATGGCCTTCCCCATAGGACCCATGCTTGCGCCATACCCAGCTCTCCAACACTGTGCTCCTCCTGGACACTACTGCAGTGGGGAAAGCAGGGGAAAGATGAGGCATGGCAATGGTGTGGGAGGGCGGCCAGACAGCCCAGTGCCCTTGGTGCCCTGGCGGGGCCACACATGCTTCTGTCCACTTCCTTTTTTTGCTTCCCCAGCTCATCCAGTCCTGGCACTCAGGAGGCTAGTTTTACCTGCATACTGACACATACCCAACTTCTGTCAAGCACTTTAGTTAGCCGTTGGTGTCATGTTTGGATACCAGTGTTTTATATTTATACATAGAGAGAATTTTCTAATATAGCCTATTATATATATAAATATATGTACACATATATATGCACATCACACCCAGCTGTGCTGCCTCTCCCAGACAGCTCTTTAACATGGGGAGTGGGAGAAATCCCCATCTGTGCCTGGACCACCAACACTGAGGTCCCAGGGAATGGGGGGAGGGCAGCCATGTGTCCTGACCACCCCAGAGCCTGGGTTTTTCCAGGGAAAGGCTTCATGCAGTTGACTGGGACTTGTTTTTTTGTTTGTTTTGTTTTCCTTTCTTTTTCCACATGCCTCACCCCCTACCAAATCTCTGCACCAAAGCTCGTTGCAGGCAATGTTAGAAAGAACTGCATTTGAAAGTAAAGGAAATGGCTCTCTGGTCTTGCTTTGGGCCAGCCTGAGGGATCACAGGTCAGCCAACTGACTGATTCTTGACTTGGCTCCACCGGTCTGGACTGCCTGGGCTGATGACCAGGCTGTGTTAACGGACGACAGGACTCATGACTGGACAGAGCCAGTCCCTGTCTGAACCCGAGTCCTGTGTTAGCAAGGGGAAGGAGCATATCAGGAGTCCGGGGACAACCCCTGCGGATATTGGGCTTTGTTGGATGTAGTGAAGGGGCAGTTCCCACCAGAAGAGGCAGCTGCCACTTGGAGACGGAAGTGGACCCAACGAATACATCAGCCTCCCTCCCCACCCCCAACTGTTATCAGCCTCCACTACATGTTTCTACCCCAAGCTGTTGTGTCAACAGCCAGGTGTCTGGACTGTTTATGTGGTGACAAGACAGTCACTGGGTAAACACCTCTGAGGCTGAGGCCTAGGACTTGGCCTTGCTGTTTTTAACCCAAGGCCAGGAAAGGCCCCTCCCCTCATACCATTGCCCTGGAACAGCCCTTGAGCTGTCATTCTTGGGATTGCTATGGGTCTTCCACTGACAGCAACAAGGAAATGTAGGGATTGGGTCATCAGTTTATTTGCTTTGCAGAATTTGCTGGAAAGACCTCTAGTTGCTGCTGTTTGCCCAGCCAGGCTTGGCCTTCTCCTTTTTCCAAAAGTCAATCTCTACCCCGCCTGAGTCTGTGTTCCCACTCATCCAGCCTCTCCCCTCCTCTCTCTTGTTGGGGGTCTCCCAGGTGTACCCATCCTTTACTTCCCATGGAAATTATCTCTTCCTGCTCTCCCAGTATTTTTCTCTACCACTTGTTTATCACTCTGTCCTCCCTACTGCTGTTTCCCATTCTTTCTTTCTACTTAGGGCCAAGAGAGAGAAGCTAAAATCTGGAGCTTATTTTCCCCTTAGCTTCAGTCACCCTTTCCTAGCTCCAAAAAAACACTGAGGTTTGAAGAGAGCTAAATGGCCTTCCACCTGCGTTTCAGGCACACCATGCTGTCTCCCAGGGATTTTCTTACTGCCTTCTTGCTGCATGGGTTCTGGGCCTCCCTGCAGCCTTCCGGTCCCTCCAGTCCCTCTGTCTGACATGGACTCTAGCTCACTGTTCAGGGCCAGATCAGCCCTACAGCCCAGGGCAGAAAAATCAAAAAGTTTCTGGGCACAGGCTGAGGAGTGCAGCTGCCTCCCTTGGCATGAGCAGCCCCAGCCCTCCTCCATGCAGCCTCCTTCTACAGGCCAGTGACAAAGCATGGAAAGAGCCCTGGCCTGACAAAAAATGTCTGAAATGACTGGGCTAAATTCCTCCCTGCACAGCCTCGCCTGGCGGCTGCAAATCTAAACCCTCTATGCATAGGCAGGAGGCTGGAGTGACACACCAGCTCCTCTGCCTTCTAGCAAAGTCCTCCCCTTGACACATGCCCCTGGCCAACACTGTGCCCCTGCCCTACAGTCCTCTGGTTTGGACCCAGTCTTCAGTGGGTTACCTGTAGGCAGTCCCTATGGGAGAGGGTGCAGGGGACAGCCCCCAGGATTCTCTCCACTTGGGACCCAAAAGGTGGGAGGGAGGGGCTAAATCTATGGCACTCATGTTCACAGAAGAGAAAGACCCCACATGGAACTCTTCCCATTGGCTCCCTCCCCCTGGTAACAAGATTCTTCCACCGGTGTGGAACATGGCACCTGGATGAGGATACAAAGGTAGAACCCTCAGGTTGGGAGGGGCACTCCTGGTGGAGCTGAGGTTCTGCCACTTCTGTCCCTGGGGAGAAACAGGGCTAGGGCAGTGTTGTTGCTAGGACGACTGTTGTAGACCAGCTGGACTCCAGGCTTTTCCTGGTACCCAGCAGGCCAGCTCACTGGCATTGACTACCTCCCCTGACCTCCCACCATTGCTTGCCCACTCTCCAGGCTCTCAGATTGCTGCTGCTTCCTGTGTTATCTTTACCCGGCACTCCAGGGCTCAATGACACAATGTGGTTTGGGGCTGTCTGTGTGACAGTCACTGTGATTTCACAAGGACAGGTGTTGCAAAATGACCTGGTTGAGGGAGACCGGAAGAAGGCATGAAGAGAGCCTCCTTGGATAAGTTTGCAGCAAGCTTAGGGGAGTCTGGGCTTCCAGGCCAGCAGCACAGCAGGGGCGTGGGCCATTGAGGTGGCAGCAAGACTGGGAAGGGAAGGGGTGTGCAGACATCTTTTGTGACCCTGTCACTTCTCACATGGTGCCCACATCAAGCCTCTTGGCCTCACTGGGGCCTCTGGCCTTGAAGGTAGTCCTGTTTGTGTGGCTACTAAGGGATCCATCCCATACTTGCCTCTCCTTGGCCAGTATCCACCTCTGGGCAGTGGCCACTGCCTCCCACCACACCAGCTGATCTGCAAAGAAGTTTCCTGACCCTGGATGGGACTTTGGCTGACCAACAGACACCTGAGCAGACCCTGCACACCTTGCCAGATGCCCATCCACCCATCCTTGGAAATCCCTGCATCTTGCTCTCAGCATGGCCTTTGAAAAAGTGCTCAAGGGCCAGGTGTGATGGCATATGCCTGTAATCCCAGCAGCTTGGGAAGCTGTGGCAGAAGTTTCATGAGTTCAAAGCAAGTTGTACTGAACAACACAGTGAAACCCTGTGTCTAAATAAAATACAAAATAGGGGGGCAGGGGTTATAGGTAAGTGGTAGAGCACTTGCCTAGGACACATGAGGCACTGGGTTCAATCCTCAGCACCAAATAAAAATAAATAAATAATGGTATTGTATCCATCTACAACTAAAAAATATATTTTTAAAAAATATAATACAGGGCTGGGGATATGGCTCAGTGTCCGAGTGCCCTTGAGTTCAATCCCCCGGTACCCACCCCCCCAAAAAAGGAAAGGTGCTAAGGGATCCCAGTACCACACACAGCAGGCTGTCTTCTCCAGTATTCAGCTCGGAAAAGGGCCCCATTTTCAGAAAGCCCTGCCCTCTTCTGCTCAGGCTGCCTTTAAGAACTAGTCTAAGAAAAAGAACCAGGTTCCCTTGTTTCTGTTCTCTATCTGAGGGAGCTCTTTCTCAATACCTTTTCTCTTTTTCTGGTACTGGGGATTGAACCCAGGGGCATTCAACTACTGAGTCACAGCCACATCCCCAGCCCTTTTTATTTTGAAACAGGGTCTCACTAAGTTGCCAGATCTGGCTTTGAACTTGCAATCTTCCTGCCTCAGCCTCCAGAGATGCTGGGATTACAGGCCTGTGCCACCACTCCCAGCCCAATACCTTCTTTAACAGAAGCCACAGCTTGACCTTTTCCCCATCAGGCCCTCAGTTTTCCCCTGCAGTAATATTGCTTGCCCATGGGAATGAGATCATATACTCCACTGAAGTCTGATAAGGCCCCATCCTTATGAGACTTTATATGTCACCTGGGCTTGTCTGAAGGTGTGCACTGGCCAGCACTATCCTTCCCCTGAACTGTGCAGTGGTCCTGAGAGCAGAATTGAGGCACAAAAATGTCCAACCCTCCAGCCCCAGCCGAACTTCTCAGTATGCAAAGGGCAAAGAGGACATGCACCAGGGAACCCACACTTCTGTGAGCAGTGTCTTCAGCTGGTCCGGGTAGCATTTTTGGGGTGTGATGGTGAGGGGGGGGGGGGCTGAAAGCAATGGAGCAGCATGGAGGTGTCCCTGAGAGATGGCCTCTTTCTCTGCAGGTCCTTCCGTGGCTACTTAGGGATTCTGGGGGGTATGATCTGTGTACAAAGACCAGTCCAGAAGTCTACCTATCCCAAGACACCTCCTGTCACCCCAAACCCACAGACAAACTGAACCTGCAACTCAGAAATCAGACCAGCCCACAGCTCAGCAGCCATGGCTGTCGGGGCGATTTGCAGGAAAAAGCACAAAATCAGTTCTGAATGGGAAGAATGTACACAGGAGACCGACGCCTAGTGGTCCAGTGGAGTAATTAAGGCCGGAGGGGAGGCTGCTGTAAGGATGGCCCTCTTGGCCACCCTCTAATCGCTAGCGCCATCACCGCGAAGTCCAATCACACCCGCCTCACACATTGCATTCGCGTAGCTCCTGCCTGCAGCAGGCGCTGCCCTTCTCCGCCCCCACAACTGGTCAGTTGATTGGCGGAGACGTCCGCACAGTCCCCGCCCCTGCTAAGGCATCGTCCCCAGGGGCGCAGGACCCCTCGTCTCCACTTGCAGACTCCAACTCCTGCGCCCGGGTGAGCGAGGGTAAACCTCGAGTGGGTGGGGATTCCGGCAGCGGTCGGCGTAGAGCGGGAGGGACGGGACCCAGCCGGGTCAACCGCTGAGGCCCTAGGGAGCTCTGGGTGTCACAGGCTACTGGGCGGCCACTGAGACACACGCTGTGTGTGTGTCCCAAACTTTAGAGAGCCGGGGAGAGTCGCCGGCACATAGACGGTCGCAGCCTGTGGGGTCGCTGCTCTCCCTCCTGGACCTGACACTTCAACCCCACTTCTGCTGGCCTTTCCCAGCGGTCCAGGGAACGAGACCCAGCGGATCGGCTATTCCCCGGCCCACTTTATTGCCTGTGGCCCGGGATGAACGCCGCAGGCGGCGGCCCCACAGCCACCCAGGAGTTGGAGTCAGCGGACGTGCCCCTCTGCCCGCCGCTGCCCTGGCCCTGTCCGGCAGACGTGCGGCTCTGCGGCCACCTACGGAAGCAGAAGTCCCAGCGCCGCCGGTTCTTCGTGCTGCGGGAGGACCCGCCGCGCCTCGAGTGCTACGAAAGCGAGAAGAAGTTCCGCTCGGGCTGTAGCGGCGGGGCGCGGCCCCGGCGCAGCGTGAGCCTGGCGGGCGCGTGCACCATCAGTAAGCGCGCGGACGCGCGCCAGCGCCACTTGATCGTTCTCTACACGCGCGACAGCAGCCTGGGCGTCGCAGCAGCCAGCGAGGCGGAGCAACAGGTGTGGTACAATGCCATGCTCGAGGTGCGCGCCGCCGCCGCCGCCGCCGCCGCCGCCGGTGAGGCTGGAACACGGGCTGTCAAGCCCCGGGCCATCAAGAGGGTTAGGGCGGTGGGGTTGCAGATCTGGTTTATCCGAAACCTGTCCCTCTCACAGGTCAACTCCCGAAAGTTCAAATATTAAGCGTTTACACGTCTCCAATTCTCCGGGGACGGTGACTCCAACCTCCCGCCCAAGGAATCCCCAGTGATCAGCCCGTTGTCCTTCCAGGTCCCAGCTCCCACGAAGACCCCGGGGCCTCGATCCTCGCTCCTTTCCAGGACGTCTGGCCTGTGACGCTGCGGCCCAAGGGTCTGGGGCGAACACGAGGCCTGGGCAGCGGCGACTACCGCCTATGCCTGGGTTCCGGGTCCCTGAGCCTACTGCGGAAGCCGGGGGGCAGAGGATCCCGGGACACCCAGGCATTGTCGCCACCCGCCCTGCGCCTATCCCTGCTCAGCGTGCGCCGCTGCGGCCACGCAGACTCTTTCTTCTTCCTGGAGCTTGGCCGCTCGGCGCCCACAGGTCCCGGGGAACTGTGGCTGCAGGCACCCGATTCTGTAGTGGCCCAAAGCATCCACGAGACAGTCCTGGCCGCTATGAAGAGACTCGGAGGCAGTGGTGCCAGTGGCAGGCCTGAGCCACCGTCCAGGGATCCTCCAAAGAGCATCTCCAGACCCCCTGTCCCCCAACCTTATGAATCCCCAGCCTCTGCAGCCCAGCCAAAAGGCTTGGTTGAGAGGATGGAACAAGCAACCCTTAAGACCTTGGCAAGGCTGGGAGTGGCAGCTTCGTACCCCAAGGAGTCCGATGGGGGTGCGGGCTACATTACTATGAGAGCCAGGAGTGACTATGAGCACATGGGGGTTAGAGAGGCAGACGGCTATGTGGTAATGGGGCCCTCAGGTCTTCCTCTCGCTGACAGCGATACTGCCCACCAGACCCTTCCAGATTGGGGAGGCACGGAGTACATGCCCATGAAGAGCTTTCCACCAGAGCGCTTTTCCTACAAGTCCAAGGCCCAGAAGCCTGCACCAGAGCATAGCAGCAAAAGGGACGGCTGGGGACCTGCAGGTGCTCGGCCCTGCTCTCTGCCGCCGTCAAAGCTGGCTGGGGAGTACGTGTGCATTAAGTATGGGGCTCCAGACTTGGTAGAAAAGGACATTGCTAGGCTGGCGCCCTCCGATGGCTACCTCAATTATGTCGACCTGGACCTGGTCCCTCCTCTAGACGCTCGTGGCCACCGCCCAAGGGCCGGCCCGCACAGCTACGCGCGCATCGAGTTCTAGAACCTCTGGGAGGCGCCGGTGAGCAGACGGGGGCACTGGCCAGCGGAAGAATGTGAAA
The DNA here is from genome assembly GCF_964194105.1 of Spermophilus citellus. Classification (NCBI taxonomy): domain Eukaryota; kingdom Metazoa; phylum Chordata; class Mammalia; order Rodentia; family Sciuridae; genus Spermophilus; species Spermophilus citellus. Next base: position 30,297,342 of record NC_138187.1, on the reverse strand, counting down.
CTCGCCAAAGTTACCAATGTCCCCCATCCCGCTCACGCCTTCTAACACCCCCTACCGCGACTAAAAGGCCAAAGTCTTGACCTCCAATCTGAGACTTGCAGAGGCACTGGGTTGCCCCTTGGCCAGCTCTGTTCTTTTAAGGGAGAGAATTCTAGAACCTCTTCTACCTCCCCCCAACCCCACACCTACCTCTTCCCCAAATTATAAACTTCTGGACTTTCTCAATTGAAATCCTGATCCTGTTTCCCTAAAGAGTTCCTAGAGAATCAGACTCAGGTGGGCTCTTAGGCCACAGATGAAGGTTCCCGTTTGGCTTGGTGTTCCTGCACACACCTGTGGTGCCTTAGTGTGAATTCCTGGGGCCCTAGCTCAAGAAGAATGGAAGGATCTTAAAACACCCGGCCTCCTTCTTAGTCCACCTCTCCCAGTCAAGCACAAGCCAGCAGAGCTGACCAAGTCCTTGCTTCCTATAGGTTCATCCCCAACTCTGTACTGTGGACCATCCCCCACCTATTAAAGGTACCCTGCTGGGTAACTGTCCTAGGTTGGTGGATTTCCCTGCCCCGTGGTGATGGGGCAATGAGAGACAAGAATTTGAGGGAAGGACAGTCAATGCCATAGTAGAGGAGGAGAGCCACTCCTGCCTCTATTCTGCCACCTGTCACAGGGAGCTTGTTTTGCAAACCAACAGTTTTATTGTCAACAGAACCTGCCTGGTGAAGTGGGAGGCCCACTCTGCCCCAGGGGGCTATGGACAATGGGTGTCTTGGGTCTGTGGAAGTGGTGGGTCAGTGTTTCCAGAACAGCTTTGGCTACCACTGGGGCCTGGGTGGTCAGAAACAGGAACAGGGACTGTGCAGCTGGCAGGGATCGGGGAAGCTGGCGGGGAGCTGGGTCTCGGATCCCCCTGACTCATCTGCAGCAGGCCAGTGAGGGCGATCAGTTCCGGCCCACTGAGCCAAGCAGTGGAGCAGCCCTGGGATGCAGAGGGGCAGACTGAGGGGGACATTATGGGGGGCGGCAGCAGCAGCTTCAGCGAGCCCATGTTCTGAGGAGAGAGAAGGGAAATGTTTCCTCCCAGGCTCCAAAGAAAGGCTCAATGGGGGAGGGGTGTCAGGGTGGCAGAGGACAGTCACTCTCACCTGCTGAGGGGGCTCAGACAGGTACAGGGGTACACGCTGCCCACAGGGTAGCAGAGGGTCCAAAAGAAAGACATCTTCACAGCACATCACTGGAAGCCCTGAGGAAGAGAGCCTGCTAGGGGGGCAGCAGGGGGCTCCCAACCCAGCACCAGGATGCTAGTGGAGTCTAGACCACTCCTCAGGAGCGGAAAGCACTAGGGAAGTACCTGCATCCCTGGGCGACTGCTCTTCATTCTGATGCCCTGGAGTGGGGGCCAGAGGCCTGGCAGCCCTGCCTGAGACCTCGTACATGGGCCAGAAGGAGGGATGACACAGTGTCCGGCCTGAGAAGGAGGCACCTGACCCACAGCTGGATCCCTGTGGAGCAGGAAAGTCACTGGAGCCTCAGTCCCTTCCCAGGACATCCTGCCACCCTGAGCCAGAGCCACACAGTCCTCCCAACTCACCCACACCAGCCGAGGTCTTGGTTTGGCCTCATAGTTGGGGTCCCAGGGTGACAGCAGGGTCATCCTTGAGGGGGCCACCTCCCAAGCCACCTGGGGGGAAAGTGGGAAGGGGGGCCAATTGAAGAGATTAGAACAGGCTCAGAGTCAGGGAGCCGGTCTTGAGGGTAGAGGTAGCCAGGCCTGTGCCTACCTTGGGTTTCTGGGGACTGCTGGGTAGCCTGGCCTGGGGGTGGCGGGCCAGCTGCTGCTCTCTCCCGCTCCAGGAAGGACCCAGGGCCTGGGGCTGCTGGCTGGGGAAGAGAAGGAGATGCTTCACTCACCGTCCCCTTTCCAAACACTTCCTTGGGCTTAGTGGCAAGGCCAAGTGTGCCTGATCCCAGGGGAGACTGAATTTACACAAAGGCAGAGGGTCCCCTGTTGTTTGCCCCCCCAGGGGCCCCAGCCAAGCCCCTCACCTGTCCTGTGGGGGTGTTCCTGGCTCCCCCGGAGCTTCCTCTCCAGAGCTCCAGGCCTCCCCTTGGTCACTGCCCGCCAAGGGGCCTGGTTCCTCCTGCGACTCCTCCTTGCCTGTGCCCCATGGCTGAGGCGGCCAGGGCAACATGCTGCGTCTGGGGGAGCGCGGGGCAGCGCCGCTGTGCCCCCACGTCCGCTTCCCGCGGGCCCGGCTTGGCCTCCCTCAACCTACAGCCGGGCCGTGTGCACAAGCCTAGGTCCACGGCCCACTTCCGAGGCCTCGCCACGACGCCTCGCCAGACGCCAGCGTCTCCCTACCACGTGGCGCGCGCTCCCGCCGGGCTCCACCGGCGCCCCCTGGCGGCGGGGTCCACCAGCCCGACCCTGCCCCGTGCCCCGCATGAGCGCGCTCAGGAGGGCACTTCAGGCCCCGCCTGCCCTGTGGAGAAGGGTGTCCAAGTTCCCGCTGCTCCCTGACAGACACACACCAGAGGGCCAACCTTGGGGGCTTCCAGCTTCTCTTTATTGCGCTCACAACATCATGTCGGGTCTTCCATCCAGACCCTCAGCTGCAGGAGGCTCCAGGGCAGAGGGGAGCCCCAGGCCCAGGGTCAGGCCGGAGGCCACCCTCACCAAGTCCTTGTTAGTGAGGTCTTCGGTTCCGGGGTCAGGTGGCCCTGCACCCCTACCTCCACCCCTAAGGCCGTTCCAGCAGTGCGTGGAGGACAGCAGCGATGTGGGGGAGACCCCTTCCAGGGGCCGCCTCCTCTTCCAGGATGTGGTGGGGCTGGCACAGGGACTCCTGGGGGGAGGGGCCCAGGTTAATTTCCCCCTGGTACCCCCTCCACTCAGGTTCCCTGTCCCGGGCAAGGTGTTAAGAGGTGAAGGTCGGGGACATCCTGGTAGACACTGTATCCACAGCTTGGGGACAAATGATGCACATGAAAGCTGTCAGCAGGTAACAAAAAGGAAGTAACATACAGGACCAAGGTTCAGGGGGCAGGGGAGACCTGTCATTTCCAGAGGCAAATGCTGGAACATGCAAGCTGGCACATGGAGCCCAAGGGGCCCCACCAGGACTGGGCCTGGCCACAGGAGGAGCAAATGCAAACACACAGGCAGCCACAGTCTGTACAGTTTATACACAGAGCCAGGGACCCAGCCTGGGCCCCACATCCGCTACAAATATAGAGTTCTCTCTACAAAATAGAGATAATTTAGCCCCCCATAGCAGCTAGTGGGGGGGAGAAGAAAGGAGGGGAAGGAAGAACCAAGCTCCTGCCCCTCCAGGGGTGGGGGGGTCAGAGGGCGGGGCCTGGCTGGGTGGGAAAAGGACAGGAAGGCACCATCAGCACTGAGGGTGAGGGGCAGTGAGTGAGGGGCTACAGGAGGGGGCCCAGAGGCAGGGGGCCCAGCTCTGGGGACACCAGAGTGGGGCCTCTGAGGTCAGTGTTTGTGAGGGGGGTACACTAGTGTCTTTGGTAGGGGCTGAAGGCACCACTGGTGGGGATGGGGTTGAACAGGAGTCTTATAAATAGAAATGGGGGGTGACTTCAGTCCTAGGAACCCAGGAGCCAGGTGTAGACGACACAGAGCAGCAGCATGAGGACGACGTAGAAGAAGACGAAGCCACCCAGACCAGAGGGGGGCCAGACAGGCGGGGGGGCCTTGCCCCCCACCCGCTTCACAGCCTCTAATGTGGTCCACAGCCCCTGGGTGGTGCCCTGGAGGAGATCCGAGGGCGAGCACAGGTCAGCCTGGGAAGGGAAGGTAGGGCAGATGGACAAGGACAAAGGACAGATGTCAGCAGCAGCAGCCAGTCCTTCCCACCCCTGCCCTCACATGCCAAGGCCAGAGCCATGCCAACATGCAGACATGCAGGGCGGGGAGACGTGCGGGTGGTGGCATGTGATATGCTTCCTCTAGGAGCAGACCCCTGTGAACAGAACCCTGCCATCCATGCAATGTGACCAGCTGAGCCCAGGATACTGCCACCCTCAACAGCAGACAATATAGCCCCCATACATACCTCAGGTACCCCCATTTTTCGACAGGCTTCTAAGAAACTCTCCACATTCTTCCGAGACTTGAGGGCACTGAGCTTTGGCTGAGGATGGGTAAAGAAAGAAAAGAGAGTAAGGGAGAGGCCACAGAAGTCCCTGACCCATCCCCTATTTCCTCCCTGCACCCCAACTGACCACAGCAGGTGAGGGTACATGAATGAAGGGCACAGAGCGAGGCCGTAGCTGATTGGCCAGCTGACAGAGGATGACCCCATTGGCCAGAGCCTCGCCCAGGTCCTCAGGCAAGGGCTGCTGCAGCCGTGACTCAAGGACCTGGGAGTAAGTGAGAGAGAAGCAGATGGGGTCAGTCAATAGGGAATGCACAAGTTCCCCTCTTCTACCTCACAGGAGGGCCAGGGTGAGAAAGGGTGTTGAGGGAGGGAAGAAGCTGGAGGAGTCACCATGCTGAGCCCAGGCCCAGCCCCTGAAGGTTCTACCTCTGCTTACCTGGCGCACTTGAGATATTAATTCCTTCTCATCTGGAACCTGGGGTGCTGGCCGAGGTCTCAAAACAGAGTCTGGGGAGGATGGGCCTAAGAAGAAGAGGAAGGCATGGGCTGTCTCCACTACACACCATTGACTGCAGCCAGCTGTCAGTGTCTGGCACCCACACTTCTTGTCTCTCTGCTTGTGGGATTTTCAACACAAAGGGACAACAGACCCAGAAAGCTTGCAGACCAGTGTGTGGCACTAGTCTCATGGTCAGGGCTTGCTGAAGGTAGGCAGTACTGGGGAGAACGGGGAGACCCACCTGAACCACTCTGAGAGGAGGAACGGAAGAGGAAACTGTTTGGTCTCTGAATGGAGCCTAGTGGCCGGGGAACAGGTGCTGTCGCTGGGGGCCAAAGTCAGGGAGAAGGACAGGTGAGAAAGACATCCCCTCAGTGTCCCACTCTTCCCTCAGGACACCAGGTCCCAATCACCCCCATCTCTTCCCAAAGTCTCTGTCCTACCTGGTCCAGTCATAGGCAGGGACTCCTGGGGGGGAGGGGCAGGCACAGGGACTCCCTGCCCCCCTGAAGTTCCCGGTTGTGGTTGTATGGTATTAGACTTAGGCAGCCCGCTGAGAGACAGAAAGGGAATTAAAGGGGAGGATCAAGGAAAAGGTTTGTGGGCAGAGGTCACAGGGACAAAACCTACTTGTAGGTAGCCTGAGTGGATGAGGCAGCAGCACCTCCCCCAGCAGCCCTGATCCCCAGCTTCAGGAAACTGGAAGAAGATAGAGGGGGGAGTCAGCTGTGCCAGGCACCCCACGGACCTGAGGGGCAGAGCAGCTCAGGAGGTGCCTGTGTCCACCCAGTCCCAGACCACTGTCTAGCAATAGCTCCAGTCTGTCCTAAACCCACACCTGTCCTTCCTGGGGGCCCCCCATCCCCCACTCTGCTGTTGCTGCTGCTGCTGCCTCCGTTCACGCTCCTGCCACAACTGCAAAGTGTCAGGGCGCCGCCGTTCCTCCCCTGCCGGTTCCTCCCGCCTAAGGATGAAGACAAAGCAAGAAAGAAATACTGGCAGTCAGGGAAAGGGGAGGGGCCCAGGGACTGCAATATAGGGCAATGTGGGCTAGGAGCTGGGCTACCTGCTGCTCAGTGCCCTCTCCGCAGGGCTTAATTCAGGTGGCCGCTCTTCCTGAAAAGAGAACACAGTAAAGCTGAAGGAATCCCTGGTCCCCAGAGACTGCACCACCTCCCTCCCTCCAGCTCCTCTCCTGGAGGAGGGGCATGGCTGGTCCTCACCTCAGCAGCACCTCGCTCTTCATCTTCTCCAGGGACATGGCTATCAATGAAGTCAACCTGCTCTGGGTCTCCATCAGCTGGAGGGGAAGAAAACATCAGTCAGCAAGCAGATGGGGGCCTTTGGGCCCTCGTCCTCCCTGTGCCTCCCTGGCCCCACTCCACTACTTACCAGAGCCATCTTCTCTCCGTTCCTTGGGGGCCCGAGGTTCCCGGGCCAGCTCTGAGATCCGGAATGTCAGCTCTGAAAATTCATCTGTTGACTGTAAAGGCAGAAGCACATATGGGAGGTGGGCTCTCTGCAGTGCTGGGGATTCACAGGGGGTCTTGTGAGGGACTGAGAGTAGGGTCTGGGATGGTGGACAGAGGGAAGGAAGAGCTCTAGCCACTGCCTGTCACTCTGAGAGCCAGAGGTACGAGGCAAAATGCCCCCCAGTGCAGAGGTTCTCTCCCAGGGCTGCCACCACCAATCACCCTTGGAAAAGAGCCTTACCTCATTACCAGACCACCTCTTGCTGCCGCTGTCGACGCTGTGGAAGCCTGAGTCCAGCCCACCATCGTACCGCCGTCCCGGGAATAAATCCTCAGCAGGGCTGGGGCCAGCCAGGGAGACCTGGTCAGCCCCATGCTGACAGCACCCACATCCTCCTACAGGAAATGAGGGGGTCTCTGGGGCCAGGAGGGGGCATGAAAATGCAAGGGCTTCCTTCCCACTGGGACTTACCAGGGACTAAAACTTGAGGGGCGGGAAGGGACCAGGTCCCCCAGGGCAGCCCCACGACGCGCACCCTCTGTTGATAAGTACTTAAAGATGTGAAGCTTCCCCTTCAGGCAGATCTGCGTGAGGAGGCGCAGGAAGGTGAGTGAGGGGGAAAAGCAGCTTTCCAGATCTGGCTACCAAAGGTACCACAGTAACGGCCCCACTCCTGCCTAACTTCATCCCTGTCCCCAGGGTCCACCCAGCACCTCACCTGAGCAGGCGGGCATTGCAGGGGGTTGCTGTCCAACAGAATGACCTGCAGGTGCCTGAGGCGGCAGAAGGAGACCGGGATGTGGGAGACACGGTTACAGGAGAAATCCAGGCGGACCAGAGGAAGGTCCCCCAGCTCTGGGGGTGGGTGAGGGAAGAGTCAGGAGCAGACCAAGCCTGGGACCTTGTGCTCCCTTCCTCACCCTCTGTTCTGGTGGGTTGGTCACCCCTGACTCCATCACAGCCTCTGCCCTAGCTGGCTCAGGTCAATCCCCAGAAGCAATCTTCCTGGTCCTCTTCTTATTCACATCTGGTCCCTACAAGGCCTATCTAGACTTGAGTTCCCACCCAGCCCTCACCTGTCTATCAATACTGCAACTGATCCCTCATTCTCAAGTGATCAGCATAAGACATGAGTCAAACAGTGATGCCCACTGCTCAAAATCTTCCTGTGCCATGCAGTCAGGACTACTGAGGCTGCCTGAGCTGTGCCCTCCCCAAGAGCACCCACTGGCTGCAGCCTCATCTCCCTGTGCTAGCCAGGACCTGCACCTTGGGCAAGGCTCAGTCTGTCCACAGAGAGGGTGCCTTTTGTTATTTCTCAAAAATGCAGAGTCTGGATTTGTGGCAGCCCTAGACACAGAATAGAAAAGCACAGCCCCTATCCAAGCGTGACCAAGGCTTTCATGATCCCCCTGCACTCCCATTTCCCACCTTGCTGCCCGCCCATCTGGATTCTCAGTTTCTGGGCCTTTCCACATCCTCTACACTCAGCTGGGAATAAACATGCAACTCCATCTTCCAAGTCTATGTGTCTTTCAAGGTTCACCTTAAGGGTCCATGAATCTTTCTAGACACCTCAAGGTCATGGAATTCATTGCTCTTTCTGTGTGTTCCCAAGGCATTTTGCTTGGATCTCTTTTTATGGCCCAGGGAAAGCCCTGAACAAATGTTTATTTGTACACCTACTGCTATGGGTTGAATGTGTCCCCTAAATTTCATGAGTTGGAAACTAATCTCCAAATTCATATGTAATGGTGTTTGGAGGTAGAACCTGCGGGAGGTGACTAGGTCATGGGAGCTCTGTCCTCATGAATGGACTAATCCATTGATGGATTAATGGATTAATGGGTTATCGAGGGAGTGGTTTTGTTATAAAAGCACGCTCTCTCTGGCTTGCTTGCTGTCTTGCCACGTGATGCAGCACAAGGGCCTTGCCAGTTGCTGAGCAGATGCTGGTGCTCTGCTCTTGGACTTCCCAACCTCTAGAACCATGGGCCAAAAACTGTTATTCTTTTTTTTAAGGGCAGAGTGGGTACTGGAGATTGAACATAGGGGTGCTTTTACCACTGAGCTGCAACCCCAGTCCTTTTTATTTTTTTGATAGAGAGTCTCACCAAGTTACTGAGGGTCTCACTAAATTACTGAGGCTGAATTCTAACTTGTGATCCTCCTGCCTCAGCCTCCCAAGTTACTGGGATTATAGTCATGCAACAGTGCACCTGTCTAAACTGCTGTTCTTCACAAATTACTTGGTTTCAGATATTTTGCTACAGAAACAGAATATTGTTCAAGATGCCTACTGACTTATAAGAAAGAGAGAAGGGCTGGGGATGCGGCTCAAGCGGTAGCGCGCTCGCCTCGCATGCGTGTGGCCCGGGTTCGATCCTCAGCACCACATACCAACAAAGATGTTGTGTCCGCCGAGAACTAAAAAATAAATATTAAAAAAAAAAATTCTCTCTCTCTCTCTCTCTCCTCTCTCACTCTCTCTTAAAAAAGAAAAAGAAAGAGAGAAGGTACAGGAAAGGGTGGGGAAGGCAAAGAAAATGAATAATCATCTAACTCCCCTCTTGTTCTTCAAAACCAAGTTCATACCCTTCCTGCCTTGGCCTGGCTTGCCCTTCTAACTGCAACCACTTCCCTGCTGGAGGATGCTCCTTCCCATCTCCAATCCTTGCACATGGTGGTTCCTCTGCATGGATAAAGGATGGAGAATTCTCCTTCCAAGGTCAGTTTATGCTATGCCAGAGCCTCTGGGGAGAAGTCCTCCTCAGGTTTCCCAAGCAGAGCCCTGCCATCCCTCTAGCTCCCAGGGCTCAGCATCCTGCTCTAATGGTTCTCTATAAATTTCCCCATTAAACCATTAAGCCCTTGATTGTTGGCTCAGATCTTAATCACATCACCCACATCTATTTGGCTCTCACATCTACCTGCCTTTTATGTAAAATGCAGGAAGCGCCCACAAGCGCCCGTGCGCGCGCGCGCGCGCGCGCGCGCGCGCGCACACACACACACAAAAACAGTGCTGCCAAATAAAAGAAGGTGTGCCTTCTCCCAAGCAGAGGCTATCAAATGTTGTTGTGTCACAATTAGCTGGCTAGAATGGGGCTGCTTAGCATGACTTCTGATTCAGAGCCCTGGGGAGGAAGCGCAGAGCAAGGTAGGGTTAATGGTGATACTGGGTGACTGTGAAGGCCCCTTCTAACCTTGAGATTTTACGTGGAGCTAACCCACTCACTTACTCCCCTTTCTGTGCCTATTCCCGTATTTGTAAAACAGAGATTGTAATCCATGCTTTACCAGCCTCAGAGGGATGCTTGAACATAGCAAATAAAACCATTTACAGTTTGCTTTAAATACTGTAAAACCCAGTACAACTAAGACATGATTCTTCTTCAAACATTTCTTGCCTGTGACTTCTTCAAAGTAGATGCATTATTTCAGATTGAATTCTTGTTTCCCCCAAATTCATATGTTGAAATGAATGGTGTGGGTCACTTGGGTGGCAATGGAGGTCATGAGGGAAGAGCCCTCAAGAATGGATTAGTGCTCTTATAAAAGAGACCTCAGACAGTTCTCCTTCCTGCTTTCCACAATTAAAAGTTGGCAGTCCCAGAAAACTTGGCAATAAGAAGAGGGCTCTCACCAGAACCTGACCACATGGGTACCCTAATCTTGGTCTCCTAGCTTCCAAACTGAGAAATAAGTTTCTGTTGTTTATAAGCCACCCAGCCTATGGTATCTTTGTTGCAGCAGCCTGAGATGACGAACACACACACATGCATGCCCCTCATCCAATTCTTCATTTTCCTTACCATCAGGCAGGGTGCTGAGCTGATTCCTTCGAACATTGAGATCCCGCAGGGAACGAAGGCTACACAGCTCCACAGGAAGGGATTGCAGCTCATTGCTGCTTACATCCTGAAATCAAGAAAGTAGCTGGGAAGGGGTCATAAGACTAGGATCATCAGAAACTGTCCTCTTGTCTTTCCTGGCTACTGGCCTTTAGTCCAAGCCTTTCCTCAAAGATACTTCCTGCTTTCCCCAGATTCTCCCCCAAAGATCTCTAGTGCCTGGCTCTACAGTCCCTCTTCTAGCCCTGTTTCCCATCCTCACAAGCTGTCGCAGGCTTCCCAAGGTGCCAATGTCGGGAGGCAGGGCTCCCAGCTTGTTGTTGCTGACAATAAGCACTCGCAAGGGCAGCTGGCAGATGTATGGTGGCAGCGATGACAGCTGGTTTCGACTGTGAAGGGAGAAAAGAAGCAGGCTCACTCCCCAGTCACAGCATCCCAGCACTGCCCACTTTTCAGGGACAGGAAGGGTCATTCAGGGTACTAAGCACTGGTTCTTTAAGCCAATAAAGACCAGCTGCCTCCCTACCTGAGGTTGAGGTAGGTAAGTGCTGTGAGATTCCCCAAGGCTGGGTTCAGGCATCTCAGGCAATTGTGGTAGAGGCTCAGGCCCTCCAGAGACACCAGCTGGCATGCTGCCTCAGGCACCTCGGGAAACCGGTTCCGGGACAGGTCTGGGGAAATCAAGTGCCAGGGGAGAGCTGTGGAAAGGCCAGTCCTGCACAGGGGTACTTTGAATGTCCTCTGGATCAGACATACTGCTCCCCCATCCCCAGAAGACCTAAAGAATCAAGCCCATAAACCTGGGCTTCTGGAGAGACAACAAAGCCTTCTGCAAACTGGAGTACACACCAAGCATGACCAGAAAGGCAAAGGGAAGGCAAAGACCTTAGGGTCACCAGGCTGGAGAAGCCCAGATTTGGGGCAGGATAGAGATACACCAATCTCCAGATGAAGAGCTCTCCTGGAAGGGTGGCTGGATTTTGTAACTCTTACAGTCCCTTATGTTCTGAGATGCCAGGAGAGATAGAAGGCAAAAGGTCACAGGAGAGGATTATGGTCCCAAGAAAACAGTAAGGTGGGAGCTAAGGCATGGTAAAGCATGTGGCTAGCATACACAAGGCCTTGGGTTCAAGTCCCAGCACCAAAAAGTAAAGAAAGAAAGAAGTAAAGAAACGGTAAAATGACAGGCTGGAAAGCTCAGAGAGAGAATATGAAAAATACCTGGGGACTCCTAGCAGAGTCCTCCTTCAACCTCAATCTGTTTTCAACACACGGAGAACCAGGGGTCACTATATCCTGGTTTTAGAGATTAAGAAAGGCCCTAGCACTGGATACAAGTTTTTGTTTGTTTTTCACTAGCCCCAGAACCAAAGGACTATGAAGTTCCATACTCCCAAGGACAGAGAGGCAAAGGGAGAAGGCTGAGATGAACAGAGAGCCAGTGTCCTCAGGTCCTTCCCCCCTAGGCTCCCCTGCCCCAGGGTTGGCCTCCTTTTCACCCTCTTCTAGGCCACTGGTATTCCTCTACTTCCCCTCTGACTGACCCAGCCCTCAAGAGTTTGGGTTCCTTTGTATGTTATCTCAAGCATGTCAAGGAGTATGGGGACAGAGGGGGAAGAGGAGGTGAGAGGAGGGAAGGAGCTGTTACCCACTCTATCTCAAGCAGCATCTTGCCATGGCAGTGCCAGGAGGCAGGACTGGAGATGCCCTTCAGACTGGAGACACTGGCTGCATAGACCTATATAAGTCAGTGTCTGTTTGCTCAGCCCAGTCTCCACTGGGAGGGGCCCAGGCCTGCTGGGGAAGTCCCAGGCAACAGAACTTCTTTGAGGGCCCTCTGGTGGTGTGAGAGGGACCAGGGAGGGAGCAAAAGCAGAGGGGGTGTGGAGAAGCTAGGACATATTCCCCAAGGAAATGAGTCTTGTGACAGGAAATCAAGTGGAAATTATCCATCAGATTGTTTCTGGTAGGCTCTGTTTGCTAGGGTGAGGACAGCCTGATGTCCCAAGAATCACTCCCTCTCCTGCTCTGCTCCAGCCCCGGTGCACAGGCAGAAGACCTAGCACTAGAGAAGACGGTTCCGGAGAGGGTGGGAGGCTAGCATCTGTTCTCCCAACCGCACTCAACACCTGCCTGCTTCCTCTGTGTCTACAAATGTATTTTGTGTGTGTGCATGTGGATGAAGTGGGTGGAGACCAAGTTCTGATGGGGTAAGCTAGGAACGGAAGGGAGCCCAGGCTGGAGGAGGCAGGGCCCAGGGGGCACAGGATGTGGTCTATGAGAGAATGAGCGACACTTCTCCTTTGCTTGAACAGCCCTTCCTCCCCCACCTTAGGACTATTTGGCCCAGGGAACAGTCCATGGGGTTTCAGGGACCTAAGCATAGGAAACATTCAGGGAAGACGAACAGCAGGAGAGAGTTCAGAATGACTTGGCAGCAGACTGCTGAAGCAGTTTGTCTGAGTTAGAGAGCAAGGAGATGCGGAGGGCAGGGTAAGGGCAACTGTGTGTTTTTGTCACTTCCCCTTTCCACATCAGGCTAGGAGCACTCCATTTGGGGAAAGGGGACAGAAGAGAGAGATCTGGATGAGATGGAACCTACCTGGTCTAGAACCCGGCCCTGAAAGGACCGAGAAGGGCACACAGGGGTTCTAAGGAAGCTGGGATTTTCCCGCTTCACTACACAAGCTGCACCCTGAGCCGGAATGCTGGGGGAGGAAGCTGAGAGGGGACAGAAGTTGGGAGGGGCCCTGGAGTTCTTGGTTGTTTTCCCCAAGAGTCCACTCACTGAGACAGAGCCCCATGAAAGTACAGAATAACATTTGGTCTTTGTCAAAAAACAAGCAACGGGGAGGGGAAAGGGAACAGACGGCAAGTGTCACACAGCTGCTGAGGTCAATCTGGAGCTTGAGGGTTGGAGGGGGGCCTGGGAAGGATAGGAATGGCTTGTGGGGCTCACCCATTTCCTGAACTCACAGCATAGTGAACAAGAAAAGCAAAGAGGTTTAAATTGGTTCTCCCCAAAACAGTAGAGGGAGTGTGTGCTTGGGCCAGCCTGAGTGTTTACAGGTGGTCAGTCACCTGCTTGAAGAAAAATGCACTCTTTCATCCAGCCCCAGAGCCCTGGCCTTGAAGATAAGAAAAAGTGGAGGAGGTTCCTCACACCCCAGCCTAGGCTAGGGTGGAGCTGGGGAATGCAATCCTCCTCTCTGCTGATCCCCACCCCTAGCTGCCAGCCCAAGGTCATAGGTTGCCTCCTGAGCAGCTGAGGCCTGACTCACCTGTCAAAGTAGAACCCCCCACCAGCCACCTTCAACAGACACTAGGATGCAGACAGCATGATTAGAGGGATTCTGAGGACGGAACGTGAAAGAGGAGTCTCCAGAGGCCCAGCACTCCCGGCTAGGAGATATATTTCCTTTTGGCAACTGCCTCAAGTCCTTGCGGAGGAAAAGCAGAAATTGAAAAGGGAATTCTAGGATCCCTATGAGGTCACAGGCTCCAAAGTGACTTCATAGACACAGGAAAGAGAGTGAGTCTCAAATAAGGGGTTCAGGAAGAGCATAGGGAGAAGAGTTAAGGGAGGCAGATTTGCTTCTTTCCCATAGGCTGGCTGGGTGAAGAGTAGAGAGGGTCTGGGACTTTAGGGGGCGGGACTACAGCAAAGTAAGCAAAAACATCCCGTTGTTAGAAGCGATCCATGGGAAACGGGTGCCCGGGGCTGCTCGGATCTCGGTGGAAGAGGGGAAGGAGTTGGAGACAACGAGAAGGGAGAGAAAGGTGTAGTTAGAAAAGCCCATGGGGGCTGCTTTATGGAACTAAGGTTGAAGAGGTCATGCAAATAAGCCAACCAGGTGAGGGGCGGGACCACTCTACAGGTGCGCAATATGCAAATAAGAGGGGAAGTGTCTCATAATGCTCGGCCAGAGACTCTGGGTGTTCTGTGTAAACTAGAAGTGCGCTCATTGTCCAGTGGTTCTTACAGCAGGGAGGGGGTGGTCGCAGCCTTATGCCAATCAGGAGGGGCGTGCACCCCCACCGCCAGGTGAAGGGGCGGGTCAAACTCACAAGCGGGGAGGGGGAACAAGAGGGGGCGGGTCTATGCAAATGAGGGTCGCAGTGAGACCCTGGGCCGGGCGCACTCACCAGCCTGGGTGATGTCTGACAGGTCGTAGCTGCGGGCCGCGCCCCGGGGGAAGTGCTTCAAGCGCCGATTAGACAAGTTAAGGGTCCCGGTGGCCACGGCCTCCTCTAGGGCCCGCTCTGCGCTGCGGCTCCCGGGCAGACCCGGAGACCCTGGCACGGGGATCGTGGCTGCCGACTCCTCACCCCCGGCGGCGAGAGGGGCCGCTACAGCCGCCGCCATCCGCTCCCGGCGGCTCCCGCTGCCTGACTGACGGGACCGGCCGTCCCTCCTTCCCCCTCCCCCTCCTTGGAGCCGCCGTAGTCGCCTCAAGGGGGAGGAAACGGGGTCAGGGACTCGGCGGACCAATCGTGGTCCGAAGAAGCATCGGAGGCCGCTAATCAGAACCCGCCCGGGGGGTGGAGCCTCCGGCGCAGGAGCCGGGAGAGGGGAGGGAGGGGGAGAGAATGGAGCGCTCGCCAACGGACGACGCTCCGGGCCGGCCCACCCCGCGCAGCCGCATCCAATCACAATGCTCAGAACTGGAGATGGAGCCAATCAGGTCCTACCAGGAGGCGGGGACACCGGTACTCTACTAAGAGAGATAGAGACTGAGAGACCACAAGCCGGAGGCACGTGGTCCTCTTCTAACGAAGGCCAATCGCAAGCAGATACAGGCGAGTGACTGTCAAGAAGGCCAATTAGCGCCTCCGGAGGGAACCTGGCCCGGCCTCTTCTCTGAGGGACGGCTCTACCTACCAATAGCATGGGCGAGAAGGCGGTCCCTTCGCTAAGAAGGAGGCGGGTGAGCTAGAACTTTGAGACTGAGGTAAAGAAAGTGAGCGCCGCGCGCTGGGCCGGATGGGACCGCAGTGCAAGGGCTGGATAGTGTATACAAGTTGGACATGTTAGGAAGCTAACTGGCGTCGAGGGCGTGAGAGAGGCCGATGAGAACCTGAGGCCAGCTCACAGGCGTTGGTCTCAGCTGTAGAGGCCCCAGGGCTATTTCCGCCTTGAGGAGTCTGAGGACTGACTCCATTCATTCCTGGGCAGAGGGCGGCGGCTTCCCTGAGCCTATAGACCCCCAGCTCACGGAGGGGGAATGTCCTGGCCTGCGTGCTTCACCAGAGAAGCTTCCCTGGGCAGGAATGGTGACCACCCGTCCTAAGGATTTTAGAGGCTAGAAAGGACCTCTTGGTGTAGAACAAGACCTTCGTTTTACGGATGAGGAAACTGAGGCAGAGAGAAGTTGATGAGTTAGCAAGAGCAGACAGCAGGACCCTGACTGCTGGCACCCAAAACCAGGTCTCAGTCCTCTACTTGGGGTCCTTCCTCACTTCCTCTGTGTTTAGAGTGGACAGTGTTTGCTCGAAATCTCTTGTTTACTTCTCAGAATGAAATGAAGAAAGGGAACCAAATGCAAAAGGCAGCAGAAAGTGCTTGTTCTGTCCCCTTGAAAGTCATACCACCCTTTGCAGCCCCATAAGACCCTCATAGAGTCCACTTCGTATGCTGCTGGTTGCCTGATCACCAATAACTGAAGTTGCTTTCTCCTAAGTCACATCTCAGATGTTGATAGGCCTAAATGTTTATTAAATTGTTAAAATTTCTTCTTAGGTGCCCCAAAGGAGCAATTTGCTAGTTACTATAAATAAGGAAGTTGGAGTGGGTGGTGAACAGTCTGTTGGTTAGCTAGTCAAAGAATGGATCTATAATTTGGTGCCGTGCAGGTTGGTTGTCTAACAGGATTGAGTCCCTGGAAGAGCCAGCTACTCCTTGGATTTGTTGTTGCAGATCTTCTGGTCAGATACAACCTCAACTCCTGCTATTTCTCCTAATTGTCACCCCCATAGAAGAAGCCAATCGCCTAGGCTCTGGGAGATAGATTCTAAGCTTTCAGAGCAAATCCATCCATATTTCCCACCTTAATAGCCTGTCCCTTTGTACATGCAGTGATGTTACTGGTCCTCCAGAAAGCAACCTGCTTTTGAATGTGTAAGATTGTAAGTTTGTGCCAAATTGTTCCCACATTCATCTGCTATGTGCCTTTGTGAGCAAAGTAGTCAGAGCAGAGTCCTCTTTCCTCCTCACCTATAAAATTGAGTTTATGCTTTTTTTTTTCTTTTTTTTTTTCCTTTTCTGAGTTTATACTCTTAAACTGAAGTGCCTGGAGGCCCCAGCCTGCTGAGATGTGGAGGATTCATCAGTGTTAGGAAACACCGATGGAAAATATGAAATATGGAAAATCTCCTACTATTCCCTGAAAGTCAAGGCCTCATCTACCAGTAGTTTACACTTTATTTCTCTAGTAAAATGCAAAGCTCACGAGCATTCCAGTAGCTAGAGCTGATCTAGAACCCAGGAGCCAGGTCCGTGGTCCAGGTTAAAGCAAACAGGTCATAGACAATGAGGTCATAGAGAGGTTTGTTTGTCCCAGACTCCATGGGGGAGGGGCCTAGGAGGTAGAGGGGCCCCAGAGGTCCCCCAAGCCCAGGCAGGGGACATGGTGTGGGAAAGGCAGCCAGGACAGGGGCCAGGGAGCTGAGTACGGGGGGCCAAGGGGCCCGGAGAGATGAGGGCAGGAGCAGGGAGGGGACAGGCAGGATGGTGAGGAGAAGCCGGAGACAAAAGCTGCAAAAATTGACCGGGCTGTGCGGACGGGAGGAGGGGCTCAGGGTGAGGGGGTGGCAAGGCAAGGGAAGGGCAGGGAGATGATGGCAGCAAGAGATCTGGGGATGGGTTATGTCAAAGAACAAAGCAGACAGGGAGGGTTGGCCCAGGGTCCTGGAGAGAGATGGGAGGATTTGACAGCACAGAGCTGGAGTCAGATGAACCCCAACAGGAATTTTTGAAAGACAGGTCAAGAGCAGGGAGAAAAAGAGGTGGGGCCCTCACAGGACCCCCCATACTTCCCCTTTCCCTCTGCAGGTGAAGCGGAGCTGTCCTTCTTGTGGCCCAGAGCCAGGGGGTGAAGAGAAGAAGGGAAGAGGGAATCCTATTTCTGTTCAGTTGTTTCCCCCAGAGCTGGTGAGTCTTAGGAGCTGAAGTATTGAGAATGAAGGACTGGGGGCCAGGCCACTAGGGGCTCCCAGTGACCTCCACTTCCTCCCTGCTGCCTCCAGGTGGAGCATATCATCTCATTCCTCCCAGTCAGAGATGTAGTCGCCCTAGGCCAGACCTGCCACTACTTCCATGAAGTGTGCGATGCTGAGGGAGTGTGGAGACGCATCTGCCGCAGGCTCAGTCCACGCCTTCGAGACCAGGGTTCTGGGGTCCGGCCCTGGAAGAGAGCTGCCATTCTTAACTGTACACCTTCCCCAGCACCTACCTCCCTCCTTGCTTCTATCCTTTCTTATTCTGGGAAACCTCCTGCTCTGTAAAGTTGCCTGCTGACCTCTGCACTCCCTGTCAACCTCCCAGCCCTTTTCTCTGGAAGAAACTTATCAGATCCAAACATAGTCCATTGAGTTTCCTATAAGGCTCTGGGGCCACCCTCCAATATATACATACATCCTTCCCTCCCACTGCCCCCATTAGCATCCCTGCCAAGTCTCCCTCCATACACCAGCTCTTTAAATCTATTCCCCAAAGCTGGAGTTTTCCTTTTCTAAACCAGGGATTCTGAACCTTGTCACCATTGACAGTTTGGGTGAAGTAATTCTTCATTGTGGGGCTCCTGTGCACTGTGGGGATGTTAGGGGCAGCTCTGGCCTCTACCCACTAGGTTCCAGTTGCAACTCCCCTAGTTGTACCAACCAATGTCTTCCAAGGGACAAAATCACCCCTAGCTTGAGAACCATACTGTAAACCCCTGCCACTCCAGAGAGCCCCTATCCAATTACTTCTTTCACACACAGGGAGATTAGGGGAGAAGACTGATCCAGAAAACAGATCCACAGCTGGGGGTGAGGGAAGGTTACTGGCCTTTCTTGGTCATTCCTTTTCACTTCTCTTTCTGCCTCATTTCTATGGATTTGTTCTTATGTTTCCTTGATGACTCTGATGCAAGGTCAGACCAAAGAGGTGCTTATTTAAAAGCATGTGTCTGACCCTGGGCTGAGGCGGGGAAAATATGGGGTATAATCTAAGCTTTCCAGGTCTCCTTTGGAAAGGAACCTGTTCCCCAGTCCTAGGGATGAGGAAAAGCTAAATATTAAGATGTCTGAGAAATCTAGTTTACCTATCCACATAACCTTCTATGTACTTCCCTTCTCCAGACACGAAGGGCCTGTATTTTCAGGCATTTGGTGGCCGCCGCCGATGTCTCAGCAAGAGTGTGGCCCCCCTTCTAGCCCATGGCTACCGCCGTTTTTTGCCCACCAAGGATCATGTCTTCATTCTCGACTACGTGGGGACCCTCTTCTTCCTTAAAAACGCACTGGTCTCCTCCACCCTTGGCCAGATCCAGTGGAAGCGGGCCTGCCGCTATGTTGTATTATGTCGTGGAGCCAAGGATGTGAGTAGCAGAACTGTGGCAGCTAAGAACCTACCCCCTCCTCCAGGGCCCTGAGGCCCCAGTCCTAGGGTGCCCTTGTTAGGACACTGACCCTTTCTTACCAGGAACCTGAAAACAAGTCTTTATTTTCCAAACCTGGATGCAAATACCTCTGCTCCCACCCCAGGATTCACTTGCTCCAGCCCCATCCCTTTCCCAGGCCATAGATCCCTCATCTATCTCCACAGTTTGCCTCAGACCCAAGATGTGACACAGTTTACCGTAAATACCTCTACGTCTTGGCCACTCGGGAGCAGCCAGGAGTGGTAGGCACAACCAGCAGTCGGGCCTGTGACTGCGTGGAGGTCTATCTGCAGTCCAGCGGGCAGCGGGTCTTCAAGATGACATTCCACCACTCCATGAGCTTCAAACAGATTGTGCTGGTTGGTCAGGAGACCCAACGGGCTCTATTGCTCCTCACAGGTATGGCCTGAAGCAATGTTTAGTAAATGTGTCCTGCAGATTCTTCAAGACCTGCTGCAGGGGACAGGAATGAAGCCTCTCAGGATCCACATGCCACCTGTTCTGGTTCTCAATCCAAATAGCTTCACCTTTATCTCACTCCCAGTCTAGAACTCTGCATCCTATTTTATACGAATAAAGGGCCCTGCTGCCAAAAAAAAGTCCAGAAACCACTGCTCTAGTGAATGCCTAATTTTTAAAATTCTAATCTCCCCAACCTCCATGCCAGGGACCTCACTTTAATATACACCAAGCTGTCCTCCACTTCCCAGTATCCTTTATGCTTGACCACACCCTCAAGTCTGAATTCCTGTGGACTTCTGAATGCCAGGCAGGGCCCTAAGTCCCCAGACTTCATTCTTCCTAACAAATTAGATTCTGCCATATCTAATGCTTACGTTTTCTCCCCATCTCTCATGCTGAACTACTTCCTGATGTATTTTTGCAATTGGTGCCTGAGGGACTTGAGGCCTCTCTTCCTTTATTTTGTGTCTAGTTTATATATATATATATATAAAATATATATATATATATATATATATATATATATATATATAAAATATATATATATATAATATATATATATAGTATTTATTTATGTTTATTTATTATTTTTTTATGTGGTGTTGAGGATCAAACCCAGGGCCTCGCCCATGCTAGGCGAGCGCTGTACTGCTGAGCCACAACCCCAACCCCATGTCTATCTTTTTTTCTCCAACCCCATTCTAGGGCAGTAAATGTTTCACCCTGCATGGCTTAAGGAGTCCATTGAGCATTGATTTGGATATTGATATGCCCCCTCCCCCACATAATTGTATGACTACCCTCATTCCCCAGAGGAAGGAAAGATCTACTCTTTGATAGTGAATGAGACCCAGCTGGACCAGCCACGCTCCTACACAGTTCAGCTGGCCCTCAGGAAAGTGTCCCGTTGCCTGCCTCACCTGCGTGTGACCTGCATGGCTTCCAACCAGAGCAGTACCCTCTACATCACAGGTAAGAAGCATCTCACTTCCTTTCAAGATCCCAACCTTTAATAGCCCTTCCAAATGCTGACACCCCTAACCCTTATTCCAGCTCTGTGGCATAAACCCCTTAGGGCATCCTAGTGAAAAGATATGTCTAGGTTCCCAGGCATCAGAGCTGATGCATTTCTAGCGAGTATGAGACTCCCTGGATCTTGCAGTTTTCATCCCAGGTGGGGGCTTATCCCTAGGAAACGGGTGCCCAAAGCTGCTGAGCTGAGGGCTCCCGACCCCCCAGACCAGGGGGGAGTGTATTTTGAGGTGCATACCCCAGGGGTGTATCGTGATCTCTTTGGGACCCTTCAAGCCTTTGACCCCTTGGACCAGCAGATGCCACTCGCTCTCTCACTGCCTGCCAAGGTAGGATCTGGAGGGATGGGGCAGACCAGAGGGATGGGGCTTTAGGGATTGGAAGACACCAAGGGCCTGAAATATGGACCGAAATTAAATGATTGATCAGAGAGGGGCAGGGGACTCAAGGAGTGGGGTAACATAGAGGGTAAGGCCAAAAGAGATGAGCTTGGGGGATGGCAGGTTAGCAGTTGAGCTCATGGTTCCTCTGGAGGGAGCCCAAGGCCCACCTGCTCTTTTTCTCTTATATCCTAGATCCTATTCTGTGCTCTTGGCTACAATCACCTTGGCCTGGTGGATGAATTTGGCCGAATCTTTATGCAGGGAAATAACAGATATGGGCAATTGGGAACAGGGGACAAAATGGATCGAGGGGAACCCACACAGGTAAGATCGTTCCCCAGTAGTTTTCATCCCAACCCTCTTCCTCCAATTTCCTAATCCCTGCATCTATCCACTTCTCCAGTTTCCACAGAATTCACTTTCTCCTCCCCAGGAAAGTTAAGCCAATCATTAGGGTAATGCCTGTGATATTGTTGCATAAGCTTAACCAGGGTTGGTACTAGGATGTCCATTCTGTGTGGTGCATGCTGTCACTGTAATGGGAATTTGGTGAAGGTGTGGACTGGGGGACCTGGGTGGGCTAGGGTAACTAGAAGAAGTGAGATGCCAGCCGGGTCTTATGGGTTATATAGGGTTCAGGTGGGGATAGGGAAAGGTAGTTTTTGTTCTGAGGATGGGGACAGGGTTGAATCTTGCACATACCTGAGACCATTGAAAGATTGGCCTGGTTAAAGGGAGGGTATGTTGGAAATCAGTGAGAATATGAGGTGGTATCAGTATAGTTGCAAGCCTGGTAGACATGGGAAAAGAATCATTGCAGGTTCTGGAACAGAAGGTGGTCACCAAGGGGTGACCAAACTGGTCAGCTGACCATAGTGCAATGGAGCTCCAGAGCAGGCAGCCTCCCAGGAAGCTGGTAAGGGAAAGCAGCGCCTGAGACAAGGACCTGGGCTGGCTGGTACGTGGCAGTGAAAATGAAAAGGAATGGGTGGGTATAGGAGATGTTTTAGAAGAAATAAAAACAGGCCCTTGAAACTGATTACTGCTTTGAGGAAAGAGTGTGAATTTAGCTTTTTTTCTGTGAGAGGAAAGTATTAAGTTGGAAATATCTAGCTGGCTATAAGATTCCACATTGAAACAAGGTTGAAATGACAAAAGCAAATGTGGGCAATAATCATAATGATAGGCAGGGAAATGAAGAAAAGAACAGGAGGCATGCCCCTCTAATGCACACTCCAAAAGTCATGAGAGCAGAAAGTTTCTTTTCAAATGAAGTACATGAGAAGGGTGGTAATGGTCACAGTGTGGCAATATAGGAACTTTCCATTACTGACATGGAAAGATGGTTGTTCCATATTTTTAGGTAGAAAAAAAACCTGAAGAGTTGGGTGTGGTGACACATACCTGTAATACCATGAGGCTGAGGCAGGAGGATAACAAGCTCAAGGATAGCAAGGGAAATTCAGTGAGACCCTGTCTCAAAATAGAAAGGGCTGGAGATATAGCTCAGTGGTAAAGCACTTATCTAGCATGTGTAGGCCCTGGTTTCAATCCCAAGTGCCACAAAACATACAAAATAAAATCTTTATGATACTGATTATATAGTACCATCCCATTTTTGTTCAAAAATATGTAATTTATGTGTATTTGTTCAGTCAGAAATGAAGAATATTCAGCAGATGCTAATAGTTGGTAGTGGGATTTCCAGTGATTTTAAAATTTTTGCTTGCCAATACATTGTCATTTTTCCTTTAGTGACCCTAAATTACTTACTCATGTCTTTGGAATTAAAGTTCTAATAGTCTCAGGAGAATGAACATATGAGAAGTCCTGGGATTTAGCAGCTGGGAGACTAAATGCCTTTGGAAAGAACATGTCAGTAGAGTCATAGGGAGAGAAGCCAGATCAAAAGGAGGTTCAGGAAAGTCTAGCCATGGTAAGGAACAGGAACAGTCAACCTCAGACTGGTCTCATAACCAATTCTGCATTGGGGGGGGGGGGCGATGCAAAAGAAATCAGGTGGTCTTTTTTCAAAATAGTGTGGCCACTTTTGAAGATAATGATGGGACAAATGAAAATGCTAGAGGCCAGGAGGGATAGTAGAAGGAATGTCTCCTTGGGGCTAATATGGAATTGCCCAGGAAGGGAGAGGAGGCTTCAACTCTCAAAGAGGAAGGCTACTCCCTGCTGAGGCTACAAGGCTGGATGGCACAGACCTGCGGCCTGAAAATGAGGGAGTAGAGTAGATAGCAGGCCCCAGCCTCAGACAAGAGCTTTTTTTTGGGGGAGCAAAGATGAGGTACCCACAGAAGTACCAGACACCCCATATGGTTAGATTGTTGGAGGCTTACAGGGGTACCAAGAAGGGACAGATTACTGCTATTCTGCATTTGGCAGTGCAGACCTCTTGGAGGAGGAGAGCAGACTCCCATTTCTTCCCTCCCTTAATTACATTCAGCCCTGAGCCTCCTAGTTAACCTTCTCTGATCTGGGCTCCCCAACCCCCTGAGATTCCCCCATCAAGGACCCTGGCCATGTGTCTTTAGGTACATTATCTGCAATGCCCCATTGCCCTGTGGTGCGGCCTCAACCATTCCCTGGTGCTGAGCCAGGGCTCGGACTTCAGCAAGGAACTTCTGGGCTGCGGCTGTGGGGCTGGAGGCCGCCTCCCTGGCTGGCCTAAGGGGAGTGCCTCCTTCGTCAAGCTCCACGTCAAGGTCAGAGCAGAGTGAGGCAACGGGCAACCAGTGGGGGCACGAGTAATAGAGCCAGGTAGCCCATAGGACTATAGCTGGGACCCCTACAGGGACCCAGTGGTCCCATTTCCTCAGCACCTTCCAACTCCCTTTCCAGCCACTCCATGGCTCTCTCCCTTAGCAGACCCTGCTGGCCTTGTCCAACCTTGCATACCTTGGCAGAGAGCCAGCTGTAGCTCACTTGCTGGCTCAGGGCTGGTCTGAGAGGGTGAATATAACAGTGGATTAGCCCAGCTTTCTAGGAGCCAGGAGCATAACCCCACACCCCTTCTTTCCTCCTAGGTTCCTTTGTGTGCCTGTTCCCTCTGCTCCACCAGAGAGTGCCTCTACATGCTGTCTAGCCATGACATCGAGCACTACCCTGCCTATAGGGACCTGCCAGCCAGCAGGGTGGTGGGGAGCCCTGAACCCAGCCTGGGGACTGGAGGCCCCCAGGACCCTGGGGGGGCAGCCCGGGCCTGTGAGGAGTACCTCAGCCAGATCCACAGTTGCCCCACCTTACAGGACCGCATGGAGAAGATGAAGGAGATCGTGGGCTGGATGCCCTTGATGGCCGCACAGAAGGATTTCTTCTGGGAGGCCCTAGACATGCTGCAGAGGGCTGCTGGTGGTGTTGGCCCAGGCCCATCAACCCCTGAGAGCTGATTCCCCTCTCCCAACCTCACCCCTGGAGGGAGTCTGGCCCCGGGCCAGGGGCTAAGGAGAGATGGAGTGGTGACAGTGAACACTGTGTGCATGTGGGGATGGGTCACAGGGGGTAGGGCAGGGAACTCTTTTGTAAAATGTTCAGGGGGCTGCCCAGGAGGGGCCTCCAGTCTGACTATCATGGACAAGAGATTTGATGGACAAATAGAATAAAAGGCTGAAGCGAGGCCCCGTTTGGAACCCTGGAGCCTGGGGGGGATTGGGCAGAGGATGGGGACAGTGCCCACCCAGTGGATAAAGGAGGGCAGGAGCAGCTCAGGCTCTGTTGCTTAAGAGCTGATGGCACCTGAGTCCTCAGCTTTACTCTCAAGACTTCACCAGGTCTTTTTGACTTTGAAGCCCTGGCCCCACTTTCAGGAACAACTCAGTCAACATACACTGCTTAGTCCCCCAGTTTGGATCCTCTCTACAGGTGTTTTCTCCATCCTTAGGGGCCACTTCTGACTCTGTAAAGCTCCCTTACCCATGGCCCTAATTCCAGGGAAGTCAGTCCCCTCCTCTCTCCCTCCTGTTTTATTCCCAGGCCTGGTCTCCTGTATCCTTTCTTTGCCTTACTACTCTTTCCCTTCTTTCCTTAGTAAGAGGGACACTCCATGCCTCCAACTCTCTTGTACTTCAGTTATTTGAAGAGAGAATGGGTGTGCAGAATTCTTCCTCCCTGGCCTGTCTGGCCCAGAGATAGAGGGAAGGCCATAGAAATGTATGGTAGAAAGCTGGCTAGGGCTGAGGGTGGCCAAGAGGCTAGAGAAATTATTTGGGTGGAAGACACAGGAAGAACTCATCTGGGTTCTGAGGAAGCAGGGTGTATGGTGGGGAAGTATGGAACAGAGCCCCAGGAAGGTCCAGAGCTGTGCTTACAAGGTACTCGGACACGGGACAGAGTGGGGTTCCAGATGACATTACTTCATGCATGGATGATACTCCCTCTGCCCCTCATTGCTCCACCTCCTCCTTAGGTCATGATGTGTACTAGACCTAGAGAGGCCCCAGGACTCACCACTGTCCCAGCTGTCTCCCTGTCCCGCCTTCCTGCCGCCCGCCCTGCTGGCCAGTCCCCACGCCCACACACCCGGTGCTGCCTCATCTGGCACTGATTATCCTCTGCCGCCGCTGCTGCTGTTGCTGCTTCTGCTGCTGCTGAACTCAGCTGCTGCCTCCGGCTGAGGACCCCAGCACACTCCCCCCACCATGCTGTCTGCTGCCCCAGCCTCCCTTCTGGGGCCCCTCCTTACGGCCTGGGCTCTGCTGCCCTTCTTGCCTCTTGCCCAGGGCCAGACCCCTAACTACACCAGGTAGGTCTCGGCATCTTCCAGATGGCTGGATTGAGCTTCAAAACCCTGACTCTTCTGGGGGTGCGGAGGCACGGTAATGCCTGTGAGTCTTTTGGGTTCTTCTGCTAACAGCCCCCCAGGTTTCCCACCACCACCACCCTATGCCTAAGTCCTCCCCCTCTGCTGCAGGAGCAGTCTTCCACTCCTTCACCCTCCTAAGTCTCCCCCACCAGCCAGACCCATGGGCCCCCATGAAGCTTGAAGTCAGAGCCAAGACCCCAACTTGCCTGGTAGCTGACATCTGGATTCCAGAAAGGAATCAGATTGTGGGGGGTTGAAGGGGTAATGAGCAGAGACTTGGGTGTCAGATACTTCTAGCCAGCAGGACAGGAGCAGGGCAAAGGTGGGAGCGCAGGGAGCCTGGTCTCCAGGTCCAACTGGAGGGCCTTTGCCTGCTGCCACTCCCGGCATCTCTCCGCCCCCTCCCCCCTACAGCCTCGTGGCTTGTCCACATCTGGAAGTAGTTAGGCGGCTCCTGTCCCAGATTGCCAGGCAGGGTAAGGGGGGAGAGTAGTGAGGAAGGGAGGCTGAGAAGGATTCCGGGAATTCCTGTTGGGGTGGGGGTGGGGCCTCTGGGGGGTTGGAGGGATGGTCCAGTTGCTGTTCCCACTTTTTTCTCCTGTCTGCAGGAATCTGGAGTAGCAAGTCAGCCTGCTGAGGCTTCCTCAGGATCCCTTTGGCCTCCTTCATCACCCATCCTCCCATCATTAACCCATCCCTATCTCAACTACTTCCCACTCCTGACACCTCTTCTGTTCTCCAGACCTGTGTTCCTGTGCGGAGGGGATGTGACTGGGGAGTCGGGTTACGTGGCAAGTGAGGGCTTTCCCAACCTCTACCCCCCCAATAAGGAGTGCATCTGGACAATAACGGTGAGAAAGCCCTTCTGATCACTGTCCCCTTATCAAAGTCTCCCAGGCAAGGAGTGCCCCCTGCCAAGCACCATCTTCCAAGCGCTGCTCTCCCTCTGCTCACTGAGGGCATCTAGTCCTTACAAATAACAAGTGCCCTGCACTTTATTTTAGTTGTAGATAAACAACATGCCGTCTTTTTTGTTGTTGTTTAATGTGATGCTAAGCACATGTGGTTCCTCACATGTGCTAGACAAGCGCTCTGCCTCTGAGCTACAGCCCCAGAATTAATTAATTCTTAATTCATATCTCCAATCCTGATTCCCTACTCCCAACTTCCTTTCTGTCTTTGCTAATATCTCCTGAGACCATAGGCTGTTGCAGAGCCCAGACCCTTTGCTCTGCACCTGAATGAGGTCCCTTCTAGTCCAGGCCATTTCAGTAGAAAATGCTTGTGGAAGGGGAGATGCCCTCTGTCAGGGTTGTGTGTAGTCTAACTCTGTGGGTCCCCTGTCTCCGGCGCCACCATCAGGTCCCTGAGGGCCAGACTGTGTCTCTCTCCTTCCGTGTCTTCGACCTGGAGCTGCACCCCTCCTGCCGTTATGATGCTCTGGAAGTCTTTGCTGGATCTGGAACCTCTGGCCAGCGGCTTGGACGCTTCTGCGGGACCTTCAGGCCAGCGCCCCTAGTCGCCCCCGGCAACCAGGTCACCCTGAGGATGACAGCCGACGAGGGCACAGGAGGACGAGGCTTCCTGCTCTGGTACAGCGGGCGGGCCACCTCAGGCACCGGTGAGCCTCCCTCACCTCCTCCTCCCCCTCCTGGCCCCGCCCCGTGCAGGTCCCACCCCAGCCCTAACCTCAACCCCCAGAGGACCCTGCGCCTTGAGCCTAGGGCCACCAGTACTCTCTTGCCCTTTCTCCTCACTAACCGCCCCTTCAGTCCCTCCTCCCGGTCTTCTCTCCCCCTCCCGCTCCCACCCACCCCTCTTCCAGGCCCCCCCCCAGGCTCGAGGCGGAAATGGGTCATGGACCCGCGGGTGGAATGGGCGGCCTGGGGTTACTGGGACGGTGAGTAACTGCCCGCCCCCGTCCGCAATCGGGCTCCTTCAGACGGGCGCGAGGGGGCATCCCAGGGCTGGGGGACTAGGTTCCCCCGACCTGGAGTTCCCTACACCCAGCCCTGGGCTCCCGATTGCGGTCCCATCACCCCCTCCTGGCAGCAGAAATTCCCTGGAAATGTTTCAGGCAGGGACCTCCCCAAAGAGGCCAACTAGAGGGCACCCTCAAAGCGTGGGGGCTCTCCAGCCTGCAGAGGGGACTCTTCTGCCGGGTCGGGGAGATGGGATCTCCCAGGGGAAGAGGCACGGTGTGGCAGTGGGGAGGGGAGGGGCAAGAAGGGAGCACATCCAGCCAGTTCCTGCCCGCCTCCAGGGCCCTGTGGCCCAAGACTGTCCTGCTCCTCCCAGCCCCTCTCTGCTAACCTCCCCCCTCTCTCCTGCCCTGATTCTTGTCCACTCATCCTGAGACCCAGACATCCCAGCTGCCTGCTGGCTCCCAGCCTAGAGCTCTTCTGGAGCTGACCGAGGGTTTCCACCGCCCCCCACCCCTGCCCCTCTCTCCCCTCCCCAGAGCACCAGTTTTGTGGGGGGCGGATGGAGAAGGAACAGGGAACCTTGACCACGCCCAATTGGCCAGAGTCTGATTACCCCCCTGGCATCAGCTGTTCCTGGCACATCATCGCACCCCCAGACCAGGTACTGCATCCTAGTCCCAGCTGCCCAAGGGGACCCAGGCAGCATCCTCCAACATGCAGCCAGTGAAGATTTATTTAACATTTTGTGTCTGGAGCCCTAAACTGGGGATCAAAACCAGACCCAGACCCTGCTTGCATTCAAACAAAAGCTAAAATTACAAACTGTGACAAGTCTTAGGAGGAGAGCTAGGTACAAGGTATTAGCAAACTGTGTAGTGCTATGCAGGTGGGAGTCTCTCCCTAGTGAGCAGGTGATGGACACTCCTGCAGGGTACCGTGGGAGTGCATGACCTTCCAAGCAGGAGCAGCAGTGAGAATGCCTTAAGGGAGGGGCTCAGAGGGCTGCAGGGAGTGGATAAGACTCCAGCAAGCACCTGGGAGGCACCAGGAGCAGTCCCCCAGCACAGCCTTCACCTCCACCAGGTGATCACGCTGACCTTCGGGAAGTTTGACCTGGAGCCAGACACCTACTGCCGCTATGACTCGGTCAGCGTGTTCAACGGAGCAGTGAATGATGATGCCAAGAGGCTGGGAAAGTTCTGCGGCGACACATCCCCTGGGTGAGGGGGCAGAACCTAGGTGGGCGGTGGCCAGGGCATCTTCACTTCACTGGGTGAGAGTCGCTTCTCTGGGTGAGTCAGCTTGGCTTGGCCAGGGCTTTGAGGGATGGAACTCGGCTGAGGGGTGGGATCTGAGCTCCTGGGCTCCAAACCAGAGCAAAGAACAAGTAGTGGACAAGGAGCAGGCTTGGTCTGGGGTCTGTGGATCCAGAGACTAGGAGATGAATGGGGATTCTGTGAAGTCAGGAAACTAATGCAGACAACTGAGGAGCAGAGATCAAAAGACCACCAGACTGGGAGGGAGAGGGGTGCACAGCCTGCTCTAATACCTCCTGATGGCCCATTGCCCGCAGCCCCATCTCCTCAGAAGGTAATGAGCTTCTGGTCCAGTTCGTCTCAGATCTCAGTGTCACCGCCGACGGCTTCTCAGCCTCCTACAGGACCGTGCCACGAGGCACTGCTGAAAAGGGGCCAGCCCCAAACCCAGGGAAGGACACCAGGCCAGGTCCCCCATCTCTAGGCCCTGGCCCAAAACCTGGAGCTAGGCCCAAAGTCAAGCCACCCACCAAGCCCAAACTCCAGCCTGGAGAGAAGCCAGAGGTCTCACCTGAAGCCCAAGCAACTCCACTGGGCCCTGGTGAGTCTAGGAAGGGTGAAGAAGAGGATGTGAACTGAACAGAACTGTTTCAAAAAGTTCTTCCTTAGCCGACCTATGATATATGTCTGTAATCCTGACTAATCCCAGTGACGAAGGAGGATGAGGCAGGAAGAATGCCAAGTTCCAGGCCAGCCTTGACAATTTAGTGAGACCCTGTCTCAAAAATAAAAAGGGCTGGGGATGTAGCACCCCTGGGGTCAATACCCATTACCAGCTGGGGGAGGGGATAGTTCTTCCTTGGCTTATTTATTCAGCACTCACTAGAGCCTCCTTCCTGCCAATGGCTGGTATTGGGTGCTGAGAACCAAAGGTGAAGAGAGCTCTGAAGGGGTTCAAACCTATGGGACTATTATGGGGAAAAGTGGTCCTTCCACAAACAGTACCCCTCCCTCCTAGATACACCCAGTGTCCCTTGCCCAAAGCAATGCCGGAGGACAGGCACACTGCAGAGCAACTTCTGTGCCAGTGATCTTGGTAAGAAGACCCATCTCCCTCCCCTGCCCTTCCAGCTCCTCTAACTATAGTCCCCTTCTGGTTTCACACCTGCCCTGGCCTCCTGTCTTTTCATCTCTCACTCCCATTCTCCCACAGTGGTGACTGCAACAGTGAAGTCCATGGTTCGGGGCCCAGGAGAGGGTCTCACTGTCACTGTCAGTCTCATTGGTGCTTATAAAACTGGAGGACTAGACCTGCCCTCTCCGCCCACTGACACCCCCCTGAAGTTTTACGTGCCCTGCAGGCCATGCCCCCTCATGAAGAAAGGTAACAGAGATGGGAATGGGAAAGGGGGCACTTAGCCACATTAAAATGATAGGCATGGAATCTTGAGAATACACCCTGACAAGGTATCAGCAATGTGAGTTCTCAATCCCACCCTTCCTCCCCCAGGACTCAATTATCTGATTATGGGCCAAGTGGATGAGAACAGAGGTCCCATCATTCCTTCAGACAGCTTCGTGGTTCAACACCGGCCCAGCCAGGACCAGATCCTCACCAACCTCAGCAAGAGAAAGTGTTCTTCCCAACCTAGGCAAGCTGCAGAGTCTCAGGCCTGAGAGCCAGGCCAGCTGCAGCCCCAGGCTCATGTGCTGCCTTTCTTATCCAAATAAATGTTTCTCAACTGAGGAAGATGTTGCATGTCTGTTTCTATCGTTTAGGGGCTCACCTTGGAGATTTCATTTATTCATTCCACAAGTTTTTACTGTATAATCTTTTAGGAATGAGCCAGGCTTGCTGGGGATGTGGCTCAATTGTAGATGCTTGCTTCCTTGGGGTTCAATCCCCAGCACACACACACACACACACACACACAAAAAAAAAAAAAAAAAAAAAGAACTACACTTGGATGGTACAAGCCTTTAGTCCCAGCTATACGGGAGGCTGAAGCCAGAGGATCACAAATTAGAGACCAGCCTGGGCAACTCAGTGAAATCCTATCTCAAAATAAAAAGGCTGAGGATGTACTTTAGTGGTAAGATGCCCCTGAGTTCAATCTTCAGCACCACAAAAATAAAAAGGGCTAGGAGGAAAAAAAGCCTGAGCATGTAGCTCAGAGGTAGAGCACCCTGGGTTCAATCGCAATGTGGGGGTGAGGGGGTATGGGGAATGTCCTATCACTCCTTTGCTCAAAACTCTCTTGATGGTTCTCAGGATAAAATGCAAATTACTATCCTAAGTTCTAAGTTTCTTGGTATTCTACATCCTCTTTTCCACCTTATCTCTTCTGTCTCCCTTATGCCTTACGGTTCCTTGCCTATTTTTTTCAGTACTGGGGATTTAACTCAGGGGAGCTTTACCACTGGGCTCCATCTCCCAGCCTTTTTATTGTTAGACAGGGTCTCACTAAGTTGCTGAGGTCGGCCTTTAACTTACAATTCTCCCGTCTCATCCTCCGGAGTCAATGAGATTTCAGGCTTGCGCCACAGAGCCGGGCTTTCCTTGCCTACTTCTAATACACTTCTTCAGGCTTTACTGTTTCCTTTTTCCAGAATTCTCTTCCATATCTTAATCAGACTTCTGATCAAAGTTCATCCTAGTCTCTTATTCATTTATTAATTCCAAATGCTAAGAACTGTTTAAAGATACAGGAGAAAACAAAAGTCCTTTCTATAATAAGAACATTCTATTGGAGGAGAGAAAAATATGTCAAGTGGCACTATATGTGTTTATAAAAGGAAGCAAAAGTATAAGGGGACAAAGAGGGGCGGGGTTCTACTTGTTGTAAGGTGCTCCAGGAAGGCTTTCCCAAAAGATCAACTTAGTTTTTCCTCCACTAATAATGAGTGGCGTACGGTGAAATTCTTTACCTTGTCAAGGCTGTGTCCTTGTCTGCAAAAAGAAGTTAAAGATTCGATGGGATGACGTAAGCGGCAGGATTCGGCGAGTCTTAATTCCCTGAGCAAATATAAGTGATTTCCCAGGCCCGAGCAGGAAGGGAAGAGATCTAGCGATCTGGGCAGTCTGAGGGTGGAGGAAGGAACAAAGCCCTGCACTCAGCCCCGCTCCGCCTCCCAGAGTTACTTTGGGACTCCAGAGAGAATAAGAGATGCCCTAAAAGTCTTACGTCACTAGGACCAATCCAATCACCTGCGCCAGGTGTCTGTGAGGTCTTTAAGGGCACCAATCACGGTAAAGTTAGGCGAAAATGAGGCTGTCATGACCAATGAGAGAGGTCGTACGGCGGAAGTGTGAAAAGGGACTCTCCGGAAGATGGCGCCCTCAGTCTGGCCACATCTGATTGGCAAGTGCTTTGACCACAAGGTGATCATCATAGCACGAGAGGCCGTTCGGAGACGGAAGCTCGACGGGCACTGCCGAGGTCGGGGAGGGATCGTAGATACAGGTGTCCCGGAGAGCCGGAGGCGTAAAGGGTAGTTCCAGATGTGGCCGCTGTGGCGGGCGGAGTCTGGCCAGAGAGACTGGGCGGGAGCCCTGAAGAGCCCGGAAGAGGCGGGGTCTGAAGCGGGGCAGGGATAAGGAGATCGCGACCCGGGCCCGAAGAGAAGGACCGGATTGGGAGCCACAAGGGGCAGGGTTTGGCGAGGTAGGCGTGGCCGTCGAGGTGAAGATTGGGGGCGGGACCAGAACTGTGCAGGGGAGGTTTGGGGGGCCTGGGCCTGGGTCTGCGAGAGCCGCATCCAGCGGGGTTTCGAGGTAGCAACGGAATCAGTCCAGGCCTTACGCAACGATCTAGTCTTGTCCTCTTTCGTCCCTCGCGCCCCCAGCCACAGACTCCAGGCCCTGCCCCCTGAGCTCTGCCCTCGGATGTCCGACCGCCAAGAGCCTGCATGCGCCGTGGGGCGCCCCAGGACCAGGAGCTGGTGGGTCCGGGGGCCCCTGGGCGGGGGTCCCGGGGCGCCCCTCCTCCCTCAGGATCCGTTGTCCCGGTCCTCGTCTTTCCCCCGGATCTAGTATTCAGGGTGGACCAAAGGAGTGGACCCCGGCAGCTGCTGACCCTCTATAACCCCACGGGAACCGCGCTTCGCTTCCGAGGTGAAGGAATGGGCATCTCGTGCTTGGGATCTGGGGGCTGGTGGAAGGACATTGAGGGGTTGTCCTTCAATGGGCTGGTTGTTGGGCTGGAAGAGTCAGATGAGCAGGACCAGATGCCCACCTTTGGCTACTAGAAGAATCCTAACCATCCCTGGCTGGAATAGAAGGCAGAGGGGACGCTGGTTACACCGAGGCCAGACTTATTTAGGGTCTCTTTGTATGCCTTTATCCCACAGTCCTGTGTACAGCACCTGCCAAATACACGGTTTTTGATGCAGAAGGATATGTGAAGCCTCAGTCCTGCATTGACATGTGAGTTGGGAGTTGGGGAGGCTAATGGAAGCCAGGGGTCGCTGCCAATTATTATCTTAGGTCTGAGACCGGGTTTTCCTGAAATTGTTTTCCCCACCTTCTGTGTCACTAAGGGAAAGGTTCCTGGGGAAGAGACCTGGATTTACTTAAATTTCTACTTCTCATTCACTTCCTCCCAATGGGCTTCTCTCCTGTCTTGGAGCTAGTGTGATTCGCCATGTGGCCCCCATTCCCAGCCACTATGACATCCAGGACCGCTTCCGCATTGAGCTTTCTGAGGAAGGGACTGAGGGCAGAGTGGTGGGACGCAAAGACATCACCTCAGTTCTGCGGGCCCCAGCCTATCCCCTTGAACTTCAGGGACCGCCCCAGCCAACACCCAACCCAGAGCCTCCTGCCTGGACAGCACCACCCATGACAAGACACTTGCAGGAGAGTGAGTTGGAAGATGGGGATTCTTGAATTCTGTCTGGAGGGAGGAACTAGCATTATTCTGGAAATGAGCTAAATTGAATTTGAAGAAGTTTCCTGGTCCAGTCTTTTGCCTTTTGATGAAAACACTTCTAATTGAGATTTTGTATTAAGGGGAAGAAAGACTACAATTTCTCTGGTTTCTGGTTTCTACTTAGAGGAAAGAGTTCTTCCTTAGCTCTATCATACTTCCTATCAGGTGTCAGCTCAGTTCAGTTCAACAACAGACCTCTATGGAGCAATTCTGCTGGTCTGCATTATGTATGGAAGACAGTAATGAGGCAGAGGGAAGAAAGGGACCAAAGTTGAGAGGGTTAGGGGACTGTCAATGCTGATGAGCCTTGTTTCCCAGACCCCCGCCAGCAACTGGCTACCAGCTCCTTCCTCCTCTTTTTGATGACGGGCATTGTCTCTGTGGCCTTCCTGCTGCTCCCACTCCAGGATGAACTTGGCAGCCAACTGCCACAAGTCCTGCACGTCTCCCTGGGACAAAAGTTGGTGGCAGCCTATGTCTTAGGTGAGCAAGTAGTAGTGTGACCCAGGCCCACTTGTAGAGAAAGGGGAGCAGGGGCCAGGGGAGGGCTGCTCCTGGGACTTTCTCTTTGTTTTTCTACCTCCAGGCCTCCTCACCATGGTGTTCCTCCGGACCTGAGCTCCCTGCTCAACCCCACCCTACCGTCACCTCCCCAGGCAGGGACCTGAGGCAGCCACTGTGATGCACCTACCTTGCCTCAATCCTCTTCTTCCCATCTGTTCCCTAACCCCACCAAGAAAAATACCCAGGGATTTGTACTCATTTTCCAAATTGAATAAAATGGATTTTTAAATGAGAAATGTAGGGTACTTGCTCCTAGCTTTCCACTCCTTCCTTGATGCCCTGATATCTTTCTGTTCCTCTCACCCCCATTCCCAGGGGATCCAGAAGCTCGGGGCAGTGAAGAGGCCTAGTGGGGATTTAGAAGACCTGAGCTAATCCTGGTGTTTCCTCCAAAAGACCATGTGACCTTGAGCAAGTCATTTAGTTTTCAGAGCTTTGGTTTCTATACCTCTAAAATTAGGGCATTGGGCAAGTTGATTCTCTTGTGTGTGAGCATGTGGTGCTGAAGACTGAACCCAGGTCTTTGTGCATGTTAAGCATATACTCTCCCACTTTACCAAGTTGATTCTTTTCTTTCTTTTTCTTTTTTGGTACCAGGGATTGAACCCAGGGGCACTTAACTACTGAGCCACATCTCTAGCACTATTTTGTATTTTATTTAGAGACAGGGTCTTACTGAGTTGCTTAGCACCTTGCTTTTGCTTAATCTGGCTTTGAATTCATGATCCTCTTGCCTCAGCCTCCTGAGAAGCTGGGATTACAGGTGTGAGCCACCACACCTGGCTCCAAGTTGATTCTTAAGTTACTCTTTAGGCTGGGAGTGTCACACTATCATCACAAAAAAAAAAAAAAAAAAAATCTTTTGCCCTACCATAGGATCCTGTCCTCCAAGCCAAACTGCCTAACTTAACATGAAACAAACAGAAATGTCACTTAATCCTGCCTGATGCAAAACCCACATCTCACCAGAAGGATCTCTTGCCTGGGTTACCCACATGCTTACAGTCCCCAGAATCCTTTTCTGCCTCTGTGACCTTTATCTGTTCTCATTTTATCTCTCCTTTAATATTTCAACTCCCATGAATAAGAAACACCAAGGTCCCTGCCAAGATGGTGAGAAATGGCATTGCCTGATATAACCTCACTCTAACCAGGCAGGAGAAACTACAGCACAGGAAAATATAAAACCAGATCCTCAAAAAGTAGCTTCCAGCCCACCTGCCCTCCTTCAGATGCTAAAGGAGAGGGGAGAAGGGAAGAGGGGGACTCTGTGACACTGGGCAGATTGTTGGTTAGGGACAAAGAATCAGTAAATGTTTATTAGACAGACTGAGTCTGGTACACTCCTGGAAGGTGATCTGTTGTTTCAGTTTTGCCCTAGAAGTCTTGTCCCTCCCATATCCTGAGCTGGCCATAGTGGGGTGTGGCCCCATAAGTGTACAGAAAATGGACCCAATGTGTGCCGAGGCGCACCTCTCAGGCTCAGGAAACCCCTCTCACCGAGTTACATGTGTGTGGATGATTGCCATTAGCACTGTAGGGGCTGGGCCTGGGCCCCCAAAATGCAGTCGAGCACAGATTATGGTCCTTGTGTGGTATGTACCTGTAAAGAGGACTGACGGCCAGTGGGACCCAGAAAGCTTCCAGAATGCAGCTGTGAAGGGATGGGATGGAGGCCAGATGGGCTTGGGACATAGAATGCCTTTTAAGCAAACTTTTTAGAAAACAATACTGAGCTTACAGCAGTTGGAACGGGAAAGTGTTCATTTCCTGTAGCTGCTGTTACACATCATGATAGTGGCTTTAAACAGCATAAATTGGGATTGGGGGTGTAGCTCAAGTGCATGAGTGGACACTTAGCATGTGTGAGGTCTGGAGTTCAATCTCCATCATCAGAAAAAACAAAAGCATAAATTTATTTTCTTACAGTTCTAGGGGCCAAAAATCCAAAATGAGGCTTCTGGAGCTAAAATTAAGGTGGTTGCAGGGATGCATTTCTCTTAGAAGCAACAGGGAGCATCTGTTTCCTTGCTCTTTTCCAGCTGTGTTCCTTGGCTCATGGCCTCTCCCTCCATCTTTTTTTTTTTTTTTTCTCCCACTGCTGGGAATGGAACCCAGGGCCTCACCTCTGCTAGGCCTCACCTCTGCTAGGCCAGAGCTCTATCCCTGGTGCCTCTTTGTGTGTCCAGATTTCCTCTTACGAGGACACCAGTGAGATTGGATTGGATTTTAACTTAGTCACTTCTTTAAAGTTCCTATATCCAAATATTGTCACATTCTGAGGTTCCAGGAGTTAGGGCTTTAAGATGTGAATTTGGGCCAGACACGTGATGATGCATGCCTGTAATCCCAGTGGCTCTGAAGGCTGAGGCAGGAGGATCACAAATTCAAAGTCTGCCTCATTAACTTAGCAAACCCTAAGCAACTCAGTGAGACCCTGTCTCTAAATAAAATTCAAAAAAGGGCTGGAGAAGTGGCTTAGTGGTTGAGTGGCCCTGTGTTCAATCCCTGAGGAAAAGAAAAAAAAAAGTGAATTTGTGAGGCACAAATTGAGCTCATAACACTCCCCATCTCTTAAATCTTAGTCACATCATCATGCAAGATGACATTCTTTTTCAGGTTTCAGGGATTAGGAAGTAGGCTCGTCTGCTATAAGGAACAAAGAGACAAGGGGAAGAAGTGGGGCCATTTAGGAAGTTTTCTCTGGAGTGTATGTCTGGGAAGCAAATAGTTGAGATTTAGAGTCCCCAAAATCCACCAAGTCAGGCTCATGGGGCTAAAGAGGGCAGTTTCATCCTGAACCCAGAAGGGGCATCGCAGACCTTAACCTCAGCAGCCACCTTCCCAGTGTCCTGAGGAGCCAGGTGAGGTGTCTCATGCCATGCTGAGAGCAGATGACCAGGAGGTGGGCCCTAAGATTATATCACTGCCCAGGGAAAAAGAGTCAGGCCACTACTGTGCCTCCAGAAGCTGTGACTAAAAAGAAAAAGGCACCAGCACTTACAATCCCCTGCCCTCTTGTAGCTCAGACTTTGTCAGTGGACAAAGATTGGCCAAAGGCAATTCCAGGGACAGATGTCCAAGGCAGGGCCAATCGAGCAGGTGTGTGACCATTAGTCTTCTAGGGCCCATTCTCATAAGGGAACCCACTATTTGGAGTTTATGCTCTGAAGTTGCTGTCTGAAAAATTCTTTTTTTTTTTTTTTCTGGTACTGAGGATTGAACCCA
The DNA here is from genome assembly GCF_964194105.1 of Spermophilus citellus. Taxonomy (NCBI): domain Eukaryota; kingdom Metazoa; phylum Chordata; class Mammalia; order Rodentia; family Sciuridae; genus Spermophilus; species Spermophilus citellus. Next base: position 30,260,165 of record NC_138187.1, on the reverse strand, counting down.
GGGGTGCTTAATCGTGGAGCCACATCCCTAGCCCTTTTATATTTTTATTTGGAGACAGGATCTTGCTAAGTTGCTTAGGGCCTCGTTGCTGAGGCTGGTTTTGAACTTGTGATCCTTCTGCAAGTTATCCTCCTGAGCTAGCCACCTGGAAATTCTTTTTTAAATTATTATTATTATTATTATTATTATTATTTGTATGTGGCACTAAGGATTGAACACAGTGCCTCGCATGTGCTAGGCAAGCGCTCTACCACGGAGCTACAACTCCAGCCCCTGGAAATTCTTTGTGTGTACACCAGGAATTGAACTCAGGGGCACTCGACCACTGAGCCATATCCCCAGCACTATTTTATATTTTATTTAGATACAGGGTCTCACCGAGTTGCTTAGTGCCTTACTGTTGTCGAGGCTGGCTTTGAACTCTCAAATCCTCCTGCCTCAGTCTCCAGAGCCACTGGGATTACAGGTGTGCACCACCATGCCTGGCTGGAAATTCTTAATATCATTTTGAATTTATGTTTTAGAAGGAAACCATTGCTACATGTGCAATTTTAGTTACCAGTTGTTGTGTGCATAATGGACAGTGCTCATGTGGAATATCTAGTCCTTCTATATATGTAGAATTGCTTGATATATTTAAAAGTAGTAGTAGAATAAAACTATAAATACCTTTAAAAAAGAGAGAAGTGAAGTGAGCTGGAGCTTATGCTGAGACACTTGCATCCCAGGGGTGAGTCTTTGCTGTCCCCCTGCCTCTACCAGGGAAGAGCTGCCATCTTCCTTTCCCAGGAGGGGACTGGGCACAAGAACAGGGAAGGTCAGGGTTAGGCACACAGGTTCTTTTTACCAAACTGGAGCAGAAGCCTGGGTACCTGGGAGGGTCTGCACTCACACTAAGCATCTCCATGCCAGAGTGTGACAAAACACCCAGACAGGTGGAGACTGTGGGAGAATAAAGCGCTGTTTCCACTTTTTAAACAAAAGTCCCTCATTTTCACTGTGCACCAGGCCTTGTAAATAATGTAGCTGTCCCTGGTTCCAATGTCAGTCCTCCAGCCCAGCCCCATGGTGGTCTTCGGAGAACCACAACAGGCCTTCATCATTTGCTCAGGCAGTTTCCCAAGGTAACACACAGCTCAATGCTCCCAGTGGAAGCTGTGTCCTACACACATCCTCTCTGACCCCTTCTGTTCCCCAGGTCTCAAAGGAGGGGAAGGGGGACAGGAGGAAGCATAAAGTGCTTATGAATAACATATAACCAGGTGGTTTATTGTCATTCAAACCGGTGCCCCTCCCACCACAGACCACCTGTTGGCCCTAAAGCTGTCTCTCCCATTAAGGGAACTGGCCAGGTCCCAGAGCCCAGCAAAGCTCTCAGAGTGGGCTCTGGGTACTGGGGACCCTGCTCCTGAAATGGAAAGGGGGCTGTGATGGCCCCAAAGGATGCTGCTCACCGTCACACTACGGATGAGCTATTCATCTGCATTGTAGGACCAGGGGTGTGTGGGTGTCTGCGCAGAGCCGGTGGAGAGATCGGATGGGTTAATGATAAATCGGTCGCAGTGAGAGGTACATGGGTCACCTCCTTCGCCCTGCACTACTCAAGCAGGGAGATCAAGATTCCTCAGCAGGGGTCAGGAGCCTGTGGGGTTCCAGGCAGGCCTCAGAAGTTGTTATCAATGTTCCAGACGTCTCCTCCAAGCGCGTTGGCTGCCCCCTGTAACGTCCAGGTGAGCAGGGCTAGCTGGCGCCGGAAGCGGCTCTCCTGGAAGCCTAGATCATGGGACAACTTGGAGGAGGCCCCGGAACTGTTGGAGCGCAGCAGCTGCAGGTGGTCGAGCAGGGCGCCCAGCGTGTGGTCTCCATGGCCCAGAAAGATGTGTCGGAACGGGAAGTCGGCCGGTGACACGTACTGTGACAGCAAGTAATACTCCACCTGCACCAAGAGGAAATCAGGTCGGGGTGGGGACCCTGTGCTCAGGGCGAAGGTGCCAACCACGCCTCCCTCCAGCAGTTCCTAGCCAACCTGGGGACCCAGTGCCTACTTCAAAAATATTGTCCAGCGGCTTCCTTAAGGCCCACCTCCCTTTAGCTGTCCAATCATGAGCAGCCATCTTGTGACGTCACCAGCAGCCGGGGAGGATGCCTCCTCCTGCTGTGCTGGGTTCTGTTCTGGTAGTTCTATGCCCAGCGCCCACAGCTGCGTCTAGATCGCCCCAGTTGCCCTCATCCATTCACGCACCTGCCCAAAGCCTCCTGCTGCCCTGCCGTTCAACACCGCACTCGCACTCCCCGCACTGGCACTCTGCCCCGCCTCTGCCAATGTCCACAGAGCAAAGGTCAAGAGACAGCCCAGTCCTGATGAAGCACACTGTCACCCTCTGCCACAGTGCTGTTCCCTCTTTCCCCAGATGCTCTCACTCCTGGTCATTCTTCCACCTTTCTGACCCCATCTGTGGGCAGATCTCAAGGTGTGATCTCCCTCTGTCCTTCTTTACCTATAGTCCCACGTTTTCAGCCCTGGATGGATGTTAAGAGTCACCCACGGAAGGTTTTAAATCATCATTGCCTAGGCACCACCCCAGAAAAAAACATAATCTCTACAGGGGACCTCAGATGCTCGCATCTTTTCAATGTATTTGCACACAGAGCTCATCTGTCTCTCTGTCTTCAAGGACCCCTGTGGGCACACTGCCAAATCTCCTCACCAAATCATCCACTGGAATCCTGCCCCACAGGATAGGGGCCACCTGGACATAGCCCCACTCACATACTAGAGCCAATCTCTACCAAAACCTGAGCAAGTAATACCTGAGCAAGGTATAGCTCAGCGGGGGAGCACTTTTCTAGCACTCCTGGAGCCCAGGGGCCAATCCCTAGCACCATACAACGAAGACAAAAACCCTGCTTTATGTCCTCATTTTGCTAAGAGCATCAGTCTTCCCCAGAGCCTGGGCTCTCAACCTTGCAGGTGAGTGTGGGGTGGGTACAGGCTATGAGGTCAGATCACCTGGCCCCAATTTCAGCTCTATCGCTCTGTGTAACTTGGGTAGTTATTTAGTCTCTCTGAGCCTCATTATCTGCATACAATACTAGCAACCTCACTGGGTCTAGGAAGTTCTATTAGGCAAAGTGAAGTAAAGCCCCTAGCACATGGCAGCTTCTATTCCCTTAATACCGAATGCTTCACATCAGTCCGTCCACCTGCCATCCTCATCCAGAGCTCAGCCTTCTCAACCTCATTCCCTTCTCAGCCATTTACTCCCTGGTCAAAATCCTTTCTAAAAACTCCACTTTGCCCATATCATCTGCTGGCTCCAGATTTTCCTGATGCCCAGAACCAAAATCCAAACTTCTTATCCTGGCATTGGAGGCCTCCCACTGTTGACCCCTAAGCCACTCTCTGGGTTGCCACTCTCTTCCTCTGCCCCTCTAAAGGGCCTCTATTCCGGCTCTGCTGGTCCATGCCCTGTTTCCAAGGATGCCAGACCTGTTTTATTGCCACACCCTCGTTCTGGGTCTCTCCACCCTGAAATGTCCTCTTTTCTTTGAACCAACTGAACTTCTGCCTGTTCAAGACCCAACTACTCAGCCCTGCTACTGTAGCATGAAAGCAACCACAGACAATATGAAAAGCAATGAGCATTGCTGTGCTGCAAGAAAGCCTTATTTACAAAGCAGGCTCCATGCTGAATGTGGCCTGCTGCCTGTAGGTTGCCAATTGCTGGTTTAGAGCCACAAAATTCCTTGGGTCTAGCACAGCCCTGTATTTCTGGCTCTTAAGTCCTAGTCTTTTCCTTCACCTCCCTAAGCCTGAGTCACGTTCCGCACACACAAGTGCTCTTTATCCCTTGATGGGGGCAGGGGTTCGTCCTTGGAGTCTAAGGTATCAGAAATTAAACCAAGACCTATAAATGAGAACGAAACATAGCCAATCTCTTGGATCGCCCCAGGCCCACGTGGTGGGGACAGAGGGAAGTGGAGAATAAGGGATCAAGAGAGAAGGAAGAGGAGATCCTGAAGGCAAGGAGAATGAGCAGGAAAGACAGGTTTGTAAACTGAATGAGTGACGCCAAAGGACATGGGCATTGGCACACCTGTGCACATGTGGCGTACACTGTTGGCTTCCTGTTCACCCCACACTTGCTGAGGATGATCGATCTTGCTTCTAATTTTACCCTATAGACCTTTTCCCTGAGGGATTACATTCTTACGGTGAGAAAATGGAAGGATAAGAACTGGAGACGGTGGACCTCCAAGTATTCAAAGCTACACAGGAGGGATTAGCGAGGGAATCAGCGCTTAACTTTTTCTTGACGCCTACTCCAAGCAGCCTCCCAGGATTCCACCCACCTCATTATCAGAAGAGAACGTTCCACCCTCCCAATTCTTTGGTCTTTGGCACCTCCCAGGCTATAACCCAGTGCCCCTTGTACTGTGGACTACGCTTTGTCCCTCCAAAGGGGCGGGAGAAGTTAAGTGGGAACTGGGTTGGTCCCGCCTGTCCATTTCATCACTCTGCAGGGCCTGCCTCTGTGACCCCAGCAGCTCCTCCAGCCTGGCTGGTCTGTGAGCACTATGTCCACAACAAGGCGCGCCGGGCGGACAAGAGCAGCCAAGAGACGAGCACGAGCTTGGAGAGCAGCGCGTGCGCTAAGGCAAAGGTGTCCGCGCTGCCACTGGAAAGGGACGGGAGGGGCGGGGCCTCACCCGCATGATGCGCACGTTGTACATGCGCATCAGCCTCTCGTCCCTCTCCTCTGAGCTGTAGATCTCCTTCCGCAGCTTCTCGGCCGCCCGGATGTAGTCTCCCCGCGCCGAGTACACCCACTGCAGGGTCAGCCCGCGTGCCTGAGGGCAAGGCGCGGGCTGGGGCCGAAGGCAGGGACCGGGACCCCGGCCTAGGATAGGGTCCAGGTTCCCGGGGACAGAGCTGGGACCCTGGGCCTTGCAGGATGGGAGAGGTATAGAGGGACAGAGGACTGGGGATAGGAAGCAGGGAGAAGACCCTGGACATTTGAGGTTGGGAGAGGACAGATGCCTGGGGCTTGGAAGGTACCGGTTGTGTCCTCGGGGCTAGGGTGACTGGAGGCAGGAGTCAGAGGACCTAGACTCCGGGGACTGAGGGGCTGGACCCCCTGACCTAGGCAGCACCCTATAAGGATAGAGCACCCCCAACCCCCAGAGTCTGGGAGCAAGGTTGGCATCTTGGACCTTGAGGTCCCCAGAGAATTCGTTGAGGCTGCCGATGTGCCGGAGGACCACGTCCCCATAGCGGCCGAAGTCGAAGGGCAGCAGGTGGTCGTGGCTCAGCCGGATGAGGAGCTGCCCAGCGAGCTGGGCCACAGCCTGGGCCACGGCGGGCAGTCGGCCTTGCAGCATCTTGTGCAGGTTTTCGTATGTGTCTTCCTTCGTGTGCAGGAATGGGTACGCCGGGTCATCCTGCCGGGACAGGGAGGGGCTAGGGCCAGGGGCGTGGTTCCCACAAGCCCAGAGACTGATGCCCTGGGGCAGGGCCGGAAAGTCTCACCTCCAAGAAGGAGAACTCCACCGCAGGGACCCCGGCAAAGGCCGTGAAGGAATAGGCGCTGCTGTCCATGGGCAGCGGCCGGATCCTGGGGGCAGGTAGGTTGGGGGGGCTCCGTGGGCTCAGGCTCCTCCCAACCCCCTGCTTCCCACCCCACCCCAACTTACACCTCGGCATCCCAGCTGGGATTGGTGAATACCACCTGCTCATAGAGAGTCTGCCCACTGTGGTTAGGAGAGTCCACCTGGGGGCAGGTGGGGGCGTGGTCAGGCCCCGCCCCGCCCCCGCAGTTTCCCCTTAGCCCTTCTTCCTGACCCATCTCTTGCCTGCTTCAGGATGTTCTCAATGAGGCTGATCAGCAGTGGGCTGGTCTTGGCATGGAACTTGTCGTCCCCTTGAAGAGAGGGGAGGGGAGGCATACCAGGTTTAGGAATGGGCCCAGGGGCCAGGGTGGGCCTGAGGGGGCCGGGTGGTGGCATTGCCCCAGCTCACCCAGCACTGCGTTATCCAGGCTCACGTAGGCTACAGCTTTGAGGTGCAGCACACTGAGGTAGCCCTGTGGGTGGGGGAAGAGTATGGAGAAGGAACCCACGCCATACCTCTCCCCACCCCCTGGCTACCTGCCCGGATCCAAATCACCTCCAGCCACTCTGTGGAGCCCACACTCCCAAAGTCGCCTCCATCCCAGCTGATGAAGAGAAGACTTCTGCGGGGTCGGAAGCCTGGAATGGGGGACAAGAAGGATGGGCTCTTCTGGGAACCACCAAAGATCCCCCTTTGTCTTCCTCTGTCCTGGTCCCCAAGGGGTCTCCTCTTCCCTCTCACCAACCCCCATCCCAGCCCATCTTTCCCTGCATCTGCCCTGACTTGACAATAATAGTGATGGGGATGATGCTATATATGGAATTTCTGCTTAACTTTCCACTCAGACCCAAAGACACCATTATTTCATTTTTAGATGAAAAAATAGAGGTGAAGTGACTTGCTTAAGGCCACATGCTAGGCTGTGGAGGTGCCAGGTGTGGAGCCCAGGTCCCAGTGACCTCCCTCTGGTCTGAGCTCCCAACTGCCTTTCTGCCCCACCCCTGCAGCTGCACCTGACAGCTCTGCCCAGCCCAGGCCCAGGCCCTGACCTTACCATTGCTCACCATGGAGGAAAAGGTCCGCACCAGCTCTAGTAGTATGCCTGTCCCCACAGCTGACTTGGCTGCTCCTGGGCCCCATGCATCTCTCTGGGCCCCGATGACAACATAGTGATCTGGAAAGGATGTGTTTGGTTCCCACCTCTTACACTGGAAGTACCCAGAATCTTCCCCTCCCCCCGCACCCCCACTCCCACCTCCCGCATCCTCACCCCAGGCTCATCACAGGCCTCCTGCACCTCTCCCTGGTGCTTATCTGGGTGCTTAACAGGGCCATACTCTTCCCCAAGTGTCTGGTGCCCTCTTCTCCAGGTCAGCAACCTACTTCAATTCCCCACCATCATGAAGTCATATTTGGAATAGTCATCCAGCTAACTGGACCTCTTTTATGCTGAGTCTCAGTTATAAATAACCCGTCCATCCCACCTGTGTCTACTCACCTCCCAGGCTCAGGAGCTTACTCCCCAGCAATGCTGCCCATTCAGTCTCTGGTCATGAGGGTTCCTCACTGCAACCCCCATCAGTCCCAGTTCAGCCTCCACTTGCCAGTCTCCCTCCCCGGATACCCCTCCTGCTCCCTCTCCAGGGCCTCCTACATCTGCCCTGTATGGCAGGGGTTATGAGCAAGGGCTCTGTTCCCACAAGCTGTGGGTGCTGGGCAAGGGAGACCCACCTGGCTCTGCCAGGCCCTCAATGCAGCCAAAGATGTTGCTGATGGGAGTGGAAGTTCTATGGTTGTTGACCTCTAGGTGCAGGCCTGGCCCGGGGCCCAGGCGATAAGGGGAGCCTGGGAGGCGCCCCTGCCATTCCTGAGGGGCCACAGGGCCTTTAAGCTTCCTGGAAAGGGATAGAGCAGAAAGGGTTAGAAGTGGCAGAGAGAGCTGTCCAGGCTACATAAGAACCCAGAGATCCCGCTTTACTCTCTCTCCCACCCTTGGCCTCCAGGTCTCTGCCTCTGTACCTCATCTGGGATGGGGGTAGCGCAGCCAGGGCAGCCTTGGGCAGTTGTACAGGTTGTGCCCTGCTCCAGGGTGCCCAGCAGAGATGGGTTTTGAAATCTAGTGAGAGCTCTATTTGCTAAATGCTGGACCCTAGTAAGGCGTGTCCACTCAGAAAAGGAGTCTCCTTTTTTCTAGTTTGCATCCCACTCTCTGCCTCCCTGTCTCCCCTCACCTTAGCAGGCGGAAGGCAATGTCTGCACTGATGGGCTGGGCGGGGATGCTGGGGAGGCCAGAGGATGCCACTGGAGGGAACTGGGTTTGGTTGAAGGAAGGGAAGCCAGGTGTATAAGGGTCACCAGTTCCCAGATGCACCTGTGGTAAAAGAGTGCCCATTCTGAAACTGGGCTGGGCTAGCCCCATTTCCAAGGACCTGTGGCCTGGACCTCAGGAAAGCACTACTGGCTTCCCCAGACTCACATGTCCATATACAGCCCGGTGGCTGGACAGGCTTGGCTTGTGTGAGTCCTGGGAGAAATCTGCTGGGTCCGGGTATATGAGCACTCCTTTGGCCCCAAAGTCCTGGGCACTGGCCACCTGGGGGAGGGTAGGAAAGCAAGGAAAAGTGACATAGTCCCTTTGATCTGCTGCTGACCATCCTTAATGGGCTCTCCGTGGCATCTGCTGGCCTATCAGAGGGCCACAGTGGGTGTGCATCCTCGATGCGCCCCCTACAGACTCTAACCCCCCATCTGATGTCCACGAACCTCCCGATTTTGTGGCCACCAACATTTTTTTTTATTCTAACTTGTCATATATGACAGCAGGATGCTTGATCTTTCCTTTCTCCTTTTATAGCCTCTAGAAGCTTCCCATGATTTGGTCAACCCCTGGGTTTCCCAGCCCGCACGCTCTGCATGCTGCCCGATCCAAGGACCCTTACCTTCTGGGCAAAGCTGGTCACCCCGACACGCACCAGCAGGAGGCTGTCGGTTAGCTCCACGCCCCTGGCCCGCAGGCCCTGCAGGTCTTCCGGTCGCCCGTAGTGGGCGTACACCAGCTTTCCCTGGGGACGCCAGGGACCGTGAGGCTTGCTGCCCGCATCTCTCCTCCGCGGCCCCGGGAAGTGCGCGCGCTGCTCCGCATTCTGGGGGTGGGCAAGAGGCGCTCACCGTGGCGTTGCCGGTGGCGCTGTAGGGACAGTAGGCGTCGGGGTCCTCCAGCGGCAGCTGCTCCCCGGCCCTCCCGGTCTCGTCGAGCCAGCGCAGAGTGTTGGGATGAGCCCTGAGGAGCAGGGGAGGTGAGCGTCTAAGCGCACCCCCATCGCGCGTCCCCGCCCCGCCCCCGCCCCGCGCACTCACCGGTCGGGGAACTGCAGCCCCACGTAGTGAGTGTCTGTCCACACGTGGTCCAGCTTCTGGCAGGAGAGCGCTGCAACGACGTCCTGAGCCAGGGCAGCCATCCCGGGGGAGCCGGCCACCCGTTGGCGAAGGCTGGTTTCCCTGAGTGGAGAGAGGTGAAATTGAGGCTCAGAACGGGACAGAGGTGGGCCATCAGGAACCTGCAGGAGTGGGAAGGAGCAGAGAAGGATGCCAGAGAAGTGGGGTCATCCCAGGGTAGGGCCAGTGAGGGGCTAAGTTTGGGGACTCTCCTTATGGATTGGTTCTCTTCCATCACCACCAGGACTCTGCCCCCAGCCTCTCCAGGACCTCCTACTCGACCTTAGCTTCCCATAGCCAGGGAGCCTGTCCACCATCCCTTAGCTTCTTCCTGGCTGTGACCAAACTCCTGGATCCATGTTGCTTCCCCCTGCATGTGGGGCATGGGGGCACTGCCCACAGGCACCTGCAGAGGCAGGCCTGTGTGCCCAGGCAGCAGACCCTGTTTTGCACCTCCTCCTCCACCTGGGCCTCCTGGAGACACTGCATCAAGGTTGGGACACTTAATGTTGAATCACGTGGTCTACTGCAGACAGCACCTTCTGTCATAGTTTCCACCCACAGATTGTCACCTTAACTCTTACTGCTCTTCCATCTCATCTCTGTCCTGGGCTGTCCCTGGCTTACCTGTCATCTGGCTCCAACTGTGCCCTCTGTGGCAAACAAAGTCCTGTCCCCTCTGATGATCACAGAATACCCCTTCTACATCTGTCCTGGGCAGAGACCTGGCTCTTAGTTGAGTCCACAGAGGGACTGCAGAGAGCATGGCTCAGTTCTCATTGCCCTGGGTTTGCAGTCAGGTGCTCCTGGTTCTCCATTTTGATTTCTGACCATTTCTCCTGGGTGAAACTCTCTTCTTATGGAAACCCAGCCATCCAGTTCTCCAGCCCTTCCCTCCTCACTGTTGGTAGCTTCTGACCAATCATCCATTCTCATTGAGGACTATAGCATTTAGCTTATCATTCCCCTCCACACCTCACCATGGTCCCCAGTGCTGCACTGCATCAGAATCTCTGTGGATGAGACCCCTTAGTCTCTGCCACCATCTTTAGCTCTCACAAAGACCACGATGGTCCATGGGCTCAAGGCCATGTCTTTCCCCCCAACTCAGTTCCCATCCAGAATCTCAAGTGCTTGTTTGGAGTTGCACCCAATCAATCAATGGGTACATAAAATATGGTAATTGCACCGGAAGTCCTCTGTGGCAGCAAGGAACAATTGACTACACAGCAATAGAGACAGAACTTTAAAACATTGTGTGAAGTTTAAAAAAAATCTAAATTAAAAACACACTAACCATAGCTATATCTGATTAATGGGTCTTGGAGTGATTTTGTAAAAACTTTTATTTTTCAGGGCTGGGGCTGTGGCTCGGTGGTAGCACACTTGCCTGGTATGTGTGAGGCACTGGGTTTGATTCTCCGCACCACATATAAATAAATGAAATAAACATCTATCAACAACTAAAAAAAAAAGTTGTTTTTTTTAAAAAAGAACTTTTATTTTTCCATGTTGCTTAAGTTTAGAAATAATTTTTAGCCGGCACAGTGGTGCACACCTGTAATCCCAGTGACTTGGGAGGCTGAGCAGGGGTACTGCAAGTTTGAGACCAGCCTCAGCAACATAGTGAGACCTTGTCTCAAAAAATAAAAAGGGCTGGGGATGTAGCTCAGTGGTAAAGCCCCTCTGGGTTCAATCCCCAGTACAAAAAAAAAAAAAAAAAAGCATTTTACACAAGCATTCTGTGTGTGTGTGTGTGTGTGTGTGTGTGTATGTTTAGGTGCCAGGGGTTGAACCTCTGAACCCAGTGCCTTATACATGTTAAGCACACACTCTACCATTCCCAACATTACTGTTTTAAAAAACCTACACATACACATAAAACAACATTACATGTTGGGTCTCATCCCTGGGTATCCACAAGGGATTGGTTCCAGGACCCTTGCAGATACTAAAGTCCACTGATGATCAAGTCCCTTACATAAAATTGCATAGTTATATTTGCATATAATACACATGTATCCTCCCAGATACTTTAAATTATCTCTAGAGTATTTATAACACCTAATATAATGTAGATGCTATGGAAAGAGTTGTCATACTGTATAGTTTAGGGAACAGTGATAAGAAAAACATCTTTACATATTCAGATGAAGATTTTTGATTGAATGAAACAGCCCAAAACAGGACTGGGATTGAGGTTCAGTGGTAAAGCGCTTGCCTAGCACATGTGAGGCATTGGGTTCAATCCTCAACACTACATAAATAAATAAATAAATAGATGAATAAAATAAAGTTATTGTGTCCATGGACAACTAAAAATATTTTAAAAAAGGAAAAAAAAAAAGTCTAAAACAACATTTGCAGCCCTGGAGAGCCAAGTCCAGGTCCGTGCTCCGACCCTTTGCACATGTCATTTTGGGGCCTGAAATGATTTGCCACCTACTTTTTTCCTGGCATACTACTCATCCCTCAGATCTCAGCTGTCAGTTCCTCAAGGAATCCTTCCCGGACCCTCAGTCTAAATCGGGTCCTCTGATAATGGTCATTTGTCACACCCTTTACTTTTCTTTCAAAGCCATGATCCCAGTAATGATTATATGGTCGTGAATGTGACTATTAGTTTCCTATTGATTTCCTCCAGTGGACCGCAAGCTCTATAACAGGAGGATCAGACTTCTTTGGTCTCTGTGATGTCAGATGTCCACCAGTTCAGCTTAGTACCTGTCACATAGCATGTGCTAAAAAATTTGTTGGGTAAATGAATAAATGACTTCATCCATGTTACCACCAACACAATTCCCTGGCTCTTCTCATTCGTTACCCAGAACTCCATCTCTGGAATATTTGTCCATTGAGGATTTACTGGAAACCACAAAGTACCAGGCACTGTGGAAAGTACTGCAGACTCCAAGAGAAACAGTGAGAGTTTATCAGATCCGACTTCAAAGCTCCAGAATCCACTCTCTGACTAGACCTTTTCAGGCTCCAACCAGCTCCCTTACCCTTGCATATCTGCTCCTGAACCTAGGCAGTCCAGATTGTCCAGTTTCTCCACGTCCGTCAATTTCTCTCTCTGCTTTCCCTCCCCTCCTAGCCAAACTAGAGCCTCGCATCAGCTCATCGCCCTGCCCCGAGATGCCACCCTCTCCTCCCTGCCTGGGATGGAGCCACAGTGCTAACCATGTTCCTAGGCCTGTCAAATCATCCACCTCCTTAGCCAGTCCTGGGGCTGCCAAGTGCTGCTCAAGAAAACAAACAAATCCCTCAATGTTGTAGAGGCCACAGATTTGAGGTCTTTTAGCAAAAGGAAAAAAAGTACTTTCCAGTGTATCAAAAATGTAATAACAGGGCTGGGGATGTGGCTCAGGCGGTAGCGCGCTCGCCTGGCATGCGTGCGGCCCGGGTTCGATCCTCAACACCACATACCAACAAAGATGTTGTGTCCGCCGAGAACTAAGAAATAAATATTAAAAATTCTCTCTCTCGGGGCTGGGGATGTGGCTCAAGTGGTAGTGCGCTCGCCTGGCATGCGTGCGGCCCGGGTTCGATCCTCAGCACCACATACAAAACAAAGATGTTGTATCCGCCGATAACTAAAAAATAAATATTAAAATTCTCTCTCTCTCTCCTCTCTCACTCTCTCTTTAAAAAAAAAAAAATTCTCTCTCTCTCTCTCTAAAAAAAAAAAAATTAAAAAATTAAAAAAAAACGTAATAACATTCCTTAAATGAAGAAATCTATGAATACAAATTATGATGTAAATATTAAAAAAGAAAAATCATGTGGTCTCTTCTTATACATTAATAATAATAATAATAATAATAATAATAATAATAAAACTCCAAGGCTGGGGTTGTGGCTCAGCGCTTGCCTAACATGTGCAAAGCACTGGGTTCGATTCTCAGCACCACATAAAAATAAATAAATAAAGCTGGGCATGGTGGCACACGCCTGTAATCCCAGTGCCTCAGGAGGCTGAGGCAGGAGGATCTCAAGTTCAAAACCAGCCTCAGCAACAGCAAGGTGCTAAGCAACTCAGTGAGACCCTGTCTCTAAATAAAATACAAAATAGGGCTGGAAGTGTGGCTCAGTGGTCGAGTGCCTCTAAGTTCAATCCCCAGTACCAAAAATAAGTAAATAAGTAAGTAAATAAATAAATAAATAAAGGTATTATGTCCAACTACAACAAAAAAAATATTTTTTAAAAAAAATTCCATACTGTTTTTCCTTTCCTGATCATTACATAATATCAATAAAAGAAAATAAAATAAAAAGGTCTTGGGCTGGGGATGTAGTTCAATGGTAGAGCAGTACTTGGCTAGCATGTGTGAAGCCCTGAGTTTGATCCCTAGTACTGTAAGAAAATAAAATAAAATAAAAAGGTCTCAGTAAGATAGGAATAGAAACTTCTTTAATTCCATTTTTTGGGGTATTGGGGATTGTGCTTAATCACAGAGCCACATCCCCAGCCCTTTTTTATATTTTATTTAGAGACAAGGTCTTTCTGAGTTGTGTAGGGCTTCACTAAGTTGCTGAGGCTGGCTTTGAACTTTCGATCCTCCTGCCTCAGCCTCCTGAGCCTCCTAGGATTACAGGGGTGCACCACTGCAGCTGGCCAATTGAAGTTTTTGAAAGCCATACAAAGTCTGTAGCAAATTTCATACTCAATAACAAAGTATTATAAAAAAATTCCTATTAAAATCAGGAAGTAGGCTAAGATAGCTACCATCACCAATATCCAAATTCATGCTGTCTCTAATGCAGTAAGAAATGAAAATGACATAAAACATACAAGCATCAGAAAAGAGAATATGTGTCTCTTGCTTACTACAATTTATATTATTTACTTAGAAATACCAGGAGGACCCACTGAACATGATTCCCAACCAGATGAGGGCCGTGGGTGGGTTGACCTCTTCTCTGGACCTAGCTGGGCTCCTTCCCCTAGGGTGTAGGGACTACCTCACAGGAGGAGAGACACAGGCCTATCTTTGCTGCACCGTAGGCCTACATAGTCTGGCTGACATCCTCCTGCACTGTAGTTGGGGGTCTGTCCCTACAAATGCATTCACTTTTTTTTTTCCTTATCTCCTGAAACACTCCTCCTCTGAGTCCCACAGAGCTCCCTCCTGCCAATTTGGTATCCTGGCCCCCAGGTACAGCACGCAGGACCTTTCTGGGTTTGTCCTGCCTTATGTTGACCCTTCTCTTCTCATTCAGCTAGCATCTTCATCTCCAAAATATGCCACCCTCAGAGACTCAGCCCCCTGGAGCTCAGCTCTAAGTGCTTGCCATCCTTCCAATGAACCAGGAGACCAATGAAGCAGGTGGAAGAACTCGGAGGGGACCAGACACCAGACACCAGGGGCCTGGGCAAACAGAAAGGGAGGCCAGTCTGAGAGGAGAGGACACTGAGGACCAGGAAGGGGGCAGGCTGATCTTACCTGATGGTGTCTTCCAGGCGCCCCTCCCCCAAGAGCCGAAGGAACATGGCCTGGAGGTCGCTCCAGTACAAAGTGCCCTGATGGGAGTCCAGGCCCAGCTCATAGTTGCCGTCCTCACTGACCACCAACAAGGAGTCCCCACATGCTTGACAGGACCTTCGGAAGGCCACGTAGCCGAGAAGGAAGGCTGGTGGGTGGCAAGATGAAGAGATTCTCCTTGTACCCCTCTGTGGACACCAGAAATCTCCCCCAGTCCAGGCCCTTCACTGCGGGGCAAGGGCATGACTCACCCCCAGTGAAGATCAGGAGGGCAGTCAGGACCAGGTAGGGGGCAGCCCTTCGTCCTGCTGCTGCCCACGGTATGAGGTTTGGCAGCCCAGCTCTAGAGCCCGGGGACTCAGGGCCCCTCAGCTCCATGGGGCAGAAGTGGACAGGCAGCTGGGCCCCCTCCTCCCTGTCTTCCTCTTCCTCCTCCAGTCGCCCCTGATGGGGGCCTTCCACACGTTTGTAGATGGTCTGAGAGCGTTGTGGGGACAACTGTTGCTGTGGGGGACAGGGCCGGCATGAGATAAGGGGAAAAGGCCTGGGGGAAGAGGAGGGATCTGGCAATAATGGTGTTTGTGACTTTGGGGTGCTGAATGAGCACCAGGCAGGGAGAGGAGCCTGAAGGAGGCTGGAGGGGAGGAGCCAGAGGGGAACAGGAGGAGGAGGGAGAAGGGTCAGGATGCTGGTCAGAAGGGGTCGGTTTTATGGGTTGGGGGTGCCAGGGGACCTGATGGAAGGCCTGAGGTATCCTCCAACCCCACTCGTCTTACCGCTCTCTGGAGTAGACCCCGAAGCCGCTCCATGCTTGTGCCCCCTTCTGAGCCCTGCAGGCTACAACACCCCCGCCCCCAGTGATAAACCGTTTGTGGGAGCCCCCGAGGGCCCCTTATCAGCCCTGGCAGGCAGTCTGAACTCAGGCCAGTTCTCACCCCTCCACACACACAAGGGTGGGGGCGTAGTCCTGGCCTCAGTCCAGCCTTCCAGAGGGCCCCCAGCCCAGGCCAGAGGACAAGGGGCTACGCCTCCCCTGCCAATCCCTCCACAGCACCCTCCTGCCCCCTTGCTGCAAAACAATCAATATTTTTTTTTACCTTGGAGCAGACTTTGGCCTCTTAGTTCCCGTCAGGGGTGGGGGAGGGGGCTGAAAACCAGGGAGAAGAGGATATGGGTACCTCTCCTGTTTCCAACTCTCCCAGTGACCTTCGGGATCCCTTCCTAAACCCTTCAACCCCATGCAAGATTCACCATGAAGGTGAATCTTGCAGGTCCCCTGAGGCCCAGGCTGCTGTCCCTGCCCTGATACTGCCCTAGTGAATCCTAAGGTGGAGACACTTGGGTCAATTGACTCAGGGTTTGGACTGGGCATGTGGATGGAAGTCTTTTTGGAATTAGGTCCCTACTGACTACTGGGGAGGGAGGCACATGGGTAGGGTAATGTGGTCAGGAGGGACCAGTGAATATCCAGGATAGGGAGGCTGGAGTCAGGGTCAGGGCCCACCAGTCATTGGGGGAGTCCTGGCCAAGGCTGGCAGAGCAGCCTGATCTTGGAGAAGTTGTAGTCCACCCTGGGTGCTGGAGCCTCTTTGGTCACAAAATGACTTAAATTAAGTGGATTCTATTAGGTGGGTCTGAGACCTTCTAAGAGTCTAGTGAAAGGCCAGATAACCTCACCCAGAAACAGATCACAGTTATAAATAACTAAGTTTTTCCTAAATTTCTAGTGGTGGTCGCAAGTGTCCAATCCCAGGACTCCAGGATACTAGCCCTCTGTCCAGGTTAGGAACTCCCCTGGGAAACCTCAGCTCCCATCCAGACCCTCAGAGAACCCTAGTCCCCGACCCACGTCTGTCAAAGTCAAGAGACCCTCTATAGCCCTGGCTCACCTGGGGTATAGGTCCTGGGGAATTTGAGCGCTACTCTCAGTTGACCCAAAGCCTGTGCTGAGGCCCCGCCCACCTAGGCCCCTCACGGGTCCCGCCCAGGCCCCGCCCCCATACTGGCCCTCGCCTGGCCCCGCCCCCACCACATCCGCCTCCTGCAGCCCCTGGACTCCAAGCTCGGCTGGTCATTGGATCCTCCCTGAGTGGACTTCTCGGGGTCGCTTCCCCTCAAACCTGAGGAGTCCGTGGCTCTTGAGGCTGTGTCCGGGCGCCCACCGTCGGATCTGGATGAATGTAGGTGCGCCCTCCCCTCGCCTCCCTCCGCTCCCCACCCCCAAAGAGGCCAAACTTTTTTTTTTTTTTCGTAAAACGTTTTTTATTTCTTTTAACTCAGAAACATCACAACCTAGGAGGACAAGAAGGGAAGAGGGAGGGTGATGAGGGCTTGGGGTGAGCGGGCTGGGATCTGCGCTCGCGGAGGCCTGGCCGGGGAACACCCCTCTTGCGTCCCGCTGTCCCCATCGCTGCGGGCAGGTGGGTGTGTGCAGAGGGGCGTCCTTAGGGGCACTTCCGCTCCACGCACTGCTTCCCGCCCTCCTCGTACTCCTGCTTGGAGATCCACATCTGCTGGAAAGTGCCCTGGGAGGAGGGGCGACACAGCGGTCAGGGCAGTCCAGGGGGAGCGGGCAGGGACCGCGCCCCCACCCCACCGCACCTCCTCTGGCCTGGCCTCCTCTGGCCTCGCCTCTCCGGGTCTCACCCTCCCTGGCCCGTCTGTTCCCTCTTTGTGTATTCAGAGGGAATACAGACAGCATCTGTAGTCAAGGCTTCAAGCATTCAGCAAGGATTTATAGAGCACCTGTCTGCCCTGAGCCAGGCACCGTTCCTGAGCTGAGTGGTGGCACTTACAGCCTAGGCTAGCCAATCACCCCCACACAACACCCCTCTACACACGCATACCAGGTGTCCGGGCCTCGCCACACTCCATCAGGGCGCAGGCGCACTCTCAAGTCGCCTTCATTCCCAAAGAAAGTCTTTCCTCTTCCCTCACCATTCTGAAACCACCTAAACCACTTAACTTCTAGGTCCTGGTGCCCCGCTGTCACCCACCCCTACTGAAGCCTGCCATTTGAGGGGTCCCGCACTGGGCATCTCGCACTGGGCATCTCACACTGTTCCTTCTCTTGGATGGCCGTTCTGCCTTCACCTGAAAGTTAGTGTCTAGCCCTGGCTTGTGTCTCTGTTTCTCTCCTCAGAGAACAGACTTCCTGGCCTGGCTCATTCAGCCCCAGTCCTAACCAATCTCTTGTTTCCAACCCAAACATCCAGCTGTCTCTTAGATTCAGGGCCCTAAGTGTTCCTCTGGATCCTAAATTCATTATGTCCGTAATTGAGTAAGCCATTTTCCCCCAGGCTCTGCCTAAACCCGCTGCTTCTTTGATCTTTCCCACTCTCCATGCCTGTACCCTCCAATGTGGTGGCCACTAGCCTCTGGTAGCCCGCCATCTCAATGTGCTTCATCCAAACTGAGATATGATCTATGGGGAAAATACAGACTGGATTTATTTATTTATTTTGGTACTGGATATTGAACCCAGGGTCTTGCATATGCTAGGCAAGCACTCTACCCCTGAGCTAGTCTCTAGCCCTTTTTATTTTATTTCGAGATAGGGTCTCACTAAGGTGACAAGCTGGTCTTGAGCTTTTGACCTTCCTGCTTTAGCCTTCCAAGTAACTGGTGTTACAGTTGTGTACCAGTACACCTGGCCAATATGCTGATTTTTGTTTGTTTGTTTGTTTGTTTGTTTTAGTACTGGGGATTGAACCCACAGGTGCTTGACCACTGAGCCATATCCCCACCCCCTTTTATGTTTTTATTTGGAAACAAGTTCTCATTGAGTTGGTGAGCGCCTTGCTAAGTTACAGAGGCTGGCTTTGAACTTGCAATCCTCCTGCCTTGGCCTCCCAAGTCGCTGAGATTACAGGCATGTGCCACCATGTCCGGCTATATGTTGGATTTTGATGACTAAGTATACAATGTAAAGAATGTAAAATATCTCACTAAGAACTTTTTATATTGGTCATAAATTAAAATTGTAATATTTTGGATATATTGGATCAAATAAAGTATGTTCTTAAAAATTAATTTTACTTTTTTTTGTATTATTTTTCAACATGGCTATAGGAATTTTTTTTTTTTTTTTGCACCAGGGATTGAATTAAGTGGTGCTTAACCAGTGAGCTACATCTCTAGCCTTTTTTTAAATTTTTTTTCTTTTTTTAGTTGTAGTTGGTACAATATCTTTATTTACTTATTTATTTTTATGTTGTGCTGAGGATCGAACCCAGAACCTCACATGTGCAAGGTAAGTGGTCTACCACGAGCTACAGCCCTAGCCCCTCCATCCCTTTTTTAATATTTTATTTAGAGATAGGGTCTCACTGAGTTGCTTCAGGACCTTGCTAAATTGCTGAGGCTGGCTTTGAACTTGTAATCCTCCAACCTCAACCTCCCAAGCCAATGGAATTACAAGTGTGCACCACTGCACCCAGCGGAAATTTTAAAAAATATGTCTTGTATTGTGCTCCTGTTGGGTAGGACTGACCTAGCCCCTACCTAAGTTAGCATCTGTGTCTTGTTCTTGACGTTGTCTCTTTCTTTTCTCTTGCATGCGAACAGTGTCCACGTACTGTCCATGTACCATTTAATAAGCTTCCAGTGTACACTCACTGGTACCCATGGCTCTGCTGTGTCCCATTCGGAGTGGAGATGGTAGCAGCTCTGTCACTGCCTCCTTCTCCTCCTTCTTTCTCTCTCTCTTTTTTTTTCTTTTTTGTAACACTTGGTATTGAACCCAGGGCCTTGCACCTGCTAGACAAGCACTCTGCCACTGAGCTACATTCCCAGCCCCTGTCCCTGCCTTCAGCCTTGCCCCATTGATCCACTCCCCACTCTTATGAGGGAGCATGCGGACCTCCTAAAACCCAGATCTGCTGCATCTGTCTTTGGCCCTGCATCTGGCCCTCCCCACAGTCGATGCCGTGTTATCCGCTTTGCCTTCCAAGTTCATGCTCTTCTCATCTCAGTTTATAATCCTGAAGGCCCTTGGAAACTTCCAAACTGGATCACTGCACACTTTGTGGTCACTTTCTGTTTAACAGTCTTGACTGTAGACTGTCACTGTCAGGAAGACAGAGACTATCAGGCTGTCTGTCCACTTGAAACACAGAGGAAGCCTTCAGTCACTGTGGAGCTGACATGTGCCAGCCCCCAGCTAAGTTCTAACTGCCAGCCTCTGATTTTCTGACTCTCCTTTCTGTCTCCTTGGAGGTCTCCCCTTCTAGTGGATGTCCTTTTCTGTGGTGGTTCTGCCATCCCCTCTGTGAGGGGATGCATTTTGCACCCCAGCTCCCTGCTCGAAGACTTGTGTCCACCCCAGTGGCTGATCCAGACTAAATTCTCCACCTCCTGCACCAGAACCAACCTGCCCACCTTCTCGTCCTGTTGCTCCTCACTCTCCCCCACCTCCGCTGCTTCCCAATCCACGATTCCAGAGACCATGGGAAGAGGCTTCTGGCAAGGTCTCCTTGGTTCCCACTCACACCCTGATCACAAAGACTCATGCCTGACAGTCTTCTCAGAGGTGCCTGTCATCATCACATCACTCCTTTGCCCTAAACCCCCAGGACATCCCCTCTGCTCACAGAGGATAGTGGGTGCCTTACCACGACCTCATCCCAACCCATCTCCAACTTCCTGTCTTTCTGCTCCCTGATTTGTGTCCTGATAAAGCATTTAGGTTTCTGGGAGCACTGCTCTTTCTCAAAATAAATAAATAAATAAATAAATAAATAAATAAATAAATAAATGTTAGTTAAATGAATGAGCGAAGATGCTGGCAAGGCAGTGGAGTGTGTCTGGGTGTCCCCTTCCCCACATTCAGCACTAGGCCAGGCCCCTTCCTTCTCACCAGTGAGGCCAAAATGGAGCCCCCAATCCAGGGGCTGAACTTGCGCTCCATGGTGCTGTTACTGGCGATGAGCTTCAGACGCATGCTCTGTGGGGAGAAAGGGGCAGGAGAAGCAGACATCTAGGATCTGGGAAGGGACAGGGCTTGGAAGGCGGGAAGAAGCCACAGGGGCAAGAGGTCTGCTCTGATGGACAGAATGTTCCTTGTTTGGGAAGGAAGATGGACTTGGTCCTGAAAGGCTACACCAGGAGTGGAGTCCAGGGCCCCGGGTAAGGGGTGAACACCTACTGGTGGGGTCTTCTGGGAAAGCTCTCGATTGAGCCTGTCAGTGAAGCCCTGAAGCAGCGTGTTCCCGCCAGTGACAATGACACTGCCATATAGGCCCTGAGAGCAGAGAGGAAGAGTGAGCCTGCAGGGAACTACCCCTCCCACCCTCCCCACTCCTGGACCCTTTCACTCAGCCCTGGCCCAGGCCTCACCGGACGAATGTCGATATCGCACATGCCAATGCTGGTGGTGACCACATGGCCTACGCCTAACATGGTGTTCCCTGAAAGGCCCTGTGGACAAAGGTGACCTGGGCTTTGGCCCCTGTGATCCTTCCCAGCCTCTCCCACACCCTAGGATTTAAGAACTCCAGCCAGCCCCCATCCCAAATCAGTGCTCACCACCCCACCAAACCTTGACATTGGAGGGATCAAACAGGCCTTCAGGGATGCGGAGTCGTTCGGCGCCATAGTCTGTATTGTAGCCATTGGGCATCTCATAATGGACTGTGGGCATTTGCGCAGCCACCCTGCCCAGGAAGGATCAAAACTCTTCCTGGGGTGCTCACAAAGTCCCCAGGTAAGAAGCTCCATAGGTGCCCCCTGAGCCCCACTTGTACCCTCCTCCCACCCCAGCATGGAGCCCCACTCACTGCTCATCATAGGGGGAGTCTGAGACCTGCAGCACTGAGGCCTGGAAGTCCTGAATCACCTCCTGAGAATCAAGAAGGGATGAGGACTTGGCCTCCCTCTCGAGCACCACACCCCACCCGCCTTCAGGGCCTCTGTCCCTCCCCACAGCTTGTGGCAGGGGGCCAGGAGCTGGGGAGGGAAGCTCTTTGCGGAACATTCTTAGTGCCTCACATTGCACATGTAGTTATGCCAGGACTTGGAGACTTGGGGTAGCTTCTCCTTCTTTTTCCAGTTTGGGGGAGCACCTTCCCGCACAGGCTCCTGTAGGGGCACAGTCTCTGAGCATCCTTCCCTCCCCGGTGCTTGTCCACCCGCTGTCCACACCTGCCTTCCCAGCCCTCACCAGCTCTGCAGTTAACAAGCACTGGGGGTTCTGCTTTGTTGCCCCCAAAGAAGGGTTTCTTGTCCTTCCTTGACAGAGAGGAGAGGGAACTGGAAGAACTTGTTCCCATTTGTGCCATACACATGTTGGGTACAGGTGATTGAAAAAGCCCAATTAGGGAAAGCTGAGGGCATGTGGGAAAGGCCTCTTCCTGGGCTCTATCCCATGTGGGGACCTAGAGAAGCCCTCTGCACGCAGTGTCATTTGACACTTTTCCCTGTTGTTCTATTTTCTTAACGGGAGAGGAAACTGAGGTCCAGAAAGTGTCAATATCATGTTCTGGGTCACACAGCTCTTATGTGGCAGAGGCAGAACTTGAACCTGGGCCATTTGGACCCCCCCCCCACACACACACTGGTTTTCACACATGTTGCTGCCAGCCGATTGCATGACCTTGGCCATGTCCTTCAGCATGTCTCAATCTTTGATGCCTTGATTGAAAAATGAAGAACTGGACCTATGATCTTTTGGGGGTCCTGCTGCTCTCTGGTCTGCTATATCATGGGTTGGTGGGCTGACAGGTACCCAGGACTCTATGGTGGCAGCTCTGGACTCCCCAGAGGTCCCACCTTGGCTGCGATCATGTAAGGGGGGATGATGTCAATAGCCATTTCCTGGAAGAGCTCCCGGCACTGCATGGAGATGAAGTCCCCGGCCAGGGGCGACTTGACAATGCCTGGAAGAGGAGGCAGTGTCAGGACCTGGCCCTCTCCAAGCCCCCCTGGCCCCTGCCGAGGCCCCACCTTGCTGCAGGACATAGCCATCATGCACTGGAATGGCCGTGGTGTGGGTGGCCCCACTGTCCAACACGAGGCCTGTGGAACGTCCATTTGCAAAGCTGGTGTGGGATGGGTCAGTCAAAGAGACAGCTGTGGCAAGTGAGGGGCTGGCCTGGTTCCCCACTCTTCCTGGGGTCCATCCAACTCCCAGTCTGCAAGACTCTCCCCTTGACTTCTGGCCCATCTCCTGGAGATAGGCTCCTCAGACCTTAGTCACTTCTTTCCTGGGTGAATTGCAACTTCTTCCTCTGTTCCTATGGAACTCCAGCCTCTCTTTATTCTTGGTTCTAAGATCTGGGCTCCCTGAATTATGGTCCCTGTCCCGCCAGTGAGTGCTTAGCACAGGGTTCTGTGCAAAGCAGATGCTGAAAAAAAGCAATGCTGACTGGTGGTTTGAGAAGGGACAGCCTCAGAGTCATATACCCCTCCCTCCTCTGCCCAGTCCCAGCTTCTGCTGTCCCCTTAGCCCAGTTCTTTCTCTGCTCAGCCTGATCCATGGAATGGGGAAAGCCACTTATCTGGACTCCCGAAGTCCTGGGCACTTGCCCATGGGCCTTTAGTCCTGGTGTGGCTAAGGAAGGAGTCTGGCTCTGATCAGAGTCCTGACTCTGATCTCCAGAGAATCAGGCCTACACACCCCACCCTGTCCCTCCACCCAGCAGAGCAGCACAACCCAGAGGATACGCGGTGAGCACTGCTGTCTTGCATAAAAAGAAGGCAGGAATGTTGTACTGCTCGAACATCAGCTCAGTCAACTTCTCCCGCTTGGCCCGTGTGTTCCACTGCGGAGAGAGTGCAGGAGGGAGGAGTCAGGAGGGACACAGTCAGACACACATTCATGCACATAGACATACATCTACATACGCATATATGCAAACACACTTATTCACACACACAACTCATACTAGGGGAAGAGTTCACATTGAGAGAACTATAAAGAATTTTAAGGATCACAGTCAAAACCTAGATGAGGAAAACAACACTCAGAGAGGAAGATGACACAGGAAGCTCTAGGCAGAGCTGGATCTGGAGTCCTGTTCCTCTGATGCCTGGCTCAGGGGCTCTTAATTGTTACAATATACACCTCAGGCTCCTCCCAGTCCCCAGGTCATTCCTTTCCCCCATTCTAATCATCCAGAGGCAAGAAAGCTGGGGAAGAGGATGTCTGGGTAATGATGCAAACATCTAATTTTATTCCCTCCCAAGATCCCAGCGAAACTATAATGAAGGGGCAATTTAAAAAGATTTAAACCCACAGAAGTCAACAAGCCCAGGAAAAGAAGTGCCACCAGGGAAATGCAAATCAAACATTCTTAGCCATTAGGGATTTGCAAATCAAAAGCATAATGAGATACTACTTTGTGTGCACTAGAGTGGTAAAATAATTTAAAAACAGAAAATAGCAAGTGCTGACAAGGACGTGAAGAAATTGGAACTCTCTCACACTGCTGGTCAGAACATAAAAGGGTTCAGTCACTGTTGTTGGTTCCTCAAAAAAGTAAACATTACTATAAGACTGATATTCCACTCCTAATTACATATTCAGAAGAATGGAAAACAGGTACTCCGATAAATATATGTACACAAATATTCAAAGCAGCACTCACTATGCCTAAAAGTTAGATATAGTCCAAATGCCCATTAGTGGAAAGTGGATAAGACAATGGTGGTATATCTGTACAATGGACATTATTCAGCCACAATAAGAAATGCGGTACCAATACATGCTAAACATGGATGAACATTTAAAACATGTTAAGTGAAAGAATACTGACATAGGACTGTGGGTGTAACTCAGTGGTGAGTATATGCTTAGCATTTATGAAGCCCTGGGTTCAATCCCCAGCACACAGAAAGAGGAAGAAAAAGAAAAAGGAGAAGGGTGAAAGTAACATATTGAGCTGGATGTGGTGGTGCACACCTGTAATACTCTCAGGGAGGCTGAGGCAGGAGGATCAAAGCCAGCCTCAGAAACTTATCAAGGCCCTATGCAACTCAGAGAGACCCTGTCTCTAAATGAACTACAAAATAGGGCTGGGGATGTGGCTCATTAGTTGAGTGTCCCTGACTTCGATGTCCAGTCCAAAAAAGATATATTGTATGATTCCATTTATATGAACAATTAAATACTTAGAGACAGAAAGTAGATCAGTGATTTCTAAGAGCTTGGATTACAGAGTAACTATTTAACAGAAATGGGTTCTTCTTTGAGATCATGAAAATGTTTTAACCAGATAGCAGTAATGGCTGTGTAACACTGTTAATGTACTAAATGCCACTGAATTGTTAACTTTAGAAAGGTTAATTTTACGTTGTATTAATCTCTGTTCTGGGGTGGGTTGGAGAGAAAGAGAGCAAGAGGGACAAAAAAAAGAGAGAGGAGGGCTTGGGTTGGGAATAATAAGGGGAAACAGTGACAAAATATTGGAGCTGGGAATCAGATAGGTGAGTGGTGAGGTTTGGCAAACTGACTCCTAAACTGGTAGTGGAAAAAAACAGGAACAACCTGTGATAAGCCACAGAATCCTGAAAGTCCTCAGGAATAGGGTTCAGGTATTTCTAGAAGTGGAAATGAAAGGAAATCTAAAATAAGATTGTTTGAAGCTACTCACATAACAGACTCCTAAACTCTCTCCCCAACTCCAGGTCACTGAGCTATTATCCCCCATGCCAGTTCCAGAACCCCAGAGAGGATGACACCGAGGATTCCTGAACTGATGGGACTCTGGACACAGCGGGAGTGAGGGCATCTGCCCAAGGCAGAGAATGAAGCGATGCCAGGTACACTGGATGCTGAGACTACCAGCCCCATTCTCTCACTTGCTCTAAGAAAGAGGGATCCAAGCAGGTCTACAGGGTGGAAGCCTATGGGGTCACATCAAAAATCTAAAGATACAGGTTGGGGTGTAGCTCAGTGGTAGAGTATCTGCCTTATGCATGAGAGGTCCTAGGTTCAATCTAGCACCCCTCCCAAATCTGAAGATACCAGTATTTATATAGTACAGCATCTGTATGCTGACCACCAGAACATTCCATTCAGATTAGCCCATAGCAAACATCAATCAATAAGCTCTCCATTTCCCTGAACCAGGGTTTCTGATCAGCTTTTTAGAGCCCCACCACGAAACAATAAGCAGGCAAACATGGGCTTTCAGAATCTAAGAAATGTCTCTACAATGAGATAGAGACCTTCCCAAAAACAATGCAGATAAAAAAGCAATTTGGTTTTATTTTTGCGGGGGAACGGGGTACTGGGGATTGAATTCAGGGGCACTCAACCACTGAACCACATCCCCATCTCTATTTTGTATTTTATTTAGAGACAGGGTCTCACTCAGTTGCTTAACACCTTGCTTCTGCTAAAGCTGGCTTTGAACTCGAGATCTTCCTGCCTCAGCCTCTGGAGCCACTGGGATTTTACAGGTGCGTGCCACTTGTAAGAACAACTTGGAAGAACAGAGATTATTCAGGAAGATACAAGAGCAAAACCAAAATCAGTAATATTCTTAGTGAAGGAGCCAACAATAGTACACCCATGAAACCAGGCGAGGACACTCAAATAGCAACATTCATGGAACAAAAAAAGAACTCATGGAAAGTAAGAATGTAGGAGCAGAAATGGAAAACTTGGAAGAAGGTTTGGAATGTAAAGTTGAGGGAACATCTTAGAAACTAGAGGGGAAAAGTAGAGATGGAAAACAGAAGAGAAAATATAAGAAAAAGGGTTGGGGATGTGGGCTCAGTGGTAGAGCATCTGCCTGGCAATGCATGAGGCCCTTTGTTCAATTCCCCAGCACCAAAATAAATAAAATAAAAATCAGGGGACCAGTTTTGGCTCAAAATTTAAATAATAGAATTTCTTAAAAGAGAACAGAGAAAATTGAGAGAAATAAGTAATAAAATGAATAAACTTTTTTCATTGATTTGAAAGGCAGAGGTTTTTAGATTGAAGGGACATATTAAGTATATACAGCAATGAATGAATATAAACCAATATCAGTACATATCATAGTAAAATTGTAGAATACTTAGGATGGAGTGAGAAATCTATAAACTTTCAGAAAGAAAAAAAAAATCACACCAGAAGATGAGGAGCTAGACAGTTTCGGCCTTCTTGGTGGCAACTGTGGATATTGGAAGAGAATGGAGAAATACCTTCAAGATTCTGAAGAAAAAAAAAAATTCCAACCTGAGTGTGATACCTAGCTAAGCTATCAATCCAACATCGGACATGCAAAATCTCAAAAAATTTACTTCCTATAATCTTTCTAAGAAGTAAAACAAGAAATGGAATCAAATATCAGAAACAGGACTTCTAGGGGCTGGGATGTGGCTCGGTGGTAGAGTGCTTGCCTAGCATGCATGGGGCACTGGGTTCAATCCTCAGCACCACATAAAAATAAAATAAAGATATTGGGTCCACCTAAATTTAAAAAAAATTAAAAAATAAAAAGAAACAGGACTTCTAACACAGGGGTAGTAAAGGTCCAAATTTCTTCCCCAATATAGGAGTGAGGCAAAGGGATTCTCCACGGGGTGACAAAAGGAGATGCCAGATGACAGTTCTGCCCCTGGTGTAGAGGGCTGC
Organism: Spermophilus citellus; assembly: GCF_964194105.1. Classification (NCBI taxonomy): domain Eukaryota; kingdom Metazoa; phylum Chordata; class Mammalia; order Rodentia; family Sciuridae; genus Spermophilus; species Spermophilus citellus. Next base: position 30,233,068 of record NC_138187.1, on the reverse strand, counting down.
TAATTCAAAGTGGAATAGGTTATTAGGCTCTCCTGGAGAAATTTCTTCAAGAAGATGAAATTAATAGACTATCTAAAGCAATGAATGTCTTGAGAAAATATACAGGTAACTATATATGAATAACATATGAATAACATAGGGTCACATTATTAAGTAGATAGAAGACTAAGCAACATAAAACCCAAGACAATTTTCAGATCCAGTGAACAAAAAGTTGCACAGGAAAGAAAAAATAATCATATTTTCTTGCCTGCTCAGGATAAAAAATAATAAAAGCATAGATTCTGAGTATTGATCTTTTCAAAAGTATAAAAGACAAATGTACTTAAAGGTGGGGAATCAGAAATGTGTGTGATATAGTGGGGGTGGTGAAGAACCAAATGCTTGTTTCATTAGTGGGAAATTCATAGAGAATATCTAAAGCTGGGGCTGGGGTTGTGGCTCAGTGGTAGAGCGCTTGCCTAGCACGTGTGAGGCACTGGGTTCGATCCTCAGCATCACATAAATGTAAATAAATAAAATAAAGGCTAAAAAAAGAATGCTTTACCTTTTTAAAAAATATCTAAAGCTTAGGGGGGAAAATCCCTGCAGTCAGGTGTTGGGGTACATTCCTGTAAACCAGTGACTTAGGCAGCTGAGGCAGTAGGAGCTCAAGTTTGAGGCCAGTCTGGACAACTTAGCAAGACCTTCTCTCAAAGAAGAAGAAGAAAAAAAAAAGCAGTGTGTGTGTGTGTGTGTGTGTGTGTGTACATGTACACATGTGGTCTGGGGATAAGCACTTGCCTAGCATATGCAAGGACCTGGATTCAGTTCCCATACTGGAAAAAAATGCAATAATTTAAGTGTGACATTTAGAGATATAGTAAAAATACTACAATAAAAAAACTAGCTTAAAAAGAGAAAAGCAGTTTAGTTGTCTTTGGAATGGGGGAAATGGAAGGAGGAGGGTAAGAACTGCAGGCTTTTACCTTAACACACTTTATAAAGCAAATTGATTTCTTACGTGTATATATAATGTTGACCCAAGATTTTAAGTTAAAAAGTTAAAAAAGAACTGGGGGCAGGGGTGAAGGGCAGAGTGGATAGAGTTGGAAGGGAGGAGAGAAGCCAGGAAGGAAGAAAACTGGTTGACCATTATAAGGTTGGAAGGAAAATGTAGGTGAAGCCACTGATAGGGGTGACTTGAAGTGAGGGTGAATGATGGAAAGGGTGTGCTGGGGGCCCCAGAGCTGGATGTGAGTCTGAATGAGGCACTCACCGGGGCCTCCGACATGAGAACTGGGTGCAGGTTTGGCTCAGACTTGACGTGTTTGCTGTAGGTGTGATCCAGAATGGCCCGGAAACACTCCCAGTCCTCGACTTGGGGGAAGAAGACCAGTGTGGAGAGATGCAGGTGGGCAGGCAGGGGTGGCAGACATGAAGGAAAAGAGTCTTGGGAAGAGTGAGTCCAGCTCCATCAGAAAAGTCCCCATTCCCGGGAATCTGGTGGGACCCTGGACTGGGTACCAGGCAGCGGAGGGAAGCTGTGAGGAGATCCCTGGGACTTGGGCAGTTGCAAGGATGACTCTGGAGGTATGGGATGCTGTATCCCAGGTGGTGTGTGTGTGTGTAGGGGGGTGCTCCTGGTCTGTGTGAGGAGGTGATGGGTAGGGGCCCCTTACTCATGCCATTCTTGAGGGGCGACATGACTTCTGCTCCATCCCGAGGCACGTGCAGGGCGTTGGTGTCAATGTGGAAGATCTTCCCCTTCTTCTCTTTCTCCCCCTCCAGCTCCAGCCCGCCCCCCTCTTCAGCGGCCAGCAGCCCCACCGTAGTGGGGAAGTCAGCCTGGGGGTGGGGAGGATAGGCAGGGAGAGAGATCGCCCTCTTGTTCCTGTCCAGTCCCACCCAGGGCCCTCAGCCCGCCTCTGGGTTTACTCCCACATTCCCGCTCAGCACAGCTTTGGGGCTGGGCTGTGAAAGCTCTGAGTCACAGGAAGCCTGAAGCTAAGTCCAGAAGCCCTAGGTTTTGGGGAGGGGGCTGGAAGGCTCACCTTGGGACAGTCCTCCCCAGCGTACCCAGCGCGGACTGAGAAGGAGCCAATGTCAAAGACCAGCGCCCCCACCTCATCTGTGCAGAGAGACAGGAGTGTGAGGGGACCTCCCCCCGAACATTCTCCCCCGGGGTAGTTTCAAGAGGAGCTCAGGGCACAGCCGGTCTTGCCACGGTCAATATCTGCTGGGAGCAGGTGGGAGCTAGGCCTGGAGTTCGGGGTCCTGGGAGTGGAGGGTCAAGCTGTCAGAGTCCCTCTCGCCCAGTGGCCTTGTTCAAGCCACTCTCCTGGAGGGGAAGCAAGGGGCCATTGGCCGGGCGGAGGCGGGTTGTATAGTGGAGAGGTTAGGCTCCGTGCGCTCGGGGCGGTCACCGAAGGTAGAGGTGGCGGGAGACACAAACCTCGCGCTGATCTGCTCGAGCGCGAAGGTGACAGGCCCCAGGGTGCCCAAGGCTTGGGTCGCGCGGGTTCGGGGCGCAGGGCTGCGGGCCAGGCCGCGCGGGGCTGGGAGCCCGAAGCCCAAGGCTGGCTCACCTCCGCCGTAGACGCCCCCGCTCATAGTGCCCTCTTAACACCGCTCGCGGCCCGTGGGCGGCGGTGGGATCAGCACCGAGGCGGCCGGACAGCTCCCGGGATCCCGGGCGGGGCGGGGCGCGCGGCGGCCAATCAGGAGGCTGGATCTCCCGCCCCCAACGGCGCCGCGGATTGGCTGAGAGGCCAGACAATAACCCGGCCGGGGGCCGCTGTTTTAAAGGGGCAGCCGCCTAGGCGTTCTGGGGCGGTGTAGGGATGAGGGTGGGGTAGATAAAAACGCTGACAGGACCTACGGAATAGGCGGAATAGGAGGCAGAGAGAAGAGTAGGAAAGAGATGGAGACCCTTTCCATCCGGAGACCAGGGCTCTGTTTGGTGACTGATGAGGTCCCTGCTCCCTTCATTTTTAAAATAGGGTGGGGGGTGAAGGTGCCCTGGGGCACCTGAGGAGTCAACCATCCTCCACAGGCTCCTGAGCATGGCTTTGTCACACTCGGGCCTGAATGAAATTACCGGGAGAGGGAGGATGGAAAGATAGAAAGAGGGACCAGAGGTGTATGTGTGGGGGGTGTCTCTTGTCTCTCTCTGATTCTTTCCATCTTTGTCTTTCTGATGACCACTTTTTTCCCTCGACCATCCCCTGGAGCCTGGGCCTTACACGTACACATCTGTGCACATGTGTTCACACATAGGTACTCAGCTAATCGGGCTTTAGACACCTTGCCCCATCTTTCTATTTAGACACCTGTTCTCAGGAGGCATTGATCAAGAAGTGGGTATTTTGGTAGCTTCCTAGGTTCTTTGGGGCTGCTGGTCCCACCTTCAGGGCATTTTTGCTGGGGAAGGTAAAGGAGCATCTCTGACAGCCTGGGTTAGTTGAGCATGTGTGTGTGCTGGTATTTGTGAGTATGTGTAGACATATGTAATGTAGATACACTTGTGTATTGGGATTTGTTGGGGGTGGAGGGTGCATTGAGACCAGAGGTGGCATAGGAAAAGAGCACTGTATGACAGTCTCCTGCCCTTGAAGGTTCTCTGCTCATCAAATGCCCACTCTGGAAGGACCTCACTTTTCCCAGCCAAAGGTCAGATGGATTGAGTTGGCTCATGGGTTATCTCCTGGTGACAATAGCATTTTATTTTATTTTATTTTATTTTAAAGAGAGAGTGAGAGAGGAGAGAGAGAGAGAGAGAGAGAGAGAGAGAGAGAGAGAATTTTTAATATTTATTTCTTAGTTCTTGGCGGACACAACATCTTTGTTGGTATGTGGTGCTGAGGATCGAACCCGGGCCGCAGGCATGCCAGGCAAGCGCACTACCGCTTGAGCCACATCCCCAGACCCAACAATAGCATTTTACATGCCCAGGATTAATTCTGAGTTCAGTTGTGGCTTCCTAGACTGGAGGACTCCTGCTATCAGCAAGAGTGATAAGCTGTAGAGAACATAGCTGACTCAGGAGCTGGGAGACTGAGATTTTCTCGAGTGACCCTTGATCAATCATTGACCTCTATAAACCGAGACCTTGATGAATTGGATGGCCCCTTAAGCTCTTGAGATCTGCATTTATTTATTTATTTATTTATTTATTTATTTATTTAGGGAACCTAGGGTTGCTTAACCTCTGGGTAGCATCCTCAGCCTTTTTTTTGTTTTATTTTTTAGACAAGGGTTCTTAGGGCCTTGCTAAGTTGCTGTAAGTTGCTGAGGTTGGTCTTGAACTTGTGATCCTCCTATCTCAGCCTCCAGAGCTGTTGGGATTACAGGCAGAGACCACTGTCCCTGGTGAGACCTGCATTTCTTCATCTTTCAAAATGTTAAGAGGATCAAAGGAATGCTGAGAGGGAAGCAATTCTATTCATGGCCTGCACCTCTCCTTCTGTTGACATTTAATGATATTGCCTCACTTCTTGTGAAATCACCTTGTAAATTCCCAATACCGGCTCCCCTGCCGCATTCCCCCAAATCCTCTCAGATTTTGAAACTTTACCAATCATGAATTAACACCCGCCTCTTCACCCTGGGATTTTATAAGGGTTTCCCCAGATAGAGAGAAGGCTCTGTCTGGATCATGAAGCTCACTGGGGTCAGAACCAGGATTAGTGCCCATATCTCTTATCAGCCAGTTGAGATATGACCTGTTTCATAACACCTCTGTGCTCCTCTCAAGCTTCATTGTCTCCATCCATAAGGTAGCTTGTGGTGAGGACTCAGTCTGATGACAGAATCAAGTGCCTGGCTGAGAGCTGGGTACACAGGACTATTCAGTGAACACTGGGTCATAAAAATGTCCTTTAGGGGGCTGGGATTGTGGCTCAGCTGGAGAGGGCTCCCCTAGCATGGGCAGGACCCAGGTTTGATCCTCAGCACCACATAAAAATGATGGCATTGTGTTGTGTCATCTACACCTAAAAAAAAAAAAAATGTCCTTTAGGAGTTTTTTGAAGCTTTACTATATTATGCATAAGTTAGAAGCCTGCAGTCTATCTGGTAATGAGAAGTGAATTTTCCTCTTGTGGTAGGAAGAAAAGCTATGGTCAGCAAGGTATAAGACTCAATTTACCTCCCAGCCAACTGTGGCCAATTTGCATTTGTCATGGGATCTAATTCGACATTTGTCCCTTTATTGATTCAGCAGACATCTTTTATGCCTTCTTCATGCCTGCAACTATATGTCTCTGGGAAGGTATCTCAAAATGAAGTTTGAGCTGAACTGGGAAGTATTTATAGGGGCACAGAGGTGAACAAGATGGGAAATATTTGCACAGAAAACAGCATGTGCAAAGATTTGAAGACATGTAAAATTCTGGAATATGTGGAAATAGAAACTCAGTCTAGAAGGAGGGCAGTGTTGGGGGGGTGGGGTTAGGGGAAGACAAGACTAGAAAATGATTAAAGATCAAATGGTCCATTCCTACAACCCCCCCCCACCGTGCTTGGGACAGAATTCAGGGCCTCAAACATGTTAGGCATTCTCTCTACCACTGAGCTACACCCCAAGTCCCATGCAACTCTGTTTTCATTTAGTAGATACTTTGTGCTTTCTATATGCCAGGCATTGCTATAAATGTTTTACAAATATTAGTTCATTTAGTCTCAATAGCAACCAGACTAAGATCCCAAATTTCCAGGGACAACAGAGGCAGAGAGCTTGTGACTTGCCCAAGGACACTCAGCTGTTATATGACAGAGTTGAGACTTAAACTGAGACATGAGGAAAGTGCTGATTCTGCGGCAAATGTTGTCAGGCTTCTATTCATTCTATCAATGTTCTCTAGGTGCCTAATAGGCACTGGGAATAAAATGGCTCAGAGGACAATATGTAACTTCAGTTTAATGTTCATCCAGGAAGATGGATGATTAAACAATTAATCTAATAGAATCTTCTAGACACGGTCACATTCCAAATCCATGTTCAGGTTGGTCAAACCTGAGCATCAGGTAATGATGTCCAAGGTGCTGGAGCCAGGGCCAAGCCTCTCAGATCCCCATCTTGGAAATGATTTGGCATCTTGTAAGGTCTGTTCCTTATTGGCCAAGCACTTATCCAGCCCTTCTGCCAGATAAACCAAGTGCCTTGGCTTTACAGAGAGCCCCTGTCCCAGTGTTGGTGGCGGGTGCCCAGAAATACACAGTCTAATAAAGCCTGCAATAGGAATGCAGCCAGCATTGCAGTGTGACACAAAACAGTGTGGTCAGAGAGGAACATTTAAACTAAGTCCCAGAAAATGGCCCAACTTTCTGGCAGACAAGGAGACAGAGTTGGAGTGGGGGTGGAAAGCATTTTGAGTGGAGAAGGACAAGACCTGGCCTATATGTCATGCACGAAGGCTTGGTTCTCCTCGGGAATCCATGGGGGAACTACTGCATGGCTTGAAATATTTTATTTATTTATTTATTTTGCAGCACTGGGGATTGAACCTAGGCCTCCCATAAGCTAAGCAAGCTCTCTACCACTGAGCTACACCCCAGTCATACTGCATGCTTTTGAACAAGTTATACTATGCAATTTGCAGGTTTAGAGATATCTCTGGCAGCCGTTAGGTAAGCTGATTGGAAAGGGACAATTCTAGAGGCCAGGAAATAGACAAGAACTATGGTAATAACAGTTGGCATACAGTATAAGGGATACACACACACACACACACACACACACACACACACACACTATTCAAGAGGTAGCACCAGTAACAAAATGCTAGCCCTGAGGGCTGGGGATGTAGGTCAGTGGTTGAATGTTTGCCTACCATGCTCAAGGCCCTGTTTCATCCCCAGCACCACAACAAAAAAGAAAAGAGGAGAGAGAGAGAGAGAGAGAGAGAGAGAGAGAGAGAGAGAGAGAGAGAGAGGAAGAAGGAGGAGAAGAAGCAGAAATTTTTAAAAAGCTAGCTAGCCTTATACCAATACCCATTTCCCTTTTTTCTTTTTTGCAGTACTGGGGAACCTGGGGCTTTGCACATGCTAGGCAAGCATTCAATCACTGACCTACATCCCCAGCCCTTTTTCAAAATTTTATTTTGAGACCAGGTCTTGTTAAGTTGCCGAGGTTGGCCTCAAACTTGCAAATCATCCTCTTAGCCTCCTGAGTAGCAGATTACAGGCATGCACCACACTGCACCCAGCTCCCGTTTTTCTTTATTAATAATATTATATCTGGATGCACAGGTGAAGACTACATGTCCCAGTCTTCCTTGCATCTGACTGGCTTCTGTGCAGAAACTAGTGATGTCCCTAAATAGGGAAGAACTTGTTCTTCCGACCCCACTTCCCAATGCATGTGATTCAGATAATGACAGTGGTTGCTTCATGGGCCATGTTGGACACAGAGATGTTGAAGATGGTCTAGATGCCCCCATCATCCTGGAGTATCTATTTTGCAATTATCACTTAAGTCATTGAATTTTGGGACCTCTTTTTTTTATTATTATTATAGCTTACCCTATACCTTAACTAAATGACCATTCTTTGGATATGGGGAAATGAGGTAGTAGGACACTCCTGGGTGCTGTTAACTGGCAAAGAGATTGAAGGAAAGGATAGGGTTTGGCAGGATGGGGTCCAGGGAAAGGTGATTTAGTTCAGAATATGTTGAGTGGAGACTGTCTGCAAACAGCAGTGTGCAGTAAATGTTTTAACAATCAGATCTTCAGGGAAAGGAAGCACTGATCAGAAGAATTTGCCGATTTCCAAGATGTAAATACTCTCACCATACCCAATTTCAAGTCACTACAACCAACATGAATTCACTAAACAAGGAGTTGGGAAGAGAGGTGTATAATGAGCTCTTGTGAGCTGATATGAGCTGGCACCAGCTGACGCCAGCACACCACTGCCCATGAGCATCCAAATGCAGATATTCAGTCTGCAGTTGGACATATACCAAGTCTGCACACAGGGAAGAGACATCTGGGCTTTGAGAGTTATGAGCAATTAGGGGATAAAGTCACAGAAGTGGATGAAGTCACTAAGGAATAACATGGCAAATGAGAAGAAAAGGCCAAAGTCAAGATCCTGGAAAAGCAACATTTGTAGATTGCCCTAAGGAGGAGTAAAGTCCAAGCCGACTGAGAAGGAACAGGTAATGTCCTGGTGACCTGTCAGAGCCCCATCCTCCACGTGTGCTCTAGGGCTTCTGCCTTCTTCCACACGTGGGTCACCCCCATGGGTCATTCCCTACCTGCCTGTATCCTTTACCTCTCTCCTTCTGTCCTTCCCATTATCATCTAAATGAGCTCAAGTAGTTCCCATCCAAAAGCAAATATCTTAATATCTTGTGGCCGGGGACGTAGCTCAGTGGTAGAACGCTTGCCCAGCAAGTGCAAAGCCCTGCATTCAACCCCCAGCATCATATTCCCCCACCAAAAATAAAAAGCAAATATCAGACTCCATATTCTCTTTCCACTGCTGCCCCATCTTTCTCCACCCCTCCGAGCTAACATTTCCTAAGTCTTAACCACTTCCGTTGTCTCCACTACCTTACTGCTCATTCACCCTATAAGCCACTGCAGGTAGATGCCTAGCTAGATTCCACTGCGACTGCGCAGAACAAAGTTACCAGTGCCTCCATTTTACCCAATCCTTAAGCACTTCTCCGTGCAGTCCTGCTTCATTTCTGTAGTATTCAACTCAATTTACCATCCCCTTTCGGGAAGACTCTTTTCTTTTGGGTTCCAGAAATCCACATTCTCCTGATTTTATTCTTAGCTCTCTGATATCTCCTTTGGCAGCTTGTGCTCTGCCTGACCTCTAAATATTAGAGTTCCTCAGAGCTTTGGTGTTAGGCCATCTTGTCTTTTCTCTGAACCTCTTTATGACTTCATCTGCTTGAATGTGACACTCACTTTTGGGGCTCATTTCCAACTCAGATTTCTCTGCTGAGCTCTAGACCTTCTTCTTCAGCTGCCTATTAAGCATTTTCTCCTGGCACCTCAAATCTAAAACATCCCAATCTAAAACTCTTGATCTTCCTCCCCAAATGCGCCCCTTCCCAATAAATGACATCTCCAAGCTGGCTGTCTGTAATCTCAGTGGCTCAAAAGACTGAGACAGGAGGATAGAAGATTTGAGGCCAGTCTTGACAACTTAATGAGGCCTTGTCTCAAAAGAAAAAAATCTAAAAAGGGGCTGGGGATGTAGCTCAGTGGTAGAATGCCTTTGGATTCAATCCCCAGTGCTGTTAAAAAAAACAAAAAAAAAAAGGGCTGGGGATGTGGCTCAAGCGTAGTGCGATCGCCTGGCATGCATGCGGCCCGGGTTCAATCCTCAGCACCACATACAAAGATATTGTGTCCACCGAAAAAACTAAAAAATAAATATTAAAATTAAAAAAAAGAAAGAAAGACATCTCCAGACCACCAGCACTGCTATTTCATTGCCCATGTATCATCCATCTCTGTGTCCAGGCAGGCTGAAGAGATGCACATGTTGTTTGTGGTTGTATCCTCAGTGCTAGAACACACAAAGCCTGACACATCATTGCGGTTCAGTAAATTTTAGCTGAATGAGTTAAACCAAGAAAGCATATTAACGCAGAAACCAGAGTGAGATAAAGCAGCATCAAATGCCCTATAAAGATTGACAGAGGGCTGGGGATGTGGCTCAAGCGGTAGCACGCTCGCCTGGCATGCGTGCGGCCCGGGTTCGATCCTCAACACCACATACCAACAAAGATGTTGTGTCCGCCGAGAACTAGAAAATAAATATTAAAAATTCTCTCTCTCTCTCTCTCTCTCTCTCTCTCTCTCTCTCCTCTCTCACTCTCTCTTAAAAAAAAAAAAAAAAAAAAAGATTGACAGAGTTGGGTCTAGTCTCAGGCTGCTAAAGTGCCTTGGGGGAAGTCACTATGTCCCTTTGTAGAAGATAAAACTGAAAATTATCTATAAAGTCCCTTCCAAATTCTGATGTCTAATTGACATCTATTATCTGTCATTCAGTTGCTGGGTGCACATAAATAGAATTTATGCATAACAAAGAATGTCACTTTTTTTTCTTAAAAAAAAGTGCTTCTGAAAGCTATTTAGGGCCTTTCACAAAGGCTAATGAATAGAATGCTTTGGTGCTTTTGTTATGAGGAATCCATGAAGGCAATATGTTGAACTTTCCAAAGTGTTTTCACAACCATGGGGATCCCATGACAATTCAAAAGGCTTGGCAGTGCAGAAGGCTTCAACCCCTCATTAAACAGATGTGTAAACTGAGGCCTATACTGACATTCTCATACCTTCGGGTGGTCCACAGTGGGGTTACATAAAGAAATTGTATCGATATAACTGCACAATAAAGTCTTTAAGGCTTCCTGGGTTCGTATCTCCACTCTGCAGCCTGGGTCTGTTTCACTACTATAAAATCAGGGTACTGCTGACACTTCACAGTATTGATGTGCGGATTAAATAACAAGCATGGATTTCAACAAATGTAAATTGTCATTTACAGTGGCATGTGGCCCTGTACAGGGTGGTCTACAAAAGCCCACTGGGCAATACAGATAAACTGCCTGAGCAAGACTTGCCTCAATTACTCGGGCTTGCAGCGGCCCCAACCCTGACCCGTACAGCCCAAATCGCAGCTCTTCCTCCAGCCGCCTGGAGTCGGGCCCAGTCCAGCTCCAGTCCGGATCTCTCTAACTCCTCCTCCAACAGAGGGGCGGGCATCACCAGGGAGGGGCGTGGTTAAATCTAGAACTGGGGCTTCGAGCTCCCCTTCCCGGTCTGGAACCGCCCAATTCGGGAGGGGCCGGAGACGTGTCACGTGACCAGCGAGTTTTTTTTTTTTTTTCTTCACCCTCCCCTATGCCGGTACCATCTCTGCCAGCCCCAGAGGAGAAGTCTTACGCCTCTTCTGGAAGCAAACATTATTTTGGTCCCTTTAGCATCAAAATTGCATGAAGTAGTATCTTTGTTGTGACCGAGTCAGTTTTTGCCCTCGAAGTGATGCTTCCTCTTCTGGCCTCCCCCCACTAGCTAGTTTGGTCTCGCCCAGCCGGGCCCTGGGCGCGGCGGCGACAGCCGCGTCACTGGCGGGCGGGATCCCTCCGCTCTGGGGAGAGCAGCGCTGGGCGGTTGAGTTGGGGTGACTGAGGAAATCCATCCGCGTCGCCGCCGCTGCCGCCTCCGCCGCGGAGGAAGACAGGACCTCCCGCGCTCCTCCAGCGATCCCTTCGCAGAGTCCTACCGCCACAGGTACCTCCGCTGACAAAAGGAGTGCTCATTCCCCCCAGCCCCAAATTCCCACGGGGAAATGTCCCTTCTTCTGTCTCCCCGATCTAGCCTCTTGGGAGCGGACGTAACTCTCCAGACCTCCCCTCCCTTCCTCTGGCCCCGTAGCTTCCAAACCCGGAAGGGGAACTGGGGGACCCAGGGCCCCAATAATGCATGCGATCCCTGCACCATCAGCGGTATTTTCCCGACCCCAGACCCAATCCCAGCCCCGTCTGCCTCTTGCTCCCTTAATAGTTGGGGGGCTAAATTCCGAGCTCCCTCTAGGCCCTGTCCCGCCCCCTTTCCCCACCACCACCCTCCCGCCTGCCCCTGGACGGCACCCCTCGTGTCCACCCGTTTCGCACCCCTGCCGGCATTTGCCTTATAAAACTCCAGAATCCGGGGAGAGACGGGCAAGGCCGCGAGGCCACCCTTGCCTTCGTCTCCACCCTACTCTCGATTTGGTCTTTGGCTGCGGCTTCTGGCCCCCAAGCCCTAAACTGGAGACCTCGGTACCTTATTTCCTTTACAAGTGCTAACCCAAGCCTAGTTCTCAGGCTCCTGCCCCCCGCCCAGCTTTCTTTAGGGCAAAATGGAGGTCGTGGGGGCCAGAAGGCCAGGCCCACTGCGCTTCACAGCGCCGCATCAGCTTGCGCCTTCCAGCTGCCTGATATGGGGACCCTCCTCTGGCCCCCAATTCTCCCCGCCAGACCTGCGATGAGGTGGCACCCTCTTTTCTGTTTGGGGCTTTGGCTGCTGTTTTTCCCGTAATCAGGGAGCTGTCGAGGGGGCCTTGGAGGGTGATGGGACCGAGAACTGGGAGCGTCGTCCCCACCCCCAGTGGCTTCCTCCTGGCCTGCTTCCTTCTGCCCCGGGCCGCTGGCGTTGCCGCCTGGCCTAGGCTGCTGGCATCTGGAAGGAAGAGGCTTTGTCTGTACCCGGGTTGAGATTGGGTAGGGGCTCTGCCCCCTGACCCCCGCCTTTGGAGTAGCATCTTGTGGCCCTAGCGCAGAATTTACCGAGGGGAAATATCTGTAGGGAAGAGGAACGCCCAACGCCTGGGGGAAGTGTGAGCTGGGTGGGGGACGCCCGGGTCGGCTGAGCGCTGGGTGCACGGCCAGATCTCACAGGTGTTGGGGGTGGGGACAGGACGTCGGGCCCTGGAGCGGTGCCAGCCAGGTTCCTGGGGTCCCGACTCCGAGCTCCCGGCTGGGCTTTTGGACTGCCGAGGACGGCGGGGCCGGCCGCCTGGGGCTGGCCATCGGCGCCTGGGAGAGAGCAGTTCCGCGCCTTGGGGCCAGGGGCCTCTCTTCCGAGTCCTAATTACTTCGGAGCGGCTCCCACGGGCTTTCCGCGGGCGCGGCGGGGCGAGTGGCCTCGGCGCTGGAAGGAGCAGCGGCCCCGGGCTGCCTTCCCCACCGCCCTCGCCCCCTCCCGCTGCGGGCGGCTAATGGGGCGCAGCCGGCACGGGGATTATCCGGGGTGAGCCGTCCCGAACCTATTAGTGCCCAATCGGCTTTTCCCAAATCCTGTAAACAGCCACCCTGGCCGGTTCAGGGGAGAGGCGGGAGGCTGGGTCGGGCGGGGGCGCTGGGGCCGGGGGTGGGGTCACCCACCCTACAGGTCTCTGCCGTGGATGCGGTTGCCTTGGCAACGGGGCTAGGGTGGGGGCATTTCACCAATGAGGTGCTCTCGGTCCGGGTGACGGTTGCCTAGGCAACCCCACGAACAGCCCAGCCTCCCCCTCCTGTCTCCCCCACCATCGAAGCTGGGGGTGTGTGTGGAGGGTGTGCGGCGTGTGGGGGTGAATTTAAAGAGGCACCGCCCCTTTTAAAATTAGGTGCTGGGAGGGCGGTGCCTGTGCGGCTGGGGCGGACGCCAGGTCTGTTTTCGAAGGGACTCCCCCCCTCCCAGTTCCTGCCGCGGGTGTCCCGCCCGGGCTGCTGTCCGAGGGAGGGGTTTCCCCTGCGCTTCCTCTTGCACTTCCCGCTCTGTTTCCGGGGGGCGGGAGGAAGATTGGGGAAGTCGCGGGTACCTCCGTAACGTCTCTCGGGTGCCAGAGACCCTTGTCCTGCTCGGGGACAACACGGCCCGCCCGCCTCCCCCCCGCCGAGCTTACCCCTTCCGGGCCGCGCTTCCACCCCGCCTTTGCCCCTACTTCCCCGGCGGCCTTGAGGTCTGACGTCAGCCCTGCATCCCCCAGGCCTCGGGCCAGCGGCCAGGAGCTGCCTCCCCCAGCCCCCGTCCCGCGGCCCCCAGCCGCCCCCAACCCCGCCCCACGGGCCCGGCGCCATGAGTGAGCTGGAGCAACTGAGACAGGAGGCCGAGCAGCTCCGGAACCAGATCCGGGTGAGGGCCTGGCCGGCGGGGATGGGAAGAGTGAGCGGGCAGGGCCAGACAGCTTGTGTGTGCTGCTGCCCATTGTCCTCTGCCCCCAGTGGGCCGCCTGGGTCATTGTGGGTGGGGGGAGGGAGGGTACCCTAATCTCTCAATGTCTCATACTCCCCACTGCCTTGTCTCCCGCTTTCTTTACTCTTCTTCCCTCTCCTCCTGCACCCATCTTCTCTCCTGCTTTTCTCTGGCTCTGCCATCTTTTACAGGATGCCCGGAAAGCATGCGGGGATTCAACACTGACCCAGGTGAGATGATTCCTGGAGAAGCAAGGGTTTGAGGCATGCTGCTGGATTGGGGGTGGAGGTCCTCTTGTCTGGGTGTCCCTGAGCCCCTTTTTTTGCCCACCTCCAGATCACAGCTGGGCTGGACCCAGTGGGAAGAATCCAGATGAGAACACGGAGGACCCTCCGTGGACACCTGGCAAAAATCTATGCCATGCACTGGGGGACAGACTCAAGGTGCATGGGTGATTGGTTGGGGCTCTGTGCTCAGCTTTGGTGTTAAGGGCTCCAGGGTGATTTTATAGTGGGCAGAGTGGCATGGGGGGCAGGCAGCTGCAGAGGTCTGGTGGGCTGTACAGATTGCCCCTTGTGTCAAATGAAGTTTGGGGAGACTGACTCCCACTGTCTTCAGGGAACCAGGGAAAGCAGGGCCTTATTGACAGGGCTTCTGAGCTGCTACTGGGGTGTCTCAGAAGAGCCTCCCTTCAGATGGGAGGGGGTTGTTGCTCTGTACCTTGACTCCTGTTCCTCTCCCTGGCTGCTCTCCACCAGGCTGCTGGTCAGCGCCTCCCAGGATGGGAAGCTCATCATTTGGGACAGTTACACCACCAACAAGGTAGAGGTAGTGCCTGAGGCAGGGTGGGACTGGGCTGCGGGCCCTGACTGGCTCTGACCCTGGATGCTGCCCCTTCTCTGTAGGTCCATGCCATCCCACTGCGCTCTTCCTGGGTCATGACCTGTGCCTACGCACCCTCAGGGAACTTTGTGGCCTGTGGGGGTTTGGACAACATCTGCTCCATCTACAGCCTCAAGACCCGCGAGGGCAATGTCAGGGTCAGCCGGGAGCTGCCTGGCCATACTGGTGAGTGGGGCCTGTCCGTGTAAGGACGCTGTTATCTGGTCAGGGCCTTGCTGCTCTCCCTGAGAGACTCCACTGACCAGCCCTCTTCCTTAGGGTACCTGTCATGCTGCCGCTTCCTGGATGACAACCAAATAATCACCAGCTCTGGGGATACCACCTGGTAAGGCCCTTCAGGGTTGGGCAGTCTGTGCTAACCCACATTCCCTCCCTAGGTCATCTCAGTGCTCAGTCTCGAGCACCTAGCCTCCCTTTCTAGGTGGGCTCCTAAAGCTGTTTGGCCTGGGTGGAGAGCAAGTTCCTGGGCCCCTTCCATAGATCAGGGGTAGGTTCCTCTGGAGAGGACATGGGAAGCCAGGGAATTTGTCCTTCACTTCATCTCTGTTCCTTTCCTTTTTTCTGTCTCATCTAGTGCCCTGTGGGACATTGAGACAGGCCAGCAGACTGTGGGTTTTGCTGGACACAGTGGGGATGTGATGTCTCTGTCACTGGCCCCCGATGGGCGCACCTTTGTGTCAGGTGCCTGTGACGCCTCCATCAAGCTGTGGGACGTGCGGGATTCCATGTGCCGACAGACCTTCATTGGTCATGAATCCGACATCAACGCTGTCGCTGTAAGTTGGGGGTGAGCCCGAAGGGTTGGCCCCTTCCTTCCAGGCCACTGACCCTGGCCTCGCATCCTCACCCACTCTGGCCCATGTCCCACAGTTCTTCCCCAACGGCTACGCCTTCACCACGGGCTCTGACGACGCCACATGCCGCCTGTTCGACCTGCGGGCTGACCAGGAGCTCCTCATGTATTCACATGACAACATCATTTGTGGCATCACCTCGGTTGCCTTCTCACGCAGTGGCCGGCTGCTGCTTGCAGGCTATGACGACTTCAACTGCAACATCTGGGACGCCATGAAGGGCGACCGCGCAGGTGAGACCTGGGTGCTGGAGCAGGCAGGCAGGGAGTAGTGATGCACCCAGGTAGTACTTATGTCCCTCTCCCCCTCAGGTGTCCTTGCTGGCCATGACAACCGTGTGAGCTGCCTTGGGGTCACTGATGATGGTATGGCTGTGGCCACAGGCTCCTGGGACTCCTTCCTCAAGATCTGGAACTAACGGTCCCAACCCCAGCTGGGCCCAGGCTGGGAGGGGCCCTGCCCATGCCCACACTACAGGCCGGGAGCTTTGGGGCTGGGTACACACCGAGCTTCCCTCCCTGGACCACAGGGCCTTGGGTCCCTGCTCCCCCACCCAGGTTTGGTTCCTCCCGGGGGGCCCCCACTGTGGAGATAAAGATGGGGATGGAATGGGGGAAGAGGAGGGGCAGAAGCCCTTATCCTTTTGCTGCCCTGGGGTCAAGGCCTCACCCCTCTGGAGGGCCAGAGGCAGGAGGTGGAAACTCCAGGGGCTGGCTTTTTTAAAACTGGTTTTATTTTAATTTTTATTATATTTTCAGTTTTTCCATAAAGGAACCAATTCCAACTCTGTACCTGGTCTCCTTTCTTGCTTTTGTCTGGCTCCTTTGAATCTCTGCTGCCTGAGGGCAGGCAGGCAGTGGGCTATTAGGCCCAAAGCAGCAGGCCTGCCTGGGGAGGGGGGGAGACACGTGAACTCCTTCCCCCCCCCCCCCAGGCTGAAGCCAGAGGCGGAAGGTGCTCCTGTCCAGCAGGGCCAGCGAGGTCATCGGGTAACCATAGCCCACCAGTGTCTCCCCCACCTGGGCTGGCTATGCCCCTGCCCTGTGCTCCTTTAGCTCCTAGCTGAGCTGTGCCCCTATCCCTATAATTCTTTCCCCAAATAAGGTCAGTAGGCGAGGTGGAAGGGGAGAACACACACCGAGTTTTATTGGGGGAAGGAGTATTTACAGGGGCAAGAAGAAGGGAAGTCACACAGGGTGGAGGTAGGGCAGGGAGATGGTGGGTACAAGGCAGACCAGGGAACACAGAATGACCCCTGCACTACCCCAAACCCTAGAAGTAGGGGGCAGCTAGGGCCCAGGAAGACTGGGACTGGGAAAGGACAGCAATGGGGTCTGAGTCCCTGGGCTGAGGGCTCAGGGCTTGTAAACATTGACCACTCTCAAGAGGGGATGGATTGGGAGAGGGTTCCCCCTACACTTCCTCACAGGGTTAAGGCCTCTCCAGGCTCGTGGGCCCCCAGTTCAAAGTCTCTTTAGCTGGGGGGAAGGGGCAGGAAGAGACAGGAAGAGTGTCCCCCCTTCCCCTGCATTGGCTGCGGCAGGGGCAGGGTGGTTACATTCAGTCACAACAGGAGTCTCCCTCACCCCTCTAATGCCAGTGTGCGGCAAGAGGGCAGGGGGAGCTGGGGGGCCAGCAGCAGCAACACATTTTCCCCTGGCCCATCACCCCCTTATTGCTTTAGAGAGAATATTGTCTTTTCACGGACACTAACACTGTCAAAACCAGGGAGACCTAGGTGGAGGGGCCCTTCCACCCCGAGGCCAGCTTTATCCCCAACACTGACCCAGTTGCCACTTTGGTGCAAAAAAAAAAAAAAAAATTAAAAAAATCTGGGGATAAATGGGGACTTCCCCAGGGCAGGAAGGAGAAATACATTCATGGAGGGGAGGCAGTGGCAGTCTTGCCCTAATACTGCACTCTCAGCAATGAGGTCGATGGGAGAAGTTCTATGAGAAACCCAAAAGATAAAACAAACTACTAAAAAAACGGATGACAAGCCCAGGCAGGGGACTGGGAGTGAGAAGTCGGTGAGCACTAGGCAAGGCAGCCTACCCCTGACCCAGGAGAGACACTCCACTCTTGACCCCCAGCCTTACCCAACATTAAAAAACGGCGTGGAGAGGAGAGGCCACTTGCTCCTCTCCCATTTGGTCAACGGAGGGGTCAGGCGCAGAGCCGGGTGGTCCACACCCCACATAGCTGGCTGCAGGTCAGGGGGCTCCCTTGGGACAGCTCCCCTACTGCAGGCCTCAACCCCAAGCCGCCCACTCCTGGCCCTTCAAGGCCCTCCTGCCCCTCACAGGAACAAGGACTCAGTCCGTGAAGCAGCCTCCCAGCTCCTGGAGGAACTACTCCACCCCCCTCCTCTGATGGGGGTGAGGCCAGGGCTTGGGGCCAAAGAATACATTCATGTGGCAAGGCAGGGAGCTGGGGCTTTCAGTATCACACCCAGGCCATCCCCCAAAATGGCAGCGGTGGGGGAAGCTCCTCAGCAGGCCTGGATCTGAGTCCCACCACCTGACAAGGCTGGCACTGACCGGCCCTTCCCATCTCCCATCAGCCAGGGTGGCGGCAGCTGGGGCCGAGGCGACTTGTCCAATTTGTGCAACTTTCCCCCAAAGCAGCGAAGCCAAGGGGTGACTTTGGCCCCCATCCCGGACACCTGTGCCACAGTCACAGCAACAGGGAGCTGGTTCACAGCGGGTCCGGCAGGCGGGGCTCTGAGGGGGCCTCGCTGTGCAAACTGCTGGCACCCCAGCTTCCAGTTACCCCAGTGGCCCACCTCCTGGGGGCAGCAGGGTAATTACGTGCAGCCTTGGGGGCCAGGCATACAGGTCCATGGGGCCTGTGCCCCACTGCCCCAAAATAACAGTGTGTTTTTCTTTCAGCCTCCTAACCTTTTTTTTTTTTCATTATTTTTCATTTTTTTAAAAAAACAAAAACAAACAAAAAATTTCTGTGGACCTTCCATTGTCACACCCACTACCCCTCAAGGGGAAAGGTGTCTAGAGTCTAGTTTTTTAACGATATTTTTGTCCTCTCCTAACATTTTCTTCAAAGTCATTTAAAATTAAAAAGAGGAAAAAAAAAAAAAAACCCTTCCCCCCCAATCTATAAAGTGCCTCGTGGTGGGTGAATTAAGGTGCATCGTGTGGTTTGTAACAAGTGCTGGGGACCCTGCCCCTGCTTCCTCCTCTGCTCCTTGCTGGGAGCCTGCAGGCTGGAGACCTGAGGGTCCAAGCTGCTGCTGCTGCCGCCCCTGGCCTACAGCCCATGGGGCTGGTGGGATGGGCTGGTCAGTAGTCATCCACGCTCTCGATCTCACCAGAAGGTCCATGCAGGGAGTACCCTAAAGCCAGGGGGAGAAGGGTTTGAGCTCCCCCAGACCCCTACAGGCCAGTACGGAGGAAGCAGACAGAGCTCCTTCCTGGTCCTACCCACACTCACCCAAGATGCTGGGGTCCGAGTGCAGCATCAATGCCCGCCTCTTGGCCTTGCTGCCCTCCCCAGGGCCAAGTTTGGTGCTGTGGTTGGCCTGAAAGGCTGTCTGCAGAGAGGCACTGCTCAGCCACGCCTCCTAAAGCAGCGCATGGGAGGGAGTCACAAGTGCACTGGGCAACCCTTCCCTGCTCTCCCCTACCCAGACCTTACCTGCTGCTGCTGCTGCCGTTGCTGGCTGGCTTTCTGCTTGGCCCTCCGCTCCAGGAATTGTTTGGCAAATTCTTTGGCTTCCAGCGTGTCCCCCAGACAGGAACGGATATAATCATGGACGTCATAGGGGGATTCTACCTCCTTGAGGATCGCTACAGCCATGGGCACTATAGGGCAGGGTGGAACAATCAGGCCAAGTCTGAAGGCCCTAGACCCAGTGAAGCTGCCCAGGTGTACCTGCCATACCGTCCAGGCTGCCCGTGGTGCTCAGGGTGTGCAGCATCTGCTCACACCACTGGGTGAAGCCATCCTGGGGCCTGGGGATGCCCTGTAACAGCTTCAGCAGCTTCTCTTCTTCCTCTGTCTTTTTGCGAACAGGCCGACCTGTCAGGTGGCTATAGGAGTCGCTGAGGCGGGAGGCGAATCTGGAGATTAGCTCAGGTGTTCAGCATTCTTCTACCCCAGCCCAGCCCCACAGGCAGGAAGCCCACCTGAGAGATGGGCTGCTCCGGCTGTTCTTCAGGCCGAGGCTGCGAGCCAGGCTCCCACTGCTCTTGAGGGTGTCCTCCCAGAGGCCCAAGCTGCCACCACTGCTGCCTCCACTCTTGTCTGGCCCGCCCCACAGTGGCCCAGCCTCAGATACCCACTGGTTCAGGGGGCCAGTGCCCAGGCCCCCAAGCTGCTGCAGATGGCAGGAAGTTAGGAGGCTCCAATAAGGGACCCGAGAAAGCTAGGCAGGGAGGCTTGTTAAGAGGCACAGGGACAAGGTGAGGGCTATGTTGAAGAGAGCCTCGAAATCAAATGAGGAACCAGGCCTTGGATAGGAGTCTGGGCTGTGATCCCCACCTCCCTGAATCACCCTGAACAGAGAGGTCCCCGTCTTTGGGGGAAGGGGCAGCCACTTACCACACGGTGGTTGGGGGCCTGGGCCCGAGGCAGCTCCCGGGGTGTAGGCTGCTTGTGCAGCTGCCGCTCTCCCTCCAGCTGTAACTCCAGCAGGGTCTTCATGGACAGACCCTGCTTGGCCAGGCCAGCCCAGAGCGGGGGTGGGGAGCTGGGTGCAGGGGGCACAGGGACAGCGGCTGCGGCTTGTTGCTGCTGCAGCAGCTTCAGCAACAGTTCCTGCTGCCGCACCTGGGCAGAGAAACAAGGGGGGTGAAGGTGGCTGATGGCAGCCAGTGGGGCCCAGACTGAGAGGGGCTGGGAGGGTGAGGACCTGCTTGCGCCGAAAGAGCTCCTCCTCCTCCTGCCTCCGCTTCTGCTCCTCTTGCTGCTGCTGTCGGCGCTTCTCCTCGCGGCGCTTGCGCTCCTCCTCCTCCCGCTTCGCCCTGAGCTCCACTTCTCTGCGCTCCTGGAACTGAGCCACATCACACATCAGACAGGGGATGGGGCGGCCTCGGTACAGCCTCCACACCCAGCCCAGGCCTACTCACTTTATGTTGCAGCTGGAGTTGTTCTAGAATTGGACCCTGAGTCGAAGAGTTAATTGGTATGTCCCAAAGACTGGCCTCACCACCTGCAGGGGCAAAGGCAGCTTCAGGGGTGCACTTGGGGCCCCTGCTTCTACCCAACCATGGCTCTTCAACCATAAAAGGTGGACCAAGCAGCACGAGGTAAGGACCTGGGTCCCCATCTCTGCCACAGGGGGAAGGTGGCACCCAAGGGAGGAGGAAAGGAGGGCCAACAGGCCACTCACCAGACTGTGATGAGGCTGAGGTATGTACATCCCAGAGGGAGCCTGAATCTGGCACCGACAAGGACCGGCTCATCGTCGGAAGCAGGTTCTGGTCCCCACCTCTGAGGAGCAAATCATGACTCAGGGCCCAACATCCACCTCTGGTCTGCCCACCTTCCCCTTTCGCACATCCCGAGGATTAAGGTACACACAGCCACCCAGACCTGGGGGGTTTGAGAGCCTGGAGCTGCTGCAGGAATGTCGTGAGCTGCTGCTGCTGCTGCTGCTGCTGCGGCGGCGTCAGGTCCCCCATAGCTGCCTTTTCCCGGAGTGCACACTGTGGGAGCTGGCGGCTATGGAGACAGGGCACATGTGGTGGGCCGCTCAGCCCTGCTGCCTGGCCAACCTCTGAGCCCCGGCAGGTACCCCATACCTGCCAACCAGCTGAAGAAACTGCTGGTGCTGCAGCTGCTGGTACAAGGCCGCCGCAGCCAGCTCCTGCTGCTTCTTCAGGCGCTCCTGGTCCATGTTTCCCTGCAGGAGGGCGAGAGCAGGCCCAGTGCGCACTGTGGCAGGGAGGACAGGCTCTTCTGGGCCCGCCCAGTACCACCAGCTCTCCGCTCCCACTGGCCCTCCCTGCAACCTGCAGAGGAAATGTGTGCTCACCAGCAGCGGGGGTGGGGAGGGCCCAGGGGCAAAGGGCACGCGGCCCCACATCTTGATCACCTCTCCTAGAGGCTGGAAGCCCTCATCACAGCCCCGCTTCACCAGCAATGACATGGAGAAGTAGCCAGCCTGGAACCACTCTGCCATCTCCTGGGTTGTAAAGGGGCCTGGACCAAGGAAAGCCACTGGGGTCAGAGGACAAGCCAAAGATGCCCTGAGCAAGAAAATTCCCTGAGCAGCCCTCCCATCCCCCACAGCTACCTTGGATCTCCCCTTGTGGGTCCTTGTAGAACCACTTTCGGGCAGCGCCATGGCTGAGGGGGAGGGCAGTGGCAGCTGTGGAGTGGCGCAGGCCCTGGGTCTGCATAGCAGCCGTGAACTGTTCCTCCTCCAGAGAACTGTCCTGCAAGGAGGCCACCAGCTTTTCCGCTTCCTGGGAAGAGAAAAAGAGGCTGAGCTGCCTGATCACAGCCACATCAGGATGGGGCTGGGACAGGTCATGAATGAGGCAGGACAGAACTGAGAAGGTGGGTATGATCTGAGACAGGGACAGATGAAACAACTGTGCTGAGCCCCTACGGGGGAGAATCCCTGGGGCTCTGTCAGGCACCCTCCACACCTGCTGCAGGTGCTTCAAGCCTTCTTCATCCTCCAGATCTCCAGGTGGAGCAGGGGGTGAGGCCACCCCAGGACTCAGCTGAACTCCCCTCAGCTCATCTCCTAGGGATGAAGGAAGAAAAGTGAAAGAGGGTGCAGTGAAGGGGACAGACACTTCTCTATTCACCCTCCAAGAAAACGGGTTCTTGCTATATCTCTTCTCAATATCAGTGCCTTATGCACCCTCCCACAGGTGGGGTGAGCCTTCTCCCCCAGCCCCAGCCCACAAAAAGCCCCATCTGTCTACCTTCAGCTGTGGGGAGCTCTTTCTCCACAGTTTCCTCACCATCCCCATTCGTCCCCCAGAGTGGGCCCAAGGTGGACAGTGGGGATGAGGAACAGGACTTCTCCTCCTGAGGAGGCAGTGGGGTTAGTTCCTTCCCACCTAAAAGAGAAGGGTGATTTATCAGGAATTAAAACCAAGATGCAGAAGGCCCTGCACAGGAGGCCGTGCAAACCCACCAGCTGTGGCAGCACTGAGCACAAGGGACTCACTGTGTATTCCAACTTCCTGTCCTGCAGGGTGGGACATCAGCAGGTCCCATAAGGCTGTGTGGGTACATGCATATGATGCCAGAGATCTATCTACCTGTGTACTCTGCTGAGCCTCCCAGGGATTTCGAATGTTACTGATCCTACTTTATTTTAACTTGATTTGCTACCTTTTAGGCATAACCCTGCTGCTTTGGAGTCCCTCCCTAGATCCGAGCTCTTGTTTTGCTTATGTTTTTAAGAAGCCCAACCCTATACGTGGGAAAGTACGCAGCCCAATGACAGACCTCTCTGGCAGCCTGGCCCCAGCCCAAGGCTCTTCAGCCTCCCCATCATGGTTCTGCAGTCTTACCTGCCTCAGGTCCATCCTCATCCAGCCTTTCTGAAGGCTCTTCCTCCTCTTCCTCCAGGCCCTGGAAATCCAGCTCCTGCTCCTCTGGAATGGGCTCCTTGGGGCCCTTCTGTGTGGGAAAAGGAGAGTGCACATCAGTGGAGGGAGCCAGGAGACCCTGCAGGCAGGCTCCACCCTCCTCTGATCACTCTTCCCCTTGCCTCCTCACAGGTACCTTGAGAGGCAAGAAGGCCCCAGAGGCATCGAAGGTGCCCATTTCTTCATCCTCATCATCCAGGCACCACTCCGGGAGCCCATCCTTGTCGTCATCAAAGCCATCAGGTCCACGGCACCTCCGGAGGTGAGAGCTGCCTCCCCCACCCCGCCCCTCCTCTTCACCACACCCTCCTCGCTCCCCACGCAAATCAAATTCAAACTTTCTACGCCGTTCCCCATGTTCCCGCCAGCCAGCAGAGCGGGGGCCACCATCTGGGGGAAAGTTGGAGAAGGAAAATCAGCCACCGAGTCAAACGAGGACTTCCCCTCCTTTGCCATTTAAAGGATACCCCAGGAACCACTGCCTCTCCAGGACTGCTTCCCGCTCAACCCCACCTCAGCAAGCTTTCAGATTCTCTCTCTTGGCAAGAGGAGCCCACCCTCAAGGGACAACTGCTGAACTCCACAGTGCCACCTTGCCCAGTCTCACCAGGGCTGGTGGAGCGCCAGCGATCTCCATCTCGCCGGGGTCCTGCCCCTAGTCTCCAGCTGCCCTCCTCCTCCTCTTCTTGCTCCTCTCGCAGGGAACGCCAGTTCTCACTATCTGAGCGAGCATGCTCCTTCCGTGGGCCAGCCCCACCCTCCTCGAATGCAGATCGGGCTGGGGGCAAGGACAGACACGCCACTGCAGTCTCTGGAAGACTCTTGCTAGACCCTGCTCCAGGTCCTCCTGCCTCCATCACTGCCCCTGGTAACTCCCCACCAGGGTGACCCACCTCAAGCCCACCACCTCGGCTGCCATGCCTGCCACTCTCATACCTCCATCCCTCCTTGCCGACTTCTCAAACCGCCTCTCACCTCTGCAGGAGAGAAAGGTATTAGTCAGAAACAGCCCAACTGCCCCTCCCCACCCTGTGGAGTGCTGCACACCTTGTCCACTCTGCCTGAGGAGGAAGGGACACAGAACTAGGGAGAAGCAAGCTGAGAAGCAGGAGCACAGAGAAGGTAACAGGGGCAAAAAGCTCCTCAAGCACAAGAAGGACAGGGCTGCTTAGGTCCAGAAGGTTGGAGGGCACAGAGGGCTCTGAAGAGGCTCAGATGGTGTTTCTGGTCACTCTCTGCTGACATAAACCCAAGCCTCCCTCCCCGGGACACTGCCCAGCCTAGGGCTCCGCCCAGCTCTGTCTCTGAGTCACCTCTTTCCAGTCCCACCTGTCATCCCAGCTCTGGCTTCGCTGGATCTCCCGGGGACTTCGCCCGAAGGCCCCCTCGCCTTCCTCAATGCTTCTTTGGTAAAAGCAACTGTCACCACGGCCACGGCCTGGAGAAGGATGCAGCACACTTGGGTATAAAACCCGCCAGATCCTCTCTCCACACCCTTAGAACCACAGGCCCGACTCTGCCCACCCCTGAACACGGAGGCACCCCTCTACCTCTGCTCCGCGTGCTGCCCCTGCCACGGGAGGTGCCAGCCAGGGGGGGGCCAGCCCCTTTCCCCATCAGCCTCAGCACAGCCACACTGTTCACTGACAGGGAGAAGTTTCTCTGAGGAGGGAGCCAGGGGCGGGAGTGAGGACCCAGGAGCCCGACCACCACCCATATTCCCAACTCCAGCCCCCAACCCAGGCTCCTATTGCCTCAGCCCCTGGCCAGGCCCCACCTGCTCCTCCTCAGTCAGAGGCTCCAGGGCCAGGGGCTGCAGCGGCTCCTCCTGTAACACGGCAGCAAACTCTTTGTCCTGCAATTCCTCAGGGACCTGTCAGTGGGGGTGGAAAGGCCAAGCTACCACATGCCCCAGGGCCCTTGCATGAGCCAAGTGAACAGGGAGCTACACACCCCGGCTACCCCACCTTGTTCTCCTTGACATAGAGGGCCAACATCTCCTCTCGCCCGTAGCGGTAGTCAGCCAGCTTGTATTTGGGCATAGCAGGGGATGGGGGTGGGGAGGCCACGCTGCCTCCGCTGGAAAGGGCCCTCAGCCTAGAATAGGCACAGAAGGGAAGCAGAGAGACCAGGGTCCAAGCAGCCCTAGACCTCTTCCCCAGCTGCTCCACACAAGCCGCTGCACCCATTGACTCACCACTCAGGCCCAAAGTTGAGCGTCTCTGCTGCCATTGTGGAGCTGGGGTTGCTTCCCAGGGGCTGGGGATTAGCAGAGGAGAGAGGATCCAAAATGCACTGTCCAAATACCTATGGGGTCACAGGCACAGAGAACATGAGACAGGCACAGAGCTTCTGCAACTTGGCCATTGGTCCCACCCTTCATAGGCACTGTACTGGGCCTAAGGCCAGTGGGTAGGTCACTTGGGCTGGGAAAGGATTCACCTAAGCCAGCCCTGTGGCCACTCACACCATGAGCTAAACGAGGCTGAGACAGGGTGGGGGACAGACCAAGGAGAGTGAGGAAACCAGGAAGCTAGAGGCCTTTCTGCCTTGCAGGGCACCTTCCCACAGCCCAACACTCACCTGGCGGCCTTGTCCTGGGGAGCAGTTCGGGTGCTGGGCTCTCTTCAGGCAGGGGCCAGTACGGAGTGAACTATTGTCCCCAAGCCACTGGCTAATGGTCTGGCCTTAATAGTGCCCGGGAGGGACCTTCACAATTAGGAAAGATCCTTAAAGAGAAGTGAGGATTAAGTGTGCATGTGGGTCACATGGCACCCCTGCCATCTGCCCTACACAACTAGAGAGACCCTGTTCGTAGGCAGGACACAAGGTAGATGCCAAGGTATGGCTGAGAACAATGCCAGGCCTGGTCTCGGGTCATCAGCACTTTCATCAGGAGGCTGAGACGAGGTGTGGCACAGAATTCAATAAGGAGGTAGACTACAATCAGTATGGACACTCAGGGCCACAGAATAAGCAAAAAAGCTCCTACAGCCACAAATATCCAACAGAGAAAAGGTAAACCCTGGAGAGAAGATCAGACATGAACTAAACTACTTCCTTCAAGGACAGACATTAGGGTTGGCTGCTCCAACACTAGAATCCAGGGCCTGGGTCTGTGGAGAAACCCAGCAAAAAAGGGTTCTTACAGGGCCAAAGATGGGCCCACACTGCAGGTTCCAGGCAGGAAAGCCTGGCCACGGCATCCCCAGGCTGGTTGCTTATTTATTTTGGTGCTGGGGATCAAAGCCAGAGGAGCTCTACCACTGAGCTATGTCCCCAGCCGCCTTTTGATAATTTTGAGATGGGATCTCATTGAACTCCCCAAGTGGCCACAACTGTGCACCCTCCTGCCTCAGTCTTTGGAGTTGCTGGGTGGCAGGTGCCACCCCAGGGCCGGTTTACCAAGAGGAAGCACACACCCAGACCTCTCCTCCAGATCAAGAACAGCTACTCAAACAAAAAGTCAAGGTGGGAACGACATTCTCATAGGTGCTAGAAGAAGGTGCCTCACCATGAAGTGGAAAGCAAGGCAGAGTCACCGAGGCCGACAGGAGAGGTGGCAGCAGCAATCAATTCCTCTAAGGAACAATGGAGGAGACTCGAGAGAGAGGGCTCATCCCTGGTGGGACTGGAGCAAAAGATGAAGGCCAGGCAGTGTCCAGGGCTATTCAAGGGCTTCCGTCACTGGCTGGGAGGAAGGCTGGGCCAGAGCACCTCTGCAGGGCCCATCCACTCCGGGATGCCAGGAGCCTAGGAGGAAGGAGGAAGAGGGTTCCACTAGAGCCTAGGAGAAAGGCTCTCTCAGACATGGGGGTCACCCAGAGTCAGTGTCCCTGCTCTAGGTCTAGAGCATGACGTGGTGCCCACAGACACCTTGACTGGCGAGGTTCCCAGCCTGTGCACCTCCTCCATGA
Organism: Spermophilus citellus; assembly: GCF_964194105.1. NCBI lineage: Eukaryota > Metazoa > Chordata > Mammalia > Rodentia > Sciuridae > Spermophilus > Spermophilus citellus. Next base: position 30,206,150 of record NC_138187.1, on the reverse strand, counting down.
GAGCCTCTGCTGACACTGCTGGCAACAGTAGCCCTGCCAAGCATAGAAGTCAGAGAACCTGTTGACAGGTCGAAAGCTCTCTTGTCCACTGTGTTCAAGAAGGCCTCCACGGCCCACAGAGGAGGGCTCATCTTTCTACACTACAACCCTAAAGTGACTTGGCAACTGAATGGCCTTAAGGATGTAATGCTAAGTGAAACAAGCCAGTCACAAAAAGACAAACACCATAGGAATCCTCTTACTCGAGGTACCAGGTGACTCAAAGTCATGGGTGGAGAGTCGTCTGGGAGATGCTAGTGTGAGGGTAGGAGGAGGGGAATTGTTGCACACATCCAGGGTTTCAGCAGAGGACGAGGAAAAAGTTCTGACATGACTGGTGGCTCCTGGACACTATGAATGGACTTCCCGCCACAGAGCTGAAAAACATGACTAAAGCGGCAAATTTTCTATCAATTTAGAAAACAAGCCAGGAGCAGTGGTGCGTGCCTGTAGTCACAGCCACTTGGGAGACAGAAGCAGGAGGATCGAAAGTTCGAGACCAGCCTCAGCAACTTGGTAAGATCCTGTCTTAAAATAAAATAAGAAATAAAAAGGGCTGAACATGTGGCTCTGGTTAAACATCCCTGGTACAAAAAAAGAAAAAGAAAAAAAAAGCTTTAGTGGCACTGGGGTGTAGCTTAGTGGTAGAGCACATGCTTAGCATGCACAAGGCCTGGGTTCAATCCCCAGCTCAAAAAAAAAAAAAAAAAAAAAGCTTCAAGAAAAATATTCCATATTCCTTCAAATAAGCCTCAGGAAAAGCAGTTTTGAGCCTTCTCAGATCATTCCTTCTAGTGGGATAGACACTACTTCGGGGGCACAAAAGGGCTGCTGGGTGGAGAGGGGAGGAGCCTCACCCCTGCTTCCGGCCTCCTGCCTTCGGGCAGGCTATCCTGGTGGGAAGAAAAAACAATCAAAGGCAAAATGGGAAGAGCAGGGCCACTGCAGAGGCGGGAAAGTGGGAGCAAGGAGGCAAAGCCCAGGAGCCTGAGCCTGTGCCTTCCTGGGGAAAAAATCAGTGAGAGAAGGGCCTGGTGCCAGGGAGTGCCTGGCCCTTTCTTCAGCCTGAAGGGACCAGAGAAGCAGTACAAGGCCACTACTCCCAGAAGGCAGGCCTCAGCCACACCCACTGCCTGGAAGCCAAGGGGTCTTGACTAAAGCGCTGTGGTCCCCAGGGGAATTTCAGCAGTGGATGGGAACATTTGGGGTTGTCTCAACTGGGCAGAGGGGCATTATTGGAATCTAGTGGGTAGAGGCCAGCGATGCTACCGGACGCCCTACAATGCACAGGAGAGCCCCCACAACAAAAAAGTCCAAAATGTCAACAGTGCTGAGCTGAGAAACCCTGCTCTACCAGGGGCCCAAGCAGCCACTACTCGGGTGTTTACAGGAGAAGATGCAAGACAAGGGAAACCTAAGTACACGCATTTGTCTCCCGCTCTGAACAGCAGGAAAATGACTCCCTAATTACACTGTCCCATGAGAGAAATCTGAAGACCTGCCAGTAGGAAAATCCCTGAGAAAAGGATGAAAAAATAACCCTTGGTTTGCCCATCACACCCTCCCAAAATCAAGCACTTGGATCTCTGAGGAAGAAGAGGGCAAGAGGAGGCAAACCAGGGCTAGAAACTGTATCCTCTCCCTGGCTGCTTGAGCAGGAGTCAGAGGCACACTGTAGTTTGCCTCTGCCCCAGCCTTAGCCTCCGGCTACCTCCTCACCCCTTCTTTCAGACCTCAGTGAACCCTCACTTCGCTAGCAACTGAATTATTGCTATTAAACGGCTGCCACCTGCTGGAGACAAGGGGTGAGGGCACAGACTAGTCCTGGGAGCTCCCAACTGGATTCAGGGACCCGGAATCTGTTCTGAGGGGTTCAGAACTCACAGAAGTAAACAATGTAGAGAAGAGGTTGGCCCAGCGCACACTAAGTTGAGAGCATTATTTACTTACTCCATCACCCCTAAAATTAGTTCCAATCCAAAGTGATGTGCCTTGGCACTGCTCCGTAGGTACCACGTTAACAGAGGCAGAATCCCAACTGCTTCAGCATTTGGAGCAACTAACTGCCCAGTCCCAAGCTGTAGGAGGTGACTCGGCCCTTTCCCAGGATGGAAACATCCTGCATGCGTGGTGGGACAAGGATTCTGAAGCTTAGAAGGGCTGCAAACCCAAATTCTTTTGGGCTGGTCAGTTATCCCAGCACTCTCCTCTCTATGCCACCTGACAAATGCCACCAACACTTGGCAACTATTTACTAGTTAACAGTTTTCAAAGCACTTTCACTTTACCTCATTTGATCCCTTCTGCCCATTTGCCCAGCCTGGGGCTCTAGCCAGGGAAAACAAGGAAGGGGAGTTGCACCTGCCCCATCAGGGCACCCCGAAGCTTCATGCTATCCAGGACTGGAGAAGGTGCAAACGGTGGCAGTAGCCATCCCAAACACTCAGGCTTTCTGTGAGAATCTGAAACCATTTTAAATTTCTTCTTCAACTTTTAAATCCTTCACAAAGTCTCTTCTTTTCCCCGTTTCTTCTCCAAGGTAGGGCTATCTTTCTATCCCCAACTCCAACCTCAGATGTAAAGGCCAGGGCAAACTGGGGTCCCTGACCTAAAAAGTCACACACAACACTAATATGTCCACTGGCTGATAAAGCCAGTTCAGAAGCCGAAGCACACAATCCACTTGACCATAATCACCATCTGGGACCCACAAGGCCACTGGTCCCCAGGCAATGGTGGGAACATAAAGTCCAGATCTGCTCCAACTCCTTCCCAACTGGAGGACCAAGACCTACAATCTAGGAGGTACAGGTGGAGCTGGGGTGGAGAGAGACTGGGCTGGGGCTGCAAGAACAGTGAGAGGAGCAGGAGCCAGAGACCAAACTCCCACTTGTAAGCAGCAAAGTGGAGCAGCTTACTGGCCCATGGCAGTGGGGGGATGAGGGAAGCTAACATGACAGCTCACAGGGGCTGTAGAGAGGCTGCCTGCAGGGTGAAGATCTTTGGGAAAGCAGTTCTGTGAGAAGCAGGGGTAAAGGGGTCGCCTGGAGTAGGTGGAGGAAAGATGAGGCCAATTAGTACTTATTTAGCATCTCTCAGAACCCAGCACTAGAGTGGATCAGATCTGGAAGTTGACTGGGAATTGTAGTTACCACCGGGTTGGAAGAAAGAGAGACGAAGGTCCCATTAAAGTTACTTGCAAAAAAAAAAAAAAAGGAAAAGGCAAAGTGTGAGGGGCTGTGACCAGGGAGCTGCTGCACTGGGGACATGGGCTGGGGAGGGCCTGGCCTGGTGACGGAGACTAGTGTTGATGCAAAGGCAGGTGTTTCACGCGACCAGACGACCGGAGGAAGGGGACCCCAATGACCAAGCACTAAGGTGGCAGCCTGAAATGCTGGAAACGTAGGTGATGAGCCAGGCGAAGTGGTTGGGCGGAGGGGAAGCTCCCATGTTGGCCAAAGTGCTGCAACGCTTTGGACTTGGAGACCCTCGAGGCCCCGCTCGTTCCGAGGAGAGCCCGGCGGCACGTTAGGGACACCTCGAGGGAGCGCGGGGCGCGCACACAACCAGCAGGGGCCCGGCCAGAACCGGGCATTCGGCCCCGGTGGGCGGGATCCCGGAGAGGCGACCGTTAGGAGCGCGGGGGTGGGCAGGCGCGGGCCGGGCCGGAGGACGGCGTGCCCTTCAGGGAGGGGCGCCAGGTGCGCGGGGCGCGCGCGGGGGACGGCCGCCCGCCGGGAGCCGGCCTCCGGGGCCCCGCCGAGGTCGGCCCGCTCCCGAGGAGGGTCTGGCCGCGGGGAGGGGCGGAGAGGGCCGCGGTGCCGGCGGCCTGGGGGAGGGCCGGGGCTGAGGCCGCGCCGGTGGCCCGCGCGCTGGCTCGAGCTCCCGCAGGCTCCGCGGCCGCCGCGGCGTCGGGGGCGGGCCTGCCCGGGCCGGGCTGCGGGCCGGGGTCCGCGGGGCCGCCGAGCGCTTACCGCGGGCGGCGGCGGGCGGGCGGCGCGAGGGTCCGGTCCCGGGCGTTGGCGACGCGGCGACGGCGGGCCGTGGGGGGGCGGCGGCGGCGGGGGAGGGGGCGCTGGCGCTCCCGCGGCGGCCGCTCCTCTCTGTTTGTGTTTGTAGCAAGATGGCTGCCCGCCTCGCACCACGTGACGCGGACGCGGGGCCGCGGGGCCGCCCCCTCCAGCGCCGCCGCGGCCGCCGCCGCCGCCCTTGCCCTCCACGGCCCCGGCCCGCTCGGACCTGCTGCCCGGCCTCGCGCGGCGAGCCCAGCGGGGCACGGCCCGGACGCCTGCCGCCCCCGGCCCCCCCGGCACGTGACCCGGGAGTCCCGCTCGTCACGTGACGCGGGCCCGCGGCGAGCGAAGGGGGGGGTCCCTCGGGTGAGTCTTGGGCCGCCCGCGGGCCCCCCGGGACCGGGGCAGCGGCTCGCGACGACGCCGACCTCTCCCGTCTGTCCGGCCTCCTGCGGGAAGCCCGCCTGGGTTGCAGGAGACAAAAACACAATCAGAACCGTTCCTCAAACGTCGCGGGCTGTAGGAAAGGAGCTCGGAGCTGAGGGTTTGGAAGCGGCGCGAGGCGACCGGACCTGCGGTGTCCGTCGGGCTCGGGCAAGAGTGAGGTGCGGAGGAGCCTCAGTTTCTCCTTCCGGAGGGTGTAAGGCTGCTCTGCGCCCCACCCGGGGCCTAGTGCCACTCCTTCACGGAGTCCTGTTGATAATTAAAATAAGTGAATGTGAAAGGCTTCGAGAGGCGGCGAGCCCACTATGCAAATACGAGATGTAGACCGAGGCCCGCTTTGTTTAAAAACGGGGTTTTTCAGTAATGACTTTTCGAGGCGCGCTCAACTTTTTAAGAACGCAGAAGTTGTGTGTGCATACGCCCCTTCCCTGCTTTCTAAACCAGCCCCTGTCCAACACAATGTGATCCCTCTCAAGGCGCAAAGCGGGGGAAAGGTCGCTTGGCCAGCTGGAATTTCACGGGAGAATGCAGATCTCAAGGGGCGACCTAGAAGACCCTTTGTTCTGCACGCGGGACTGTCAAGATGTATCTGCATTTGCAGTTCCCGAGTCTGTATTTTTACAGCCCCTTGACGTTCATGGCAGCCAGAGTTCCTGCTTCAGGTGTTAAGTTCCTTCCTGGAAAATGGCAGTGGTTAAGGGAAAAAGGTCGGTACCCTGTTCCATCCAATACTAACTGGCTCTGAGCAAGTTTAGTGAACTACTCTTTGCATGTAATATAGGCAGAGATCAGGACCACCACAAATACCAGCTCATAGGTGCTCCTGGTTGCACAGGGTTCCAGAAACGCAGTATTCAAGACTATTAACACTGTTTGAAAATGTGAACTGCCTGTACAGCTTAGTGGTAGAGGGCTTGCCTAGAACCCATGAGGCCCTGGCTTCCCAGCCCTAGCATGGCTTAAAAAAAAAAAAAAAAAAAATCCAAGCTTGAATCTTCTCCCAGGATAAAGTTTGTAAGCTCATGACAGCTGTTTTTAAAAAGTTTTTGTTGTTTCGTTTAATTTTTCTAGATTGGGTGGTTGAGGTAACCAGGAGCCTAACCTTTAGATCATATGAAGTTAGCATGTTTTAATAATTCATAAGCAAATGTGAGATTGTGAGTTAGTTAAGGTAGAGAAAAGATAGGAAAAAAAGGGGAACCTCTGTGTGGTGGAGCCAGAGTGTGGCTTGTGCTGAGCTGAAGGGAAGGGCAGGTGTGTTGGGTGGGTTTAGGAAAAGTGGGTGTAGGCTTGGGAATAGTGGGTGGTCCAAGCTCATGGAAGAGGACCCAGAAGAGAAGTGAAGTTGAAACTAGTAAAACCACTGAGGTACTAGTTGAAAGCCTGGGTTGCCACTGTTAGGGTCTTTTTTTTTTTTTTTTTTTTTTTTTTTTTTTTTTTTTTTTTGCCGTGATAAAGTTCAGGTGCAGGCAAGTAAGTGCTCCACCACTGAGCTCTACCCCCAGCCCATCACTTTGGGTTTTTTCTTTCTTTCCTTTTTTTTTCCTTCTCTTTTCTGGTACTGGGAATTGAATCCAGGGGTGCTCTACCACTGAGCTACATTCTCAGCTCTTTTTTATTTTTCTTTTTTTGGTACTGGGAATTGGACCTAGGAGTGCTTTACCACTGAGCGACATCCCCAGTTTTTTTTCTATTTTTAAAAAATTTTAATTAGTTATTGATGGACCTTTATTCATTTATTTGTTTATATATGGTGCTGAGAATCGAACCCAGTGCCTCACATATGTTAGGCAAGCACTCTACCACTGAGCCACAACCCCAGCCCCAGTTTTTTTTTTTTATTTTTTAACAAGGTTTCACTAAGTTGCTTAGGGCATTGCTAAATGGCTGAGGCTGGTCTTGAACTTGTGATCCTCCTGCCTCAGCCTCCTGAGTTGTTGGGATTACAGGCATGTGGCACCACACTCAGCTATTTCTTATTTTGAGGTAGGATCTTGCTAAGTTGCCCAGGCTGGCCTTACTCTTGTGATTCTCCTGCCTCACCCTCCTGAGTAACTGGGGTATACAATGTTCCATTGTGCCCAGCCCAGGCTTATTTTTTTAAATAATATTTTTATTAGTTGTTGATGAATCTTTATTTTATACATTTATTTATTTACATGCAGTGCTAAGGATCAAACCCAGTGCGTTTCACATGCTAGGCAATCACTCTACTACTGAACCACAACCCTAACCCAATCCTGTTTTTGAGTGGAGATTAGGACCACTGTAGAAACAGCATGTCCGGGAGAGCACCCTGACTCTTAAGATGGAAGACTGGAGGAATGGTCCTGGGTTTCCTGGGTACCAGTGTGTGACATTAACATTGTGACCAGTAATCTCCTCAACTCTAAAATGGGACCACTGATTCTGATAACGCTGAGGAAATTGAAGGGGATAATCTTCCATTCTGAAAAAGGAAACAAATCAAAACCATGAGTCTTCCATACAAAATTACAGACAATTTTTCAAAGAAATCACTTGGGCCTAAAATATTTTTGTTTACTCAGGTGCTGTGCTGTAAAATGTCTTGGTCTTTAAATGTGCAAGCATACGAACTGAACAAACAGATTTGGTTATGATGGTTAGTTGGGATAAAAGAGGTCTCAAAACAGATTTTAAATATCAAGAAAAGATACATGAACTTAGTCATGTAGGATAGCTCATACACTGCTTATTATCAGTTATCACTTTAATGAGCCTTAAAATTAATTTATTGCATTCATAATTACTTTCTGCCAGGAGCTAAGTTCTTTGATCGACCAAATATAACTTCAGTCAAGTCACCAGTTAACTTCTACATTGCTAAATTCCATTATCTTATATGACCTGTCAGCAGCCTATGACCCAGCTGGTCACCCCCTTTTCCAGAAAGGCTTTCTTCAGCTGCTCTCTGGGACACTACACTCCCTTGGTTTCCCTCCTGCCTCACCAGTTGTTACTTCTCAGGCCTTTGCTGGTTCTTCCACTTCTCCCCAACCTCCCAGGGTTTAGTCCTGCAAAACTTGTCCATTCTAACAGAATATGGGCCCCACTGCTAGACATCCCTGTCTCAGCTTACTTGTTCTTCCTCTGGAAAACCTTGGCACCCTCAAGATCATATTGGCTCTTCCTTCCCAGGGGTTCACCAAATCCTATACTTACCCCCTCTCCCTTAGCACAATTCACATCATCTTGCTCATCTTGTCTTTCACACCAAAATAGGAGCTGCTTACCAGAGTATTATGTAATATACACAGTATTTTAATGGCTTGACAGGTTGCTTTGATCCAGTCCTTTTTGCTTTGTTGTATTCTGTGGTATGAATGTACTGTAGCTTATTTTACCATTCATCAGTTGAAAGACATCTGGATTGTTTCCAACTTGGGAAATTTATTATAAATGGAACTGCTATGCACAATAGTGTATAGGTTTTTTAATGCCCCCAAGTGCTCTTGCTTGGTCATGTGATGTTTATTTTTAGAAGAAACTGCCAAACTATTTCTAGAATGACTCTACCATTTTACATTTCCACAAGCAGTGTATGAGAGATCCAATTTCTCTGCATTCTCATCCACACTTAGTATTGTCAGGATTTTGTATTTTAGCCATTCTAATATGTAAGTGGCATTTCATCATGTTTTAAAATAAGTTTTCATTCTATTTATTTTTTTTAATGTGGTACTGAGAATTGAACCCAGTGCTTCACATGTGCTAGGCAAGCTCTCTACCACTGAGCCACAACCCCCAGCCTGCATCACGTTTTCTTAAACATTTTTTTAGTTGTAGATAGACACAATACCTTTATTTATTTTTATGTGGTGCTGAGGATCCAACCCAGTGCCTCACACAGGCTAGGCAAGCGCTCTACCACTGAGCTACAACCCAGCCCTCCTCATGGTTTTAATGTGCATTTCCTTCATGGCTAATGATGTTGAACATCTTCTGATGTCCTTATATCCTTTTTTTTTTTTTTTGCTGAAGTATCCAAGACTTTTGCCTATTTTGTAATTGAGTTGTTTATTTTCTAACATTTTTTGGAGGTACCGAGAATTGAACTCAGGGGCACACGACCAGTGAACCATATGCCCAGCCCTATTTTGTATTCTATTTAGAGACAGGATCTCACTGAGTTGCTTAGCACCTCGATTTTGCTAAGGTTGGCTTTGAACTCATGATCTTCCTGACTTAGCCTCCTAAGCTTCTGGGATTACAGGTGTGCACCACTGTGCCTGGTTATTTTCTCCTTTTTTTTTAAAGAGAGAGAAGTTTTTTAATATTTATTTTTTAGTTCTCGGCGGACATAACATCTTTGTTTGTATGTGGTGCTGAGGATCGAACCCGGGCCGCACACATGCCAGGCGAGCGCGCTACCACTTGAGCCACATCCCCAGCCCCTATTTTCTCTTTTTTTAAAAAAATATTTTTAAATGTAGATGTACACAAAACCTTTATTTATTTATTTTTATGTGGTGCTGGGGATCAAACCCAGCACCTCACATGTGCAGGCAAGCTCACTGCCACCCAGCTCTATTTTCTAAGTCTTGAGTTCAGAGTTCTTTACATATCCTGGATTTTTGGACATGTGACTCACAAGTATATTCTCCTAGTCTGTGGTTTATTTTCAGAGCAAAAATTTTGACATTTTGACAAAAGTTCAGTTATCAATTTTTCTTTTATAGATTGTGCTTTTGGAATCATGTCTAACAACTCTTCACCTGATCCTATTTCATGAAGACTTTTCCCTGTCTTCATCTAAAGGTTTTATAGTTTCATGGTTTACATTTAGATCTACCATTGATTTTGTATTACTGAGGTTCATTTCTTTGCCTATTTCTCCAGTTGTTTCAACACCACTTGTTGAGGACCAACCTTTCTCCACTGAAATGCCTTTGCATCATTGTTGAAAATGAATTGGCTGTATTATTTCTGGATTCTCAATTCCACTATATTGATTTTTGTGTCTATCCCTCTGCCAGTACCACACTTTCTTCATTATTACACTTAAATAGTCAAAATTCGATGGCATGATTCCAACAACGTTTTCAAAATTGTTTTGGCTAATCTACTTCATTTGCTTTTTCATATTAGTTTTAAAATAAACTTCTCTATATCTACAAAAATTCTTGTTGAGATTGTCATAAAACTATAGATCAATTTGGAAGGACTTGGTATCTTTACTGTCTTATCTTCCATTTTAACATAAAGCCCCCACACTTGTGGTTAATCAAAGAATCTGAAGCTAAAGAAGAAAACTGCAGGATCTAGATGATGTGGGGCTAAGTTCTCTTTCCAACCTTTGGTCCAGTAAGTCAGACCCCGCCCATGGCAACTAGAGAAGAGTCTGGAGAGCATAAACAAGCCAACTCACTGCAGACTTAACAATTTACAAGAAGACAATGGGTTTAACAACTCAATTAGCATTTGAGTGATGGGGAAGCCAAAGCCCAGTTGTTCGAGGTCCCCAGTGCAGGTCTAAGTCCTTTCCAAGGGAACTGTCCAGAAGCTAAACCAATCTTGAACAAAGGCCGGTCCTCACAGGCCTTGGGGAGCTGCGAACCCTAGCCCTCCCCGCCAGGGGGCGGTACGTCTCTGCTCTGGGGTTTCGGCTAGTGGCCGAAAAGCTGGGGGAGCTAGCAGAGGTGTGGGTGAGCAGCTCTTAAGGCTGGGCGCAGAGCGTGTGGCCCCGCACTCGAGAGAAAGATCGGTTCCTTGAGCTACAGGGGTGTCCCCGGGCTCTTTCCTCGAGCAAGGTGGGGACCCGGCCTTTACTAAATCCCCCTTCGATCCTTGGGCTACAGGGACCTTGGGTGAGAGGTCAGCTGTCTACATCTACCCACACCTCTGCTGACCTTCGCGATCACGTTCTTCTGAACTCGCCTGCTGTCTCAGAATCCCCTGCTCAGGCCCCTGGGATAGCTAACTGCTGCTCTCCCCCCACTTCTAGACCCCTTCCGCGGCAGGGAACTCGGGATTGACCGAAGGAGCCCCGCCCCGCACCTCCTGGCTCCTCCCTCCACCGCCCGCCCCGCCCCCGGCGTACACGTGTAGATCCCGTCACGCCCGGAAGCCTCGCGGTGCTCAAACTCCTCGCGCACTCGCGCGAGCGCTCAGGAAAGGGGCGGGGAGAACGGAGGCCGGGAAGGCAATTCGCGGACGGCTGGGCGCAGGGGCGCAGTTCGCCACCCTTTTATGGGCTGGGGTCTGGCGTGCGTGTTGCGCACCGCCTTCCTATCCTTTCCGCGACTGAAGGTCGCGGATCGCAGCCTCTATTTGGGTTACTCCGCATACCCTTGAGTGGGCTGGCGGAGCGGGCCGCGCGCCCGGAAGGCACTGTGGAGCTCGGAGGGTAGGCGCGGTAGAGCTGGCGGAGGGGGCGGTGGAGGTGCGTGAAGTTGGGGAAGACTCGAGGAACGAATAAGAACCGGAGATGGGGAGAGAGGCTGGAAGGGAAGAGGGGCGTCAACCGTGCCCCCTCCCGGGTACACCCTTTGTACAGGAAGCGGGATGGGAAAATACCCAGAGTAACTTGTGACTCTCCCATCTTGACCCTTTCCCATGCCAGGGTGCACAGCATGGCTGAAAACCGAGAGCCTCGCGGGGCAGTCGACGCTGAGCTGGACCCGGTGGAGTACACCCTTCGGAAAAGGCTTCCCCACCGCCTGCCCCGGAGGCCCAATGACATTTATGTCAACATGAAGACTGACTTTAAGGCCCAGCTGGCCCGCTGCCAGAAGCTTCTGGACGGAGGGACACGGGGTCAGAATGCATGCACTGAGATCTACATTCACGGCTTGGGACTGGCCATCAACCGTGCCATCAACATTGCCCTGCAGCTGCAGGCAGGCAGCTTCGGGTCCTTGCAGGTGGCTGCCAATACCTCCACTGTGGAGCTTGTGGATGAACTGGAACCAGAAACTGACACCAGAGAGCCACTGACCCGAATCCGCAACAACTCGGCCATCCACATCCGAGTCTTCAGGGTCACGCCCAAGTAATCGAAATGAAGCTGCCCCCCTTATTACCCCCCCTTCCCCCACCACCTCAGGTAGGCCCGGATGTGGCTGTCTTGACTTGGCTCTTTCACTGATGACTGCCAGAACTCTGAGAACAGACCTGTTAAGCCGGGGTGGTAGAACACTCATCCCAGAGACTCGGGAGGCTGAGGCAGGAGGATTCAAAGTTCAAAGCCAGCCTCACCTACTTAGGCCCCGTCTCAAAAGAAAAAGGGCTGAGATGTGGCTCAGTGGTTAAGCACCCCTGGTTTCAGTCCCTGGTGCCAAAAGAAAGGCCTGTTCTCTCAGCTCAAGGACTCTGAATTGAGGGCAGGGAGGTGTATTGTCTCTTGTTGGGCCCCAACAGTGGATCTTTCTTGTCCTGTACAATAAAAACTACAAGTTGTGTTGGTGCCCTGCTACTCACTGCTACTGCTTCTTCCCTGTGCAATTCTGTGTGTCCCTGAATAGGGAGAGTAGTAAACTTTACAAGTTTTTTAGATACAGGAGGGGAATCCAGATATTTCCTACAGAACACAGATTATGACGTTGTAACCTAAACAAACTGTTTAGTGGGTACAGAAGCCAAATAATCTCGATGTCCACCTTAACATTTTTCATGCCCTCAGAGGAAGACTGGATGGATAAAGGCCACATGCCTGCCTATGCAGCTGGGCTTGTTGTATGCCTATAGATTTGCCAGACTCCTCCCTGGTAATGGTTCCCAGGCACAGGAAAGGTGATTTAAGGATGATGGAAGCAGATGGAATCTCCCAATGTCAGTCTGTGTGGAAGGAATGGACAGTTTTGACTGATTTAATTCCTGGTTCTACAGGGCCCAGGTAGCTTCTGGGCAACTGGAGTCCAGAGCCCTTGAAGCCTTTCTGGCTAGGCTGTTTGGTGAGAAAGATAAGTCTCCCCTGAATAATTACTGGGCACACAGGTAATATATGCTTTCTCATTTGGGTATTTATGGGATGACCTGATCTTTTAGGTTTATCAAACCAGAGTCATCTCAAGCAATGTTTATCAAAGTGATGGTGACAGGTTTGTGGACCTTGAGATCAATATACTGGGTCACAGCCTTGTTTTTAAAAGGCAGCTAAGCTAAAAAAATACAATTTAGTTTTGGGGGTGGGTGGGTACTAGGGATTGAGTCCACGGACACTCTACTACTGAGCTACATCCCAGGTTTTATTTTTTGGTAGCAGGAATGGGCCCCAGGGATGCTTAGCCACTGAGCCACATCCCTAGACCTTTTTATTTTGAGATAGGGTCTCACTAAATTGTTGAGTCTGACCTTGAACTTGCAGTCCTCTTGTCTTAGCCTCCTGAGTTGCTGGTATTACAGGTGTGCACTCCCATTTATTTTTAATGTATTTATTTTGGGCTCTAGGGATTGAACTCGGGGGTGTTCGACCACTGAGCCACATCCCTAGCTCTATTTTGTATTTTATTTAGAGACAAGGTGTCACTGAGTTGCTTAGTGCCTCACTTTTGCTGAGGCTGGCTTTGAACTCGAGATGCTCTTGCCTCAGCCTCCCAAGCCGCTGGAATTACAGGCGTGTGCCACGGCACCCAGCTCCCATTTATTTTTTAAAAATTAAAAAAAAAATTATTTTGAGACATGTTCTTGCTAAATTTCCAAGGCTATCTTCAAACTTGTAATCCTCCTGCCTTAGTCACCAGAGTAGCTGAGTTTATAGGTGTGTGCCACTGTGCCTGCTGGTATTATTTTACTGAAGCTTTTTCAATCAGATATGTACATGTAGTTAGCCTTCTTTATCCACAAGCTCTGCATCTTTGGATTCAATTGAAAATATTAAAAAGATAGTGTGTATTAAATATATAGACTGTCTATTCTTGTCATCATTTCCTGAATAATATATCAACTTTTTACACACATTTACATTGTCTTGGGAATTATAAGTCCTCTAAAGGTAATTTAAAATGTATATGAGGGCACAGTAGCACATACCTGTAATTTAGCAATTTGAGAGATTGATGCAGAAGGATTGCAAGCTCAAGGTCAGCCTCAGCAACTTAGGGAGACCTTGTCTCAAAAAGGGCTGGAAATGTAGCTCAGTGGTAAAGTGCCCCTGGGTTCAATCCCCAGTACCAAAATAAAATATACAAGAGGATATGGACAAATTCTATGCAAATCCTGTGCCATTTTATATAAGGGGCTTAAATATCCTTGGATTTTGGTATTCTCAGCGGGGTCCTGGTACCAATCCCACTCAGACACCAAGAGATGATTGTATACACATGTGTACTAGTTAGGATATAAATTTTGGTATTGACTATTGTTTGAAGTCTTAAGAGTTTGAAAGCCTTGGAAGGTTAGTAACTGAATTTTTATCATAGTTACTATGAAGGTAATTTGGTTTGAACCTGAAAGCCTTACAGGCTCCTAATTGAAATCCCTTCCCCTGGCTTGTGAATATGGCATGGCCCATACCTGTAAGGACTTCAGCACTTAATGGGGAAGTGGACACACATACATTTGTGAATGAGTAAGATGTGTAAGAAGTAATAGTTGCTATGGTAATAAAAGTGAAGACATGCTAAGGGCTGACTTCCTGGTGGGGTCCAAAGTGGCTTCACCTTTGACCTGGTATTGAAGGATAAATAGGAGTTTGACAGGCAGTAAAGAGGGAAGGGGCAATCTGGCAGAGAAATCAAGGGGGACTCATGAATAGGCAGGGCATGTTCTGGAACTAGAGGGACAAAAGGTGCCTAAGAAGCAGGAGGCACTGGGGAGATGAGGCTGCTGACATTTCTGTCATCCTCCTCCCTCCATCACCCTTGATTGCAAGGCTCCCTTACTCTGGAGCCCCCAGTAGTTCCAGTAGCATAGTAGGAAGCCTGCAAGGAACTGAATGGCCTGTGTGTCTCCCTGCGCGTATGTGTTCTTGTCTGCGCTCCTGGCCCCGGGCCCAGCTGAGGTGGTGGCAGGCGCCGTTTTTGCACTTGGTTTGTTTTGGCAGCTCCCACTCCTGGCCGATTTGTTGTTTCTCTTCCATGTTTCCCTACTGCTTGCCAGTGGGGCTTTCCTCAGTGGCCTCTGGGGAACCAGCCCATAGATGTTGCTACTGAAGCAAGAGGGACTGTTGGCTTTAGAAAGTGGGAGCAGGTAGTGGGTGTGAACCAGGCTCATGCATCTGTTGGGTCCATGCAGAGTGGGTGGAGCAAAAAATCCTTGTGTCTTTAGGGACCTCTGCAGAGAGGCCAGCCCCAAACTCTGTTCCCTCTACTGGCTCTCTGACCTCCACCTTAGCTTAGTCCAACAGAGGAGGTGAGAGGACACAAGTGTGTCAATCCTTTTTACTTAACCGGTGCAGACCCCACAATGAATGGGAAATGAACTCCCAATTCAGAAAGATTCCAGGAGGTCAGATTCAAATCCAAATGCTTATCTTGGAGGCGGTGTAGACATTCGCATATCATCCATAGCATCTTTGAGCATCTGCTATTTGTGGGGATCTGTGCTGGGCGCCATGCCTTCCAGAAGAGGTATTAAATGTTGGTCCTGTAAAGTCCAGTGGGAAGCAAGACAGATTTTAAAAGACAAGTAATTTGCAAATTGCTTGGAACTGTCCTAGTAATAGTAAGGGCTCAGTCAACAGGGCTACTATCGAGTGGATTGAAGCCATCTGGCTAAAAAATGATTTTAGGCATCTTAGACTGGGGAGAAGGGAAGGGAGGTGATGTCTGGGCTATTAGTTTTGTCAGGCTTTTGATGGTGCCAGGCATAGAAAGGGAGAGGCCAGGCCTTTAGGACACAGGAACTGGTTTAGACTGGCTGATGACCTTCCTAAGAAGGCCCAGCACTTTGTCCCAAGTGTGTTCCTAGTGCTTGGTCAGAAGTTGGGGGAACAATGTCATGTTCACAAACCCTTGAATCTCTGGAGGAGTCGGACAAGTATGTTCAAAAGTAGTTCCTGGGGCAAAGGGTGTCCAGTTACACAGAGATTTGGGGCAAGACCCAAGAAAAAAGAATGAAAATAGCCACTTAACAACTCCATCTCTCTAATGGCATTATGGGTACTTTGTAGTTTGGGTTTCGGTTTAACTGTGTTTTCTTGTTGTTCAAAAATTACATATTGTTTTTATAATAAGAAAATGTTGGGGCTGAGGATATGGCTCAAGTGGGGGCGCACTCGCCTAGCATGCATGGGGCACTGGGTTCAATTCTCAGCACCACGTAAAAATAAAATATTGTGTCCACCTAAAACTAAAAAATAAATATTAAAAAAAAAAAGAAAATGTTGATTTTTGTACAAAGCCTGTTCGTGACTGGTCCCTTGTTCTCTAGGTAAGGTGATCAGGGAGTTAGTTACAAAACTGAGGGATAACCTCAAGAAATGCTTTTCTGGTGAATGAATGGTAGATGGATGCATGGATGGGTACACAGGGGATACCAGCTGCTTCACTGAAACAAGCCTCTAATTCTCTGAGATATCAGATGTCTTTTTTTTTTTTTTTTTTTTTTAAAGAGAGAGTGAGAGAGGGGGGAGAGAGAGAGAGAGAATTTTTAATATTTATTTTTTAGTTCTCGGCGGACACAACATCTTTGTTGGTATGTGGTGCTGAGGATCGCACCTGGGCCGCACGCATGCGAGGCGAGCACGCTACCACTTGAGCCACATCCCCAGCCCCCATATCAGATGTCTTGTCACTGGAAATACACAAGCAGAGGGTAGACCTTCACCTTCCCAGGACCTCTTAGATCTCTTCCAACTCAGAGTCAGTGAGTCTTGTTTGCTGCAAGAAAAATACACTTTCCTGAAAGGACTAAAATTATTTGCTGGCTATGAACTAAGACACAAGCCAAAGAGCTATTTACATCAGATTAGGGGAATACTTGTGGGATCAAACATCAAGTTCTGATAGTTCATTAGTTCTTAGTGAACCATGAACAATTTGGGAACATATTTGCTAAGTTTGGGTGTTGAAGCGTATGTCTAAGGTTGCTATAAGCTTCCTTGAAGTAGAATGTGGACTATATTCCTATATAGGAACAAGAGCTCAGTGGAATTCATGCAAAATCCTCATGAAGTCACTAAGTTCTGTGTTAACAAAATGAAACTTGTCATTATAATCATACCTCTGGAAAGGTCTACGTGGTAGGAAAAAATCCTTCCATTTAAATTGCAAGACGCGTTTTTGGTTTTGTCTGTGCAGTTCTGGGGTGGAACTGAAGACCTCCTACATGCTAGGCAATTACTCTACCACTGAGCTACATCCCCAGTCCATTTAATTTTTTATTTTAAGACAGGGTCCTATTAAGTTGCCCAGGCCAGCCTTGAACTTGTGATCCTCCTGCTTCAGCCTCCTGAGTACCTGGGATTATGGTTGTGATAATAACATCTGGCTCAGTGGTACTTTTTTTAAAGTTAAGACTTTCTAATTTTGTTTTTGTTTAGACAGAAAAGCTACTTTGGACTATTTACCAGCCTCATCTTCTGATACAGGATTAGTAATATAGGAAGGGGCTTGAGAATATTTCACAGTACTTAAGAACTAGAATCCTAAGATGTGGTCTGGTACTTTCTGCAGAAATCTGACAAGATGTGGAGGTCTATGGTGCTGTGGGAGCCTGAAAGGACTCAAGTATTTGGGGGATTTAAGACATAAATAACCAGGGAAGGTGATCCTGTAATGTTTCAGGGCTTGTTTAGGGTATGCCCAAAGGTCTCACTCAGACCAAGGTTACTGGGGCTTCTCTGGGTCTCCCCAAGAAATACCTGGTGGGCCCCAGGCTTTGAATAAACCAAGTTTTGAACTGTCTTGATATCTGCCCCTTATCCACTCACAGCTTTTGCAGGGAGTGAAAACTGTGTCCAGGTGCTAGTTGCTGAAGTGTGGTCAAGGGCCCTCTATTTGATGACCTTTTTCCAGCAAGATGCATGGTCAGGGCAGCTACTGTACCAAAGGCAAGGTGCCACGAATCTGTCGCCAACTCCCAGGAGGGAACGGTAGACAATGTCAGAGGAAGACCGAGGACTACAAGAGTAATAATAGCTGTGTTCTTGATTCATATGCCAGATGTCCTCTAGTCCGTCACAGCCCTGGTAAGCAGTGCCCATCATTTTTGCCATCTCCATTCTACAGAATCTCCATTCCGAGAAAAGGTCACCTGGCCAAGATAGGTGCCTGGCAAGTCAGTAGCAGAGTTCAGGTCACCAATTCAGCTCTGATGTTCACCAGACAGCCCCTTTCAGCCACTGAGCCCCTTCACAGAACTGCTTGCTGATAGAGGTCTGATTCTGTTGGCTGCTTTATGACCAAGAAAGCATCCCTTGCCTCAGTTTCTCCAAACTAACCTTGAAAAGGACTCGGCCTTGATTCTCCAGCAGGAACCCCTTCTCCAGCATTCTTGCTTCTTTTCCAGTTCCCAAGGGCCAGGAAGCTCCCCCCGCCACACACACACCCCTTCTCAGGACCCCGGCCACCCTACTTCCCAGCACAGAAGGTCTTCTGGGCCGGCTGGCTGAACTCCTGAGCCAAGAAGCCACTGCTTGGAAAGGAGGCAGGATGGGGGGCCCAGAGGCCCCCCTCTCCCCAGCCAGACTCCATGCAGCTGGGGCTCCGTGCTGCCTGGGGTTTAGGACAGCTCAGGGGGGTTGTAAATTTGTTTCTACTTGGATCTTCAATTTGAATTGGCTGCCAGGAGGAGTCTGTGGAACAGGGCCTGACTCCTCCCCAGCCACCATCTTGTCATAACTGTCCCTTTCAAGCTGGGCTTCATGGCTGCCTACTTAGAAAGGAGATGAGGTTTCCCAAGTCCAGGATCCCAGGAAGATAGCTGGCCAGAAATGGCTCACTCCTCCAATTCTCTGGCTGAGGAGCCTGGCACGGAGATACCCATGGAATGCTCCCCACGGCAGAGTAAGGACCCTAAACAGGCCAGGTACTTGGCAGGAACCAAGTTGTATGAGACTTTCCATATACTGCCCTTCCTTCTCTGTGTACCAGGACACCTGTGCCACATGTCTAGAGAGAGTATCCCTCCCAGCAGAGACTTTTAATAAATATCTCCTGGAGTTTTCAGTGCTAGACTGACAGATGGACACGGTGGCTCTGACAGCGAGAGACCTGAGATTGTACCTAGATGATGGCAGAGTAGAGGAAGGAGACAACTTTCTGCTGCGGGAATGGGGAAGAGGAGGGTTTGTGATTTGAAGAAAAAGGGGAGATAGTGTGGGAAGGTGACCCAGGAGGAAGGCTCAGTTAGGAAAGGGCAGGAGGCACAAGCATTGGAGTGAGCTCTGGGGATGGAGGGAGTAGGAGTGGGCATTGGGAGAAGGTGCTGGGAAGTTGGGTGGGTGACAGGACAGGGAGGTCCTCAGTTCCAAAGCAGTGGGGAGCCACCGCAGATTCCTGCTCAGGGGAATCACACAAAGGGGGCTGTTCAATGGGAAAGAGAACGAGGGTAGGGTTAGGTAGGGAGTTGATGGGGAAGTCAGGGAGGAGACCCCATTAAGATCTCCAGGGCTGGGTCAGCACCGCACCAGAGAAATACAGCAGGCAGATGGAGGAGCATTGGGTGGCAAGATGTGGGGCACTGGAGGGGGAGCTCCAGGTACCCTCTTACTTTCTTCCTGTTCCCCAGGGTCCCCTGCCACCGAGGACAGATGAATGGATCCTGCTGGGGCGTATCCAAGTACATCTGGGTTGTATTCGGACCCCAGACCAGCCTCTGCCCTCAGCAGGATTACTTTGGCACTGGGATTGGGTGTGGGGAGGACCACGGGCCTCTCCTCCAACTCCCTGCCAAGCTGTAATCTTAACTCTCCAAAGGTCCCAGGGGACAGGTCACCCTGTCTAGCAGGCTTCATCACCTAAAGGCTGGTGGCCTGTCCTGTCTCCCTTCCCTTCTGGTGGGCAGGAACCCAGGGATCTTGACAAGTCACTGTGAGAGGAGGGGCAGGTCCCACAGCTCAAAAGGCTCCACCCTTTCCTCAAGACTGTGTCCTCCCCACCCCCAACTGTCCCCGACCCCCTAGTCATAGTTAGGTCAGGACAGTGACGCAGGAGTCAGGGGCCCTGGAGAGCAGAGTCTATTGGGGGTGTGTGATCAGGACAAGGCGCACGTGCAGATGAGTGTGGACGTGTGTGCATGTGCGTGTCCTGCAGCTGGGTCCTGGGAAGGGAGCACAGCTGGGCTCTGAGTGCCAAGCCAGGACAGCAGGTTCAGGGAGGGCCCAGAGCAGGCTGGAAGTGAGCAGCGGGAAGGGGCCAGGCCCTGGATACCACCAGCCATATGCTCATCTATACCCCTTTCCTCTTTCCATGCCCCCTCTTGGATCATGTTCTCCCTCACACACCTTCACGGCTCCCTCCTTCACCTCCATCTGGTCACCTTCACCATGTGGCTTCCTGAGTGGCTTATTGACAATGGCAATCTCTTGAACCCCGCTTCTGCCTTTCTGCATTCTGGGCCTTTTCTCCTTAATTCTTTTTTTTTTTTTTTTTTTTTTTGTATCAGGACTGAACCCAGGGGTGTTCCTGAGCCACCTCCCCAGCCCTTTTTATATTTTTATATTTTATTTTGAGTGAGACTTTAAGCAACTTAGTTGCTTAAAGTTGCTGAAGCTAGCCTCAAAATTGTGATCCTCCTGCCCCAGCCTCCTGAGCCACTAGGATTATAGGTGTGTACCATTGCACCCAGCTCTCCTTAATTCTTGATGTCATTTGAGATCCTTTATCTTGTATTCACTTGTGTTCCTTGTCTCCCAATTAGAACGTCAGCTTCACCAGGGCAGGCATTTTTTTAAAAATACTTTTGTTGTTGTTGTCAATAGACCTTTATTTTATTTATATGCAGTGCTAAGACTTGAACCCAGTGCCTCACACATCCTAGGCAAGTGCTCTACCACTGAGCTACATACAGTCCCAGCCCCAGGGCAGGCATTCTTATCTGGTCATTCACGACTCTGACTCAGGTCCCTGGCCATGAGTGAGTGTATGAACTCCACAGAAATTTCTTCAATAAGTGAATGAATGTTTCCTACTCTTTCAAACAGAATCCAAATTCCTCAGAGTGGCATTCAAGGCCCTTTACAACCTGACTCCTCACAGGCTTCACTCTGGCCTAATGTCCCACCTCTCCCTCCTGCTCACTAGCCTCCCCCTCCCCCTGGCATCTGCCATGGAAACCCTCCTCACTCTTCCAGGCTAAGCTCATAGTTGCCTCCACCTTCAGACTGCCTTAACATCCCCCAGCTGGAGGAGAGTCCACCCCTCTCCCAACCTCTTCCAGCTCAGATCTGCACACCTTGCTCTGTGTACCCAACTTATCTCACTGCAAACTCCAGGAGGTCAGAAACTCCATCTCAACACCCCTTATTGTCTTGCAAAGTATGTAGCAAACGACTGCGGGAAGTAGGCTGGGGATGTGGCTCAGTGGAAGGGCACTTGCCTAGCATGCATGAGGCCCTGGGGTTCAAGTTCCAGCACTGTAAAACAAAACAAAGCCCCCAAAACCACAAAGTAGGTACTGAATGCATGCATAAGAGATATCTGATATCATGAGACCTGGTAGGGAGTTAGAGAACAGATATAATGCCTGTGTTTGTAGGACTTGGCTGTCTTTCTGACCTCCAAAGAGGTGAGGATGGTACTTTCATCACACCCATTTGACAGTTCAGGAGGACACAGAGGCTCAAGGAAGAGGCCACTTTCTAAGATTTCAGAGGCCAACTAGCCTTGGACTCCTGCTCTAGGGAACTTGCCCCTTTGCCTCAGGGGTTCCAGAAGCCAGGAAAGCTGACTTGTAAATCCCACTCCCATCACCTCTTGGGATCAGCTCTTCCTGGTTCTTAAGAATTTTGCCACAGAGTTTAACGTATACCACAGGTCACAAACCCTGATGTCAAAGTGCAGGAGTGTCCTGAAAGTTAACTTTTTTGGGGGGGAGGGTTCAGGGTCCTGGAAAGTGAGGAGTGTGGGGAGAAAAATCTCCAACCCTTGCTCCATCTACTCCCATTCATCCCTCCAGATGGACAACACCGACCCTTAGACCACATCCTGGGACTGTGAGAGGGAAGGCCACCCAGTTGTTTCCAGTCTTTCAGATCCAACTATTTTGCCAGAACCCAGGAACCCAGCTCCGGGACCAAGACTGGGACGCCCCCCAGGGGCAGTGTCCCGTGCCCAGCCTTCCCTATTCAGCCCTCCTCGTGCCTAGCCTTCCCTATTCAGCCCTCCTCGCCCAGGTCCAGGCATTCTGTCCATCCCGTGTGTGCGCACCCCACTGGCTCCCCTGCCGGATCCCAGGGTCGCGGGGGCAGATCCGTGCCCGCACGTGCGTCTGCAGCTCCGGACCCAGGCGTCCTGCCCCCTGCTCCGACCGGGGGTGGCCCACACCCCTGGCGACCCCTCACGCACTCAGCCTCATCCCCACCCCCACCCGCGCACGCACACATGCTGATAACATCCCCGACCCCCGGCCGGAGCCGCAGTGTCCCCGGGCCAACCCTGACCGGTCGCTGCGTCGTGCCGTCGTCCTCCCGGACCCTGGCCAGGGCCACCACCGCGCCGGCTCTCCTTCGACCCCGGGCTCGGCGGCCGCGACGTGCCTGCACCCCCTGGACACGACCCCCTCCTCCAAGCCCGTGGGGTGATCCTGCCCCACCAGCTTCCCGGGATGAGGGCTCCTGGCGTGGGCGCCTGCCGAGCCCCTGGGCGCTGAGGGGCCCCGCCAGGCGCGGAGATGGGGGTGCGCGGTGAGTACTCGCGGGCAGGGGGAGCTGCTGTCGCCCGGGCCCCTGTTTGAGGAGGGATTTACCTTTGGGGCTATTGGCCGGGAGGTGGCTGGGTTCAAGGACCTGCGACCTGCTAAGGACCCGCGAAGGGGGAGGGGGTGGGGCAGCCTCCACGTGCATGCAGGGCTTGGGGAGCCCCTGGGAATGGCAAAAGCTCAATCTGGAGCCCAGGACAAGGTTTGGAGGTTCAGGGAGCAGAGAGGCGCTGCTCTGTGGGCGGTGAGCCAGTTGATCAGCGGATACCTGGTCCTGGAGCGACAGCCAGGCTCTGTGAGCGGGAAGCTTCTGTCGCGCCGGGATTGAAGTTTGGCCCGAGAAGTGGATGCCGGTCGCTGGGGGGTGGGGTGTGCCGGCGCAGCGGGTTTGAATGAAGGCAAGCCCGGCAGCGCCTGAGCGCCCGCGAGGCTGGGGTCTGCAGGGACTAGGTGGCCGCAGGGGCGCGGGATGACCGAACTTGCCCCCCCAAACCCACCCTCCCCTCCCCTCCCGGCCTCACGCTCAGCCTGGCTCTTCCAGAATGTCCCGCCCTGCCGCTCCTGCTGTCCCTGCTGTTTCTTTCTCTGGGTCTCCCAGTCCTGGGCACCCCTGCACGCCTCATCTGTGACAGCAGAGTCCTGGAGAGGTACATCCTGGAGGCCAAGGAGGCCGAGAATGTCACGGTGAGGCCCCCTCCCTGGCACATGCCACAGAATAGACTCTCAGGACTCCAGGGGTCTCCTTCCTGGCACTTCCAGTCCCACCCCCGTAAGAAAACTGGTGGTCCCCAAAGTATATCTGGGAGCCAGGTAAGGGGCAAAGCAAGAGTGGCCTGTGGCCTGGGGGCCCAGGACCAGAGCCCTTGGGGGTCCTGACTCCTGGGCTGTGTTTTTCAGATGGGCTGTGCAGATGGCTGCAGCCTAAGTGAGAATATCACTGTCCCGGACACCAAGGTTAACTTCTATGCCTGGAGGAGAATGGAGGTGAGTTTGTCTTTTCCTCCCTCTTGAGGGGGGTCTAATTTTGAGACCCTCACGGGGTGGAAGAGAAAACAATAGAAAAGAAATGGAGAAAGGAATATGTTCACTCATTCATTTGTTATTGGTATCCAACACACCTTCTTGCGTACTTTCTGTTTGCTCTGGTGCATGGAGCTGCTGGGAGGGAGGGGGAAGAGGTCACTTGGGCCTCCTGACTCCAAGTCTCTGTTCCCTCTAGGTTGGGCAGCAGGCTGTAGAAGTCTGGCAAGGCCTGGCCCTGCTCTCAGAAGCCATTCTGCGGAGCCAGGCCCTGCTGGCCAACTCCTCCCAGCCATCAGATACTCTGCGACTGCACGTAGACAAAGCTGTCAGTGGCCTGCGCAGCCTCACCTCCCTGCTCCGAGCGATGGGAGTCCAGGTATGTAGGAGGGGGTGTGGACACTTCTCCTTGCTCTTTCTGTAAGCTGGGGAAAACATCCTGCCAAGAAGTACGGGGGGGGCCTTCCTCATCCCCCCACCAATGCTGTCCCTGATCCCATTTCCATCTGGGGTCCCCAGCACTACAGTGACCTCCTGTTCTCTCCTGGCAGAGGGAAGCCGTCTTGCCTCCAGATGCAGCCTCCGCTGCTCCACTCCGGACATTCACTGTCGATACTTTGTGCAAACTCTTCAGAATTTACTCCAATTTCCTCCGGGGAAAGCTGAAGCTGTATACAGGGGAGGCCTGCAGGAGGGGGGACAGGTGACCAGGTGCCTCCACTCAGGCACATCCACCAGCTCGCTCACCACCTCTGCCTGTGCCATGCCTCCCCTCCACCACACCCAATCCCCTCAAGGGGCTGTTACTTCAGTGCCAACCTGTCCCACGGACACTCCAGTGCCAACGGTGACATCTTAGGGGCCAGAGGAACTGTCCAGAGCTTAACCCTGAGATCCAAGAATGTCACAGGGGCAGCCTGAGGCCCCAGAGCAGGAAGAATTCAGACACCAGCTTCAAGCTCAGGGACAGAGCTGTGTTGGGGAGACACCTAAACTCACTTGGTGCCCTGCAGAACTGTGACATCAAGACAAGCTTTGAAGGCCAATACTTCTTTTCGCACCTACTAAGCAGGGACAGGAAGGACTGGAAAATTTAGGTGGCCAGCTGTGAATCCCCTAGGTCTCATGGGACTCTGATGACTGCAAGAGCCTATTGGACAATAGGGGTGATGAGAGTTATGACAATGGAATGGGGGCTGGCTCCTGGCTCTCATGCGGGGGGAAGGGGGTCCTAGTTTTGTGTATTTTTCAATCTCACTGGCAAGAGCTGAAACCACCAACATGGCTCTTAGACTTTTCTGTTTCCCCAGGAACCCTCTATTGCCCTGGCTCTGCTCCTATCTTGGCAGAAGGGCGTCAGATATGGGAAAACAGAGTGGAGGGGGTTGGATCCTACGTGCTGCCTCACATGGCCTGTCTGACCTCTTGACCCCACTGGGCCTAAGGCCACAAGCTCTGCCCACGCTGGTCAATAAGGAGGCCCCATTCAAGGCTGTTCCTCAGTGGGCAGCTGCCCAGCCCACCAGGACAAGCCTTTAGTGAGCCCAGGCTGCCATGGAGGAAACAAACCAGGATGAGAACCCCCTTTGGGGACTAGCGACAGCTGCCAGCTCTGGCTCTTGGACCCTTACTATTTCCCACCTTTCCTCCATGGCCCCTTTGGGTCATGCCACATCCCTAAGCATTAGCTTCCTACCTTGGCACACAAGCCTCCACCCCCGTAAACCCAGCAGCCCAATCCTGGCCTTAGGATTGTCTCAGTAAGGCTCTGCCCTGCAATTCACAGAGGGGCTAGAGGTGCAATAGGGCCACCTTCACAGACTGCTGTCTTACTGTGCACTTGCTCTGTGACAAGTGCAACTCCAAGTGGCTCCCTTATATAACCCCTTGCAAGACCCTGTAAGAAAGTGTCTGCGGCCACCTTCACTGACAGGTGGAGTAAAGTAACTTGCCCGAGGCCAAGAAAACAGGAATCCCAATCCTGCGCCCCCCCCACCCAACATCTTCCTGCATCTGATTTTCCTTCCACATGATCCCGACCTGCCCCCTTACTCCCCTGGGACGGTGGTCATGGAACACACAGCCAAGGAACCTGAACTTCACTCTTGATCTTGCTCTGACAGCGATTTGATTCCTTCCCAGAAGTTAATACTTCACCTGGAAGGGACCACCCAGGCACCAGCAAAAATGCCACAAAAGTGTACTGGGACCCCAATGTTAGCTATTATCCTAGATGTGGTGGCCAGTCTTTCTGCTTTTAAAACAAAACATAGGGAAGTCAGTATGCGCTCTGGCACATATGCAAAAGAGAATGTTTGGCAGTATGGAGCAGAAAAAATTACAGGCATGATGGGGAATTTGAAGGGGTTTGCTAGATTGTGGGGGTCGGGGAGAGACTGGAGGGTGGGGAAGTTGAGGTGGAGGAGTCTGCAAAAGGGCAGACCCAAAAGAACTCTCACAGTGGCCAACCTAGCTCCTGGACTACAGTGCCCTCTTCAGGCCATATTGAGAACTGTTAGAGAAACCCACAAAGGGCTCTGCTCTGCACATTTCAATACAAATTTGTATTGTGGCTTCCACATGTGACATCTGATTCTTGCCCCACTGATTTGAGTCAGTAAGGGAGAAATCTCCCTCTTAGACTGATAAAATTGGAGCTAAGAGACTTGTTCTTAAACCCGAGGAATTCAGCTAATATATGACAGCTAGGACCTGAACATGAGATTTAGGACTCAAAACCTCAAAATCTTGGCTACCCTTTAGCCTGATTTGTTGCCTAAGGTACAGATGTCCCATGGGGTAACTGTCTCTTTTTTCTTTCCAGGATTCAGGGATACTAACCTTATTCCTTGACTTCTCTTCAAACGTCTTACTGCTTTCAATTAAAAAAAAAAAAAAGGCAGTTGAGACCCCAGCTCAATAACAACAACAAACAGTGGCCACTGAACCTGAACTTCCTGACCACTGCTGGGCTAGGTGTGGTGGGGGAGTGTGTTAGGGACAGTTAAAACACCATCCATTATTCCATGTTTATGGAATGCCTACTCTTTGCCAAACCTTTGCCCTAAGTGCTAGGAAATGACATGACACTCAGCCCGTGCCACTCATAGTCTAGTGTCCTTGGATTGGACAGTCCCCTGGTAGAAAAGACACAGAAACACTTAACTTAGACACAGCTTGGTATGTGACTGAGTGTTGAGGGGCAGGGTCTCCAGACGCCTTGGTGTCCAGAGCCACGTTAGTGAGGAGAACCTGGTGGAGTCCAGAGCCCCAGATGAGAGGCATGGGAGGGTCTTTCCAGATTTCTGAGTCTCCTAAGGTGCAGGCCAGAAGAGTGAGCTTTCTCTATACTGTGATGGAGGAGGAGGAGGAAGAAGAGGAGGTGGAGCCAGCATTAAATGTCAGATCATGACTCCATGAAATAGAGAAATACTGTCACCTGGGGAAACCAGGTTCCACTAAGTAAGTGACCAGACCAGCTGGGATCAGGAGCCTCCATCACACTGTGGTTCTGAGTCTGCACATCCTTTAATTGTTTAAGGATGTCACCTTCTGTGTAGAGTGAGCTTGGCGACTTACAAGTTGTTTTCCTGGCCCTCCTCTCATTTGCTCTCCCAACCCTATGAGGAGGGCAGGGATGGAAGAGGATCCCTATTTAGCAAAGGAAGAAACCGAAGCATAGGTTCCACTAAGGGACCAGGCCAGAAATTATAAGTCTTGGCCAGGTTGCAAGGCATTGAGAGGAAGGGTCAGGACCAGAGGCCAGGTGTTCCCTGACTCCAGCTAGGGTTCATCTTCTGTTGAAGCACAGGATCACCAGGCAGGGGGAAAGGAGAGGTGAATGGAATGGATGAACCCGTCATAGTCAATGAGGCATTAGACTCTCCATCTCTGCTACTAGCTCCTCGCCTGTCTCAGGCTCCCACTCACCCTCTGAAGGGCAGAGAGGCCTCCTTCCCTCCTCTCCCTCCCTGCCAGCATGATGGCCCAACTCAACCCCCCCCCCCCCCCCCCCGCTTCTCTCTCCATCTCAGCTCCAGCCTGTGACTGTGGGTCCTCTCTGGCCCAAGCTTTAGGATGACCAGATGTACCTGGTCACCTCAGCTTTTACTGGAACTGCCTGTCTACCCATCTCCTCACAGACGGTGATCTTTGCATTAGCTAAATGAGATTTTTCAGACATTGGAATCTAAATTGAATATTAATGACAGTATTTCAAGCTGGTCAATGCTAATTCTACTAAAATTCCATCATAAAAATGTGACATTTGTGAAGGGACTATTTGCAGCAGAATAACAACTGTTTCCAAACTTATGGGGCCCTGTTGGAAAAGAAAGGGAAGGGAAGGAAATTACATGCTCCCCAAAGTCTATAGATTCCTAATTAAAAAAAAAAAAAACATTGGCTGTGTTAACTTTGTCTCTTACCTGTATCTTATGGATGAAGGCACTAAGGCCGGATGTTACGTCATATTTCTTACCCCTGAGTGAGCTAGGAGGTGACTCCCAGGGCTTTTCTACTTCTCAGCATCTCTCAGACTGTATTCCTGCAGCTATGAAGCTCTAAAGCCTGCCAGTCTTTGGAACCTTGCCCATTCCTGATTCCCCAAAATGCAGAGCCAGTGTGTCACCCCCTAACCTTTCTGTCCTTCCTTGACCTCCCACTCCCCACCTCTTGGCAAATTGGAAGCTGTGACCGTCTAGCTCTGTGGTGCCAAAGGAGGTCATCAAAAGCAGCCATCAGAGGATTTATTGCCCAACCTGGAGGGGCTGTGGATCAATGACCTTCTAGTGCTCTTCCCTGGGTTAACTATTTCCTGTCCTTGTCCCTTCTGACTACCTACTTTCTCCCATGGAGGGAGGGTAGATGGGGCTTGAGATGGGCATCTTTTATATCCTCAGCTTGAACCCAAAGGAGGTTGAGGGTGCTGTTCCTGATTGGATTACTGCATGGCCCTATTGGCATTCCAGCTGTGGCTTTCAGACCTCACTGGGGCAGAAGGGGTCTTGATTTTCCTCACCCTTATAGTTTAGATGTGATGTCCGCCAAAAGCTCATGTGTAAGACAATGCAGGAATTTTCAGAGGTGAAATGATTGGGTTATGGGACCCTTAATCTAATCAGTGCATTAATCCACAGACCCAGATTAACTGAGTGGTAACTGTGGACAGGAAAGTTTCGACTGGAGGAAATAGGTCATAGGGGGCATGACTTTGAGTTTTAGACTTTGTCCCTGGTGCACGGAGCTTGCTTTCTGTTTCCTGGTTGCCAAGTCCTGACTGCTTTAGCCATAATGTTCTGCCTCACCTCAGGCCTAGAACTATGGAGTCACCTATCCATGAACTGAGACCTCTGAAACCATGAGCCCTGAATAATAAACTTTCCCTCTTCTTTGTTGTTCTTGTCAGGTCCTGTGATCACAGCGATTAAAAAAAAAAAACAACCCATGGGGCTGGGGATGAAGCTCAAGTGGCAGTGCGCTCCCTAGCATGCGTGAGGCACTGGGTTCGATTCTCAGCACCACATAAAAATAAAATAAAGATATTAAAAAAAAACCCCACAAAACTAGACACAGGGTACAAGACCATATAGTCCCCTCCCTGACAGCTCAGGGGAATGGCTAGAACGAGTGTCTTTGTCTCTTTTCCAAGGCAAAGACCAAGCACCCTGAGCCTAGCTTTGATGCTACAAGTGTTGGGGGGCTGCCTCAGGAATACCTGGGGGGGTGGGTATCAGAAATCTGGGTTCATGGGGCTAGGGCTGTAGCTTAGGGGCAGAACCCTTGCCTAGCATGTGTGAGGCACTGGGTTCCATCCTTATACTGCCTACAAATAACAAATAAAATGAAAGCATTCTGTTCATCTACAACCACAAAATAAATAAATTTTTTTTTTAAAATTATGGGTTGGGGTTGTGGCTCAGTGATAGAGTGCTCTGCTAGCACGTGTGAGGCGCTGGGTTCAATCCTTAGCACCACATTAAAAAGTAAATAAAATAAAAGTATTGTGTCCAACTACGACTCATATATGTATATATATCTAAAATCTGGGTTCACGATAGCTTAGCACACTGCCCACCCCCACCCTGCAGCCTCCAGCTCTGTGTGTGCCCCAGGAATCAGTGGGTTTGTTTTGTTTTGTTTTGTTTTGGGTGCTCCAGATGGAACCTAGGGCCCTGGGCATGCTAAGCTCATGCTTTATCACTGAACCACACCCCCTAAGCCTCACTGGGTTTTCCAAAGCAGCTATAAGTGCCCCTCAGGCTGAAATCTAAAGTAGAAATGCCATTTATGAAGCCAATAAAAGGCAGGAAAGTTCTGGCTCGGGTGTATGCCCCATGGACATTTGGATGTCCCCAATAACCCCAGAGGGACAGCTCTCAGAACTGTGGGACTCAGCAGAAGCCAGCATGGGAACCAGGGACTTTGGAGTCAGCACCATGTTCTGACAATGACGGGGAGCAATCGATGAAATTTCTCTAGAGCTCTGTTCCCCAAAAAGAAAATGAGGAAAATATATTTGCAGTGAAGAGTTTGGGTTAGGTCACTAGGAAAGAACTGCTGTTTCTGGCTCCTGGAAAGCTCTTGATCCACTCCCTGCACTTGACCCTTGATTGTTAGCGTCCATCTGCACAACTATCCAAATCCGCCAGCCCCTCTGATCCATCCTGCTGCCTGCTGGGGCCACCATTTGAAAATGCAGGTGGGATCAAGTGAGCCCACTGTTCCTCAAAGCTATGGCGCTCAAGGTCCTCCAGACAGGGCACAGCCTCCTCCTGGTCCTGCTTGTACACTGTGCGCACACACACAACCCCCTTCCCCCAGATTATTCTTGCCATTCTTCAAAAATGTCTTGCACTTCTTTGCCCGATGACCATCTCTTTGTCCTTTAGAAAGTCCCTCGGTTGTCACCTACTATGGAGAGTTGACCCTAACTAGTTTTCTTTCCTTCCTGTTACCAGCAACTGGGGTCATGTTCCACAGCTCCCTGCCAAAGCACTGTGTGGTAATTGCTTGTTCATATGTCTGTCTGCCCACCTGGGGGGACCAGGCTAATGTAGGGTGGAGAGAAGGCCTGTGGATGTGAAGGCCAGGCCTGTGGCCTTTGTGCCTGTGGAGATTGCTCTATCCTCTTCCTATTTCACAGATAAAACAGAAGCAGCTAAATGTGCATCACGGCTTGCCTGGCCCAGCCCTCCCCACTCCTGTTAAGAGCCCTCTGTCAGTAGAGTATGGTGGCTAATGCCTGTAATCACAGAGGCTCTGGAGGCTGAGGCAGGAGGATCTCAAGTTCAAAGCCCCCCTCAACAACTCGGTGAGGCAATAAGCAATTGCCTGTCTCAAAATTAAAAAAAAAAAAAAATTAAAAAGGGCTGGGGATGTAGTTAAGTGTTCCTGGGTTCAATACCTGGTACGAAAAAATAAATAAATAAATAAAAACCCTCTTGTTTCTTTTGCTCTGATTTTTGGACTCTTCCATGCACTTTCTCAGAAACCCTTTTCTCCTCTCTGGCTGTTGGACTCATCCCATAAGCCTTTACACAAGCTTCAATCACTCCTGCCTTGAGAGGTCCTCATTTTGTGCCCATTTTTACACTTACTCCCCAGTTACTTCTCCTTTCCAACCAGCTCCAAAACGTGTCCCTGGTCTCTCAAGGAAATCTCCTCAACTTCCACCCCCATCACCCAAACCTTCCAGTCTGACCCCTCAAATGGCTCACATGGAGGTCTCTCATAATGTCCTAAATCTGTTACATGGGAGTGGATGGAGACATTCTTCCTATGGAGACTCCCATAATGTCTAAGAGTGGGCATGGTGTGGGAAATCCACCAGCCCCTCCCTAGAGGTAACCACTGTCAGTGGCTCCGTGTGTGAACTTTGGGTCCCACCTTTACACCTCTACCTACCTACAGCAGAGCAGCACTTACAACAAATCATGTCCTGAGACCTGCGTCATTTGGCAAATTCCTGTGGAAACATTGCTGAGTGTATTTACACAAGATGGGTCACTCAATGTGGCCTCTTGATGCAATCAGGGATATGGAAAAGAGGATGTAGAAGGTGGGCCCTGGCATCACAGCACACTCTTAATGGGAAACTTTTTGTTTTTTGTTTTAATAAGCAGGAGTACAAGCTGGGCGTGGTGACTCATACCTGTGATCCAGCAACTATACTTTGATGACTGCAGAGCAGTAGATTTGTTTATAGCAGCATCACGGTAATGTGTGGTAATGTGTTATGTTAAGCATTAGGACGTTACCATGGCTACACCATCACTAGGTGACAGGAATTTCTCAGGTCTGTGATAACCTTATAGGATCACCATCCTATATGCTATCCATCATTGGTTGAAGGATCCTTGTGTCGGGCATGACTGTGCATGTATATAAACACACACAGGCCCCCACACTGATTTGGGATTTTACATGAGGTTATTCCATACATTCTTTTTTTCTGTGACTCTCCTCTTACATTTAATAACACATCCAAGTGCTCTTTATACCTTAGGACTCTATGGATTTGCTAATGTTCCTTTTTTTTAAGTCAGGAAAAGACTTGAATGAACAGTATCATATTATCAAGTAATATTATGAAGTGATGTTTCTTAAAAATTATTTATGAATTGTGGAAAAATACATATGACACAAAATTTAGCACCTTAACCAGTCGCATGGTATTAAGGACATTCACGTTGTTCTGCGGCCACCACTGTCATTTATCATCTTGCAAACCCATCTCTATGCATCAAACGACAATTCCCCCCCCACACTCCAGTTCCTGGAAACCGTTATTCTATTTTCTATGTCTATGTATATGGCTACTCTCGGTACCTCATGTAAGTGTTTAGCCTTTGGGGGCTGCCTTATTTCATAAGCATAGTGTCCTCAATGTTATATATAATATGTGTCAGAATTAATTAATTAATTTGTTAATTAATTAGTTGATTTTCAGCTCTGGGGATGGAATCCAGGCCTAGCAAAGACTCTATCACACACTGAGCCACACCCTAGCCCACATTTTTATTTATTTTGGGGTACCTGATACCCAGGGGTGCTTAACCACTGAGCCTCATTCCCAGCCCTTTTTTCCTTTTAATTTTTATTTTGAGAAAGGGTCTTGCTAAGTTGTTAGGCCCTCACCAAGTTGCTGAGGCTGGCTTTGAATTTGAGATACTGAGATCCTCCTGTCTCAGCCTCCAGAGTCGCTGGGACTATAGGTTTGCCCCACTGGACCTGGCTCTACCTTTTCTTCTTTTTTTTTTTTTTTTTTTGGAAAGAAGGGGGGGGGAGAGAGAGAGAGAGAGAGAGAATTTTTTAATATTTATTTTTTTACTTTTCGGCAGACACAACATCTTTATTTGTATGTGGTGCTGAGGATTGAACCCAGCGCTGTGCACATGCCAGGCAAGTGCGCTACCGCTTGAGCCACATCCCCAGCCCCTCTACTTTTTCTTTTTAAGGCTAATTATATTTGAGTGTGTGTGTGTGTGTGTGTGTGTGTGTGTGTGTATACACCACATTTAATTTATTCATTTATCTATTGTAGGATCCCTTGTATCCTTTCCACCTTTTGGCTATTATAATTAATGTTACTAAAGACACACATGTGCAAACATCTGTTACAGGTTCTGCTTTCAATTTCTTTGACTATATACCTAGAAGAATTTCTTTATCATATATCAATATTTTGAGGAACATCTTTCTTTTTTAAATATTTTTATTTTTACATTTATATGGTGCTTAGGATCAAACCCAGTGCCTCATGCATGAGAGGCAAGCACTTTACCACTGAGCCACAACCCCAGCCCCACCTTTCCTTTTAATACCTGCATTATAATGTCTTAATATGAACCAGTCACATATCTACTGATAAACACTGAAGTCATCTTAATGATATTTTTTCTCATTGTAAACAATGCTGCAGTTAATATCTTTAAGGTATGTACGTGTTTGCACAAATGTACATGTGCTTCTGTGGGAAGATTCCTAAAATGGGAATGTTGGGTCAAAGATATGCACACATTTTAAAGAGCATATCTTCACACACCTGTAGGCCCATCTACTCAGGCAGCTGAGGCAGGAGGATCACTTGAACCCAGAAGTTTGATACAACCTGGACAATATAGCAAGACCCTGCCTCAAAAAACAATAAACAAGGGCTGGGGATGTGGCTCAAGTGGTAGTGCGCTTGCCTGGTATGCGTGCGGCCCGGGTTCGATCCTCAGCACCACATACCAACAAAGATGTTGTGTCTGCCGAGAACTAAAAAATAAATATTAAAAATTCTCTTCTCTCTCTCTCCTCTCTCACTCTCTTTAAAAAAAAAAAAAAAAAAAAAAAAAAAACAATAAACAAGCTGGGTGTGGCTGTGCATGCCTGTAATCCCAGCAGCTCAGGAGGCTGAGGCAGGAGGATTGTGAGTTCAAAGCCAGCCTCAGCAATGGCAAGGCGCTAAACAACTCAGTGAGATCCTGTTTCTAAATAAAATACAAAATATGGCCGGGATGTGACTCAGTGGTTGAATACCC
The DNA here is from genome assembly GCF_964194105.1 of Spermophilus citellus. Classification (NCBI taxonomy): domain Eukaryota; kingdom Metazoa; phylum Chordata; class Mammalia; order Rodentia; family Sciuridae; genus Spermophilus; species Spermophilus citellus. Next base: position 30,172,348 of record NC_138187.1, on the reverse strand, counting down.
CTGAGTTCAATCCCCGGGACCAAAAAAATAAAAATAAAAACAAATTTTTTAAAGGGCTGTGGATGTGGCTCAGTGGTTAAGTTTTCCTGGGTTCAATCCCTGGTACCAAACAACAAACAAACAAAAACAACTCACAAACCAAGTTAGGCACATTTTAAAGTTTAATAGTCATTGTCAAACTATTGTCTAAGAAGTTTTCACCAACGTACACATTTGTTTGTTTTCTTGCAGTATGGGGATCAAACCCAAGGTCTTGAACATGCTGGGCAAATAAATGCTCTTCTCACTGAGCTACCCAATCTAGCCCACTGACACCTGGGCTTCTCATCACCATATTTTGCCTGTGTCTACCTGCATCCTGTCCAATACTCTACACTATCCATTTTTAAAATTTTTATCAGTATGACAGTCGTGGGTTTTTAACTCTCCAGCCTGCCCCTATTACCACAACAGAAGCAGGCCTTTTCACAGTTGGTAGTTTTGTTCACCATTTCCCTTTCTGGTAGTGAAGCAGGACATCTTTTCAAATATCTGTTGGCTGTTTGTATTTCTTCTGTGATTATCTTCTTCGATTCTTTGCCCACAGCCATTCTCCGTTCTCCCTTTACAGGACCCTCTGGGGGCCTTCGCCACTGATGCCAGTTATAGAATTTTAGGTTTGAAATGATCTTCTGTGGAATTCTGCAGATAATGTTCAACCGCCTTTTAGAATCCGTGGTTGCTACTGAAAAGCCCCGATGCCATGCTGATTCCTGATCCTTATTCTGTGACCTGTTCTTTTCTAGCTGAAAGTGCTTTGGATCTTCCCTTCACCCCATACTCTGAAATTTCACAATGTACCTCCCCCTGGGTCTCTGCATTCATCTTACTTAGGCACCTTTTAATCTAGGGACTTGAGTATTTCACTGACGGGACATTGTCTTGGTGTTTTCCCGTTTTTAAAAATAATTTCTCTTCCTTTGTTCTCTTTGAACTATTTTTATTGGATGGTAGACTTCCCAGATTCACCCTCCAAGTCTGTCTTCTCTCTTTCTTCTTTCCCTTGATTTTGGTTTATCACTCTGCTATTGGGTTTTTAATTTCAGCTGAGAGCTTTCAGTTCTCAGGGCTTTCTCTTGTTTTCGGATTGATTGTTTTTCATGGCCCTCTTGGAAGAATACCAAGGGAGGAGGACCAGGGGAGTGTAAGAGTGGCCTGGTCTCCTCACTGTACCCTTTCCCTGTCCCCTGAGGGCCGCCTCTGAGGTCCCTCATGGCTCCTCCAGTTTGGACTCTGGTGCTGCTTGTGGGGGCTGCCTGGGGCCAGGCTCCCTTGCCTGCCCCTATCTGGTAAGCTGGGCTTAGAGGTGGGTGATGTATCAGGGGGTGGCAGAGGCCTGGGAGGAAGGCAGGGAGCCTGATGGGCTGGGGAGAAGTTACCTTACAAACAGGGAGGGCACTGATCCTTCAGCCCCAGAGGGTGGAATTGGGGAGAAATGAAGGAGGGTACAGAGCTAAGGAGACAGACTGAGGCTGGGAGAGGAGGAGAGGCAGGTCAGACCCTTGGAAAACAGACAAAACTCAGAGTAGGCCCAACTGATAAGTTTGACTTCAAATAGGAGGCAACTAAGAAATGATGGATGTTGCCAGGCGAGGTGGCACACACCTGTAAATAAGCAGATAGGGAGGCTGGGGCAGGAGGATTCTAAATTCAAAGCCAGCTTCTGCAACTTAGTGAGATCCTAAGCAATTTAGCAAGATCCTATCTCTAAATAAAAAAAAATAAAAAGGGATGGAGATCTGGCTCAGTGTTTAAGCACCCCTGGGTTAAATCCCTAGTACCAAAAAGAAAAAGAAAAAAATAAAAGGATGGTGTAGTGTCCTGGAGCTTGTGGGTAGGGGTGGGGAAGTGGGCTGAACTTGAACAAGAAAAGAAAGGGCTGTTCTATGTGGGGCAAGAGCCTTCTCTGTGGAATTGGTGAGGTGAGGAGGAAGGACCAGGGAACATCTTTGTTGCCCATTTATATGTTCAGTCGGGTGTAGCTGGCAAGATACCATCCACTACCCACTAGCAACCTGGGGTCCATGCATCTCTACTCTCTGGGCAAAAACTTGGGCTATCTAAAAAAAAAAAAAAAAGACCTCAACCCTAAGGAAAGAGACCCCAGTGTGAAACCCAGACACTGCATGAGAATTCCCACGCCCAGGAAACCGGGTCTGCGATGGGAGGAGGTAGAGGAGGCCTGCTTCTTAGGAGAGTGGGAAGAACTTTAGGGGAAGAGGCTGAAGGTGACCTTCCTGAAATCCTGAAGAAGACAATGCACGCTGACTGTGTGAACGCTGACATACTCAGGGAAAAAAAGAGAGAAAAAAAATTGTCCGTCCATGACTGCTCAGAGAACTCTCAATCAGAGTCTTCTAATTCTCCGGAATAACAAGAGTGATATTTTTGCTTTTTCCAAACCAATCCCAAGGACACAGAAGCCCCAAGATTTGAAACCTGCTGCTCTCAACCCAAGGGAGAAAGGTGAGTTGGAACCTGGATGACTCAGGCCTCCTCTCCCTCCCTAGGACTGAATGCTAGTCCCTAGCCCAGGGTGGCCACTTTTAGTTATCCTTGGGGCAGGGCGGTGGCATAAACATGGAACCAATGTGCAAAGGGAGGCCCTTGGACGACAGAGGGCAGAGGGAACGGTGGGGCAGAGCTTCATGTTTATAAGGCAGAGAAAGGAGGGGACAATGGAGCTTTTCCTGAAAGGAGACAGCTCAGGAAAGGGGTGCAGTCTGGAGTCCGAATTCTTGAGTTCCAATCTCAGTCCTATGATGACAACCTTGTTGTCTGGCCCATTCCATTCCCCAGCCCTGAATTTCTCCCCAAAGATCTGTCTCCCAAATCTCTGCTTTGGATCCCCCAATCTTAGTGACAGCCTTCTCTAAGTTTAGTGACCCTGCTGACCTCCATCTCCCAGGGTGGGTCTGTGGTCTTGGCCCCTGCCCTCTGCCCTCTGCCCTCTCTGAGGCCTCACAGGGGCCCTTTCTTTCCAGCCATTATCTCCCAGTGTGATTTTGAGGATAATTCCAAACCCCTCTGTGACTGGTCCCAAGAGTTCACCGATGATGGGGACTGGATCCGAGCCAGTGGTCCCTCCCTATCTGGCACCACTGGGCCCCCTGGGGGGTACCCTAATGGAGGTGAGGGGTCTGTGGGAAGCCTCAGGTTTAGGGAGGGCAGATGGCAGGGGTCAGCAGGGAGCTGGGCACAGGCCAAGGGAGGGGGTGCTGCTGAAGCCTCAGGCACACCTGGGCTCTGAGCAGGGGTGGGAGGGCAGTGTTGGGGACCAAAGGCTCCAGCATCCTGGGCTCTGCCTCCCCAGAGGGCTACTATCTGCACATGGATTCCAACAACTTCCATCAGGGTGGAGTGGCCCGCCTGCGCAGCCCTGACATATGGGAGCAAGGCCCGTTCTGTGTGCGCTTCGCCTACCACATGTTCGGGCTGTCATGGGGCTCCTGGCTCCGACTGCTGCTATTCATGGGCAAACAGAACAATCGCCCCAAATTACTCTGGAAACACACAAATACCCAGAGCCCTTCCTGGATACCTACCTCCGTCACTGTGCCCGGAGGACTCAACCTGCCCAGCTGGGTGAGGCCGAGGGAAGAGCCCCAGGGCCATCTGTGGGGCGGGGGATGCCAGGGGTATTGGAGGACCCAGAGGGCTGGGGCAAGGAGGGGGTGTGTGGTCCCTGCCATCTGAATTCAGGAAAATCAGGAGCTAAAGGCAAAGGGACAGGAGGCCTGGCCAGGGGGCTCACAGAATCAGGGATTCCCTTGTTTCCCATCCTGCAGCTGACGTTTGAGGGGATGAGGGGCAACACTCCCTACTTGGACATCTCCCTGGATGCCCTCGCTATCCATCGGGGAACCTGCAATAGGGGTGAGTCCCTCTCCCTCCCTCTCACATGCTTCTTTCTTCCTGGCCTCTGCAAATCTATTTTGGCTCAGCACCCAGGTTTCTCATGAGTCAAGACTACTGGCTTCCTTCTGCTACCTCACCCCACACCTCTGATTCCTGAAGAAGCCATACATCAAGGAAGGTGCTCTTCCAACATGCAGTTGTGGGGATACCTTGTCTAGAGTGACCAGCCAGCCTGGCTTTCCCTGGGCTGTCCCTGTCTCAGCACTAAAAGTCCTGCATCTCAGAAAGCCCTCCCTTCCAAGAAAACCTGGACATTACCACCACAATCCATCTAGCATTAGATGGATCTTTCTAAACTGACCCTAGAGACTGGAGAAAATTCAAGGAAAGGAAAATTTCAGAAGCTGGGTGAAAGGAATCAACACTCATTAACCAAAGGGACTGGACTAAATGCCCCATGCTCATGATCTAACTGACAACCCTAGGAGACAGAGGGGCACTGCCATTCCCAGTTTATAGATGAGAAAACTGAGGCTTGGGCAGGTAAAGTTACCTGTGTCAGGAACGCGGCCCATAGTCAAGGGGCCATGTCTGGCTGGAAAGCCAGCCACGGCTCATCACAGATCTGAGATTGGAACTCAAGAATTTTCTGACTCCAGACTACATCCCTATCAGAGCTGTCTCCTTTCAGAAAAAGCTACATTGTCCCCTCCTTTCTCTGCCTTCAGTATGCATGATGCAAATGTGCAGTTTTGACACTATGAATGATCTCTGTGGCTGGAGCTGGATCCCATCTTCCTCTGGGGCCAAGTGGACACAGAAGAAAGGGTCATCAGGGCAGGCAGACGTGGGACCTAATGATGATTTCTCCAGTCCTGGGAGTGAGTACTGGCCATGCTTTTATCCTCAGGGCTTTCTAGGCTCTAGTGACCTCTGCACGCCCTACAATAGCTGCCATGGGTCTGTGTAGGTGAACCAGAGCAGACTCAAGCCTTTTTCAGCTCAGGTTTCTAGAAGCATGCTCTGAGCACCCCCAGCTTTCCCACTAGCTCCACCTGGTGGACCCAACACAGCCTGCTCCTTACCTCCTTTCTTGGCATCTTTCCTTCCTTCCTTCCTTCCATCCTTCGATATTTACTGAGCACCCTACAACATGCCCGGCAGTGTCTTAGGCTTTTGAGAATCAGTATGCAAAACAGACAGGGAGTGGTGTTGGTGAGGAACAGGGAGACAGATATCAAAACAAAAAAGGAAATTACAGTAAATGACAAAGTTTTGGTGTGACAAGTGCTTTGGGAAAAATCAGTTGAATAAGGGAAAGGGATTGTGGAAGTGCAAGGGTAGGAAAGTTGTGAATTTTAACTGGAGTGACCCGGATAGGTCTCCTTCAGATCACAGCTGAACACACTTGAGTTGAGGGAATGAGGCATGAAAATATTAGGAGTGTGGAAAAACATTCCAGACAGAGAAGCCTGCCATGCAAAGGCTCTGAGGTATCCCAGGCCAAGAGGGAAGAAGGGATCTGAAGTATAGCCATGGATCTAGAATGAAGAGACTTAGCTCAGATCATAGGAAAGGCAAATCATATAGAGCCTTGAAGGCCATTGTCAGGACTATGGCATTTATTCTGTGTGAATGGGAAGGGGGCTTTGCAGGATTTGGAGCAGCTGTGTGACTTGATCTGATTTATTTTTGTAGTGCTGGGGGTGGAACCCAGGACCTCTCACACTCTAGACAAATGCTCTACCATTTTGTTAAGAAGCCACTGAAGGGGGCTGGGGATGTGGCTCAAGCAGTAGCGCGCTCGCCTCGCATGCGTGTGGCCCGGGTTCGATCCTCAGCACCACATACAAACAAAGATGTTGTGCCCGCCGAAAACTAAAAAAAAATAAAGATTAAAAAATTCTCTCTCTCTCTCTCTCTCTCTCTCTCTGTCTCTCACTCTCTCTTTAAAAAAAAAAAAAAGAAGCCACTGAAGGGCTGAGACTGAAGCTCAGTGGTCGAGCACCTGCCTAGCACGTGGGAGGCACTGGGTTTGATCCTCAGTACCACATAAAAGTAAAATAAAGGTATTATGTCTATCCACAACAAAAAGTATTTTAAAAAGCAAAAGAAAGGATTAAATTTTTTTTTTTAAAAAAAGGAGCCACTGAAGAGAACCCGCAAGAGTAGCCGTTGGAGGATATTTAGGGGGTTTTATTTAGCAGGAATCCAGGCAATACAGTCTTCCTGTTTTTCCACCAAATGTTACATCATGCTTCTTTGCCCACCATCTCTCTGTTCTTTTGCCTGGGGTTTTCCTTCCTCTTCCTGCTGTTCACTCCTTCCCTCTCTCTCCCTTCTCATCTCCTCTCTCAATCTTCTCCACATAGCCCACATTTCCAAGCCTTCAGGGCCCGACTTTGTAGGTCCAACAGAGCTCAGGGGCCCTCATTTACTTTCTGAGAGTCCACTTCTTGTTTCTTCTCAGGCCTCTCGTCCCTTCCTTTCTGCCAGCTCGCCTTTGCATCTCTCAGCATCGTGTCCCATGCCTAGCAGTTTCAGCAAACGCTGTTTTTCTTTTAGTTTCTCTATTTTTTAGTTTTATCCATCTTGCTCCCATATATAGATATATAAATTTCTTCCTTCCTTCCCTCCCTCCCTCCCTCCCTCCTTCCTTCCACCTGAGCCACATTAAGGCAGGGTCTAAGTTGCTTAGGACCTCACTACATTTCTGAGGCTGCCTTTGAACTTGGGATCCTCCCGCCTCGTCTTCCTGAGCCGCTGGGATGGATGACGGGCGTCTCTTTCTTCTCTTCCATTTCTCACGTCTCCTCGCTCTCTCACTCAGCTTTCCCATTCCTTTCCTTCCAATTGTTTCCATCCTCTTCTCTGCTGTCCCTCTCTGGCTTGTTCCCTTACTTTAGCCTCCTTCTCTGCCCGCACTCTCCACCGCGCTCACCTAGGGGGACGCAGCGGAAGGCCGGCACCTGAACTCACGCTTGCGCGGTTGGCATGTCCGCAGCCCCCTCCCTCTCCCGGCTACTCGTTACGTCACGGAGCGAACTTCAGGCTGATTGGCTGCCTGAGGGAGCGGGTGCGGTGCGGGGCGGGGGACCTGCGTGCCCTCGTGCGTCGGTCTGGCCCTTCTAACAATTTGTGCGAATGGCTGTGTAAAAAGAGGGCTCGAGGGGTCAGCATCCGAAGCACTAGATTTCGGAGGCTGCTTCTGAGAGGATGCCCGTGTTTCCTAGGGCGGCGCCCTCGTCCTTATCTAGTCCAAGCACTCGAGGGAGGGTGGAAGGCCTCAGCCAGTCGTGACTTGGGGTACGCCCACCTCAGCGCTGCCTGATTCTAGGTGGCTGTTGGGGTTCCCCAGGACCAGGTCCCCATCTCAGGTGGGGTCCTACCCCTGCGTAATACCCCCTTCAATTCCAGCCACCCTACTTTATAGGACTTTTTTTTCATAGATGGCCTCTACATGCTCCTGGACCCCAAAAATGCAAGGCCGGGGCAGAAATCTTCCCTCCTGAGTCCCCCGAGCCGCTCCAATGGCTGTCTGACCCTTTCTTTCTACTATATCCTGCGGAACCGGTCTCCTGGAGCAGCCCTCCTGGTCTACGCTTCCACCTTGGGTTAGCGACGTGGGGGTGGGGTGGGGGGGTGAGGTGGGGGTGGGAGGGTGGAGGATGCATTGGATTTCCACTAGCATCTCCCAGGGTTGGGTTGATGGGGAAATAAGCGGGAAGGGAGGAGGAATGTCTCAGGTCTAGGGAAAATCTAAGATATGTGGGAGATTTTCCATGAAGTGGAAATGAGGACACTGGATTCTAGAAAAATGGATACATAGAGAGGGAGAGAGAAGAATTGTTTACATTTGGGGCAGCGTGCTTAAATATTTCTTTTGCAACTCACCCTTCTGGGTATAGGTTTGAAGTAATTTCTCAGCTCCTCTAAGCTCACTTCTCTCACCAATTTTTCCATTGTAGGCAGCATCCGGAAACACACTCTTTTTTCAGGACAACCTGGACCCAACTGGCAGCCTACTTCTCTCAATTATACAGGACCGGGACAGATACAGGTACAGAGAATCATGGAGTCAGATCTTTGCACATGGTAGGTACTCCCAAGGCACCAGGAGCAGAGGCCCTGGGTCTCTGAATGGAATAAGGAGCCAAGTTTGGTGGCACAAGCCTGTAATCCCAGAGGCTGGGGAGGCTGAGGCAGGAGGATCTCAAGTTCAAAGCCAGCCTCAACAAAAGCCATGTGCTGAGCAACTCAGTGAGACCCTGTCTCTAAATGAAATTCAAAATAGGGCTGGGGATGTGGCTCAGTGGTCGAGTGCCCCTGAGTTCAATCCCTGGCACCCCCCCACTCCCAAAAGAAGGATCAGTTTGGGCTTTGGAGGGCTGAGGGTTTGTCCTGTGTACTTACTCCAGGCCCATTCTCTCTCTCTCTCCAGTTTGCCCTGGTGGGTGTGTTTGGAAGGATCCCAGAGCCAGCGGTAGCAGTGGATGCAGTCAGCCTTGCTCCCTGTGGGGGTGAGAGCAGGGCTCTGGGAGGCCCCCTGGAGTTGGGGATGGTAGGGACAGCAATGGAGAGCACTGCCCCAGTTTCTCAAACCTCCCTCTGGACCTACTAGACAGCTTTCCTCAGTGCAACTTTGAAGACAGAGCCCATCCCTTCTGTGACTGGACCCATAAACCAGAAAGTGGCGGACAGTGGTCCTGGGGAAGTAGAACTATTCTCAACAACATCACAGGCCTTGTGGGTGAGTTCTCTTATCAAGGTGAGGAGATTGAGGACCTCTCAACTCAATGAATTGCTGAATCTGCAATTGATGGAGGACATTGGAGGTGGTGAAGAGGAGCCAGCAGTGTTTATTGGGAAACTGTTATGGGTCCAGAGCTGAAGAGATGACAGTAGACACAGTTAAGGGTTCTCATGGCTGTAGGATTACTGCAATTCCCTAAGAAAATGAGTCCTCCCACTTCATTAAGTCTAAGCCTTCAAAACTGACAATCTCATATCTCAGCCGAGGCATTGATGGGTACATTTATGGAGTCTAGGTTGCAGGTTTTGTTTTTTTCCCCCATATTCTCCAGTTAGAAATCCAAAGTCAGTAGGAAACAATGCCATCATGTGAGGTGTTTGGTTACTTGCTCAGATGCCCACTTAGAAAGCCAGAAATAGCAAGTAGACTTGCTGTTGTGCCGGTGTCTCATCTTGCTGGCTCCCCTCTTTTTCCCAGGGAATCATTTTATCTACTTTGAGGTGGACAAGGTCTCCAAAGCAGGGCAGTCTGTCAAACTGACCAGCCGGCCCTTCTGTGCCCCCGGGGATATCTGTGTGGAATTTTCTTACCACATGAATGGCCCTGGAGAGGGCAGTACACTCATTCTCCTGCTGAGCAGCCCTGCTGGAAGTTCCCCTTCTTCTCTGTGGAACCGTGTTGGGCCCCAGAGCCCTAACTGGCTCAATGCTTCTACCACCATCTCTTCAGGACACCGGCAGCCCATGCAGGTGAGAGATGGAGAGTGGGCCCCGTATGTGTCTGCATGGCCTGTGGTAAGGGGATTCAGAGCTAGGTGTGGGACTAAGAAGGTGGAAAGGGAGCAGAGAAGAGATGAATGAAGGATTCAAGGCCCTGGGTAGGTTGGACCGTTGGGGTACCAACAGGTAGTGGACACGCCTGGCAGAGTTGTTGAGTTGCCATGGAGTCTTTTCATTTTTCTCTTCAGCTGATTTTTGAGGCCATCCGGGGTAGCAACCCCGCTTTTATTGTTGCTGTGGGTTTCATCTTGATCGGTCAAGGTTCTTGTCGAGGTAAGACAAAACCCTGGGCTCTAGGAAGGGTGCTAGGCCCTGGCATGATCACCCTGGCTCCTCTATAGAAGCTGTGTAAAATGCAAGTCCTCTTGTGCCTAGGACTCACACAGCGGATGTGAGTTTCTATGTCCTTCCCACCTCTACTGTCCCTGTACTGTCAGGATGCTTGCTTGAGCGAAGGTGTCTTTGATGCCATGAATCTCTGGAGCAGCATCCAGAACGCTTTCCCTAGTGATCCTATAGGCAATACCTGTAGACTCGACAGGTCTTTCCCTTCCTCATCATTTTTGTGTTTCCCGTACCTGGCACAAAGCAGGTGTATGTGGGGAGTGCTGTTTGTTGAGTGTTTGTTAAGTGAGTGAAGTTGTGGGTTGGGAATGAAAAGAAAGGTCAGTCCTTTGAGCCCACCAACTGGCTGTGAGTGAAAAGTGGGTGATATGATTTTGACTGAATTCCAAGGATTTGTTTTTCTTTGTAGACACAACAGCAGCAGGGCTTTCTACCGCATCTCCAGGTTCACAAACTGAATCATTTGAAACCAGTGTCTCCACAGAAGCACCCACCACTACCACAGAGAAACCCACTGAAACCACTGAGGAAACCACTACCCCCACTACTACTACTACCCCCACTACTACCACTACCCCCACTACTACCACTACCCCCTCTACTACCACTACCCTCACTACCCCTACTACCCCCACTACCCCTACTATCCCCACTACCTCCACTATCCCCACTACCCCTACCACCTCCACCACCTCCACCACCTCTACCACCTCCACTACCTTCACTGCCTCTACCATGAGACCCTTTGTCATCACCATCCAGATAACCACCCCCACAGAGCAAGTCACTGATATCACCGAGGAGATCACCACTGCCACGGAGGAACCCACTGAGGAAATCACCACTGCCACAGAGGAACCCACTGAATTCGAGGAGACCACCTTGGCCACAGAGGAACCCCCTGAAACCACTGAGGAGATCACTACCACAGAGGAACCCATCAAAACCACCCCGGAGACCACTACCACCACCACAGAGGAACCCACTGAGACCACCCCGGAGACGACGACCACCACCACCACCACTACTACCACCACAGAGGAGCCCATCAAAACCACCCCGGAGACCACCACCACAGAGGAACCCACTGAAGCCACGGAGGAGACCACCGTAGAGGAACTTCCCGAAGCCACTGAGGAGACCCCCACCCCGGTGGAGGAACTCACTGAAACCACAGAAAAGCCCTCAGCTTGTACTGAAGAATCCTGCCCTAGTACATCGGACCTGCCCGCTGGGCCAACAGTCTTGGTGAAGCCTCTACACTTTCACAAGAGCACCACTTCCCCGACTACCACCACCACCTCTATGACCACTACCACCACCACTACTACCACCACCACCCCCAAAACTACCAAAGGTATATGGGGACAGAACTGGGCCAAAGAGCTGAAAGTAAGAGACAGCGAGTAGGACAGAGTCGGGGAGAGGAATTCTTCCAGTGGGAAGTCAGCCTTCTTATGGGAAGATGGCCCAGTCCCATCCCTCCAAAGATGATAACTTTGGAAGAATACTGCCCAGAGCTGGAGGGACATGGGGCAGGAGTGGGTGGAGGCAGGTTGGCATGAGCTCCAGGCTTTCTTCCTATCCTCCTTATGTTTTATGGAGAGAGTTCATATACCATATAACTCACCTTCCCACCCTACCCGCACACCTGGGTCCTCACTGCGGTTTTTTGGGTGCTGGAAATCAAACCCAGGGCTTCATACATGCCAAACATATGCCCTACTACTGAGCTGCATCCGCAGCCCCTCACCCTTTTAAAGTCTCTAATTTAATGGTTGGAGCATATATTCATAAGCTTATACAACCAGTATTCCATTCTTTCTTTTAAAATTTTTTTGGTTGCAATGGAAATAATACTTTTATTTCATTTATTTATCCTTTTTTTAAATATATTTTTTAGTTGTAGATGGACACAGTATCTTTATTTTTATTATTTATTTATGTGATGCTGAAGATTGATCCCAGGGCCTCACACTTGCGAGGCAAGCGCTCTACCACTGAGCCACAACCCCAGCCCCATTTGTTTATTCTTTATGTGGTGCTGAGGATCCAACCCAGGGCCTCACACGTGCTGGCAAGCGCTATACCACTGAGCCACAACCCCAGCCCCCAGTATTCCATCTTTATTTACATTTTTTTTTATCCCAGAAAGAAACCCCATAAGCTCCTCCCTGCTTCTTCCCAGTCCCTGATGACACTGATCTCCTTTCTGTAACCATGGATTTGCGTGACCTGGACATTTCAGACAAATGGAATCCTATGTGAGCCTTTGTATCTGTCTTTTGTCGCTGAGTACGATGTCATCAGGTCCATCCATGTTGTGGCTACATATTCCTTTTGATGGAGGGACAATATGGGCCTACTTCTTAGAGGAGAACTTGAGTTTGGGGATGGGGGAGAGACAGGAAGGCCCTGGGAACAGCTCCAGAGTGAAGGTTTGATGAGATCATGTTTTGCCTTTAGTGAAGTGCTCCCCAAATTCCCACTATGAATCCTGTGCCTGCCCTGCATCTTGTGAGAACCCCAAACCCAACTGCAATATACTCTGCCAGCCAGGCTGTGTCTGCAATCCTGGTTTTTTGTTTAATGACAACAAATGCATCAATGCCTCTTCCTGTGATTGTGTCTACGGCAAAAGCTACTATAAGGTAAGTCCACAGGGATGCTGGTTCCCCTGAGGGAGACTGATGGCGGAACACCTGGGTCCTCACTGCATTTGTGCACTGGGATGAGATGAACTTGGATCGTCCCCAGGGGTAAGCTCAAAGCTGTGGCTTCACAGTGACAGAGTCCTCCATTCAGCATGGGTTTTGTTCTTGTTGTTTTGGTTTTGTGGTGCTGGTGATCAAACTCAGGGCCTTGCTCAAGCGACGCAAGTGCTTCACCACTGACCTTTACCCCCATCCCTCAGCCTGTGGTGTTTTGATGATTCTCTCTGTTCATACCATATATCTGGGGTACGTGCCTCTTTTGGCACACCGTGATGCTAATCTGTGCTGATGAGCTAGTCACTCATGGTCCCTGGCTCCATCCCCAGCACCGAACCAGCAACAACCAAAATATGTGGAGAGATTTCTAGAATTCTCTTCTGCCAAAGAAACTTGCAAATCCTGAAATCTTGGTAAGCTCAAAAGACAGAAGTCACTAATTCTCTTTGCCTCCCTGAACTGATGGTCTGCTGGGGAGATTGGATAGAGCACAGCTCCAGAGGGAACAGGCTGTGAGCCAGAGCTGTTTGGTAGGAGTGGCGTGGGGGTCATGTTAGGTTGCCTAATAGCCATGATAAGAAAGCGGAAGGGATGAGGCTGATGGTAGAGCTTTGAGGCAGCACACACAAGGCCCTGGGTTTGAGCCCCAGCACCACTGGGAGGAAAAAAAGCACAAGGAAACATTTTTTTAAATAAATTAAAAAAAAACACAAGGAAATTGGTAAAATTCATTTCAATAATCTATAGTCTTCCCTTGGAACCAGGAGAGATTTGTTCCAGAACAATCCTCCAAAATCCCAAAATCTGCCCAAGTCAAGTGCCTTATATAAATGGCATAGCATTGGGCTGGGGATGTGGCTCAAGCGGTAGCGCACTCGACTGGCATGCGTGCGGCCCGGGTTCGATCCTCAGCACCACATACAAAGAAAGATGTTGTGTCCGCCGAAAACTAAAAAATAAATATTAAAATTCTCTCTCTCTCTCTCTCTCTCTCTCTCTCTCTCTCTCTCTTTAAAAAAAAATGGCATAGCATTTACCAACATATACAGATCCTCGTGGACTGTTTGAATCATCTCTGGGTTATTTATAATACCTGATGCAGTATGAATGCTATGTGAATAGTATTGTTTTAGTAGTTGCTAGGAGGTACATGTTCAGTACAGATGCAATTTTTTAAAAAAATTACCTTTCATCCTCTGCTAGTTGAATCTGCAGGTGAATCTCTAGCTATGGAGGGCTTACTGTACTCAATTTCAAATATTATCATTTCAGTGTTTAATCAATAAAGAGTTACTAGGGCTGGGTGTGGCTTAATGGTAGGGCACATGCTTTCATGTGCAAGACCCTGATGTTGACTCCCACACTGGGGGTAAAAAAGAGACTAATTGATGAGATGGTTAATTTTAGTTTTTTTTCCTCATGCTAGATCTTCAAAATCCAGTGTATATGTTACACCTATAGCATATGTCAGTGTGGACTGGCCATGTATCCAGAGCTTAGTAGCATGTGCCTGGTGGCCTGAGTGACGGGGCAGGTCTAGAGCCAGGCCAAGCAGAGCTTGTGCCCAGGCTGGGTTCATTCACTGAGTGACCTTGGGCAAATTTCTTTACCTGTTTAAACCTGTTTCCATATCTATAAAACTGTGCAAAATAGGATTGTTGTAAGGATGCAATTAGATCCTGACACATGCAAACTACTTAGTAAATGTTCATTATTATTATAACAATTTATGATAAATATCATATGCAGCCTATTAATTAAGTGTATTAAGCTATTCATTAGTACCTGGTGCTGCCCCTCAGCTGCAGGTGTTCTGCCCTTTGGCGTCAGAGCTCCTACTTCCCTCTTCAGGGACTGCTTCCTCCTGTGCCCCCTTTAATCAGTCTCCTGGGGCTCCCTAAATGGGTGATAGGTCTAGGTTCAGCAACAGCCTGGGCAGAAGGATCGTCATGACCATCAGTATCAAGGGTCTCTTCACTGTCCTGGGATGGCATAGACGCATTCAGCAAATGTCCATTATTTAGTACTTTCTACCCACCTGGTATGGAGTCACCATGAACGTGGCAAGCTCCTTGGCTGTCTTCTTTTTTTTTTTTATTGGTACTAGAGATTAAACTTGGGGGGACTCAACCAGTGAGCCGCACCTCCAGTTCTATTTTGTATTTTATTTAAAGACAGGGTCTCACTGAGTTGCTTAGCAAGCCTCAGCATGCTAAGGCTGGCTTTGGATTCGTGATACTCCTGTCACAGCCTCCTGAGCCACTGGGATTATAGACATGCACCACTGCACCCAGCAGCTCCTTGTCCTTCTAATGCTCTCAAATTTAGAGGGGCACACATTGGGCCTTGGTTGACTCTTCCGCTCAGCAATTATTTATTTATTTATTGGTACTGGAGATTTAACCCATGGGCACTTTCCCACTGAGCTACATCTCCAGCCTTTTTTGTTCGTTTTTTTATTTTGAGTCAGGGTCTCACTACATTGCTTAGGGCCTTCCTAAGTTGCTGAGGCCGGCTTTGAACTTGTGATCTCCTCCAGTCTCAACTTCCTGAGCTTCTGGGATCATAGGCATACACCACCATGCCTGGCTCAGCAAGTACTGATTGAACGAGAGTTTCTATTGTGACATGTTGGGGCCAAGATGGTGTGTAAAGACAGACATAATCCCTGTTTGGGACACTTATAATCAATCATAAAAGAAATCTAAAAGTGCAACTGTGGGAAGTCCTTGGAAGGAAGGTCCCCAGAGATGTGAGGATGACCTTGTCAGGGGGTCTGGGCAGTCTTTCTGAGAAAGCTGTCCTTGAGCTGAACTCTATTGGTTGTAGAAGAATGAATTAGAAAGACAGGGAGGGTCGACACAGTGGTCCATGCCTGTAATTCCAGCCACTTGGGAGGCTGGGAGGATCACAAGTTCAAGCCAGTCTCAGCAACTTAGCAGGCCCCTATCTCAAAATAAAAAATAAAAGGGCTGGGGATATAGTTCAATGGTTAAGCACCCCTGAGTTCAATCCCCAGTGCTACACACACACACACACACACACAAAAGATGGAGAAGGAGGAGAAAGATGGGAAAGGAAGAGCCTTCTAGGATGGGAGAATAGTACATGCAAATGTCCTGTGGTTGGAAAAGGGAGTGCAAACAAGTTTAGGTGTGCACATTGGGCAGCACCCTCTTCCCTGGGTAAGGTAGAGGAGAAGGTGGAGACCTCAAGAACTATGGCTCTGTAACTCTAGATCCCTTGCTCCCAGTTTGGGCAAGAATGGTTCAGCCCCAACTGCACAGAACGTTGCCAATGCCTTGCTGGCAGCCGTATGGAATGCCATATCTCTGAGTGTGGATCACACACAGTGTGCCAGCTGAAGGATGGCGAGTATGGATGCCACCCCTATGGTGAGTACCTCCTTGCATGCTCTCGAAAGGAGTATGACACCAAGATCCCAAGCTGTCTTTGGAGCAGAGGAGCAGGGGTGTGTCACCAGCTGGGAGACTTGGGGTATGGGATCCAGCCTGACTGGGCAGTGGAAGCAACTTCCTGGGTCCTCCTTTCTCCCCTCTGTAGGCACTTCCACCTGCATGGTCTATGGTGACCCTCATTATGTCACCTTTGATGAGAGGCACATCAACTTCTCAGGCAAATGCACCTATGTCTTGACTCAGCCCTGCCGAAACTCCTCAAGTAGGTCCTGAGGGCCTGAGGTCAGAGGAGGTGGCTCTGAGGGGCACAGTGGTGGCCAGCAGGACAGGGAACAGAGGAGGGACAGGACAGGGCTGGGAGCAGAGGAAAGGAAGAGGCCATCCTGGAGCAAGGTCCTCTTAAGGTGAGGGTGGAAACCATCCCCTCCCCATCCAGAGCCAGGAGTCTAGGGCTCAGACTTCTGGGGAAAATGCAGTCTGAGATATCAGTTGTGTCCTCAGCCAGCTCTTATTGAGGGCCCATGTGACACAGTGGCAATCACTGTTAAAGAGACTAGTGAAGGTGCACAGATAGCCTGGAGGGTGTCACTACACACAAGGGGAGATGCAGCAGTGCAGGCTGTTCTGGAGGAGGGTAGACATCCACCCCTCCTGCTTGTGTCCTGCCTCCTCTCCTAAACTGCAGGACCTGTGTTTTACCCACAGTGCCAGGCTTCGATCCATGGCACACACTTGAGATATTATTACTGAGCTGGCGTGTAGCTCAGCAGTAGAATTGCTTGCCTAGCATGTGTGAGGCCCTAGGTCAAATCCCCAACACTGCAAAAAAAAAGAAAGAAAGAAAGAAAAGTTTACTGAATGAGCCCTTCTCCCTCCCAGACACATTCTTCAAAGTCTTAGCCAAGAATGAGGAATGGGGACCCAGAGGACTGACCTGCCTGAGCAAGGTTCATGTGATCCTGTCTGAGACTACCATCACCCTGCTCAAGGGCAGACAAACACTGGTGAGCCCCATCCCCCATCCACCCCTGCTGGGGCAGCTAAATGTGACCAAGACCTGCTCCTGGTCAGCCCCAGCCCAGTGGGCATTGATTGTGAGGCTCCAAGCCGCTGTGGTGGAAGAGGTTGTTAGGATGCCGTGAAGGATGTTATACCTTGTGGCTGTGGATACGGGAGTCTTGGGGTCTTCCTTGATCCCCCGATCAGTCTCTCTGCCCCTTCCTCTGCCAGGTTAAGGGTCAGCGAGTCACCCTCCCAGTCAGACCTTCTAAAGGTGTCATCATACGTCCAAGTGGGCGGTTTGTGAAAGTGAAAACAGCATTTGGTTTGCTTATAAAGTGGGACGGCCACCAGCAGCTGTTTGTGACTATGTCCAGGTGAGTGAGCATCCCCGCCAGGCAGCTGAGGCTTCTCCCGACCAGGGCTCCTCCATCCACCTCCCTCTTTTTTCCATTCCAAGCACTAGCGCTCAGTTACTTCTGTTCCTCCCAAAGGGTAGGAAGCACCTAGCTCAAGTGGTCGGCCTTCCCTTGGACGGGGAGACAGAAGGAAATAGTTTCCGCACAGTGGAATAATGGCATAATGGCAGGATGTACACACAATGCCTTGGGAATGTTCTAGAGGAGGAGTTGCTCACGTGCTCTGGGGCTGTCTTCTTGGCTCCCCAGATGGACAGACAAGGGAAAGACAGACTTTTTAGACCCACACACATAGAGTGAGCCGGAGTGGTGTAGAGCCAGTAAGGTCAATCATGACCGGATGTTGGGGCTGAAGGGAGACCACACAGCTGGCTCCAGGTCTCGTGTGCCTGGTGTGCCACCCATGTCAGGAGTAGGTCCTTCTCTATCCCCTTTGAGCCTTCTCCTCCGGGCCTGCAGCTCATTATCCCCTCCACTCCAATGACGGAGGCCCCTTCACCCCATTCATGCTCCCCCCTCTCCTGGGTCCCACAGTGTGTTCTCAGGCAAACTCTGTGGTTTCTGTGGAAACTTTGATGGGGACAGCAGCAATGACAACCTGAAGCCAGATGGTGAGCCAGCTGAAGACGATGAGGATCTGGGGAACAGCTGGCAGACCGAGCAGGAGTGAGGAGACCCCACTGGGGGCCCATGGGCTGCTCTCCTTCCCCACTCTCTCACTTTGGGCCCTTTTAAAACCAACCAGAACCAGGTGTGATGGCGCACACCTGTAGTCCCAGCTACTCGGGAGGCGGGAGGATTACTTGGATCCAGGAGTTCAAAGCCAAACTTGGCAACATAGAGAGACCCCTCTCTCTTTTTCTCCCTGGAGACTCCAGATTTTCCCACCTCCTTTGGGCACAGCCTTGCTGACAAATGGCATAGGGCCCCAATTGGAAGTGAGCCATGGACTTTAGCATTTGACTGGTCTCTTTTAGGTGCGAGGGTATCGAGACACGTACTCCAACTTGTGAGCGAGCCTTGCAGAGCACTATGTCAGGGTCCAAGTTCTGTGGCCAGCTTGTCAGCTCCAAAGGAGTGTTTGAGTATGGAGGAGGGCAGGCGGGGCTGCTGGGCACCAAAGTCCTCCAAGGTGGAGGCTGGGAAATGCCACTCCCTCCTCCCCTCTAACCTGGGCTCTTTCCTCAGGGAATGCCAGCTTCACGTGAAGGTCTCTTCCTTCTTTGACAACTGCATGAATGACATGTGCAACTTCCAGGGCTTCCATCTCATGCTTTGTATCCATCTTTCGTTCATGACTGCGGCCTGCCAGCACGCTGGCTATGCAGTGAAGCCCTGGAGGAAACCCCAGTTTTGCCGTGAGTTGTGACTGGAAGCTGGGGAGAGGACGCCTCCCTGCAAATACAAGAGAGGCCATTCCCATGGGCTTGGGATGCATTGAACCTCCCACTTCACCTGAGGTCAGGAAAATGGGCAGAGTTGGGAGCATCCCTGAGATAATCATAGTCACTTGCAAACTCAACAGTAGCCTTGTAGCTACTGATGCTGCACAGGACAAGTACAGGTGTGTTCACATGCCTGGCCAGTTCCTCTGATATGGGCAGACCTGAGCTAGAAGGGCACCAAGCTGCCTTACAGCTCCAGGGATGGCTGGGCTCTCTGGGAAGGTGCTTTAGAGCTGACCCAGCCCCTGGACTTGGCCTCTCCCTGCATGCCTGGGGCATGTCTACACAGCAGTATGGTTGAGGCTGTTCTTTTGTGGCTCAGTCTGCTTCCATGAAAGTCCAAGGTAACATCTAGGTGACCACCTCTTAGCACAGACAGCTGGCCCTGTAGGCCCTAGGAGTCTGTGGGCTCCTTTTTAAAGCCTCTCTACTAAAGATTGGCGGGAGCCTTTCTAGCTGGGGACTTCCAAGCACATTCTTCCCTTTTCTGCCTCAGTCTCACCTGTCTCCTTACTTGAGCTTCTCCCTCCACAGCCCTGATCTGTCCAGCCAATAGCAGTTACTCTTTGTGTGCCGATCCATGCCCGGACACTTGCCATTCGGGATTCTCTGACAAGACCTGCCCAGACCACTGTTTGGAGGCCTGCGAGTGTAACCCGGGCTTCATCCTCAGTGGCCTCGAGTGTGTCCTTCCATCCCAGTGTGGGTGCCTTGACACTTCAGGAACCTACTTCAAAGTGAGTGGCTGGGGTGGGCCTCTCAGCCCTGGAGCCAGGGGGCGCTTGCTCCCTGGGCCAGGGTGAGAGGCCAGAGAGAGAAAGCAGGGGAACACAGGAGGGCAGGGGATTTAGGCTTGGGGTTTAGGAAATTCTGACCCTGATCTAATCTCCTTTTGTGTGTGTGTGTGGTGCTGGGGATCAAACCCAGGACCTTGAATATGATCTGCCATTGAGCTGCACCATGGAGCCCTCCAAGTTCCCCTTTCTTCACCTCTAGTCCTTTCCACACAGGCTGGGATGACATCATGGCATGCTCTTTCCCATGATACCTCTTAAGAGTCTGAGACCCTCCTTCTGTCCCCTCCCAGCATCCCTGATGCCGCTCTCAGCTGTCATTTTACCCAGATTTTCCATCCTCTGAAATCCTGAGTAGTTCTGTGTCTCACCTGTGCTGTTTTCAAATCTTGTCTCCTCTGGAGGGTCCCACTCTGCAGAAGGGCCTGCGTCTCTTTCTCTGCACACCTGTTTTCACTCTTCTCAGAAGCATCACTGAGAACTAGGCCCTGTGCCCAGCTCTCACCAGAGGTCTGGCAATGACACCATTCTCCAGAATAACCCTCTGCCATCTGATGTTCACCTGGCCATCCTCCATGGCCCCGCTCCAGGCTGGACCCCCAAATGCTCCCAGTCCAAGTCTTGCTGTGGCCACCCACCCCCCCCCTCACTTGGTGCTGAAGATCGAATCCAGCCCTTTGTGAGCAGAAGCAGGCACTCTACAATGGAACTGCACCCCGTGCCATGCTCTGACCTTTTCCCAGCTCCTTTTATACCCTGCTCTACTTCTCAGCCTCTGCCTGTTGGGACCCTTCCCCTCCCTTGAGGCCCTGTTGAAATGCTCCCTCCTCCTTGAAGCCTTCCTGATAAGCAGAGTCAGGAAACTTCTCTCAAAATTCCCATTATCAGGTGCTTATTGCTGGTGTCTATGGTGAGAAGTGATCTTTGGGTGCTCTGGTGGTTCCACTTGGATGCACATTGGAGATGTGTATCCAAGAGTTGACTTACATTTATTGTCCCCTGTTGGATTGTGAGTTCTGTCAGGACAGAGACATTTTCCATCTGGTTCATTACTGAATTCCTAACACCTCCCACGATACACAGACAGCTCAGCTGAAATAGTGAGCAAATAAATGATCAAGCAATTCCATCCCTGAGCCAACACCAGAGTTTTACAGCTAAGCATAGAACTTTTGAAAGACGGAATGCCCCGTGAGTAGGCCAGCCCTTGGAGCAGCAGTGGGCTCTTGTGTTGGACCTGGGAAAAGCTGCTTTCTTTTCTTTCTCCAGCTAGGGGAACAGTGGTACAAACCAGGCTGCAAGGAGTTCTGTGTCTGTGAAAAGAACAACAGAATTCACTGCCAGCCCTGGAAATGTAAGGCCCAGGAGGCCTGTATGCTGCAAGATGGCACCTATGGCTGCCGTGCCCGAGGTGAGAGGTCAGGAGAGCAGGTGAGCAGGGGGCCTCAAGCAAGGGGAAGATCCTGCCCAAATCTTCTTCCCCAGAGAGCTGGGACCCCAGAGGCTGTGAATTAGTCAGCTTGAAATTACTGTAACATATACCCCTGAGATAAATAAGCTTATAAAGAGAAAGGGTTTTTTTGGCTCATTGGCTTCTGGGCCTGTGGTGAGGCAGCTAGTCACAGTGGGGAGTATGTGGCTGAACACAGCACTGCTCCCTCCAGGGCTGGGACAAGAGGAAAAGAAAATGAAGACACCAGGGTCCCTCAAATCCCCTACAAGAGCATCCCCCAATGACCTAAAACCTCCCACTAGGCTCCACCTCTTAACATTTATACCACCTCCCAAGAGCACCAAGCCAATGACCAAGTCTGTAACATGGGCCTTTGGGAAATATTCCAGATGGAAACCATCCCAGGCTGGGAGGCGGTTTCCTAGGTCAGGAGCAGTATCTTCCCAGGTTCAGAGTGGAGTTGGGGAGGGTTGTCTCCCTCCTTGGCATCCCAAGCCAAGCCAACTTTATCTCCTAGAGAAACGCCAAGTTCAAGGATGGGCTGTAGGTACCATACCAATGTGGGCTCAACAAGGTGGCAGCCCTGGATCAGGGCTTCCTGGGCACGGTGCAACAAGACTCCAAGCCCTGTCATCTCTTCCCAGGGGCGGCCACCTGCAGCGCCTCGGGCGACCCCCACTACTTGACCTTTGACGGAGCTCTGCACAACTTCATGGGCACCTGTGCCTACGTCATGGTCCGCCCTTGCAAGGTCAGTTCCCAAGAGAACAACTTTCTTGTCACCACCACCAACGAGATCCGCGATGGGAACTTGGAGCTCTCCTACATCAAGTCTGTCAACGTGCAGATCTTTAACCTCAGAATCTCGCTGATTAAAGGTCGAAGGGTTGTGGTGAGTACCGCTTCTTCCTCCCAGGCCCTCCCCAACCCAGCCCGCTGGTCCCTCTTCTCCTGAGCCCCTGAGGGTACCAGGCAGCCCCCTCCTCCTTGGACTCCCTCCTCTCTCCCTGAAACATCCATCGCTCCTTCCTGCTCCCAAGATTTTGCCTTCCTTTGATCTTAATCCCCAGTTCCTGACTCCTCTACTGCATCCCCCACCTCTGCAGGTGAATGGCTTTCGGATATCCCTTCCCATGTGGCCTCTGGCAGGCCAGGTGATCGTTAGGCTCAGTGGCTCTTTTATTTTGCTCTACACGAACTTTGGGCTTCAGGTTCGCTACGATGGGAAGCACCTGGTGGAGGTGACAGTACCCTCCTCCTATGCTGGCCAGCTCTGTGGGCTGTGTGGTGAGCTCCCTGGGAAAATGGGGAAAGCTGGGACAGGGTTGGGCTCTGCAGTGAGGTCTTGGCCTCCCCACACATCTCCATTAGATGTCCTGAGTGTTGGTCAACCGATGAATCCCTTGAGGACACTGGGCCACAAGAAGGAATAAGTCTAGATGTTGGGGGGGACTTCCCACGTGGACTCGCAAAAGGGGTCATTGAGCATGGGTGAAATCAGCTGGTGTTCGCAAGCTGGAGATGGGGAAGAAAGGGTTAGCTTTGATGTGCAGAGTGGGCAAAAAGTGAGGGGGCCCCCTTCTGGTTGGGAAGGTGGTGGCCTGGGCTGGGGTAAGCCTGTGCCTCTGTTGCCTCCGATAACTGCCTCTTCCTTCAGGGAACTACAACAACAACAGCCTAGATGACAACCTACGCCCAGATAAGACTCCCATAAGAAGCTCGGTGTATCTGGGGGCCTCCTGGAAGCACTCAGATGACTCAGAACCCGGGTGAGCATGGGGCAGGGGGAAGGGGTGCTGATACTGGGGGAAAACCTCAGAAGGCCTCCTGGAGGCCTTTGTCCCCTGGGTATCCCTGTTCCCTCTGTGCTGTCCTGCCTGCCCTGACACAGCTCCATTTCTCCTCTTAGGAAGTCCCCCTGGCCAGCTTGCCTTATTCCTTCCTGCTGTAGCTCTTGGCCTTCTTGAGGGTGCCATGTAATTCTCTTCTCCTGAGCCTCTTCCTGTTCCTCACTCACATGTGCTTCAGTTTGGAGGACATTTTCTCAGTCCTGAGTGTCTGTCCTTTTCTCCCTTTATTCAGCTGCTTCCTGAGAGGTGGCATATCCTCCAACTGCCAATATAACAGCACGTTGGACAGCTGGAATAAGAGCTGTGCCATCTTGGTGGACCCTCAGGGTAAGACACACTCCCTGCTGGCCCTTTGCCCTCCTCTCCACCCCAGGGGCTGGACACCGAGGAGGAAGACTATAAAGCAAGAAACCAGAGTAAGATCAGAAACACTGAAGTCTGGAAGCACAGGTGGCCTGGCCAGCATCACCCCCTTGGGAGCCAGGGCTGACCAGGCCCCTTCTGTGTCTTAGCCAGTATTTCCCAATAAATCCAGGTTTTGATGGAAAGGAATGTCCAGTGAGCCCCTTAGAAGATGCAGGTCCTGCTCATTCCCCAGGCTCACCCTCTACTCTCCCCACCTTGTGTCTTCCTCCAGGGCCCTTCTCCATGTGCCACGACGTGGTGCCCCCGCAGGCCAGCTTCAACAGTTGTGTGTATAGCCAGTGTGGGACCAAGGGCAGCACTGTGGCCCTGTGCCACTCCCTGCAGGCCTATGCGTCCCTGTGTGCTCTGGCTGGCCATGCCCTTGCCTGGCGCAACAGCAGCTTCTGCCGTGAGTGACCTTACCACCTGCTCCCACAGCCCCCACACCCTGGTCTCCCTCTCCCCCACACTCTGCCTTTCGACCTGCGCAGAGCACTCCAGCCCACCTGGAGCCTTCCTCTGTGGTCTACTCCACCTCTCCAGCCCAGCACCGGAGCCTCCTGCATCTGATTCTCTTCTCATGAAAAATTTCTGCCTTGCCAAGTGTGGTGGCACACACCTGTAATCCCAGTGGCTCTAGAGGCTTGAGGCAGGAGGAACACCAAATTCAAAGCCAGCCTCAGCAACTTAATGAGGCCCTAAGCAACTTAGTGAAACCCTGTTTCTAAATAAAAATGTAAAAAAAGAGCTGGGGATGTGGCTCAGTGGTTAAGCACCCCTGGGTTCAATCCCTGGTACCAAAAAAAAAAAAGAAATTATCCAGTGGAAACAGCCTCCTTCCTTTTTCCATGGGCCAGCTCTCTTCCCTTTCTTTTCTTTCCCCCACTTCCTCCTCCCTTCTTATGGTACTGGGGATTGAATTCAGGGCCTCCTACATGCTAGGTGAGTTCTCTACCACTCAGCTACACCCCCAGCACTTTTCATTTTATTTTGAAACAGGGTCTCACTGAATTGCCCAGGCTGGCCTTGAATTTGTGATCTTCCTGCCTCAGCCTTCCCAGTAGCTGGGATTACAAGCTCTGTTCACTTTCTTTCTTTCTTTCTTTCTTTCTTTCTTTCTTTCTTTCAGAAAAGTTCTTAAAAAAAAAAAATTGAAGCCAGCCATACACATGGTGTGCAGGCCTGAAATCCCAGTAGCTCTGGAGGCTGAGGCAGGAGGATCTCAAGTTCAAAGCCAGCCCTCAGCAAAAGAAAAGTTGCTGAGCAACTCAGTGAGACCCTGTCTCTAAATAAAATACAAAATAGGGCCGGGGATGGGGCTCAGTGGTTGAGTGCCCCTGAGTTCAATCTCTGGTACCCCCCCCACAAAAAAAATTGTGAGAAAACGTACATAACATAAAATTTACTATTTTGGCCTTTTTTGTTTTTTCTTTTGTGTTGCTGAGAATGGAACCCAGGGCCTGTTGCATGCTGGGCGGGCACTCTACCACTGAGCCACACCCCCAGCCTCATTGTAACACTTTTGAAGTGTGTAATGCAGAACATTCATGCTGGTGGGCAGCCATTTCCAGAGCTGGTTCTCCCCAACTGAAATTCAGACCACACTAAACAGCTCTCCATTCTTTTCTTGCCCCTGGCAACCACAAGTCTGCTTCCTGTCTCTATGAATTGAGCTCCTTTAGGAAGGAATCATGCAGTGGGTGTCTTGGTACCTGGCTTATTTCTCTCCTGTGGATAGACCACTTGGCTTGTGGGTCTGTGTATTTGTCAACAAGAGTCCCAGGGACTCCCAGTGCTCCAAGGCTGGGAGCTGTAAATGCCACTCTTTTCCTAACACTTATGTCCTTCGTAGCTATGCGGTGTCCTTCTGGCAGTCACTATAACTACTGTACCAGCCCCTGCCCAGCCACCTGCCTTAGCCTGAGGATTCCCATGAAGTGCCCTTCTATGCCCTGTGTGGAGGGTTGTGAGTGCCACGGAGACTTCATCCTGAGTGGGACGTCCTGTGTGCCTCTCAGCCTGTGTGGCTGCACTGACTCAAAGGGCTTCTACCACACGGTGAGAGGCCAATCCTGCCCGTTTCCACAAAGCAGGGGGTGGGGTGGCCCAGAAAAAGCTCAGGACAGGTGGCAAGCCAAGGCAGAAAGTGTCCCAGGGGTGGGGTGCACTCCCCTACCTCCAGCTTCCAAATTTCTGCTGGCTGTGCCAACCCCCATGCCCCACAGTTGGGGGAGAGCTGGTACCTGGAGAACACCTGCACTACCCTCTGCACCTGCTCCGTCCAAAACAACATTACCTGCCAGAAGACCGCCTGCAAGTCCGAGCAGACCTGCAGAGCCCTGGATGGGCTGTTTCGCTGCAGGGCCTCAGGTAGGAGGGCCAGCGTGATACCTAGAGCAGTTCCCCCACTCCCCCCACATTCTCCCTACCTGCCCCTGTAGCATTCAGGTTCGTATTCACAGCTAGCTCTACCAAATAGTTCTTGGCTCTTCTGAGGATAGATGGTCTTCCCACTGCCTGGAAGGGCATCTCGGGCTTCAGTTCCCTGCATTCTGATATAGCAACAGAAAACAGGTAACCTGTTACCCATTTTCTATTGTTATGTCAGAATGCAGGAGACTGGATAATTTATAAAGAAATGTCTTATTTCCTGCCTTCCCTTCTTTTGGTGCTGGGGATGGAATGCAGGGTCTTGCCCATGCTAGCCAAGAGCTCTACCACTGAGCTACACCCCACCCAGGAAATGCACTTCTTATTTTGGAGGCTGGGAAGTCCAAATTTGAAGGGCTGCATCTGGAGAGGGCCTTCTTGCTGGTGGGGACTCTGCAGCATCTCAGGTTAGCATCAAGCACCACCTCCAAATACCACTAGCATATGACTTTGGAAGTTAAGTTTCCAATGCATGAATTCTGGGGAACAAACATTCTAACAGAGCAACTATGTTTCTCCTGCAGCAGCCGTGAACTTGGGTTGCATATAATAAATCCCTTCCTGGTAGAATTACACTCCCCTCTACCTCTAAGAGTCATACCAGTCTGGGGCCTTGGGCCTTGATTTTTTTCTTGAACAAAGTCCTCCTTCCTTCTTGGGGCTCCCTGGCCTTCCCAGGCAGGAAGAGTACAGGATCATTTCCCTTGGGACAGTGTTCTTATCAGAGATGGAGTGATGTCTCAACCACCTCTCTTTCCCTCCAGATGTGGGCGTGTGCCGGGTCTCAGGGGGTTCCCAGTTTGTGAGCTTTGATGGCGTTAGCCATAAAGCCGTTGTGGACATCTGCACTCAAGTCTTAGTCAAAGTGTGCCACCCCAACATGAACCTACCTTTCTTCAAGATCAGTGCCAAGAGTTATAACCAACAAGACAGTACCAGTCCCATCTCCCTCCCTGAGCTCTACATCAACATCTTCAATTCTAAGATCATCCTGAAAAAGAAACACCAAGTGCTGGTGAGCTGGGCATGATGACATGACCCAGAAGGAGGAGCAAGCTCTGGGGAGGGGACTCTGGTCCTTCCTCCCACTCACAGGTGCCACCCTCCTCTTTAGATCAATGATGTAACAGTCACACTTCCTGCCACATCCCAGATCCCTGGGGTCAGCATCACTTCTAGTGGCACCAACACCTTCGTCGATGTTGATAATGGACTACAAGTCCGTTTTGATGGCAACCAGTTCTTAGAGATCAAAGTCCCTGTAGCCTATTATGACAAGGTGAGGGTATGGCCTGACCTTGTTGGTGGGGAGCGGGGGAGCAACATCCCCATCCCCCACGAGAGATCAGTGGCCAGTAGGAGGAGGGCTGCCCACTGCACCTCTCTGTGGTTCTCTGGGCAGGATGCTCCAGAGAAAACTCCCCTTAAGCTTCCCCTGCACTGAAAAGCCCTCTGCCCGCCCAGGTGTGCGGTGTGTGTGGCAACTTCAATGGTGAGGTGGATGACGAGCACATGATGCCCAGTGAAGAATTTGCCCAGAACAACTTTGAGTTCATGAACAGCTGGAAGGACAAAGGCATTGAGCAAACGTAATTGTCCCCTAAGACCATTTTCAGAAAATGGTCTTAACCAGACCCTGCAAGGCCAGCCTGGGATAGGGAGACCAGAATGTTCCTTCATGTGTGTGATTTGGGGGCGGGGGGTGCCTGCTGAGTCTCACGGGCTGCCGGAACCTATTTGGGGAAATGCAGAAATGTTCCCTTAGAAAGCTGGGAGGCTTGGGAGTCCCAGAGACTCTCTCAGGTGCATTGGGAGTGCCAGATCATCATCTTCACAGGGAGGGTAGTGGTTGCCCCTCTGTTGATCCATTTTTTTCCCTTCCCAGTTGCCAGAAGCCCTCAGAGCAACCTCAGAACAAAGTGGAAAGTCAAGGCAACAAGGAGGAACCCAGGACGGAAAGCCAGGGCCACAAGGAGGAACACAGGACGGAAAGCCAGAGCCACCAGGAGGAACACAGGCCGGAAAGCGAGGGCCACAAGGAGGGCCACAAGGAGGAACACAGGACGGAAAGCGAGGGCCACAAGGAGAGCCACAAGGAGGAACACAGGATGGAAAGCCAGGGCCACAAGGAGGAACACAGGGAGGAACACAGGACGGAAAGCGAGGGCCACAAGGAGGGCCACAAGACGGAAACCCAGGGCCACAAGGAGGAATCCAAGGGCAAAGTGAAAGCCCTTTGCAAGCAAGTCGACTTCCAAACAGCCCAGAGAAATTGCCAAGCAGCCCTTGAGGCCCCTGCCTGGGCCCAGTGTGCTGCCCAGGTGGACATCCAGCCCTACCTGCAGCTCTGTAGGGACAAGTTCTGTGACTCTGGAATCCTGACGGGAGCCCTCTGCCTGGTTTTCCAGGACTTTGGGGCCGCCTGCAAGACCCAGGGGCTCAAGCCCCCCGTCTGGAGGAACAGCAGCTTTTGCCGTAAGTATCCCCTTCTGTCACCCCTAGTCTGCTCCCACACCCTGTTTCTCCCCTCCTGTTCCTTAGAGCTCCCTCATGCTCCCTCTGATTGCTCCTGACCTACTTCTGAACTTGTCATCTCTGACAAGGACTGGGTACAGTCCCCTCCCAACCAGAGCCCCTCGTATCAGAGCAGCTGCTTCTCGGCTCCTTTACTGATGCCATTTTCCCAAGCAAAGGAAGTGTGACTACTCTCCTCCTGCAGGGTTAAGTCCAAGCATGGCACAGTGGTGTCCGAGACCACCATCCTGGCCTCTCCCTTCTCTCCGACTCCCTTCCCACACAGGCCTGTGTTTTCACACACTCAGGTGTCTGGAAGGATCTGTCTTTTCGCCCCCTTCAGGCTGGGCATCTTCTGTAGCTCTTTAAAAACAGTAATTATAACTGAGCTTATTCACATAGCATGATATTCAACATTTTTAAAGTGTTCTTTTAGTATTTTTGTAAAATTGTACAACCATCACCACTATCTAAAAGAAGAACCCTCTAAAATTTAAAGCAGCAATTCATCACTTTTTTTTAGTAAGTACAGTTATTCTCTGGTATGCACAGGAGATGGATTGGTTTCAGGACCCCTCTGAATACCAAAATCTGAGGATGCTTCAGTTCCTTTATATAAAATGGCATAGTATTTATGTATAACCTGCACACATCCTCCCATATATTTTTTTGTTTGTTTATGTTTTTATGGTGCTGGAGATTGAACCCAGGGCACTTTACCACTGACCTACATCCCCAGCCCTTTTTGGTTTTTGTTTTTTTGTGTGTGTTTTTTATATTTATTTATTTTTTAAAATTGTAGTTGGACACAGTACCTTTATTTCACTTACTTATTTTTGTGTGGTGCTGAGGATTGAACCCAGGGTCTCACACGGGCAAGGCGAGTGCTCTACCGCTGAGCCACAACCCCAGTCCCCCTTTTGGTTTTGAAACAGGGTCTCAGTAAGTATTAGCCTAGCATTGAATTTGTGATCCTCCTACCTCAACCTCCCAAATCACTGGGATTACAGGGTGTACCACTGTGCCAGGCAACACACACACACACACACACACACACACACACACACCTTTAAAGTATTAGGCATGGTCGTACATACCAGTAGTCCGAGCACTTGAGACATGGGCAGGAGGATCCCTTGAGCCCATGAGTTTTGAGTCCAGCCTGGACAACATAGTAAGATCCTGTTTCAAAAATGAACAAACAAAAACAGATACCCAGAGAGAAGTCTCACCACTCCCTGACCCTGTGGGACCAGTTCACATCTCAGTATTTTTCCAAAGACCTTTTACTGTATAAACAAATTCAAATTAGTATACCTCATTTTCTCCTTTTGTCTTATAAATAGTACCATACTAGATGCAGTAATTTGTACTTTATTTTTGATAATCTAGAGATCTTTCCATGTCATGTATGTAAAGAGCTTCCTCATTACCTTCTGCAGCTGCATAATAGTCTATTATTATATAGCTATTTCTTTTTTCCTTCTTGTTTTCTTTTTTTTTTTTTTTGTACTGAGGATTGAACCCAGGGGTGCTTTACTACTGAACTACTGATGTATATTCCAAGTCCTTTTTCTTTTTTTTTTTTTTTATCTTGAGACAGTGTCTTACTAAATTGCTGAGGCTGGTCTCAAACTTGCAATCATCCTCCCTCAGCCTCACAAGTCACTTGGATTACAGGTCTACGCCACTACACCTGACCATCATATAGTATTTTCTTTTTGCAGTTCTGGGGATGGAACCCAGTACCTCACACTTGCTCTGAAAGCTCTATACCACTGAGCCACACCCTCAGCCCTATCCCGATTTATCACAATTTATCTAATTGCTCTTCTTTGAGGGACTTTCTGGTTGTTTCCACCTTTTTGCTTTTGCAATCAGTGTTGCAGGGGAATAACACACGTATGGTGTTCTATGTATGTGACTCTATGTGTAAGAAAAATTCCTGGAACTGGAATTGTTGGGACCAGAACTGTATGCATTTGTACTTTGGAGAGGTGTTGCCAAATGGCCTTCCCAAGGAGTTGAAGAATTTACATTTCCACAAGCAATATACGAGAGTGCCTGTCTCCACTCCCTCTATCCTCACCAAGCCAGTGTGCCACCAACCTTTTGGATTCTTGACAATCTAATATGTGAAAAATAATGAACCTTAACTTGCATTTTTCTTATTGTGAGCGAGACTGTACATTCTTTCATATGTTTAAGAGCCAATTGAATTTCCCTTCCTATAAGCTCTCTGATCTTGTTCATTCCAATTTTTCCACTAAGCTGTTGGTCTTTATCAAACTATTTTAGAGAAGTCCTTTATCTATTATGGAAAGTAGCCCTTTATTAGTGCTCCAAATTTTTTTCCAGTTCCTTTTTAAAAAATCTTTTTTACTTTTTTTGCCATGCAGAAGAAAAAACATTTTTATGGAACTGAAGTTGTGTTTTTTTTTTTCTTTCTTGTGGTGCTAGGGATTGAATCCAGGGTCTTGCACATGCTAGAGGAGCACTTTACCATGAAGCTACATCCCCAACCCTAAAAAATATTAATCCCTGTTTCATGGTTTCTGTATCTGAGACCATAGTTACAGATGCTGTCCCCACCAAAGTTAGATTTTTTAAAATTTTTTTGGCTCATGCTGTGCTCTAGGATTTTTATGGTTTCTTTTTTATGTTTAAATTTTTGACCCATGAGGAATTAGCCTGGCATGTAGAATGAGATATGAATCAACTTTGTTTAATTTTTTCCAGAAGGCAAACAAGTTGTTTCTGCACTATTAAATAACTCGACTAGCTTTCCCTGCCAACTGAGATGCTACAATTTATCAAATACTAAATTTTCATATATGCTTGGATCTGTATCTGGTTTTTAAATTTTTAAATTTTTTATTTATTTATTTATTTTTATTTTTTACTTCTCGGCAGACACAACATCTTTTTTGGTATGTGGTGCTGAGGATCGAACCCGGGTCGCATGCATGCCAGGCGAGCGCGCTACCGCTTGAGCCACATCCCCAGCCCCTAAATTTTTAAATTTTATTCATTAATTTTGCTACTGGGGATAGAACACAGATGTGCCACATCCCCAGCCCTTTTTATTTTATTATTTTTTTTTAATTTTTAATATTTATTTTTTAGTTCTCGGAGGACACAACATCTTTGTTGGTATGTGGTGCTGAGGATCGAACCCGGGCCGCACGCATGCAAGGCGAGCGTGCTACCACTTGAGCCACATCCCCAGCCCCCCCCAGCCCTTTTTATTTTTATTTTTTTATGTTGAGACAGGGTCTAGTTAAGCTGCTTAGGGCCTCACTAAGTTGCTGAGGCTGGCTTTAAACTTGTAATCAGTTTCCCAAGTCACTGGGATTACAGTGTGCACCATCATGCCCAGTTGTATATTTTATCTCTTGCTTCAAAGGTTCATCTGTATCTTCATGTACCGGTAACATGCTGTGATCATTGGGAATCTAAAATGTGTTTTAATTTGGGGTAGGGACCTTCACTAATCACTGCTATTTAAAAGTTGTCCTGGTACAGGGCACAGAGGTGCACTCCTGTAATCCTAGGGACTCAGAGGCAGAGATGGGAAGATCACAAGTTTAAGGTCAACCTAGGCAATGTGTTGAGGCCCTAAGCAACTTAGTGACCTGTCTTAAAAAAAATAAAAAGACTGGGATGTGACTCAGTAGTAAAGCATACCTGGGTTCAATCCCCATGATCCTTACACACACCAAAAAAAAAAAAGAAAAAAGAAAGAAAAAGAAAAAAAAAGTTTTCCTGGCCTTTATAGTTTGCTTATTTTTTTTTCAGTTTGCTTGTATCTTTATCTCAGTTTTAAAACCACTTTGTCTAGGGCTGGGGATGTGGCTCAAGTGGTAGCGCACTCGCCTGGCATGCGTGCGGCCCTGGTTCGATCCTCAGCACCACATACAAAGAAAGATGTTGTGTCCGCTGAAAAACTAAAAAATAAATATTAAAAAAAAAAACACTTTGTCTACACAAACATACACACACAACCTGGTTGGTCTTTTTTATTGGGGTCACATTAAATTTATAAATTCACTGGGGGAGAAATGACATCTGCATGTTGCTGGCTCTTCCTGTCCATGAACATGGTATACATTTCCCTTTGTTCACACTTTCTTCTAGAGTCCTTTCTTGAGCTCCCCTGACAGAGTTGATACCTCCCTGCTCTGTGCCACCAATATGCCTGGAACACATCTGCTAGTCACATACATACCATGCACATCAAGGTTGTGCTGCTATTGCAGGGGACCTCAGTCTCCCACACAGACTCCGGAGAGCCATTCTTTGACTTTAATGGTGCTGGGCATAGAACCCAGGCCCTTGCACAGCCTGGAGGAGTGCTTCTAACTTTTTTTTCCCCTCAGGTCCTGGCACACAACCCACACTCAGCAAATGTTTGATGAATGAATAAGGAGAGAAACCCCAAGCCTTGTTCGTCATTACCCCTAGCCTGGTTTCTAGAGGCCCTGACCTCTTAGACAACCTCTGGTCCCTTCCACTTACCCAAGTTTCTTTTCCACCCTACAGCTCTGGAATGCCCGGCCCATTCCAGCTACAGTAACTGCCTTCCCTCCTGCCCATCTTCCTGCTTGAACCCGGATGGCCACTGCATGAATAGCAGAGGCCCTTCCAGCTGTGCTGAAGGTTGCCTCTGTCAGTCTGGCTATGTGCTGAATGGGGACAAGTGTATGCCCAAAAGTAGTTGTAGCTGCAAGGACGCCCAGGGTGGCACCATCCCTGTGAGTGGGCAGAGGAAATGGGAGTGTGGGGGGGTCACAAACCTTGAGGATTGTACTTTTTCTTTCCTCAACCTCTCAGCCTGGGGCACCCTTGTCTCTATGGCTAGCCCTGGGGTGTGAAGGCAGGTGGAACATGGTTTGGGTTTGGGAGGTGAGGAATCCATACAACTGGGCACAGAAGTTTATAGCAGAAAGAGCATGGCCTTTGTGTGGGATGATCTGTGTTTGAATCCTGTTTAGACCCCTGATGAGTCAGATGACCTCTGATGCCTCAGTTTTCTCTTTTGTAAAATGGGTCCTGAAGAGCATATGTAAGACACCAAGAACAATGCCTTTGGGTAGGATATAGGGACATAAAGATCCAAATGGCACTGTAACTGCTTCTCCCCAGGGTTAATGCATTAGTTCCTGTATATCCATGAGAACAATTGATCCAGGACTCCCAACAATACCAAAATCTGTGGACATTCAAGTCCCTTTCATAAAATAGCATAGTATTTGCACAGAACATTTGCACATCTTTCTTATAGAGTTTACATCATCTCTAGACAACATGTAATAGCTAGTATATATAATGTTAATGTCATGTAAATATTGTCATGCTGTATTCTTTAGGGAATAATGACAAATTTGGCGCAAATGCAATTTTTTTTTCAAATATTTCTATCCAAGTCTGGTTGGATCCAACCCATAGATACAGAGGCTGACTGTGAGCTCTTGAGACAGTGGGCTTAGACTGAAGGAGTGAGAGGAGGAGAACTCACCCTTCCTTCCTCCCTTTCTTTCTTTTCTGGTGGTTTCTACAGATAGGCAAGACCTGGATCTCCACGGGCTGTACGCAGACTTGTTCCTGCGTAGGAGGAAGCATTCTGTGTAAGACCTTCCACTGTCCCGCTCAGTCTCACTGCCAGCACAAGGAAGGAATCAACAATTGCGTCCCTGACAGTAGGGAACTGCTGGGGAAAGGGGAAAGGGGTGCACCTGGGACCCAGGAGGAGTGAGGGGCCAAACAGGAACTTAGCCGGGAGAAGGTGCCAAGTACGGTAGTCACGGGGTGGGCAATGGGATCAGGAGGCCTGGCTTCTGCCAACTCTGGTCACAGGTAAGTTATAGATCCTCTCAGGACCCCCTACCTTAAGGTCAAAAAGAGAGAGGAGGGTGAGAAGATCCAGAAGAAGGTTGCAATGGGGCTAGAGAGGGAAGAAGTTGAAGGTCAAGTATCCAGGGAGCCCAGGGCCCAAGAGAGAAGTGACAGGAGGTGCCATGGTAGGAGGGATTCCCAGGACTCATATCTGGGCAGGGTCCCTTCTCAGTGTTTGCCTTTCTTGGCAGAATCGGATCAATGCTCTGTCTACGGGGACCCCCATTACCGCACATTTGATAGGTTCAGCTACCTCTTCCAGGGTCGCATGACCTACATCCTGGTAAAGACAGTGGACAAGCTCCCTGAAGGGCTGGAGAAGCTGGTTGTGGAGGGACGTAACAAGGTGTATTCCTCGGTCCCGGGCCTGATCTTCTTGCATGAAGTGATCACCTTCGTCTATGGCTATAAAGTCCAGTTCCAGGCTGGACTGACGCTTCTGGTTAGTAGGAGTCAGGCTGAGACCACCTAAAGCTGGTGAAGCAGGCGCCTTGCTTCTGGGAGGTTCCTGGATGATTGAACCACTGAATGACATACAGAGAGAGGGAGAATATGGGCAAAGCCAGGCACAGGCCAGAGCAGCAGAGGGCCAGCTTGCTCCAACATGCCCTGCAGTGCCTGTCCACCTTTCCTCCCCCCCAGGTCAACAACCAGAAGATGGCCTACCCCTACAGTCCCAATGAGCGCCTGCAGGTCACCATGCATGGCCAGCGGCTCTTTCTGGTCACTGACTTTGAGCTGGTCGTCAGCTTGGGTGGTGGTGCAAGGATCAACGCAGGTACCAGAGAGAGGGGGACAGAGAGTGGAGGGCACAGTTCTGGGGTGGGGGTGAGAATGCCCTGCATAGACGGGCTCATCGTGAGGAGAGAAGCCTTGCCTGGGAATAGGGCCCCCAGCTCAAGTTGGGGACCCAGGAGGAGGTGGGGGCCCAGCATGGGGGGCTCACTGCAGGGCACCCTCTTGCTCCCACAGTGATCACCCTGCCCAGCATGTACCAGGGGCTGGTGCGTGGCATGTGTGGGAACTATGACGGGAACCGCACCAATGAGTTCATACTGCCGGATGGCAGTCTCACCCAGAACCTCTATGTCTTTGGCAACAGCTGGGAGGCGAATGCGGATGAGCCTCTCTCACGTTCCCCAAGGTGAGTGCTGGGGCTCAGGAGGACCAGGGTCTGACCACGGCTGCTACCCTCCCATTCTGGTTTTCGGTTCTAGTGGACAGAGGCCTCACTACTTCACCTTCTACCACTTCTCGTACTGACATTGGGGGGCGGGCACCTGCTCAATGGAAATCCCAGTGGGTCCTGCCCTTCCCTTAGCTTCTGTCCCCAGTTGTTCCTCCCCAAGTTCACCTTCCTCCAGGGCCTCACCTGGTCCTTGGCTTCTCCCTTCCAGGGCCATACCCAAGGAGGAAGAGAGACAACAAGCAGATTCCAGCTCCCTAGGGTTGGCATGCAGCTTGGAGCAGCTGGCACTCATCAATAGCACCCAGGCCTGTAGTGTGCTGGTGGACCCTGAGGGTCCCTTTGCTGCCTGTCACCAGACTGTGGCCCCAGAGCCTTTCCAGGAGTGAGTCAGGGCCCAGGACTTGCAAGCATGGCCTCAGTTCCTGCTCCAGCCTTTCACTGGGTCCTGCTGTCTGACCCCCAGCCTCGCTTCCCTTCCTTCTCCCTGTGGCCTCACTTCTTGGTGACCCTCCCTTGACACTGCCCAATGTCTTCTGTGAGGGGCTTCAAGCCCACTTCTGCAGGGGTCCTTGCCTCCCTGTCTGTGACAGCCCCCTCTCCCCTCCCTCTCGACTCCAGGCACTGTGTGGTTGATCTGTGTACAGCCCAGGACCCCAATGACCAAGAGGAGCTGCGCTGCCAGGTTTTCAGCGGGTATGCCATCACCTGTCAAGAAGCGGGCGCCAGCCTAACCAGCTGGCGGGACCACACCCGCTGTGGTGAGGCACTGCCCCTGCCTGGCAGCTGACCTTGACTCCTCTGCCAGCCATTCCCTGCCTGACCCTTCTCCCACCACGGTCCTCACCTCGGGCTTCCTGTCTTGGTTCCTCTGCCCCTCAGTTCTCAACAAGCTGAAAGCAGCTGTCTTTTCCACCTGACCCTTTCCCACCCCCCAGGGAGCCTCCTCCTCCCATCACTGCATCCCCTTCCTCCTCTCCTGCACCCGCCTCTGTCCTTTGAGCTCCTTCCCTGTGCTCATGTTCCAGATGAACCCCTCAGATGGGGTACCTGTTCCTCTGGCTTTCCTGCCTCCAGGCAGCCATCTTGCACCCCCTCTTCCACCTTCAGCCCCACTGTCCCATAGCCCCATGCCTTTTTGGCTGGCTCCAACTCTTGGCCATGTCTCTGTCCCCTCAGCCATGACATGTCCAGCGAATACCGTGTATCAGAGCTGCATGATGCCCTGCCCGGTGTCCTGTGCCAACCTGGTGACCCTTGGGGACTGTGAGGGCCCCTGCGTGGAAGGCTGCGCCAACCTCCCAGGCTACGCCTACAGTGGTGCCCAGAGCCTCCCGCTAGCTGACTGCGGCTGCACCAGAGACGGTGCCTATTACCAGGTTGGGGCTGGCAGCGGGTGGCCCACGGAAGCCAAGGTGCACAGAGCCAGACCCAGCATGAAACCAGAACCCCAACTCTGCCCTTCTCCTTTCCAGCTGGGTGACAGCTTTGTGACTGAGGATTGCTCTGAGCGCTGTACCTGTGCCAGCTCAGGGGTCCTGATGTGTGAGCCCTTCGGCTGCAGCTCTGAGGAGATCTGCACCCTAGGCAACTTCACCCGCGGCTGCTTCCGAGGTGAGCCTGGATCTCTCTGCTCCAAGTTGCTCCCCACCCCATCCTCTGCTCAGAGTTCCCACGTGGCTGTCAGGAAGTCCTGCCTCTCTTTTTAAGAAAGAAAAAAGGAAAAGGACCTTTCCCTCCCTGAGTATCTGTTACCTACAAAGCCCTGTCCCTTTAGTCCTTTTCTACAGCACCTGATGGCAAGCACAGCGTACCCATCTTGTGGGTATGAAGAAAGGTTAAGCATTTCCCCAGAGCCCAGGCTGGGGCTAGCGCCGGGCTCTGGAGGCGCTGCTGCCTTCCTGGGTCCAGCCTCCAGCCTTGCCTCCCCTGCACTGAGAATCACCTGGCCCCTCACAGCCCTCCAATCTTGCAGAAACCCCGTGTCTTCCGAACCCCTGTCAGAACGATGGTCAGTGTCTGGAGCAGGGGGCCAGCTTCATCTGTGAATGTGAGGTTGGCTATGGGGGAGCCCTGTGCACGGAGCCGCGGGACATCCCTCCCCCTAAAAAGCCAGGTGAGGGCAGAGCCCAGGCCCCAGGCCCCACGGACAGCCACCATAGAATTGTTTTAAATGCATAATATTAACACATATCTATTATAGATATAGATTACAGATATTATAATATCTATCAATATATATAATAGGTAATAAATTATTACAGCATTTATATATAATAATATATATATCAAGTATAATAGGGATTATAGCATAATGATCCCTAGAGATTAGCAAGATAGGGGGTCCTCAACTAGGCCCTGTGCCCACCTCTTATTCCCATGCTCTGGAATCTTCTCTTCAAGCCCTAACTTTCCATTTCCTCCCTCCCCTAAGGGATTTGCCTCGCCCCATTATTTCCCCCATCTGGGTCCCTTTAGGCCTTTCTGGACTTTTTACTATTTTTTCCTACCCAAAGCTCAAATTCCACTGTGCCACTGGGGCAATGGTTCTCCCCAAGTTTGTTCTACGCAAGACTGGGTAGCGGGTAACTTGTTTAACATGTTCCAGGACTTACACCCAGAGATTTAGGTTCAGTAGGTCTGAAGTGGGCCCAGAAATCTGCTTTTGTAACAAACAGCCAGGTCCTGGCTGGTGGAAGTGTTTCTGGGGATGTTTTGAGAAACCCTGGCAGGGATGATACCTGAGACTCTGGGGACCTACTGTCAAGGCTTCTGGGAGTTGCTTGAACCAGAAAGGGCTGCTGGGGGTGGAGGGCAGGAGGGAGAACCAGCTACGCCCAGACATTTAGGGAGATGAGGTCCCTCAGACCAACAGGACTGCCTTCTTCCCACCCACATTCCTGTTTCTCTTCCTGTATCCAGAAGCATCCAACTTTGTGGCCATCCTGCTGGGTATGCTGGTGCCCGCGGTGGTCATAGTGTCAGCAGCGATCAGAGAGTGTGTTTACAGGATGAGGAGGAGGAGGAGGAAGAGGAGGTGAGTCCTGGGCAGGGGTGAGGAGAGCCAGGTGGGATAGGTCAACAGGGGTGTGGGGAAGGACAGGCCTCACTGTAGGCCACACCTGCTCTCCACTGCCTCCTAGGGAGAAAATGAAGGACCAGAACAGAGGCCAGTTGGAGGACACAGGTGAGAGCCCATTCTGGGGCCAGCACCTGCACATCCAGAGCTGAGTCCACTTTGGAGGCCGGTTTTCTCCATTTTCCTCAGTGTTCCTCAGGCTGCCTTCAGAGCCACTCGGTTCTGAGTTATTATTGTCAGTTGTGGACATTAAAAAAATTTTTATTTTTGAGTTCTGAATTTCTGTGATTATGGCAGAAGTAGTGGTCTGTGAGGTGGGTCTTTGGAGTTGAAACTGGAGGGAGAGTGGTGGGGGCCAAGGCCTGGGTGCTATTGGGCTGGGATGTGGCCCATTAGGAGAGCTTAGCATGCATGAGGCACTGGGTTCAATCCCCAGCAGGAGTGGCAGGGTGGCTAGATCTGAGGAGGAAAGCAGCTTGTCCCTTAGAAGAAGCCATGGGAATAGCCATTCAGCTCTGGGAGACACCATCAACAGGAAAGGCAGAAGGCAGGGAAGTAGGTAGAATGAAGCCTGTGGCCTGGGGTACAGGAGAAAAGGCGCCACAAGTCCATCTTTACTCAGGAACCCTGCTTCTTGGAAGACAAGCCTCTGAGTTCCCCACTAAGGGGAATAAAAAGTCATTTGAGAAGCCCTCTCTGTATTTAGGGAAGGGGGGAGTACTGGGGATTGAACTCCGAGGTGCTTTACCACTAAGCCAAACCCCCAGCGCTTTTTTATTTTTACAGGGTCTTGCTAAATTGCTTAGGGCCTTGCTCAATTGCTGAGGCTGGCCTGGAACTTGTAGTCCTCCTGCCTCAGCCTCCAGGCACCACCCCTGATGAAACTCACCCCTGAGTGAAGGCTAAGGATGGGGTTGTGGCTCTTTCGTGAAGTGAATGGCCCTCAGGGAAAGAGCCCACCCTCCCCATTTCTCCATCCCCTCAAAGGGCCTGAGAGTTACTTTGGGAACTGAGGGTGGGGTTGGGGCCAGTTTTGGAGGAGTGGGACAACCCCCAGCCCAGGGTGAGATTGAGGGGCTTACTTTCTGCCCCTCCCTTGCGGGTGAGGGGCTCCATCCGTCCTCCCATCAGGTAGCCTGAGAAGACAGGCTGTCCCATCCTGCTTGGGCTCTAAGGGAGACAGGGAGGCCTGCGGTGGTCAGCTGGGGGAGGGTGTAGGTCCCTGACAGTCCGGAACCTGGGTCTGGGTCTGTTGGAGCAGAATAGACCGAGATACTCCAAAGATGTGACTCTGTGCTTACCCTAGTAGACCAGCCCTTCAGCAACCTAATGGGGAAAGGGCCCAGGAAAGAAGGGGTGCATTGGGCTGGCCACCCTGCCTGGCATGGCTCTCACTCCCTTGGTGGAGGAGCTCCACACATGGGGCAGCAGGGCAGCCTCTGGAACTGAGCGGGGCATCGTGGGCTCCTGCTGCTGCCTGCCCCCAGCTCCGCTCCTGCACCTGTACTTCATCTTTGCCTGGGCTCCATTTCTGTCCTACAGCCTTAACCTTTATTCCTTCCCCCAGCAGCCCTGGAAGGTTACCTTATCTAGCCGGGAAGTCTGTTTGGCAGGGGGCAGAGGGTTGGGGATGCTGGCCTCTGGGTGGACCTACTCCCTCAAGCAGGACAGAATCCCTTCCACCCCATCTTGGGGAATCAAAATACATCGCCAAGGGAGAGAAGGGGCAGAGGACCCAAGAGCGTTAGGGACTCTGTAAGAGGGCTGAGGAGGTGGAACCAGCTCACTGTCCCGGGCCCAACCTGCACTGACCCCAACATGACAACAGGGGGCGATGGGAAGCAGAAGTGGAAAAAAGCTGCTTCAGGTAGTGGGGCTGGCCAGAGCCTGCCTGCTGGTGTCCTGCTGGGAGGGAGAGGAGGCAGAGCAGAGCAGGAGTGGGGGTAGACCCCAGCCTCATCTTCCAGTGTGGGGAGGACGAGTGGGGGATGGGGGTGGGCAGACTCTCAGTTGGTCCCTCGCTCCCCAGGCTGGGAGAACCTGCCTAGGCGGCATACTGAATGAGGGAATTGTCCTCCAACTGCCCGCCATCCAGCACACACGTGGGGGGCCCCTTCAGCCACTCCCACCTCTTCCCTTCCCCCACAGCCAGTACCTTCTCTCCCCAGTGGCCTCTCAGCCAACCCCAGCTGTCAACATCTGGCCCACATCTGTCTCCCCCTCCAGCCATGCCCCCTCCCTTTCAGAGGGCTGCAGGGCAGGGCTATGGGCTCAAGGCCTCCCTCCCTCACAGCCCCCTGCCAGGGCTAAGAGGAACCAGGCAGGGGTGGGAGGGGGCAGCCCCACCCCGGAGATGCCCCAGGCTCTTGGCACAGCTAGCTGGAGCGGTTAGAAGCAGCTGCCGGTGACTCATCTCCCAAGGCCCCCACCCCACCATCTCAAACACACCCCGAGCTGGGAACCGAGTACTCAGGCCCCCACAGCTCCGCTGCCTGACCCAGACCCCACTGTCCTTGGAAATCTAGTCCATCCTGGCTCGCAATCACCCCCAGAACTGGGACATGTCCCATTTTCTTTTATTTATACAAAAAAAAGTTTCTTTTTAAATATAATTTAAGGACCCCTCCAAGCACCAGCGTCTGTCTCTGGTTTCCACCACAGCCCCCTTC
Organism: Spermophilus citellus; assembly: GCF_964194105.1. NCBI lineage: Eukaryota > Metazoa > Chordata > Mammalia > Rodentia > Sciuridae > Spermophilus > Spermophilus citellus. The sequence continues at coordinate 30,131,306 of NC_138187.1, read as the reverse complement.
CCCACACTTCCCTCACTGACACAGCTTGGGGGGATTTGGGGGGCAGGGAACCATCTGGGACTGTGGTGTGACCAAGGCACTGCTCTGGAAACAAGACACTTCGAAGGGTCCCTGTTTCAACCTTGGGCAAAGGAGGAGAGGAGAAACAGGTGCCCTCCAAAACAAAAAATAAGGACTGGGATGGCAGAAAAACAAAACAGAAAGAGGGGAGGGAGGGAATGAAGACCAAGAACAAAAAAATAAAACTCAAGAACCTTCAATATGAAGGCAGCAGATGGGGGAGGGGCATTTACAAGGAAGAATGATTGAGTTCGGTGGCAACAGCAGCAAGTCGGGGCATCAAAGATCAATGACTGTGTCATTGCATGACACCCCTTCCTGCCTCCTGGGACAGCGCTCCACTCCCAGCTGGCAGGCTGGTCACCCTCTCTTTGGTCTGCAAGAACATGCCCATGGAGGTGAGGGAGCACCTGGGGAGCCCTCTGGGGAAGCTGGGAGATTATGGGTGCTTCCTTTCCCTCTGGTCACACCCAGTTCTGAGGGAAAGGTGCCCTCACCCTGGGGTTTGGGGTTTCCCGCCCGGAGGGGACAGGATGTGATATAGCACAAACCCCAAGTCCTGTCTCTCCAAATTGCCAACTCTCCACACCTATGGGTTCAAAGTGCAATCCAGTGGGGCCAGGGATGGGGGCCTCTGTGAGACCCCACCCGACTTTACCCCAGGAAAAAGGGGAGGCCATGCCCCTGGGGTGAAGAATTCCTGGAGGTCAGTACTGAGGGGCTTGTCCTCCTGTCCCACCCGGAGCTCCAGGCTTGACTTGGGACTTCATATGCTGGACACTAGCCAAGATTTTCTTCTGGTGTCCAGCCAGAGTGACTCCAATTCGGAGCAGATCCCTGTGGAATAATAGGACTAAGTGAGCCATAGGGCTTGGGGGGGGGGGGCACCCTTCTTGCTTAGTTCCAGGCCCCCCACCCTTTCTCGGCTTTGGAATTGTCAGCCAATCAGGAAGGCCAGCAGGGCAGACGGGTAATAGGTCATTAGTTATAGGGCAGTTCCTATGTAGGTGCGGGTCAGGGGTGTGGGGGGGTGGCCTTGTGTGCAGCTGCAGTAGGTGGTGGGGCTGGGTCTCAGCTCGGTCTCTCCAAGGGGGGGCATCAGGGCGGAATTGCAGAAGCACAAAGTGGCAGGGGGAGAAAAGGCCGCACAAACTGCTTTAGAGGGGAAAGGAGAAGTGAGAATAAATAGGCCAGGAAGAGAGAAAGGAAGAACTGGGTGGAGGGGAAGGGGAAGCTCCTGGTTCCCGGAGTCTGAGATAAGGGACAAAGGAGGGTGAGACTGGATAGGACCCCGAGACAGGAGAAGCTGTAGCAGGTTAGGGAGGTGAGACCCTGGCCCAGCAGGGCAGGTGGGCAAGGGACTGGCCTTGCCAGGGTTCCTCTGACTCCAGACTTCTATTGCTATTACTCAAACCTGGGTAAGTAGAGGCCTTGGGAGAGAAATGGGAAGGCAGAAAGGAGGAGTCCCAGGGGCCAACCCGGGGAGAAGAGTTGTTTGGGAGGCCGTGGAATCATAAAACCATTTAACATTAAAGCCGGGAAGGATCTCCAAAACCTTCTCCTTTTATGGGTGGGAAAAGAGAAGCGGAGTTGACACGTTAGGGTGAGAGTTGGGTCTGGAATGTAGATAGAAGCACAAAGATAGATACAAACTGGGAGCGGAAGGGCTGACCCGGGCTGAGGTGGCTCCGGGAGATGAGTGGGGTGTGCTGATCCCCAAGGCCCCTGCGGGCAGCCCCGGTAGCTGTTACTACTTGGGGGGTTACTCTAGGGACGTAGGTGTTACTACTTGGGGGGTTGCTCTAGGGACACTCTGAAGTCCTTAGCTCTGCTCCACGGAGGGGATACTGGCCCTGGAGGTTGACCCCAAAGACCCCTGCTGAACCTAAGGGCCTGGCTCTGGCCCCCTCGCTGGCTGCCCCCAGGTGCCCTCTACTTTCGATCTCTTCCACTTACTCGGCGGAGATCTGGCTGACCAGCTCGAAAGAGCCAAACCCAGCTGCTGCAAAACTTTCTTCGTATCTCCCCATCTTGATGGCTCGAAGCCATTCGCCCACAGAGCCAAAAGCCGAATAGTGAGGTTGCCGCTGATCCAGGAGAGGGTGAGAGGCACTGCAGGGGGGAGGGGGGGAATGCTGACCTCTGCTCTGGGGGGGGGGGGGAATGGGGGAAGGAGGAGGGCTCTTCTTTGGGGTCCTCACCCGCCATTCTCCCTGGCCACGATTTTGAGGCTGGCAGGGTTCCGGATCATCTTGTCGAGGGCACTGACCACCTGGGGGAAGCGGGGCCGGGCATTCCGATCCTTCTGCCAACAGTCCAGCATGAGCTGGTGGAGGGAGGTGGGGCAGTCTGGGGGCGGGGGCAGCCGATAGTCCTGCTCAATGGCATTGATCACCTGGGTGATGGGAAGAAACACAGAGTGAGGCTGTCTCTCGCTGTCCCTGAAGAAGGGAGATGCCAAAGGGCATCCAGGAATGACAACATAGCCCATGCCAGGATGGGAGCTACAGCCCCCAGAATCACACATCTGGGAGTCCTTCTGGCTGTTCTTGAGGCTGGCTGTGGCTGTGGCTGGATACCCCAGAAGTTCTTGGGCTTTGATCTGGATGTGTAACCTCCAAATCCTGCCCTCCACACCTGTATCCCTGTGACCCAAATATGCTAGATCAGACTCTTCTGAGCAGATCACCTCTTCTTTGTGCCACGCCCCCCCAAACTGCCTGTAATGAGTCTGGAAACTTCCACCCCCACCCCATATTCCAGGTGAGAGAACACCCCAGAATGCTTGGTGGGACCCAGGGACACTTACGTCCTGATTGCTCATGTCCCAGTAGGGCCGTTCCCCAAAAGACATCACCTCCCACATCACAATCCCATAGCTCCAGGCGTCGCTGGCAGATGTGAACTTTCGGAAGGCAATGGCCTCAGGGGCCGTCCAACGGATGGGAATCTTTCCTCCCTGCAGGACGAGGAGGAAAAGATGGACTCAGGGACACCCAGGACCCAGGCACACAGCACCCGGCCCCCTGACTTTGCTCTTTTCCCCCTAGCTCAGGCCTTCTTTGTTTCTGGGACCTAAGTCCTCCCCTCCCCAATTCTGTTCTTTCCTTAAATATCCAGAAATTGATTCTCCTTCAGTCTGAACACGTATCCTGTCCTGGTCCAGAGCTGCAATTCCTCAGCCTCCTACCTTTCCAACCTGCCCTCCCCACGTAGCCCTGGGAATCTGGTTCATCCCCTGGTCCGCAGACTCACCAGAGAGCTCGTATAGGTGGGATCAGAAGAGTTCTCCTCCAGGAATCGGGAAAGGCCAAAGTCAGAGACCTTGCAGACTAGGTTGCTGTTGACCAGGATGTTGCGGGCAGCCAGGTCTCGGTGGACATAGCTCATCTCAGCAAGGTACCGCATGCCAGAGGCAATGCCCCGCAACATGCCCACCAGCTGGATGACCGTAAACTGCCCGTCGTTCAGCTGAACAACCAACAGGAAAGAGGAGCTTGGTTAGGACCGCTCTGCCCACTCTTCTCCCTCCCTGTGTTTCCTAAACCCTGTCATTTGCAGATCGGTCTCTCAACTCACCTGTAGGGAAGCCTACTAGCTTCCCCAGTTGAGCCCTCCTCCTCTCTCACCTTGCCTTCGATTAGCTCTTACTATGACATCATCATACAATGCCTATCCTCCTTCCTGTTTCAAAGATCTGCATTCGGGTCTTTCTTGATAAGACTATTAAGGAGATAAGCCAGGCACAGAGGTGCACACCTACAATGCCAGTGGTTCGGGAAGCCGAGGCAGGAGGATCATGAGTTCAAAGCCAGCCTCAGCAATTTAGCAAGGACCTAAGCAACTCAGTGAGACTGTCTCTAAATAAAATATAAAAAAGGATTGGGGGGTCTGGGGTTGTGGCTCAGTGGTGGAGGACTCGCCTCGTATGTGTGAGACCCTGGGTTCGATCCTCAGCAGCACCACATAAAAATAAATAATCATGTCTATATACAAAAAAGGGATTGGGGATGTGGCTCAGTGGTTTAGTGCCCCTGGGTTTAATCCCTGACACCAAAAAGAAAAAAAAAAAAGACAAGGAGATGATTTAAATTTTTTTTCTTCCATTTAACTTAGTACAGTGCTTTACACTCAGAAAATAACCAGTGCTTTTAATCTAACATGCTCCTTGGGTGACAGCCAGAGTCCGGACAGTTAGAAGTGTGCTCTGGGCTGCGTGTCTACCGGTAGAAATGTCTTCATCCTGATCCAGCCTCAAACTTCAGCACACTGTATGACTATGCAAGAGAACAGTGAGAAACTGGGGCACACAGCACCAAAGCTGAGGTCTAAAGCCCAACCTTGACTTTTTCAGAGTCTACTCTCTGGCTGGGGATATGGTAGAATGAGCGCTTGCCTGGTATGCACAGGCCCTGGGTTCAGTCCCTGCCCTGCAAAAACCAGAAACAAAACTCTCCAGAGTGTCCATCAGGTAAACTGACCAGGCAGACGGAATTAACTGATCCTACCTTCTGGTTCTGCTGGGTTACAAGGGACCCTCTGTAGCCCTGCAGGTTCAGGGACCCACAGGCCAAGAATCAAATTCTGGATTCATCCTCCAGTCCCGCACCCATCTGCCCTATGCTCCCCATCTCAGTTTATGAAAACGCCACTTAGCAGTGGTCAGGCAGGAGATCTCAGAGTTTCCTGGGATTCCTCCACGCTCACCTGCCACTTGCAATCCACAGGAATCTGCTGGCCCTGATGATTCCTAAATGTGTCCCCAGTCCAACCACTTTGCTCCACCCCTAAAGGGCTGCAGCAGTCTATTCACTGGCTGCTTGTGGTGGCACTGGCTCCCCAGCACCCTAAAGGGACCTCTTTCAATCATCTCACTGTCCAGCCTAAATTCCTCCAAAGGCGTCTCCTCCCACCCCCATTGCAAGACCTACTACTGCTCCTCTGCTCAACCTCACTAGCCTTTTTCTTTTTTCTTTTTGTATCAGGGTGCTCAACCACTGAGCCACAACCCCACCCCTTTTTATATTTTATTTAGAGACAGGGTCTTGCTGAATTGCTGAGACTGGCTTTGAACTCGTGATCCTCCTGCCTCAGCCTCCCCAGCCGTTGGGATGACAGGCGTGTACCACCACACCCTGCTACTAGCCTGTTTGTTAAACATGCAGAGTTCCTTCCGGCCTATTGTGGGTGTCCACTCTCATCCCGCACCTCGTCCCCATCTTCTCATGACTGGCTCTTTCTCGTCTACCCAAATGTCATCTCTTCTCCCTTCTACCTCCTCACCTCCCTGCAACACGACCTCTGTAGAGTCCCAACATCACATCACAGACTCCTTATGACCACAGGGAGGAGTAAGGCTGTCCTCTTGACACTCCAGGATCTGTCCCAGCAACACTTATATAGAAGGGGCCAAAGTGACTGTCCACCCATGGGACCCGTGTGAAATACAGGGCAGCCATAAATGTTTTATTTCCAACTTATCAAAACATCAGAAAGAGAAACGAGCTAAATGACCCCAGTAGGAGCTGGGTGCAGTGACACACATCTATGATCCCAGTGACTCTGGAGGCTGAGGCAGGAGATCACAAGTTCAAGGTCAGCCTGGGCAACTTAATAGGATCCTGTCTCAAAGTAAAAAATAAAAATGGCTGGGGGAAAAAAAAAAAGCTCAGTGGTAGAGCACCCCTGAGTTCAATCCCCAGGAAAGTAAAACCAAATAAATAAATAGCCCCACAAAGATGAACCCATATATTCAGAAGGTGGGACATTCATGGGGACAAGAAGCCCAGGTCCTCAGCATGTCAGTGTCATGACAAGCTCAGGTGCAATGTCTGGTCCTGAATTGGATCCTGGGTTTGAAATAACCAACAATAAAGGACATTTTGGGAACAAGTGGGAAAATGTGAATATCAACTGGATGTTCATTAGATGGTACTAAAGAATCATTGTAATTCTGTGAGATGCACTGTCATTTTACTATGCAGAAAAACATTTTGATTTTTATTTATTTTTATCTATTTTTAAATATTTATTTTTCAGTTACAGGTGGACACAATGTCTTTATTTTACTTTATGTGGTGCTGAGGATCGAACCCAGTGCCTCACACATGCTAGGAGAGCACTTTACCTCTGAGCCATAACCCTAGCCCTGATTTATTTTTAAAAGACACCCAGTAAAGCTTAAAATTCAGCAGAAGTGACAAAAATAAAATAAGTGCTTCCTGCCTCATCTCCCACCATCGTTCCAAGATCCCTCTGATTTTGTTTCTTTTTACACTGCAATGGTGTGTTTACTTATTTGAAAAGCTTGTTTGTTTACTTGTTAACTGCCATGAGACTGTCTGCTCTCCAAGAGCAGAAAACCCAGCTGCTGTACTCATGGCATTGTTCCCGGGGCCTGGGATAGGGGCCGGTGCATAACAGGTGCTCAGTAAATATTTGTCAAAAGAGCCAGGCGAGGTGGCGCACGCCTGTAATCCCAGCAGCTAGGAAGGCTGAGGCAGGAGGGTCGCGAGTTCAAAGCAGCCTCAGCAACTTAGTGAGGCACTAAGTGAGACGGTGTCTCTAAATAAAATACAAAAAGGGGCTAGAAATATGGCTCACTGGTTAAATGCTCAAGTTCAATCCCCAGTACCAAAAAATGTTTGTCAAAAGAATGACTGCTTCTCAGCTGGTCTTGCTCACTGCTCTTGTCCCCAGCCCCTACCTGTGTGGGGTCAGCTGGCCCCACACAGGTCCAAGGAAAGACTAGTCTCAGGAACTTGAACTTTCCTGAAGGAACAACCAAGCCAGAGCTTGGCCCGAGGAGAGGGCTGGCGGCTGATCTGGGCTCTGCTGTGCTGGGCTCTGATCCCCACTGACCCCTGCTGTTTGGCTGCCCTGGGGGGGTACAGGGTGGGTGTGGGTAGCGAGTGGGGTGTCTTACCCGCAGGAAAGAGTCCAGGGCTCCGTTCTCCATGAACTCAGTGAGGATCATAACAGGCACACTGTTGGTGACCACGCCCTCCAGGCGGATGATGTTGGGGTGCTCAAACTGGCCCATGATGGAGGCCTCGCTCAGGAACTCACGCCGCTGCCGTTCGGTGTAGCCCCCCTTTAGGGTCTTGATGGCCACACAGCTCTCCTTCTTCCCAGGGGCCTTCAGTCGCCCCCGGCACACCTCACCAAACTCGCCTTCAAGGGGGACACCAAGAATTGACTCCCCTCCTGCCTGGGTGCAGCCCTGCCATCCCTTCTGCCGCCGCCCCGCCCACTCCCAGATGCGCCCTCCTCTCACCTGCACCTATCACCTCCTCAATCTTCACATAGGAGACATCGATCTCTTTGGCGAACTCCCTCACAGCCTCATTGGGGTCTTCATATGTGAAGGGGTCAATGTAGACCTTCGTACCTGAGGGGTCACACAGGGGACCCTGTTAGCCAAGAGTGACTGCCATGGGACTCGGACACCCTGACTCGTGCTCACTGCTCAGGTCCCCAGCCCCGACCTCCCTTAGCAGAGGCCCACCTACCATGCCCGATGAGATACTGCCCGTGTTTGTCCGAGTATTCGGCCTCCCTCCCGTTGCTCTGCTTCCTGGAGCCAATGGGGAAGAAAAGGTAAACCGAGTCACATCTCTGCAGAAGGAGCAGGGGTCAGAGAAGACTTCAAAGGAAAACAGCCCAGTGGGGCAGACAGAAAGGCTGGCCCTGGAGCCCAAGGACAGGTGGCCATTCACCCAGGGCTTCCAGGGACCTCCAGGACCCTCCAGATACCCAAAACCCTTACCTGAGGCAGAGGACAGCAATGACAATGACCACCAGGACCAGGACCACACCAACGACCGCTGTGCCTGCTATCAGGGCCAGCTGCTCCCGCCAGCTCTCACTCTCTAGGGGAGGAGAGGCCCCAGTCAGTGGACCGCAAGGGCCCTGCAGCCCCAAGTCCCAGCCTCCAACAATGATCTGAGGTCTCCTGAGGACAGGCTCCAGCCCAGCAGCACAGGTCGGGGAGAGAACAATGGCCTTCAAACTGCCTTCCATATCCCATGGGCTCCTCGGAAGTCCCCCAGGACAAGGCGGGACATTTTTCAACTTTCTAACTGCCAGAGCGGTTTTAATTTGGTTTTGATCAGATTGGGATCCACAAAAAGTCTCATTTGAGTGAAAGATCAAAGATGAAAATTAAGATTTCTAACCAAAAAATGGAGACCCAAATGTCCACCAATCAATGAACGAATAAAGAAAATGTGCTATATTCACAAATTTCATACAATGCTTTTGTTTCGGTGGTACTGGGAATTGAATCCAGGGGTGCTTTACCACTGAGCTACATCCACAGTGCCCCCTTTTTTTGGGGGGTACACGGGGGATGGAACTCAGGGGCACTCAACCACTGAGCCCCATTCCCAGCCCTATTTTGTATTTTATTTAGAGACAGGGTCTCACTGAGTTGCTTAGCACCTAGAAGTTACTGAGGCTGGCTTTGAACTTGCATTTCTCCTGTCTCAGCCTCCCAAGCCTCTGGGATTACAGGCATGCGCCACCACGCCCGGCCCACAGCCCTTTTTATTTTTTATTTTAAGACAGGGTCTTAGGCTGGGGATGTGGCTCAAGCGGTAGCACGCTCGCCTGGCATTTGTGCGGCCCGGGTTCGATCCTCAGCACCACATACAAACAAAGATGTTGTGTCCGCCGATAACTAAAAAATAAATATTAAAAAATTCTTTCTCTCTCTCTCTCTTTCTAAAAAAAAAAAAAAAAAAAAAAAAAGACAGGGTCTCACTAATTTGTACAGACTGGCCTTCAACTTGCAATCCTCCTGCCTCAGCCTCCCCTCACCACATCGCCCAGCTCATACAATGGATTACTAGGATTAAAATTCAGCTGCAAAGAGGCTGGTCCCCTAGGTATGCGACTGTAATCCCAGTGATTCAAAAGGCTGAGGCAGGAGGATTGAAAGTTCAAGGCCAGCTTCAAAACTTAGTGAGACTTTGTCTTAAAGTAAAAGAAAGAAAACGGGGCTGGGGATGAGGCTCAGAGGTAGAGCGGCTCTGGATTCAACCCCCATTACCACAAAATATATAAAGAAATAAAACCAACACGTTACCTCATTTGATCCTCAAAGCCCCATGTAATAAAGGCTTCATGATTTTCCCATTTACTGGATGGGGAATCATGAGTGAAGGGCTGTTAAAGGTCACACGGCTGGTAAGCCACCAAGCCAACCTCACACCCAGATGTTGGTGTAGCTGGTTACGCCCTAGATGCTCCCTCTGCACTTGGCTGTGCCTCATGGGTTGAAAGAGGAAAATGAGGCTGTGACCCAAGAGCATCATGGGACAGAGGCACGGCCTCCTTCTGTGGCAGGGGCAGCACCCCAACCCTGGTCCAGCTCCCCAGGCTCACCATCCAGCTGGGTCTGACTGTGATGTTCCTGGCCAAAGGGCCCGTAGCCGGCCTCAGAGCGTGCCCGCACCTGGACGAGGTAGCTGGCTCCCCGCTTCAGCCCCCGAAGCTCAGCGCGGTTTTCTGAGGTCTTTAAAAACCGTACACTGCTTGGGCCCTCTGCACCCTGCTCAGGAGGAAGAGGCTGTAAGACAATCTCCAGCTGCCACCATTCTTCCTGCCCCACCCCAACCCCTGTGCCCATTGGCCCTGTGAGTGGCGGGACCACCCACTTAAGAGCTCACCCAACCTCTGTGCTGCGTGTTTTGCACTCATTATGTCAACCTAACCCTTGCAGCAATTCTGTGATGCTGATACTGTTGTCACTAGTTCACAGATGAGAAAACTGAGGCTCAGAGAGGCCAAAGGGCTGGCCTAAGGTCACACAGCAAATGCCCACCTGATGCCTGCAATTCAGGTGGCACTGCCATGAATGCCAGATCCACAAATCACCACCACCACCAGGGCCAGAGCCTGGTCTTACCTTCTCATGGTACTTGACCTCGTAGTCCAGAACAGCCCCACTGGGCGCTCGTGGCACAGCCCATGCCAAGCTCAAACTGCTGGGTGATGACCGTGTCACACGGATGTCAGACACTGCAGGGGGCACTGTGAGAGACAGGCAGCCATGGGCCCCGGCTGCGAGGCAGACCTAGCCCTCATATTGCTCTGCAGGCTACACCTGATTCAGTCCTCAGGCTGTTTCAAGAACATCTTTGGACCGCCTCTGCCCCTAGCCTTCTCTGGAGCCCGACCTGTCCTTAACTCTCCAGCCTCCCTTCTCCTCCATTTCTGGTCCCACAAGCCTTGGCCCTCCGTACCTCCCAGGGATCCCACTCCCACTCCCGCCTCCTACCCCCTCCAAATCTCACCCTCCCGGTCGGTGGTGACGTTGACAGGCTCAAATGGGACAGGCCCTGTGGCTAAAGAGGACACGCCATTCAAGGCAGTGACCTCAAAAGTATAGGTGAAGTCAGGACGCAGCCCTCGAATAGCCACCCAGGGCTCCACCAGGTCCCGGGGGCCGGGGTCAAAGGTCAGGTCTCCCCCACAGGGCAGGCAGGACCCCCCTGGACGACACTCTCGGCAGCGAAGTGCGTAGGTGAGGTCGTCCCGGCCGCCAGACTCGAGGGGCGCACTCCATTCCAGGTGCAGGGAGGAGCCATTCAGATGGGGAACCACACTTCTTGGAGCAGAAGGAGGGGCTGTAGGAAATCAGGGGGTCAGACAGAGAGGGGGAGGGCAGCCAGGGAACATGCAGACATGGAGAGGGCAAGGGGCCATGGGGAAGCTGGGAAGGATGAGGGCTGTGATGGGGTCCACCCCAGAAGTCCATACTCCCTCCCTGATAAATGGTACCGGGCTGATGGTCACTTACTGGTGCAGGGTGCGCCTTGGGGGTCCGCACGGGCCCGGTAGTACCCAATGCGGCACTGGCAGACAGAGGACCCGATGGTGTTAGAATGGCTGTTGGCCGGACATGGCTGGCAGGACCCCTCTCCTGACTCGGGCTTGAAGGTGCCCTGGCCACAGGCTAAGAAGAAGAGGAGAGAGTGAGTGGGTTATCAAAAACATGACGGACACAGGCACTATGGTGCACACCTGTGATCCCAGAAAGCCAGGAGGGCAAGACAGGAGGATCAAAAGTTCAAAGGCAACTTCAGGAACTTAGGGAGACCCTGTCTCAAAATAGGAAATAAAAAAAGGACTGGGGCCAGGTGCTGTAGCATATGCCTGTAATCCTAGAGGCTCAGGAGGCTGAGGCAGGAGGAGTGCAAGTTCAAAGCCAGCCTCAGCAACTCAGCAAGGCCCTGTCTCTAAATAAAATACAAAATAGGGTTGGGGTGTGGCTCAGTGGTTGAGTGCCCCTGAGTTCAATCCCCAGTACCAAAAAAAAAAAAAAAAAAGTCCAGCTACCTCTAAGGTTGCATGTAATGCTAAGGTGGAATGGCAGACATCAGAAACCTCTGCTCTGCCAGAGAAACCGAAACCTCCTTTTGGATAAGGGGTTGTAACCTTTTCTAACCCCGACCTTGGCAGCAGTCTAGTACAGCCCTCAGACCCCTGCTCGGAATAACGATGTGAAATACACAACACGAAACACACAGGAATGGGCTGGGGATGTGGCTCAAGTGGTAGCGCGCTCGCCTGGCATGCGTGCGGCCCGGGTTCGATCCTCAGCACCACATACAAAACAAAGATGTTGTGTCCACCGAGAACTAAAATAAATAAATATTAAAAAAAAAAAAAAAAGAAACACACAGGATTACCAAGGAAACCAAGTAAGCTACAACACAATGATCAAAGGATTAAAGGAAACAAATTTGTGATGTAGCAACCAATGTATTTCTTGGTTAGCAAGAAACAGGGGCAGGCTGGGCGCGGTGGCACACGCCTATAATCCCAGCAGCAGCTTGGGAGGCTGAGGCAGGAGGATCATGAGTTCAAAGCCAGCCTCAGCAAAAGAGAGGTGCTAAGCAACTCAGTGAGACCCTGTCTCTAAATAAAATACAAAATAGGGCTGGGGAAGTGGCTCAGTGGTCAACTGCCCTTGAGTTCAATCCCTGGTACTAAAAAAAAAAAAAAAAAAAATACAGGGCAGGTCTCAACCTCGTGACACTGAGGTCATGATGAGCAATGACAATATTCTGAGATCCTGTGGCACCTGGAATGGGCTGTAAAACCTATGAAGTAGATAATGCATCAGCCTCAAATCCTACTTCAAATACTGGAGCTCACATCCCGTAGGGCATGAGTGGCTAATTTTAGGTAAAAGCCGTGAAAATAAAGTCTTTTTCCCCCTCCACCACAGTTCACAGGTACCCTCCATTCTACCTACAAAGCCCAGGTTAGGAAGACCTGCCCTAGCCAGACACAGTAGCCAACTCAGGAGGCTGAGGCAGGAGGATCTCCTGAGCTCAGGAGTTCGGGGCCAGCCTGGGGAAAAGAGTGAGACCCCCATCTCAGAAAAGCAAACAGAGAAGCTCTGCTCGAAAGAAAGGACAAATGAGAACTTATTGAGTCCAAGAAAACCCACAAGGAACCAGAATGGAAACTATATGTCCTGTCCTGAGCCCAACAAGGTGTCCCCCTTACTCAAGAACAGTCTTCCAGACCAGCTTCCAGAAAGCAACCAAAAGAAGATGAGTTGGACAGAGTAAGGGAGAAGTCCTGGAATCAAGAGGAGCTCAAAACTTAGCTGGAGGCTTTGAAAACTAAGTGGTCAGAGAGTAAAGAATGTGGAAAAGTTTAAGATTGGGGTGCAGGACCCTCTCGAAAGGCACAAGCAAGCTTCTAGTCCTCACCTCGGCACTTTGTATTCCCCTCGGTGGCCTCGAACCCTGGGTTACAGTTGCAGCCGATGACCGGCTGCTCGGCCCACTGGCCATCCTCTCGACAGTAGAGGCTGGGGCTGGGGCCAGGGGCAGGGACAGCGTCTGCTACACAGCTCCCAGCCACAGGCACCACAAGCTCCCGAGGTACAGTCTCTGGGAAGTGGGTCAGGTTCACCGTCAGTGGGGGGCACTTCTTGTAAAAGAGGTGCAGTGACAGCAGGGCCATGCAGGCGCCCTGGTCCTGGAAGGCCAGGTAGAAGCCGGCCTTGCTGAGCGGGCCCAGACGCAGCGTCTTGACGTTCACCTTCCCAGTCGCCTCAGCCCCGGGGCGCTTCCTTGTGAGATGCTCCGCAGCCACTGTGTCCACCTGCAGGGTGGAGGGAGACTTACTGCCGTTGTCCCCAGCTCCTCTGATTTTCTGGTAGACTGACTTCATCCCAGCTCCGCGTTCCTTGACCTCCTTGGTTCCTATTCTGGAACATTCCCACTGCCTTCCCCAATATGAACGTTCCTGCAGGTCCCAAAGCTGTCCATTCATCCTTGCTCAGTTCCTATGATGTGTCCAACCCCCCAAAACCCCCTTTCCAGTCATTCACATGTTCTACAAACATTTATGGACATACAGGCCATGCCAGGGCCTGACCCCAGCTAAGGAGACAGAAATGAATGAACCACAGTAGTGACAGGCACGTGCACAGACTGATATAGGACCCAGGGCAGGAAGAATCAATCGGTCCCAGTAGGATGAGTGGGACCTGAGTGCTGGAACTTAAAAAGACAAGTTGCTTCCGGAAACTAACAAGTGCCCCTGCCAAAGGCCTTGGAAGCTCATCCATGGCGCTCGCTGGGTACCTTGATGTAGGGGTTCTCCATCCAGGCCGGCGTGAGGGCTGTGGCTGTGTCTGCATCGCTCTCATAGTAGAAGACGGTGAAAGTCTCCTTGCAGGAACGGCCGGCCCGCGGCAGAGACAGGCACTCGAGCATGGTGAAGCGCAGCGTGGCGTACACGTGCACAGCGCCGCGACGAGGGACCCAGCCCGTCCGCAGCCAGTGAGCCAGGCCTGGGGCTCGCTGCAGGTCGCACACCTCATACGTGCGCACACTGTGCTGCTCCTCGTCCAGGCCGCTCAGCTCCTCCCACTGTGCGAAGAGCAAGAACTGGGCTCAGGGGTGTCCCTCCCAGGGTGAGGAGGGATGATGGACAGATGGTCGCAGGGGCTGAGGGAGCTAGAAGCGGCTTGGAGGAACCCCAGTTCAACCTGCCTCCAGCTAGGGGTAGGGGTGGCATGGGAAGCAAGTGGCTTGGCGCCCCCCCTCCCTCAGTTTCCCTCCTGGGCCCCAGTTCCTAGTTCCAGCTCTTACCTGGCCCTCCACCTGAGGGAATGTCACCCACTTCAGATCGGCAGTTTCCAATTTTGTGTTCAGTAAAGTCTCTAAGAGAGACAGAGAGACCAAGTCAGGATTTGCAGTGTGGAGGTGGGGGACCCAAAGACCAGATCTCTTAGGCAGGAGATTCTGTGTAGCTCCAAGCTGGAGTCAGGGGACAGGAGGAGGGGTCAAGCCATCCCCTTTGCTCCCCCTCTGACATCATGCCTCTGGTTTTAGTGCCAACTCCATCTGCGGCAGCTGGCAGTAACCATGCTGATCTCAGGACTGGAGGAAGGAGGGTTCTAATGCTTGAAGGGGAAAAGGTCCATGGCTCACAAAGTGTTAAGAGAACTCTGCTCTGGCACAGACCCCACGTGGGCAGGGGGGCTGCTGGCGCCCACCATGGTCCCTATAGAATAGCCTCAAGCTCTACTTCCCCTTGCCAAAGTCCCAGAGTTGGCCTCCCTGCCATCCCAACTCCACTCCTCTTCCAAGTCCCCACCCCCCTTTCACACCAAACACTCCAGCCCTTCCCTCCTTCAAGGTGGTGCTGTACCCCTGAAGCACAGCTGCCCCCCCTTCCCACACTTTACTGCCATCAGAAGAGGAAGTGCTGGAGGCCAGGACGCTTGGGTTCCCGCCCTGGCTCCTGCCAGAGTTCTCACATCTGGATTTGGTTACGGGAAGGAAAAGGGAGGAGATTTTAGGGGTGTGGGGTAGGGGTGAACACACCTGGTTGGGCCGGGCATCATGGAGGGGAGGGGGCAGGGCATTGACGGAAGGAGGGGGATTAGGAGAAACTTGCAGCCTCTCGCAGCAGAGGGTGGAGGGAGGGTGGGGGAATCCCCACAGAGGCCAGGGCAACGTGGGGGGCAAGAGACTGGGGACCTGGGAGAAGCAGACAGAGCCTTCCCAGGGAAGCCAGCAACACACCTGGAACAGGGACGGCCCACCCCCATAGGGGTTGCAGGGGAGAAAGGGTGGGGCAGCCACCAGATGATGTCCAGTGGGCAGGGGGCAGGCAGGAACCTGACCAGCTCAAGGTGAGGCCCAAGGCCCTCATGGGTGGCAGGAGACAGCCCAGCATGTTGGGGACAGGATGCCCGGGTTCTGGGAAGCGGGTGGATAGAGGCTGCCGTCTCCACCCTCCATTGTTCCAGCGTGGATAGTGTTTTCCTGTCTCCAATTTACACACTGTCTCTGCTTCAGGGCTGTCCTAGGTGCTTGGAGAGCTGGCTCACTTTCTCTCCCGTCTCAGACCTGCCATCTCCAACTCTGATCAGTCAGTTAATTTGCCTCTCTTCTCTTTCCCCCACTCTCTGCTCACCTCCATTTCTCTGTCACTCTCTCCTTCCTCGGCTATCTCCCACCTTACAACTCCCCTAAAGGTACACCTCGGTGCTGGGCAAATTACTTAACATTTCTAAGCCTCAGTCTCCTCATCGGTACAATGGCGGCAACAGGACCTCCCTCTCCCAGGTTGCAGAAAGTGAAGATAAAAGATAAGGTGTGTAAAGCAAATTCGCTCCTCATAGTCATGGGGCTTGGAAAGCACCAGGGTAACAGGCATGAGATTAGGCATTTCCTCTTTGCATCTCCCCATCATGCTTTGTCCTGAAGGTTTCTCAGCCCCCTTGGCCGCCTCTTCCCATGGCCCACAGTTCTTCTCTTCTGGTGTCTCTGAGCAGGGCGTCTCTGCTCATTCCCTCCCATACTCAGCCTTTGATCCCCAGCCCAGAGCAGCACACTGCCCAGCTAGGGGAGAAGGGTTTTCCAACTGGCTTTGATTCCTCCAGTCAGCAGCCCCCCATGGCCCACTCCCCAGAGACCCTTTGATTCTCAGCAGTGAAAGGGAGGGGGCCTCACCAAAAGGAGATTAGGGATGCAAGAAGAGGGTTTAGAGGACTCCTGGCTGCCCCTCCAGAGGAGGGGGAGGAGGGGAGAGAGTCTCATGGACTTTGAATAAATATTTGGACAGGCATACAGCAAAAAATTAGAAACCTGTTGTCTAGAGGCTTAGGTAGCTGGGCTGAGTGGGGATGACTTAGGGCCATCTAGGGCAGCTTCTGCTGGCACTCAGAGGTGGAGGGAAGCCGAGGACTCAAGCAGAGAAGGGGGCCAGATGGCATCTGAAGGGATGCGGGTACAGCCTGGGGAAATGCAGGAGGGGGCCCCCTGGGTAAAGGCAGTGGCCTGGCAAGCCATTTGGGGGTCTGGAGTGTGACTGGAGAGTGTCCATACTGACGGGGTTGAGGAGTTGTAGGATCCAGGTGTGAAAGCTAAGGAATTGGCGGTGGGGGTCGTTTTATGGCCTAGCACATAGTTCTGCTGGTCTGCAGTTGTTCCTGCAGGAACGTCCCTCCTTCATGTCTGGCCCGAGGTGGGAAGTGGGTTAGAAACTTTGGGGATAGTTTTGAAGACTGGGGTGGGGAGGAAAGGCAAAGCTGCCAGGGGCCTCTGGCGTTAGGGGTAGGAGTTTGGGGAGCCTGGGGTAGGGGAACGTCCGGGTCGGAGCTCGACTCCATCTCTTTCCCAAACAAAAGAAAACTCCACTCCCCGCCGGGCCGCCTCCTCCCCGCCCCCTCCCGCTCCAGCACTATTGGTCCGAAGCGTTTGGGGTCAGGGTGCCCCGGTAGGTACAGGGAGAGGTCAGCCCCTCCAATCCGAGGCCCAACTTTGGGGGCCCCAGAAATGGCGGGGTGCCCCGAAGGAAACTCACCTTCTAAAGCGGCGGTGAGCGAAGCCCAGCAGAGCAGCGCCCGGAGCTCCATGGCGCCGCCTCACTCGGGTTGGATCCGATCCGAGTTTGGGGGGCCCTAGCCCCCCCAGGTCTGACCCTCCCCTGGGCGGGTGGACGCCAACTCCCCGCGCGGGACTCTCGATCGGGGCCCTCAGCGCTGGCCCATGCGGGCGCGCGGGGCACCCGGCGGCGGCGCCCAGGTGTGGCCCCGTGTCCCTGCCGCGCGCGCAGGAGGCGTCCTGGGGGCGTCCTGGCAGTGGGAGCGCTGGGCGGGCGCAGATCGAGACGTGGCTGGAGTCGGGGTCCCTTCGGGGCCTCGGGGTCCCGCCCCGGCTGGCTGGAAGTGGGCCGGCCGCTCGCGGTCTCCCCCCCTCCCTGGAGTGGCGCTGCTCGCGCCTCCCGGCCAAGTGCGCTCCGCGCGGGCGGGGAGGGTGGGAGCCCGAGCTGGGACTGAGCGGGAGGGAGGGAGACTACAGCGCGGGGCCGGGCGGGCCGGGCCGGGAATGGGACTGGGCCGGGCGGTGCCTGCCCGGGAGGGAGGGGCGTGCAGGGGGCGGGGGCAGCTCCCCCCAGCCCAGGCTCAACGAGGGGGCCAGGCGGGCTGATTGGCTCGCAAGCTGCTGAATAATTCATGAGGGAAGCGGAGCTGGGAGCCCAATGGAGCAGGTCGGGAAGTTGAGAGAAAGTTTGGAGAAGGGGGAGGGGCGGCGGGCGGGGAGCCGGAGGACAGCCCAGACGTGCGCTGTGGCCGTGCGCCCTGCTTGGGACCGCGCGTGTTGGGGCCAGGGTCCTGGGACCCTCGGGACAGGCCCGAACCCAGCAGGCACCAAAGAGCAGAGAAACACGCAGCAACGCGAAGAGCCGCACCGAGGTGCGAGTAAATGTGCATACGAAGCTCATTCTGACCTTGCTGTGCACTTCAGATTCCAGGCCTGGATGTGCCCACTGTCCCCGAATTGGTGCAGGAGACTGCATTTGGGGGAAAGGGGAGGGAGAAAGGGGTAGAGGCTTTTGAGAATGGAGGACCTCCCAGAAGTCCCCAGGCAATAATTGCAGCTGACGTTCTGTGACGTTCAACTTCATGCACATTAAGTATTGAGGTCCTACTGTGCGTGCAACCCAGAGCTGAAATGTGCAGAGAGGGCAGGGGAACTAGGCTGAGATGAAGAGGAATCTAGAAAAAACAAGGAAGCAAGGGTAAATAAAAGGTAGGCGTAACCGATGGTGATGGTCCGGATAGCTCCAAATCACTCTTCTCACTCTCACTCTTGTGTGGGCGCGGGGCGGGAGTGGGGTTGTGGGGGGTGTCCCTGCCGCCCGCAGCCACGACCCAGAGGACTGGGGCTGGAGGGGCTGCTGCTGCTGTCTTTCCTGAGGCTGTTTCCTGTCCGTCTCCTGGGGGCCCTCAGGATGACTGGGAGGGGCCCTTCCTCTCATTGCCAACTCCCCCTATCCATCAGTTAGAGGGGAGGGTCCAGGAAAGCCATGTTCCTCCCACCAATCTCCCTTCTACTTCGGGTGTCTATAGTGGAGGTTCCAGGGTGCTGCTGCCAGAGTCCGGCCCCCAAGGGCTAGAAGGAAAGAGCTTAGACTGAAGATAATCAAGGAGGACAGTATCTGGAGGCACTGAGGAGCCAAGTCACAGGGAAGGAGGCATCCGGGACACCTGGGGGCTGTCAAGAGCCCTAAGCCCCCAGAGACTACAGCCGGCCCTGGATGACCTCTTGTCCCTGTGCACTTATCTTCCTGACACAAGTGGTGCTCCACACACCCCTGCCCTTCCTCGCTGCCCAGCCTAGGTCCTGCTCGGGGTAGGGGGTCACAGAGGGCAGGAAACAGCCGGCTTGGCTGGAGCCAGGCAGACCGGCTGGGGCTGGGAATTCCCTCCTCCCTCCCCATCCAGACTCAGTCTTCCCTGCTTGTATCCAGCTCCTCCCTCCTGTTTATCCACACCCACACTGCCTCTGCACCAGGATTTGAATCTCTCACTTTTGTCTTCAACCTCTGGGTGGGCTCTGCCCTCCATGCACCCCCTGCTCCAGGCCTTGGATTGCTTAATTTTTCTCATTTAGTGGGAGATAAAGTTCACTATGCAGAGAGGAGTCAGCCTGAGTGGTGAGGAGACAGGGGCCCCTGCACAGGGAAATGAGGCCTGGTGACTCTGAGGGATGAAGAGGTAATACAGCTTTAGTCAGACCAGGACCCTATGTACTTCACCCCTGGGGATCAGTGCCCCTCATCTAGAGGGAAGACAAAGAAAGCCCCAGTTAGAAAACACCAGGGCTGGTGGTGTAGCTCAGTGGTAGAGCTCCTGCCTAGCAATTTCCAGTACTGAAAAGAGAAGAAAAGAAAACACAACCTATCCTTTATCAGGTCTTCAAATCCCATCCCCAGCCTATAATCCAATTCCTAGTATCTAGTGTTTATCAATAAAAGGATGAATAAATGAAGTTCTTCTTGAACAACTACCATGTGCCAAATGAACATTGTTTACAAGGTTAGTAAAACATGGCTCCCAGCCAAAAAATGAAAGAAAGAAATTTTCAAAACCTGGTGGAAATTAATGATTTAATATATATGATCCAGTGAATTATTAGCTAATAGTAACAATCCCATGATTTCCCCTTTCCATGGAGATGACGCCTGAGATTTATACTCGAATGCTCTGGAGTCACCCTAGGTCTATCCTGTGGGTGTGAGATCATTTCCTCCACCCTCAGACCACCAGAATCACTTTCCAGGCAAGCTAAGTATCCACAGAATTGTCCCACACAGGTTGGCATTCGTGTCACTACCTGAATCAATGCTTATCCCAGAGACCTGAACAAATCTCAAGCCCTCCTTTCGTCATTATCAGGATACTTGACTCTTGGCAAATCCCAAATGTTAGACTGTCACTCTTTTTTTTTTTTTTTTAATTTTTTTTTGGGAGAGGTACTGAAGATTGAAATCAGGAACACACAACCACTGAGCCACATCCCCAGCCCTTTTTTGTATTTTATTTAGAGACAGGGTCCCACTGAGTTGCTTAGCAAGCCTCCATTTTGCTGAGGCTGGTTTTGAACTCATGACCCTCCTGGGTCAACCTCTCCAGCTGCTGGGATTACAGGTGTGCACCACTGCGCCTGGCTAGGCTGTCACTCCAGTTCCCCTCTTGGAGCCATAGCTGTTATCCCACATTGCCAGGCCAATAGTTATATGGCCCATCCATGACTAGAAGTAGGGTTCCAGGCTGGGCGTGGTGTGGTGGCACACACCTGTAATCCCAGCAGCTTGAGTGACTGAGCCAGGAGGATTGAGAGTTCAAAGGCAGCCTCAGCAATTTAGCCAGGCCCTAAGCAACTTAGTGAGACCTCATCTCTAAATAAAATATATAAAAAGGGCTGGAGATGTGGCTCAGTGGTTAAGTGCCCCTAGGTTCAATCCCCAGTACAAAGAGAGAGAAAGGAGTAGGATTCTCTTTTGTTATCTACCCTGTGATAATTGTTTTGCACAATCTTGGAGTTGTGACTTTTCCTATATGTAATAAAAAAAACCAACAACTAATCATGCCTTTTCACCATAAATTATTGAAGTTGTCACTTTGCTTCTTATATCTCAACCTCCCCTCTCTTGGTCTATCTAGCCCATTTAGGTCCAAAGTTCAAGTTTACTTCAAAACTCATGAAGTTTAAACTTCAGCATGCCTCACCTGCTTGACTTTTTCCATGGCTCTGGTTAATGAGTGCCATCAATTTAAACAGTTCTTAGGGTAAGCCACAGCACACAACACTTAAATGGCTAAAATCTTATAGCTCTTATACAAAAGAAATTTAATAGAGGTACTGACATTATCAAAAGTAAAGTGTAGCTCGGGGCAGTAGCACACACCTGGAATCCCAGTGACTAGGGAGCCTGAGGCAGGAGAATTGCAAGTTTAAAGCCAACCTCATTTAGGGAGGTCTGAGGAAACTTAGTGAGACCCTGTCTCAAAATTGTAAAAAATAAAATGGGGGCTGGGGATATAGCTCAGTTGCTAGAGTGCTTGCCTTGCACACACAAGGCCTTGGGTTCAATCCCCAGCACCACAAAAAAATAAAATAAAATAAAATGGGCCATGGGTGTGGCTCAATGTTAAACACCCCTGGGTTCAATCCCCAGTACCCCCCCCCAAAAAAAAAAAAGAAAGAAAAAAGTTTTAGCCAAGTGCAGGGCAGCATGCCTGTAATCCCAGGCACGGGGGTTTGAGGAGGAGGAGCACAAGTTTGAGGCCAGCCCCAGCAACTAAGCAAGACCTGTCTCAAAAATAAAAGGAGCTAGGGATATGGCTCCGTGGTAGAGCACTTGCCTAGCCTGTATGAGGCCTTGGGTTCAATTCCCAGCCCTGCAAACATAAATAAATAAAGCTGGTGTTTACTTATCTAATTATTTACTTATCTAGTGAAATTAAATAACTTTTGGATATACATAATCAATGTATAATCATTTGGATACTGCACTGATTTTTCTGCTTTCAAAAAAAGCAGAAAATGATGTGGCTCAGTGGTTGAACCTCTAGGTTCAATCCCCAGCATGAAAATAAAATAAAATAAAGAAAATGTTACAAAATCATTATCATATGAGAGGTGATCAAAGGATACCAGCTAAGAAAAAAGTAGGAAACAAAAAGCATTACAGGAGCCTGGGGTTGTGGCTCAGTGGCAGTGTACTCGCCTAGCAGGTGTGAGGCACTGGGTTCAATCCTCAGTACCACATAAAAATAAACAAATAAAATAAAGGTATTGTGTCCATCTACAAACTAAAAATACTAAAAAAAATAAAATTTCATAAAATGACTGCGGGCTGGGGATGTGGCTCAAGCGGTAGCGCACTCGCCTGGCATGCGTGGGGCACTGGGTTCGATCCTCAGCACCACATAAAAATAAAGATGGTGTGTCCACCGAAAACTAAAAATTAAATATTAAAATATTCTCTCTCTCTCTCTCTCTCTCTCTCTCTCTCCTCCCCCTCTCTCTCTCTCTCTCTCTCTCTCTCTCTCTCTCTCTCTCTCTCTCTCCCCCACCCCTCTCTCTCTTTAAAACAAAACAAAACAAAACAAAAAAAACCCGACTGCACTGACTCAGCAATAAAAGAGAATAAATTCATGGCATTTGCAGGTAAATGGAAGGGGTTAGAGACAATAATGCTAAGTGAAGTTAGCCAATCCCAAAAAACCAAATGCCAAATGTTTTCTTAGGTATAAGGAGGCTGATTCATAGTGGGATAGGGAGGGGGGGCGTAGGAGGAATAGAGGAACTCTAGATAGGGAAGAGGGGTGGGAGGGGAAGGGAGGGGGCATGGGGTAATTAATAATGGTGGTATGTGATGATCATTATTATCCAAAGAACAGGTATGAAGACATGAATTAGTGTGAATAGACTTTGTATACAACCAGATATATGAAAAATTGTGCTCTATATGCATAATAAGAATTGTAATGCATTTCACTGTCGTATAAAAATAAAATTGATCTAAAAAAATGACTGGATGGGCTGGGGATGTGGCTCAAGCGGTAGTGCGCTTGCCTGGCATGCGTGCGGCCCGGGTTCGATCCTCAGCACCACATACAAACAAAGATGTTGTGTCTGCCGAGAACCAGAAAATAAATATTAAAAATTCTCTCTCTCTCTCTCCTCTGTCACTCTCCAAAAAAAAAAAAAAAAAAAAAGAGATAGAGAGAGAGAAACTGGGACGTTCAATTAAAAAAAAAAATGACTGGATGACTGGACTGAATTAGATAACTTACCTATTAAAAAAAAAAAAGCATTACAGGGCTGGGGATTTAGCTCAGTTGGTAGAGTGCTTGCCTAGCACGCACAAGGCCTTGGGTTCAATCTCCAGCACCAATAAATAAATAAATAAATAACATAAATAAATAAATAAATAAAGCATTACAGCCAGGTGCAGTGGTGAACACCTGTAATCCCAGCAGCTTGGGAGGCTGAGCCCAGAGGATGGCCAGTTCAAAGCCAGCCTCAACAACTTAGCAAGGCCCTAAGCAACTCAGTGATACCTGTCTCAAAATAAAATACAAAAAAAAGGCTAGAAATGTGGCTCAGTGGTAAGTGCCCTTGGGTTCAATCCCCTGTACAGAAAAGGAAAAAAAAAAAAAAAAAAAAAAAAAGCATTACAAAGTTTAGCTGGATTCCTTGGAGGCACAGCTCAGTGGTAGGGCACTTTGCTATTATGCACAAGGCCCTGGGTTTAAGAAAAGAAAAAAAAAGAGCCAGGCATTTTGGTGCACGCCTGTGATCCCAATGGCTCAGGAGGCTGAGACAGGAGGATCACAAATTCAAAGCCAGCCTTGGTAATTTAGTGAGGCCCTAAACAATTTATTGAGACCCTGTTTCAAAATAAAAAACAAAAAGGTTTGGGGATGTGACTTGGTGGTTAAGTGCCCGTGATTTCCATCCCCAGTACCAAAACAAAAACAAAACAAAACAAAGCAAAAAAACTAATACAGAGGTTAATCATTCTTTTTTTTTTTTTATTATTTTTTTTAGTTTTCGGTGGACACAACATCTTTGTTTGTATGTGGTACTGAGGATCGAACCCGGGCCGCACGCATGCCAGGCGAGCGCGCTACCACTTGAGCCACATCCCCAGCCCAATCATTCTTGTTTCCTATGAATATTGTTATTTTTCTAGATTTTGTAATTTTTATAATATTTTGAACTTTTGAAGCTGGTGATAATTCCTCAACAGAAACACATTAACTTTAGTGCGTAATTTTTTTTAATTTTTTTATTTTTTAGTTTTCGGTGGACACATCTTTCTTTGTATGTGGTGCTGAGGATCGAACCCGGGCCGCACGCATGCCAGGCGCAGGCTACCGCTTGAGCCACATCCCCAGCCCCTTTGGTGCCTAATTTTATATTCATAATTTTGTTTTCACTTTATTAAGCAGGGATCCCCAAATTATGTGAACTTCAGGACCCACCCCTAGTCTGGCGCCACAAACTATCTAGAACCCATTGTATACAAAGTGGTAATAAAAATGTGCATATATAAGGCCCCCTTCTTCTTCTTCTTCTTTTTTTTTTTTTTTTTTGGTACCAGGGATTGAACCCAGGTATGCTTAACCACTGAGCCACATCCCCAGCACCTCCTCCCTTTTAAATATTTAACCCTGTTTTTTTTTTTTGGCGGGGGCACCAGGGATTGAACTCAGGGGCACTTGACTACTGAACTACAGCGATAGCCCTATTTTGTATTTTATTTGGAGACAGAATCTCACTGAGTTGCTTAGCACCCTGCTGTTGCTAAGGATGGCTTTGAACTCACAATCCTCCTGTCTCAGCCTCCCAAGCTGCGGGGATTACAGGCATGTACTGCTGCGCCCGGCTCCTATATTTTATAATTTATTTTAAATCTAGAAGATTCTTTCTTTTTGAAAGAGAGAGAATTTTTAATATTTATTTTCTAGTTATCAGTGGACACAACATCTTTGTATGTGGTGCTGAGGATCGAACCCGGGCCGCACGCATGCCAGGCAAGCATGCTACCGCTTGAGCCACATCCCCAGCCCCTATTTTATAATTTTTTAAAATTTTTATTTGTTCTTTTTGACTATATATGACAGTAGAATGTATTTTGACATATTATATATACTTGGGGATAATTGCTCATTTTTGCGGTTGTACATGATATGCAGTTATACTTCTTGTATATTCAGATGTGAACATAGAAAATTCATTCTACTGTCTTTCCTATTCCCATCCCCACTCCCTTCCCTTCATTCCCCTTTGTCTAATCCAAAAGACTTCTATTCTTCCCTCCCCTGCTTTATTGTTCCTCAGCCCTTTTTACATTTTATTTTGAGACAGGGTCTTGCTAAGTCATTTAGGGCCTCCCTAAATTGCTGAGGCTGGCTTTGAACTTTCTATCCTCCTGCCCCGGCCTCCTTAACCGCTGGGATTACAGGAGGGCACCACCCCATGCATTTTGAGTAGCTAGAATTATAGGCATGTGCCACCGAACTTGGCTACTCATTAGTTATTTAATGAATACTTATTATGGGTCAGGACTGAGAACAACATAAACCATCCTCTGCCTTCCAGGTCCAAACTGTCCATAGGGAGAAACAGCTATGAGACCTCAGCAGGACCCAGAGGTTAAGTGGTTAGCAAAAGGGGGCTTGCACAGGGTTCTGAATCACAGAGGAAGCAGAGTTAAATCCAGCCTGCAGCTTCCAGGTGAGCTTTCGGGGGAGAGTAATGCTGTCTGAATGAGTCCCAAAGGAAACAGGTGGAAAAGAAGTTTAAAAGTAGGGGGAAGGCTGGGCATGGTGGCTCACGCCTGAAATCCCAGCAACTCTGGAGGGAGAGGTGGCAGGATTGCAAGTTCAAGGTCAGCCTGGACAACTTGAGATCATGTGTCAAAATAAAAAAATAAAAAGGTCTGAGGATGTAACTCAGCGGTAAATCGCCCCTGGGTTCAATCTCCAGTACAGCCCTGCAAAAAAAATTGGAAGGAACAGAAAATACAGGGGACAGAGATAGTGACATTGTCCCATTCAGATTGCTGCTAGAGAGCAGGATGATGCCAGGGCAGAGTGCAAGGACAGTGACTGTGAATAAGCTGGAAGAGGAGAAGAGAGTCAGCATCAGCTGTCTTTCCAGGACTTTCCAGGAGGGTTGGCTTGTCTGCACACCTGGGAGCCACCCTCTAAAGGGTTTGAGGCCAGGAAGTGACATGGTTGGATTTGTATAGAAAGATCCTACTTGCACAGCTTTGGAAAGTGGATTGAAGGCTGCAAGCAGAAAAATCAGTGAGGTGTCCAATGGCAATGTGGGCTTGAATCAAATCAAAATAGGTACTTGTAGCCAGGCCTGGGGACCCCGCAGGGGAGCATGCCCGCAATGCCAGAGACTCTGAAGCCTGAGGCAGGAGGATTGCAAGTTTGAGGCCAGCCTGGGCAACTTAGTGAGACCCTGTCCAAAAAAGTAAAAGGACTGGGGATGTAGCTCAGTGGTAAAGAACCCCTGGGTGCAATCCCTATTACCTACAAAAAAGATATGTGTGTGTGGCTGTGTATGTGTGTATGTGTTATAGGTATGAGTGTGGCTGGGGGACAATTGAAGAGCCATTGAGGGACTCAAGTAGGCACAGCTTGGAGCTTGGCTCTGGGGCCAGAGGAAACAAATCCAGACTTCTCAAGTGCAGACTTGGGGACACAGCAACTATCATGAACATGTGGAGGGAGTTTGAGATCACTGTGTACCAGCAGGTCCAGAAGCTAATTGGATCCCAGCTTCAAAGGACTGGAGCTCAAGGACAGTTCTTTGGCTGGAGACCCAGGTTTGGTAGTGATAAGCCTATGTTGGTAAAGGAAACTATGGGACATGGGAATGGGGGCGGGGTTTGCATAGATTGGAACCACTGGGGAAAATGTCATGACTTCACTTTTTCTCTGGTGTGTTATGTTTTGGAATTGAGGATTGAACCCAGGGGTGCTTAACCACTGAGCCACATCCCCAGCCCTTTTTTATACATTATTTAGAGACAGGGTCTTGCTGAGTTGCTTGGGGCCTTGCTAAGTTGCTGAGGCTGGCTTTGAATTTGAGATCCACCTACCTCAGCTTCCAGAGCCACTGGGATTACAGGTGTATACCACCAAGCCCAGCCCCCAACGCATTTTTTTTTATAAATATATTTTTTTTAAGTGTGTCACTAAGTTGTCGATGAGGGTCTTGCTAAGTTGCTGAAGCTGGTCTTGAACTTGTGATCCTTCTGCCTCAGCCTCCCAAGTTGTGCAATTGCAGGGAGCCTCTGCAATTAGCAAGACCCCAAGCAAGTTAGTGAAACCCTATCTCAACACAAACAAAACAAACAACAACAACAACAACAAAAACAAACAGAGCTGGGGATATGGCTCAATGGTAAAACACTCTGGGTTCAATCCCCAGTACAAACGAAAAACAAACAAAAAAAAAAACCCCACTAACATTGAAATTATCATAAAGAACCTTGTTACAGGTAGGGCATGTATTAATAGGACACCCATTTGAAAAACAGAAAGACAAAGAGGTAGGTTCAGAAGGTTTAGTGACTTGTCAAAGGTGCTCAGGCCACCTGACCCACTGTTGTGATCTTTCACCTCAGCATAGAGAAAGGGCTCCCAGCCCCACCTCCAGGAACCTGTTAGGCCCCTCTGCTCCTCCTCCTGGCTCCCACTCAAGGACCCAGGGCAGGCACGGGGCATGTCCCTACCTCTGCTATGGAGCTATTCTCTTGCTGAACCAATACTTTCCACTGGCCATTAAAGGGGCGTGATTTAGCCCCCTAAGATTCCATGGAGACTTTCCCACCCTGCCCCCAACCTTGGCGCTGATAGAGGAAGAGACCCTGATTGCTGTTAGACTAGCAGGGGCTGAGAGAAGCCGGCCAGAAAAGGGAGTGAGCATCATTGGGGCTGATGGGAATAGGAAAGGGGAAGGGCAGAGCTTGCTGCTCAGGCCAGGGATACCAGAGGGCACGGAGGTGGAGAGGACGGAGGCTAATGGGCTAGCGGGGCCAGAGCTAAAGTGTGGCGGGGCAGGGAGTGGAAAGGTGGTGGAGGGGGAGTGGGAGGGCGGGGGAGAGGTAGTGGGAGGTTCATTGTCCCAGCAGGGGGAAGTCTTTTGTTTCCTCTCTTCCCCTGGCAGCCTGACAGGATATGAGGCCAAGCCCCCACCTCCATGCCAGCATCCCCCCACCCACTGGACTGGGCCCTTCCCTAACCATTGTGTCCTTGATGGGAATGGGGGCGGGGGCAGGCAGGAGGTTGGTTCTAAGAGGGACTATAAGAAGGATTATTTGTGGCTGGGGGCTAAACTACCAGGGTACTGAAGGGAAAAGAAGCCCCTGGGCTGGTTAGCGGAGCTTGGCAGGGAGAGATCTGTGCTTGGGGAGGAGCAGGAAGCCTGGCTTGGGTGGGGCCAGCACAGAGGGTAGCAGGTCCCCTGAAAGGGGAGGTAGGCTGGGCCCCAGAGGGGATGACGCAGGGCTTCAGGCCTCTCCCAGCCCCCACTATTCCCGCCTGGGGGCCTGAGAGCTCACCTGAATCCCTGTGCCCCCCCCCCCGCCTCCATTCCCTAAGGTTGACATCACCCCACCAGGGCAGCAAGGTTCTGGTGAGAGCCTAAGTGTTCAGCCTAGGCCCTCCACATCCAGTTCTTTGGATGCTCTCCCTCTCTAGGATCCAGGACTGTGTCATCCCACTGTCCTCCTGGATCCCTGGAATTTCATCCCTCCCCTGTGCTCCCTCCTGCGACGTTTTGCTCCATCAGCTGTTCCTGCAGGAAGGGCGCCCTGCTCAGCCTCGCCTCTTTTCCCGAGTCTGAGCCTTTTGTTTGCTGGGTCTGCAGGAAATTGTAGGGGCGGTGGCCAAGGCTCATCTGCCCCAGGGACCTGGGGGATCTGGGAGGGGGGTGCGCAGATTCACCAGACTTAATCCTGGGGAACTCACAGCGGGAGTCGGGGTGGGATCGCCAGGAAATTATTATCGAGGCCTAACTCGGATCCGCCAGGACTCCAAGACAACGCAGTCGCCCGGGGGGCGGACCGATTATGTGTTTGGGGATCCCTAGAGGCTGGGCGGTCACCCTGAAGTCACTTAATAGGTTGACTAGGGATTGACAGCAGGAGAGAAAAACCCTGAATCTCAATTTCTTCCTACACGCCTCGGATCGTGGGGATCCCAAGAGATAGGGAGGCGGCAGGCAGATCAGTCTATGAAGCTCAGTTTTTTGTTTTTTTTCTTTCCCTCGTAAAATATGGTGGGGAGGAGGACCAGCACGTAGCCGCAGAATTCGCGCCTTCCCAGGACGCTACCGCAGAAAAGGCGGCGGCGTAGACGCTCTGGCGAGCCAGCGTCCTCTCTTTGGTTGCCCTTTCTCTGAAGCCAACCAGGGCTCCGCCATTTTCCCTTCCCAGGAGGCGGGGCGGAGCCGCTACCATCATGTGATCAAACAAGCCTGAAGCTCGCGACTGCTAGCTGGTGGGCGGATCCGGGAGGATTCATACAGCTACACTCACAATGAGTAGTTCTTAGAACTGGGGATTGTTTGAGGCGCCAGAGCTACAGCAGCGGAGAGAATAGGAGCTCCTGTTTTGTAGAGTAGGCAAGGATCAAGAAAATAAGAAAACAATACAACATCTAATATGTTGTTAAATGCTACGGAGGAAAAAAATAGATTTGATGGGGAGGAGGGTGTGATTTAATTTTCAAAGGAATCACTAAGAAGATATGAGTCCCGAAGACCTAAAGGAAACTCATCATGTTCTTTGAGCCACAGAGCGTTTTTTGGATTGTTTGAAGCACAGCCCAGAGGCCATTGTGGGGATTGTGCACAGGAGATGAGAGATTGGGGATGGGGTGCAGATCGGGTAGGATGTTCATATAATGTCTAGATTACTCTGAGACATTTCTGGGCAAAATGAAACATTAATATTTATGTCATGGCAACAGGCATGAATCAGACCTGTAGTTGGTGAATCCCACCACCCTACTGATAGGTAGGAAACTTGGCTTTTACTTTGAAGAAAATGGGAAGCCAGTGGACTGTTTTGGAGAGAAGCAGCACCAGCTGACATTTACTTTGACAGCATTACTCTAACCGCTCTATTGAGGGACTGTAAGGTCAAGGGCAGAAGCAGGAAAGCTAGTGAGGGGGCTATTGCAATAATTAAGGGATAAATTGCTGGTGACTTGGACTAGGGTGATCAGATATGTTTGGATACCGGTTGTATCTTGACATTGGAGGCGAAAAAAAATTACTTATGAGTTGATGTGGGGTGTGAGACAGTATTGAAGTGTAACCCCACAATTTTTGCCTTTCCAGAACATCTGGAAAGATGAGAAGACCACAAGAGGAGTTGGTTGTGAGGATGTGTTGAAGCATTTGATTTTGGATATACCAGGTTTGAGCTGCCTACTTGATGTCCAAGCAGAGATGTTAGTACGTTGTTGGAAATACAATCTGAAGTTCAGAGTAGAGGTCTGGACTGGAGATACACCCTTGGGGGCACTGTTATATAAATGGTATTTAAAACTATGAAATTGGATGAGGTCACCAGTCTCATCCAATGGATGAAAGTGGTGAAGACTGAACTACTACCCTCAAGTGGAGCTTCCATTTCACAATTGCCTCTTGGCTGTTTCTCTCATGACACCTAAAGATGCTCCAATGTTGAGATGAGAGATGAGGTAGAACCAGCAGAGGAGGCTAAGAGGGAGGAAATGCTGAGTGTGGAGTCCTAGAAGGCAAGAGAGGAACATGGAGGAGAATTGAGCAAGCACATCAGACGATGGGGAAATGAGGACAGGAACAGAGGCCGTCACCCTGACCAAGTGAAAGTCATTGGTGACTTGTTGACCAGTTTCCCTTTTGCTGAGGAGCAAAAATCTAAGTGTAATGGGATTAAGAAGAAATGAGGGAGGGCTGGGAATGCAGCTCAAGGGCAGGGAACTTGCCTAGCAAATCTGAGGCCCTGGGTTTCATCCCCAGTACCAATAAAAGTTTTAAAAATAAATGGAGGAGGGGATTAGGAATAGCTAGTATAGACCTAAACTTATAAGGAATCTGGTTATAAAGGAGAACAGTGAAATGCAGGGATGGGGGGGCGGTAACAGGTGGCAGATAGAATCAAGAAAATCTATTTCTTTATAAGACACAAGAAAGAAAAAAAATACACACACACACACACACACACGCACACGCACATATATGTTTATATATACTGATGGGAATGACCCAATGGAATGAAAAGACAGTGAGAGCACAAGTGGCAGGTTGACTGTGCCTGGGAGCATGCTCAGTTTGTTCATAGTGTCAGGAAGCAGGTGGAACAAAGCACACTGAGGCAGGGAGGCAGGTGGTGGATGGATAGGAGCTCTTAAAGTCTCTTCTGATGGCTTCTGTTTTCTCAGTGACATGGGAAGCAAGGCAGAGAGCCAAAGGCTACAGGTGGAGGAAGCACTGGAGGATTGAAGAGGGGAGGGTTGGAATCTATGGGTGTAGGAGAATGAATGGACTAGAAAAAGGTTTTCAGAATGCTGGGGGGCTTCAAGGACCCACTTGATGTTAAGGGTCATGAATTTGCATGAGACATGTTGCCATGGTTGAGTGTTTTCTCCAGCCACACCCAACTGCTTGGGATAGGCCAAATGAGTTACCAGGGCTGCGGTTTTGCCAGATAGAGAGAGGGGCAATGGTCTATGCAAGGAAGTGCTTATAATTGTCCTTGAAATCTGAGTTAAGTAATAAGGGAAATCAGGATGTGAGGGGGAAGAGGAACAATGGAAAGAGGATCATGGTGGGGGGCTGTCCAGTGAGGTGCAGGATTGTTGGGGTGGGGCATGACAAAGCTTTCTCCTTGACCACACTTTAGCCAGTTTCCTCTGAGTCCCCTTCTTGACCAGCCTCAGTGTTGCCTACCCATCCGTTCCCCATCACTGCCAGGCCTGTCTAGCTCAGTTTGTTTGTTTATGGTGCGGAGCATTGAACCCAGGGAATTGTGCATGCTAGGCAAGTGAGTTCTACCACTGAGCTACATCCCCAGCCCTTTTAAAATTTTGAGACAGGATTTCATTAAGTTGCTGAGACTGATTTCAAACTTAAAATTCTTCTGCTTCAGCCTTCCAAGTAGGTGGAATTATAGGCATGTGTATCTGTGTCCAGTTTGTCCAGTTCAGTGTAGAGGGAATTCCCTTCACCCTTGATATTTGATCACCCTGAGCTGCCTTCAGCAAGAATCCTGTTATTTTGGTTTAGCAAAAGTCCCCCTTAGGGTTGGGACTGTAGCTCAGTGGCAGAGCGCTTGCCTAGCATGCATGAGGCACTGGTTTCAATCCTCAGCACCACATAAAAATAAACAAAGACATTCTGTCCATTTGCAACTACAAACAACAACAACAAAAACTGAAAAAAAAATTTCTTACTTTGATGTCTCCTTTTAGTAATTATCCATCCATTGACCCCTTCTTTATGCACATTGGCTATGAACCCCCAACTATCTTCAGAACTGAGTTTAATATCTCTTCCCTGTTGCAATATTTTTTTTTCTTTTGCAGTAGTAAAAATTGAACCCAGGGATGCTCTTCCACTGAGCTATATCCCCAGCATTTTTTTTAAAGTGGTTATAGGGCTCTGCAGTGACTGTGCATAAGACCAATACATAGTCCTTTTAAAATTTTTTTTTTTTAGTTGTAGATGGACACAATACCTTTATTTTATTTGTTTGTTTATTTTTATGTGGTGCCAGGTAACGAACCCAGTGCCTCAGACATGCTAGGCAAGCACTGTACCACTAAGCCACAACCCTGGCCTCCTCCCCAGCACTTTTAATCTTTTATTTTGAGACAGGCACTCACTAAGTTCCTGATGCTGGCCTTGAATTTGCAATCCTTCTGCCTCAGCCTCCAGAGTGCTGAGATTACACTCTTATGCCACTGTGCTTTGTGCCTGTTGTAATAATCTTGAAGACATTGCAATAGTCCTGAATAAAGTCTTCCTTAACAAGGTTAGATTAATATTTTCTCTAACAGATGTACTAAAAGAGGTATGAAAGAAGAGAGACTGCAGATATTGGTAAAGACAAGGTGTAGGGCAAAACCAGTGGAGAACTGGGTAGCATGAAGGGTAAGGCCTCTGAAGCAGAGTTGAGTGACAGGCCAGGGTGTTGGACTCACCAAAGTGGAAACCACCAAAAATTGTGATAGACCTGCGGGCAGCAGAGATGACCTAAAAATGCCAATTTTGAGCTGCTGATGACATCTCTTTCTGACAGAGACACATTTGGGTTGGTCTGGCCTCCTTTCTCTCCTAGAGGAGTGTTGTAGATACTCTACAACCAAGTAACAGTGATAGAGAAAGACCTGTTCATTTCCTGAGGCTCATATGAAGGTGTGACCATAAGGTCTATATAAAATTTAGGAATACACGAAAGCTCTGCAAGCTTTAATTTCCTAATCTGAAACGCTGAAATAGCAACAACGACCTCAGAGAGTGGTTATGCACCTTCAATGAAGCACTGTATGCAAAGAATATTTTACTGAACATGCGGGGGCGTTGTTCTCAAGTGTCTATTAGCTCATGAACTCTCATGGCAATCTTTGGAGGGAGGTCGTAGTTTACCCTCATTTTACAGATGAGGAAACGTTGTCTGGAACTGCTATCCATGCAGTTGATGGGACCTGTAAAGAATGAGCAGGGGGCTCCAACTAGGTAGTTGGGTTCACAAGTTTCACGATCTCTGCAGGAGGTAGGAACTTCAAGCCCAGAGCCACAAAAGTAGACAGCGATCCAGTCAGATCCTCAGGATCTGCGCCTTCGGGGCTCCGGCCCCGATCGGCGGCCCACGTCTCCCTCCCGTGGCCGAGGCGAAGACCGCAGCCGGCGGGCTGGACAGGGCCCGAGGGAAGGGTCCTCCGCTGGGGGTGAGGGGCGACGATGCGGTGTACATTCTAGGGCTCCGAGAAGCTGGAGAACTACGATTCCAGAAGGCACCGACAGATGTCGCTCGAAATACCTGGCGACATACCTGAGCCAGGTGTCGCGGCCCCGCCCACCCCACTTTATTATTCCGCCATTGCCACACACCCATTTTAGGGGGCGGTTCCTCCGGGGAACTCCTTGGACCTGAGCGGCGTCAGGACCGCGCGACGGGTGCCTGTTTGCATAGGGGTAACGCGGGCTGTAGGGACCGTAGCCCATGCCATGCGCGAGACACAGGTCTACAGGACGACCTGGCAGCAGCCCCTCGGGGCGCACGTGGAGCCTGCCGCGCCGGCCCGCGGAGCGCGAGGGGCGGGGCTTCTCCCTTCACGCCCACGGGGCGGGGCCGGCGCCAGGGACCAATGGGGCGCCTTGCTGGGGGGGGCAGGCTCGGGGCCTGGCATCCCGGTAGCCGGCAGTCTTTTCCGGCCCCTGCGCCCCCGCCGCGCGTAGCGGACCCCACAGCTTGCGGGGGATCCACCCCCGGCGGCTGCGTCCCGCGGGTGGTGAGTGAGCACCCCGCTGCGACGAACCAAGGGGTACGCCTGGCCGGCGAAAGGGGAGCTTGGCCCCTGCACCCCGCTGCGGGAGCGAGTGGGCAGGAGCGGGTGGGTGGGGCAGGAGGCCCCCCCCCCCCGACCTTGTGTGGATCGCTGGGAGCTGGCCTGGGAATCTGTTTTGGTAGTCGAGGGGTGTGTTTGGGTTGGTAGAGTTGAGGGGGCGCCTGGTGTGGATGGGCGGAATCTGGCGAAGCTCAGGAGAGGAGGGGGCTTGAGATGGGCTGAGAGAGGGGGATAACGGAGGGCGGGGCTTTGCAATATTTGGAAGTTTCTTGTTGCTCTTGGGTGAGGTGATTGTGTGGTGGGACTTGAGAGGGGTGGCTCAGGACTGCAGGAGTGGATGAGGAGGGCTGCTTGCTGGTAACTTACTTCCCTTTTGGGGTATTTGCTTCCTCTTGTACCGCTAGTTAAGGGGGAATAGGCTGGAGAAGTCTGGGCTGACAGCATACCTGTGTCCCTTTCTAGAGCCGCTGCCATCCCTTTTTTCAGGGATATGGGAAGGGGTGGTCCCCATGAGCTGGGAGGGGTGCTGGTACCCATGCGGAGGGGATTGGGGTTCACGATTGGGAGACAGTGGTTGGGATCATCTACAGCCTTACTGGCGCTTTTGAGTTGGTGTATGGGTGTGTGTGTGTGTGTGTGTGTGTGTGTGTGTTTTGCCAGTGAATGTGTAAGTTTCCTTACAGGTCTCTCCTTTTTTTTTTTTTTAATGGGTGGGGGGCTCGGTGGAATTGCTATCCATGCAGCATAATCTCCTTTACAGGCCACTGAACTCATTTGTGGCTTCCTTTGCCTGGGCTCAGCCATGGCCAGCGAGAACTCACCTCTGCTGGCCTACAGGCTCCTGGGGGATGAGGGGTCTGCCTTCCCTGCCTCTGGAGTTGGAGGTCCTGGAGGGCCATCCCCCCGGAAGCTCTCCACCTTCCTGGGTGTCGTGGTGCCCACTGTCCTGTCCATGTTCAGTATAGTTGTCTTCCTGAGGATTGGTGAGTGCAGGAGGACTTACCTTGTGGGTGGGGAGTAGATATGGGTGGTTGGAATAAGGCTGGGGGAAGAGAGTGGAGGGAGGATTTGTGGGGAGGCCATCTGTAGCCTTATGTGAAGCTCTGCCCTAGAATTCTGCTGCCCAATGGAGCGGGCAGTGGGTGGTGGTGGTGGGGTGCCTTGTGACCTGTTTGCCCTTCTGATCCAGGGTTTGTGGTGGGCCACGCTGGGCTGCTGCAAGCCTTGGCCATGCTCCTGGTTGCCTACTTCATCCTGGCCCTCACTGTCCTCTCTGTCTGTGCCATCGCTACCAATGGAGCCGTGCGAGGGGGTGGAGCCTACTGTATCCTCCAACCTGGATGGACTAGGATCTGGGTTGTTCTGTCTTCGAGGGGTGCGGGGGAAGGGGTCAGTATCCTCCCTCTGCTGAAGGCAGGGCAAATTCTAATGAATGGCCAGATGGAAGGCCAGGATGAAGGAGACCAACATGGCCCTGTGTAACAATCTGGTCATTTTACAGAAAAGAAACTGGAGCTCAGAGGGTACAGGCGATCTCTGCAAAGCCACATGGCTGGGAGATGCCCTCGCCTGGATACATTACCACAGGGATCTGAGCTGCAGTTTGCAGGGAGACAAGGCCTAGAGGCTGGTTTCAGAGAGATTCAGGTCATGGCCCCTTCCTCATGCTTCACTTCAGTTTTTTTTCCCTTAACGCTCACCCTCGCTTCCACTTTTAGTCATGATCAGCAGGACTCTGGGGCCCGAGGTTGGGGGCAGCATTGGCCTCATGTTCTACCTGGCCAACGTCTGCGGCTGTGCCGTTTCCCTGCTGGGACTGGTGGAGTCAGTGCTTGACGTCTTTGGGGCAGGTCTGTGTTCTCCCAACCTGGTTGGGGCAGCCTTGTGGGTTTGCAGGGTCTGGGATTGTGGGAT
This sequence comes from Spermophilus citellus, assembly GCF_964194105.1. Lineage (NCBI taxonomy): Eukaryota > Metazoa > Chordata > Mammalia > Rodentia > Sciuridae > Spermophilus > Spermophilus citellus. The sequence goes on along the minus strand of NC_138187.1, from coordinate 30,095,404 downwards.
CATGAGGAAGGCAGAGTTCTGGTTTTCTTCTCCTTTGTGGCCAGCTTCATATAGGAAATACGGACATCCCAGTCAGAGAGACCACCCTAATCCCTAAATTGATAGAGCAAGATTGGTACCCGTCAGGGAGAACTAGGTTGCTGGGGTAAAGCAGCTCAGTGGGGAAGTGGTGAAGATGGGCTCTCAGACAGCAGTAGGCAGAGGGGTCTGCTTCTGTTTTCGGTCATTTCTGGGGCTGGGGCCTTCCCTGGGGTCATGCCTTCTAACTGTATCCCTTCCTTTCTCCAGATGCCACAGGGCCCAGTGGGATCCGGGTCCTGCCCCAGGGTTACGGCTGGAATCTGCTCTATGGCTCCCTGCTCCTGGGCCTTGTGGGTGGTGTGTGCACATTGGGAGCTGGCCTCTATGCCCGCGCCTCCTTCCTGACATTCCTGCTGGTCTCTGGTTCTCTGGCCTCAGTGCTGGTCAGCTTTGTGGCGGTGGGCCCAAAGGACATCCGCTTAACTCCTCGGCCTGGTACCAATGGCTCCTCGCTGCCACCCCGGTTCGGCCACTTCACTGGCTTCAATAGCAGCACCCTGAAAGACAACTTGGGCGGTGAGCTGGGTGCTGTGGTGCCAGGGTCCTTGAGTGAGGCATGGGCAGGTATGGGGTCTGGGCACTTAGAATCTCAGGAGGAGATTCCCAAGTGTCAGAGAGACAGACTCAGGGGCAGGAGGCCTGGACCTCCAAACAGGGCAGGCAGATCACAAATGTGTGTGGCATGTATTGGGACTGGTGGAGAGAGCGCAGAGCAGACTCTGCCTTAGAGGAACTTGCGTGCAGGTTGGAGAAACACAATGTGCACTCAGGAAATGATTAAGTAATTCAGTAAGACCCAGCGTGATTCAAGCAGAGGAGGGGACCAGCCCATGGGCTGCCAAAGGCAGGGGCAGGGGATCTGGTCTGAGCTGGGCTGGGGAATTCAGATAGCAAGGAGCAGGGAAGGGAAGCATATTTTGAAAGAGAGTGGATTTGAGTCTGTAGGAAGGAACAGAGAACTGGGGAGCAGGCAATGCAGGGCCAGCAGAGGTGTCAGGGCTGGGGTCTCCATGAGGGCAGTGAAGGGGAGACAAGGGCATTATGGAATTGAAGGACTATAATACCTAGATACCAAGAGGGACACTGATATCCTCTTTGTCCTGGGAACAATCCTTTGCAGCTGGCTATGCTGAGGACTACACCACAGGGGCCATGATGAATTTTGCCAGCGTCTTTGCTGTCCTTTTTAATGGCTGCACAGGCATTATGGCTGGGGCCAATATGTCAGGTGAGAGTCTCTGCTGCAGCTTTCTGGGTGAGTGGGAAGGCCACCCTGAAGGATATGGGGCAAGAAGAAGGCTGATCTCTCTCCCTCTGCTCCCCTCCCTCCAGGGGAGCTAAAGGACCCCAGCCGCGCAATTCCTCTGGGCACAATCATCGCTGTTGTCTACACCTTCTTTATCTACATCCTGCTTTTTTTCCTCTCCAGCTTCACCTGTGACAGGTGCCTGGGGTGGGGGGAGTGAGACAGGCCCTCAAGGGAGTGGATGGGTGCTAGAATAGGCTGGTGCCCCTGGATCACCACCAGAAGCAAAGGTTGGGGAGCAGGTACTCAAGTTGTTGGGTGGAGGGGTGCATGGGGACACTCCCACGGGGAGAGAGACAGAACTGCTGCTGTCCTTGGGGAGGGCTGGCTCCATGATGGTAGCTAAACAGTAGCCAGCAGCTGCCATGTGCCTGATTTAGTTGTGAGCACTCAGTTGGGGGTGGACGTGGGGGATGGCTTTCCAGGACTTTGCATTTGTACAAATATTCTGCCTCTTGTGCATGTACTATTGGGAATGACCAACCAAGGCAGTCCAGGATGACCATGGAATGCCAAGTATCACTCTGATCCTTAAGATCACAGCTAAGGTCAGTTAAGAGGATCAAGCTCTTAACCGATCATTGTCATGAGGAATTTTCTCCCAAGGACCTTCTGATGTGTGCTTGGTGATTATCCATATCCCGCTCTGCCCTCCCTCCCAGGACCCTATTGCAGGAAGACTATGGGTTCTTTCGAGCCATCAGCCTGTGGCCTCCGCTGGTGTTGATTGGCATCTATGCCACATCGCTGTCAGCCTCCATGAGCTCACTCATCGGTGCCTCCCGCATCCTGCATGCCCTGGCCCAGGATGACCTCTTTGGTTTGTCCCCCTCTGTCTTCATGCCGTCTGTGAGCATGAGCTCTTGAGTCTGTCTCAGTCCCCACTTGGCCCAAGCTGATATGAATCCTATGATTCTGTTTTTATAGGAGTGATCTTGGCTCCAGCCAAGGTTGTGTCCGGAGGGGGGAACCCCTGGGGCGCCGTCCTGTATTCTTGGGGGTTAGTACAGGTAAGCCTTCCTCTGTGAGCTGCCCTACCCCTCACCCTCTAGCTGGGAGGATCAGGATCAGACTTACATGTAGGCTGGGAGACATGTATGGAAAGGTGGCTACATTGGCATTTGGTGGGGTACACTGTTTTTTTATGATGTTCACTGGGACTTCTTGGGGTGCTTTGGCATTTTGTGGGGGATGCGACGGCACTTTGGATCCATGCCCCACCTCTTGGTCCCTGCCCAGCTGGTGCTTCTGGTAGGGAAGCTGAACACCTTGGCTGCCGTGGTGACTGTCTTCTACTTGGTAGCCTATGCTGCAGTGGACCTGTCCTGCCTGAGCCTGGAGTGGGCCTCTGCCCCCAACTTCCGGTGAGAAGCTAAGATGCCTGAGTTCCTAGAGAAAAGGAGGGAGGAATAGGAAGGACTGAGCCTAGGGTGGTGGGCTGGGGACTTGAGCACATGCCGTTTGTTGGACACCAGCCTGAGTTCCCTTCCTTCCTTCTCTCTGCCCACCCCAGCCCCACCTTCAGCCTCTTCTCCTGGCACACCTGCCTCCTGGGTGTGGCTTCCTGCCTGCTCATGATGTTCCTCATCAGCCCTGGGGCTGCCGGAGGCTCCCTGCTTCTCATGGGCCTGCTCTCTGCCCTGCTCACGGCACGAGGAGGCCCCAGCAGCTGGGGCTACGTCAGCCAGGCCTTGCTCTTCCACCAGGTTGGGGGTGCTTGTGGGAAGGGGTTGGGGAGGTGATCTATGAAAGTCCCCTGCCCGGGAATTGGTGTCCCCGTCCGGGAGGAGCTGACAGGGGGCTGCCCATTCAAACCCGTCCTCTCTATCACCTCAGGTGCGGAAGTACCTGCTGCGCCTGGACGTCCGGAAGGAGCATGTGAAATTCTGGCGGCCCCAACTGCTGCTCCTGGTGGGGAACCCCCGGGGTGCCCTGCCTCTGCTGAGGTTGGCCAACCAGCTCAAGAAAGGAGGGCTCTATGTGCTGGGCCATGTCATCCTGGGAGATCTTGGTGAGCTGCCCTTCTGCCTGCTCCTGTCCTTTCTCTGCCTTCATCTTAGACGCCTCATGCTTGCTTGCTTTTTTTTTATATATTAGGGGTTCAAGCCAGGGGTGCCCTACCACTGAGCTATATCCCCAGTACTTTTTATTTTTCATTTTGAGACAAGGTCTTGCTAAGCTGCTGAGGCTGGCCTTGAATTTGCCATCCTCTTGCCTCAGCCTCTTGTCACTGCGATGACAGGTATGTCCTAGCCTAGCACGTGCTTCTTCTTAAATTATTCTCCCATTGGGTGTAGTGGCTCATGCCTGTAATCCCAGTGGCTCAGGAAGCTGGGGCAGGAGGATTTCGAGTTCGAAACCAGCCTCAGCAACAGTGAGGCGCTAAGCAACTCAGTGAGACCCTGTCTCTAAATAAAACACAAATAGGGCTGGGAATGTGGCTCAGTGGTTGAGTGCCCCTGAGTTCAATTCCTGGTACCAAAAAAAAAAAAAAAAAAAAGAAAGAAAAAGAAAAAATTGTCCTTCAACCAGTCATAGCCCTGCCCATACCCATTTGGGATTTGGACTCGTTAAGAAAGAATCAATGAGTGTGGCCCACAGTGTTATTTTCCTTCTCGGCAGATTCCCTGCCTTCAGACCCTGTACAGCCGCAATACGGGGCATGGTTGAGCCTGGTGGACCAGGCCCAAGTGAAGGCCTTCGTGGACCTCACCCTGGCATCCTCTGTGCGCCAGGGGGCTCAGCATTTGCTGCGAATCTCGGGCCTTGGTGAGTGCCCCTCCCTGGGTCCCTTTAGCCTCCTCTATGGCCCCTTCCAATCTCAGCTTCCTTCCCACAGAGAATAAACCACAACCCTGCAAGCAGAACTCACGATGTAGTACAGATAAGACCGTGCCTGATGATAGTGGCTGCAAATGGTGCGATATGGTATAACAGAGGAGGCTGAGGGCTAGATATGGAACGATCCTATTTTGTTTCGTTTTCTTCCTTTTTTTTTTTTTCTTCCCCTGAGCAAAAAATTGGAGGGTAGGCTCTGAAGAGTGTATTTCTTGGGACAATGGGAGAATTATCTGAGTCTTGGACTGCTCCATTGAAACAGATGGTTGCTAACCACCAGGGTTCAGAGCCAGCATGACCACGAGGCACTGATGTGGCCAGCAAAGGTTTTGTGGAGAGATGGTAACTAAGCCAGGCCTGAAAGGGCCTAAGTGGTAGGGAGGGGCGTAACATGGTCCCTGACACCACAAAGGGTGCTGGAGGGTGTGTGGGGCTGATCCTTTTAGATGGAGTGGAACATTCCCAGCTTTGTGATCCTCATTGCTGAGGTTTCCAGCCTTGTACCTCAGATTCCTCTGAATCCATGCTCAGCCTCCTCCTTCTCCCTTAATCTCAAGACTAGTAGTGTCTGTCACCTGGGTGCACACCTCCTCCTCTGTTTAGAATCTGGCTAAAGTTCAACAGCATTGGACATTGCCCTGCTTGGTGTGAATCAGAACCCAGGAAAATGCTCAGGATGGGTTGTGACTAGTTTGATTTGTAAGATCAGTCGCACTTCCTGCTTGCGGAGAGATTTAGGGACAGTACCAAGTATGTTGAGACCCCCATCCCAGCATTTGAGAGTGTGGTCTTTCTTGCTTTTGTTCAGAGAGACCATTGTATTCGTGTGTTCATGAAACTTCTCCTGTGGAAGATGCTTCCAACAAGAGGGAAAGGACTTCCTCTGTAAACTCCCTGAGCATGTAGGATTTGATCTCAAAGATTTTGAGCCATTTGTTTCATGAGAAGGGGTTTTAGAAGAGGTCTCTCTCTCTCTCTCTCTCTCTCTCTCTCTCTTTTTGTACCAGGGATTGAACCCAGGGGCATTTAACCACTGAGCCACATCCCCAGTCCTTTTAATATTTTATTTAGAGACAGGATCTTCCTAAGTTGCTTAGGGCCTCACTAAGTTGCTGAGGCTGGCTTTGAACTTTCGATCCTCCTGCCTCAGCCTCCCAAGCTGCTAGGGTTACAGGTGTGCATCACCGCACCTGGCAGAAGAGGTTTCTTGAGTCTGGCTATAAACTTAGCCCTGTTGAAGGGGGGGAATAACCCGATTGCACACTGGTGTTTCCAAAATTAAAAACCAGAAGCTATGGGTAGAGACTTGGGTTGTTTAAGTCAGTCCACACCCAGCTTAGTGGCCCAGAGAACGACCTCTGGTGTGGGTGGACTGTGTTTGTCTGTTTGCCCTGGGACTCACCAGTGTGAGGCTCTGGGCCAGTGACTTCACCGCGTGGGGCCTCAGGTTCCTTCTCTGTTCAAGGGGGCGATAAATAGTATCTATCTCATAGCTTTACTTCAAGGCTCAAAGGAAGAAAAATACAAAGAGCTTTCATGCAGATAGTAGCTCTTTTTTTTTCAGGGCCAGGCTATGGACCACCATTCTCAGAGCTTTGCAGTAATACAAGCAAAAGGCTAAGCCCAGCACTTTTTCTGATCCTCCTGCCTGTGGGGCCTGGGGTGCTGTTTCTCTGGGGTTGAGACCCTGTGCTTGAATGACCAGGGTGTCTGGTTTGCTAGGTGGAGTTCAATTCTCATTTCCCATCCTGAGAAAGGTGTGCTGCTTTTGGCTTGCAGTGGGTAACAGCTGGGTCCCCGGCATCACAAACACTAATTAGTTAAAAGAATCCCGAGGTGAACTTTGTCTATTTAAGGGGAGAAGATTAGCCATGGAGATAATCAAATAGATGCATGTGAAAGTGTTTAGGAAAACTAGGTCATTCTCCAAGCATGCATCATGTTTGCACCATAATGGCCCTGGTGCAGCAGGGACCTAATACCTTATGGCTGACACACGTTGATGACAGCGTGTGTGAGTGGGTGCGGATCAGCGTGCAGTAAACTCAGCCTGATTCCTGTCTGTTCCTTTCTGCCTCCCCCTCTCTGCCCCCAGGCGGCATGAAGCCCAACACGTTGGTCCTAGGTTTCTATGATGATGCTCCCCCACAGGACCATTTCCTCACAGACCCAGCATTCTCTGAACCTGCAGATGGCACCAGGGAGGGTGGGTCTCCTGCCCTGAGCACCCTATTCCCCCCACCCCGGGCTCCTGGGAGCCCCCGGGCTCTCAGCCCCCAGGACTATGTGGCCACCATGGCAGATGCCCTCAAGATGAACAAGAATGTGGTTCTGGCCCGGGCCTGCGGGGCCTTGCCCCCAGAGCGGCTGAGCCGGGGGTCCTGGAGCACCGCTCAGCTTCATCATGTGGACGTGTGGCCCCTCAACCTGCTGCGGCCCCGGGGTGGGCCTGGTTATGTGGATGTGTGTGGCCTTTTCCTGCTGCAGATGGCGACCATCTTAGGAATGGTGCCTGCCTGGCACAGTGCCCGGCTCCGGATCTTCCTGTGCTTGGGGCCTCAGGAGGCCCCTGGGGCTGCTGAGGGGCGACTCCGGGCACTGCTGAGCCAACTGAGGATCCGGGCTGAGGTGCAGGAGGTGGTGTGGGGTGAGGGTGCTGGGGCTGGGTCGCCAGAGGAGGAGGAGGAAGGGGACTTTGTGAACGGTGGGCGGGGTGAAGCTGAAGCCGAGGCCCTGGCCTGTAGCGCCAACACTCTGGTGCGGGCCCAGCAGGGTCAAGGCTCTGGAGGAGGGCCTGGGGGGCCTGAGGGTGGGGACCAAGGTCCTGCCACAGCCCTTACCTTCCTGTACCTGCCTCGGCCGCCTGCTGATCCTGCCCGCTACCCCCGCTACCTGGCACTGCTGGAGATACTGAGTCGTGACCTGGGCCCCACGCTGCTCATTCATGGTGTCACCCCTGTCACCTGCACTGATCTCTGAGGCCCTGGGTGGCTAGTGAAAGCCCTTGCTCATCCTGATTAACGGACGATCTGCCTCCCACTGGCCGGGACCTTGGGTCATAGAACCTAGCAGATGTTTTAAGCAGATGCTGAGTTCTGGATGGCCCAGTCTTCTTTGAGAGAGGGACCTAGTGCACTAATGCTGGGTAGCTGTCCCCACTGTGCAGGGGTCAGCATCTGCAGCCCTTCTCCCCAGCTGGGCCTCTCCCTTCACTGGTGCCTTGACGGGAGGGGCTGGTCTCCTCTGCGACTCTAGGCTACCTCAGTGTCCCCATCCTCGTGACAGACACACTGGCCCCTGGGGTGGTGATGTTCTAGTTCTGTTTTATTTTTCTAACTCTGCTGACCATGAATAAAAGACCGAAACACTAAGGTCTGGCTGAGCACTGCTGGCGGGTAGGTGAGAGGGAGGCGGTGGGAAGGGAGGGGTCTGGATGGGGGTGGAGACCAGGAGCTTCCAGCAACCCACAGGGAGGCTGCCACGTGCAGAGCTGGGGCCCCGGGCCTGGGGGGAGTCCTTGGACTTGGAGGCTGGCGCGGCCTGCGCTTCCCACCCCAAGCTGCCTGCCAGCCCCCCCCCCCCCCCCCCCCCCCCCCCGTGACTTAGCTCCGATGGAGAGCCCTCCCCTCTGGGCAGGAGGGGGCCAACACGGGGAGGGACCGCAGATTAGGGCCTAGGGGCCCACGTGACCCTCCCCCAGGAATGTGGTGACGTCACATGGGGCGTGGCCATCCCCAAAATTGGGGAGGAAGGGAAAAAAAAAAGAAAAAAGTTTCTTTCCCGGAGTCCCGAAAGAGGTGTGGGACGGAAGAGGAGGGGTCTGGGCCACTGTCCCAGTGCTCTGTGGGTCCCTGATTGCTGTCCGGAGTCCCGGTTCCAGGCCATGTCGGGGCCCACCTGGCTCCCCCCTAGGCAGCCGGAGCCCGCCAGAGCCCCTCAGGGGAGAGTGCTTTCCCGAGGCGCTCCCGGGCCTCCACCAGCCCAAGGAGCAGGTAAGGAGGCTCCCGAGAAGCCAAAAAGCCACCGGCCACCCACACTCACCTCTGCTCACCAGCCCTTGCCCCTGCCCCGCCTGCTTCCTGCTGTCCCTTCCCCAGGTCAGCTGTGGCCAGCTGCCCAGCCCTCGGCGGGTTCCTAGGTGCACTGGGAGGAGAGAGGTGGAGAGGACGGCCTCCAAGAGGGTGCACCCTCCTCTCCTCCATCCCCACCTCTGGTCTCTCTTCCCTCACCTCAGCACTCCAGCCTCACCCCAGGGTCAATTTTTGCCCCCTCCCATCTGAGCAGTGTTACCAGCCCCCCGGGGGATCAGAGGATCGGGGGCCAACCTGGGTGGGTTCCCATGGAGCATCTCAGCGTTCCCAGGTGAGAACCTGGGTTGGAATGGGGTGTGCAGGGGGACCCCCCTGAGCCGAGGGTGAGCAGGACCTAGGGCTAGAGAGAAGACACTGTGACCTGCATTCTCCTTGCTTTAGCTCCATCCCCAGGGGCTCCCCCCAGACAGAGGGGGCCTGCGCCCAGGAAGTCTGGATGCTGAAATAGATTCGCTGACCAGCATGCTGGCTGAACTGGACGGGGGTCGGGGCCATACTCCAAGGCGACCAGACCGACAGGTGACTCCCCCATTCCTGTCCCTGCCCCTGCTTCCCAGCCTGCCTCTCAGCACTCTTGGCCCCAATCTGCCCCCCTCTGTGGGTGGCAGTGCTTCCCTGGGGGCCGCACGTGGCCTTGTCCTTGCTCATGCTTCTGCTCTGCCTCTCTCCCCAGGCTTATGAGCCCTCTCAGCCCCCTGCCTACCGCCCAGGCTCCCTGAAGCCCAATGGAGGGGGTGCTCCACCCCTCCCTCTCCCAGCATCCCCCTATGGAGGCCCCACTCCGGCCTCCTACGCTACCGCCAGCACCCCAGCAGGCCCTGCCTTCCCCGTGCAAGTGAAGGTGGCACAACCTGTGAGAGGCTGCGGCCCGCCCAGGCGGGGGGCCTCTCAGGCCTCTGGGCCCCTCCCAGGCCCCCACTTTCCTCTCCCAGGCCGAAGTGAAGTCTGGGGGGCTGGCTATAGGAGCCACCGCGAGCCAGGGCCAGGGGGTAAGGAGGAGGCTGCTGGGGTCTCTGGCTCTGCAGGAAGAGGACGAGGAGGCGGTCATGGGCCCCAGGTAAGCCTGGGGCATGGGGGTATGGGAGCTTTATAGACAACTGGACACTGATGTGGGGGTGGGGCTGAGGGCTGTTGAAGGTCTTGGTTTTTGAATAGAATCAGAGGTTAAGGACATCTAGAGGGGAGGGGAGCCGCCCACTGGCTCCTGGGCTGAGATGCTCTCAGAGGCGCTCTCTAGCTGGAATGGCCTGGCTGACCTTGGGCGTGTTTTTAGCATTGGGGACTAGTGGTAGCAGTGAATCCTTCTGATTCCCACCTCCAGGTCCCTCTAAGCCAGCCTCCAGAGGAGGAGTTGGAAAGACTGACTAAGAAGATGGTGCACGACATGAGCCATCCCCCCAGCGGGGAGTACTTTGGTGAGCTCATGGGAACAGGCAAGAGACAGTGGATCTGGCATCCTGGGTCTGTGCAGACTGACTCCATCCCTCCCTGTCCTCAGGTCGATGTGGCGGCTGTGGAGAAGATGTGGTTGGGGATGGGGCTGGGGTTGTGGCCCTTGACCGTGTCTTCCACGTTGGCTGCTTTGTGTGTTCTGCATGCCGCACCCAGCTCCGGGGCCAGCATTTCTACGCCGTGGAGAGGAGGGCGTACTGCGAGAGCTGCTATGTGGTAAGCTGCTTGGGTCAGGGGTGCCAGAGTCGGCACATGGGGCATCTATTTAGAGGAATGGGGCTGGACGCTGGAGGACCCCACCTGATGTGCAAGAAGGCGAGAGGAATTAAATTAAATGGCTGCTGGAGGGGAAGGACAAGGGTCCGTTACACGTGGGAGGCATTTTAGAGTTAAGTGAATATAGGAAATTCCCACAACACCCTGTGGGGCACAGATGATTCCTGATTGGTTCTATAGGAAGTGGAAGCTCAGAGAGGTTAAGTTCCTTGTCTGTGGTGCTGGCATGTGAACTCAGATCTGCTCAAGTCCCCTTTCATTGGGTCATATGCAGAGGATACACACAGATGAGTGGTTGGTTGACAGGGTACCTTCCCTGTGGCTCTGACATTCCTGTCCTCTTTTCCAACAGGCCACCCTGGAGAAGTGCTCCACATGCTCCCAGCCCATCCTGGACCGGATCCTGCGGGCTATGGGGAAGGCCTACCACCCTGGCTGTTTCACCTGTGTGGTGTGCCACCGTGGCCTAGATGGCATCCCTTTCACAGTGGATGCCACCAGCCAGATCCACTGCATTGAGGACTTTCACAGGTCAGGCCTGGGCCCAGCCCAACCTCAGGATGTCTGACCATTCCCATCTCTCTATCTCGGCTTCATGTCCCAGGACTGGCCCTTCCCATTTCCAGCCCCTGGACGTCTCTCCTCTCTTTGACATCACTCTCTTTCTCAAGACTGTCTCTGGCCTGTCCTCTTCCTTGCTATACCCTACCTTTTCTGAGTTCATTGTGAAATCCCTACAACCCTGGGGCCTGACAGCTTCCCTGGTTCCCTCACATGCCAGGAAGTTTGCCCCACGATGCTCAGTGTGTGGTGGTGCCATCATGCCTGAGCCAGGTCAGGAGGAGACGGTGAGAATCGTTGCTCTGGATCGAAGTTTTCACATTGGCTGTTACAAGTGTGAGGTGAGGGGGTGTGGGTAAGAGCAAAGGGCTCTCAGGGACAAGTGTGTTTGGGTAGGGTGAAAGGGTCTGAGAGTCTGGGGCTGATGAAAACTGTTTCTTCTTCCAACAGGAGTGTGGGCTGTTGCTGTCTTCTGAGGGTGAATGTCAGGGCTGTTACCCACTGGACGGGCACATCTTGTGCAAGGCCTGCAGTGCCTGGCGCATCCAGGAGCTCTCAGCCACCGTCACCACTGACTGCTGAGTTTTCCTAGAAGCATCTGCTACAAACTTGGTCCCCATCCATTGCCCTCCCTGACATCTATCTTTACAACTTTGTCACCAAATGCTGTCTCTTCTTTATCCAATCATGAAATAATAATGCCTCAAGAGTTTACAAAACACTTTCAAATCCATTGTCTTTTCTGAGTCCCACAGCAGCCCATTGAGAGCCAGATCCCAGATTGTATGGTTCTCAGCTGGCAGAACCAAGGTCACTTCCTGGGTCTTAGCTCTGGTCTTATCCAGTGTTACCGATGTTGGCCAGTGACGAGTCCTTGCTTCCCCAATGTTGAAGAATAACACCAAAGAAGCACGCTGAGGCAAGGTCAGAGTAGAAATTAGAAGTTTATTAAAGGACAGCAGAAAAGACTTCTCCCAGAGGAAGAAGGGGACCCAAGAGTTGGAATCCGTGGAAGTGCGGGTTGTCTCCCCTTTTTAAGGTTTTGGTGATGGAATGTAGGCTGAAATGTAGGTGGGACACAGGTAATCTGGGCAGGAAGGACTTCATTAACACTTCTTTGGGATGGGCTATCTCCAAATCTGCTGGGGCTGTTCCCCGGGTTCCATTAACATTTCTTTGGGGTGGACTTTGGCCTAGGGCCTTTCCTGTGTTTCTCAGAATCATTATCAGCATGGCCTCCATTTTAGATTTCACTCGATATTATATTAGACCCGATTTACTTAACTACACTGACTACCTAATTTTAAATCTGGCTTCACCAGTTGCAATTCTACTGTAATTTTTTTGGGGGGGTGGTGGTGCTAGGGATGGAACCCAGAGCCTCAAGCATGCTGGGCTGCACCTCGAGTCCCGTACTACATTTTTTAAATTTGTATTTTAAAAATTCTGTGTTTTGTTGTGAAGACACCTCAGTACGGGAGAGAGGCTGCTTCAGGGAGGCAGTATTTGCCACAGTTGAGCCTCAGGGTCCATTCTTTGTGAGGGGACTTGGGTTTTTCCCTGGGGGTGCTGTTGCATTTATTTCTGGACAGGCCAGATCCTGCTTGTTGCTCAGGAGTGTGACCTCCAGCTTCTGTAGTCAAAGTATATTTAGATTTGTCCATTTTGCGGGCGTCTTTGTACAAGGAGAGGAGGAACAACGGGGTTTTGCAGGTGGCGCTTTCTGCGGCACCAATAAAGGCTGGTTCTCTGGTGGGTGCAGAAAATGGTGGGAAGAGATGCTTTAAAATGGTTGCTTCTATCCTCTAGTCCCTAAACGCTTAGGTTCCCCAAGCCCGTGCCCTGCGCGACGAGGGGGTGAAACCACCCCGCCGGGGAGGTCAGGAGGCGCCGGGTGCACAGTGTGCACAGAGGGAACCGGCGGGATGCGAACTGACTCTGAGTGCCGTGGGGAAACACCACCCTCCTCCTGCGCCCAAAGACGCGCTACCTTCAGGCTCTGAAGGCGGTACCGTTTTCGCGAGACCCACGTTGATCGAGCTCGGCTCCCGTAGTTCCTTAGCATTCGCGTTCGCGTAGTTCTCGTCGCGGAAGCGCGCGAGACTTCCATGTCTCCGCCCCTTCCCATCACTCCTTATTTTCCCCTCTTCGCGGCGCTTTGGTTCCAGTTCAGGCCGCGCGGGGCTCGTTTGTGGTCGGGTCAGACCTGTGCCCGTGACGCAGGCGCAGCAGTAGCGGTGTGCGCGACCGCCCATTCTCTGTGGTCTCCCTCTCCTCCCCTGTTTTCGGCCCCCTGGCTGAGAGCCCCGCGCCTCGCTCTCACCCTCTGCGCCTCCCTCGTCGCGCGCCCGTGTCGCCTGGAAGACAAGCCCGCCCTCGCGCGCGACCAACGGCCGCGACCGCTCCCAGGTGGGGGAGGGGAGAGGCGAACTGGGGGTCCGGCTGGTGCGGCCTGAGGCCGGGGACTCTGCCCGCGGGCGACCAGGAGACCCTCGGGGCGAGTGGGAGCCATCCGGGATGGCGGGCCGCGGAAGGCTAGCTTTGGAAGGAGGGAGGCGGGCGTACTGGCCCCGGGGGACCGTCACTCTTCTAGTCCTTGCTCAACTCCCTGCCCCTCCTCCCCGGGCCCTTGGCCCCCTCAGACCGCGCCATGGGTGACAGTGACGACGAATACGATCGAAGGCGCAGGGACAAGTTTAGAAGAGAGCGCAGCGACTACGACCGATCCCGAGAAAGAGACGAAAGGCGGCGAGGAGACGACTGGAATGATCGGTAATTGTGTCCCCTACCTCCCGGGTTTCCTGCCCCGCCCCGCCCTCATTGCCTTTCCCCCTAGTTTAGCTAGCACGGACCCTAGTGAAGTTCGTCGTCGGACCGTTTTCTGTGGTTTAGCTTATTTGCTGTTGCCAAAGAACTAGCCGTGGCTTAATTTTTGAAAAATCCTCAAGATCAAAGCACTAGAACTTTGAGGATGAAAATATTGTTTACACAGGGACCCCAAAGTGAGAGTTTTTGTTTGTTTGTTTTTATGGCGTGGAGGGTACTGGGGATTGAACTCTGGGTCACTCAACCACTGAGCGACATCCCCAGCCCTGTTTTCAATTTTATTTAGAGTCAGAGTCTCACTGAGTTGCTAATGACCTTTGCTGAGGCTGGCTTTGAACTCATGATCCTCTGCCTCAGCCTCCCAAGCTGCTGGGATCTTGTTTGTAAATTATACCTCAAAAAGGATAATATGGAATTGATTAGATTAGAGAGATTGTAGACCAGTTTTCCTGCAAACCATGCTTAAATTTCTTATAATCCTTTTGCCTAAAATCTTAGAGCTCTTTGGGCAGCGCCAATTGGATTAATTGATTAGGTTTGAATGAGCTAAGAGTGGCTCGATTTTGAAGAAAGTTTGAAATGACTTGTGATAGAATTTATTCATTTATTAGAGACAGAGTCTCAATGAGTTGCTAATTGCCTCACCTTTTTTGAGGCTGGTTTTGAACTCATGATCCTCCTGCCTCAGCCTCCCAAGCTGCTGGGATTATGGGCATGCACCATCTTGTCCAGGTTCAGGTGGTGGTTTCTAAGGGGAATATTAAAGATGCTATTTTGAATTGTGAAACTAGATAAGATGTAGTTACTGCTCTTAGAAGCTGTGTGGGGCTGCTTGGCATGGGGGCCAAAATGACCTTGGGTGCATGCTGCAAATGCATATATGTAAGAACATAGGGAAGATGGTAAGTGTTGAGGGAACAGATGTTCCAGGCGGGGGAGTAGTGCTGGAGATGGGGTGTGAGAGAGAGATGTAGGATAGTGATAATTAACTAGACTTGGAAAGGTGAGTGGGAATTCCTTAGACACTACTAACCGGGAACAGGTGGGTGTTGTGGATGTGATGTTTGCAGATCAGCATGGATTCAGGTTTGGTCAGTGTTAGTGGTTCTCAAAATGCCTAAAAACCTAGTCCGTCTGTGAGGCTAAAATTTTGGGTGGGGGGTGGTGGTACTGGGGATTGAACTCAGGAGTGCTTAACCACTGAGCCACATCCACATTTTTTTTTTCTTATTTTTGGTACCAGGGATTGAATTCAGGGCGCTTGACCATTGAGCCACATCCCCAGCTCTTTTTTGTATTTTATTTAGAGACAGGATCTCACTGAGTTGCTTTTTGCCGAGGCTGGCTTTGAACTCATGATCCTCCTGCCTCAGCCTCCTGAGCTGCTGGGATTACAAGTGTGCACCACCGTGCCTGGCCCCATTTCTTTTTGTTTCAAGGCAGGGTCTTGCTAAGTTGCTTAGGACCTCACTAAAATGCCGAGTCTGGCTGGGATCTTGGAATTCTCCTGCCTCAGCTTCCTTGGAATTCTCTGGGATTACAGGCATGTATCACCACAGAATTTTTTAATATTTATTTTTTAGTTTTCGGTGGACACAGCATCTTTATTTTATTTTTATGTGGTGCTGAGGATCAAACCCAGTGCCCTGCACATGCCAGGCGAGCGCGATACTGCTTGAGCCACATCACCAGCCTAAAATTGTTTTTATGGTCAACTGAGATAGCATTGTTTTCATTGATGGCTCTCTGGTAATGGTGGGTAAAACTGGGGGTGCAACAGCGTTTAAAAAAACAAAACCAATTTCATTTAATATTCTTGATAAAAACAATTACAGATTTTCATTTGATGACTTGAATATGTGTACATCTTTTCAG